>NC_139461.1:70547500-71747500 GCF_057233095.1 Heloderma suspectum | reverse complement strand
GCGTGGGGGAATCGGAAGTGGGGGGGGTTGAAACGTTGCCTGTAGATTCTGCACGGCAGCCGTCAGTTGAGCCATCTGATCACGGAGCATCTGGTTTTCTTGCGCCAGAGCTTGCACCGTTGGGTTCCCAGCACCCTCCATAAGGCAGTAGGAGAAAAGAGGGAGAGAGGAGAGAAAAAAAAAAGAGGAACGGGGACCAAGCTGTCAAGGGCTCCTTGGAGGGCTCTCTCAGTCTAATCCAGTAGCCAAGCCCAGATGCAGACAAAGGGATTCTTTTCAAAGCTTTATTCTTCTCTTACAACTTACAACTCTACAGGTAGCAACTAGATCTGAGCAGCAGCATCCCTAAGCCCTAAGTTGGAACAGTTGGTCCCCGTTTGAAAAGCAATTACTGGCAGACCCCTGAATATAAGGACTAGGGAGAATCCCTCCCCTTTTCCTTTGGATCCTCTGGGCGCAACCGTTCTTTGAGCGCCAACCGGGCGCTACGCCTCCTTTCCGCGCTCTCCATTTGGCGCCGCTCTCTGCGTCTGTGCCGCGCATCCAACCAGTCTGCTATCGGTGCTGGGTCACTCCCTGGACTGCTTTCTAATCTAGGAATGTGGGTGGGAGGAAACTCTGTCAGCTGCGGGCCCTGGGAAAAAGGGGTGCGCTCCTCTCCCAGGAGCGACTGCTCTTCCTCCGAATCAGAACTACTCTGGGATTCTATGGGCTCAGTGTCCACCCTGACAACTAAGTGCTATTGAACTCAATCGTGGGCATCTGCAGGAAGGGGCAAGAGGGGCAGTTGCCCTCCCCCACACCTCTGATGAGCCATAACCTCCAGATTCCCAGCTTTCATTTAAAAAGAAAAGAAAAGAAAATCCCTAGCCCTTGAGAACCCAAGATATGAGGGAAAATGTGCAGCCAATATTCTGCCCATTCTTTTTGTAAGAAACTAAGAACATAAAAAGAGCCATACTGGATCAGACCAAGGGTCCATCTAGTCCAACATTCTGTTCACACAGGGACCAACCAGCTGCCCACTGGAAATCCACAAGCAGTACATGAGCGCAACAGCACCCTCCCACCCATGTTCCCCAGAACTGGTGTACATAAGCGTACCGCCTCTGATACTGGAGGTAGCATACAGACATCAGAACTTGTAACTATTGATAGCCTTATCCTCCATGAATTTGTCTACTCCCCATTTAAAGTCATCCAAATTAATGGCCATCACTTTGTCTTGTGGGAGCAAATTCCCTAGTTTAACTGTGTACTGTGTTGAAGAAGTACTTCCTTTTATCTCTCCTGAATCGCCCACCAATCAGCTTCATGGGATGACCCCAGGCTCAAGCATTAGCATTACAAGAGATGGAGAAAAATATCTCCTTATCCACATTCTCCACACTATGCATAATTTTGTACACCTCTATCATGTCTCACCTTACTCTCCTTTTTCCCAAGCTAAACAATCCCAGCTGTTATAACTTTCCCTCATAAGGGCGTTGCTCCAGCTCCTTGATCATTTTAGTTGCCCTTTTCTGCACTAGCTTGCTCCTGCCTTTCAGTGTTTTTGGCCAATAGATGAAGTCATAGCAACAGTTAACTAGGGATAGCAGAAAATTCCGCCACAGATCACGGTGAGGCCGAATGCCAGTGCATTCGGCCCCCCGAACTCTGTGGCGGAATGGCCTGCCCCCCCACCCCCCCGCGGATCCCCCCCAGGACGAGACTCTCCTGGGGCAGATCTTCCGGGCGGCGGCAGCTCCGGTGGCGGCTCCGGCGGCAGTGGTGGCGGCGGCCGGTCTTTCAACCGGCTGCCACCGCCGCCATTTCCACTCTGGTAAAAAAAGAAAGAAAGAAAGAAAGAAAGAAAGAAAGAAAGAAAGAAAGAAAGACGTGATAGGCTACGTAAATCTTTACGTAGCCTATCATGGCTGGGTGGGTTAAAAAAAAAAAAAACCACGTACGCAAATGGCAGCGGCTACAGCCACCACCATTTGCATTCCTTATTTTTGCCCTCTTAATCTACGTAAATATTTACATAGACTATGACGGCGAAAATCAAGGGGAATGCAAATAGTGTAGCGGGCGCTATTTGCATCCCTTTTTGATTCCCTGTTTTAGCCTACGTAAATACCTCTCTCACAGTGCAGGCCTTGGAGCTGAGATAGTGTGCCATGCAGCTCCAAAGAAGTTCTCATGTATTTTTCAAGGTTACAATGTCCGGGACTGTTTACCTTAGAAAAATGGTGAGTAAGGGAAGGCATGACAGAGGTGTACAGAATTATGCATGGTGTCGAGAAAGTAGATAGGGAGACATTATTCTCCCCTCCCCCCATACTACAATCCAGGGTCATTGCATGAAACTGATTCGTAGGCGTTTCAGGACATTAAAGAATGTATTTCTTCACACAGCACATAGCTAAACTAGGCCATTATTTACAGTGATGAAGGGAATCAGGGAAATAATTAAGAGTGTTAGCTGCAGGTTGAAAGATATTGTCTGGACACCAGGGCTACCCACTGAGAAACAACAGAGGAGTTGACCTGGTATACAAATTTCTCAGGGGCCAAGTTTAGGGGTGTGTGAAACACCCTGTTCCGGCTGGCAGTCCGTGGGGGGGGGAGGCGAATGGGCGATCCGTCCCTCCCTCCTGGAATCCTCCCTGGCCAGCTCCACTGCACAGCAAGGCAGAGCCCGGCAGCAGCCGGAAGATGACCCAGAACTGCCGGAGCCACCGCCAGGTAGGTCCATTCCAGGGTGGGGACTTCAGGGGGTGACGGGGGGTAATCCGTTCCGCCACAGACTCTGCGGGATTCTTTAGAATCCAGCCTCACTGGAGTCCGTGGCGGAATTCTCCAACATCCCTAGCCAGGTTTACCTATCTTGGTAGACATGATGCCCAGGTCTTGTTGCATGCGATCTAACAAAAATGGTAGATTTGTTCTCTGATGCTATCAGGGCTTTAAAAAAGAAAAGAAAAGAGTGCAACCATACACAAAATGTGCAGTTCCAGGAAAAATATGCAATTCCAAAAGAACATTGCTACAGTTCAAAATTCAAGCCATGCAAAAGTTGTATTGTTAGCCAATGTAAAAAGTGGCTGATAATGTGAAAATGTAAATTGAGTAGTCCAGTCTCCTCTAGAACCCTAAACCCTGATGGAGCATACTCATTTCTCCTCCTACTGCTAAAGACACTCTCCACAGACTCAACTGCTACTCTTTAGAGCTGCCTTCCCCAACCTGGTGACCTTCAGATGTTGTGGACTTTAACTCCCATCATCCCCAGCCAGCATAGCCAATGGTCAGGAGGGCACCAGGTTGGGGAAGACTGCTATAGAGAATGTTCACCAATGTTTCCAAGATGAAGGAAATGGCTCTAGGACAAGTCATGTGAAGTTGTCACTGTTATGCTAATGGCAGTGATGCCATAAAATGGCCAATGTGATATTCATAAGACAGCTGTACTGTGTTTATAGATTTGGGGGTTTTTTTCTTGTTCCTGTTTCTTTTATCCCTCACTTCAAATAAAGTTTTGTTGGAGTTCATGATGCTTCTTGAGTATAACACTCTTCTACATTAGTGCTGTTTAATTCTCAGGATCTTCTACCACTCTGTGTAGGCTTCTAAATGTCCTGGAATGTGATACTAAGCAACAAAGCACACACAGAAGAAAAATGTACAGATGTGTTGTAGCAGCATGCACTACGTGTGCAAATTACAACCACAAACTACAGTGCAGCTTTGCCTATCACCACCCCCCTCAGAAAAATTCTTGCAGACACCCATAAACTCAATAGAATTTACTTCCAAATATACATGCATATAATCATACTGTTAATTAGAAAAGAGTTTCAAACTGGTCATTTGATAAGTAAACATATATAGTGCCATTTCCTTCTTGCTCCTGAGAAATGAAAGAGATTTGATGGGATTAGAGTGACCAGATGCAAGAGAGGAGAGGGCTCTTGCACCTTTACTAATTCTGTAAGAAGGAATTTCAGCAGGTGTATTTATCATGCAAGCTACACCTGCTGAACTGTCCTCTTCTACACAAATATAAAAAGTGCAGGAGCCATGTCGTCTTTTGCATCTGGCCACCCTAAATGAGATGATAAAGTAGAAGGAATTCTTTGTTTGTGTTTTTTGGGAAATCACACACAATGAGAACAAACTCATATCAGGCATACTCAAGTCAGGCATAACATTTCTGGCTTCCTTGAATATGCATTGATGAGGAAAGCTGTATGGGCAGAAATGGAACAAGTGCAGCCTTCCCCGACAACACCTCCCTCCATGGGCCGATCTACATTGCACCCGCCATCGCAATGAATTCGGTGTCCCGTCGGGTTAAACGCTCTCACATTAAAACGTGATTATTCACACTCACCCATTTTCCCCATTGCAGTGCTTCATCGAATGCGCGAGCTCGGTTCACACTCAAGCGCTGTGCTGTTTTCCTGCTGTTTTCCTGCGCGCGCTTGTCTGATCTCAGATGCTAAGCGGGGTTGGCCCTGGTCAGTGGTTGGATGGGCGACCACCTGGGAATCAGGTTTCCTGTATTGAGCAGGGGGTTGTTCTATCCCTTCAAATGAGACTAAGTTTTACCCCCTCTTATCCCCCACTCCGGATGTTTTTTTAAAAAAAATTAAGGTGTTATCCTCGAAGAATCGGGGCTTCTCCGCGATGTTTTTTTTTCTAATTCAGGCATGATCTTCAAAGATCATGCTGTGAAGCTTCAAAGCTTCACAACTTTGAATCTTCAAAGATCATGCCTGAATTAGAAAAAAAAACAGTGTAGATGCCTCATTCCCTTTCAATGGTAGCAGTAATTGCAAGTCCAGAAGTGCACCATATTTACAATGTATCAGTCCTCAGGCACAACTCTAGTAAAAGGCATACATTTCTCCCATTTACTGTTAACCCCTCTGTCTTCAGTCCTTGTAACAAACATGACAGTTGAAAATATTAAACTTTTACTGCACAAAACCAGTTCCTTTACACGTCTACACAAATTGCTGCATTGCAACACATAGCTTTTTTTGTTGTTATTTTCTTAACCTCTGCTGCTCATGAGGCTATCAAAGCCTCTTTTCTGTTCTGCCCCTGCTCCAGTGCCTTTAATAGTGCTTAACACAAAGAAATTTAGTAGGTGAAAAATTTCCCATAACAGAGATAAAAAGGTGGGAAAATCTTCACTTGCTGAATTTTCTGTGCGCTGAGCTGCTGTTAAAAGCACACCAGCAGGGCCAGTAAGCTTTTCAAAGCACATCAGGAGATAATAGGCAAAAATGGCAGCTAAGATTAAAATGCTGTTGTGGGCTTCTCATCAGCAAAACTGCAGGAGTGAGACAATAGGACTAGTAACACTTTTGTCTAGAACTGCCAAATTTCACCTAAAGTGGAATTTCAAGTGAATGTAGAGGTTCTTCCTCAAGTGCAACACCTGAGGAGATTTAATTTACTTAAGAAAGAAAGAAAAAGCAACAACCTTACCATGTTTCTGTTCACATCTGCTCTGCTTCACAGGGGACTAAGGTGACCACACGCAAAAGAGGATAGGGTTTTTGCATCTTTAATACTTGTAGATGAGGGCATTTCAGCAGGTGTCGCTTCCACAGCATATGTTCTGATTAATGTTTGAGACAGAACTGAGTAACTGCTAGATTTTTTTTTTTTTAAGGGAGAACAGTAACTCTTGCTTCTTTGTCCCAGTAACCCTTGGAGCAAACTGAAATCTGTTTATAGCAGTGAGAAAAAGTTTGTGAACCCTGATGATAATTACAGAAATTCCATAGTTGTACCACGATAGCCTTTGTGAATCAAAACCAGTCCTTTTCTAAATATCCAAGAGGCTTTATATTAACCAATTCTGTGTCTTCTGAAATAAAAAATGTAAAACTTAGTCAAACAATGAGTACTTAAGAGTCAGGGTATGTGCAAAAGTAAGTGAACCCCTGGTTGCATCAGCTCAGTTAAAGGGAATAATTAGAATCAGGCATTTTAAATAATTCAGTAGGTCTTCAGGGGTGAGTTTGGGAGGCCCCACCCTATAAAAGTATCAGAAACTTTGTGAGTTTGGTTTTCACCATATGGTTGTGTGGAAACATGTCATGCCATGATCCAAAGACATCTCTGAAGACCTCAGAAAAGCAGTTATTGCTGCTCATCAGTCTAGAAAGGGTTACAAAACTATTTCTAAGGCTTTGGGGCTCCAGCAATCCACCGTCAGACAGACAGTTTACAAATTGAGAAGGTTCAAGACCACAGTCACTCTACCCTGGAGCAGTCGTCCTACCAAAATCTCTCCAAGAATAAACCAGCACATCATCCAGGAAGTCAGAAAGAACCCAGAGTAACATCCAAGGACCTGCAGGCCACTCTTGCCTTAGCCAATGTGAGTGTTCACTACTCAACGATCAGAAAAAGACTGAACAAGAATGGTGTTCATGGGAGGATAGCCAGAAGGAAACCACTACTCTCTAAAAAAGAACATTGCTGCCCATCTGAAGTTCGCTAAAGATCACATAGATGATCTGCAAGACTTCTGGAACAATGTTCTCTGGACAGACGAGTCAAAAGTAAAACTTTTTGGCCTCAGTGAGAAACATGTTTGGCAAAAAACAAACTTTGAGTTCAAACAGAAGAACCTCATCCCATCTGTCAAGCATTGTAGTAGGAATGTGATGGTTTGGGCCTGCTTTGCTGTCTCAGGACCTGGACTTCTTGTCATCATTGACACAACCATGAAATCTGTGGTGTATCAGAAGATTCTAGAGGAGAATGTCAGGCCATCTGTCCATGAGCTGAAGCTGAACTGAAAATGGGTCATGCAACAAGACAATGATCCTAAACATACAAGCAGATCTACAAAAGAGTGACTGCAAAACAAGAAATGCTGTGTTTTAGAACGGCCTAGTCAAAGTCCAGACCTAAATCCCATCAAAATGTTGTGGCAAGACCTGAAGTGAGCTGTTCATGCAAGGAAGCCCTCAAATGTCACTGTGCTGAAGTAGTTCTGTAAGGAGGAATGGGCCCAAATTCCTCAAAAATAGGGCTGTGCAGCTTCCGCTTTGCGGCTTCTGAGGTGGGCCCGATCCAGCTTGGGCAGATTTGGGGGGGCCCGAGCCACCTCGGCCCCGAACCCGAAGAGAGATTCAGAGCTTCAGCCCCCAGCCCAGCCCAGCTCAGCCCCTCCCCGACACCCCCACGCAACCCCCCAGCTCTTTACCTGGGCTGCCTCCTCCTCTGCTGCCACCTCCATCGCTGCCTAGCTGCCTCTTGCAGTCCCCACCAATAGCCAACTCAGGACACAGACAACGAGGAATTATTTCCGAGACTTTATTCCTTTATTCCTTTATGACTCTTTCAGATACTAATCACTAGCGACTAAGCAAGGAACAGCACTGGGGAAAGATAGCAGAGTAGCCTAAGCTCCAGGTTAGGCAGTTGGTCCCCATTTGAAGGGGAACCACGGGAAGACCCTGAACTTATGGGCTATGGAGAGATCCTTCCTCTTTCCCTTGGGCCCTCGGGACACGACCGTTGTTTGCGTGCCAAACGAGCGCTATGCCTCTTTTCCGCACCCTCCATCTGTCGTCGCTCCCTGCGTCTGCACCGAGGGTCCAGCAAGCCCCCCTCCAGCGCTCTCTTACTGCCAGGGTCACTATCTATCCCAGGAATGCTGGCAGAAGGAATCTCTGCCAGCTGCTGTGCTTGTGAGAGATGAGCGAGCTCCTCTCCCACAGATTGCTGTTCCTCCTCAGAATCAGAACTGCTCTGGGGCTCTGTGGGCTCAGTTTCCACCCTGACAGCCAGCTTCTCCTTTGCGCCACCGCCACCACTGCCTTCGTCTTCTCCGTTGCGCCACTGCCCACTGCTGCTACCATCTTCTTCCACGCTACTGCTGCCCTCGCCACCGCCATCTCCTGAGGCCTGGATGCGCAGCGACTGGTCTTCTTCCAGGGAGTTGCCATTTTTAAAATGGTGACCTCCTGGAAGTTCCAGGAAGTTGCCATTTTAAAAATGGCGACTTCCTGCAAGAATAGTCACCACGTGTCCAGGCCTTAGGAGCAGGCGGCGGGCGGCAACAGCACAACAGAGAAGGCAGCGGTGCGGCAAAAGCAGGAGCGACTCCCTGGAAGAAGACCAGTCGCTGTGCACCCAGGCCTCAGGAGACAGTGGTGGCGCGGGCGGCGGCAGCGCAGAAGAAGATGACAGCAGCAGCGGGCGGCGGCGGTGTAATGGAGATGGTGGCAGTGTGGCAATGGAGGCAGCAGCAGAGGAGGAGGAGGCCCAGGTAAGGAGCTGGGGGGTTACGTGGGGGCATCAGGGGGCTGGGTCAGGGGCCGAAGCTCCCAAGCACACCAAGCCCTTCGGTGAGCCCCCGACCTGCTTCAGGCCACTTCGTGCCCCCTCCGCTTTGCCTCGGAAGGGGCACAAAGTGGCCCAAAAGGGCCCGCTTTGACTCGGGGTTTGGGCCTTGGGCCAAAGTGGTGCACAGCCCTACTCAAAACCAATGTGAGGCACTGACCAACACTTACACAAAATGCTTTCTTGAAGTCATTGCTGATCAAGGGGGTGCCACCAGGTTCCTGTCAGGGTGGACACTGAGCCCATAGAATCCCAGAGTAGTTCTGATTCTGAGGAAGAGGAGTCGCTCCTGGGAGAGGAGCGCGCTCCTCTTTCCCAGGGCCAACAGCTGACGGAGATTCCTCCCACCAGCATTCCTAGCTTAGATAGCAGTCCTGGGAGTGACAGAGCGTGGGAAGCAGACTTGATGGACATGTGACGCCAACGCAGAGAGCGGCGCCAAATGGAGGGCGCAGAAAGGAGGCGTAGTGCCCGGTTGGCACGCAAATAATGGCTGCGCCCAGAGGATCCAAGGGAAAAGGGGAGGGACTCTCCCGAGTCCTTAAGTTCAGGGGTCTGCCAGTAATTCCCTTTCAAACGGGGACCAACTGTTCCAACTTAGGGCATAGGTACTCTGCTGCTCATATCTAGTTGCTAACAGTAAAGTTGTTAAGTTATAAAAGAAGAATAAAGCTTTGAAAAGAATCCATTTGTCTGTGTCTAGACTTGGCTACTGGATTAGACTGAGAGAGGCCTCCAAGGAGCCCTTGACAGTTCCCATACTTTTTCACAGATGGATATTGAATGTTGAATCAGTTGTGGATAAATAAATGTTGACAAAGCATCATGTTTGTGTGTCATTTCTTTAGTCAGGTTATCTATTGTTCTTTATGTAGGATTATGTGGTTAGATTAAGTTCTAGGGGTGTACGAAACCCCGCTTACCTGGCTCCGCTGGCTTCTGCTGGGGGGGAGGCACTCTGTCCCTGCCCCGGAATCCTCAAGGTGGGGGAGTTGCTCTGTGCCTCCCCCCGGAATCCTGCCTGGCTGGGTCTGCTCCGCGGCCAAGCTGCGGAGCCACCAGCCGGCTCCGACCGCCCGCAGCTGTGCAGCCCTGCAGGGGCGCAAATGGCAGCTGTCATAGCTGCCGTCATTTGGATCCCTTTCTTTCACTGTGATAGGCTACGTAAATACTTACATAGCCTATCACAGCAGGGGGGAAAAAACCCCAGCATACACAAATGGCGGTAGCCGCTGCCATTTGCGTACGCTGGGGTTTCCCCTGCCCCCGCCGTGATAGGCTATGTAAATACTTACGTAGCCTATCACAGCCTCCACAGGGACGCAAATGGCATCCCTGCGTTAGCCGTGATAGGCTATGTAAGTATTTACGTAGCCTATCATGGCTGAAGAGGAGCAAGCAAATGGCAGCCGCACAGCAGCGCGGACGGGAGCAAGAAGTGCTCCATTTCGCGCGCCTTTTGTGGGGTCGGAGTGGCGGGCACTTTGTCCCGCGTGCCTTTCGTGGGGTGGGGGTGCGGGGGCTTTGTTCCGCGATGGTTTTCGGGGGAACGAACACACTGGCATTCGGCCTCACCGAGATCCGTTGCGGAATTCTCTGACATCCCTATTAAGATCTAATAACATTTTAGGTTGGAAATACATGACGCTCCTAAGTCCCTAGCTCCTAAGGGTTCACAAACTTTTTCTCACCACTATAGCACCTCGCAGAGGTTCTAATCTGCTTTAGTCTACATTACTCCTTCTACCCTCCTTCTTAAGAACGTTACAAACCACAGACTTTGGGGCTTTTTCTAAATGTCCAGCTTCTTGCAGACAAAATACCAGCAGAACAGCTTCATTAAAATGAGTGTTCTTGAGATTTCCGCCATTTTTCCTTAATTATTAAATAAAATTTAAGCAAACAAACAAATGGAGCATAATTTTCTGTTGAAACAAGTAACTGAGAGAAAAAGCCTGAACTACTATCTAAAGAAGCATTGCTTTTAGTTTCACTTCCCTCTGTAAAAATTTTAACCATTTAAGATTTTCAACACAACTGCTTTTCTACATAAACACACCCAGTGTTATTTAACATCCAGCCTGAAGATCATGCTCACAGCTTCATGATATTTTGGTTGGCCCTAACAGAGTTATTACTGTATTGTGGAAATAAGACAAGTAACGTTTCTTAGGAGTCCGCACCAAGTATATCCTTCATATACTGTATTTGCATACTATTAAAAGACTGATTTTCTCACCAAGTATACTGGTGGCTGATGTGAACCAAATCACTACCTAATTCTGGAGTTTAATCTGCCAATATTTCCCTACAAAAATATAGCTTGTCTTAGGGTTTTTCTACACGAGGCTGTTAATCTAGTATATCTACTTTCGGTTTCATAGCAGAATTGAGATCTGAGCACTACATGAAGAGTGTTTCCTTTCCTGCTTTTCTGCTACATAACCTCTAGGTGGCATTGTGGTATCACAGAATACTGCAAATACACAAATGGAAAGAGCATTTTGTTTCACGTTCACAAATAATACTGCATTTTTACCTGCTCTAAAAAAGCTCAAAAATGCTCCTTAAAAACAGAAGCAAAACTGGAAGGTCACCACATCATCTAGAAAACTTGTAAAGAACTGTGAGTAGGGAACAGCAAGTGCACAATAAATGCCTCATGTGGAAAAGTTCTTACTAAGAAATTAATTTAGTAGTCTAATACATTTTGAAACTGTGGATATTTTAATAGTTAATAGTTCTGAAGTAGAACAGTAGTACAAACAGTTGTGACATCTATCTGTAAAACTATGCTTTCTCGTTTGTAGGTAAATGTATACTTTTTGAAGCTATGCACAAAAGGTATGCATTTACTGTCAGTTCTTTGGCAAGCCGGCCACCTGAACTTACAGAAGTGGCTCACTCATTTGCATGGCTCACCACCACCTTATGAACCATTGGTGCATTTAATGCAAAATAAGAATCTATTTTTCTCCATCAAATATTGGAGGCTAAGCATTTGTCTTTCAGCACTCCTTAAAGCATTTCTCATCTGGCCCTGAAGCAATAACAAGTAGGCAAGATTTACAGAACACTGTAGTGAGCCTTGTACATTCCCCAAACAGTCCATCATTCCTAAAGAAGGAAGATAAACGTCACTCAGCTTTAGGTCACGAAAGCTGCATCCCAGATCTCTAGGAGCCTTTTTAAATCCCCTTTAGCTAATTACTCTTTCTAATCTAGCAGCAGGAGTCCACGGGAAGGGTTCGGGACTGCTGCAAATGTCAGAAGGGGAACAGACGGCCTTCCTCTGACCGTGGCAGAGGGTTTGTTTTGTTTGGAGAGAAACGGAAGAGAGAAATAAAATGCAGAAGGAGGGGCACAGAGCTTCATTAGAGCCAGCTCCTGTTGTTCAACATTGGGAAAGCACTACTGCTGGAAGAACTGCTGTGGCTTCTCATTCAGCACCAGCAGCTGCCACTATTGGCAGCCAAGTAAAGGACTTTTGCTACCCTGGAAGGTTGAAGGAGAAGACACACGATGGGAGACCGAAGAAACAAGCTCAAGTAAAGTGTTTCCCAAAGAGCCAGCATGAGGGATGCTCCAGGGGGACAATGGATTTGCTCTTGCCTCTGTACCATAAGGCATTTGCTCCTTTGAAAGGAAGTTTCAAAGTTGGATTCCTGCATTGAGCAGGGGGTTGGACTCGATGGCCTTGTAGGCCCCTTCCAACCCTACTATTCTATGATTCTATAAGTGACCATTAATTGGAACACAACCAGAGTGCCACCATGTGGTGCTTCTTTTATGGGCTCCTGTATACAAAGCAGGATTATAATATTTGAAGGCACACATGGATATTCTCACAATAAGGTTTTCAGGATGGCAAAATAATATTGTGTTATAAAGAGGACATTTTTTCTTCTGACTCATGAAATATTTTGAACACTTACTTGAATTTGCATGGTGGCTTATGAACTTTCCTAATATAGAATTACAGAACAGGAAAGGACCTGAGTTAAGTTTGGCTTCCTGCCTTAAAGACAGATCCTCCGTGCATTCATTCACATAATCTCCCACATCAACTAATTTATTCATTTTTATCCCACCTTCCCTTAAAGGAGTTCAGGACAACACACATGGTTTTCCCCCTCCTACTGTATCCACACAACTGTGAGGGAGGTTAGAAAGGGACAGGGCCAAGGTCAACCAGTGAGTTTCATGACTGAGCAGAGATTTGAACTTGTGCCTCCCCTGTCAAAGTCCTACACTCTACTAGTTGTGGACAGGGGTTATGTTATCAGGAAGCCAGAAGAGAACAAGGACTGACAAGCATAATGAGAGGTCAGGGTAGAAAATGAAGAAGCCTGGTGGGCTCAGCCTTCCCAGGGATATCACACACACGCATCCCCCAACCCAAGAAATAAAGAAAGGGAGGGGGAGGCTTCCATGTCTGCATTTGTATAGCTGAAACCTATTTCTCGGTGTTCTTATCTCTCCCATATCCTTCCACATCCCAATCTCAAAGATATTTTTGTTGCTGTTTAAAAGTCCACATAGTGGACCAGCATCTGGATAGGGACCCCCACTTGCCTATCCAGATGGCCCACAGTGCCCTGTGATGTGAGTAGACTCATATACAGTCCAATCATATGATGTGTATGTGCTTGGCCAGCCCCTCTGCCCCAAAGCAGTTGCCTTGTGTCATTCTTGTCAATTCTACTTCTACAAGTGCCCTACAATCTGAAGCCTCTCAGTAGCCTATTGTGGTGATACATGCCCTGTTCACACACTGCTCCCATGAATAGGGCATCTGTGGTGAAAGAGGCCATGGGGTGCATGTTTAACCCACACTCAAAGTTGTACCTCTCCTGTCACTCCCACTGTTGTCATCACCATGGTCTCCATACCTTCTGAAGTGCAGGGGGAGAGCTCCTGAACTCTTGGAGGCACCCATGTGATTTTAATTCGAAATCATGATGTGGGTAGCCTCCACAAGTACAGGAGGCGCCCTGCTGCAGAAGTTGTGCTGACACAGCAACGGTGGGGGTGCAAGAAGTGGAACAACTGTGGTGGCCCCCAGATCTAAATTAGACATTTAGTCTAATACAAAATGTATTAGACTACTAAACACACAGCCCTGCCACTCCTTTCATCATGGATACCATATTGTTAAATTAGGACATTGAGGGAGATTAAGCATTAATGATTTCAGGAGGTCTCACACCAGAGCAGGGGTGGGCAGCACACAAATAGCCAATTTTTGCACTTTTTTGTTTGGGCGGGGGGTGCCCCACAGATTACGGACCATGCTGGGGCTCCAGGTGGGAGTGAAAATGGCCCCCAGACCTCTGGAAGTTGTCCATCCCTGATATAGAGGGTGTGGACATGCCTTTGTCCTTTTGAAGAAAGGTTTTCAGTTGTTGTTGTTGTTGTTCAGTCGTTCAGTTGTGTCCGACTCTTCGTGACCCCATGGACCATAGCACGCCAGGCCTTCCTGTCCTGCACTCTCTCCCGGAGTGTGCTCAAGTTCATATTCATTGCATCGGTGATGCTATCTAGCCATCTCATCCTCTGCCGTCCCCTTCTCCTTTTGCCTTCAGTCTTTCCCAGCATCAGGGTCTTTTCCAGAGAGTTTTCTCTTCACATTAGGTGGCCAAAATATTTCAGCTTCAGCTTCAGTATCTGTCCTTCCAATGAGCACTCAGGGTTGATTTCCTTTAGGATGGACTGATTTGACCTCCTTGCAGTCCAGGGGACTCGTAAGAGTCTTCTCCAGCACCACAGTTGGAAAGCTTCAATTCTTCGGCGCTCAGCCTTCCTTATAGTCCAGCTCTCACAGCCATACATTACTACTGGGAAAAACATAGCTTTGATTAGACGGACCTTTGTCGGCAAGGTGATGTGTCTGCTTCTTACTATGCTGTCTAGGTGTGCCATAGCTTTCCTCCCAAGGAGCAAGCGTCTTTTAATTTCATGGCTACAGTCACCGTCTGCGGTGAACTTGGAGCCCAAGAAAGTAAAATCTGTCACAGCTTCCATTTCTTCCCCTTCTATATGCCAGAAAGTGATGGGGCCAGATGCCATGATCTTCGTTTTTTAATGTTGAGTTTCAAACCAGCTTTTGCACTCTCCTCTTTCACCCTCAACAAGAGGCTCTTGAGATCCTCTTCGCTTTCTGCCATTAGGGTGGTATCGTCTGCATATCGGAGGTTGTTGATATTTCTCCCGGAAATCTTAATTCCAACCTGTGATTCATCCAACCCGGCGTTTCTCATGATGTAAGGTTTTCAGTAGGAAATAGCAAATGCATTTTGTCCTAGCTTGCTATATCTGGCTATCCAACCTTTCCAGACAAAATGGAAAACCTTGAGCCAAGTTGACTGTGAGGGAACACAAAATGGAGGCATTAATGGTGCTGCTAGGTGACATCTGCTTGTGAGCTTCCCATGAGCATCTCG
Source organism: Heloderma suspectum (assembly GCF_057233095.1). Taxonomy (NCBI): domain Eukaryota; kingdom Metazoa; phylum Chordata; class Lepidosauria; order Squamata; family Helodermatidae; genus Heloderma; species Heloderma suspectum. The sequence continues at coordinate 71,732,696 of NC_139461.1, read as the reverse complement.
TTGGCCACTGTGGAAACAGGCTGCTTGACTAGGTAGGCCTTTGGTCTGATCCAGCAGGGCTCCTCTTACATTCTTATAATTAGTTCAGATCAGTTGTTGTTAGAATCAGCTGATAACAAGTGCAAATCACTGCTCAGCTGAGGAGTGTCCGACTCAGCTCATTCATATAAGCAGTGCAATATTGGAGATATTCAGGGAAGAAAGCAGCAGCTTCTTCTATGAGTTGGAAATGCTGAAAGTTCCTTAAACAAACGAACAAAGTTTTTTCCCCCCCAGCAAAAAACCAAAACTAAACACTACCTGCTCATGACAGTTGAAATACTGGAAACTGAACACCTCTGTTCGTTCGCTGAGTGAGCAGCAGGCAGTTGTGTAATGCCAGTTTGCCTTACAAACGACCTTCTTGAACTGGCTAAACCATCACCTCCACAGATGATTCAGTCTTCATGCTTGCTTGGTCCTAGTCGTTTCCTCTGCAAGGACTGCCTTTCGATGTGATAGTTTCCACAGTGCAAACTATTGGCTTCAGGGAGCTAAGCTGAGACCAGATGACTTATGTTACTGATGGCCACAGGCTGGACATGAATCATGATGCCAGGCTGAGCCTAGTAGCTACTCTCACAGTCACCATTTCTGTTTTTGACATATCTAAGAAAGCCCATCACCATTAAAGCTGCAATGCAAACTATGGAGAAAAAAACTAGGTTTGCATTGTGAGTTGTTAAGGGCAATAAGAAAATTATATCCATTGAATAATCTTGTTTCTTTGGTTTATATCCTTATTTGATGTTAAGAACTGGATGGACATTTTAAAAAATAGTGAGAAGATATATTTGAAAGGTGCAGCATAAAATGTATAGAATAATTTTTATCAGTTTATCGTAGATGATACCTAGTGAACAGGAAACACTTTGCTGTCAATCGTCTTAACAATTTGCACCATTTTACTTTATTTTAAAGTAGGGATAGGGAATGTGTAACCCTCCAGTTGTTGTCAGGCTACAACTTCCATCATCCCTCACCATTGGCTATGCTGGCTGGGGTTGGGGTCCAATAACATCTCTAGAACTACAGCTTTCCCACCACTGTTTAAAAGATGTTTGTTTGTTTCACTGAATGGCTTGTATGCTGCTTGTATCAAAGCAGCACACATAGATAAAACAATGTTAAAACCACAATAAAACAATAGCATACCTTAAAATATTGTGTAGTAACGATAAGTGAAATTAATACAGCCTCCAGCTAGATACAAACCACATCAACCAGACTCAACAAAGGCTCACCCACCCACCCTGCCCAAATTTGATGTCTGCAGTCTTCTTGAATGACTGCCCCACTCTAACCTCAGTGGGACTACTGGACCACCCCAATCTAACTCACTAATCTTACATTACCTGCGGAGATCACAGCTATAAAGGCTCTCTTGGTCACAGTAAGTGTTCTAATCTCATGTAATGAAGTTATATGCTATAGAGGCTCATCTGCCACATGCAAACACCAGAGGCTGATACATTTTCTTAATAGAATACTTTGGGGGAGCGATTTCTTTGCCAGTATTCAGAGGAGTTATATTGGCTGTTGATTAAAAATGAGACCCGTAAAGTGCTGGATGTCAATATAGACCATGCAATCATTCAAGATGTTCAGACTTCTTGTTAAATTGAAAGGGATTCTATTTTCTTTATGTTCATATAAAATGTATATATCATTAAAAGTGTAAATATTTAGCTTTTTATGGATTTCATACTACACTTAAATAAAGTATTGTCTTCACTTGTGTTGGCCTGATTTTTATCCTCTTGATAGCTCTGAGCAAGGCAGAATAGTTCCTCTGCTTAAGAAATGCTACCATGGCAAATATTGGTGATCTATGTGGAAATGGGACATTGGAAGGACCCCAAAATGCATCAAGATCACAGCCAACAAGTCTCAAAATTCAGGTTAGGCAAACTAGCATGGACCCACAGTGCCAACACATCTTGGGCTGTTTCTACAACCCAATTCCATGTAGCTCTCCACTGTGAAAGACCACCTTTTATTCTATGTGTGGGTGGCACTCATGTGAATACACCCTAAATTATGTAGAAATTCACTGATGTTCACAAAAAAGCCAATCAACTGACCAATTTATAGCTTCATGTTTATGCTCATTCTACACCTATTATAGAAATAATAATGCTGCCAATCAGTCTAGCTTATTTATGAAAATGTCATTAACTAGCACTCTCTTACATGCACAAACAAGCACGCGCACACACCCACCACTACACAAATATTGTTTATGAACCCACTCATGCTGTCTTCTCTCCTTAAAAACCAAAAGTACATTTTATTTCCATGTGGAATTCTTCTCAAACAAATGAAAATATATACTTCTCTACAGCCAGCTGCGGGAAGGCACATCCTTATTTTATTTGTGACAGTACAATGCTACCAGTATCACAGACTTACTTGGAACTAATTCTGATGGAACAGACTGGCCAGAGGTTCTAGTTACATAGACGTGGTACACAGATATGCACATAAATGGATTAAAATGGTCTTGGAGAGCTCCTAAATCTAGACACTAGTGGACAGAAAGTATCACAAGTTGTGTCACATTACTGGGGGGGAAATACACATTTGGCTAGTCCTGAAACACATTTTTCTGGCAGACTAAAAGCATTTATTTTGTCATCCATCAGTGGTTCACAAGATCTTACAAGGTATTTGTATATAATATTCTAAAATGGCCTTTCCTCAGCGTATTCCATTTCTGTCAAGGTGTACACTACCAAAGGTCACCAAGATTGTTCTGTAAGGTAAGGGGTCCTGTGAAATAGTTTCAGCTCCCCAAGTATCTAGAATGTGCATTGCTATTCATGAACTGGAATGCATTTGCAGCCTGATGGGAATCTGATTAATCAGAATTACAGTACATTAGAGCAGATAATTAATGATGACTGTGAAGTTAAGATGAAGACAATTCTCCATTTGCCTGTTTTGAACACATCAGCGTTCCTATTGCCAAATCAAAGCTACGGATTGTTGTTTTTTAAAATGGAAATGTGTCTCTTCTGTGCCCAGCTTTTAAATTACAAATTCCTGCTCTAGCATTTAAATAACACTGGTCTATACTTTTTGCTGAGCAATAGAAAGGGGCTATTGGAGCTATTTTTTAAACATACTTATGTCCTATTAAAGACTAGTGTTGTATTCAATCAATTTTTATAATGATAAATGATAAATTTATAATTTATATGTTCCAAAAATATAGCAGAATGTATTATTGTGTGTATACTTACAAATTCTCTAGTACTTCAGAAAATTTTCTCACCACTGATTTCCCAGCTGCACTAAATTGATCTGATACATTTATTTACACACAGTGGTAACACTCTTGCCAAGTTGAAACATAAACTTAAATTTAATTGGGAAGGTGTGATGATAAATGCCCTCACCCGGCGCCAGCTTGTCTGGCTAAAAGGGGGGGGGGCATTGCGGGCGGGTGGGGTGACATGACGCAGGGGCCTTTGATTGACCCCAGTGGCACCACCATGCAAGGAGGGGCAGGCTGAGTTGCCTTAAATTCAGCCCCCTTCTCAAACTCAGCTCTCTGGCTCAACGCAGCTAGAGAGAACTACAGCTCCGAAGGACAAGGAGACCAGTGTCGTTGCGCACGCTGAGGGCCCCGGCTCTTGAGGCTGCATTGCGGTCGCCCCCTCCTTTCTCCTCGGTCACGCCAAGGGACTTTGGCCTGCTGGAGAACGGCTTCGTCCTCGTTCCAGCTGCCTGGACCCAGCGTGCTTCTGCGCGCCAAAATCTTCACTTGGTGATATTGTTCGCCTCCCTCCCTCCTTCACCAGCTCCTTTCCTCTCGCCCGCCCGTCTGCTCGGTCTCCTCGTGTACACGCTCTCCTGCCCGCTCGCCCGCCCGCCTGCGTGCTCGCTCAACCCGCCCGCCCGCTCGCTCGCCCGCCCTGCCCGCCCGGCCGCCCGCCCGTGCGCTCGCTCAACCCGCCAGCCCGTCCGCCCGCTCGCTCACTCCTCACTCTGCCCGCACGCACACCCGCTTGCCTGACGGGCCTGCCGGCCTGTCTACCCAGCCGCCGGCCTTGCCAGCCTCTTCCTCATTGCCTTGCCAGCCTCCCTGAGGTGTTGCTCCCGGCGGGGGGTGTCGGCGGGTGGGTGAGCGCGGCGCTGGTGTTTGCCAGCGGCAGCACTCCAAGGGACGGTCTGACTGCCCCCCCCCCACTGGTCAGCCGAGCCTGCCTGTTGGAGGGGCGCCTGGCTGCTGAGCCGAGTCGGGGCGTGTATATCACAGCCCGATTGGTCGCCTCCCATGGGCTTGGGACGTCTCCCCCTCCCACCCAATAAATAAATAAATTAATTAATTAAAAAAATAATAATAATAAAATAAAATAAAAAAAACTAGGAAGACCTGCGGCTCAGTGGTAGAGCACATGCTTGGCATGCAGAAGGCCCCAGGTTTAATCCCCAGCATCTCCAGGTAGGGCTACGAAAGAATCCTGCCTGAAACTTTGGAGATCTGCTGCTGCCAGTCAGTGTCAACAATTCTGTGCTAGAGGGACCCAGGGTCTGACTCAGTATAAGGCAGCTTCCTATGTTTGTATGAAAAGTAGGGATGGCGGAGAATTTCTCCCCGAAACTTCGGGGGGCCGAGCGCCAACGTGTTCGGCCCCCCGAACAAGTTTCGGGGAGAAATCCTCCGAACCCCCCTGCCCCCCGCACCCCCCCCCCGGGACGGGACTTACCTTCACCGAATGTCCCTCCCGGTGGCGGGTCCGGCCGGCGGTTCGGCGGGTGTTCGAGTGGGACGGGAGCGGCAGCCGGTCTTTCGACCGGCTGCCGCCACCGCCATTGCAATCAAAGAAAAAAAAAAACGCCCCCTGATAGGCTACGTGACGATTAACGTAGCCTATCATGGCTAGATTTGCAAAGTCAGCCATGATAGGCTACGTCAATCGTCACGTAGCCTATCACGGGTGACTTTAAAAAAACAAAACAAAAAGCGCGTATGGATAATGGCGGCCCCCATAGGGAGCCGCCATTCCCGTTCCTTATTTGGTCGCTGTAGTCTACGTAAACATTTACGTAGACTACGGCGAAAATAAGGGCAATGCTATTTGCGTTGCCCTTATTTTCGCCGTAGTCTACGTAAACATTTACGTAGACTACAGCGACTAAATAAGGAACGTGAATGGCGACTCCCTATGGGGGCCGCCATTAGCGTACGCGCTTTTTTTTTTTTTAAGTCACCCGTGATAGGCTACGTGATGATTGACGTAGCCTATCACGGCTGACTTTGCAGATCTAGCCGTGATAGGCTACGTGAATCGTCACGTAGCCAATCAGGGGGCGTGTTTTGTTTTGTTTTAAAACTTTCACGTTCGCGGCTGGGCGAGGCGGGAAGCCTCCTCCCCGGCCTGAATTTCGGCCGGGGCGAGGCAGGAAGCCTCCCCCCCGGCCTGAATTTCGGCCGGGACGAGGCAGGAAGCCTCCCCCCCCCCCGGCCTGAACTTAGCGGGGGGACCAGCGAAGCGCCTCCTCCCCACCGCGAACGTCCTTCGTCAACAGGTAAGGGACTTTCGTCCACCCCTAATGAAAAGAAAGCTTTAATTAAATAAATAATAATATTAATATTAATAATAATTTAAAAATTCATTAAATTACAATTATTAAATATTTAATTAATAAAATTGCGTAACAGCGGCGACTGCCTGTTTGGCGCCTCCCGTGACAGGGTGCCCACGGCTGTGGGCACCCACGCTCAAACGCAGCTCCATCACCTTTGGCCCCTGGCTGCGCCTCTTGAAAATCTGATTATCTAAACGGTAGTGCAGCGCTCCCATCGTCATCCCCAGGCCTCTCTGTCTCGATCTGGAACTCATACCCACAGATCTTAAGACTGTGGGGTGGCTGCCTATTGTCTGGGGTGCCCAGCGGCTTTATTAACTCTTTGATGGTGTCAAGAGCTCCTTAGAGGGCTCTCTCAGTCTAATCCAGTAGCCAAGTCCAGACATAGACAAAGGGATTCTTTTCAAAGATTTATTCTTCCTTTGCAACTTAACAACTCTACAGGTATCAACTAGATCTGAGCAGCAGCATCCCTATGCCCTAAGTTGGAACAGTTGGTCCCTGTTTGAAAAGCAATTACTGGCAGACCCCTGAATATAAGGACTAGGGAGAATCCCCCCCTTTTTCCCTTAGATCCTCGGGGCGCAGCCGTTGAGTGCGCGCCTTCACTAAGTCTGCTATCTGTGCTCGGTCATTCCCTTGACTGCTAACTAAAACTAGGAATGTGGGGGGGAGGAAACTCCGTCAGCTGTTGGTCCTGGGAAAGAGGAGCGCGCTCCTCTCCCAGGAGCAACTGCTCTTCCTCAGCATTAGAACTACTCTGGGATTCTATGGGCTCAGTGTCCACCCTGACAGATAGCTTGCTTAATTCACCTCCTGCATCATGCCTCCTAAGAAGGGCCAGGGTGGTAAGAAAGGGAATGGGAGGGCCCCCCCTCCCCTCCCCAAAGTCCGCTGCCAAGGCCCGATTCTGACTCTGATGTGGACGCAGACCCGGTACTGGCATCAATTTTTTCTTGTTTGGAAGCTGCTGAGCGTTCCTCGGGGATCCCTCCTCCTCCCCTGGCCAGGCACAAAAAATCCTCAGTGGTCCAACACAAGCAAACATGACAGCAGACCCAACGCTCGTTGCTCCTTTCTATTTCAGATCGCCTGGACGCTATTGAGGCATCCATCTCCTCTTCATTGGCTCTTCCAGAAAGCTCACCGCCTTCAGCGGAGCTCCTCCCTTCTGCTGCCTCATCTTCCCTGGGCGCACAAGCAACAACCTCGGTTTTTTCCAGCTGGGGATCAGAGTGTGCCCACGATTGGTACAGCTCGTCTCTGGGTTCAGGGCACCCGGACGCCACTGAGGCCTCCATCTCGCCTTCGCAGGTTCACCATGGCAGCACCCCACCACTGTAGGCAGTCCACCTTCCTGCGGCATCTCCATCAGCAGTGATCCAAGCAACATCCTCCTCCTTGGGGTTTCGCCCAGGCGACACAGCACACCTGAAGGCGGTCCGCCCTCATGAGGCATCTCCATCAGGAGCAATGCAAGTGGTATCGCCTCCCTTGCTCCCGGGGACCCAGACACGGCTGCCCTGGATATGGGTGAAATGACTGCACCTCACCCCAGTTGTTCAGACGGGTGACCCTTAGGGCTGTGGGGTTGCTGCCTTAGCTTACCTACCTGGGGGCAGCTGTCCCTTCCAATGTCATCTCCCTATATGACGCTCGGGCCGCCTGCAGCTCCGTCAGTCACACCCCAGTAACCCCAGCCGCTTAATGCATCATCTTACAGGGTTTTTTCCTGGATTAAGTAGGATCCCTCGCCTGCCCCCGCCCGTTTTGGACATCCATGTAAGGGGCATATCAGATCCTTACGCTAATCTGGCGAGTTGTATTGTCACCAGGGCTACTCCTTCTCGTAATGTCTTTCGCCCGAGGAGGTGTGCGAATGGCTTGTTTAGGCCTCTCGCAGGAGGGCCGCCATTGCCCTTCTCTGCGTAAGGACCTGTTTGACCAGGACCTTTCACTCCAATTTTGACTCCTTCCCAGCTGGGGTCGGCAACAGATCTGGCAGTGGCCACATTCACCAGGTGGTCTCCCGCACCGGCCCTCGGCCTATGGCGGGTCCGCTGCTTCAGCACTGCTATCTGTGCTGGGAGTAAAGCCCCAGTGGGCACATGCTCCCAGGACACGTGCAGGTTTCATCGTGAATGCGCCCTTGTAGCAGTCAGCACTCTTGCACCTCTTGTCCAATGCTCGGGGAGGGGAGGGGAGGGTCCCCTTGGAAAAGCCGAGTCAGGAGGAAGCTCTGGATGGCCAATGCCTAGTAAGGTTGGCGCCGATACTCCGGCTTTAAGACACTACCCAACTGGGGGAATGCGTCTTAACTTGGAACACGGTTTATGCTAGGTTCTAGGGCCCCCTAGCATTTTTTCTTTAGGTCAACATAGACCATCCCTACCTCGTAAGCAACATTTCTCCTCGCTAGGCTTCGACAGGTTCAGGAGAGGTTAACAATGCAGTACTGGCAGAAGAGTTTTAGCCCCCCCCCCCTTTTTCCACACCCCGTTAGCTATTCTAGGGATAGAATATCCCTAGAATAGCTATTCTCCCTTCTCGAAATGGTGCCCAGGAAATCCTCTAGGGAGTTTATCCTGATTCGTAACCTCTCTTTCCTGAGGGCCAGTCAATTATCACGAGATCCCTGATCATCTCTGCTCAGTGTGTCACACCTCTTCGATGAGGCAGCTGTCTTTGTCTGGGATCCCGGCCACGGGTCCCTGATGGGCATGTGCTACATGGAGTCCAAAGATGGTGGTCACTGTTCTGACCTAATGCAAGTATTGCTTCCCCTTTTCTGTTACTTCGGTGCCCCTTAGCTCACAAAGGCTGAGGGCCTGTCTCCCACAGCAACATTCGGTGAAGCCAATCCGATACCCTTAGGTGTTATTCTAACCTCCCTCAGGACAATTTTCAGGTCCGTTAGGCACAGCTCCAATTAGTTATACATCAGGCATGGCTTCAACTTAGTAGGGCTTTAATGGCACCTCCTTTCAGAAGCATGAGCCTCTCCTCAAAGCCGGACTGCGGACTCACATGGTTCCACCCCTACCCCAAGGGGTTTCAGATTCTTAAGGCAGGTCCAATCGTGCAGTGGGTAAAGGCCTGTAGAGTGGAGGCTGCCGCCCCCGCCAAGCACATTGAGGGATAACCTTATAGCCAAGTCAGTAACCCCCCCCCCTTCGCTATGACAGCATGACCACGTTATTCATTCTCCGTCCTCCCGAAATTGGAGGGTCATGTCATGTGTCAGTGTGTTCGCGCTCCAGAGTCAGTATTACAACATCTGGTTCTGGGTCCACCATATGCTGGGTTAGGCAAACCCAATTGTCGATGGCTTGTCATGAAATTAGGTCAACATCTTCCAGGCCTTAGCCCCGTGGGTGCTCCATTCCCAGATCCCATCCTTGCAGTACTATGGGAGATCGGGATACTGAAGCCAGGCATGCCAGCCTGCATTCCATGGCTCTCCGTACAGGAGCCACCTGCGACAGAGCAGGGTGTGTGTGCCACGCATTAGGCAAAACCTCAGCGATAGCATTCATGGCCCTTATCTATAGATCATTGGCCACAATTTCACGCCTCCATAAGGAACAACAGACTATTTGGGACCATAAGTCGCAAGCTGGCCATTTAGCCTTCCAGCCCACAAAGGTGGGTTTCACTGACTCCATGTCAGAATTTAGGTTTCGGCGTGCAAGATAGTGTTGGGCACAGATGTTGCCTGCATTAGTAAATTAACCACCCTCTCTCTCCGGATACCCCTTTCGGGCTCCGGGGGTAATGGCCCTCCATTTGAGCTTTCCAATAAGACGTTTCCCTGTTCCAAGTAGCAGCCCTAACGGAATGCAGGGTTGGTCTGGGCTCACAAGGCCGACTTGTCCCGGCGGGCCTTGATTTGCTGCAAGGTACAGGTCTGGCCCAAAGTAATCCATTTACATATTTGGTGATCAAATTGATCAGCATGGCAAGGGCACGGCAGTGGCCCACAGCCAAACACAAGTCAACGGATTATGCTCTGGCGGCACCTTATGGGTTTTATGGCATGCCACGGGTCTGAGGAGGGGCCTCCGTTTTTATCACTTCAACGGTTTGCTGTTGACTTAAGGGCAATTGTGTAGTTTCCCTTAATGTGCTTATTCCTGAGACCAGCAGACTCATTGTACGCCGGTACGGGTGCTCTTACATGGGCACGTTTTGATGTCTGGAGCTGCATGAAGACCTTGTATGTCTTCTTCAGAATTCAGTTTCTGTCACCCTGTCACATTAAGATCCAGTGGCTCCATAGACGTGGCATACGGTGGGAGTCCCCTCCTCACTCTGTCCCACCAAGTTTGTCAGTCTTCCTCCGCAGGTCCAGGTGCTGCACATTGGAGGGAATGACTTTGGCTGTAAGCCAGGCGAGGACCTGATGGAACAGGCCTTGGTTGAGATACAGGTGGTCCGGCATACCTGGCCGGAAGTAGCCTATTGCAGCCCTCACTGCTCCCATGGATCAATGGGAAGGAATGGAATGACGTTGCCAGTGGCAGGGCACGTTGGAAAGTGCACAGAGAAATGGCTTATTGCCAGGTGAATGAAGTGATGGATGCACCACCTGCCAGGGAATTCTGTGGACATGGAGGGAGCGTTACAGGTAGGACGGTGTCCGCCTGTCTCATTTAGTGAATAACATATGTCTGTCTGATCTGCAAAGGGGCCTGCGGGAAGTTCTTCTGCGCAGGTGGGGGGAGTTTCACAAGCTCTAGGCTTGTGACTCCTGTGGCGGCTAGGACGGGCAAAACAGGAAAGTAGGGATGGTGTGCCTGCAGAGGCACCTTATGGTGACAGGTGACGCCTGAGGGCCCCCCAAACGGGTTGTGCGGCTCGGCGGGGGGATAAGGGTTACCTGGGAGACCAACCCTACTCACTCACCCAGGTGTTTCGCGGCACCGGGTTGGGGGTGACACCAGAAGGTCTACCTCCCCCAGAAGGGGCAGTCCGGAGGGATGGCGAGATCACCGCCACCCCTCAGGCTGGGTATGTTTTCGCCCAAGAAGTGCCAGCTAGCCGCTGACACAGTTAGATGCCCGTCCTAGTTACCCCTTTGCAGCTATTTCAATAAATGTGGCCCAATTTTCAACCCAAGCTTGTTGTCTGCGTCTTCTTTAACCCATCTCCGCTCGCAATTTTCCCATCATGAATCAGCTAGATCATGCCCCTAACACAAAGGTCTGCATAAAGTAATGTGGGAAGGATATGTGCATTCCTGGGGAAGATGCACATTCTTCCAACCTGCTTCTTGAATATATTGTTGAAAACATATTTTGGGGGGAGACAGGTGTGTGGATTACCTCTTCCTAGTTATATCTGCATATACAGGGGAAGGGGCCTGTGGGAAGGAGGACCAGCCAGCTGCACCAGGCAGATCCTGAGCCTGCTTCTGCCCCCGCCAAACAGGTACTTAAGGCGGGGCTGCCAGAGGCAGCACCTCAGCGTCACACTTGGAGTCGCATGGAACAGCACCTGAAGACCCACCCACCTGCCTCTTCAGAGACACCAGCAGCCACAGATACCAGCAGCAAATAGCAGCAGCAGAGGGCAGCAGCTTTAAAGATGAGGGAGAAAGGGGCAAACGTGGATTTTATCTTCTCCTTCTTAGCTGTTCTCTTTTATCTTTTATTTTTTATATTATTTTATACTATTTAATATTTTATACCCTAACATTTTAATATGTGCCTGGGAGGACTATTGGGCAACTCAGGGGGTCAGGGAGGTGCCACTATAACTGTGGTCACGGGCAGGGGGAGGTATGGCACTGGGGGATTAACAGGCCAGCTGAGGAGAAGAGGCGCTAGACACCTTACAGCTGTCCCCTCTTCTGGTTCTTCCCCCAACCTGATGGTTCCTGGCAGCCTTACCAGTCTGCCCTCGGGCCTGGTGCTGCTGCTGCTGAATGCCAGGTCGGCCCAAAATAAAATCTCCCTCATCCATGATTTGGTTGTGGTTGAGGGGGCTGACCTGGTATGTATTACTGAGACCTGGGTGTGGGAACTGGGAGGGGTCACTCTCTCCCAGCTGTGCCCTCCTGGGTACTTGGTGCAGCACCAACACCGACTTGAGGGTCGGGGAGGGGGGGTTGCCGTGGTCTATAGGAATTCAATCTCCCTCTCAGGCTTCCTGCTCATTCGAGTGCAGGTCTTGAGTGTTTGTACCTTGTGTTGGGTACCCGGGACAAATTAGGGATTCTGTTGGTGTACCGCCCACCCCGCTGCCCATCAGACTCCCTGCCTGAGCTGACGGAGGTGGTCTTGGACTTGGTGTTGAGGACCCCCAGGATGATGGTCCTGGGGGATCTCAACTTCCATGCCGAGGCCGCTGTATCCGGGGCAGCTCAGGACTTCATGGCCGCCATGACAACCATGGGGCTGTCCCAACATGTTATTGGCCCAACGCATATAAAAGGACACACACTTGATCTGGTTTTCTCGACTGGGCAGGAGGATGGTGATCTGAAAGTGGAGGAATTAACATCTGTCCCTTTGTCATGGTCAGATCACTTCCTGCTGAGGTTTAGACTTCTGGCAGCCTTTCCCCTCTGCAAGGGTGGGGGACCTATTAAAATGGTCCACCCCTGGAGCTTAATGGATTCCAGAGGGCTCTGGGGGATTTTCCTGCTGGTATGGCTGGTGCTCCTGTCAAAGCCGAGGTCACTCTGTGGAATGCAGAGATGACTCGGGCGGTTGACACAATCGCGCCCAAGCGCCCTCTCCCTCTGAGCAGAGCCCGGCCAGCTCCTTGGTATACACCTGAGCTGAGGGCAATGAAGCAAGAGGGGAGACGGCTAGAATGCAGGTGGAGGAAAACTCATGCTGAGTCTGACCGAACACAGGTAAGAGGCACTATCAAGCCTACTCTGTGGCAGTGAGGGTGGAAAAGAGACAGTTCTTTTCCACCAGCATTGCATCTTCTCAGTGTCGTCCAGCGGAGATTTTCTGAGTGGTTCGCGGCCTGTTACATTCTGGGCCAGGGAGAGAGACGGTGGAACCCTCGGTGGCACGCTGTGACGAGTTTGCACGGCACTTTGAAGATAAAGTCTCTCAGATCCATCATGGATTGGACACCACGGTTAATGCAGTTCCATTGGTAGAGGCGTTCAGAGCACCGTCTGGTTCAGTTTTATTGGATTAGTTTCAGTTACTGAGGCCTGAGGATGCGGACAAGGTGCTTGGCCAAGTCTGATCGACCACTTGTATGCTTGACCCTTGCCCTTCATGGCTTATTAAATCAAACAAGGAGGGGATGTCTGGCTGGGTCCAGGAGGTTGTAAATTCCTCCTTGAGAGAGAGAGTGGTGCCTGCCACTTTAAAAGAGGTGGTAATTAGGCCACTCCTGAAAAAGCCTAACCTGGACCCAGAGGATATTAACAATTATAGGCCAGTGGCCAACATCCCCTTCCTGGGCAAGGTGCTTGAGCGGGTGGTTGGAGGACAGCTCCAGGCACTGTTGAATGAAACAGATTATCTAGATCCATTTCAATCGGGCTTCAGGCCTGGTTTTGGAACGGAAACTGCCTTGGTCGCCCTGTGGGATGACCTCTGCTGGGAGAGGGACAGGGGGAGTGCGACCCTGTTGATTCTTCTGGACCTATCAGCAGCTTTCGATACCATCGACCATGGTATCCTTCTGGATAGGTTGTCTGGGTTGGGAGTTGGAGGCACTGCACTACAGTGGTTCCGTTCCTACTTGGATGGCCAATTCCAGAAGGTGGTGCTGGGGGATTATTGCTCTGTGCCATGGCAATTGTGCCATGTGGTTCCACAGGGCTCTATTTTATCCCCTATGCTGTTTAACATCTACATGAAACTGCTGGGGGAGGTTATCCGGAGGTGTGGGCTGAGGTGCCATCAATATGCGGATGACACCCAGCTCTACCTCTCTTTCTCATCAAAACCAGGTGAGGCAGTGGCTGTTCTGAATCAGTGCCTGGGCACGGTAATGGACTGGATGAGGACCAATAAACTGAAACTCAATCCAGAAAAGATGGAGGTACTGTTAGTGGGTGGTTCGTCTGCCCGGCTAGGTGAAATTCAACTTGTTCTGGGGGGGTTGCACTCCCCCTAAAGGATCATGTTTGTAGTTTGGGGGTGCTCTTGGATCCAGAACTGTCCCTTGAGGCACAGGTGAACTCAGTGGCATGGAGCACTTTTTATCAGCTTAGGCTGGTATACCAACTATGCCCTTATCTGGACAGAGATAGCCTAGCTACAGTTATCCATGCTCTGGTAACTTCTCATCTGGATTACTGCAATGCGTTATACGTGGGGCTGCCTTTGAAAATGGTCCGGAAACTTCAGCTGGTCCAAAATAGGGCAGCAAGATTGTTAACAGGGACTGGCCTGCAAGCTCATATTACATCAGTACTTTTTCAGCTGCACTGGCTGCCAGTCCATTTCCGGGCCTGATTCAAAGTGCTGGTGTTAACATTTAAAGCCCTTAACGGCTTGGGGCCAGGTTACCTGAAGGATCGCCTCCTCCCATATGTGCCTGCCCGGACCTTAAAATCATCATCAGCGGCCCTTCTCCGTGAGCCCCTGCCAAAGGAAGTGAGGCGGGTGGCTACTAGGAGGAGGGCTTTTTCTGCTGTGGCACCCCGGCTCTGGAATGAGCTCCCTAGTAAGGTTCGCCTGGCGCCTACATTGTATTCCTTTCAGTGCCAGGTGAAGACCTTTTTATTTTCCCAGGCATTTTAGCATTTTAGCTTTCTAAACTTTTAGCTTTGCTGTTTTAAAAATTTGTATTTTAAACTCCTGCACTGCTGCTAGGTTTTATTGCGGTTGTATTGTTATATTGTGGTTTTAATGTTCTATATATTTTAAATTGTTTTATTGTGTGTTGTTTGGTTTTAATTTTTGTGAACCACCCAGAGAGCTTCAGCTATTGGGCGGTATAGAAATGAAATGAATAAATGAATAAATATAAACAGGTTAGTGGACTGACATCTTCAAAAAGTAATGCTGGAAGCCAACCTGTGCTATGTCCTTGGAGGACTGGCTTTGAGCCTCATTACAAATACGAAGTAAGAACTGGGAAACCAGCCCTGGCAAGTCATTTTCTACATCTACTGATATATAGTAATTGACTAATATTGCAATCAACTTAAAATAGAACACACTATGACTTCACTTTTAGTGCATTGCTTGTAGATAGAGAGACATAATTAATTTAGAGGGGATCCTTTTATATAACATTTTTAATTCTAGTGCATGGTTTCAATGCAGTTTGGGTCATGCTTACCAAACAAGGGATCAGTGATTCCCAAGCACAGGAATCTCCTTTGCTGGCTCTGTCCCTTACTCTCCTTCCCTCTGCTAAGCGAGCCACCTCTGAGAGTGTAATATTCCAGAAACCTATCATGACCCTGTGTTCAGTGGGAGCCAGCCAGCCAGAACCAGTCACCTGGCCCTGACAGGCTCCTTGTAAATACTTGCTGCCCATGCCAAATGATGGAAGCCAGAATGCTACTGTTGCCACTGAAGAACTGAATGGGTCTGACTGTGCTTCCTTTCTATGGGTCATTCCTTCCCCCCCCCCATCTGCCCAGGGCTCAGGGGGAGAAAATTGGGATGCGGGAGAAATCAAGGGAATTTAGAGATTGGATGTCTGGGCACAGGGTAACCATAGGTCCCCACAATATATTCTGTCCATGCTCAGAGGAACTTAACAGAAGTTATGCTGCCCTCAGGAGATTCATTATACATCTTGAGAACTCTTGGCTTAGGGCCAGTCTGGAGGGGAGGGTACTGCAAAGGTTTTTCAAAGGTGAGAGTCAGGACTGGCCCAAGACTGTTTGTAATCTGCCCAGAGATCATTTATTATTGGGCAGATAAAAAAATACTCTAAATAAATAACACTGCCATTTTGCTGCCTGAGGTGGATATAGAGGACAACATGATACCCCCTGCCCATATCATGTACTGGACTGAAACCACTGGACTGGCAGTTGAGTCTTACTTCAACACTGGCAATAAGGCAGCGTGCTAGTTTTGGGGACCCAGAAGTGGTTGTGCGGCATACACAACACTGTCCTCAGACAAAGGGGAACAGCTGAGGTGTTAGGAGGAACACCAGGAGGCCATCACCACTGAAACATGGGAGGATGAAAGTTTATATTCCTGGGATGCAAGCAGTTGTTCATATCACCTGTATAAAACTTTGAGCTTTGTGGCGTGATGAGTAGGAGATGGACCACTTGCCAGAGACTGATACCATATAATAGAAACAGCACACAAAAGCAACTTCTGAGAAAATATCTTCCATAATGGGCCTTAACAGTAGGCTCTTCATTTAACCTCATGAGGAACAGTATCATAGCTCTTTTTGCATTTTTACCTAGAATGACAATTTAGTTTTAATTGCCTAACAGCACAAGCCTATGCATGTTTACTCAGTGCCAAGTCCAACTATGCTCAATGGGGCTTATTCCCAGGTAAGTGTCATAGGATTACAGCCTTAGGCTGAAATTTACAAATACACGCTACAGAGTAAGTCCCACTGAGCATTTACTTCCAAGTAAACATGCATAGCATTGCACTGTAAGCAACTGAATTTTGCTGTCCATGTTGAAGTCCATATGAAGACAGCCACCCTGTCCACTGTGTTTTTTGAACAAACAGATAAGGCACAGTTCCTGTAGGAAACTACTAAAAGAGCTTCTGATGACAAAAATTAACTCCACTAGATGGCTCACAGATTCATAAACAGAAACAATTCAAATCATGTACACTGAAATTCCAACTAGTTGCACTGTTGAGAATTAAAAGAACTCTACAATTTTAGTCAATACAAAATAGCAGTAAGATACGAAGATGAAATATGTGTGCGTGCTTGTGCTACATTTTATCTCTTTTATGAAGCAAAACTACACCAGTGTACAGTTTGCACACAGCAGAAGAAATTATGTACACGCTTGCAAACAAGAAGTTTATAATGGGTGTGTGCCTGAGCATGAAATCCAGTCTTAAGGCCTAGACTATCATTGTGCACACCGGCAGCTGCGTGTGTGTTCTTGTTGTTTTGTTTTGTTTTAGTGTGTGTGACATTCCCCCTCCCCCCCCCCATAGTGCCCCAGAACAACACTGTGCTTGGACAGGCAAAATACCCTGGAACAACACTTTGCCTGGGAAAGAAAATGGTGGCTGGGCTGCTGGAAAAAGGTCTCTGTTTTTGCTGCTGCCGCCACAAGAAATAATTTAATAATCATTTCACTGATCCTCAGCTGCAGCATGAGGACTGGAAGGGCAGTGCTCTCCTCTCCCTGTCATTTGCTTACTAATTCCTACAAGCATCCAGGCACAGGAACCTAAACATTCAGTGGTGTAGTGGAGCCAGGCTCACAGGGTCAAAGCGCCAGGACTTTTTTTATTAGCAAGGATGGTGACATCATCTGGCACTCCTTTCAGACCTCAGCGTTCCCTCTGAGCTTAGCTGCAATCTTCACAATAGCTGTGGGGAAAACGGATTTTCCCAGCAACAGTATATTGCTGTGAGCTATCCCTGTTTTAATGCAAAGTATTTTAGGGCGGCTTGCTCTTGAATGGACAGTTAAGAGCCATTAGCTTTACAAAAAGACCTGCTCCTGATGGAGATCAAAACTGCTTGGAGTGTGTGTGTGTGTGTGTGTGTGTAGCATTATTGGCCTCTCCTGGGGGCATGGCTGTGTGGAATGTCATGATGAGCAGCTGCACTTCCAAATTTAGCACTACACCACTCTATTTGTTATAACTGCTGACCAATACTCATTATTACCCCTCTGTTTGTCTTGTCTCTCCACTGGTAATTTGGCAGTCCACCAACAGGTTTTCCCACCCCAGTGCAATGCTGTCTGCAAGTGCCTGTGTGCATGTATGTAGTGATCCAACAAAGCAGTAAACAGTGGGAATCCACCGGCTCCTCTATGGTTTTGCCACCCTTCTGCATGGCTCCTGTGCTTCTCAAGAGTGCAAGACAGACAGCACTGCAACAGGTGCAACCCTGCCAACACAGACATGCAGCGATGAGGAAAGTTGTACCTGTTGCTCCCGTCCGTCACACAACTTTCAAAGCTACAAGGATTATGCATGAACAGGAAGGCTGGTTTCCCTGTGTTTTCATAATGTTTCAGAGCTTGCATCAGCAGTGGCCCTACTCAATAACACTTGTAACTGTTTCAGCCACATTTCTGTTGGAAAGTTGGTTAGCGGACACCCACCTCCTGTTGCTCACCTCAGCTGACTTCAGGATACCCCCCCCACACACACACACACACACACTCACACAGGATGTTTTCTGAGGTGCTCCACCACACCTGCCACAGCTGAGGGTCTACATAGCCTTACCATTGGCTATGCTGACTAGGGCTGATAGGAGATGTAGGCCAAAGCATCTGCAGGGCCACAAGTTGCCCAACCCTGGCCTACAACTTGCCCTCCATCATGCCATTAGAGCAGGGGTACAACACCTCAGGCCTGCAGGCCAAATCCACTCTGCCTAGAGTCTCTGCCTGGCTCGCCAGGATTCTCCAGATGGCCATGCCTCTTCCCCTGGCCCCATTCCCTTTCCCTTAAACACCGATCATTGGGTGGTTTTCTGGCTTTTGTGTATCCTCCCTCATTCTAAAAGGTTGAAATGCCTTTCCTATGGCCTAGTTACTGGCAGTGAGAGCTTCTAGCTAAAATGTGGCAGCATTTTGGCCCTGCCCAATTTGTCTTCAACCCCACCCTGTTTTCTCTTCAGCTCCACCCACCCCTGGAATCTCCCCTCCCCCACCCCTGAGCTTCTCTAACATTGAATCTGGCCCTTGGGCTGAAAGTGGTTCAACACCCCTGCATTAGAGTATCAGCAAGGTGATAGGGTAGATCCAACCAGCTCACTCCCTTCCTGCCTTCTAACCCCCCCCCCCCGCCACCATTAAGAGTTGGGTGGAGGCAGAATGAATGGGGGAAGGCCTGCTGGGACAATGACAAGCAGGCACTGGTAATCACTAGGGCTGTACATGGACCCCCCCTTTTGCTTTGGATGCTGATTTGGACCTTCTGAACCAGCCCCATTTAACTTTGAACTGATTCAGACCTAATCTGATTCACTGGTTCAGATTCAAAGCGAGATTCGGATATCCGAATTATTCAGATTTTACAGTTTCCCATTGACTTGCATTGGTAAACAGAAACAGCCATAACTTTTTCAGTTTTTATTATAAATACATAACATTTTGGGACCTGGCAGCCCCCATGGAGTTGATTCCACCTACCAAATTTCAGATAGTTTGGCTTGGGGGGGGACGGTTGTGATAGGTGCAGGTAAAATTTGCTTTTGTCAACAAAGACTCTCAAAGCAAAGAGCTATAACTTTTCACTGGTTCCACAGAAGTACATGAAATCTGGGCAACTGGCAGCCCCAATGCAGGTGACTGAATCTGCCAAACCTCAGACAGTTTGGACTAGTAGTTTTTGCGCTAGGCACAGGTAAGATGTGCTGTTCTCAGAAACTCAAACCAAAGGTAATAAAGGGATAATCAGAGAAGTTAGGTGCTTAAGAGGCGATTAGGAGGAGCTCAGTATCCCTAATCTCTAGTGTAGGTTTTTCTGAAGTGCAAAATAACCCCTCTCCCCTAGTACTTTCCTATTCAGCTTCACACAAGATGACCTCAGGCTCTCTTTGGCTGAATGGAATATATATTACCTGGGAAAACAGTAATGGCGGAGGACAAGGAGGAGGACAGGCAGCTACAGGAATGGGACACTACATGGGCGCTGGCTTTCTTTTTTTAAGAAAGATAAGAGCTGAAAATGGGAAAGGGAGGAATACAGGAATTGAGACGGGGGTGCCTGCAAAGAGCAAGGCAAGGAAAGTACTAAAACCTACTAAGTACTAGTACCTACTACCTACAAGCTAAAGCAGTGGTGGGGGGAGTTAGTGCACTATAAAGCCTAACAGAAAAGAAAAGTTTTGTTTGGGGGTATTTTTGTATAGATATTTTTAGAAAGATAAGAGTTGAAATGGGAAGGGAAGGAATACAGGGATTGAGACGGGCAGGATGGGGGTGGGTACGGGGAGCCAAAGAACAAGGCAGGGAAAGTTGTGCTTTTTTTAAAGAAAGAATGTAATAGAAAATAAAGAAAGGGAAGACTAATAGGAATAGTTGAATTAAGAAGGGCTGGGTGGGAAGGAAGAAAAATGGCAAGTGAAGCTGCAGTACACACACCACAGAGATCTAGCTAGCCAACTCGCTCTCTCTTGCCAACTCTCTCTCACAGTGAAACAAAAGCAGACTGATCTCCAGTTATATACAGCACACACACCCCTCCTCCACTACTGTAACTGATTGGAGACTGCTGGGTGAAGTTCAGCCCTAATCTGGCAACTAGAGTTGCCATTCATCGAAGCTCACCATTTCCCCTCTCCCGGAGACCTCTCCCCTTTCCCCCTCTGTCCTCCTCCTCCTCGCCGCCTCCCTGATCTTTCACAGGTTTTAGAGACAGGCTGTCTGGGCTTCAGAATGGCTTCAGGGCAGTAGCTCCAAATCTCCAAGGTGCACTGAGGCACTTCAGGGGTACCCGCTTCACTTCAGACCACCTTGGGGCTGTTCTGACCCACTTTGGAGCTTAACGACCCCCCCCCCGAAGCACCCCAATTCACTTTGGGATTCAGATGTGACACTGAAGCAGTGTACAGCCCTAGTAATCACCCAAGTGAACACGAGGGAGAAACAGCTGGATGGGATGGCAGTGGGTGGGCAAAATGCCAAGCATTAACCATAGGGTCAGGTAAAATCTGCCCAACTCAATTTTAAAAAAAAAAATCTGCCCATCTCAGTTCAAAACAGGCAGCATCTTTCCAAGCTGTTTTGGATAATTAAGGCCTTTTCTGCCTTTCTAATTGCAGTAATCCAGGGGAGGTCCTCCAACATCACAACTACGTAACGTTGACACACAGCTGCTAGGGTAGCCACGGGGTTGCCCTGCTGATTCTTGATGGTTCTCTAAGAATCTGAGAAATTGAAAAACCAATTGTCAAGCATTTTTTAAAATATCATTTTTGACATATATACCTGTGGGTGAATTGTTCCTAAAGTATGTTAGCGAAAGTTACTGTATAAGAACATTAGAAGAACTGACCCTGGATAGCAATACTATGTGCATATTTACTTTTTTTACCTAGGATCCCACTTTATCATGTAGAAATAACTCAAAACAGCTCACAGCAAAGGAAATTAAAACAATAAAACATCAAAATATACAGTAAAAAACCAACACAATACCTGTTGCTTCCATCAAAGCCACCTTTGTATGTGCCAGGGCTGTGACTTAATGGTAGAGCACATGTTTTGCATGCAAAAAGTCCTAGATTTAATCCCCAGCATCTCCAGATAGGGTTGGGGAAAACTCTGGCAGGAGACCCTAGAAAGCCAGTGCTAGTCAGCGACAATAGTATGATGCTATATAAGGCAGCTACATATGCTTTTTCTTATGACCCCTTAGATTGATCATTAACATGCATTAAGGCACAATCCTATGCATGTTTAGACAGAAAAAAAGTCCTACAACTCCCAGCATTCCCCAGCCAGCATAGTTAAGCATGCATAGGATTGCACCCCTAAAGTCACAACTTTGCATTTTAGGATTTCTGTACTTTTAATATTGCATTTTGTTTATTTCAGCTCTTCAGGCTGCCCAAATAATATTTGTTTATGGGTTGAGATATAAATAATAATAACAATAATAGTAACTGTTTGTGGCAGTGTGCTGCCCTTGCTTTTCATAGTCTTTGTTGTACATCCTTTCACAGTGGACTGCTTTTATAGATCTATAGGCCTAGCTGCCACAATAATTCACACAAATCCCCTAGGTGCTCAGTTACAATATCTTTCACATGAGGAGGCTGGATCAGTTTGTGAATATTGCTTAATCAATGAGAAACAAAATGCCAGCCACTGTCAAGCTTCTGCTTCATCTAATAAAGATTTACTCTTCTCTGCCTGAGCATCCTAATTAATAAAAATAATAATAAAGTAAGAGTACATCTGATTTATCTAGTTATCTTTTTTTCTCACTGAAGAACAATGAGGGAACGCTTGGAGTTTTACTTCTCATTACATTATTGTTTAATTGAAACTGACTGTTGAACTGTTGTTTACAACTATAACTCTGCTATTATTAAATCTAGAGAGAGCCCTAACATCCAGCTGAGCTCTTATATCTAGTGGTGTAAGCTTGCAAGTTATTGGAATCAATAGCTGGGGCAATGATGCTCTTAATATCCATGTAGTTTCTGGGCAACAAAAAGCATTGATTGGTAATATCTGTTGCCTTTTCTAACCTGATTTTTTAAAAAAACCTGTGCTGTTAACTCCAGGCTCCTACTCCATCCATGTTCTTTGTGCAACCTTAACAAGGGGTGAAAAGCTCACTTTAAAAACTGATCATCTGTTTGTGAGTGTGCATATGTGTTGTTGTCATCAACTTCAGGGCCAGCCCTACTTTTAGGCAAAGTGAGGCAATCACCTCAGGTGGCACATGCTGGGGGCGCTGTGCTGGCAGCAGCCCTTTGGCTGTTCATCATGAACTCTCTAGCTCTTCCTCTCTGTCTGAGGACACGGCTCTGTAGGTCATACAACCTCC
Organism: Heloderma suspectum; assembly: GCF_057233095.1. Lineage (NCBI taxonomy): Eukaryota > Metazoa > Chordata > Lepidosauria > Squamata > Helodermatidae > Heloderma > Heloderma suspectum. The sequence goes on along the minus strand of NC_139461.1, from coordinate 71,710,431 downwards.
CCTGGGCCCTCTAAACCATCTTTCTGCTGCTTCAAGTGTGGTAGAGGACATTATCCCATTGCTGATGTTGAAGTAAGATTCAACTGCCACTCCAGCTGGCTTCAGTCCATGTAATGGAAAGGAGTCGCCATCTTGTCCTTTCCCTCAGGCAGCAAAATCTCTTGGGCTGGCCCCAGTTGTCATCTCCTTGAAGAAGACATTTCAACAATGTAGATGTCATATCACCAGAATGTCTAGCATTTTTTTGCCTGCCTTAGGAGCCATGAATTTATTGCTGTTGTGATGCACATTATATGATTTTCAGATATGGGACAGTCCTTGATTGACTTCAGTGATAAGAGAAATAAGGCAAAATATTTTCAGCAGAAGTCATATCTCATGTTAGATCTTTTGATATCTGGTAGTTTTGATTAGATGAAATCTGGCAGTATCCATATATCAAATGTGGGCTGTACCCCTATGAATCCCCTCACCAACTACGGATTATAGGAATGGTTCTGCTCCAGGTAACACAGGCCTGTGTGATGTAAATCTGTTACAGTGTATAATAGGACCTTCTCAGTTTTGAATTCTCTTCTTCTTTTAGGAAGAATGTGGCTGATTTTTTTGTTTTGTTTTTATTTAATTGAGGGATTAAGTCTGAAATCCTATACACACGAACCTGGGTGTAAACCTCATTGAAGACAATAGGACTTACTTTTGAGTAGGCATGCCTAGAATTGGGCTGCTAATACATAATATGTTGGTTTTCAAATTGATGTTTCTGTCATGCAAGCTTGATTCGATTAATGTACAATCATATTGTATTTGATCTGGTACTTTATGGAATTTGCTAGTTGCCTTGGATATTGCTGTTACTCTTTCTTGAAATAAAGGGAGGATAGGAATCATAGAAATACAACAGGAGTAGCAAATAATGTATGTAAAACTATACACATGTACTTGGGAGAAACCCCCATTTGCACTTATTATCAAATAAATATTCATTAGATTGAACTGGATATGTTGGGTATAATATATATATATATATATATATATATATATACACACACACACACACATACACACACGCATGTGTGTGTGTGTGTGTGTATATATATATATTGTATCTGGTATTAATATTGATTAGATATTAGTATAGAATAGATATTGATGTATTTATAAACCAATATCTGATTGAAGTGTGTGATACTTGGATTTATTTGAGTGGTCTGTCCATAGACTTTTTCATTCATTCATTCATTCATTCATAAATTCTTTTTGAAAGGGTCATACACACAGAGATCCTTACCCACAGATCAGAATATCAGCTTTGATAGTGCTACCTACTGAGGAGAGCTATAGTGGAGTTTCTGGAACCAGTTTCCCCTCTTTCCACACCACTGGCTCTTCAAGAATTAAATATATCTGTTTCCTACACTTTAATTTATTAAGGTTTTAAAAAATCCCAGGGCAAATGAATCCAGATCTTTCAAAGTTTTTGGCTCCATCGTGTTTTAATGCAACATTTGTATTTCTATAATTTCTTGACTTAAGGCTTGTTTAGGTTTGCTGTGCTGTTTATCCAGATGTACAGATATTTGGATAAAGAGACCCCTTATTTAGGTTCCACCATTTTCATCCATGAGAAATACATTTTCTTGAACATACTTTCTACCTTTTAACAAATAAGTATTGAGGTTATTATGAGACACATTTGAAATAAGCTAGTCCAGTGGAGGCTGTTGGCTCTGATGTCAATAAGGTGGTGAATTTGCTCCAGAGTTCAGTCAGGACTCTAAAAGAGCTACCCAAGGTGTGGGCAGCCTCCACTGAACCAGTCTAGACATGTGTAAGCATGATCAGAAATTACTACCAGTGATCACAGGAATATAAGAAAAGACATAATAGTTGTCCAATGCCTTTACACTTGTACTGGTAGGATCCCTCTATCTGGAAGCACTCCAAGTCAGACCATTCGTAATATACAAAACTAACCAGGAATTAGGCTCTCAGGCTTCCAAAGGGGGCGATAAAGTTCACTTCACACTGTTGTAAAAAACAAAATAAAACTGGAAGGCTGAATAAAAGTTGTTGTTACAAAGACAAGATGGTGTCATTCTGTTTGTGCGAGACCAGAGATAGAACACATTGGTCCATTTAGCTCAATATTGTCTGCACCAATTGGCAGCAGCTCTCCAGGGTTTCTGACAGGGCTTTTTCCCATCCCTACCTGGAGATGCTGGGGATTGAACCTGAGACCTTCTACATGCAAAGTGTGTGCTCAACCAGTGGCCTACAGTCTCTCCCCAGAAACAGAGAGGCATTTAACCTTTTCCCCTCCCTCTGTTTTCTCACTCCAAATTGCTCCCCCAAGAGAATCCCCCCCATGTGACTCTCAGAATAGCAAGGAGAGACAAGAAGGCCTTCTTAAATGAACAATGCAAAGAAATCGAGGAAAACAACAGAATGGGAAAGACGAGAGATCTTTTCAAGAAAATCGGAGATATCAAGGGAACATTCTGTGCAAAGATGGGCATGATAAAGGACAAAGAAGGCAGGAACCTAACAGAAGGAGATGAGATTAAGAAGAGGTGGAAAGAATACACAGAAGAACTATACAGGAAAGATCTTAATGTCCCTGATAGCCATGATAGTGCAGTCACTGAACTTGAGCTGGACATCCTCGAGAGTGAAGTCAAGTGGGCCTTAGGAAGCATTAGTAACAACAAAGCTAGCGGAGATGACAGTATTCCAGCTGAGCTATTTAAAATCATAAAGATGATGTTGTTAAAGTGCTGCACTCAATATGCCAACAAATCTGGAACACTCAACAGTGGCCACAAGACTGGAATAGGTCAGTTTACATTCCAATTCCAAAGAAAGGCAATGCCAAAGAGTGCTCAAACTACCGTACAATTACGCTCATTTCACATGCCAGCAAGGTTATGCTCGAAATCCTACAAGCTTGGCTTCAGCAGTATGTGAACCGAGAACTACCGGAAGTACAAGCTGGGTTTCGAAGAAGCAGAGGAACTAGAGATCAAATCGCCAACATTCGCTGGATCATGGAGAAAGCAAGAGAATTCCAGAAAAACATCTATTTCTGCTTCATTGACTATGCTAAAGCCTTTGACTGTGTGGATTACAACAAACTCTGGCAAATTCTGAAAGTGATGGGAGTACCAGACCACCTTACCTGTCTCCTGAGAAACCTGTACGAGGGTCAAGAAGCAACAGTAAGAACCAGACATGGAACAACCGATTGGTTGCAAATTGGGAAAGGAGAATGACAAGGCTGTATATTGTCACCCTGCTTATTTAACTTATATGCAGTGTACATCATGAGAAATGCCGGGTTGGATGAATCACAGGTCGGAATTAAGGTTGCCGGGAGAATTATCAACAACCTCAGATACGGAAACGATAGCACCCTAATGGCAGAAAGCGAAGAGGATCTAAAGAGCCTCCTGTTGAGGGTGAAAGAGGAGAGTGCAAAAGCTAGTTTGAAACTCAACATTAAAAGAACTAAGATTGTGGCATCTAGCCCCATCACTTCCTGGCATATAGAAGGGGAAGAAATGGAAGCAGTGACAGATTTTACTTTCTTGGGCTCCAAGATCACTGCAGACGGTGACTGTAGCCATGACATTAAAAGACGCTTGCTCCTTGGGAGGAAAGCTGTGGCAAACCTAGACAGCATAGTAAGAAGCAGACACATCACCTTGCCGACAAAGGTCCGTATAATCAAAGCTATGGTTTTCCCAGTAGTAATGTATGGCTGTGAGAGCTGGACTATAAGGAAGGCTGAGCGCCGAAGAATTGATGCTTTCGAACTGTGGTGCTGGAGAAGACTCTTACGAGTCCCCTGGACTGCAAGGAGGTCAAATCAGTCAATCCTAAAGGAAATCAATCCTGACTGCTCATTGGAAGGACATATAGTGAAGCTGGAGCTGAAATATTTTGGCCACCTAATGCGAAGAGAAAACTCCCTGGAAAAGACCTTGATGCTGGAAAGATTGAAAGCAAAAGCAGAAGGGGACGGCAGAGGATGGGATGGCTAGATAGCATCACCGATGCAATGAATATGAACTTGAGCACATTCCGGGAGAGAGTGGAAGACAGGAAGGCCTGGCGTGCTATGGTCCATGGGGTCACGAAGAGTCGGACATGACTTAACGACTGAACAACAACATCACAGTGCAACATACGCTATTTTTTTTTATTAGTAGATTTCTACCTTGCTTCTTCTGAAAAGTTTGGAGCAGCTTACAACAAGAGTAATAAAACAGTAATAATAACTGAATAAAAATAAACTAGGAAATTAGTTAAAAATAGTAAAGCACCAGATCAAACAGCAAGATTTAAATTAGCTAAACGCCCATAACATATAAATATGCAAACCAGACACACAAATTAAAATTACCACCATAAAACAAATGTCAAAACCAGGAGCAGTAAAAACTCAGGCATGCTAGATTAAAATGCCTGGGTAAACAAAAATGGTTTCACCTGGCACTGAAAAGCCATTAGCCATGCATGCTGAAATGGAGGCATTCCAAAAACATTACATATGTTAAAACCTCTCAGTTTTGCCCCCATTAATTCTATCATTCTGACTGCAGCACCTTTCACAGCCTTTGACAGCCTTTGAATGTTAAGTCAAATAATTTATGAAGCATTCTGCCAATATCCATACACTGCCAAGCACTAGGATTTGGAAGCTGCCACCAATATGGATGTTGCCTCAGGCCCTCCCTACATATAACTTTTGGTCAGACACTGGCCACATTGGGCCCATTTGCACATAAAGTGTGCCCAGTCCATGCTACCACCATTTTGAATATGCAACCTCCAATTGGCCTGATCAGAGATTGCTCCATGGCATGTGAACCTAGACACTATGGGTTAATTGTTAGGTTAACTTTGGGTTGTTTAACCCATGATTAACCCATAGTGTCTGAGTTTGCAAGTCACAAAGCAACCTCCAATTGGGCCAACCCCTGCAAATCATGGTTTAATTAACCCATGATTTACCATTGTTATATGCGAACCAGGTCATTGCCTCCAGCACCGTAAAGTGAAGAAGCCCCTGACTTGTAAAAATTAATCCAAATTCTGTTGTAAGACAAGGGAGCCAGAAATTTGCAAAAAGTGAAAGTGCCCCTTTGAGTTTTCAGCTTCCAGGATGTTGCTTGATTTCCTTCTTGCAGAATGTGGAACGTTTTTATTCATACAGTGCTGAATCCAGGTTTTGGGTAGCTCTTAGGCAAGGTGCTCTCAGTGGATTTCCACATGCTGAATGCACCCACCCCCTACTCACCATCACTGCTTTCACGACCCATTCCTTTGAGCCTCTCTCTGTACCAAATATGCACCATCTCCAAAAGGCTGTGGACAACCATGGAAGTTCTCCTTGCTTCTCTAATTGCTTACTCACTTGGAAGAGGAAATCAAAGAGGAGCAGCAGCAGCAGCAGCAGCAGGAAGCTGCAAGGACTAACAGTGACCCCCTTCTGAGACATGGCCCTTCACAAGTGACCTACAATGGTAATCCCCTTGCTTGGCCCTCACCCAGCCCATTACAGCCTCCAGGCACTGGTCCAGCACCTTCACAGCCCCAGCTGACTCTGATGACAAGGAGAAGTAGAGCTGAGCATCATCAGTGTACTGGTGACACCCCACCCCAAAACTCCTAATGACTTCGCATAAATGTTGAACAGCATGGGGGATAGAATAGAACCCTGTGGTACCCCACAGCTTAATAACCATTGGGTAGAACAGGAATCCCCCAATACCACTCTCTGGAATCGGCCCTACAGGTAGGAGAGGAACTACTGTAACACAGTGCCCCCAGCTCCCACCTTGCAGAGCTGATCCAGTAAGATACTATGATCAATGGTGTCAAAAGCCACTGAGAGATCCAGGAGGATCAACAAAGTAGCACTCCCCCTGTCTTTCACCCGGAGTAGGTCATCAGTCAGAGCAACCAAGGCCATTTCAGTGCTGCACCCCAGCCTGAAATCAGACTGAAATGGGTCCAGAGATTATCAGTTTCCTCCAAGAACGTCTGAAGCTGCTTAGCCACCACGTGCTCAACACCTTGCCCCAAAAGGGGATATTAGCGATGGGACGATAGTTCTCACATACCTCTGGATCCAGGGAGGTCCTCTTCAGGAGAGGGTGCACTACAGACTCTTTCAAGGTGGCAGGCACCACCCCCTGACAGAGTGAGGCATTTACCACCCCTGGACCCACCCCACCCTGCTAGATCGTATTAGCCAAGGTAGGCAAGGGTCAAGCTTACATGTGGTGGGCTGGACTGATTCAAGCGTCTTGTCCACATCATCAGGCTGCAACAACTGAAAATTATCCCAGGAAACACAACCAAACAGAACACTGGACACCTTCCCAGACTCTGCAATAACTGTCAAGTTCTGAGCGAATATGAGCAACTTTCTCCTCAAAGTGCCTAGCAAATTTATTACAGCAAATGACCAAGGGTTCCAATCCCAATTTCTCTGAGTCTGAGCCAGATCCCAACAGGTTCTTCACTACCCCATGGTTCTGGGTTCACATGTAACAACCATCCATGGCTTAAACAACCCAGAGTTCACAACCCAAAAACAAACCATGGGTTCTCTTTTAGGGCTGTTTGTGATTAACAAACCATGGTTTGTTAGGACTGCTGGGTTCATATATTATACAATTCAGAATTCAGCAACCCATGAGTTAAAAACACCATGGATTAGTGTTATGTGTGAACCCAGCCACTGTGCAGTACCTGTATTTTTATGAGCTGTGATGCAATGCTCTCCCATATGTGACATACATTTCCTCTGTGCTTAACCAAGAATGGCCATAAATGCTGTATAAAGAATCATAATTTATTTATTTATTTATTAAATTTATTAATCGCCCATCTGACTGGTCACCCAGCCACTCTGGGCGATGTACAACCCACCATAAACAATTTAAAACAATAAAATTTTACCATAATTTTTTTTTAAAAAAAAATACCCTAACCCACCCCAAATGCCTGCCTGAACAACCACGTTTTTAATGCACGACGGAAGCTCATTAAAGAGCTTGCCTTGCAGTAAGGCTTGCCTTGCAAGGCTTGCCTTGCCTTGCCTTGCATAACTTGCCTTGCAGTAATCTGTAACTAGACTAAGAGTGCAATCCTATGCATGTTTAGACAGAAAAAAAGTCCCACAACTCCTAGTATTCCCCAGTCAGCATGGGGAATGCTGGGAGTTGTGGGACCTTTTCGCTGTTTAAACATGTATGGGATTGTTCCCCAACTGAGGAGCTTAGAATGGGAAAAAGCTAGACAGGAAAGAACCACTGAGAAAGCTCCTTGAACCATGACCTAAATCTGTTATTTATCCTTAATGGATGCTCTCCTGACGTCAGTATTCCAGGTGCCATTTGGATCTACATGTGCTTTGTAATGATAAAGGCACAATACAGGAAACGTTCTGATCATTTTCATGTGAAATCTCATGGCATTTGTCACTAAGAATGCTGGTATAAGAAGGGATCCCCTTTATGGATCACTGCCTTGTTGTGGCGAAGGGGCTTGCGTAACTCAGTGAAGCCACAAGCTATGCCGTGCAGGGCCACCCAAGACGGACAGGTCATGGCAGAGAGTTCTGACAAAATGTGGTCCACTGGAGAAGGAAATGGCAACCCACTCCAGTATTCTTGCCAAGAAAACCCCATGGAATGTATCACAAGGCTAAAAGATATGATACCGGAAGATGAGACCCTCAGGTCGGAAGGTGTCCAATATACTACTGGGGAAGAGCAGAGGGTATTTCCAAGTAGCGCCAGAAAGAATGAAGCGGCTGTGCCAAAGCTGAAAGGACACTCAGCTGTGGATGTGTCTGGTGGTGAAAAGAAAATCCGATGCTGTAAAGAACAATATTGTTTAGGAACCTGGAATGTCAGATCAATGAATCAAGGTAAGCTGGAGGTGGTCAAGCATGAGATGGCAAGATTGAACATCGACATCTTGGGAATCAGCGAACTAAAATGGACAGGTATGGGTGAATTTAATTCAGGTGACCATCATATCTACTACTGAGGGCAAGAATCCCTGAGAAGAAATGGAGTAGCACTCACAGTCAACAGAAGGGTGGGAAAAGCAGTACTGGGGTACAATCTCAAAAACGATAGAATGATCTCAGTACGAATCCAAGGCAAACCATTCAACATCACAGTAATTCAAGTCTATGCGCCAACCACTGAGGCCGAAGAAGCTGAGGTTGATCGATTCTATGAAGACCTACAAGACCTTCTAGAACTAACACCAAAAAAAGATGTCCTCTTCATCATAGGGGATTGGAATGCTAAAGTAGGAAGTCAAGAAATCACCGGGATAACAGGCAGGCATGGCCTTGGTGTACAAAATGAAGCAGGACAAAAGCTAATCGAGTTTTGCCAAGAGAACACGCTGATCATAGCAAACACTCTTTTCCAACAGCACAAGAGGCGACTCTACACATGGACATCTCCAGATGGTCAGTATCGAAATCAGATTGATTATGTACTTTGCAGCCAAAGATGGAGAAGCTCCATACAGTCAGTAAAAACAAGACCTGGAGCTGACTGTGGCTCAGATCATGAGCTGCTTCTTGCAAAATATCAGCTTAAATTGAAGAACGTAGGGAAAACCACTAAACCATTCAGGTATGACCTAAATCATATCCCTTATGAATATACAGTGGAGGTGAGGAATAGATTTCAGGGATTAGACCTGATAGACAGAGTGCCTGAGGAACTATGGACGGAGGTCCGTAACATTGTTCAGGAGGCAGCAACTCAATCTATCCCAAAGAAAAAGAAATGCAAGAAAGCAAAGTGGCTGTCTGATGAGGCTTTACAAGTAGCTGAGGAAAGAAAGGAAGCGAAAAGCAAGGGAGAAAGGGGAAGATATATCCAACTGAATGCAGAGTTCCAGAGAATAGCAAGGAGAGACAAGAAGGCCTTCTTAAATGAACAATGCAAAGAAATCGAGGAAAACAACAGAATGGGAAAGACTAGAGATCTTTTCAAGAAAATTGGAGATCTCAAGGGAACGTTTTGTGCAAAGACGGGCATGATAAAGGACAAAGAAGGCAGGGACCTAACAGAAGAAGATGAGATTAAGAAGAGGTGGAAAGAATACACAGAAGAACTATACAGGAAAGATCTGAATGTCCCTGATAGCCATGATAGTGCGGTCACTGAACTTGAGCCAGACATCCTCGAGAGTGAAGTCAAGTGGGCCTTAGGAAGCATTAGTAACAACAAAGCTAGCAGAGATGACAGTATTCCAGCTGAGCTATTTAAAATCCTAAAAGATGATGCTGTTAAAGTGCTGCATTCAATATGCCAACAAATTTGGAACACTCAACAATGGCCGCAAGACTGGAAAAGGTCAGTTTACATTCCAATTCCAAAGATGGGCAATGCCAAAGAGTGTTCAAACTACCGCACAATTGCGCTCATTTCACATGCCAGCAAGGTGATGCTCAAAATCCTACAAGCTAGGCTTCAGCAGTATGCGAACTGAGAACTACCGGAAGTACAAGCTGGGTTTCGAAGAAGCAGAGGAACTAGAGATCAAATCGCCAACATTCGCTGGATCATGGAGAAAGCAAGAGAATTCCAGAAAAACGTCTATTTCTGCTTCATTGACTACGCTAAAGCCTTTGATTGTGTGGATCACAACAAACTGTGGCAAATTCTTAAAGTGATGGGAGTACCAGACCACCTTACCTGTCTCCTGAGAAACCTGTACAAGGGTCAAGAAGCAACAGTAAGAACCAGACATGGAACAACTGAGTGGTTCAAAATTGGGAAAGGAGTACGACAAGGCTGCATATTGTCACCCTGCTTATTTAACTTATATGCAGAGTACATCATGAGAAATGCCGGGTTGGATGAATCAGAGGTCGGAATTAAGATTGCTGGAAGAATTATCAACAACCTCCAATATGCAGACGATACCACCCTAATGGCAGAAAGCGAAGAGGATCTCAAGAGCCTCTTGTTGAGGGTGAAAGAGGAGAGTGCAAAAGCTGGTTTGAAACTCAACATTCAGAAAACTAAGAGCATGGCATCTATCCCTATCACTTCCTGGCATATAGAAGGGGAAGAAATGGAAGCAGTGACAGATTTTACTTTCTTGGGCTCCAAGATCACTGCAGACGGTGACTGTAGCCATGAAATTAAAAGACGCTTGCTCCTTGGGAGGCAAGCTGTGGCAAACCTAGACAGCATAGTAAGAAGCAGAGACATCACCTTGCCGACAAAGGTCCGTCTAATCAAAGTTATGGTTTTCCCAGTAGTAATGTATGGCTGTGAGAGCTGGACTATAAGGAAGGCTGAGCGCCGAAGAATTGATGCTTTCGAACTGTGGTGCTGGAGAAGACTCTTACGAGTCCCCTGGACTGCAAGGAGGTCAAATCAGTCCATCCTAAAGGAAATCAACCCTGAGTGCTCATTGGAAGGACAGATACTGAAGCTGAAGCTGAAATATTTTGGCCACCTAATGTGAAGAGAAAACTCTCTGGAAAGGACCCTGATGCTGGGAAAGACTGAAGGCAAAAGGAGAAGGGGACGGCAGAGGTTGAGATGGCTAGATAGCATCACCGATGCAATGAATATGAACTTGAGCACGCTCCGGGAGAGAGCACAGGACAGGAAGGCCTGGCGTGCTATGGTCCATGGGGTCACGAAGAGTCGGACACGACTGAACGACTGAACAACATAAGAAGGGATGGATCAGTCAGTTTCCAGTCTGCATTGCTTCTGCATGTGTTTATTCATAAGTCTCATTGCTTTTCCACATTAATCTCCTTTAAAAAAAAATTGAAAGCCACACAAAAATTTACATTTCAGTTCTTAGATACATACATTTCTCACACAATATGCATTTCTAAACATATTTTCTCCCCAAATATGCTTTTAATGCATTTCATATGCTTTTTGGCATCACAAAGTTTGGAGAACCATTAAACCTGAAGAATACAACCTGATCTGCACCACCTTAGTCCAGGAGAAGCAGATCAGGTCCGTTCATATCAGTACTACTGACCAAGATCAAATTATAGTCCAACAGACTATAGTCCAAAGATCCTCAAGCATCTCTAAGCTGTTATGGATGAGTATGTGCATTGTGAGGCAGTTTAGGCAGGTAACTGGCCCAAAGTCACCCAGTGAGATTAATGGCTGGGTGAGGACTGGAACCCCTATCTCCCCAGTCCAACACACCACGCTGGTTCTCGACTGGAAGCTTAATTATGCTTACTAGTCTCATATATTTTCTTATTCAATTTTTTTTTTAAACCCTCTTGGCCATCATCCCAAGCTATTCGAAGGTCATAATTTTAAACCCAGCACTCCAAGCAATGGATCTATGGATGTTTGACCTAAGGACATTTAGCCTCTGAGCTGCTTTGATTTCATTTGAGGAGGATTTTAAGTGCAGATGTATAGTCAATCAGATCTAACAGATCAGATCTTGGCACTGGAACATCCATAAGAATCAGTTAGTATAAGTGGTGGGGAGCAAATCTAGATTTTTCAGAATAACTGTTAAGTGGCAAGCATTCACAGAGCTTTAGGGTTGGCTGGGGAATGCTGGGAGTTGTAGGACTTTTTTCTGTCTAAACATGCATAGGATTGCAACCTTAACGTTTTAAAACAATGTTACCTACCTATACCTCAATCCTCAATATGTTTCTTTCTTTACATTTAAATATAATTGAGCTCATTGAAAATTATTTTCCAAGTAGGAATCCTTACAGCCTAGTCCTAATTATTTTCATTCAGAATTGTGTCTTGATGATTTAATGGAATTTACGTGTAGATAACTATGCTTAGGATTGCAGTGATATACAATCCAATCCTCTGCATGTTTATTCAGAGAAAATAAGTTCCATCACTGCCTTGCAAGGAGCTGTAGATTTAATTAATGCGTCATGGCAAAATATGGAGATGAAAATTAATGAGCTAGAAGACCAAGTGGCAGGAAATGAAACTATGACAGAAATTTGTTTTAAAAATGTCTCCAATAGAATTTCTCAACTGGAGGCCTTCACAAGGAGATCCAATGTACGTATTATTGGGATTAAAAATATGTCTAATGATGCCTATTTTTGCCTATTGCCTATTTTTGTGGATAAACTTTTGCATGAGATACTCCCTATCCCATCTGATTATTTACTTGATATTGAGCAGGCATTTCGTGTGCCAAAGGCTAAAGGGACTGATTACATGATCATAGTTCAATTTGCAAAAGTCTCCACAAAGAATTATATTCTGCATTTGGCAAGAGCGGGTGGAAGCCTTTCCTGGAAACAAGATAAAGTTATGTTATTTCCAGACTACATCAAAGAGGTGGCGAATAAAAGAAGGCAATTTATCAAAGCAAAAAATATGGCAAAACAAATTAACTTACAATATTACTTAAAATATCCTACTACACTTTGTATTGTGTCTGAAGGTCAGATGAAGAAGTTTCAAAATCATGAAATGGCGGAGGCATGGCTCAACGTAAAAATGTGTGAGAATTCTGTTACAACCCCATGACCTGGAATCTTTAAACAAGCTTTGTTAACTGTTTGTGTTTAGTCTACATGATCCAGGCTAGCTCAGAAGATAAATGATTATACATATATTTGTTTACTGCCCTTCATCTTTCATTTTTTCTTGCTTTTCTTTATATTTTTTTATTTCAAAATAGATAATATATCTAGTATAAAATATATTACTGACTGTTGAAGGTTTATATTAAGTTTTATTATTATATAACACTATATATTTTTATTATTAATAATAATAATAATAACAACAATAATAATATAGGCTTCTGGGAATGAATTGTAGACCTATTTCTTTGATATAAGATTGATGAAATGATATTGAAATGTAAGGTTGTTTATTAAACTGTAAGATTGTTAAGGTTATAGATATATTTTGTAAAACAGAATGACATCGGAGGCCGGGGGGTACTGGAGTTTAAACTTAATTCTTTAAGGTGGGGGAGTGAGAGGAGGAGAGAAGGGGAAAGAATCTTCTTTTTTCTTCAATTCCTTTTCTCCTCCCTTTTCCTTTTTTTCCCCTCTCTTTTTCCTTCTCTCTTTGTTATTGTGGTGTCCTCATCAGAATATTGTATTGTTGGGAAATTGCAGTATTGATCAGGTTGTTGGTAATTTTGGTATTTCATTTATAAAGATAAAATAAATAAAAATATACCCCCTCCAAAAAAAAACAAGAGAAAAAATAAGTCCTACACAATTCATTAGGGTTTACTTCCCAGTAAGCATACATAGGATTGCACACTAAGGGTGTCTTAGGGCACACTAAGAGGTGAGCTGGGAACCTGGAACCAGGAGATTTGCCAGGGAGTCAGAGCCAAAATGACCAAGCAAGGCCCAGGAATCAGTTGAGGAACAAGCCAGGGAGTCAAACCCAAGAAGCAAGGAATGGGGTCAGAGCCAACGATCCCACAGAAGCACACTGGAACCAGGAAGGCTTTGGTGCTCAACAGGGTCCCAACCCACACAGGGAGCCTTTTATAGCCCTTCTTGTCCAGGAGGACCCAATGGCCAGCTAGGGTAGGTATGGCTAGTCAAGAGCCCAAGAAGCCTTTACTACCAGGGAGATGGCTCTCATGGGCATCAGCGCATAAAACAGAAGGTTTCTAATTCTAGCCCAGGCGCTCCTGATAAAGCATCAGTTCATATAGCTAATGGCCCCATGGCTGGTGGCAGACCGCAGACTTCATGGGGCTGTCAGCCATGGAGCTGCCAATACCCCCCACCTACAGGCCTCCTCCTCCTTGCCTGTGGCCACTCCCTTCTCCTCCATTTTGCCTGCTCCCACCTCCACCACTGATTCACCCACCTGCCTCTGCCGCCTTCACCATTTCACCCTCCTCCTCCCTGCCACTGCCATTGCTACCACCATTTCACCCACCTTCTCCCAAGAAGCTTCCCTGGGGGGAAGGGGCAATGAGGCTTTTCAGTGGGAGTAGAGGCGGTACTTGGCCCCGTTCTGCAGCAGCTGCCTGCTATCTCTTAACATTACTCCGAATGTGATGCCCAGTGTGGATGTATTGGGCATTGCCTTCAGAGTAATCTTAAGGTAGCTTGCGGCAGCTGCAGTGTGGACCTGAGCATTGGCTCTGCTCCCACTGAGAAGTGCTGCTGCCACCTTCCTCTGGGGAAACTTTTGGGGCAGGAGGCAGGCAGAATGGTGATAGGGGTGGTGGCCAGGTGGGTGGATCAGTGATGGAGGTGGAGGCAGCGGGCAGGCAGGCAAATTGGCGGTGGCGGTGAGCAAGGGGCAAGCACAAAGTTTCCTCTGGGGAAACTCTGCTCCAATTCAACAGTGCTACTGCCCCCACCCCAGGAATCTTTTCAGGGTAGTGTAGGGGTGGGGGAGTGCTGTTGCTGCAGGTACAGCACTTTTGAATGGGAGCCAAGTTGGTGCTCAGCTCCATTTTGTGCCTGCCACCATATGGGTTGGCATGGTTGGGGATGGGCCCTTTTGAGCCTGTGGACCCCTGGCAGCTGCCCCATCATGCCAACCCCTGATGTTGGGCCTGGTAGGTCACATACACTCCCCTCCAGGAGCACAGGGGCCCACCTCTGAGCTAGTGGCCAGGACAAAATCTCATGAAAGTACCATTTTTTTATTACCCAGTGACACTGTGACAGGCAGTTGTGTACACAGCCTCCATGAGTCATGTGATCATCACAGACCTTTTTCAAAATAGTGCAGTTGCGCAGTTTGCAGTGGACACAGCTGAATACGGGTGATATCCCCCAGACCGCTCCCATCCTATTATACAATTAGGTTAGCCAGTTGCACATTGACAATGACAAAAAAAAAGAAAACAAGAAGACATGCATAGCCCAAAGAAGAGGATAAAAGAGGACACAGGTTTGCATGACATGTACATATGCTAATTTATGTACAGATGAAAATTTAGAAATAATTACTATAATATAGATAGAAATACAATGCATTTCACCTGAGTGGGAAATACTGTGACTTCTATTATGTGACCAGTATTTGTTGTGAACCGCCCAGAGGGCTTCAGCTATTGAGCAGTATAGAAATGTGATGAATAAATAAATAAAATTATGCCAGCTCAGTATGTTGCCTGAATGCTAACTATTGATGGGCAGCTCTCCTGCTCTCTGTTCTTATGGTTCTTTATCTTTAAACCAAACTTAGGCTGGACAGCCCTTTCAATGGCAGACCTTTCTCTATTAGTCCTTCGAATTGTCCTGTTTTAAGGACTAATACCTATTAGTCCTAGGTAAAGTAGGCCACTTGGCCACCCTACATGCAGTGCTCCTCTCTGCCCTTTGCCATTGGTGGGTTCATCTGGTGGTGTGATTGCTGATAATGCTGTTCTTTACTCTGTTCTGCTTACATCATACTATCAGGATGTTATCAGGTGCTCTGGTACAGCAGTTGCACCTCATCTTAACTCTTATTTCCACATAGAGCAGATTGGTTTATGAGTTACATTCCCCAGTCACATGACAACAGTTTAGGACAAGCTTTGGAATTAACTGATAAGATTCCTGTAGGGCGTGCTTTTCATAAAGCAAAAAAAAAAAAAGGTGTCTTGAGGGCCAGATTCCAGAGTAGGTGCCATTTTCCTGCCTCCAGGTTCCATTGCTGTGGGGCATTTAAAGAAAAAAGGTATCAGTGGCATTTGCCAATGTAGGATGACATTTGACTCTTTCTCAGATGCATAGCAGTCTAAGACTGACCCTAAATCCTTGTAAATGATCTATGGGTTGTTGTGTTTGTGACTTGCTGCTTTAACATTCACTTTTCTTTCAGTTATCCGGCATTTTAAACTAATGAACGTTTCTGTGACAGCAGTGTTTGAATAGCACTTGTAAAACAGTGATAGAGAATAGCTCTGGGATATAAAAGTCATCATTCTAAACTATCTCAAATTGATAATGAAAACTACAGCATTGGGTTATTTTCTTCAAAGTTAGCAATGCTAATTGCTCTAACTTGAGTTCCAAAAGTCCCTGAAGTGGGGAAGATAAGGATTAGGAAATTTAATTGGCTCTAGAAAACTCCCCAAGGAGCTTGCATTTTCTACATGAAAGAAACCAAATATATTCCATTAAGCTTGTTTTATTTTTTAAAAACTCAGTAAAATAGCGGGGTGTGTGTGTGTATGTGTATGTGTGTTTTCAGTCTGCTCTAGAAGCAATTCTGGAAAGCATATTCTGTTGATGAAGAAATATTACCCCCACATTGACTGGATAAATGCATGTTCCAGTCATAACAAAGAGGTTAAATTTCTCAATGCCTTAAACAATTGTGCCCTTGAACAGTTGGTCATGGAACCGACCGGAGGGGAGGAGACCCTGGTTTTAATCCTAAGTGGTATCGCCCAGGACCTAGTACAAGATGTAAATGTTGTTGAACCAGTTGGAAACAGTGATCACAGTGCTATCAGTTTTAATATATAACTGGAAAAGTGCCCAGGAAGTCCAACACAGTCACATTTTACTCCAAAAGAGGAACAGTCTCTAAAATGAGGGAACTGGTGAAAAGCAAGTTAAAAGGGGGAGTCAAACAGATTAAATCCCTTCAAAATGCTTGGAGTTTGCTCAAAACCGCAATAATAGAAGCCCAGCTAAAATGTATACTGCAGGTTAGGAAGGGTAGCACCAAGTCCAAGAGGCCACCAGCATGGTTAACAAGCAGTGTTAAGGGAGCTATTAGAGAAAAGAGAGCTTCCTTCAGAAAATGGAAGTCTTGCCCGAGTGAGGAAAACAAAAAGGAGCACAAGCTTGCACAAAGGTGATGCAAGCAGGCAATAAGAGATGCAAAAAAAGCATTTTGAGGAGCATATCGTTAACAATATCAAGGGCAAGAGTAAAGAATTCTTTAAATATATCAGAAGCAGAAAACCAGCTAGGGAGGCAGTTGGACCATTGACAATGGAGTTAAAGGAGTACTGAAGAAGGACAAGGAGATTGCAGTGAAGCTGAATGAATTCTTTTCATCCATCTTCACTGCAGAAGATATAGGACAGATACCTGTGCCTGAACTGATGTTTTCAGGAAGGGAGTCTGAGGAACTGAGGCAAATAGTGGTGACAAAAAATGAAGTTCTCAACCTTACTGATAAATTGAAAGCAAATAAATCACCAGGCCCAGATGGTATCCATCCTAGAGTTCTCAAAGAACTCAAATATGAAATTGCTGATCTTCTAACCAAAATATGCAACATGTCCCTAAGATCAGCCTCTATACCAGAGGACTGGAAGATGGCCAGTGCAACACCAATTTTCAAAAAGGGATCCAGGGGGGATCCGGGAAATTACAGGCTGGTTAGCTTAAATATTTACGTAGCCAATCATGGTAAAGAGCAGGGATGTAAATGGCGTAGCAGATGCCATTTGCATCCCTGCCCTTTGCCGTGATTGGCTATGTAAATATTTACATAGCCAATCACGGCAAAGGGCAGGGACGCAAATGGCATCCACTATGCCATTTGCGTCCCTGCTGTTTGCCGTGATAGGCTATGTAAATATTTACATAGCCAATCACGGCAAAGGGCAGGGATGCAAATGGCATCCCCTACACCGGATGCCATTTGCAGCCACAGCCCAGCAGTGGCTGGCTGCAGAACGAAGAGGACAGACCCGGACCGGCCAGCGCCAAGTAGGGTCTGTCCCGACCTTAGTTTGCGGGGTGGCAGGGGGACCCGGAGGAGCAGTCCGTTCCGCCACGGACTCCAGGGGACTGGATTCTAAAGAATCCAGCCTCACTGGAGTCCGTGGCAGATTTCTCCACCATCCCTACTGGAATTAGGAGCGAGCAGTGAAGTGGCCATGTTTGCCGATGACACCAAATTATTTAGGGTAGTTAAAACAAAAAGGGACTGTGAAGAGCTCCAAAAGGATCTCTCCAAACTGGGAGAATGGGCATCTAAATGGCAAATGTGTTTCAGTGTAAGCAAGTATAAAGTGATGCATGTTGGGGCAAAAAATCCCAACTTCAAGTATAACCTGATGGGATCTGAGCTAGTGGTGACCAACCAGGAAAGAGATCTTAGGGTTGTGGTGGACAGGTCGATGAAAATGTCAACCCAGTGTGCGGCTGCTGTTTAAGAAGGCAAATGCCAAAGTTAGGCATAATTAGAAAAGGAACTGAGAATAAAACTTCCAATATCATACTGCCCTTATACAAATCTATGGTGTGACCCCACTTGGAATACTGTGTACAGTTCTGGTCACCACACCTTAAAAAAGATATTGTAGACCTGGAAAAGGTGCAGAAAGGGGCAACTAAAACGATCAAGGGGCTGGAGCATCTCCCCTATGAGAGAAGGTTACAACAGCTGGGATTGTTTAGCTTGGGAAAAAAGAGGGTAAGGGGAGACATGATAGAGGTCTACAAAATTATGCATGGTGTGAAGAATGGGGATAGGGAGACATTTTTCTCCTTCCCTCTCTCAAAATACTAGAACCCAGGGTCATCCTATGAAGCTGATTGGTGGGAGATTCAAGACAGACAAAAGGAAATACTTCTTCACACAGTGCATAGTTAAACTACGGAATTCGCTACCACAAGAAGTAGTGATGGCCACCAATTTGGATGGCTTTAAAGGGGGTTGGACAAATTCCTGGAAGGAAAGGCTATCAATGGCTACTAGTCTTGATGGCTATGGGCTACCTCCAGTACCAGAGGCAATAAGGTTATGTACACCAGTTGCTGGGGAACATGGGTGGGAGGGTGCTGCTGCGCTCATGTCCTGCTTGTGGGTTCCTAGTCAACAGCTGGTTGGCCACTGTGTGAACAGAATGCTGGACTAGATAGACCCTTGGTCTGATCCAGCATGGCTCTTCTGATGTGCTTATTTTCTTATCTGGTTCTATTTTTATTTGAGTAGCACTAGGGCAAAACCAACAGACAAGCTTCAAAAAATTATCTTGTATCATATCTGAGCCACTCAAGTATACCGTTCAAGTATCTTATGTTGGTTTGAACTTCATTCATTGCAGATTGCTATATCTACCAAATAAATGAATGAAATGAAGCATATAAATAAAAATACCAGCTGTTTTTGAATCAACTTGAAGAGCATCCCACAGATACTCTTGCCATCCATCAAGCCAATGAAAACAGATAAAAGATGGCAAGTTACATTACCCTCTGATGATAAGACACTAGCACCAATTTGGAAACAAATGAGAATTCTTTACAACTAACCTGGGTGAAAATTGATTGTCCTGAATTTAGAAAACAGTAATTCTGACTGTTTCTGGAAACACCCATAATGAATAACCATTACTGCAGGGAAAATGGGGGTTGGGTGGGGGACAATAACTGTTATTCTTTTGGTATCTTCTAAAGATTACGCAGCATTACAGGAAAGACATTGATGGTAAGAACTGGTTTCTAGTCCTTTAATTCTGATTTAGGGCGCAATCCTATGAATGTTTAGGCAGACACAAGTCCTACAACGTGGAAAGCTGGGGACTGCTGGGAGTTGTAGGACTTTTTTCTGTCTAAATATGCATAGG
The DNA here is from genome assembly GCF_057233095.1 of Heloderma suspectum. Taxonomy (NCBI): domain Eukaryota; kingdom Metazoa; phylum Chordata; class Lepidosauria; order Squamata; family Helodermatidae; genus Heloderma; species Heloderma suspectum. Next base: position 71,690,880 of record NC_139461.1, on the reverse strand, counting down.
GTTCCACCTTTAATCATCTAAACTATTATTTATCATATGCCTTAAGCAAATATGTATATTGGTAAAGAATGTGGAGGGCTGCAATCTAGAAGACTGTTGTTAAGCTTGTGCAACCCACTCCCAAGCGTCAGAAGTTTCAACGGGTCCAGCACTTATTCAAGGTTCCGTTTCCATAGAAGGAGGTCACTGGAGATTTACGGCATTTCTGTGATATCGGGTTTACTTACACATCCAATCTCAGCTTAAGATGAGGGCCCACAGCATTAACACTCCAACAGATTTCTGCTCGCCATCAGATGTCTAGGGGAAGCCATAGTGCCACAGGATTTCCTGCAGAGAACAAAGTCAGCTCTTTGCCTCCTTTTCTCTGCCTCTCTGCCTCAGACTCAGTTCCAGCACGGAGTTTCTCAAACAACTCCTGCTGCCTGAGTCTGCATGATGCAACAACCCATGGCAAGCGAGGTGGCCACAGGCACCATGCAAAAAAGGCACCCAAGGGTGCCTGGCACAACATGACAGCCCCTGTGGGTAAATTAAGCCAAGGTGGGCTGTCATGTTATGTGAACCAGGTCAATGACCAGGTTCAAACAACATGCTGTAGCTCATCATGGGTTATTTAGGGTACCAAATTGCATATCCAATCCCAGCTCAGGAGTTCTCATGTCATGCAAACCTGGCAAGTGTGGGTTATCTGAGGGTAAAACAAACCTTGCATAACCCTAAAACAGACTGTGGGTTAAACAACTCTTGCATAACCCACACCCACTCGGATTGCATGACACGGCAGTCCCCAAGTGGGGGTTGCATACTCAAAATTGCCGCCGCGTACACTTTGCACGCACTGCAGCCGCACTGTGGGTTAATGAACAGCCCCACTCTAGTAGTCTCTTTCCACAACCACAGATTCACGGGCAGGGGGGACCCTTGAAATATCACTCAGCCTACCCTCCCCCACCCAAACCTCCTTACACAACACTGAATTATCCATGTCTGCATATGGAATGTTATGATTTTTTCCCCTCTCAGACATTGACCCGACTAAGGGCGCAACCCTATGGCTGCTACTCAGCTGCTAGACGGCCATAGGACAGGTCGGTTCCCAGAGAACTGACCCCAAGCCCCTCCTGCACCACCTCGTAGGCAGTGTGGATTGGCCCCATGCTCCAAGCTCAGAAGAGCAGTGCGGAGTGGCAGAAACGGGGCATTCCCCGGGGCAGGGTGGGGAGGGGCGGGGAAGTCAGAAATGCTGGTACGATACATCCCATGTGTCATCTGTCCGCTGCTTCCCACGCTCCGAGGTCCTGCAACCAGGCAGCTGAAATCGGCTGTCTAGCCACGAAAGCAGGGAAGGGGGAGTGAGGAGGAGACCTGCTCCGCACCACTCCTCCCACCCTGCACTGGATAGCGCTCCTGGGATCGGAGGCAACCATCAATCTCGATAGGATTGCTCCTTCCAGCTCCAAACTGCTTTTCTCAGCTTCTCTGTGTTCAAAAGTTTATTCTGGATATAACACAAGATGTTTTAAATAAAAGGGGGAAATATACTAATAAATAAAAGAGAAAATCACACCACTTTAAAAAAGTGCAGTTTACCTTAGGTGTGCCTTCAAAAGACTGTTTTTTGTTTTTGTTTTTTTAAGATCCAAAAATGTATTCTTGAAACTGATGGGACTTCATTATCAGACATATTTGGGCCTCCCAAATCAGTGATTTAAAAGTACACACTAATAGGGATGTCGAAGAATTCTGCAGCTGATTCAAATATGTTCTGATTTCTATGAATCTGAAAAGCAAATTCCACAGTGGATGGCTTTTTCCAAGCTGCACAGATTTGCAAACTGGTTTTCTATTTCTGGGGGGATTTACCCAGTTTTGTTTGTTTGCAAATGCATATTTGCACAAGTGTGCATTAGCACTAATAGACGTTAACTGATGCACACTGGCACTAATGCACATTTGCAAATGAACTGAATTGTTGTCCAAAAAAATCCAATTCCATTAATGAATGGATGACAGAACAAAAGACACCTGACAATCCGTGAAACAAAGATAGAATGGATTTAACAAGATCTGTACATCCCTACTACGTATATAATTAATCACAAGACAAAATGCATTGTGTGGAGTCAGAAAAGGACAAGGTGAAGCGGGGGGGCAGGGAATAAACAATTGGATATTATGTCAAGAGGTATTGGGGCAGAAGGTAATAGAAGTGCTGTGGGTCAGGAGGAAGCAAAACAGTTTCTACAGAAGGAGTTTGCAAGAGTGCCGATTGCTGCTCCTGGGTAGCCATTATTGTGACATCCTGCCTCTAGTTTATAGCCAGCTTTGCCATTAAGTGCATGGAGGCCGGCAGCGGTGCTGTACGTGGGGCAAATTCTCTCACGTGCTGCGTGCCTCCCCCTTCCAGGTTTGAGCAGGAGCACCTTCTGCTGCTGCACACCCTCTCTGAGATGATCCATGTCAGAATCGCTGCACAAAAGGGGCAAGCAGACTGGGAACAGCTGGGATGCCCCCTTGCTGCTGTTTCCCATCCTGTTCGCCTGACCTGGAGCCGAGCAGCCCATGACGAAAGGGAGCACGGATCCGAAAGGGAAGCATTAGAGGAAGGATGTTGAACCTCTTTCTGCCTAAGGGCTGAATCCTATTTCAGTGAAGCTCTTGGGGCCCACACTGCAGGGGTGGGTGTGGTCAAAAGAAAAGGGGTGGAATCAAAGGCAAAAGGGACAAGGTCAAATTACCCCAAATGCCAGCATATTTTAGCATAAAGCTCTTACCGCCAGTAACTAAGTCTTAGGCGGGGCTTTTCGACCCTTTAGAATGGAGAAAACGCTGCACAAAAGCTACAAGGGGAGTATTTTAAGAGATTCCCAGGATTCTGGATTAACTGTTGCAGTTAAGGACAACAGACCAGTGGCTGAAACTAAAGACTAAGCAGAGTACCTACAGCAGGGGTAGGGAACCCTTTTCACCCAAAGTGCCACATCCCCTTGTGGGTAACATTCCAGTGGCCACATGCCAGTGGTGGGCAAGGCCAAAGCCAAAAGTGGGTGGTGCAAAGCTAAAGACAGGCAGGGCCAAATCCACACCCTCCATTCATACACATCCATCCACACACTCCCCACATCAGGTCCTGCTGAAGACATTTTGCAGCATGGGGCAAAGAACAAGATATTGCCCCCTCCTCCCCATTCCACACATAGAAGCTGACTGGCCTGGCATTTGAAACTCACACTGGCGATAGGATAATGTCCTCTACCCTATCACTGGTGTAAGTTTCAGCTGCCAGGCCAGAGACAGCAGGCTAGTTTAGGGGGTCCAAGATAGGCCATGGGGCATACATAGCTCTGCCTGCCAGCAGAGGGGAATAGCTGGAAGGATCAGGAGGAATAGCCAGGAGTGGGGCTGCCACCAGTACCCGCAACACTTGCTGTCAGGGGCCATTGCCTCACTCTGCCTAATGGTAAGGCTGGCCCGGCTTACCCTTCACGCACACACATGCACACACAATCATACACACACAGATTCCACCCCCACCCCTCAATGCGGAGGAAAGACTTGGAAAGACTGTCCCATTGAACCGTGATTGCAGGGGACAGGGAGCAATTATTGATTCTTGGTATTGGTTATTGTCTGTCATCATACATAGATCAAATCGGAACTGAACATTTTGCAGCCACTGATACATAACCATTTGGCATGTTTCCTTTGGCTTTACATTTAAGCCAAATGTACATGAGGGTACATTTAAGTTGCTGATATATCTTTGGCAGGCTGTTTCATTCTATAGTCATTAGGTTGTGGAATGGCATTTTCTGATGTAACTTTTTAGCACCTCGTAATCAATTAATCTACTGCTTTTGCTTTTAAATAAATGAACTTCAAGATGTTAAACAAAGCCTTCCTCATTCTTCTAATAACTTTGTTACTAAAATGCTGTTAATTATTTTGTTTTTACTTTGTGTCCATGTGTTTGTATGTATGATGTTAACAAGAAGTTATGCAATTAATGGGATGAATTGGTATGTTTGAGAGGGATTTGTGGTATGGGCACGCGCACACACACACACACACACAAATGTGGTTAATGTAAGACTCCTGCATTTCCTAATCTAGCATGGCACTTTATGAACCGTGACACTTTGAGCAGCTTCTCACATGGCAATCATGTTTGCTTTAGGCACATCAGTGTGAATAACAGAAATGCAACCCTAACCATCCATATACACATGCCTAGAAGAGCCCTGATCAGGCTTCTGTTCCCCAACATATGAGAGTGTTTAGGAATGCATGTATCACACACACATTTTCATGTTTATTGTAGGAAACAGCAGCATCCTCAGAAAAGCCATAGCCACTGTGTAAAGCATGGAGCTGCTTTTACCTCAACATAGGAAAATGTCAGCAAGCCTGTAGAATTGCAGAGTGGAAAAACAAACTAAATCTTACACAGGAAACTGCGTTATGCTACCAATACCATCTAGTTTCATATTGTATCTATTGACTGATGGCATTTCTCCCATCTTTCCTGGGACCTTTTGCATGCAAAGCAAAACTCTGTTACTGAACTGTAGCCCTTTCCAAAGTGCAGATTTATTGTTAGTGCTGTAATGACAAGGACCCTCAAGTTCTGCATTGCATAGGTAATACTGCCTATCAGTTGAATGTGCATGATACATCATTTCACAGAGATCTTTTCCTCCCCATTGAAAACAAGCACTGCAGTGCATTTCAATACATATCGATAATCATATTCCTGAAAAATAACCCATTGTTTGCTTCCAATCTGACAGAGTTTTTTTCTGGAATTGTCTCTGATAATTATTGAATATTCATAGAGCTCTAGAACAGCACAGTTCCACTGTAAAAGCATTTGAGAATATATTTTACGTGAATACGAAATAAAACGTGGAGGACCTGTGTAGATGAATTATGAGCACTGGAGCACCTTAGCCTTTAACATCAGTTTCAATATACAATTTTGAATGTTGTGACGTTGAAAGTGAATTAACCTATTTTAACCTAACCTAAGATTTTAATAATTTTTTTTCCTGCACAGATTAAAAGTTAACATGACTTAAAACAAAGTTCAGATGGAGTCTTTGCTACTGTTCTGCTCAGCAGTTAAGTGGTATTCAAGGGCTTTATCTTTGTTAACAAGATTCAGCTAACAAGCAGACAAATACTGGCCTGTGATTTGCTTTCCTCTTACCTAATTTGTAACTCATACTGAGCAATATCCAAACAGCCTGCTGGGAGTCCTCTTTTCTTGGTTTTTTAAAAAGGGAGACCCCCATTATTTTGTCTCTTAGTGAGGTGGTTCTACCTCTGTCAATCAATCCCAAAAGGTCTTTTGTACACACAGCTCTTCTGAGCCTGCATCCCATGCTTAGATCAGTGATTGCTTCCAAGGGCAATTGACTTCCCATAATAGATCCCACTGTCAAACTCTGTGAAAGCTTACTTGGTTTTGTGCAACTCTTTCTTTCTTTTTCTGGGACTCTTGGAGTAGCAAATGTAAGAAGACTAAATGAGGCTGAAATTATTTGAATCAACCAATCAGATGATGCAAATTATTTGATCCTCATTTTGTTATAATGCTGCCCTGATCAAATTCTGTCATCTCATCTATGGAAATATTGGTATGGTGAATGATTCAGAATAAGCTGCTCATTAGAATTAGAGAGAAATATCACATTTAAAAAAAAAAAACTGAGCTACAGCAACGAGATGTATGTTATGGTATCTTTTAATAGTGGCTTACTAGAAGGAATTTGTACCTTAATATTTTGAGCCACATTTCTTTCATATATGTGTGTGTATATATATATATATGTATGTGTATATGTATATATATATATATATATATATATATATATATATATATCCCTTCAGTTATATATAAGGGATAGAGACTTGCTAAAGATCCAAGAATAGGGTTTTGGGTTTTTTTTAAGATTTGACAGATATGTTCTTTTCCCCACCCAGTTCAAATTGCCTTCTCCACCTGACCCTTCCTCTTGATAACCCAAAGGAGGCTGTGGACAGAATAGAAACAACAGCAAGGGGTCTTGCTGGCCGGCCAATTTGGAAGGTAGGAGTGGGGTCTTGTGCTCCAAATCTCTTCTCAAAGTGGTCCCCTGGTAAAATGAGTTGCTGATTGGGCATCAACATCTGACTGTGCTAAACTGCTTGTGCCATATCAGAAGGTTTTGCAAAAGTGACCATTGTAGTACATGAACAGAATATTGAAGGGATGTATGAGCATGAACAATGAGCTGGTTTGCAGTTCTAAACTGAAAAACCCTAACTCTGAAAGCACAGCCCCTGATTTCTTTGATCAGAATAAGTTATCCATACTTGGTACATTTACTCGTCATTTGCAGACTTCAGACTGCTTCCGTCGTTTGACAATGTGCCCGAAATATTTGAAATGGTGGGCTTTCAGTTGTTGTTGTTGTTCAGTCGTTAAGTCATGTCCGATCCTTCGTGACCCCATGGACCATAGCACGCCAGGCCTTCCTGTCCTGCGCTCTCTCCCGGAGTGTGCTCAAGTTCATATTCATTGCATCGGTGATGCTATCTAGCCATCTCATCCTCTGCCGTCCCCTTCTCTTTTTGCCTTCAATCTTTCCCAGCATCAGGGTCTTTTCCAGGGAGTTAATAAACAAAGGCTAATAGAGTTTTGCCAAGAGAACATGCTGATAATAGCAAACACTCTTTTCCAACAGCACAAGAGGCGACTCTACACATGGACATCACCAGATGGTCAATATCGAAATCAGATTGATTATGTACTTTGCAGCCAAAGATGGAGAAGCTCTATACAGTCAGTAAAAACAAGACCTGGAGCTGACTGTGGCTCAGATCATGAGCTTCTTGTTGCAAAATTTCGACTTAAATTGAAGAATGTAGGGAAAACCACTAAACATTCAGGTATGACCTAAATCAGAGGTCATGTGTAGAGTCACCTCTTGTGCTGTTGGAAAAGCGTGTTTGCTATGATCAGCCTGTTCTCTTGGCAAAACTCGATTAGCCTTTGTCCTGTTTCATTTTGTACACCAAGGCCATGCTTGCCTGTTATCCCGGTGATTTCTTGACTTCCTACTTTAACATTCCAATCCCTTATGATGAAAAGGACATTTTTTTTGGTGTTAGTTCTAGAAGGTGTTGTAGGTCTTCATAGAACTGATCAACCTCAGCTTCTTCGGCCTCAGTGGTTGGGGCATAGACTTGAATTACTGTGATGTTGAATGGTTTGCCTTGGATTCATACTGAGATAATTCTATTGTTTTTGAGATTGTACCCCAGTACTGCTTTCCCCACCCTTTTATTGACTATGAGTGCTACTCCATTTCTTCTAAGGGAATCTTGCCCACAGTAGTAGCTATGATGGTCACCTGAATTAAATTCACCCATGCTTGTCCATTTTAGTTCGCTGATTCCCAAGGTGTCGATGTTCAATCTTGCCATCTCATGTTTGACCACCTCCAGCTTACCTTGATTCATTGATCTTATATTCCAGGTTCCTAAACAATATTGTTCTTTACAGCATCGGATTTTCTTTTCACCACCAGACACATCCACAGCTGAGTGTCCTTTTGGCTTTGGCCCAGCTGCTTCACTCTTTCTGGCGCTACTTGGAAATTCCCTCTGCTCTTCCCCAGTAGTATATTGGACACCTTCCGACCTGAGGAGCTCATCTTCCGGCATCATCTCTTTTAGCCTTGTGATACATTCCATGGGGTTTTCTTGACAGGAATACTGGAGTGGGTTGCCATTTCCTTCTCCAGTGGACCACATTTTGTCAGAACTCTCCGCCATGACCTGTCCATCTTGGGCGGCCCTGCACGGCATAGCTTATGGCTTCACTGAATTACGCAAGCCCCTTCGCCACAACAAGGCAGTGATCCATGAAGGGGAAATTTTCAGTAGGGATTGCAAACTTGGAAAAGTGGAAAATCATAGACAATTGAACGAGAAGGTGGCTGGATATGTTACCAGTGGCACTTTACCATGTATTCATTTTTGTTTTAAGGAAATGTAATACTCATCCCACTGACAATGTTTCCATAAGTAACTAAAGTAAGCAACTGATACATGGTTCTGCACTAAAAACTGCCTGGTATTATTAAAAAACAAAGTTGGGCACAGACTCTCTACTTTCCAGTTCTCCAAACATCTGCAGACATCAGCACAACTCTAGATTGATTGCCACATCCTTTCCAATTGGTCTACATGCCCCTCCCTGTAATTTGACCTCACAGTAGTAGCACAGGCATGAACTCAGAAGTCACCTATTCTTCACATGCCTCCTGTGGTTGATTAAGGTTGCCAGAACAGGGCTGTCTCACTGGATCTTCGAGCAGGTGGTCAAAGGGGAGGGAGGCAGTACTTTCCACAGCCGGAAAAGAAGCTATGGTGGGAGCCCACCTAAAGAAGCCAAAATTGGATCCAGCTCACCTTAACAACTATCACCTTATATGTCAGATCTTCCTTACTTGGCCAAGATATTCAAGTGTGTGGACACTTCTCAGCTCTAGGGTTAACTTAGATCCATTCCAGTCTGGTATCTGAACCAGTTACGGAACCAAAACTGCATTGGTTTCCCCAATGAATAACCTGCATCAGGAGATGGATGGGGTGAGTGTGATCCCTGCTGTTGATTCGATTGGAACTCAGCAGCTTTCATTGCCATCAAAGATGGTATCCTGGTAGACTAATGGACTGATCTTTCAAAAAATATATCCTGCCTTCCCAAAAATATCAGGGTGGCTTTACAACACATGAAAACAAAATACAATCAATAAAAGTGTGACAATATCAAAACTAACAACAATGAGTAGCATATAAAAGCAACATAAAACCAATTGCTTTAAAAGGCCTGGGAAGAGTTTCACGTGGCATGAAAAGATAACAAAGTCAGTGCCAGGGAAACCTCCTTGGGCCAAGTATACCAAATTTGGGATGGCACCACCAAGAAGGCCAGCTCTCTCAGTGCCACCTGCTTCACCTCAGATGATGGGGACATCTGGATGAGGCCTTTGAAAAACCCATTAACATATGAGCAGGCTGATGTGAAGGCAGGTGATCCTTCAGGTATCCCAGTCCCATATCATATAGGGCTTTGAAAGTAAGCCAGGATAAAACAAAACTGGAGAACATTCAAAATAATCCAATGGAACAAAGGGACGAAGTCTCTGGATGTTAAAAGATGTTGTGTTTTTATTCCAAGAAGTAGCTCTATGCTTTTTGGCCCTGAGTATAGGCCTTCTTTGAGGGGCCGCGGTGGCTTAGTGGTTAAGACTGCGGACTGGAAGGTCGGCAGGTCAGCAGTTCGAGACCCAAGTGCCACGTGACTGAGTGAGCTCCCGTCTTCAGTCCCAGCTTCTGCCAACCTAGCGGTTCGAAAGCAAGAAATTGCAAGTAGATAAATAGGTACCGCCTCGGCGGGAAAGGTAACAGCGTTCCGTGCACCTCGGTGTTCAGTCATGCTGGCCACATGACCACGGAAGCATCTTCGGACAGCGCTGGCTCTTCGGCTTAGAAACGGGGATGAGCACCGCACCCTAGAGTCGGACACGACTGGTTCTTCAGGGGTCAGTTTTTATATATAACTGCCTGCAGAAATCTCTGAAAAAGATGAATCCTGCAAGATCTTTGCAGGCATTTATATATAAAAATTGACCGCTGAAGAAAGCCCATTCTTCATCTCTTTATTCCATTGGCTTTGAATTGTGTCCAGATTTGGACTGGAAGCCAGTGCAGCTGCTTAAGCACTGGTGAAATATGATCTCACTGACAAGTCCCATTTGGTAGCCTGTTAACTATGTTTTGGACTAACTGCAGTTTCTGGGCCACTATCTTATATCACTGCATCCATTGCTACTTGGGTGTGTTCATGCGTGTGTGTGTGCTATAGGGCAAGTAATAGTAAGAGCTCAGACAGCTACCCGATAAGGCAAAATTACCTAAAGAAGAAGTCTGAAGAAAACTGAAACAAACCTGTTAAAAGAAGGTGGAGTAAATGCTTTGAACGAAAATGGTGAGGGGCATCAAAGGAAGCATGGATACCTGAGGAGCATCAAGGGAACTATGTACCTGAGGCCCAGTGTGCACCCTGTGGATCTGCGGGGGTCTAAGACATTGAAATATTATTTAAACCATTAGGAAAAGATCCCCAGCATAACCATGATCTGAACCATTAAATTCAGCTTCTTTCGATTAAAGATCACTGGACGGGGGTATTCAGCCAGAAATGGATGTTCAGTATCTGTGTATAAATCAGTAGGCTGCTGTAATAGTGCTACTCATTAGGTTATGTTGTACCAGTGGAACACTACATTAACCAGTTGGACATATTCATTCAGGTAATAACATGAGCTTGTACTTCCCAGCATAATTTGTTGTTATGAGCGGCAGCTGCATCTTATCCATCCCTGCTATTTTTATCCGTTGTTCCCATGTAATTGTCCACAAAACTTTAACCCATCTGCTTGTTCTCTCTGCTGTAAGACATCACTTCTGCTTAGCCTCCTGGGCACATCTATCTATTTCTGTCCCTTTCCTCACAAGATAAAGATAAATACATCATATAATGCCTCACACACGCTGCAGCTGTCTCTTGATTGTGTGGATTTCTGGTCATGTGCGTATGCTGTTCAGACTGTTCTGATATGATTTGGAAGCAGTTCCACAGAGGAAAATAATATGTCTTCTGTTTCAGTAACTGCATCTTATGGGCCTTGCACTTTGAATCTACCTAGAAGGAAAATAGTAACCCATCTTGGAACAGACAATGCGGCCTAATCTTTTCTGCAGAGTTTCTGTGATAACTGTTTTCTTGACACACATGGCCCTTCATGATTTACTCATTGCTTCCCAGTAGACTTCAGCGATAGGTAGATGGGATGAAAATATTGATATAACTGTAGGATATTGTTATTTGCACCACCACCACCATTTTTAGCCACAGGATGCAATTGATTTTCTTTAAGTGGATACCTTGAGAATGATACCTGTAACCGTTCTGAGGTTGTGGAGATATGGGAAGAGGAAGACATTAACAAATTGCTGGCTGCTTGGTGAGGTGAATGGGCCTTTTTAATGTTCCACCCTACATCATGATCAACATTTCCCATAAAGTAAAATGCCAGTGATAGCACAATCTTATGCATGTCTGAAAGTTTGAGGCCTACAGAGGCAAAAAAAGAAAGAAAAAACATCAGGCCTAGAGGCCAGGAGTTTTTTTGTTGGGAGAAGGTATTCCTGGGAGGAGTACTTTCATTTCCCTGGTTAAGTTTCAGTTTCATTTCCCCAGTTAAGTTTCAGGTTTGAAGCAGTACTTTCAGTTTGGGGGGAGGAGAGAGAACCGACTTTCCCTCCACCCGCACTGCCTTGCAGGCAGCTTGGAACGGATCTGCGTTCCGCACTTAGAAGAGGAGCATGGAGCAGTGAAAACAGGGCATTCCTGGGGGTATTCCAGGGCAGGGAAAGTGGAAATGCTGGTACGACACATCCTACGTGTCATCCGGCAGCTGCTTCCCACACTTTGCCTTCCCGCAGCTAGACAGCCGAAATTGGCTGTCTAGCTGCAAATGTGGGGGCGGGAGGGATGATCCCATCTGTGCTTCTCCTGCCCTGCATCGGATAGTGAGTTCGGAGGCAGCCACCTATCCCAATAGGATTGCACCCTCCGCCTCTGAAGGCAAATAAGTGGTTTAAACATGCACTTGGATGCATAACGGAGAGCTTCACACATACCAAAAAGAGTATGGGAGGGGGAGCAGCATGCAGGGAAATTTCCTTGTTATCTCCAACCACAGGTTGAAGATAACTATCTATTAATCTCTCTTTCTAAAATTATTTCTAGGCCACCATTAATAGTGGAGCTCTCTGAAGGCAGCATACAAGATGAAAACCACACCAAGTGGATACAATAAAAATCCATAGAAACATTTCCAGTGTAAATTTAGTGGTGTCCAGCTTGTAGATCTTTTGGCAAAATTCCTTCTGGTTATTCCATTCTTTAACCACGTCTTCTTAAAGATGACTCCGAAATATGAGCTTTTCTACACGAGGCATTTATTTTACATTTGTGACTCCTTAGTCACAGTTGTTTACAGGTTCTTTAGACGACATCGTGATCCTCCAGTTTCGCTTCTGTTTTTTCAGAGCACTTTCCCAGATTTTTTTAGAATGGGGAAAATGGGGTATTATTTCTGAAAGTGCTGTTATTACTTGTGTATTTGCACTATTCCGCTTAGGGATGTCAGAAAATTCCGCCATGGATCTCGGTGAGGCCAAATGCCAGTGCATTCGGCCCCCCGAACTCCGTGGCAGAACGACCCCCCCCACCCCCCCACGGATCCCCCCCAGGACGAGACTTACCTGGGGCAGATGTTCCGGGCGGCGGCGGCTCCGGCGGTGGCAGGTCTTACGACCGGCTGCCGCCGCCACCATTTGCAGTCTTGTAAAAAACAACAACCACCACGTGATAGGCTACGTAAAGATTTACATAGCCTATCATGGCTGGGTTTAAAAAAAACACAAAAACTGCATACGCAAATGGCGGCGGCTACAGCCGCCGCCATTTGCGTTCCTTCTTTTTGGCCGCCTTAGTCTACATAAATATTTACTCAGACTATGACGGCAAAAATAAAGGGACGCAAATAGCGCCCGCTACGCTATTTGCGTTCCCCTTTATTTTCGCTGTCATAGTCTACGTAAATATTTACGTAGATTAAGACGGCCAAAAATAAGGAACGCAAATGGAGGTGGCTGTAGCCGCCGCCATTTGCGTACGCGGGTTTTTTTGGTTTTTTTACCCAGAGTCCTCTGCGGCTGGAAATCCTGCTGCGGACGGCTCTGGCCTGGCTGGGCCTGGCCTGCTGCTCCGCAGAGCTGCCGCGGAGCACAGCTGGCCGTAGAGGATTCCAGGGAGGAGGAACAGATTGCCTCCCCCCCCGTCGAGGATTCCAGGGGGAGGGACGGAACACCTCCCCCCCATCAACATTATCCGCGGAAAGGTAAGTGACTTTCGTATATCCCTAATTCCACTATAGCACAGCTCCACCTAGAGGTTATGTAGTGGAAACACAGGAAAGGAAAAGCTATTTGTGTAGAACTCAGATCTCATTTCTTCAACAAAAACAAAACCGATTAACAACCTTGTGTAGAAAAGCTCTATAAGCCTTCCTTAATACTTGTCACTTGCTTCTCCTTTGTCTTCACAGTTCCATTGCCTGATGCCTGTAGAGTGAGAAGGATGTCTCTGTCATGCAATATCTGATTTGTCAAGATCCATTAACACACACCTTCAAACATTCACTCTCATATAGCTAGAGCTGCATGTTTTGCATCTATCTTTCATATGATCTGTAGCATTTATGAAGCGCTAGTTTTAGATTATGTCATGCCATCAAAGCCTTTCCATTCATTGCAGTGACAACATGGGTCTGAAATCAGTGACAAATCAGAAGAGTATCAGAAATGAGGCATTAAACAGCTGAAGACCAAATGAGCCTCTTTCCTGGAAAGGAATGCTTAAAAAGAAAAAAGAATCCTTCCCTTTTTTCTATTTTAAAGTTTATTATTAAAACAGAATCAAGGGAGGTAGGGGTGGACGTTAGAGAAGCTAGAAGGTGCTGTATACTAGTGATGGGGGTTAGGGGGCTCCTTTAGGCTCAGTTCAGAATTGAATTTGGGAAAACAGAGAGTGTCCCACATGTGAAGAAGCCTGGGAAACGTAATTTTCTGGGACACCTGGATCCATACCTTGGATGTCAGGTGCCCTGACCACTGCATGTCCCTGGTCTCCTTTTGCCTGTGATGTAGCTGGAAGAAGTGGTGAGAAATCATGGGAGGATTATACATTTAAGATGACAACATCTGGACCCGGTGTAAAATTCAGTGAATGAGGCACTGTGATTGCATAACAAAAACCTCAACTGAAAGCACCCCAATATGTTTTATAAGTTCACCATACCACAGAGAGCAAACCCTGAGTTTAGGCACTGCGGTAAAGTTGGTCAGCAGCATGTGAAAAATTATACCACAGCTCGGTCTGAGTTTACAAAGCGTGTCTATCAGGCTCTGACCATATGACAACAACAATTACCATGATACTGATCCTCCACCAGTATAGATAATATAGTGCAGCCTTCGAGGACCCGTTTCCCTCCAGATGTGTTGGACTACAACTCCCATAATCCTATGCTATCTGGAGGTTTATGGGAGTTGTAGTCCAACACATCTGGAGAGCACCAGGCAGCTTAGGGAAGGCTGATATAACCTAATGGAAAACATTGCAGGGTTCGCACTTTTGTGGATTCTAAAGCTTGGGAGTTATGGGTCCAAATCGGATCCCAATTCACTTATAGACTCACTAGATGGCCTTGGGCAAGTGATTGCCTTGAGCAAATAAAAAAGCTGCTGAATTCCTGTTTGCCCTGAAACTGTTAAAGACAAAGGGCCAGTGTCAGGAAAGAACTAGTAACCTTATCAGCTACCCACCCAGTCTCCCCTCTCCCACCCCCACACTGCTGCATTATCACAGCTGCAAGGAAGCAAAGCATTGCAATGTATATTTTGAGATCTTATGGTTCATAAATAGACTGATGCATAAAACAATTAACCACAAGAGAGACTGGGAGGGAAGTTTTACATTTTTTTTTTTTTCATCACAGTAGTTTTCTATGTGCTTGTTGCTAGAAGTATTTCAAAAGGGATCCTCTGCTGATGTAGAAGGCTTGATTGAAAGTGATGGAACTGTATGGGCTTACACTCCATGAGAATCTAATTCCCCAGTTTAGCATTCAAGTTTGAATTGGCAATATCCTCTACAAAGCAGTGCTTGCCTGGAGCATCAAACAAGTTATGAGCACAAGCACTTCTAATGTTCCATGTCAAACATTTAAGTGTGAAACACCTAGAACTCATTGGTTTGATCTCCAAGTAGGGCTGCCATCTTCTTTTTTCTCCTAACAGAGGCACTGTGCTCTGACAGGCAGAAATTCAACAGGTGCGGCTCAGCTACACCTGTTGAATTTCTGCCTGTTGTGCAGCTGTTAAAGTGTCTGCCAAAGGGGAAAGAACATGGCAGCTAATAGCTCTATCAGTATTTTTTTTTAATGCACAGTACCTCTCACCAGGCATACAAATGTATGCTGTATGTCAGGACACCATATTTCCAGTAATAGCTGGCGACACATTTAAAGCTAACATACCACCAAAACATCAATAAACACACTCCCAGAAAATGTCAGAGAGATCTGAAGTGTGTCCCTCAGGAATATTCCAGACCCCCTTCCTGAGGCTTCCATTTTAAAAAGTAAGTCTCTAGGCCAGGGATGTTGACCTCTTTCAGCCTGAGGGCTGAATTCCATTTTAGAAAAGCTCTCAGGGGCTGAAGGCAAAAGAGGAAGCCCAAAATGTCAGCATATTTTAGCCTAAAGATCTTAACTCAACTGCCAGAAAAAACTAAGCTTTATGATAGGATTTCAAGCTTTTAGAATGGGGGGAAAATGCACAAAAGCCAGAAAACCACAGAGTAATCAGTTGCTGTGGAAAGGGGTGGACCCAGGGAAAACAGGTGGGGCCATTTGGGGAACCCCAGAAGGTTGGACTGAGACCTCAGGAGACCTGGATTTGGCCCCCAGGCCTGAGGTTCTCCACCTCTGCTCTAGCCAGTTTACTTGTGAATATATAAGAAAAAGCATGCAGGGAGGGTTACCCAATTTTCTCACTAGGAATAATACAGTTAACATTAAAATATTAAGCTAGGAGTAGTGTTGCTCTGTCTCTTCTGCAATGATTTCCCACCCTCTAAGGTCCCCTTGACAAAACATTTCTGGCTACAAGCCTGAAAATACTGTAGTGTCTCCCCACCCCCGTTAAATAAAATTATTCACTGATGATAAATTTAAAGGAATCTGATCTTAGTGGCCTAAACCTGCACTATTCAATCCGATAATTATTTCTGCCCTCCCACTCCACACTCCCTCCCTCTCTCTCTTAATTTGAGTCAGGGGTCACCAAGGCTTAATTGTGAAACCTGTTTTCAGTGCCCAGTCACAAAAGGTGTGAAGAAATAATAAATAATAATGACATGAGATGAGATGAGATGAGATGAGATGAACTCTTAAGTGTATTTCCTTCACCACTAAGTAATCACCGTTTGACCTGCTCCATACATCTTAGGGGATGTGATATCCAGGTCAGAGGAGACAGCATTCGGACAGGCTGGAGTTCCAACACCTTTCTATTTAGAAATTAAACAGTGCCCAGAAGTACATACTGCAAAAAAGGGTGGTTTGTAGGATGGGGACCTGAATCAGAAAGAATTCTCATTTTGTATCAGGATACAAACCAGGTAGCATACTGGTCAGTATTGCCAATTTCAACCTTATCAGATACTTCCTAAGGGTGAATTTATTAGTATTCCAGAAAAAACATACATTGTTAAGTTTAAAAGTGACCTGCTTTGAGTCCCTGAAGGTTTAGATTGGATGTGCGCCATTATGTACATGCAGCCTTCATTTCATAGCAACCCCCACCCCCAAGAGCTTTAACTTGATTTAATCTGTTTCTGAATATACCCTATTCAGACATTCATGAACAACAGTTAACCAACATATGGGGGAGAAAGTGGAATCAGACACCCTAGGTTGGATTCAGAATCTGCCTTCCATGAGAGGAAATGCTCTCCTTGCAGAAGGTCCTCCTGTCTGATTTTTTTAGGGTCCCCCTTCCTGCACATACACCATAGCTCACCCCATGCAGGAGGGTCTCCTGACTCAATGGCCTGGTTCACATTTTACAACAACCCAGAGTATGGGTTGAGTATGAGTTGTTGAATTGTGGGTTGTTGTTGAATCATGGGCTGTCGTTATGTGTGAACCCTGCACTATGGTTTAATTATGGGCTGTTAACCATGAACAAGTCAGGAAGAGAACCCATGGTTTGTTGTTGGGTTGTGAACTCTGGGCAGTTCATCATTAACAACCACCTATAGTTAAACCATAGTGCAGGGTTTGCACATAATGACAACCCACGATTCAGCAACAACCCATACTGAACCTGTACTCTGGGTTACGTGTGAACCAGGTTGTGTAGCATTGTCAGGGGGCTGGAGAGGCTGCCGTGGGAAGGAGCAAGCAGAAGGATCAGCAGAGTTGATCCAGCTTAAATATGGATCTATCACTTTGTCCTCTTTCACCATCATGTGTTGATCCTGAGGTCTGAATAGAGCTTACGTATGTGTGCGTAGGCTCTATTTAGACCTTCAGATCAGCACATGGAGGTCAGAAGCAGGAACAGTGGTCACAATCTTGTGTGTTCCTTACACCAAATGTTGATTATCCAGTTTCCAAATGTCTGAATAAGGCTTAACCAATAGCTGTTTTCATTTGAGGGTACCTCCAGACGGGCATTTACCATGCCATACTATGAAGTGGTGTTTTGTTTTGAATGCATGGGTGCTCTTTACCACATATATAAATGCATATCAGAGGTGCATGTTTTCAATTGTTTCTGGCAATAAAAGTAACAGCACACTGAAATTCAGCATGCTTTTCATGCATGTGTTACTTGAAATGATGGTAATATACACTTTGGATGGGCATTTGTGTGCATGCTGAGTCAACAAATATGGACTTTGGCAATGTAAACACATGTCCAAATCTTCACTGAGGTTATGAAATTAGATATGTTGGGTTGTATGAATTGTACTTTAGTCCTCCAAGGACAGCCTACCATCCACATATTTGAATAATGGGGCTTAATGAAGACAAATAGAGAAGAGATAAGGATGGGTGGTAAATTGTAATAAATTAATAGTAAATAAAGGCATTATTTTTCTTCTTCTATTATTATTATATCATCAATGTGCATGGCACCTTACTGAGTACAAGAGGACATGTCCCTGCCCTGAGGAGTTTACAATGTGAAATTTGACACAGGGAAAACAACAGAGGAAGGGAGGGAAAGGCAGGTAAATAGGGAAAGAATATGTGATTGCTTCAGTTACACATATGTATGTTTAGGGTGCATCCATGTAGAGGGCTCTAGTCCTTCCGCTACTAATTAGAAGTCATTGTGCAGCTAATGGATTTTCTGCAACAAGAGAAAAGATGGAAGAAATTGTGGGAAAACACAGGAGGGTTCCAAGAGGAAGATGACCTCATCTGCACCACCACCCCTAAAATTCCGTGAATGAAGTAGAATAATGGCCCCATAAAAGCCTCAGCTGGAAGCACCCTTAGTTGTGCAAAATACTTTTCTGCTAGACAGGAAGCACCAGATAAGTTCCTCCCCCTGCTCCCAAAGCAGATGATGTAGGATGTTACGTCCGACCTAGTGCATACTTACAGCTCCTCCTTTACTTGTCTTACAATAGCTTTCATCTGCAGTGCAAATCAACGGGGTGAGGGTGGGGGGGGGGTGCGGGACACAGTGCTGGCTCTGGGATCAGAAAAGCACATTTGGTTTTTAGGAAATGAGTCCTAATGAGTTTTTCACAAGTAAAACTAAGGATGCCTTTCAGCCTCGTGTACATCTCTTGTGAATGCTGCTACTGTGGGAGAGAAAACAAGAAGAGTCATTTTAAAAGGGGTTGTACATGGAAGCCATGTAGGTTCTCCATTCAAATTATGGACATGACAATTGCAAAAACTGGTTTTCAGTGTCACTTCTGAAAATCACCTACAGTAGCTTCACACACAAGAGCATAATTTATTTTCCTCATTTGTGAATGGTAAACCTAGATTGCCTATAAACTAGTACATTTTCTATTCTGCATTACCAACATTCACATGCACACAAAACAATGCACACGCACACTTTTTCTCGCAGGGATAGCTTACACTCAGCTGTGAAAAGTAGTCAGAAAAAGGTCCTGGAGCATCTCTTGTCTTGGAGACTGTAGTCAAAAAGTGCGTCCAGAATAACACAGTGACAGCGTGAGACGTTTTTCTACCCCCCCCCCCCCACACACACACTTCAGTTTGTTTGTCGTCCATCATCATTAACATGATCAATTCAATTCCAAAGTATGACGTCTGCTCAGAGGAAAGAACGGGTTAACTGGCTATCGTAAGGGGCAGGTGCGAAACACGCACCTCAGCCTCAACACTTCGACACGGAGGCAGGTTTTTGTTTCGTCTTTTTTAAAAAATGTGTATTTGGAGAGGCGCCGTCGCTCATTGGAGAGGGCGAGCGAGCGCCGCCGAGAGCATGTTGGGGCCGGGGAAACAAAGGAGCCGGCTGCGACCATGGATCCGTCCGAATGGAAACGAGGAGTGGTTCGACACCCGCCCGGCCAAGGGAGACGGCGCTTTCCCAGGACTTCGGCCCCCGGTTTGCCTCCCCAGCGGAGAGCCCTGGGAACAACGCGCCTCCCTCCTCCGAGCCCTCTTGGAGCGGAAACAACGCGACATCACCGCGCACGGAACAACAATTCATCACCCCGCCAGGCAGTCCCCGGAGCGGCGCCCGCAAAGAAAGCGGCGCCCCAGGTCTATTTGTGTCATTTCTGACACACACACCCCGATTCGAAATACATATGCGGTGCTAGGGATTTCCCCGCGCGCCCCTCCGGGCTCTGAAGCCTGGGATCACTTTGTCCCATCGTTCCTCTCTATGATCAGCCGTGTCTTGCGAGATCTCCTGCCGCACCGTCTTTCCTTGGCTTGTCTCCTCGGGGCCAACAGCTTTCGGTTCGCTCACCTACACCCCTGGTCGGTCCGCTTTCCCTCGCTCCTCTGTGCGTCTCCCGGCATCAGCCCCGTCCTCATTCAACCTTACCCCTCTCTCATCTTTGCAGTCCAGCCCAAGCCCAGCCCCAGCCCCGCGCCGCCCATGCCCCTATCTCCGACGCCCATATCTGTCCCCGGCCAAACTACATCTCCCCACGATCGGCCCCATCGCTTTGCACAGCCCCCCGCCGGGCGATCTGCTCCTCGCCTCGGTTGGGCGCATCCCGTCCAAATTCTCAGGCGCCCCACCAACACACATCCCCGGCGAATCCCCTTGGCTAACTCGCCTCCCCCTGCTCTGCTCCTCCGCTTTCGCAATACGTCATCCTTTTGCTCAGCCGTCCTCCCCCCCATCGCCGTGGCCCGGCTTCCCCTCCTCCCTCCCTCCCTCCCTCCCTCAGCTTCCTCCGCATCGCTAGGATGCTTTTTGGGCAAAGTGAATGGAACCCCCGCGAAACTCAGAGCAAAGGGCTAGGTGAGGGCAACGGCTTCACGGAGGCTTCACTTCCCCGCCGGGCATGCGCACAGGCTTGGCACATGCTCATTCGCGCTGCACGAGGGGCTCTGGGCATGTGCAGAAGCAAACTGGGTGCATTCTGAAGCAGGGCAATTTCAGCTGTGACACCTGCAGCATGTGCCAGGAGCTGCAGCAGCAGCAGCAGCAGCCTGTGCGCGGTGCATCTTTCTCTCTTCAGCGCGGTAAGCAGCAGCAGCAGCCAGCAGTTCCATCTCTGTGCGCCCCTCCTGCTTTGCACTGTGTTTCAGTGGGTGCATGGTGACCTTACAGAGTGTGCATTACCTCACAGGTAAATATCAGCTGATCCGCTGTGACAGCAGCAGCGAGAGCAGGAGCAGCAGGAGAAGCCAGCAACCCACAGAGCTTTTCTGGAGGTAGCAATTCATTCATTCCTTCACTCATCTGGTCCCTCATCTTGCCCTCCTTTTTATCCTTTTACTCCATTCACCAGTCAAAGGCTTTGCCAAAGATGCTGAAGTCTCCATTATGGATGGCTCTTTCTACCGCAAAGAGTGTGTAATTCGGAGGGGGGTGGGGAGAAGAAGAGACGGATATTTCTCATCCAAAATCAACAGCAAATGTTGCAATGCCCTGCAGTGTCAGTGGAAATGGCTTGGGGGTAGGAGATACACTTGGGGAGGGGGCGAGGGGGCGATTCAGCCTGTTGCCAAATTAGAGATACAAAAGCACTGTGTCCCGATTTGTGTGTGTGTGTGTGTGTGAGAGAAAAACATACACGGGGCGTGGGGGGGGGGGTTAGAACTAGCTTTATTTGGTTTCTTGTTGTTGATTCCTCTTTCCGACGTTGTATGAGAGAGCTAAGCCAGAGTTTGTCCTCTGTTAGAGAAAAAAAAAATAGTGGGGTCAAATCCTGCCGGGCTTAAATGAAGAAGGGGAGATTGGAGTGGTGATAACTTGAGATGAGCAGGTCTGGCGACAAGTGCTTGCTTTTTGGCAGCATCAAGGATCCTTGGTGGAATCATCCATTTCGTTGTAAAGCTTGCCAAGGTATGCATTGATGTGCAGAGAGGGGGTCTCGTGTGTGTGTGTGTGTGTGTGTGTGTGTGTGTGTGTCATGAGAAGCTCAGGCAATCATATATACAGGCCTGTGATGACATCATCTCTCTGACTTTCGCTACACTTCAGTCTTTGGGAAGCTGGTTTGCATGCATGTGAGAGAGCCTAATAGGAGCGGCTCGCCGTATTCAAGACCGAGATTTTATATCTGCGGAGTGTTCTGTTTTATCAGTTTGAGGTAATTACAGTACATTCTTGCTCAGAGACTTACATAAACACAGTGTGTGCAGACAGCAGCTTGTGAATGTTAACATTGTGGATTGTATTGCTTTGCCTGTCGTACCTGCGGCAGTGTTTACTAGCTCTGCTAGTGGATTTAATACAAATACTTCTACAGTGGTAACTTGGTGGGAAGCTCCAGCTTCATTTACATTTTTGAAAAACAGTGGTATAAAGAATGAAGTATCTTTGACAATGCCTTATTCCTGTCTGTGTTCTTTGCTCACTTACTTGCCCATTCACAAACTTCAGCAGCTTGGAATGGATATTTGAGTTGCTGCAGGTTTTCTCAGAAATAGTACAATAGGTTTATTTCCCCCCAGAAATAGTTCAGTATGCTTCAAAAACTGTTCTTTAAATGTTATTAAAGGTACAATGATGCACTTTGTAAATATATGTTAAGAGACACTTAACTAGCATTTACAACATTTTATGGAGTGTTTAAAGACGCTCAGGAGAATAAATGTCACTAGATAAATCCTGAATCCCAGAAAGTTTTGAAAGCCTTCTGAAAAAGCAAGACTAAAAACAGTGCTGTGGGTTTCTTTGACCAGAGCCAAACAAGCTGCCATTCTTGTCTATCGTTGCTGCATTTTACTTGTTAGTAAGAGCATGCAAACAGTTTTGCAATCTATTTTTTAATCTGCAGCTCTAAGACATGTACAGCACAACCCTGTGTATGTTTACTCAGATGTAAGCCACACTGTGTCCAGTGGAGTTTACTCCATAGTAAGTGTTTAGGATTCCAGGCTTAAGTTTTTAACCCCTTCTGTTTTCAGAAATCCAACATTAGGTTTTGAAAGTTTTAGCCAAAGTCTGGGAATAACACATTACTAATAGTATTGGAAAAACCCAGTAGAGGGATCTATCACACTTGTGAAACCTAGCATGCTGTTTATTAGTGGAGTTGTAGCAGAGGTATACATATAAGAATCATTGTGGGAAAGTAGCTATTTTAGTAAGTTGCAGGAAAATAATACAGAGATCTACTGTGCCTTAAAAGCTACTGCTTTTTTAAAACAAAAAGATTGCATGAGCTTTCAAATATAAGGTCCTACTTCATCTGGTGCCTCAAAAGTTTATGATGTATACGTTACTTATACTCAAAGGTGAAGTCAAATAAAAATAATTGGTTCCTAAGCTTTTTGCTCCAGAAATCCATTGGTGACATTGTTCAATATCCTATTCCACAGTCATTGGTGACATTCCCACAATAAATTGTGCCAAATTGGACTTAGTATTTATTAGTGTTATCATTCAGAAAGCCCACCTCACATGTTTTCTGTGATAGATTAACTGGTTCCAGAATATAATTAGGAAATTGCTTGATATCCCAGTGTCTTTTTGGCTGTGTCAAATGACATATTCCAGCTACACCGTCTTTTAGGACTGTGGACATCCACTGCAAATTCCCACAAGTATCAGATATTCACAGTAAATGCACTGAAAATAATGTATGCAAATAGGTTACATTTAAATATGGCTTCTTTATTGTTCTTTGCATCT
Organism: Heloderma suspectum; assembly: GCF_057233095.1. Taxonomy (NCBI): domain Eukaryota; kingdom Metazoa; phylum Chordata; class Lepidosauria; order Squamata; family Helodermatidae; genus Heloderma; species Heloderma suspectum. The sequence continues at coordinate 71,667,807 of NC_139461.1, read as the reverse complement.
TATAATTATTGATAAGATGTAAATGAATCCATCTCTTTCTATTTAAAAAAAGAATGCAAGAAAAATAGGAATCAAATTACCTTTCACAGTATGTTACATATATGAATAATAAGTGTAACATTGACTAAACTCTTTGTTTTGTGAGCAGGACAACTAGATGTAATAGAGGACATGTTGCATAGAAGAGGGAATTGTAGTATATGCAGTGTTTCTTACTCCTGCATCACTATAGCATGGCAAGCTTTAATTCCTGTTTTGAAGGTATTTTAAGGTACAAGAACCTTGTACTTCATTTCATCTTGTCACCCTATTTATGTATCTATATATTTACCCTTTTGAAGTACATATTTTTCTCAGCAACCACTTCCAAATTAATCAGTGATATGAAGCTACTTTGGTAAATCTGTTTTATAGTATACACCTTCTCTGGTCCTAGGGTTTGCATGTATTTTATACAGGTACTTCCAAATGCTGGCTTTTTCACCGACTGTTGTGCCAACTCAGGAAGCTGAATAGGAGGTATCTCAGAGAACATATCTATACTATAGATTTAAATAATTTTAATAGTCACCTTTCTCCCTAAAGAATTCTGGGACCTTTCCTGTTGGGGCAAGGGGAGAGTGGGGCTTGGGATCTCTGCAAATAATTTCTGCACTTTACCGTATTATAATTCCCAGAATTCTTTGGGGGAAGCTATTACAGTTAAGCTGGTATACAATTGATATATGTTTGTAATATAGAGATGCCTGCAGAAGAGGTAATTTCTCATGTAGGGATTTGGTGCCATTACAGCAGCTGGTTTACAACCACTATCAGTGTACTGGCCAAACAGGTTCTACTAGCAGCCCATTTAGACTAGCAGTGATCAGTAGCAGGAGGGCCACCACAGCTCTTGCATGTCTGCGGTTATTTGGCCTGTTGATTCAGTGCATCTTCTGCCTAGAAGTGTCCAGAGGTTTAGATATTTAGTGATAGGGAAAGCTGCACCTGTTAAGTTATTTCCTGTTATGCAGCTATTAACATGGTGGCAACCCAATCTGGCCCTGTTTGTACATATGAAGTTATCTGACATCATTTGAATATATTACCTTGGGTGTGGAAATGACAAAATCAATACATGGATGATTATAAAACATTTGGATAAAACTGTTCAAAAACAAAGGAACAATAAAACCACACTTCCAGTAACATAGACTTCACTCCATTGAAAAAGAGGCACAATAGGGTGTTAAATGATTTGACAGAAATATCTCCCCTCTTCTTCTTGGGTACTTCAAAATGGGGATATTTGTTTATCATTTACACTGGTATACTTTGACAATGTATATAATCAGTTCACAATTCAATCCTGTCCATATTTACTCAGAAGTACATCCCATTGAGTTTAATGGTGTTTACTCCTATGTTAGTATTATAGGATTGCAGCCCCCAACCGGCCTTCATGATGTCGCTGTTCATATTATAGTAGCATTAATTTGTACTTTGCTTTTCTACAAGAGTATTCAGGATAGCTTACAATCTCAGTCACATCAGAATAGAAATAAACAGCATAAAAACTATGACTACAGCTACAACCAATAACATACTAGAACAGAAACTGGAATAAAACAATGAAGCAGAAGTAAATCCCGGTTAATAAGGATCTTTCAAATGGTTCATCATTTTTAAAGAAATGCACACCCATTAAAAAAATATTGATTTCAGCTGAATTTTATCTGTTGCTCAAACAGTGCAATTATTCCAAGTATCTTAGCTCAGTTTGAAACTACACAATCCATAGAGGCAGATCTGGATTTGTCACTGGGTAAACGATCAACAGGAAGCTGCATTCAGTCATGGTTCCTTGACAAATATAAATGGGAAGGAATACGCTGAAACTGAACCCTGACAAAACCAAAGTACTTTTGGTGGGAGACAAGAGGAGGTTGGGGGATGTTGACCTGGTGTTGAATGGGGTACGGCTGCCCCTGAAGGACCAGGTCTGCAGCCTGGGGGTCATTTTAGACTCCCAGCTGTCCATGGAGGCTCAGGTGTCAGCCATGAGCCAGGAGGCACTGTACCAATTCCATCTGATATGGCGGCTGCACCCCTACCTCCCTAACCATCTGCTCCCCTCAGTAGTTCATGCCCTGGTCTCCTCTCACCTAGACTACTGTAATGTGCTCTATGTGGGGTTACCCTTGAATATGGTTTGGAAGTTGAAGCTGGTGCAGAACGCGGCAGCCCACCTGATTAAAGGCAGCCATTGGCAAGATTACATCACTCCAGTGCGGAAGGAGTTGCACTGGTTACCAGTTGTTTTCTGGGCCCAATTCAAGGTGTTGGTATTGACCTTTAAAACCCTATACGGTTCTGTCCCAGTCTTAAGGAGCGCCTCCAGCAACACCAGGGATGCCACTCAACGAGGTCAACCTCAAAGGTCTTCTGTCTGTCCCATCAGCCAGGACAGCTAGGCTGGTGAGGACGAGGGAGAGGGCCTTTTCTGTGGTGGCCCTCACTCTGTGGAATTCCCTCCCTAGTGACCTCCACCATGCCCCCTCTTTGATGAGCGTCTGCTGGGCTTTGAAAACCTGGCTGTTCAGGCGGGCATTTGGGGTGGGTTCAGGTTTTTTTAGAGCAATGTTGGTTTGTTCAGTGGATTATGTTGTATTTTGTGTTGTTATTTATAATGTATGCTGCCCAGAGTGGCCGGGTAGCTGGTCAGATGAGCGGCTAATAAATCTAATAAATAAAATAAATATTTCCAATTTGGCTGCCTATTTGCAACCTGGCCATAATAAGATTTTGTTATTAACCTATAAGGCCTTATAGAATATGGGACCGAGTTACCTGAGAAAACGTCTTTTGCCATATAGGTGTCTGGCCACTGCAATAATAATCAGAGGCCCTCCTCGTTGTGCCACATCCCACAAATGTCCATCCAGCAACAACCAGGAAGAGGGCTTTTTCCATGGTGGCGCCCACCATCTGGAATACTCTCCCCCCAGAAATAAAACACCAACTCTGTTGCAGTCAAGGCAAATGTTGAAAACTTTTTAAAAAATTCTCCTTGGCATTTAAAGATTTATGATGCCTGTTGTTTATAACCTACTGATTTATTATATAGCTGTACTTTGTTTTAGCTGGAATGTATAGTTATATTGTAGTTTTATTGTTGTCTGCCTGGATATTTTGAACATCAACAGGTGATATAGAAATATTTGAAATAAAGGATACATATGTTTGCCAACACACATTTTTCTATTCACTTTTCACATTTGTACAGCTAAAAAGTGTAATGGGTAAAGTGGTCTTAAAATACACATTAAAAGATTGATGTAAGGAAGATTGCATGAAATCAGAGTCCTCTGTTGTTTTTCTTTTGTTGAGCATAAAAGAAAATTAGAGACTGCACCTCATAAAGGAGGAAGTCTTCACGGAAACCAATAAATCCACTATGTTCCACCTTTAAAATGAATCACATTGTAAACTGTATGCCACTTATTTTCTCCCATTTCATTTCAATACTTTTCTTTTTGAGAAGGAACAAACTTCAACCTTAGAGCTGAATTTGTTCTGGAACAACATCTTGTTTCAGCTGATTAAACTCTACGCTCATAATTTTGTGGTGTAAGCATAGCTTGCACACTCGTTATTAAAAATCAGCTGCTTAACTCTACCGCCAAGCATAGCATGGTAAATCCTAATAACTATGTTTGGAATGCCTGTGCTTTTTATTAATTATGTAGGTTCCCACCCACTCAGCATAGCTGCAAAATATATGTGTTTGTGGAATTTTGCATGGCAATTAATTATGACATGAGACTTCATTATAGCAGGCTCATAACTAACTGTGCAGGATGCCATGTGTATGGCCATGATTTTATCAGCTAGCAGAGAATCATGGACTTGGGTCGCCAGTTCCATTACTGGAGTCATTTCAGCATAAAATGGATGCACTTGATCACTGATTCAGGCCCTTTGTATCTAAAGTTATATATTACATCCATCATGATCCTCCCAGAGTATTATAGGGTTGTGAGGAACCAAAAGGCTCAGTCCCCATTTATTACCCTCCCCCAAAGAACAACCTACACAGTCCAGACCTCAGAGTGCTATAAGGGGAGAACAGTTGGTCCAGATGAATATTCTTTAGTGGGTCATCATACATGTTTTATTGCAGGAGTGTTGAACCTCTTTCAGCATGAGGGCCAAATTCAATTTCAGAGAAGCTCTCAGGGTCTGTGTTCCAGTGGTAGGTATGGCTGAAGGCAATGGGGAGCCAAGGGCAAAATGGGCAGGCCCATAATACAGAAAATAGCAGCATATAGCTTAAAGCTCTTGTTGGCAGTAACTAAGCCCTAGGTGAGGCACTTCAACCTTTTAGAATGGTGAAAAATAGTACAAAAGCCAGGAAAACTACCAATCGGTAGTCGGGGAAAGGGATGAGTGAAGGGGCCATCTAGGGAACCCTAGAGGTCCAAATTGCGACCCCAGGTGGGCCAGTTTTGGCCCATGGGCCTGAGGTTCAACAATCCTGGTTTATTGGTGTGACACCCTACAATACACATTAAGCACAAAAGAAGAGCCCTGCTGGATCAGAGCAAAGGCCTAACTAGTCCAACACTCTGTTTCCCATAGTGGCCAACCAGATGCCTATGGGAGGGCATGATGGCAACTGGAGGCGGGGGGGGGGGCTCTGAATGATCATCTGAAGCTGGTGTTTGCTCTTGGGGGATTCCTCATTGGTGCCAGTGGGGGATTTCCACCCAATGCTAATAGCACCTTCAGTGGGGGTGCTATCAGCTTTGGAAGGTAATCCCCCATTGGGGGCAATGAGGGATTCCCCCGAAAGCAAATACCAGCTTCAGATGATCATTCAGAAACTGCCATCCCCACCCCATCTTCACAGGAAGGATTTTCTGCCAGACTGCAGATGAGGAGGAAAGGGTTAAATTCCCCCTCCAGGTGTGAGATCCTGATAATTATTAGCACCCCATCCAGCTGCTGCAATTTGATTTCTAAAAACCCTTGCATGTTAAATGAAAAGATGTGTTTAATGTCACGTTACATGGTGCTTAGCATGGGACTACACTATTCTGTACTTACGTCTACAGAACTCAGAGTATAGCATACATGAGTGAACTTTGGTGATGGAAACTCTGGTGAAAGGAGACAATGGGCACAACCAACAAACAGCCAGGGAGAACCACTAAGTAGCTAGGGCGTATTGCTAACTCATGTCTTCTCAGAACCCTTACAAGTACCCTGCCTCAGGACTCAAGATGTAATACACCCCAAGAACCTAAAATACTCAACTCTCACAACAGGGACTGCAAGGACAAAACTACCCATACAGGTAAGCAAGGGAAGGGAACCTGTTAGGGAGGGGGAGTCCGTGCCTTAGAGTATTCCTCTTGCACATACCAAACCCAACCATGGATATATCTTCCATTCCTCCTCGCTGCAACATTTTGAGACTGTATATTGGCTAAATACTATTGGTCTCAGTCAATAAATTGGCAGTGTTTCCCATACAAGGGAAGTATGCACTGTGCAGAAAGGGATTCCCATTGGCTGTGAACTCCAGAATCTAGGTAAGCTCCCAACATGTCCTGGTGAAGGCAGTGAGAAGCAAAGCTGTAGTTACTGGGAAGAGTAGCACCCTGTTCAGGCATTATTACAGCACTTACCCCAACACATGAGCAGGAAGCTAGGCCAAGTTGAGTAGCTCTGCCTCTCACATCATGTGCATCAAGTAGTGCCTCCCACAGGCATCTGTGCATACAGTGTGAATGTCTGCAGAGAGAGGAAAGGAAAGGTTCCTCCTGTGCAAGCACCGGGTCATTACTGGCTCCTAGAGGGACGCCGCTTGCGCTGGCGTTTTCATGGCAGACTATAGCGGGGTGTTTTGCCATTGCCTTCCCCAGTCGTGACTACCTTTCCCCCAGCAAGCTGGGTACCCATTTTACTGACCTCGGAAGGATGGAAGTCTGAGTCGACCGAGACCCAGCTTCCGCTGGGATTGAACTCAGGTCATGGGGAGAGTCTCGGTTGCAATACTGCCGCCTACCACATGAGGCTCTTGAGAGGGCCTTTGTGCTTATAGCTGTATACATGGAGGCATCCATATAAGCTAGAACACTGATAGTGCAGGGTTCTGCCTCACTTAAAGGCCTCCACATGCACAGCTCTATGCATTAAGACCCTTTTCTGCAGATGCTTGTGCTGTACGCGCAAATGCCTGAATAGGACTAGTTCCTGTCTGAAACCATAGAAAGCTGCTGAGCTGGATGGATTTCCCCTGGAGAGCTGCTGAGCTAGATGGATCCATGGTTTGAAAGTGTAAAGCAGGTTCCTATCTTCCCAACCCACCTTTTGTGAGTGAACACCAGGCAGTCCTTTCTAACTATTGGTATTATGGGCCAAATATTCATGAATCCCCTTTTTTGTTGCAGAATTAGAGCCAGGACAGCAAGTGGGCCACACAAAAACTGGAGACAGAGAGACAGTGCAACTTCCTACATGGGCTGGGTGAGTATTTATCTTAATGACTACACCATCTACTGCCAACAGCTGAATCATGATTGTGGGTAACAGGGGAACCATTAATGGGGGTGTGGGACTGAAGCATGAGGATTGGAAGAGCAGCTGAGCAGTGGCACTCTCTTTGTCACTTGCTCAGTGACCCTGTCTGAGCATCTAGGCACAGGAGCTCTCTGTTCCAGTTTTTGGCCATTACTACTATGCCTCTATCTCTCTTATCTCCCCACAGGCAACCAGGCAGCCCTACTGCAGGTGCAGAGACAAAGATGTTACCTGCCCTGAGTGTAATGCAGACCAGAAGCAAGCCCTATACCAAAACCACCAGCAGTAGTGACCACTGGGAATCCAGCTGTTCCACTGTAGGGTTACCACTCTTTTGTCCTCCCAGGGTTCCTGTGCTTGTTAAGAGTGTAAGACAGACAGTAATGCAACAGGTGCAGTTGTATCCTCCATAGAGATACAGTGATGGGGAAGGCTGCACCTGTGACCCCTCTGTCTGTCCCACAGCTTTCAAAGACACAGGAGCCCTGCATTCATAGAAAAGTTGCTTTGAGATTATCAGAAGTCCCTCCAGCCTTGATGCTGTTCAATAAAAGCTGTGACAGTTTCAGCCATGCCTCTGTTGTCATGATAGTTAGTAGCTACCTCCTTCTTTCTTGCTCTTGGAGCAGGGATGGGGTCCTCCACCTCACTACACTACAGCATGGCCCAGGGTCTGCAAGCTGACCCTATACCATGACACCGGAGTACTATTAAAGATGCATTTCTGTAGCTCAACATTTTCCTGCATCTCCTTGTTTTCTAATGGTACGACAGTAAAGGTGTTTGTTGTTGGGCGAGATCGACGAAGGAGCATAAGAGCCGAGCTGGATCAGACTGACGGTCCATCTAGTAGTCCAGCATTCCATTCACACAGTGGCCAGCCAGCTGCCTGTGGGAAGCCCACAAGGAGAACACAAGTACAATAGTGCCATCCCGCTCATGAGAATAACCAGTGGCTATTGGCAGGCAACCAAAATAACATGGGGAAGGGGTGGCTGGATGGGATGTAGGGTGTGGGGAAATTACAGGCATCCTGAGGCCTATAAGAGTCAAACAATTTCCCAAATGGGACTGTTCATCCATGTACCACCCCCTCTGACTGTCTGTGCACTGCACTGTCCCAGGTGTGCCTGTGTTTGTAACTCCTCCCAGCCATCTAGGGTTTCAGAGTGGAATTTAAATCTGTACCATTCCACAGGCCTATCGTTCCATATAAAATGATATGGACCTCTCAATCCCGGTCGATATGGCTTGGTCCATATATGGTTGGGGGGGCAGAAAGGGGGCATGCCACTAGGGATGTACGAAATTCACTTACCTTTTCGCGGATTCTGTTTGTGGGGGGGGAGGCACTCTGTCCCTCCCCCCGGAATCCTCGACGGGGGGGGAGGTGATCCGGTCCTCCCCCCCGGAATCCTCGACGGCCGGCTCCACTCCACGGCCAGGCCATGGAGCAGCCGGCCAGGGCCATCCGCAGTTGGATTTCCGGCTGCGGACGGGCTGCTGCGGACGCAAATGGCGGATGCCATTTGCGTCCAGCCAGGCAGCCATGATAGGCTATGTAAGAATTTACGTAGCCTATCACAGCTAACCCCCCCCAAAAAAACAGCGTACGCAAATGGCGGCGGCTACGGCGGCCGCCATTTGCGTTCCCTATTTTTTGCCGATTTATCTTACATAAATATTTATGTAAGATAAAACGGCGAAAAAAAGGGGAACGCAAATAGCGTAGTGGGCGCTATTTGCATTCCTTTATTTTTCGCTGTTCTAGCCAACGTAAATATTTACATAGGATAGAACGGCGAAAAATAAAGGAACGCAAATAGCTCCCACTGCACTATTTGCGTTCCCCTTTTTTTCGCCGTTTTATCTTACGTAAATATTTATGTAAGATAAATCGGCGAAAAATAGGGAACGCAAATGGCCGCTGTAGCCACTGCCATTTGTGTACGCTGGGTTTGGGGGGGGGGGGTTAGCCATGATAAGCTACATAAATTCTTATGTAGCCTATCATGGCTGCAAGGATGGCAATGGCGGCGGCAGCAGTCCAGCCGTGGCCAGCCAGGAGACCAGCCGCTGCCGCAACCGCCGCCGGAACCACCACCGCATCCACCGCATCTGCCCCAGGTAAGTGCCGTTCCGGGGGGATTCCGCGGGGGGGGGGCAGGAGGCTGTTCTGCCACAGATTCCGGGGGATTCTTTAGAATCCGGCCTCACTGGAATCCGTGGCGGAATTCTCTGCCACCCCTACATGCCACAGTCTGTGTCTTTTGCCTGCCTGACCCTCCAGGTGGTGAGGGAGATGCTTTATGGAGTGGGAAATATGGCTGAGTCCTGTTTCAGTTTTCCCCACATTTTGCATCTCAAATAATTATTTTTGAGCTTTGCCTTTAGGAGATCACTCAACGTCTCCACTGTGGTAGGTCTTGAACCCATAACTCTTTTCCATTGTGCTGCTCTTCCAGGCAGTTTCTGCTGCTACCTGTGGCGAGCTTCCTGATGTAGCTTCCATTCCTCCTGGTACATGCGCCCCTCTTCCTTTCAAAAGGCTTATTCCCCTCATATAGACACTACATATCTGTGTGCAGCTGTGTGGAGTGTTCCAACAACTGTCTGTGTGAGAGCATTGTTTCCACAACAAGATTTGAACCCTTCCCCTGTGGATCCTACGGTTTCCCTGTGCAGGCCACTTACCTATTGGGCTATGGCTTGGATGCCTGTGGTGAATGGAACATCAGTCCTTCCTTTACTATCTGGCACTCTGTTTGCCTGTCTCTGTGGACTGCCAGGGGATTCAAACCTCTGTCTCAGGGGAGGCCTGGAGCACGTGGCTGGAGACATTTGTTGCTGCCCTGCTCTCTGTATTGTAAATTATTATTATTTGTTAATGGATTTATACCCTGCCTTTCATCCTAAGATTCCTGGGCATTTAATTTTTTTAAAATGGTATGCAATTTTTTTAAAAAAAATAGTGATAAAACAATAATAAAACAGCAAATAAAAGCAGCAGAAAGATCACAACCATTTAGTTTGAAAACTTTTGTGGCCTTTTTTAAGCCTGGAGAAATACACGTTCTTTGCCTGGCATCAAAAAAATAACAGCATGAGCATCAGGCAAGCTTCTCTGAGGAGGGAGTTCCACAAGCATAGTGCTACAACTGAAAATGTCTGCTTTTCAGTTGTGACTCACCTGACCTATGATGGTGGTATATGTCTGGACTTGAGAGCATGGGAGATTTCAGCTCTCTACTGCATTGCAGGACTTGTGAAAGGGCCTGTGGTCTCTGCCTGGCATGCCTGATTGTGTAGAAGGTATTACACTAATGCTGTACATTAACTGGTGCCTTCCACATATGGGTAAACGTGGAGGCATTGTTGGTGTCCAGCTTTGTGGTCGGTCAGTGGCAACGGAGTTGACATGGATTCTATTATAGTGTTTGTTGATGTTGTTACCTATGTTGTGTTGACTGCTATTCTGGTTTTTGACTGTTGCTAGGAGTGCATAAGATTTAAACTACATTATTCCAGGGTAACCCTGATGTAACTATGGTGTAGTGGCTACCAGGGCCCTATCTACATGGGGGATTTACTACAGTTCTGCTGCACCTCACAGATGATCATGGTACATGACATATGCACCTCTCTGCAGCAAGTGCAGGTTTTCATACTGTAAAACCCACTTTTTTGGCAAACTCATTTTGTGATGGATTTTCCTGTCACAGTGACTTCAGTGCGGTTTGGGAGTCTGTGTGATCTCGGTGCAGGCTGTGGGGAGCAGCGATGTTTGGCAGAAGGGAAAGTTACCTCATGAAAGGGTGGACATGAGGAGAGGAATTGGCTAAACATGTCTACTCAAAAGTAACTCATGGTCTTCAGTTGCACTTTACTGAGGACAGGAGTGGAGGGAGAGGTCAGAATTCCTTTGCCTGTTGTTTTAAATCTCCACTTAACCAGACCAGTGGAGCTGCACATAAGTTTAATGAGCTTAAAAGGTGATCGCCTCCAACTGACGCTTGTTCCCGCTGAGAAAGGGTGAACATGAAGAGAAGAGTAGGCTAAACATGTCTACTCAGAAGTAACTCATTACCTTCAATTGCACTTCACTGAGCATGGGAGCAGAAAGGGGCGGGGAGCAACTTCAGTTTATTCACTGCACTGCACCTACACAGTTGATGAATCATAGAATAGTAGGGTTGAAAGGGGCCTACAAGGACATCAAGTCCAACCCCCTGCTCAATGCAGGAATCCAAGTCAGAGCATCCCTGACAGATGGCTGTCCAGCCTCGTCTTGAACGCCTCCAATGTGGGAGAGCCCACCACCTCCCTAGGTAATTGGTTCCATTGTCATATTGCTCTAACAGTCAGGAAGTTTTTCCTGATGTTCAGCCGGAATCTGGCTTCCTGTCACTTGAGCCCATTCTTCCATGTCCTGCACTCTGGGATGATTGAGATGAGACCCTGGCCTTCCTCTCTGTGACAGCCTTTCAAGTACTTGAAGAGTGCTATCATATCTCCCCTCAGTCTTCTCTTCTCAAGGCAAACATGCCCAGTTCTTTCAGTCTCTCTTCATAGGGCTTTGTTTCCAGTCCCCTCATCATCTTTGTTGCCCTCCTCTGACCCCTCTCCAGTTTGTCTGCATCCTCCTTCAAGTGTGGTGCCCAGAACTGGACACAGTACTCCAGATGAGGCCTAACCAGTGCTGAGTAGAGGGGAACTAGTACTTCCCGGGATTTGGAAGCTATGCTTCTATGAATGCAGCCAAAAATAGCCTTTGCCTTTTTTGCAGCCACATCACATTGTTGGCTCATATTCAATTTGTGATCAACAACAATTCCAAGATCCTTCTCGCTTGTAGTGTTGTTGAGCCACGTATCCCCCATCTTGTAACTGTGCATTTGGTTTCTTTTTCCTAGGTGCAGAACTTGGCATTTATCCCTATTAAATGTCATTCTGTTGTTTTCTGCCCAGCGCTCCAGTCTATCCAGATCACTTTGAATTTTGTTTCTGTCTTCCAGAGTATTAGCTATCCCACCCAATTTTGTGTCATCTGCAAATTTGATCAGCATTCCCTGCACCTCCTCCTCCTAAAAATGTTGAAGAGCACTGGGCCCAGGACTGAGCCCTGCGGTACCCCACTTATTACCTCTCCCCAGTTTGAGGAGGTCCCATTGATAAGCACTCTTTTGAGTCCGATTCTGTAGCCAACAGTGGATCCACCGGATCGTTGTTTCATCTAGCCCACTTTGAGCTAGTTTGCTCATCAGGATATCATGGGGCACTTTGTCGAAATCTTTGCTGAAGTCGAGGTATATTATGTCTACAGCATTCCCACGGTCCACACGGGAGGTTACTTGATCAAAAAATGAGATCAGATTCGTCTGGCAGGATTTGTTCTTGACAAATCCATGTTGTCTTCAAGCAATCACTGCATTGTTTTCAAGGTGCCTACAGGCTGATTGCTTTATAATCTGCTCCAGGATTTTCCCAGGGATTGATGTCAGACTGATTGGTTTGTAGTTCCCAGGTTCCTCCTTTTTACCCTTTTTGAAGATAGGGACAACATTAGCCCTCCTCCAGTCATCTGGCAGTTCACCCGTCCTCCATGATTGCTCAAAGAGAATAGACAGTGGTTCTGAGAGTTCTTCTGCCAGTTCCTTTATTACTCTAGGATGCATTTCATCTGACCCTGGAGATTTGAACTCAATCAAAGTAATTAGGTGTTCCTTGACCATATGACTATCGATCTCAAACTGCAATCCTGCCCCTTCAGCCTGTACTTCGCCTTTGCCAGGGGGGTCATAGACCCTCTTTTGGGACAAGACTGAGCCAAAGTAGGAATTGAGCTCCTCTGCCTTTTCTCTGTCATCATTTGCCATCCTTATTTAATACCTGAATAACCATTTCTCTTCTCTGTCTTTTACTATGCACATAGCTGAAGAAAGCCTTTTTGTTGCTTTGAGCATCCCTCGCTAACCTCAGCTTGTTCTCAGCTTTAGCCTTCCTGACGCCATCCCAGCAATTCTGTGCTAGCTGCCTGTTCTCTTTCTTTGTTGCTTGGCCTTCTTTCCACTTCCTATATGTGTCCTTTTTTGTTTTCAGGTAATCTCTAAGCTTTTTGTGAAGCCACACTGGCTTCTTCTGTTGTCTTCCACCTTTTCTTCCTGTTGGAATTGTTTGTGATTGTGCCTTGAGAATTTCCTTTTTTTAAAGCTCCCACCCCTCTTGGACTCCTTTTCTCGTTAGAGTCGCTTGCCATGGGACCTTACTGATCATTGTTCTGAGTTTATTAAAATCGGCTTTCCTAAAATCCAGGGTGCACGTTTGACTATACTCAGCTTTTGCTTCCCTTAGAACCAAGAACTCAAGTACAACATGGTCGCTTTCCCCCAGAGTTCCTGTAACTGCTACTTTATCCGCTAAGTCATCTCTGTTGGTTAGGATCAAGTCAAGGATAGCCGATCCGCTAGTTCCTTCCTCTACCTTCTGTAGGAGGAAGTTATCTGCTACACAAGTCAGGAATTTCCTGGAGGTACCATGTTTTGCAGAATTTGTCTCCCAACAAATATTGGGGAAATTGAAGCCCCCCATTACTACTACATCATGCTTCCCTGAAACATTGGCTATTTGCATTTCAAAAGTTTCATCCTTGCCTTCTCCTTGATTTGGTGGCTGGCAGTAGACTCCGATCACCATGTTCCTTTTATTCTTTGCTCCATTTATTTTGATCCAGATGCTCTCAATGGGGCTACCAAGCTCATCCTCTTGTATTTCTGTGCAGAGATATGTATTTTTCACATACAGTGCAACCCCACCTCCCTTTGTGTTCCTCCTGTTCTTTTTGAACAAGTTATATCCTTCAATTGCAGTATTCCAGTCATGGGAGTCATCCCACCAAGTCTCAGTTATACCTATCAAGTCATAATTTCCCTCCTGTATTAAGAGTTCAAGTTCGTTCTGGTTGTTTCCCATACTCATAGCATTAGTATATAGACATCGAAGACCATGTGCTTCATAGTCTGGCTTTCTTCCTACATGGGTCTGAAGACTATTATTGGGCGCTATTAGAGGTGTTCTCTCCATTGCGGTGCATGAGCCTTCGTCCATTGTTACCCCCAACTTTACATCTCCCTTCCCCGTAGGATTCAGTTTAAAGCCCTCCTGATGAAGTTCTTCATGCTGTGGCCAAACACATTCTTCCCATCCTTTGTGAGGTGCAATCCATCCCTTGCCAACAGCCCATCTTCCAGGAAGTATAGCGTGTGGTCCCAGAATCCAAATCTCTCATGTCGGCACCACCTTCACAGCCAGTCATTCACCCGGAGTATTTTTTGTTCCCTTTCTAGCCCTCTTCTAACTACTGGAAGGATGGATGAGAAAACTATCTGGGCCCCAAAGTTCTTGAGTTTCCTTCCCAAAGCTTCAAAGTCTGACATAATTTCTTCGTAGCTCTGCTTGGCGGTATCATTTGTTCCCACATGGAGGAGAAGAAAGGGATACCTGTCAGTGGGCTTTGTGAGTGACCTTTCAGTCACGTCTCTCATCTGTCCTCCCGGGAGACAACATACCTGGCAAGTCCACAGGTCTTCGCGACACACTTGGCTTTCGATCCCATGCAGCAAGGAGTCTCCCACTACTACCACTCTTCTTGTTGTTGTAAGCCTGGGTTTCATCGCCTCTGCTTGACTGACCTTCAGCCTCTTGCTTACTCTCATGCAGCTTCCCCTGTGATTCTTCCTCTGCAGGCTGTCCTCCAGTATCATCCTCAAGTACCTGGAATTGGTTCCACAGCTCCACTGGTTCCACTAGTGTAGAGTGGCTTCTAGTTCTTCTTCTCCTAACTGTCACCCTTTTCCAAGGAGTATCCTCTACTCCATTTTTCCTCACGTCAGCATTTCCCACTTCTGCCTCAGCTTGCTTGCTCTTCAAGTTTCTGGTCTTCACTTTGCTGATGTAGATCCCCCATTCTGTCCAAGAACTCTTCATGTTCTCTTATTCCCCGGGGGGTCAACAGTCACCACTCCAGTCCTCTTACTTTTTCTTCCAGCAGCATGATCAACTTGCACTTGTTGCAGGTGTAGCCCATGTTGTTCTCAGGCAAGAAAACAAACATGGCACACACCTTGCAGGCCACCACCACTGGAGAGTCTTGTCCTTCCATAGCCTCTATTCCCTTTTTGAGTCTAGCTTTCTCATTGTTCTAGACTAGCCTGTGCCTGCTCCTCTACTCAGTAGAGGTTAAAAGTAGCATCCCACTCTTTTCCTCTGTCTCCTTTGTCTCTTCTACTACTGCCACTCCCCTGGCCAACTCCTGTTTGCTCCCGCTGTTCGCTCTCTCTGTTCGCTTGCTCTCTGGGATCTTGCTTGCTTCTGTAGTCCCTGGATCAGCTGGAGCAGCTTGCTGCATTCTACTGAATGATGTTCCATTCTACTCATGGGACTCCACCCACTCCACCCCAACCTAATGCGGTTTCAGGTACCATTTGCCCCGTGAAAGGAATCTCATCATAAAGTGTTATGATGTAGTCTATAACGGCAAAACAGAGGGGCGCAAATGACATAGTGGCTGCCATTTGCGCCACTCTGTTTTGCTGTAATAGGCTACGTAAATATTTACGTAGCCTATCACGGCGGGGAAAAAAGGGAACGCAAATGGCGGCTGCCATAGCCGCCGCCATTTGCGTTCGCTGTTGTTGTTTTTCGTGATAGGCTACGTAAATATTTACATAGCCTACCACGGGCCAGCGTAGGGACGCAAATGGCGTCCCCTACACAGGACACCATTTGCGTCCGCACCAGCCTGGCAGCGGCTGGAGGCCCCGCTGCAGGTTGGCCTGGCTGGCGGCTCTGCAGCCTGGCCGCGGAGTGGAGCCAGCCGGGCAGGATTCTGGGGGGGAGGAACGGATCACCTCCCCCCCGTCGAGGATTCCGGGGGGAGGAACAATTGCTTCCCCCCACCTGCAGAACCCGGCAGAGCCAGGTAAGCGGGGTTTTGTACACCCCTATGAGCAAATACAAGTGTCTTCCTCTACATCTAGAGTAGATGCAGTCCCCCCGCATCCAGATCTTAAAAGCCCCCATATCCCCCACTCTAGGGTCCCAGTCCAGATCAAGACCCCTGTACCTACTGTGGAGTAAAAATGAAAAACGACATAGCTGCTAGACACACATTTAAAGCAACCTCTATTTTGGCCCTCAGAAAGCATACAAAGAGAACTCACAAGCCGGAAGAAGACCTTTGCTTCCATCCAAAAACCATCCGGTAAAAGGAAAACTTTTTGAACAGTAAGTTTATTATTTTCACCACAGCAGCCACTCCTTACCAAGCAAGTGTATAATTTTCATTTCAGTCCAGTGAAATCCACTTCCAGAGTGTTGCGCAAAACTATCTAAATACTCCTGCGAAACGGAAAGATAATCTCATAGTATGTAGTGTGATGACAAAGTGGGAGCTGGAGGGGAATTCCGCAGCAGGGAATTTTTGGCTTGGTATGGCCTTGGACTCCGAGTTCTCCTCTCCCAAGGTTTAAAAACAAATATTCAGTGAACAAATGCATTGGAACTCTTTCCTCTTCATGCTGGCAAGTTCTGGCTCAGCTTTGTTGTCAAAAATAGTAACAGCAATTAAAATGTGATGTGACAGTGACAACATTAGGGCATGAGTCCACATTCATCTGAGTAGACAGCAATGCCACAAAGCTGTGGATGTAATCCCAGGTATCTTCACATTCACAGTAACACCAGAGGTCTCAGGATGATGACAAGACAACATAGGGATACGGGAAACAACCTTACAGTCAGGGCCAGAAATACTGGAACAAGGATAACTGTTTTGGCAGTTGGCCTCTGTACACCACCACATTGAAGTTGAAAGGAAACACACCCAGATGGGAGTGAAGTCAGGACTTTCAGCTGTAATTCAAGTGATTTGACAAAAGTGAGGCACTAACCATTCAGGAAGTACAGCCAGTGGCATACACACACACTCATCGTTGGTGGCTCATAAGTAATGGAATGAATGGCTGACAAGCAGCTGCATGGCCAGGTGTGGCCTGTTTCCTGGGTGCCCCATGACCAATCAAGCAGAGAAAAGGCCTGGAGGTGGTTCTGAGTGTTTCATTTGCATTTGGTAGCTGTTCACTGGAACTCCCAACATGAGGTCCAAAGAGGTGTCCATGTGAGTGAAGGAGGCCATCATTAGGCTGAGGAAACAAAATAAACCCATCAGAGAGATAGCAAAAACAGTGGGAGTGAACAATACAACAGTCTGGAACATCCTGAAAAAGAAGGAATTAACTGGCAAGCTCAGCAAGAGCAAAAGGCCTAGGAGACCACGGAAGACAACTAAAGTGGATGACTGCAGAATTCTGCTCATGGTGAAGAAGAACCCTTTCACAACATCGAGCCAGGTCAAGAACGCTCTTGAGGAGGTAGGCATGTCATTGTCAACATCTACAGTCAAGAGACGGCTTTATGAATGTAAATACAGAGGCTTCACAACAAGGTGCAAACCACTGGTAATGCTCAAGAACCGAAAGGCCAGATTAGTTTTTGCCAGCAAACACCTAAAAAAGCCTGCCCAATTCTGGAATAAGATTCTTTGGACTGATGAAACCAAGATTAACTTGTACCAGAATGATGGGAAAAGTATGGAGAAAAAAAGGAACAGCTCATGATCCAAAGCATACCACATCATCTGTCAAACATGGTGGAGGCAGTGTTATGGCATGGGCATGTATGGCTGCCAATGGAACTGGGTCACTGGTATTTATTGATGACCTGACTGCTGATAAACGCAGCAGGATGAATTCTGAAGTTCTATACTGAAGTATAGAAGGGCTATACTTTCTGCTCAGCTTCAGCCAAATGCTGCCAAACTGATAGGACACCGCTTCATATTGTAGATGGATAATGACCCAAAACATACAGCAAAAGCTACCCAAGAGTTTCTCAAGGCAAAGTAGTGGGATGTTCTTCAATGGCCAAGTCAGTCACCTTATCTTAACCCAATAGAGCATGCTTTTCACTTACTGAAGACAAGACTGAAGGCAGAAAGACCCACAAACAAGCAGCAGCTGCAGTAAAGGCCTGGCAAAGCATCACGAGGGAGGAAACTCAGCATTTGGTCATGTCCATGGGTTCCAGACTTCAGGCAGTCATTGACTGCGAAGGATATTCATCCAGGTATTAAAGGCGATCCTTAAGTTTGAAATGATGTTGGTTTGTTCCATTACTTATGAGCCACCAATGATGGGTGTGTGTGTATGCCACTGGTGGTACTTCCTGAATGGTTAGTGCCCCACTTTTGTCAAACCCCTTGAATTACAGTTGAAAGTCCTGACTTCACTCCCATCTGGGTGTGTTTCCTTTCAACTTCAATGTGGTGGTGTACAGAGGCCAACTGCCAAAACTGTTATCCCTGTTCCAATATTTCTGGCCCTGACTGTATAATGAGTTAGACCCTTGGTCCATCTAGTCCAGTATTGTCAACACGGACTGGCAGCAGCATTCCAGGGTTTCAGGCAAGATTCCTTTCTAGCCATACCTGGAGATGCCAAGGACCTTCTGTATGCAAAGCAGGTGCTCCACCACTGAGCTACAGCCCCTCCCCATTATTGGAGTATTGTTACCTGAAGCCAGGCAACAATCAAGAGAGTCACAAAGGATGTTTGCATGGATACTGATGCTGCATCTCCTACTAGGAGTCACAAGCAACATCACTTTGGAGCCACACAAGTCATGCCTCCAAGCTGTAGTCAAGATGAGGCAGGTGCACTGCTCTCTTGTAACCCTTGCCTTAACCCTCAAATTAAAAGTTGCCATGTCTAGAGACTGCTTGAATTATGACATCCTCTCACATGAAAGCCTTGGGGGGAAATACACTATGTACATACTTAGAGGCACTCATCTTGACTACATCTTTTTTTTCTGTTAATGTTTCTATTGTGATTTTAACAAAACAAAACAAATTGGGTGAAAAGAAAAGCAAAAGACAAGAAATTATATCCATAGAAATATCAATATTCCATTAAATACAACACTCTAAAAACCCCATGAGATACACAGAAGCTTCAAGAAAAGCAGAGCAAATATCCATATATTTATCTGCAAGTGGCTCCTATATACCACCCATTCAAATATTGATAGTATTGTTAGGTCCTCAGTCCGTTGCATTATAGGAGGTGAACATTTATCCTTCCAATGTTGTAATATGAGTTTTTTGGCAGTCAAAAGGGCTCAGAAAATCCATTTGTGCTGACCATATGTTCAATTCCAAGAAACCGGTAAATAGTTTGGAACATGTACTTCATTCAATATTAAAGAGTGTTCCAATACAACGTTTATCCATATTATGACCTCCTCCCAAAAGGGGGTGACTATCTTTATTACAACTTAATATGTTCTGGGGCTGAATCATCATGGTCCGAATTAAGGTTTGCATACCCTTGCATCTCTCATTAACATGCAAACTAGACTTTATTCTAACTTTTATTGTTATATGGAAATTTAAGATTTTAACTTTGAGTTTATTCACAGCAATTAAAATAAGTTCTTATTTGGAGGTAAGGAATACCTTCTCTTTGTTTTCTTAGGAAACTACATGTATTTAAGGGTTGGGACAATGGTATCATGGTGATGTCAAGGTGTACTAGGGATGTCAGAGAATTCCGCCACGGATCTCGGTGAGGCCGAATGCCAGTGCATTCAGCCCTCCGAAATCTGTGGCAGAACGGCCTGCCCCCCCGCCCCCCCCACGGATCCCCCTCGGGACGAGACTTACCTGGGGCGGATCTTCCGGGCGGCAGTGGCTCCGGCGGTGGCTCCGGCGGCGGCTCCGCTGGCGGCTCCAGCGGCGGCCGGTCTTCTGACCAGCTGCCACCACCGCCATTTCCAGGCTTGTGAGAAAAAAAAAGACGTGATAGGCTACGTAAAGATTTACGTAGCCTATCATGGCTAGGTTTAAAAAAAAAGAAAAAAAAGATGTGATAGGCTACGTAAATCTTTATGTAGCCTATCATGGTTGGGGGTGGGTTAAAAAAAAACACACGTACGCAAATGGCGGCGGCTACGGCCACCGCCATTTGCGTTCCCTCTTTTTACCGTCTTAATCTACATAAATCTTTACGTAGACTATGACGGCGAAAATCAAGGGGAACGCAAATAGCGTAGCAGGCACTATTTGCATTCCCTTTTGATTCGCCGTTTTAGCCTACGTAAAGATTTACGTAGGCTAAATCGGTGAATGAAAAAGGGACACAAATAGCGCCCACTACGCTATTTGCGTTCCCCTTGATTTTCGCCGTCATAGTCTACGTAAATATTTACGTAGATTAAGACGGCCAAAAAGAAGGAATGCAAATGGCGGTGGCTGTGGCCGCCGCCATTTGCGTACGCGGGTGTTTTGTTTTGTTTTTACCCAGAGCCCTCCGCGGCCGGAAATCTGGCTGCAGACGGCTCTGGCCGGGCCGGGCCGGGCCGGGCCGGGCCTGGCCGGCTGCTCCGCGGAGCTGCCGCGGAGCACAGCTGGCCATTCGCAGATTCCAGGGGGAGGGACGGAACGCCTCCCCCCCCATCAACATAATCCGCGAAAGGTAAGTCACTTTCATACATCCCTACTCAATACATATCTAAAAAGCCAGAGACTCGCTAACAGCAAATGCCATCCCTTGGCATTTTCTCTCCCCTTTTCTGGTGCTCAGGAGAATGATGAACTGGTGAAATGCCACAAAGAGGAACATTTGCTCATATCAGCTTTAACTAGGAAAAAGTAACTACCACCACTTGGGATTTGTCTTGGGGAAAAAGAGAAATCTTACACATGTATGAATAACTGGGTTGAAAGCAATGGGGCTTCTTGGAGCCATTGATCTGAGTGCTTGCAGAAGCTTGAACCAAGCCAAATGAAGAATGACCTGAACAAATCTTTTTACTGTTATTATTTACACTGAAAAGATCGATTCTCTTGGGGCAGGAGAGAAATTGTTTTCCCTGCCTCATTTGCAGTTGGAGAGAGAAAGGGGGGCAGAATTAGAAAATAAACAAGTTGATGTTTTCCACTTTGTACAAAAAATATAAATAACAAAAGAAACTATAGAACACCACTTCATTTTTTTTAACAACTCACCAAAACAAAGACCAAATGTCAAGGCCGCTCCTCTTGCTGTGTGATGATCTCCACTTTATGGGGTAAAATCATTAACTAATGGTGTGATCCTTGATCTGTCTACTCAGAAGTAAAGCCAACTGAGTTCAATGGGTTAAATGGGCATAAGATTGCAGCCTGAGAGTAGTGCTGAACTGTGCAAATCAAACCGCAGGCCCTAACCTAATGCCTGTTCTTGGGAAGTGAATGTATCACTCTTACCACGTTGAAATATATGGAAATATCAATATAACATTTCAAAAATAAAACTTTTGAAAATACTTTAGGCCTGAGTTGAAATGTTCTCCCAATTCCACCCTGTTTGCAGGTGGTAAACAGTCCACCTACACTCTGCTTTTTGGCAGTTTTTCAAGGAAACCGTGAAAACAGAGACAAAAGCATTTGCCTCTCTTACTATGACAGCAGTCACACTCCCTGCCGCTGCTACTGGGTATTATTTCTTTCTCCTTTTTTACTCACAACATACCAGAGTGAGGGTGGGAAGCATTCCCCTCACTCTGACTTGGCTTCATGTTGACATAATGAGGTTTGGCTATGTTTGAAGCAAAATCTGATTGAAGGCAATCCTTCATGCACTGACTCTGGTGTCTTGGGATAAAAAACAAAGAAAAGATGTTACCTTGTGGCAGTAGAGGGCATGATTGCTACTGCTGCTAGGACCACAAATAGCCCAGGTAGCAAAGTGTTAAATGAAAGGTGAGCAAAAAAGAGGAAACTTTCACCTCCCGCAAAGCCCTCCTTCAAGCCAAAAAGGTTTGGTAATGAACTTTCAGCTCAGCTCTAGTATATATCCATTTGCCATGCCCATGTGCTGTCCATCAGCACATAACAAGCCTTTGAACAGGAATTATAACACTCCTCAGTTTTCACAGATGGAATGTTCTTGTGTGTTATTTCCATAATTTGAAATATTTGGAAATACGTTTTGTGAATGTCTCATACATGTTCCTTCCTTCCTCTGGAGTGTTTCTGTGCACAGAAGAATTAGGTAGAAAATGTTGTGTCTAAATCATTTGTACATAATGTCCTCACCTGATAACAACATACTTCTGTTTCTCTCTTTCTTTGTTTCTCTGGCATGCAACGTTCTCCTTTGAGAAATGCTACTTCTTTGGCTGTAAGATTTTGCGGTTGCAGCTTATCATATTTTGTTGCTAAAATATTTTCCAGTGTGGACCCTGAAATGAAGCACAGGTTTGTCACAGCCAGATATGCTTATCAACATTTCTTTTATCTTTGAAATAGTCACTGCATGTCCTGTGCATGTCAACATGTGATCATGTGACATGGAGCAAGATGGGGAGATGGATGTTGGCTGCCCATCAAAGTCCATCGTGTTTTGGCAGTTATACTTCAGTAAAATGGCTCCACCAAGTTGTTACTGGGCGGGGTGCCATCCAAACAGAAGGACATAAATGAGGACAGCCAACAGGCCATGGATGCATGTCATTTTAGGCATATATGTCTGCGTATTAGTAATCTAGAGAGTTTTTACTTAAAGAGTAAAGGCTGCTTTCTGAACTGAGAGGGTGACCTTTGAAAAATAAGATCCAAGATGGATTTTGAATTATGACTATGTGATGCCATGAAATGGCTGCTGTTCTTCTTGGGTTTTGTTATTATGCACAGCTGAGGTAGTAAAAGTATAAGAAAGCTTTGCAGTCCATTAACTCTTATCCATTAACTCTTGATGCAACAGTAAGACATCAAGATGAAAAATGTCATTCATTTAAAGATGTGTTCCGCAGCTCACCATAGTGAAATTTGTGAGGCCTATCAAAAAAACCCTGAATGGCATTACTTTTGCCAAATGACCATATAGCTGATTTTGAATCAAGTGCAGAATTAAAAGTTCCAATTATTAGTAGAAAAAATTGGATGCTTCTCTCCCCCGGCCCACCATGAAGTAGTAAAGGGTGCTTGTGTGTATGCTTTTGTCATATGCTGCAGCTAGAATGGCTATTTTTCAGCCATCAGTAAAGTATTAGGATTCTAAGGCCACAAACCTATGCCGCTAGACAGCATCTAGACAGCCATAGGATTTTTTGGTTTATGGGAACCGAGCTCAGAGCCAGTGCTCCAAGGTCAGTTTCCACAGATCCAGCTCCCCTGCCACCTCATAGGCCGTGCAGTTCGACCCCAACTCTGCACTTGGAAGATCAGCAAGGAGCAGCCAAAAAGGGGGTGTTCCTGGGGATGGGGAGGGGAGGGGACCACAGAAGCACTGGTACGATGCTTCCTATGTGCTGTCTTGCCTCCCCCCACTCCAAGGCACCCCAGCTAGATAGCTGAAATCAGCTGTCTAGCTGCAAATGCAGGGCGGCCAGAGCACAGAGGAGAGGATCCCCTCCGCACTCCACCCGCCCTGCATTGGATAGTCAGTCGCCTCCGAGTTTGGAGCTGGCTGACTATCCCCATAGGATTGTGCCCTAAGGGGCTAATAATTTCATGTTGCATGAAAAAATGCACGTAACAGAGCTCTGATGCCTTCTTTTAAAGACATTTTGGAAGGGGTAATTTGGAGCAACAAGGATGGGCCATTCCATATTTAACACAATAATTTGACACAATACCTCTGTCCTAACATTGGGCTGTAGATAGCTCAGCACATTGGGGGTGAAATGTAGATCATCTTACCAGGACTAGGACAAGAATTGGACAGAGTACTGGGCCAGATCTTCATATGGTCAATCTTGGTGCAGAATAAATTGCAGGCTGGGGTTCAGAAGTTTGCCCAAAATTGAGGTTGGTTTGAAATGAGGATTGCAGCAGGCAGAAGATCAGTCAAGTGGCTATGGAAGCTTGCTGACTGGGGAGAAAAACAGAACAACATGCTAGCTGATTGGCAGTAACACTTGGGGCAAGATTAGAAAGCCATAGCAATGCCAGAGTTTGGTTGTTGCACAGGCATGACCTAAAAATATTAATAGCTTGGCCAGGAGTAAGGGATCAGTGGCCTGTCTGGGAGAGGTGGTGGAACCATGCTGGGATCTAGGAGAAAAATATAGGGATGTAAGAGAAATTCATCAGGTCTGAATTTTTGTACAAACTTACCAAATTTGGGCCTGCCAAACTTATATGGGAATTGGAATGCTTTTGTGCGCTAAAATCTGCACTTTTTAGAATTTTATGATCTGGGGGCGATCTATACTTACGTTGTTTTCCACCTCGAATGAGGTCTCACCACTGGTCTTTCACACTACGCAGCACCCGTCTCACATTGGAACCGGAATTTCCTGCTTCCGTGATCCCGCTTTCAATACCCTGTTATTCCGTTATTTCCCATTAATGTGCTCTGCTCCTCCGTGTTTGTCACCATACAACGTCGTAGTCCCCTCCCACGCCTGCCCATATACAGCGGTATTTGTATTTCCCTCCTGTCCAATTACTAGGGATGTACGAAAGTCACTTACCGTTTTGTGGATCTGCTTCGCAGTGGGGGGGAGGCACTCTGTCCCTCCCCCTGGAATCCTCGACAGGGGGGAGGCGCTCTGTCCCTCCCCCCGGAGTCCTGCCTGGCCGGCTCCACTCCACGGGGATTCCGCAGAGCCGCTGGCCAGCTCCGCCCGCAGCTGGACATCCGGCCACTGGGCAGCAGGGACACAAATGGCGGCGGCCATAGCCACCGCCATTTGCGTCCCTGTACTTAACTGTGATAGGCTATGTAAATATTTACGTAGCCTATCACGGCAAAGTAAAAAAAAAGCGTATGCAAATGGTGGCAGCTGTGGCGGCCACCATTTGCGTTCACTATTTTTCGCCGTTCTAGCCTACATAAATATTTACGAAGGCTAGAACAGCGACAAATAGCGAATCCAAATGGCGGCTGCTGCCATTTGCGTACGCTGTGCCTGCACCGCACTTGCCGCCCCCGCCGCCCCTGCCGCCCCCGCCGCTGCCATCCCCGCCGCCGCCACCCCACCGCACCCACCGCCGAATTCGCTGCCGCACCCGCACCTGCCATCGGGTACTTGTATGGGTGACCACCTGGGAATCAGGCTTCATGCATTGAACAGGGGGTAGGGTTGGCGGAGAATTTCTCCCTGAAACTTCGGGGGGCCGAGCGCCAACGTGTTCGGCCCCCTGAACAAGTTTCGGGGAGAAATTCTCCGCCCCCCCACCCCCCGCACCCCGCCCGGGACGGGACTTACCTTTCCCGAATGTCCCTCCCGGCGGTGGGTCCCGGCGGCGTTTCGTCGGGTCTTCGTCAGGGGCGGGGGCGGCAGCCAATCTTTCGACCGGCTGCCGCCGCCGCCATTCCAATAAAACTAAAAAAAAAAACACGGCCCCGTGATAGGCTACGTGACGATTAACGTAGCCTATCACGGCTAGATTTCCAATGTCAGCCGTGATAGGCTACGTAAATCGTCACGTAGCCTATCACGGGTGACTTTAAAAAAAAAAAAAAAGCACGTATGCCTAATGGCGGCCCCCATAGGGAGCCGCCATTCACGTTCCTTATTTGGTCGCTGTAGTCTACGTAAAGATTACATAGACTACAGCGAAAATAAGGGCAATGCTATTTGTGTTGCCCTTATTTTCGCCGTAGTCTACGTAAACATTTACGTAGACTACAGCGACCAAATAAGGAACGCGAATGGCGGCTCCCTATGGGGGCCGCCATTTGCGTACGTGCTTTTTTTTTTTTTTTAAGTCACCTGTGATAGGCTACGTGACAATTTACGTAGCCTATCACGGCTGACTTTGCAGATCTAGCCGTGATAGGCTACGTTAATCGTCACGTAGCCTATCACGGGGGCGTTTTTGTTTTTTGTTTTACTTTTTATTTCGCGGCCGGGCGAGGCGAGGCGCCTCCTCCCCGGCCTGAATTTCGGCCGGGTGAGGCAGGAAACCTCCCCCCCCCCGGCCTGAACTTCGGGGGGAGAGCAGCGAAGCGCCTCCCCCCTACCGCGAAAAGCTGCGAGACCAGGTAAGTGGCTTTCGTGCACTCCTAACAGGGGGTTGTTCTATCCCTTCCACTGACACTAACTTTTACCTCCTTCTATCCCCTGCTTTGCCTATTTAAAAAAAAATTAAGGCATGATCTTCAAATCTTCGAAGAATCGTAGCTTCTCCAGCCTGATTTCTCCGCACACAAACATAACTTTTTTCACTGGGCTGTTTTTAAAGACACAAGCATCCCCCCCCCCCAACGTGAGCATCTCCTGCCTCTGCATTTCTCAATTGGAGGGAGAAGAGGGTAAAATGCCTCCCTGCAATGAAGGGAGACACATCTGATCCCCACCCCACCAAGCTCAAAAGCAACATCCTCTGTTGTTTCAGAGCACCCTGTTAAGTCCAATGGGGCATACTTGAGGCTTTCAGACTTACAGGGTGATCTTATGTCTACTCAGAAGTAAGTCCCATTGAGTTCAATGTGGCTTGCTCCCAAGTAAGTAAGAGCCCAGGATTGGGGCTATGAGAAAACAGTACAGCTGAAGTTAAGCTACCAGGAGAATGGGGGGGGGGGAGTGGGGGAAGGCAGCATGTGTAAAGGCAGTCAGTTGTGATCCTGCATTTAAAATGGAAGCAGAAAACCCCATTTTAAATGCAGGAATTTAGGCTGGCGGAAGATCCATATTTTCCAACTTCAGTTGGTGGAGGCAGATGTGCCTTAAGATTGTTTAAGCAGTTGCTTCCAATGGGATTTTCCCCCACAGGGGACAAAAACAGGGCGGTCTTTGAAGCTTCTGCCACCGAACCGCCGCCGAACCGCCACCAGAGCCGCCGCCGCCAGGGACAGTTGCACGAGGTAAGTCCCGTCCCGGGGGTGGCAGGGGGGCAGACCGTTTCTCCACCAATTTCGGGGGGCCGAATGCGCTGGCATTCGGCCTCCCCGAGATTTGTGGAGAAATTCTCTGACAGCCCTACTTCTTCCACTCTTCTTGCTGACGGGACTGGAGTCGGGAGGGGGCGGACTGGCAACCTCTTGCTGTACACACACACACAGGGATAGAGGAGGAGAGGGACGGTGGGCGGGGATCAGCAGAACCAGGAGGAGTTTCTGTTCCTCCAGTCAGTCAGAGCCTCCTTCTTTAAGAGCAGGAAAAGAGCACAGCACTCGAGTGTGAACCATGCTTGCGCATTCGATGAGGTACTGGAATGGGGAAACGGGGTGAGTGTGAATAATCACGTTTTAATGCGATGCCATTTAACTCACCAGTCTACCAAATTGAATGCACCAGCAGACATAATGTAGATCCTCCCCTGGTTTACAATTCAAAAACGCACACAAAAATGCATATACTAAGGAGAAGTGCACACAAACATGAATATGTTAGGGGAAATCATGCACAAAAATACATTGTATTAGGAGAAAAACAGTTACAAAAAGTTTGCACACTGGGAAAAGTGTGTGCCAAAATGAACGTATTCGGGAAAATGTGCACAAAAATGAGTACACATTTTCATGTGGACTTTTTTTCCAATGGATTTTGCTGCATTCACAAACTAATGTAAATGTGGGCAGAAACAAACTTGCAGTTAGGGAAATGAGAAAATCGGCAAAGCCAAAATTCATAGATTTGCCCATTCCTAGAAAAATACTCTGCAGTTTTGAGTGACTCCCCACAAGGGGCACTATAGAACCAACTTCTGGTTTGAAACCCAACTGAGCTGTGACAGAGCGGGTGTAATGCTGCGGCTGAGAAACTGAGCTGCAAATCAGGAAGTCCCCAGACCAAATCTTACATCTACCATGGACTCACTGGGTGGCTTTAGGCAACAGACTCTCCCTCAGTAACCACATCTGCAAAATGAAGATAATAATACTGACCTCATTTACAGGATCATTTTAACAATTATAACAAGGTTGTGTATGTAAAGTGCTTTGAATACTCTCAGGTGCAATATAAATACTAAGTATTATGATCGTTCATGGCACCACTGGGAAATTCAGTAAGATTGCTGGTCTTCACTTAGCTCAGCATGAAATGCTAGTGATGCAACCCTGCGATCACATAGAGGTGGTTGTGGAACCATGTAAGTCTTAAGTCATTTCAATGGGCTTGCCCAGAGGGTGTTCCTGTAAATTCCTAAATAAAACTGTCATTATTATTTAGGGAGAGACTTGTTTAATGAAGATATAGCCAGCAACTGTTGTGCTTGTTGTACAGGAATTGAATACTCTTGCACCAATTAGTCCTATACAAAAATATTCTTGCAAATATCAGTCTTGATCTATTACGACACACTGCTACATGTTTGCTTCTGTTGTAAATAGTGTTCCTTTAATTTGTGATGTGCTGTGAACATCATGTTATGATTGCTTTTTGCATTTGCATTTAAACCAAATTGATTTAAGAGGCGGGCTTGTGGAATGTTCTATTTGGAGGCCTTATTATTTCCTTTCAGGATGATGGGAGCTGAATTGTTGCTTGACTTCAGAGGACTTTCTTGATTTGTTGTGGGATTCAACCTTGTGATGGGTTTAACTGACAATCACAATCAAAAGGACACTAGTCATTTTAACCAATACGTTGTGCTCCAAATAATTAATGGAACATTGTTAACTTAGCAAGGCAGATGCTAAAATGACTCTGAGCCTGTGCTGTTGAAACATACTGTGCTCTGCAGTTCTCGGAAGCAATTTGTAGAGACAAATTCAAGGCTACCTTGAATTTATAAGTATAAATTTATGACAATCAAGGAGAAAAATCACACTCAGTGTAACAAGGGAATCTTAGTTCAGCAGCAGCCTAACCATATATGACATATCCAAAGCTGAATCCTGAGCCAATGGTATAAGCTTGCCAAGAATGAGAAGACATCCTGCTGCAACTCCTTCTCTTTTTGTCCAGTTCACTAGTTGTGTATCCTAAAGTTATACTACCTGCTTGCACAATTTGAAGACATTATATGGAGATTTATCATAATCTTTGATAAGTGGCTACAGCAGAACACCAATTACACAAATCTTTTACAGTCTGATCCTATGCATGTTTATTCAGAAGTAAGTACCACTGGTTGCAATGAGACTTGCTCTCAAGTAAGTGTGCCAAGAATTGCAGACAATGGATAAAATCCTACATACGTCCTACTTAGAGTAGACCCATTGACTAGTTCTGGATTATTTATGAAATGTAATACTATCTCAAAGAGACTGTCAAAATGGAAGTAATCTAAATCTGAAGTAAGGTAACACCATCTTCACTTTCCCATGAAGGACCCGTATCTGAGGACCAAACTAGATCAGACATCAGGAGATATGTGGTCAGATCCTCCATGATTCTATTTGGAGTTGTTTTTTAAAAATCAAAGCAGCCATCCGCCCCTCACCCCGCCCAGATGAGGAAACAGTAATGAGGGAGTGGGCATTTCGCTGGACAGCCTTTTCCCATATAAATCATCCTTTTGAAACTATTTGCCCCACAGGTAGGGGTGCACGAAAGTCACTTACCTGGTCTCGCAGCTTTTCGCGGTGCGGGGGAGGCACTTCGCTGCTCCCCCCGCGAAGTTCAGGCCGGGGGGGGGAGGCTTCCCGCCTCGCCCGGCCGAAATTCAGGCCAGGGAGGAGGCGCCTCGCCTCGCCCGGCCGTGAAATTAAAAGTAAAAAAAAAACGCCCCCGTAATAGGCTACGTGACGATTAACGTAGCCTATCACGGCTAGATCTGCAAAGTCAGCCGTGATAGGCTACGTTAATTGTCATGTAGCCTATCACGGGTGACTTTGGAAAAAAAAAAAAGCGCGTATGCAAATGGCGGCCCCCATAGGGAGCTGCCATTCCCGTTCCTTATTTGGTCGCTGTAGTCTACGTAAATCTTTATGTAGACTACGGCGAAAATAAGGGCAACGCAAATAGCGTTGCCCTTATTTTCGCCGTAGTCTACGTAAACATTTATGTAGACTACAGCGACCAAATAAGGAACGTGAATGGCGGCTCCCTATGGGGGCCGCCATTATCCGTACGCGCTTTTTTTTTTTTTTAAGTCACCCGTGATAGGCTACGTGACGATTTACGTAGCCTATCACAGCTGACTTTGCAAATCTAGCCGTGATAGGCTACGTTAATCGTCACGTAGCCTATCATGGGGGCGTTGTTTTTTTTCCTTTTATTGGAATGGCGGCGGCGGCAGCCGGTCAAAAGACCGGCTGCTGCTCCCGCCCCGGACGAAGACCCGACGAACCGCCGGCCGGACCCGCCGCCGGGAGGGACATTCGGCAAAGGTAAGTCCCGTCCCGGGGGAGGGTGCGGGGTGTGGGGGGGCAGAGAATTTCTCCCCGAAACTTGTTCGGGGGCCGAACACGTTGGCGCTCAGCCCCCCGAAATTTCGGGGAGAAATTCTCCGCCATCCCTACCCACAGGAAAGGAAATTTACAGTACCATGCAAGGGTTTGTTCCTGGTGCTGGCTGTCAAGAAGGCTGAATCTACACATAGCAGTTATACGGTTATCATAACTATTGGTGCCCATTGGTGTCATGTGTAGGGATGTCAGAGAATTCCGCGACGGATCTCGGTGAGGCCAAAGCCAGTGCATTCGGCCCCCCGAAATCCATCGAGGAACGGCCTGCCACCCCCTGCCCCCCCGTGGATCCCCCCCCCCGAGATGAGACTTACCTGGGGCGGATGTTCCGGACGGCGGCGGCTTTGGCGGCAGCGGCGGCTGGTCTTCCGACTGGCTGCCACTGCCATTTGCAATCTGTGTTTTTTTCCTTTTTTTCCCCATAGATGTGATAGGCTACGTAAAGACTTACGTAGCCTATCACGTCTGGGTTTAAAAAAAACAAAACGCGTATGCAAATGGCAGCGGCTACGGCTGCCGCCATTTGCCTTCCTTATTTTTTGCCGTCTCAGTCTACGTCAATATTTACGTAAACTAAGACGAAGAAAAGAAAGGGGAACGCAAATAGCACCCACTACGCTATTTGCGTTCCCCTTTCTTTTCTTTGTCTTAGTCTACGTAAATATTGACGTAGACTAAGACGCCGAAAAATAAGGAACGCAAATGGTGGCGGCTGTAGCCACTGCCATTTGCATACATGTTTGGTTGTGTGTTTTTTACCCAGAGCCCTCTGTGGCCAGAAATCCAGCTGTGGACGGCCCTGGCCTGGGCCTGGCCGGCTGCTCTGCGGAGCCGCCACGGAGCACAGCCAGCCATCGAGGATTCCAGGGGGGAGGACTGGATCGCTTCCCCCCCCCCGTTGAGGATTCTGGGGGGAGGTACGGAATGCCTCCCCCCCCCATGAACAGAATCCGCAAAAAGGTAAGTCACTTTCGTACATCCCTAGTCATGTGTACCAACAGTTATGATAACGGTATGATAACGGTATAACTGCTATGTGTAGATTCAGCTGAAGATTGCTCCTGGATGAACCAAGCATCTGATGGTTTAGAGCCAGCAATGTAGCCCAAACGGGTATGATCAAGGGGTGAGTTTCAGAAGAGGTGAATTGAAGCATCAAGCGTCATCATTGTTGCCTGCTGCTTATAGCAATCAGTTGCTCCGACTATGGGCCAGGTCTAAGGCCAGGGCATTCTAAACCTAGGTGAGTTGAGATGGGGCTATGGGGTCACCTGACAATTACTGCAGCCTAGGTGGCACCTTTCCACCATAGCACTTAGCCATATTTGTAGGAGAGGCAGAGCCCCGGCAGCAAAGGACATAAGGCATTGGGTCCAGACTGCTGGGTGCCCTGACATGAGAACATGCTGGTGGCCATTTTGAATATTCATCCCCCAGCGGGGGGTTGCCATGGTTTGCTGTGTCATCTGAACCTAGGCAGCAGGGGTTGTTGGGCATCGCAACCCACCATGGCTTAAATAATAATAGCAGCCCAGCTAAAATGTGTACCACAGTTTAGGAAAGGTAGCACCAAGTCCAAGAGGTCGCCAGCATAGTTAACGGGCAGTGTTAAGGGAGCTATTAGAGAAAAGAGAGCTTCTTTCAGAAAATGGAAGTCTTGCCCAAGTGAGGAAAACAAAAGGCTGCACAAGCTTACAAAGACGAAGCAAGCAAACAATAAGAGATGCAAAAAAGCATTTTGAAGAGCATATCGCTAAGAACATCAAGGCCAACAGTAAAGAATTCTTTAAATATATCAGAAGCAGAAAACCAGCTAGGGAAGCAGTTGCACCACTGGATGAGAATGGAGTTAAAGGAGTACTGAAGGAGGACAAGGAGATTGCAGAGAACCTGAATGAACTCTTTTCATCCATCTTCACTGCAGAAGATATAGGACAGATACCTGTGCGTGAACTGATGTTTTCAGGAAGGGAGTCTAAGGAACTGAGCCAAACAGTGGTGACAAGAGATGAAGTTCTCAATCTTATCACTAAACTGAAAGCAAATAAATCACCGGGCTCAGATGGTATCCATCCTAGAGTTCTCAAAGAACTCTACAACAGATCATGAGTTATTTGAGGGTTGTTTCCCCTTCCAACAATCCCTGTCGCCTGGATTTGGATGACATGGCAAACCATGGCAACCCCCGCTGGGAGTAGAATATTCAAAATGACCACCAGCATGTGCCACAACCCACCCTAGCTTAAATAAGCCATGATAGGTTGCAGTGAACATGTGAATTGGCCCCTCCATGTATTTTAAAAAAACACCCTATACTTTAGATGCAAATACACTTTTTAACCTCACATGTCATTTGGCCCTAAATTGTGTGAACCAGTGTATTTTGAGAATGTTAATCTAGCCGCGGTGGCTTAGTGGTTAAGACGCTGAACTGCAGACTGGAAGGTCGGCAGTTCGAGACCCGAGTGCTGCGTGACGGAATGAGCTCCCGTCTTCAGTCCCAGCTTCTGCCAACCTAGCAGTTCGAAAGCAAGAAATTGCAAGTAGATAAATAGGTACTGCCTCGGCGGGAAAGGTAACAGCGTTCCGTGTGCCTCGGTGTTCAGTCATGCCGGCCACATGACCACGGAAGCGTCTTCGGACAGCGCTGGCTCGTCGGCTTAAAAACGGGGATGAGCACCGCACCCTAGAGTCAGACACGACTGGTTGGGGACACCTTTACCTTTTTTAATCTAGCTCTGCTAAAAATTCTTGATCCTCTGTAAGTTAACTCTGTAATCAGCCACTGATGCCAGAATGCAATTAATAAGGACATACTGTGGAAACTAGAGAAATGTAAAGTTGTTTAGCCTCATTACGTGTGTATTGGCTTAACATGTTACTTTGAAGTTAATTGCTCTGCTTTTTTCCAAAAACAGGCATCTTATTGATGAAAGGGTAACAATTAAAATATTCTTTTGAGATATATAAAATATTTTCAACTGCATGTGTTAACTAAACAGTTTTTTCTATAGGTCATATGGCAATACATGTAGGCAATAGTACTGGAGAAGATCCAAGGAAAGATAGTGGTAGCTGAAAAAAACAAATGGAATGATTATCTCAGTCAAAGAACAACATATCCACCCCAACCCAGCCCACCCTGCTCTGCTCTCCCAATGACAGTAGTAGTCGTGCCTCCAAGACTTTACTGGCCGTATGTATTGCGTGCAGGTTTCCCAGAGTGGTTGCTCTAAGCAGCAACATGTTGGGCAAGGTGGTTTCCTCCCACTGTAGGAAACCTGCATGATGCCTGTCACTGTCTTAAGATGTGTTTTCATAGCCACTTCTGAAAGATCCTGGGGCCAGTGAGGTTTCAGCTCAAGAGTGGCATATTTGGGAGGGGACAGTCTGTTTCATCATCACAATTTAAAACTTAGAACTAACAGGTGCCCCTTTTCTTGGTCTTTGAAATCTTAGTCCGATAGGTTCTTCCATCCATTATCAGATAGTACTATGTGATATTCTCTCTGTCTGAATGATCACCCATGCCCCAAGATGACATCAGCCAAAAACAGCAGCACATGAATCATAGACATAGATATACAAGATGGAAAGGACTTTATCTGCTACATAGGTCTGACTGCATTCGATTGTTTGTTCACTCTTATACTGACTGTACCCTTTAGATGTGCATATTCCTTTGTATTCTAGTCTAATTTTAAAAATTCAGGATGAGAGGCTTTCAACACTTCTCCCAGGAGACTGTTCTAAGAATAAAAGATTTTACTATTCATTTCAGGGCAATTGTTCATTTTATTCATATGCAACTGCTGTCAAATTCTAAACTGTCAGCTTTGGAGCATTCTCCACACGTCCTTTACAGGTAGGGGTACCCACCCCAGCTCGGGCTCTCCAGGTGCCTGCTGAAGTGCAGCCCCCACTCCCCGCCCCCAAACCCGCACTCAAGCCCCCATGAGCTCGGTGAGTTGCCTGCACTCACCCCAGGCCCATCCGGCAAGTGCCCACCATTTTGTCGCCTTTTTAAAACTTTATTTAAATATGCGCAGTTTGGGGCCAGGAAAGCTTAATATGCTCAATATTAGAGGCATTATTTCAGTCAGAACTCTAAAGGAGGTATCCAAGGTGCTGAACCCATAGGTTCCTTTAGAGTTCTGATTGGGGATTCACAGCCCCATTGACATGAGAGCCACCAGCCTGCACTTCACCCACTGATATCCATAGAAGCAGAATAAAGATAACACTGAGTAGTTTTGAAAGCCCCATCTCTAAGTTATAACATAATTGTGTCTCTTAAGAGTATTAAAAGTGGCACTACGAATCCCATATAGTAGTGTTGGTAGTGAAGCCTTAGGGAAATATTTCTGGAACAGGAGGATGATATGTTGAGATCCACAGTAGCTGTACCTAATTGTCTATTTTCCATTGTTCTAATATAATGCGTTAACTTTGCATTCTAACCATTCATCAATAATAGGTCTCCAATTTTTTGCATACAGTTTTGCTGCAGTTACCATGTATCAGCCTTCCCTAACCCAGTGACCTCCAGATGTTTTGGACTTCAGCTCCCATCAGCCCCAGCCAGCATGGCCAATGGTCAGGAATGCTGGGAGTTGTAGTCCAATACATCTGGGGGTCAGAGGGTTGGGGAAGGTTTCCATATATAATGCTAGCACCTTCTATTTGAGGTGGATTTTATTCCAGAGGAAGAAATATTGACTGGTGGGCTTCTTAGTCATCTAGAGCCATACACCCACAGCTGTACATAAGGATGAGTAGACCTTTGACAAGGATAAATTTTAGATGAGAAACCTGCTTCTGAAAAAGGGTGGGCTTAGTAACCCATGGGGCACCTTCTATGTTTCTTTGTTTTCATGGAAAACTTACTACACTGGGTTACTGATTATAAAAATGTTGAGAATGTTAAAACTATGGCTTGGATCCAGTGGTGGCCATCTGCCAGAGGAGTGGAAACCATTGGCAGCAGATTTTCTCTCCCCCTTGCAGCCCCCACACACAACCCAAACCTTCTTCGGAGGGTTGAAGGGGCCCTCCAGAGCAGATTCGGGGTGCTCGGGTGGCTGCAGGGAGGAGGAGAGCAAGGGAAAGTCCCATTGCATGGGCTGATGTTTGCTCACAAGATGTTGGATGAAAGCGCAACTAGGCCAGAGGGTTCTGTGAGAATATGGCATTCCTCACTATAATGAGAGGGGCATGAGATAATAACTGCAGAAGATCAGCACACATGGACAGGAGGGCAAACCACTGAATCATGTACTATGAGAAGAGGGTAGAGAAGACAAGTGTTGCCTGCATGCTCTCTCTGTGTACTATGCTCATTGTAATTCTTCCAGCCTCACTTCCCTTTTCTTCCCTGTCTCTTAAGCACTGGCTGGCTGGCTTGACATCCAGCACAAATCTGCTGGGCTTGAAGGTGGATCCTTACCTATTTCTGTGTCAAGCAAAACTGCTTGAGCAGATTTTTCAATTTTATTTTAATTTATTTTTAATTTATTTTTTTAGCAGTTTGCCACAGAACATTCCTGTTGAGATAATGTGCAACCATTTTTCTGGGTAATATAATTTACAAAACTTGTTACACTAAAGAAAAGCTCCCTCTGATATTTACTAATGGTGCAGCATGTTTGAAAAGACCTGTAGCCAAATTCCAGTCATCTTTATTTGGAGTAACACCTAGTGAGTTAAATGGGATTTATTCCCCACCCCCAAGTAAGTGTACATAGGATCAAAGTTTTACAGCATAATCCTATGCATGTTTCCTCAAAAGTAAGCCCCACTGTGTTTCATGGGGCTTAATCCTATGTAAGGGGGCACAGGACTGCAGCCTTAGATGAGGTTAGCCTACTTACATCACACTAATGTCAATGGGATTCAAGCAGAGTGTGGGCAGGCTTGCTGCCTAAGGCCGCAATCCTATACACACCTGGGAGTAAATCCCATTGAACTCAGTGAAGCTTAATTCTGAGTAGACATGTATAGGATTGCACTGTTGGCCGTTCTGTTATAATTCTTCTCACTTTCTGAACAACTATAGTCTGACATTCATTGCAAGTTCCAGTTTAATGTATGTGTTTTGTAACATCAAATAATGATTTAAGAACTGGCAAACCATTTCACTCCAAATGTTTAGATATTTCAAGGGAAAATAGCTGGCATAATTAGGTGTGTGGTCTGTTCTATTACAAGGTCTGTTGGAATGCACTGGCCACCTCTGCAAACCAAGTTAATTCTTGTGTTTTGGTGCCTTTTGTACAGCTTAGAAAAGCAGGAAAGTCACAGTATAGCATTTTCAATGCCTCTCTGTCTGAAGTAGAAAGGCGACACAACAGAGTAAGTTTTCCTTAAGCATAGGAAGGACATAAATCTATAATACTGTCTTTATTTTCTTTCAAGAGCATATACTATTTATGCCCTGGCATAGGGGGTTGATAACCGCATTGAAACTTCTGTTTACAGCGGCAGATAAGCTGCAAATAAAAGCTTTGTTGCTGCTGTTCATGTTTTTAGCATGAATAGCTAATGAAGTGTGTCATTACATGTGAACCAAACCTTTATATGTGTTCCTAGAATTGTGCTTGGGTCTATACAAATTACTCTGTGCTGTTGAAATATCCGACTAAGGACAAAACAGAATGGTCAGGAGGTGCCTCTTCCTGAGCTTTATTCAGAATATATGGATTTCTCATTATCGAATGCGGTTTAACATCTCTTGCCCCTTGAGAAGCAGGTGGTCAATGGTGCCTTCTTGTCAGCTGCATCTGGTAGGTAGACACTGCCCCTTCCTGGAGGACAGGTACCTTTAATGATCTCCTGCAATGATTCTGACAACCTGAATGGCAACTGCCATGAGGCTTCTTTTGAAAATGGCTTAGAACCTACAGCTGGTGCAGACTGTTGTGGCTAGAAATGGGTGGATCAATCTAATTCAGGACTGTATCAGTTTCACATTCATAAATCCATTTCACGCTGTTTCTGCATCTATCTGTGAATTATTATTTTTAAAAGCCTGCACAAAAAATTACATTTAAATAGTTAAATACACATTTTATCCTAAAGGATGCATTTTTGTATGCATTTTATCCTAAAAATAGGCATTGGAGGGAGCAATCCTATGATGGTCAGCAGCTAGTTGGCCATAGGATATGTGGTTTTCCAGGAACCGACCTCAGAGCCCACGCTCCAAGGTCGGATCCCAGAGAACTGACCTTCCACCCTTCTGCGCTGTCTCGCAGGCAGCACAGAATGGCCCCAAGCTCCACACTTGGAAGAGGAGTGTGGAGCAGCTAAAATGGGGCATTCCAGGGCATTCTGGGGTGGGGAAAGTGGAAATGCCAGTACAACACATCCTATGTGTCGTCTGGCAGCCTCCTCCCCCGCTCCACCTTCCTGCGGCTAGACAGGCAAAATCAGCTGTCTAGCCGCAAATGCAGGGCAGGAGAAGCACAGAGGGAATGATCCCCTCCGCGCTTCTCCTGTCCTGCATTGGATAGGCGGTCGCCTCTGAGTTCGGAGG
Source organism: Heloderma suspectum (assembly GCF_057233095.1). Classification (NCBI taxonomy): domain Eukaryota; kingdom Metazoa; phylum Chordata; class Lepidosauria; order Squamata; family Helodermatidae; genus Heloderma; species Heloderma suspectum. The sequence goes on along the minus strand of NC_139461.1, from coordinate 71,630,301 downwards.
TGGCTGCCTATCCCCATAGGATTGCACCCTTAGTAGCTTTTTTAAGCTGAGAACTAACTGTATTGCAAAATTCAGAGAAGTGTAATCTGAAGGATAACTGCATTTCCATCCCCATTTTAATCTGGGACAAGCAAAGCAGAACAGTTTGCTTAAAAATACAGATGGAGTGAAATCCTCGAGCATCACTAGTTCTAACCCACCTCCGCTCTACTGGGCCAGTGAAACAAATGGAAAAACCTGCTCTGTCCCCTGCCCAGAAAAAAAAAATCACCAGAGGAAGATTCAGTACTTGGTCTCATATAAGTGAGGTTTGGCTAAGACACATTCCCCTGAGGAACAAATTAGGGATGCAAGCCTATGCATGTTTAAACAGAAAAAAACATCCTACAACTCCCAGCATTCCTCAGGCAGTCATGGCTGGCTGGGGAATGCTGAGAATTGTAGGCCTTTTTTCTGTCTAAGCATGCATAGGATTGTGCCCTAAGTGCAACATTGAGCTGCAAATCTGACTCTGAATATCCATCCAAGCAAATTATTACTTAAAGGCACAATCCTATCGAGATAGACGGTCACCTTTGACTTGACTCTGAAGCAGGGTGGCTGAAGCATGGAGGAGAGGGTTCCTTCTTTGCTCTGGCTGCCCTGCAGTTTGCCTTAAATGCCTGATTTTGGACATGCACCTTCAGGGAGGGGGCGGAAACGGGGCTGGAGACCACATAGGAAGCTGTCTAAAACAGCTTCCGCAGTCTCCTCCCTGACCCGTCCCCGAGAACACCCCCTTTTCTTCCTGTCCATGCTCTGTGTTACGAGCACAGACAGACATGGAGGGGCAGCTGCTTTGGTTCTCTCTGCCTGGGCTACAAGGAGGAGGGGGAGGGGCAGGGAGCATGGTTTCCCAGCTACGAGCTCGGAGCTGGGAAACTGAAAAACCCTATCTCCCCCAGATGTTGTCTAGGGGATGTAGGATTGCTCTCTAAGTCTTATTTGCAAGTATTAAAAGATGCTGCTGATTTTAGCCCTAAATCAAATGCTTATTAAAATAACAGAATTTAAACTTTAACATATTTGTGTGTGAAAAAACACAGGAAACAATGAAGATATTTGGATTAATAGTGGTGACAGCTGCTGATTACTTAATGCCATAAAGAGCATTTTGGCTGACTCCTGAGAATGTTGTGCTCTAGAGTTTATTTATATTTTATTGGGGGGGGTTAATCTCTCTTCTTTTTTATGCGAAAAATACAAATTTGCAATAAACAGTTTAACGGCTCTAATTGTAACCTAAGTATGAGAGTGGGAAGGGGGAGGGTAGGTTAGGAGGAAAGTGGGTGATGAGGTGGGGACTGGGGAGAGGAGTGGAGGGAGGAGCTACAAAATGTGTAGCCAGCAGGTCTCTTGCAACCTCCAGGTGGGAACTGGATGTGTGAAATTGTTTTCAGTGTCTTCTTCAGATGGTGCCATAGTTAGTATTCAGACATGTCAAAAAATGTGATACTTTGTCACAGTTCTATATCTGTATCTTGGTTTATTGATGGTTTTTCTTGGTTATCTGTTGAGTGTCCCCCCAAGTTATTTTAAAAAGTCCTCTGAGTTTTAAAAACAACCTGTAGTTTGGACTGGAGCTCATGAAGGAGGAATGGTCTGGTAAACTTAGTTTTGTGTCAACTGTTGCTAGAGTTCATATAAAAAGACATTTCTCAGCAAAATGTCTGAAGAACTAACTAACTAAATAAATAAATGTACTACTTCATTACAAGTACTAATAAAGCTTTTCTCATCTCTGCATCTCCATCTGCTGAATTCCTGCACATTACAAGTGGGACTGTGAAGAAAAAATATTGCAGTGCTGAGTGCTTCTTTTCAGTGTTCCTGCCAGCCAGACATGTTGGCTGGATCTACACTTACTGCCTTTTTTCGCTTCCAATGAGGTTTCACCGCCCGCCTTTCACACTATGCAGTACCCACCTCGAATTGGAACCGGAATTTCCCACTTCCATGCTCTCGCTTTCAGTACCCTGATATCCTCATATTTCCCCTTAATGAGCTCTGATTTTCTGCCTTCACTACCGTATCCAGTCGTAGTCCCCTCCCCTGCCTGTCCATATATGGTGGTGTTTGTATTTCCCTCCTGTCCAATCACAGCTCTTGATAGCCCCATGTAGTCTTCCGGCTACTGATCGCATAGCTTCCTCAGCAGCCCCCATTTCCTCAGCAACAAGCAAAGGGCTGGATGTGTGCGCTCTTGTCTGATCTCGGAAGCTAAGCGGGGTTGGCCCTGTCAGTAGTTGGATGGGCGACCGCCTGGGAATCAGGCTTCCTGCACTGAGCCGGGGGTTATTCTATCCCTTCAAATGAGATTAAGTTTTACCCCCTCCTATCCCCCGCTCCGGGTGTTTTTTAAAAAATTAAGGCATTATCTTTGCAGAATCGGGGCTTCTCCGCGATGTTTTTTTTTCTAATTCAGGCATGATCTTCGGGGCCGGGGCCGACCCCGCTTAGCATCTGAGATCAGACAAGCACACGCAGGAAAACAGCAGGAAAACAGCACAGTGCTCGAGTGTGAACCGAGCTTGCGCATTCGATGAAGCACTGCAACGGGGAAAATGGGTGAGTGTGAATACTCACATTTTAATGCGAGAGCGTTTAACCCGATGGGACACCGAATTAATTGCGATGGCGATAGGGGTGGACGAAAGTCACTTACCTGTCCTCGAAGATTTCCCGCGGTGGGGGGGAGGCGCTTCATTGCTCCCCCCGCGAAGTTCAGGCCGGGGGGGGGAGGCTTCCCGCCTCGCCCGGCCGAAATTCAGGCCGGGGGGGAGGCTTCCCTCCTCGCCCGGCTGAAATTCAGGCCGGGGAGGAGGCACCTCGCCTCGCCCGGCCGCGAACTAAACAGTTAAAAAAAAAACAACGCCCCCGTGATAGGCTACGTGACGATTAACGTAGCCTATCACGGCTAGATCTGCAAAGTCAGCCGTGATAGGCTACATAAATCGCCACGTAGCCTATCACGGGTGACTTAAAAAAAAAAGAAGAAGCGCGTACGCAAATGGCGGCCCCCATAGGGAGCCGCCATTTGCGTTCCTTATTTGGTCGCTGTAGTCTATGTAAATCTTTACGTAGACTACGGCGAAAATAAGGGCAACGCAAATAGCGTTGCCCTTATTTTTGCCGTAGTCTACGTAAACATTTATGTAGACTACAGCGACCAAATAAGGAACGGGAATGGCGGCTCCCTATGGGGGCCGCCATTATCCGTACGCGCTTTTTTTTAAAAAAGTCACCCGTAATAGGCTAAGTGACGATTTACGTACCCTATCACGGCTGACTTTGCAAATCTAGCCATGATAGGCTACGTTAATCATCATGTAGCCTATCACGGGGGCGTTTTTTTTTTTCTTTTATTGCAATGGCAGTGGCGGCAGCCGGTCGAAAGATCGGCTGCTGCCCCCGCCCCTGATGAAGACCCGCCGAACCGCCGGCCGGACCCGCCGCCGGGAGGGACATTAGGCAAAGGTAAGTCCCGTCCCGGGGGGGGTGCGGGGCGCGGGGGGGTGCGGAGAATTTCTCCCCGAAACTTGTTCGGGGGGCCGAACACGTTGGCGCTCGGCCCCCCGAAGTTTCGGGGAGAAATTCTCCGCTATCCCTAGATGGCGGGCACAATGTAGATCGGCCCATCCTCTTCCAGAATATACCATTCCATCTCTCATTTTCCACTCTTTACCACCCACCATGGACACTCATCATTCTGTGTCCATTGAGCATTTTTAGTCTTTATTGCATTGTGTGTGTGTTTTGGGGGTAGGGTCCCGTTAGTTCTTTTGCCCCTAAAGATTTTTCATACATTTGTAAACCTTGTGGTTCCCCTGAGCATGCTGTTACCTCTCTCTTGTTTCCCAGTTGTCTTGTTTTGGCCCTAATACTCTGGTGCTCACCATCTAAGTTTGCTATTAGAAGGAGTGATTTGACCACTACTTTACATTTCACTGATATCCCCTTATGTCCCTATGTATGAAGTAGTAAGAGAGAATGTGAATTGTGCCATCAGAGATTGACAGCCTTGCACTTGGTTTTATTAAAAGGGCATTCTGCATTTGTTTGGCATTTTGTGGTTTTTCTTAGTAATGCTGGCTACATATGTCTTTAAATCTAGGACAGTATATCTGATGTTCTTGCTACTTGTCACTGCCATTGGAAATCTTATGCACTGGAGTTCAAACAGGTGGTACAGCAGGTCTGCTATGACATCAGATGATATCACATAAACATTATGTCTCCGTGATGGATGTGTCTGTTTTGCTCCAAATAGAACTGACTTTGATCCTGCACAATGAAAAGCCTTAAACAGAAAATGTTACACATATTTTAAAAAATTATTTACAGTCTTGATATAATATCTCTGTGTGTGTTGGACTCCTTTTTGTTGTCCTTCACTGGTTATGCAAAAATGCATTTCCTGCATCATGAAACTTCAGTAATTTTTAAGATGCTATTACTGAGGACATTTTGTAATGAAGAACCATTATTTTATATGCAGTAATATGGCTACCTATCAGTTTCTTGAACAGATTGAATTAGGAATTTCATCAGTTTTGCTATAAATCTTCTGATTTTCATTGCCTTTCAAAATCTTAGCTAAGGCCGTGCTTATCAGGTTCCCAGCTAACCCAAGCCCCAGGGGGAGACCTCTTCAGAGGAGGAGGAATCTGATTTCCCAGCACCGCCCTCACCTACAGTAGAACTGAGGTGGGGTCCTGTGGTAGGGGGTCCTGTGGCAGGGATGGCTCACCCAAGGCTTCCAAGAACCCCTTTAACCCTGCTGCAAGCCCACCCATGGCCCCACAGTCTCCTACCTCCACCCATGGATCAAAAGAGGGGTCTACTCAGGAGAACGAAGACTCAGCTTTAGCTACTGATGAGTCAGACCCAGCTGCAACGGGTGAATTAGGGACAGCCAGCATATAAGTTTCCTGCCATCCTCAGACCTTTACTGGGTTAACAGCTCCTGTAGAGGTATGGTAGTTGATACCTGGCCCTGGATGATGCCTAGGGGGAAAGGTATAGAAAATTACTAATTTTAAGAGAATTGACATTTTAGTCAGGATTCATGAGATGGGAGGAGACACAATTTTGTAAACATATATAAAGAACTCACAGGGAGACTCACACAAAGTAATTAGGAAAATCTGAGTTGGAGCTGAGTGCATCTTCTAAAAGTCTCACCTTCAGCATTTAATTAACAAGACCTCCCTTTCTTTGGAAAAAAAAGGTATAGGCTTTTCTAGAACATACATGGCAATTTATCCCAAGAGGATTATGCATGAACTCACTCCAACCCTGAATTTCGGTTAGACAAAGAACTGATCTTGTGTAAACAGTGCTTTCTTCTGAGATAAAAAGTATCAAGAAGGGGAAGTACATTTCCTCTCTGTTGTGAGAACTGATGCATATATCTATCACATTAGTAGGAAACCTCTATCGTCCAGGTGAAGAAAAAATGAGCTGTTATTTCTCATCCATTAACCCTCTCCCAAAGATACTAGAGGTGTCTCAGTTGTTGCAGAATCTGAAATAACATGGGTGAATACAGATGACAAAAATACCTCAAAGAAAGCTTGTTGTTTGCCTAGGGTTAACAAGGCAAGTTTGTTAAACCATCCCCTTGGTTTAGGGGATGCCCCCCCCACACACACACACATGGGAATAGCAGTCAGCTATACAAGCATATTAACTACCCTCTTTGGTACACAGCAGATGTTTCATCTTCTTCATCAGTGTTGTTCTTCAGTTTCTTCTCTTTGGGAATCAATTTCTGTATAGCAGCAGATACAGAAATGTTTACAACTTTGGTTGTGGAACCTGCCTCAGAAACCAAATGCTTGTTTTAGCTTTATCATGTCATCTCTTCTATTTTTTAAAGTTGCATAACTACAAGTGTGAAATGTTCAGGGGCTTAAGGAGATGCCCATGCCATATCCTGACCATGATGTGGTTCTGTGGATAAGTGGTCAGACTTTTCTATCTGTGGAAAACCACACCTTGCATAGAGCTTTCCCATGTGCTTTAATGTTATAAATCCAAGGTATGTGGTGTTCAGTCACAAAGCCCTGAGGCAAATCTTTTGTAGCAGCAGTCATAAATAATAGTTTACATTACAGTGTCACAGTGCTTTGAATCAGCCACACAGTACACAAAGCCAAAGTTTAAAATAAAGCAATTATACTTTTCACTTTGCTGCTGATTTCACACATACACACACTTACACTCTTCCATAAACAAGACTTGTGCTGTTTTGTGATTTTTTCACAGAAGTAAAGTATAGGAAATCAGTATGTCTAGATCTGTCCTTTGAGTCGATGAGGGATGTAGGTGTAGATTTTAGAAATAACTAAATGCATCTATCAAGGGGGAACCCCAACCAAATAAACTGATAAAGCTAAAATAACTGTATGTATTTAATCAAAATCTTTGAAAACAAAATGAAAAAGCTTATGACTGCAATTTAATGTATATTTACCTTGGAGGAAGCCCCACTGAACTCAGTAGGGCCTGCTTCTTAGTAAACACGCATCAGATTTGCATTTGTGCTGGTCTCAGAAGAATTTCATATTCCAGGCATAGGTGCAACCTCCAATCAGATTAAGGGGATCAGGTGACCTTTAGATTCTCCTCGAAACATCACAAGGCAAAAACATCCCTAGACCTGCTCACCCAGGTATGCAGGAAGCTGTCTTATACCATATCAGACCATTCCATCTAGTTCAAATCAATATTGTCTGCAGTGACTGGCAGTATCTGCCCAAGGTCCCAGGAAGAAGTCTTTCCTAACCATAGGAACACAGGAAGCTGCCTTATACTGAGCCAGACCGTTGGTCCATCTAGCCAAATGTTATTGACACTGACTGGCAGTGGCTCTCCAGGGTTTCAGGCAGGATTCTTTTCTAGCCCTACCTGGAGATGCTGGGGATTGAATCTGGGACCTTCTGCATGCAAAGCATATGCTCTACCATTGAGCTATGGTCTTCCCCTTGCTCTGCTGCATTCCTGTTCCCAAGACTTTTTTGGCTAATCACAAATCAGACTCATAATATTTATCTATTCTGATATTACAAAAATACATAGGGTAGAATCCAACAGTGTGCTCTGCCCCTTGTGATTGCCTTCCGCCCCGCTGGTTCCCCTCCCTTATGCAAACTCTGCCAACCTGCCTCCTTCCAGAAACAAGTGTTTTCTGCTTATTCTGAGTCTCCCCCAGAAGTGCGAAGTCTCTCTTGCATAAGTGGTGGGTGCTACTTGTGAAAGGGAATCTGTGGGCCACAGGAAAATTGATTTGTGTGTGTGTAAGTGCCCCATTGGATACCGGCCATGGGGCCAGTTTAGACATATGTCCTATGTGTGATGGGGAGTGGGTCCATACCCCAGGAACTTGTATACCTGCCACTGAGTAAAACCCCCCAGATGCATGCATTTATTTGGCTGACATCCACAATCTTCCTCCCTTCTAAAAGGGGTGTTAGGAATGTACATATCATCCAAATCATGCATACCATCCCAGTTCCCTCCACCAGCCATAAACTGGTCCTGGCCACAGGGTGCTTCCAGATTAGGCTTTTATTGTACCACTGCCCTGCTTTGTTAACAGAATTTTATGAGGAGTCCCGATGATGTCCATCTTCAATTTGTAACCCTCCTATGTTTTCCCACTACTTCTTTTGTCTTCTTTCTTACCACAAAAAAACCTGTTAATTATTTAAAATATTTCTAGGCCACCTTTCAGGTGACTTACTACATAAAAAGGCATAGAATAAAAACTGATACAGTAATAAAATAGCAATAATTCATAAAAACAACAAACACAAAGATAAAACATCTGGCCTAGAGAGTACTAAAAACCTTCAACACATAGGATACGAGCTGTTCTATACAACAAAGAGCTGTGCCAAGTTGCAGCTTGAGTTAAATTGGTCCAGACTGCCAAAGTTTTCTTGAAAGAAATATGAAAATACCCAAACCGTGCCAGCTCCAGATTTTTTGTGAGCCCTTGGGCAAGATGCCCTCAATGGGCCCCTCCATCAATAAGTCTACCTTCTCACTGCCATTGTCACCAGCCGCTATTGATCCTCATCCTCCTTCCCAACATTGCTTCCACTTGCTTGCTTGACAGGCAGAGAGCCAGTGAGCGAGCAGGCAGTGACTGCTACCTCTGCTGCTCCTCGCCACCACCATTGTCTGGGCCAGTGTGAGAGGCGGATGAACAAGTAGGTTGCAGTGGTAAAGAGGAGGGGCTGTTGTAAGTGGGTCTCTGCTGGGGTGTGTCCCTTGGCAGGTGCCCAACCATGCCTTCACTTGATGCCAGCCCTGTACCCAACTGTATGATTATGTCTTGGTACACAATTTAGATACTGCTGCAACACACTCGTGCCCTCTTTTATATAGTACATATGTCTTGGTCATATTGTTCATGTAAACATCCTCAGAAAATATGATATATTAAACACTTTTTCAAAATGCAGTTGAAGTTATTACAGAATCAGCATTATCAAATAAGAAACAAATCTAACACTGGAGCTGCACTGCCTCCCTTTTCACATACACAGTCTTCTCTAAAGAGTGGAAAACTTTGCATGCCATTTGCTGAGAGTAGTTAATGGCTGTTATTATTATTTTTAACCCTTCAGTAATTCTGTGGTATGTTTATTGACAGCATGCTAAGATTAGCACAGATGTAGTCCTCCTTAATACGCCATTGTTTCCCTTTATGCTTGCAGCTGTTGTTTTATAAATTTTCTTTTTAATTCAGTGTAGCATTGTTGTGAATCATGGGTTTTGTTTCTTCTGAAGTCTGCAATGACCCACGGAATGTAAAGTATTTACTGACTATATTATACAACTTGTCAGTCTATTGCAGTAACCAACTGTGCTTGGATGGCTTCATGGGCATTAAAAAAACAGCAAGGCAACTAATCATAACATTCATCTTTCTCTTAAAATGAGATCATTATCTTTAATAAGATGCCTGTTATAGAAAGATTTCTAAACAAAAAGAAAAGATTTTTGATTGCACTGGCTGCACCATGTCAACTTCCACATTCAGCACCAACATGACAGTACAAGGGAGGCACAGCTTTAAATATAAAGATCCCTAATATTACTTCCATAGTTTATATCCCCTTTCATTTGGTCCTCTAGTTCTTATGAATCTGTAATTTCTGAACAAATAGCTTCTAGAGATAGTTCCCTCATATTGGGTCTGATAGAGCATAATAAAGCCAACAGGGGAAACTCTGCTTTTCCTCCGTGCTCATTCAACTCTGACTTAAAGGGCATATCAAGACACCACTAATTTCAGAAATCAGGTGAAACCCCAAGTTGCCATTCTAGTAGGCAAATTCAATCCATATAAGCTTTATTTAACACCAAACAATCTAGTATAAAGCAATAACATATAATATATAAGGAAGGGGGGAGCCCATAGTATGTTCCTGATTGTCTCAGTGAAATCTCTGTTGCCATCATACTTTGTACCTGTGCTTAGGACTTGGCTTGTGTTATGGTGTAGTTAAAAACAAAAGAAGTGTCCCACATCTTGAGCTAATTATGAAAGCTTTTTAATTGGTGAGTCAGGCTTCATACCTTCTTGCTCTGAACTACTTAAAAGTCTACTCTGCCCATTAAGCACACATTAGATCAGTACAACCAGAGATATGTTGGTATACCATCGGAAGATGGGACTCCCAGGTCGGAAGATGGTCAAAATGCTACTGGGGAGGAACAGAGGATAAGTTCAACTAGCCCCAGATGTGATGATGCAGCTAGCTCAAAGCTGAAAAGATGGCTAGCAGCCGTTGGTGCTGGTGGTGAACGATGAATCCGATTTTCTAAAGATCAACACACCATAGGAACCTGGAATGTAAGATCTAGGAGCCAGGGCAAATTGGATGTGGTTATTGGGGAGATGTCAAGATTAAATGAGAGCGGAGGACAGGAAGGTCTGGCATGCTATGGTCCATGGGGTCACAAAGAGTCGGACACGACTTAAGGACTGAACAACAACAACAAGATTAAATATAGACATTTTGGGTGTCAGTGAACTGAAATGGACTGGAATGGGCCACTTCACATCAGATGACCACCAGATCTACTACTGTGGACAAGAGGACCACAGAAGAAATGGAGTAGCCCTCATAATTAATAATAAAGTGGCTAAAGCAGTGCTTGGATACAATCCAAAAAATGATAGAATGATCTCAATTTGAATTCAGGGTAAGCCATTTAACATCACAGTGATCCAAATATACGCCCCAACCACAGATGCTGAAGAAGCAAAAGTAGATCAGTTCTATGAGGATCTGCAGCACCTACTGGATAATATGCCAAAAAGAGATGTTATTTTCATTCCAGGAGACTGGAATGCTAAGGTGGGTAGTCAAATGACACCTGGAATTACAGGCAAGCATGGTCTGGGAGAACAAAATGAAGCGGGACATAGGCTGATAGAATTTTGCCAAGACAACTCACTGTGCATAACAAACACTCTCTTCCAACAACCTAAGAGACAACTTTATACATGGACTTCACCAGATGGTCGACACCGAAATCAGATTGACTACATCCTTTGTAGCCAAAGGTGGCGGACATCTATGCAGTCGGTAAAAACAAGACCTGGAGCTGATTGTAGTTCAGATCACGAACTTCTTATTACACAATTTAGAATCAGATTAAGAGAATAGGGAAGACCCACAGATTACTTAAAGATGAACTCACTAATATTCCTAATGAATATGCAGTGGAGGTGAAGAATAGATTTAAGGGACTAGATTTAGTAGATAGGGTCCCGGAAGAACTATGGACAGACGTTCGCAACATTGTTCAGGAGGCGGCAACAAAAAACGTCCCAAAGAAAAAGAAAACCAAGAAGGCAAGATGGCTGTCTGCTGAGACACTGGAAGCAGCCCAAGAAAGAAGGAAAGCAAAAAGCAACAGTGATAGGGGGAGATATGCCCAATTAAATGCAAAATTCCAGAGGTTAGCCAGAAGACATAAGGAATTATTTGTAAACAAGCAATGCGTGGAAGTGGAAGAAGATAATAGAATAGGAAGGACAAGAGACCTCTTCCAGAAAATTAGAAACATCGGAGGTAAATTCCAGGCAAAAATGGGTATGATCAAAAACAAAGATGGCAAGGCCCTAACAGAAGCAGAAGAGATCAAGAAAAGGTGGCAAGAATATATGCAAGATCTGTATAGGAAGGATAATAATATCGGGGATAGATTTGACGGTGTGGTCAGTGAGTTAGAGCCAGACATCCTGAAGAGAGGTTGAATGGGCCTTAAGAAGCATTGCTAATAACAAGGCAGCAGGAGATGATGGTATCGCAGCTGAACTGTTTAAAATCTTGCAAGATGATGCTATCAAGGTGATGCATGCCATATGCCAGCAAATTTGGAAAACACAAGAATGGCCAACAGATTGGAAAAAATCAACTTATATCCCCGTACCAAAAAAGGGAAGCACCAAAGAATGTTCAAACTATCGAACAGTGGCACTTATTTCACATGCCAGTAAGGTAATGCTCAAGATCTTGCAAGGTAGACTCCAGCAATTCATGGAACGAGAATTGCCAGATGTACAAGCTGGGTTTAGAAAAGGCAGAGGAGCTAGAGGCCAAATTGCCAGTATCCACTGGATAATGGAGAAAGCCAGGGAGTTTCAGAAAAACATCTATTTCTGTTTTATTGACTATTCAAAAGCCTTTGACTGTGTGGATCATAACAAACTGTGGCAAGTTCTTGGTGGTATGGGGATACCAAGTCATCTTGTCTGCCTCCTGAGGAATCTGTATAAAGACCAAGTAGCAATGGTAAGAACAGACCACGGAACAACGGACTGGTTTAAGATTGGGAAAGGAATACGGCAGGGTTGTATACTCTCACCTTACCTATTCAACCTGTACGCAGAACACATCATGCGACGTGCTGGGCTTGATGAAGCCAAGGCCGGAGTTAAAATCGCTGGAAGAAACATTAACAATCTCAGATATGCAGACGATACCACTTTGATGGCTGAAAGCGAGGAGGAGCTGAGGAACCTCATGACGAAGGTGAAAGAAGAAAGTGCAAAAGCTGGGTTGCAGTTAAACCTCAAAAAAACAAAGATTATGGCAACCAGCTTGATTGATAACTGGCAAATAGAGGGAGAAAACATGGAGGCAGTGACAGACTTTGTCTTTCTAGGTGCAAAGATTACTGCAGACGCTGACTGCAGTCAGGAAATCAGAAGACGTTTACTTCTTGGGAGGAGAGCAATGACAAATCTTGATAAAATAGTGAACTGCAGAGACATCGCACTGAGAACAAAGGTCCACATAGTTAAAGCAATGGTATTCCCTGTAGTAACCTATGGCTGCGAGAGCTGGACCATAAGGAAGGCTGAGCGAAGGAAGATAGATGCTTCTGAACTGTGGTGCTGGAGGAAAATTCTGAGAGTGACTTGGACTGCAAGAAGATCAAACCAGTCCATCCTCCAGGAAATAAAGCCGGACTGCTCACTTGAGGGAATGATATTAAAGGCAAAACTGAAGTACTTTGGCCACATCATGAGAAGACAGGACACCCTGGAGAAGATGCTGATGCTAGGGAAAGTGGAAGGCAAAAGGAAGAGGGGCCGACCAAGGGCAAGATGGATGGATGATATTCTGGAGCTGATGGACTCAACCTAGGGAGAGCTGGGGGTGGCGATGGCCGACAGGAAGCTCTGGTGTGGGCTGGTCCATGAAGTCACGAAGAGTTGGAAGCGACTGACCAAATAAACAACAACAGATGTAATAGGAAAACATGGTTTCCCATGGTTTCCTGCTAAGTGAAAAAACTGTGGCAGACCTCAGACTAACCCACTCCCTGATCCCTCTCCTCTTTCATGCTTGTGTGGAGGTCAGAAGCTTTCATTTCCATTTTTTAAACAAACCACAGGCCACTTTTTAACATTCATGCCATGGCCATGCACTTTCCCCTCCCCTCTTCATACCACGCACTGGCTTCAGTGGAAAGGTTTTGGCATGCACTATGCTAGAGTTCCCTGTTACATCTGACACAGGGAACTCTGGCTTACTGTAAGTTAACAAACCAGGATAATAAACCAGGATCTGATAATAAGCCATGATCAGGGTATAGGGGCGAGTGTGCATGGATGAATATGGCTATTTTTTCCTATTGCATCTGAATTTGGGAAACTATGGCTTGTCTAAACTCTAATAAGTGAACAAGCCAGGATCAGAAACCATGGGTTGATACAGGTTTATTTGAACTAACTATAGTTCACCAAGTTCAGATCAAATGGGAAACTGTGGCTTGTTTAAAAGCAAAGTGAGAGCTTCTGACCTGTTCACTACTGTGAAAAAAGAGAGTGGAGAGGGAGCATGTGATTCTGAGGCTTGCTGGGACTGTTCGTATAGTGGGAAACCATGGTTTCCTGTTATGAGTGAACTTCCCCATTTAATAAGTGGGAGATTTTAACACCTTTTGCATTTGTTAGTAGGTTTTAATGAAAACGATTATTAAAGTGCATGATGTATGTAGTCTACACTGACTAGACCTTCAGTGTAGTCCACTCTGAAATAATATTTAGTATGTGTTCTCTTGGTGGAGAGAAGACTAAAATCTACAATAGTAATTTTGGGCCTGAAATCAGAGAGTGATTTGTCACTTTAAGGAAGAAGGCTGTTAAATCTATGAATAGTAACGAGTTGTCCAAATATTTTGCATGAGCTCACTGAAAGAAGGCAGACAGTAAATGAACATTTGGTGGAAATGTGAATGTTTGGCCTGTTCAGGAGTTAGAATTAGTGCCATATAATTTGAAGTTGCATGCATGATACACTTCCTTGAATCATTCACATAAATCATTAGGTTATAATATAATTCTATTATGCACAGGAGGAAATTGATTATTCATGCAGCTGTAACCCCCTTATTAGAGCTGAATGTTTAGCCCCATGAAACAGGGCTGGGCCCTAACATTAGACATAGTGAGGTGGCTGTCTCAGGCAGCTGATTTTGGGGGAGCAAATTTGTAATTATTTACAGTGCAATCCTATAAATTTCTACTCAGAAGTAAGGCCCATGGAGTTTAATAGAGCTTTCTTTCAGGTAATTGGGTATATGATTGCAGCTTTAGTTTATTAACATTATATTTTTTATTCCCAGGGAGAGGTGTTTGTGGCTTTTTTTGTCTTAGGTAGCAAAATAACTTGGCCAGCCTTGGTACTATGAACCTTGACTTGCGGGGGAGGGGGCAGCGTTTGTTCTTCTGCCTCAGAGCACAATTATATGCAGGTTTAGACAGAAAAAAGTCCTACAACTCCCAGCATTCCCCGGCCAGCATGTCTGAGGAATGCTGAGAGTTGTAGGACTTTTTCTATCTAAACATGCATAGGCTTATGCCCCCAGACAGCAAAATGGCTTGTTGGGCCAAACCTGCACATCAAGGTGAGTTGATGTGAGTTCACACAACTAACAGCCTGTCACAACCTTAGTGCTGGTTGGGATCACGGAGGAATCTAAACGATCCTCTATTGGTCTAGCAATGGATTTGCTCCTGTGTTGCTCCCTCTTCCCAAGGTCAGACTTGAGTTGTTAATGGGGGGAAATTGTTCAGCAAATTGCCTGTTGGGACCGTCAAGGCCCTTCCCACACCCCATGGTGTCGGGAGTTGTCAGACTCTTAGGGCCAATCCTCTCTTTGTACTTCAGCATGTATACCTGTGTACAAAATGTAACTACCAGGATAAATGGTGTACACATGTAGAATAAAGCATATCATATGCCTCTTTTTGGAAGCAATAGCTGGGAAAAGAGATGCATGTGAGTATTTTGTACTCGGGACAAAAACTAAAGTGAAAATAACCCCCTAGTTTGGAATTTTTTGTCTGTTAGTGAGATACAAATTCCATCTTTGTTGGTTCATGAGTGCCATGCTAGCCCTTTGGGACTCCTTGGCTTACTTAAAAATGGGCTGTTGTGATGTCATTCCTTGTTTATTACTGTGTAGACAGTGTTATTATTATACAGTTTAGTCACTAGATAACACTGGACTTAGTTGTATCCAGTGGAGTCAGCCATTTCCTGTTACATTTTTGACCTTGTTGGGGTGAAATGATAAAGTTCTTGACTGCAGTGGCCTCTAAGCCTTCCACTAGCATTCTCCACTCTTTCTTGGAGGAGCTCAGAGTAGTTTACATATGATTCCCAGTTGTCTTCCATCCAGGCAGTGTGCAGTGCTAACAGTAGGACTGTGTCATCTGCTTTTCAGACCATTCTCTGGCATTCACCTTGCTAATGTGGTTTTAAAGGTTACTGCTTTTAATTGTAATCGGATGTTATCATTTGTGACATGATTTTATTTTGTGAGCAGACAAAATTTTGTGAGCCTGTAAGGGCAGACTGAAAAACAAGCTATACATTCAGAAATAAATGAATGTACCCCCTGTATATTGCACAAAGTACTAGGCCTGAAAAACTCTTACCAGAAATACCTAACTTGTGATTATTGGAGGTTTTTGTCTTTTACTTTTAATTCACAGAAAATTTCATTTCCAAGTTCAGTTTGAATGCAGTAGTTACTGAAGGCAACAAAGACTGGTGCTTAAAGGCTCTTCTTCTTCTTCTTCTTCTTCTTCTTCTTCTTCTTCTTCTTCTTCTTCTTCTTCTTCTTCTTCCTAAAATTACACCAGGTGCTGTATAATAAGACAGATACTCACTGAAGGTTTTCAATGTATGAAGACAACAAACAATGGGAAATGAGAATAGAGAGAAAGGGAAGGTCTTGTTACCTACCATCTAGTTGAGGCCTTTAATAATTGCATATCACTGCAAGTCTTTCCAGGGAATGGAACGCAAATAAACCCTGGCAGTCTGTAAATTACAAGTTTAGTATGTATGAGATTTCCAGGGAAAATAGCAGTGGAGATACTTTTTTTTTTTTTTTATCAAACCTTATCACACACAGTCGCTTACAAAGAAGTGCAAGTTTTACACATTTGCAGAAATGAGAAATGACTTGGAAGGGAATAGTTACTAGCTCAGAAAAGAAGCATTTCCTTCCCTACTAAAATACAAATATTTAAGTCGTTAGTTTCTCTTCAGGCCTTGTTGGGAGAAATGTTTTTAGCCAGAGGAGCGGGAGTCTCTGTTGAATAACAGACTGTGAAGAAGTCGAATTAGCAACAAATTGGTGACATTTATTAGTTACTTATAAAGTATGGGCCCTCTCCATTATGAACTCAGTTGCAAAATATTGAGCTGTTTTCCTTGTTACTATGAAGTACTGTGTGTTCACTGGAGTTCTTAGTACCCTGGTAGTTAGTCTCCCAGCCTCGGTGTCGAAAATGTTTCAAAGCCTTTTTTGTACAGCAGAGCAACAAGAAGGGCCGTTGGTCTTGTCTGAGCAAACTAGTTCCAAACACAGTTTGTTCCTGTGTGTATTTGTAGCTGACCCATGCGCAGTACTGGTTTAGTTGCAAATGTTGTTAACAACTACTGTTAACAAGGGCTTTATTTTGTAGATCTGGCCAGGTTTGAGCCCCTGTAAAATACAAACGTTTTGCCATGTTATCCTTCTTGTATAAATTGGTGGGACTGTAAACTGGTATTTTTCCAGGCTTCAGCTGGAAGTGCTCAATAATTCATATGCTTTATATCCAGTCTTAGTGCTTGTTCCACCATCACTTACTGAAATATGAGCAATGAGAAAATCCATATTTGAATGTGCATTTGTTCTTTTAAAAATTAGATGGATATTTAATTACTGGCAGATTAGAGGATTGTGCTAGCCTCAGTCCTATGATTAGTGTGGTTCTAGCATGCCTCTAGCCTGATCCGAGCCATGTTTGTTCAAAAGTAAATTCCATTGTGTTCAGTGGGGTTACCTCCCACACACATAGATTGCATCCTAAGGCTCTGGAATGCAGTCGCATGTGCCTGCAGGAGTTATCAAGTGGTCAGCTGAAAACCAGAGCTTCACATGACCCCCATCAGCTGACCTTCAGAGTGACAAGTGGGTGAGGTGAAAAGGAAGGCTGAATAAGAGATATTTTAAAAAGTGAAACTTGCTGTGAGAACTGTACTGGTTGGAGGCCTCCTGTCACAAGAGGAGAGACTGCTGCTATAACTAGGTTCTTATTTGGAGGTCAGAATGGCTTCCTAGTTGCCTAGGGAGGCGATGAGGCTTGGGACAAGCTTAGTCTCTGTGAGGATAGTGGCATTATATGGTTCAGTCACGAGGTGGCACTGGACTTTTTATTTATTTACTACTTACATTTACATCCCACCTTTCCTCCAAGGAACCCAAGGCAACATACATGATCCTTCTCCTCACCATTTTAACCTCACCACAATGACGTGAGGTAGGTTAGACTGAGAGTCAGTGACTGGCCCAAAGTCACCCAGGGAGCTTCATGGTCAAGTGGGGACTAGTCTAGTCCTAGTCCAACATTCTAACCACTATACCATAATGGCTCTTAGATCTATTGGGGTGGAGTCAGGTGTTTCCTGTTACTGTTGTTTAAAAAAGACAACAAAGTTCTTCTCTAGCTTCCCGTCAGGCGTATCCTCTAAGCCCTCCATGACAAGCTCCAATCCTATTCACTTAGGAGGAAGCCCCCTTGAACTCAGTGGGAGTTATTTTTCATTAAAAATGCATAGTACTTGGTTATAACTTTCCCAGTTGTGTTTGTGTATAGATGTGTGAGGATTAAAGTTTTCTAAATAATTTACCTCAAATGCTACCATTAACCACAGCCTCCATGATTTGAAACTTATATCAAGGTGCCTGTGTGCAAATAGGTAAAACTGATGACAGGCAAATTTATTGTAGTGGATGTAATTTGTTTCGAAGTCTTGCTTCATGGCTCCTTAGGACATTATGGATCCTCCACAGATCTTCACAGAATTCCATGATATCTCTTACCTTTTATCAGCAGGGGCTGGGTGAATAATTTCACTAGTGGGAAATACTAGCCCCTGCAGGGGGAAGGGTAGTTCTTGCCCTTGGCATCAGACATCTTGGAGGTGCTGATGGATGCAGGGAGCGCCTCAGCCAGCACCATGCAAATAAACACTGACTGGTTAACCACCTTCACAGACATCAGCAGCTGATCCCATAGGTAGCTAGCCAGTTAGCAACCCCATGTTTGTAGGGTGCTAGCCAGTTAGCAACCCCATGTTTGCAGGGTGCTAGCCAATAACAACCACATGCTTGCATGTTGGTGGTGATTAAGGTGCCCTGCTCCCTACTTCCAGCACTGCTACCTCCCAGCAGTTAACAGTAAGAGTGGGAATTTCCCTTCCCCCTCCATCTCCCTGCAGTGGTAGCAAATGGTTCCTAGCGGCAAGCCACCAACACTGCTGCCTTTTACAAATGTTTCATCTAGCAGCCTTTCAGACACTTGGTGCAGTTATAGTCATGATAGTGATATAAAACTCTAGTCAGATAACATAGTAAAGAGGTTTTCCTAGCTATCCTGATATTTAGTAAGATGATCTCTTGTTTTTTATGGACTGCCTGCTTTTATATAGATCTTGAAGCTGGCTGTCAGAAGTGCTGTTTACTTCAACACTGAATTCCGTATCAAAATTGGATATGGCAGTGGATCAGCAGAACTGAGAATTAGATCTGTCTCCCACTTCATTCCTTTCTTCCTGTTTTGATCTGGCAGCAAAGTGAAAACTCACTTGATCATGTTTGTCTGTGATGCCATTCCATATTGTGACTTATGGTCCAATCCTCTACATGTCTACTCCGAAACAAGCCCCCATTGAATTCCATGGGTCTTAGTCCCAGATAAGTGTGTACCAGGTTGCAGCCTTCATCAGTGGTTCTAGGTTTGAGATAAGAACATAAGAAGATCTGTGCTGGATCAGACCTAACTAGTCCAGCCTTTGGTTCCCACAATGTCCAACCAGATGCCCACAAGCAAGAGCATCTTCCTATTCATGTTCTCCAGCAACTGGTATTGAGGCTTGGATTCCTGCACTGAGCAGGGGGCTGGACTCGATGGTCTTATGGGCCCCTTCCAACCCTACTATTCTATAATTCTGTGAGCCATACTGCCTCTGATAGTGGAAGTAATATATAGACATCATGGACAGTATCCAGTGCTGCCCACCTACTGTTAACACAACAGGAAGCTAGCGGTCCCTGAAGCAGTCGGAAAAGAACAGGGCAGGGCAGCAAAGTTTGCAGAAGGGAGCTCCACTGACCTGTCCCACTCGGGTTGCTTTGGGAAACGCTACTTCCTGTTGTGCTAGCAGTGGGTCCCATGGGCACAAAGGAACAAACAGAGGTGTAACAGCTGTATTGGACACTGCCCCATGACTAGTAGCCATTGATAGCCTTATCCTCCATGGATTTGTCTAATCCTCTCTTAAAGC
Organism: Heloderma suspectum; assembly: GCF_057233095.1. Classification (NCBI taxonomy): domain Eukaryota; kingdom Metazoa; phylum Chordata; class Lepidosauria; order Squamata; family Helodermatidae; genus Heloderma; species Heloderma suspectum. The sequence continues at coordinate 71,610,877 of NC_139461.1, read as the reverse complement.
CATCCAAGTTGTTGGCCATCACTATATCTTGTGGTAGCAAATTCCTCAGTTTGACTATGTGGTGTGTGAAGAAGTACTTCCTTTTATCTTTCCTGAATTTCTCACTTTTTAGCTTCATAGCATGACCTCAGGTTCTAGTATTATGAGACAGGGGGAAAAATTTCTCCCTATCCACTTTCTCCACCCCAGATAGGCAGACTCAGTCATTAACTAATATTAGATCTGGCAAGAGTATCAACTTTCAGCAACCTCTTTCCTGGAACTCAGCTTGGCATTCTTCCCTAATGTTTCTGCATCAGCCTGTTTTCTAAATCTCATTAATATATTTTTTTTAAGTTCTAGGAGAAAAATAGACAACTGTAAAGCTTAAGCTCTTTCAGCTTAGATGCCCAAAGGTGAATTACTGTGGGATTTTGGGGGAAATGGCTTAGATAGCTTTAAGAAGGATCAAATTCATGGTGGATAGATCTACCAATAGCAATTACCTATTACAGCTAAAAGTTAGGACTGTGACATATAGTCAGTGTAACTGGTTAATTTAACAAAAGGCGTAACCTTATGTCTGTTTAGACAGAAAAAGGCCTACAACTCCCAGCATGCCCAACAGCTGGCTGAGGCATGCTGGGAGTTGTAGGCCTTCTTTCTGTCTAAACATGCATAGGATTGTGCCCTAAGTATTTTTAAAATACAAATATTTAGAAAAACTGCAGGTTCCATTTTATAAGAGCCTTTCCCCCTGACCTCCCCTCTCCCCCCCCCCCACACAGTCTTCTGAGGTGGTGCCTGCTGTGACTCATGCACACATCAAATAAAAACAAAGCATGTGTTTTTGTCTTCAGAACTACTGATTTAAAATTTGCATACATTTGCATGTGACCATCTATTAGTTCAGGGGTGCAGAATCTTTGGCCTTCAGGATTATCCAGCCCACCATGGGCCCCAATCCAGCCTGTGCTGCTTCTGGGGGTCACCCTGCCCCTTTCATGGTACCCTGCCTTCTTCCCACCCACTTGCCTTTGATTGCCACTTTGTTTTCATTCACAATCTGCAGGCTGACTGCCAGCCAGTGACTGATTAGTTGATTAAAACTGATACCAATCAACTAAGATTTATTCTACAAATGGGTGATAACATAACTAAAATAGAAGCAACCTGTCTCTGATTACCCATGTTGGTGGGCAAATAACATGGAGTAATTGACACAAAGCCCTGCTGCTATTGAGCTTACTTGTGGCATCTGGCTGGGCACTGTTGGAGACAGAATGCTGGGCCAATGTTGTGACAGCAGGACCCTGGGATAGAGGTCCAAGGCCCCACTAGGGTGACCATGGGCAGTATCCAGGTGGACACTAGCACTAATATAAATCACATTGTACTAGCATAAGGGACCTCCAGCGCACGCCAATAGTATTAGTTGGTGCAACATGTTTTCCAGGGTATCCCATTGTGCCAGCCAACGCTATTGGTGTTGCACTAGAGGTCCCTCACAGTAGCACAATGTAATGTATGTTAGCTGTCATGTCCAATTGGATGCTGCCCCACATGTCCTACTTATCAGAGGATAGTTCTCTGTTTGATGACTTGCTCTGTTTGAATGGCTATCCAGTTCAAGGCCAGTTTAGAGATAAAGAATCATAAGAAGGGAGAAGAAGGGTGTTGAAGTTGCTCATCAGCTATTGCCACCGGGACAGCAGACTAAGGGCACAATCCTCTTGAGTGTGCCCTCAATGATTGGGAGCCCCCAAACTTGGAAGCTTCCAATCATCCAATGCAGGGCGGGAGGAGCAGCAAAGGCAATCTTCGCCTCCCCATTCTCCCACCCTGCATATTTCACCAGACAGGCTTTTTAGCCCTTCTAGAGATGGTGCTTTGGAAGGGGTGGGAAGGAAGCTGGAAGAGGCTCAAGGTAACTTATAACCAGGCCTCTCCGGTCTCCTCCCCTCCCCCACCAGAACACCCCCTTTTCTCCCTCTCTGAGGTTAATTTTCCAATCTCTGAGGGCAATTATTTCTGTGCTGAGGGTAAGGGTTGAGGGGTCAGATCTCTGACTCCCTCTTCCAAGATTGGAGGGCTGTTTCCGAGGGGTGAATCCCCAGTCTCCTTTGGCCCCTCAGACAATGTCTATGGACCATAGAATTGCACCCTTAGTCACTTAAATACAAATGTATTTCTATTTAAATTATAGCAATTATTTCTAAAGTTGCATCTATACATATAAATTAATACATGCCATTGTTATGCAAATCTGTGTCCTTTTTTAGCAATGCTTAAGAGACCACCCTAGCTCCTACACAACAGAATGTGCTGGAGGGGCCCCAAATGCAGTAGGGCTGACTTGTCACATTTTCAGGTGTAGCAGTGCATGTTGCCCTCTAAAGAGAGGGGCTCACAGAAGAACACTAAATCCAGTGTCTAAAATTAGGGAACGGCACCACTGTGCCAGACTAGATCACCTTGGTCTGATTCAACAACACCATTGTGAATGTTCTTATGACTGCAATCCTAAGCATGCTTTCACGGAAAGAAGTTTCATTGAAATATGACATTTACTTATGGATAAACGAGCATATTTATCTATTTAAGTATTTGTACCCCTCTTTTTAACTTGCGCACACTCCGGGAGAGAGCGCAGGACAGGAAGGCCTGGCGTGCTATGGTCCATGGGGTCACGAAGAGTCGGACACGACTTAACCACTGAACAACAACAACCCCTCTTTTTAAGGCAAAGGGCCCTCACAAAGCGGCTTGAGGCCCGGATATAAATATTGTATCTTGCCAGTGTGATTATTCAGTCATGAAATTCAGTGGATGTTATTCTTTTCATTCAGGGCTCGGAATTTACATGTGTTCTGTGATGTAAACCTACAGAATTATGCATTTCTTAAAGGCAGAATAGCTCCTGTGCTCTGTTGCTGCAGGCTCTGAGGAATGTCACTTGCAGAACATTCCTTTCCTGGGCAGCCAAGTTTGGAAGCTAGTTTATTCCTGGCTGCAGAACTGTGAGGATGTCAGAAGGGGAGACATGGCAAGAGAACTTCGATTTCCATCTATGCCCACATAGCAAGGATCAGTGAAAACCTCTCCTTTCATCTTGCAAAGACAGGTTAAAAAAAAAAAAAAGCAGGTCTGTGGGGCTCTCTAAAGGAGGGAAATGCAGGGCGGGGGGGGGAGTGACAAGGGGTGGGGGAGAGGAGAGAAAGGGAGTGTATCTGAGTGCTTGTGATTGGTAAGCTTTGCAAACGCATCTGCCAGCAGGACTTCAGTGGAATGTGAAACTAAATCATTTACAAGTTAAAGATAGACACGCAGAATATACAGCATCTTGGGCAGGGGTTTGCATTCAGTCTCTCACAGATTCCTGGTTTTGGAGCTTTCCTTTTGCCTCCTCTAGGACTAAGTTCTTGTTTCTTCAGACAATAAAAGAACTCTTAGTGTACTGGAATTATTAGGGGGGTGAGAAGATCATGGTGCATACCGCAGGGTGAGTAGCAAGCTTTATTTGAACTCCTTGTTGCTTTTACCATACATGCTCAGTTTCCTTTGATCTAAACAGTGCATGGAGGCATACTTAGAGGAAAAGCTCCTTCTTTGCCCTTTATGAGTGGTTTGGAATGCATGCCTCGGTGAGCTGGCATTATACAACTTTACTTGTTGTGGCATGTTTAAGATGTCTTTTTCTTTCATGATCCTGACACCATAGTTTAAAAGAGGTGTTTCATTCCTGCCAGATTTATTCTTCCCTGATAATATGCTTGATCTATTTCACTTGCAGAGTTCAAAGCAATTCTGCAATGACAAAGTTGAAATCAAGGTTGTTGTTGTTTTGATGGTTTAGTAGCAGGCCATCATAATGCTTCTCATGATTCCATTCTGTTCTTGGCTCTGTTTCTCTGTCACTCTGCAATGTGTAATTTGGAAGCACAAAACAGATTTTATTACTGTGAAACATGGTTTGTTTTTTTCCAATTAGTTCCCTTACTTGGCAATGTATGTCTTTTATTGTGGACTGTTTTGTTCTGTCTGTATAAGTTTATGTTCCATTTTTTAAAATGCACAGTAACATTTGTCTAAAATGGGATTGTTAAAACATAAGAGAGTACAGACTGTACTTGATCTTCTGATTGGTCAAAAATAGGCAAGTGGTCATTTATCAGATGTGTCTGCTATTTTTTGAAAAATCTTTTGATCCTCATTTGAACTCTAATTCTGAGCTCAGTTACTCATGCAGATATGCTGTGAAAGACATTAGGACTATTGCATGAAACTAATGGAAGGATAATATTCTGTGCTTTGGGATGGGGGATTTTATGGAAATATTAAAAACTGTTTTTAATGTCAATGAGTAAGAAAGGGCCCAGGCATACTTGCTTCCTTGCCAAAAAAAGAGAGGTGCATTGTACAGACTGGGGGGTTGTTTGATTAGATCTTGTAAAATGTTGGGCTTGTATTTAGTCAGTCTTTGTATTTCAACAGCTTGCAAGTTTTATTATGGTGTGAAAATATTTCCTGCTTTCCCCTTATACCATTGACTTTCTGAAATTCTATCTATAAAAAGCTGCTTGTTGCCGTTGAAGGGCTACCAAGAGTTTTTTATGGAGATATAAAATTCCTGATCTTCTGGTTTATATTTTGGAGAGTTGTTTAATGCCACAAGGGAAACTTTGGCTTGGAAATATAAAGAGCAACACTTGGCTGCAGTTGAAATCTGTTTCCTTCATTTGATGGTAAAATGCTGCACCTGACAATTTGTCCCTTTTTCCTTATTAACTAATTCCATATGTTATAGTACTCAAGATAATGTTTTTGAAGGGCAGGGAATATAAATAGCAAAACTGAATGTATGAATATGCTCCCAGCCCCCGGCTAATCATGATGGAGAGGAAGTAGAAATAATTTACAAGAACATACTTTAACAATGGAGGGGAAGAATGTGGGCATTATAACTAGTTGAATTAGTTCTCAACTCCTTAGTCCAGTATTGCTACTAAAATTAACATTTTATGTAATTCTAACAGTGTGCTTTGTACTGGAGACTCTAGTGGCAGCATATGTTTATAATGCTAATGTCACGATATCTATAATCATAGTATGATCGCTTCAGAGTTCCCAAAGTAGACTCCAAACAACCCCAACCTTGAAGGTATCCAAGCCACTTGGGTAGGGTAGGTCCACCTTTTTGAGGATTAAGAGTTTTAGCAAAAGTGTCTATGGTTTGGGTACCATGTTACTCTACTAACTAAAGCATTTCACATTTGGATTTTGTTCAGGGATATAAACTGGAGGTGCTAGGAATTGAACCTGGGATCTACTGCTGAGCTGTGGTCAGTCTCAAAGAGGGAATGTTAATGTGCTATGGTTAGAACTGCAAGTGATGGAAGATTATAAAGCAGGGGTCTTGAACCTCAAGCCTGTGGGCCCAATCCAAACCACCTGTGGTCCCAGTTTGGCCCACTGGACTTACCCAGAAGACCACACCTCTTTCTCCCAACCTCCAGTCGTCTGGTGGTTTCCTGGATTTTGCACAGTTTTTTTCCCCAGTCTAAAAGCTTGAAATGCCTCTCCTAAGGCTTAGTTATTGGCAGTAAGAACTTTAAAATGAAATAGGCTGGTATTTTCGCCATGCACATTTTGCCCTTGACCTGCTCCCCTTTGCCCCCACTCCGACTGGGATGCTGACCTCCCCAAGAGCTTCTCTAAAATTGAATCCAGCCCTTGGGCTGGAACAGGCTTGACACCCCTGCTATAACCTGCTGTAAAGCAAGCTTTTCTGCAAAGTGCTAGGAATCCAGGAATGACTCTTTCATTAACCAAACATGTGAAGGAACCTTTAGCAGCCATTTGTGTTGGAACAATACATCTCTTAGGAAAATAATACACAGGGTAAGCAAGGACAACTTTTACTGACCAACTGGTTTTCCCTCCCCATAAAATGGAAATACACTCTATGAATATATTTTGCTTCCCTCGCTCTTAAGAGCATTCACCAGTTACACAGCTGGCCAGTGTTATATCTCAAAACTTTGGGCTAAGCCAGGCATAGATTAACCAGCACTGACTGTACCTATTTCACAGGTCATTAATCCTGCCCTTTTCTGTTGTACTGTACTGTAGATTAATGTTAAGCTTTGTGTTCGGCATAGCCATGATGTACACAATAAGAAAAAAGCAGGACAATACAAACTACCTTATTTTCCTTGAAAAGGAAAAGTTTATAAAACTACTTACAAAAGTGAAATGAATGGAAATTAAACATAGTAGCACCATCATTTCTAGTTTTGTCATGTTCTTGATAATTCTTTTATTAAATCTCGCAAAGGTATGGCTTCTAGCACAAGTCAGTATTCAGATAACCTTCTCAAAGCAAACTCACCATGGTAATACAAAACATGGGGTTAGGTCTATCTACATGCAGGAAGAGTTCCACATTTTAATGATTTAAACTCCCAATATGAAATTCCACATAACTCACAATTTCACTTTGAAAAGAATTATGGAATATTTAAGCATATATTTATGTTGGCAATAACGTCATCTGAATATAGTTAACTTCTTAGGGACAGTTCCTCAACTGAGGTAGATTGCTTTGTTATCCTTGCCCATTGTGTTAGAAATTTCAAGAAATTCCTCCACCTGGTACTAGTCCCAAAATAGTCTTATTTTATACCTCTGGACACTACATGTAAAGGAACTGTTTGAATACACATTGTCATCTCTAAGCAAGGGGTTTCTTAAGTCCTTCCATTAGGATCACCACCAGTGAGATGATACTGTTAGAGTTAAGTGACCCTCTGAGACACTTTGGTTAATTCTAGATACAGGGCAGCATTTACACCCCTGCCAATTCTCTTACACCCCGATAATTGCGTTGTGCAAGCAGCCCCCACCACTTGCATAATGGCAATTTAGCACTTCCGGGCCAACCCGAAATTAGTGGCAATGCTCATTTCTGGAAGGAGGCAAGTCGGCGGAGCCCACATAAGGGAGCTCCACTGACCTGCCTCCATCCAGAAACTAACATTTCTGCTAATTTCAGGGCTTCCTTTAGAGAGCACTAAATCTCCCTTGCCTAAGCAGTGGGTCCCGCTTGCACAACGGAATTGGCAGGACCCACCACTTGTGGAAGGGGATCAGTGGGGCAGAAAAGAATAAGCAGGGATATCAGTGTCCTGTTAGATTCTGCCTACAGTCAGGATATTTTGATGTTGAAATAATCATCTGTAGGGATAAACATGAGGCATCCTTGAACTGCAGGCATATATGTATGATTGTGAATTGACATTTATTTATTACTCCTAATTGCAAATTGCTCTCAGAGCAACATACAGTAAAAACACAAATAAAACCCCAAATCCATATAAATCAAATCAAAAGCAGCATAATAAAACAATCAATTAAAAGTACCAATTGGTTAAAAGCAGCAGAGGCTAAAGCCACAGGCATCACAACAAGTTCTAAAAATATCACAGAGATAAACTACTTAAAATCACAACACAGTAGAAATATAAAGAGGATTAAAAGGGTCTTTGCCTGACACCAAAAAGAAAACGAAGTAGGTTCCATGTAGACTTCTTTGGGGGAGGAATTTTAAACTAGGGGGTTCATTTCCAAATATATCCACCTGCCATACCTCACCATGCAAGGCACTCGGAGCAGTGCCTGTAATGACAATCTCATGACTTGGGGTAGGAATACAGGAAGAGGTGTTCCTTCAGATACTGTGGCCCCAAGCTATGAACGGGGTTTATATCAGCACATTGCATTGGGCCCAGAAACAATCTGAGAACCAGTGAAGATAATCCATGAATAGTCCATAGATTTTTATCAGACATACATCTGAATGTATTGTCATGGATAAAAATGTATTGTCATGTTGAAAACGTTTTTATTTGCCTCGAAATTTACTGATTTATGATGCCAGCTGTTATGATTTTTAGATTATGGCCTACTGATTATATAGTTGTGCTTTGTTTTAGCTGCAATTTATATTTACATTGTAGTTTTATTGTTGGACATACTTGAATATGTTGTACATGGCAGGTAGTATAGAAATGTTTTAAAATGAAGAAATGAAAAGAAAAATACATTTAACATTAAATCAGTTTGGACCTAACTAATGTAAGAGACAATCAGGAAACGATAATGACTGTTCCTCTTTTTGAAAGAATATTGCGGATAGCTTTTAATTGTCCGGCTTAGCCCCGAATTAGTATTCCTTCACTCAGAATACAAACTTCAGTGATTCATAATCAATTGAATACAAGGTGAGCATTACAATCCCCTGAATTCTTCTCTGGCTCAGATTTTAATTTGAGGCAGAGAAAAACTGAATTCTTTCTACCTTCACACTCCTCTCCCACCAGCTCATCTTGCTGGTGCTCTGGCTGCCGCAGAGAAGAAGAGAGGGGTGTGTCTCAATCTTTCCCTTAGCACATGGTTCTGCTACAGCACTAAGTCATGTGCCAAGAGCCCTGGGAAATGTAGTTTTCCCACTCAAGGGTAATTGTTTTGACATCTACTCCTGTTAATTTCTTTAATGCTTTATTGTAAATTGTGATATGCATTAAATTTTCAACTCACATATATTGAGTTATGTGCTTAATTCGCTAAAGTAGGTTATAATTAGATACTTATATCTCCGAGTTCCATCACAAGGAGGTCCACTATGTATTTACAAAATGAAGGGGCTTCTCTGTGGTGGTTCTTCAGCGTTGGAATGCTCTCCTGAAGGAGATATGACTGGCGACAACTCTGTATTCTTTTCGGTGCTGGGAGCCTGGGACAAGACATTTTTATTACCCAGGCATTTTAAATTGATTGTTTAGTTGGCTGATTTAATAGTTATGCCTCTCAGTTCTACTATATTGATTTGATTTTTATTGTTGTAACATTTTATCTGTTTTTAAATTGTATGTATACTGGCCCTGGGATTCAATGCAAATGAAGGAGCAGTTTGGACATTTAAGACAAACAAACAAACAAATAAATAAATTATTTTACAGGCTTGTCTATAGCATTTCTAGCTGTACAATCCAATCCTATACGCTACTGCATGGGGCCCCCACATGCTTGAGACCACAGGACTAAAATATCAGAATATAGAAATCAGGGCTACCAGAGTATCAGCTGTTAACAGCCATATAATTTCATCACGATTGACAAGGGAAGCATAATTAAATCAGGATGATTTGAAGTTACCAGTACTGGGAAGAGGATGCAGGAGAAACAGTTTAATCCTCACTACAATATATTTGCACTGACCTACTTAAAACACTGAAGATAATGTCTCCTTTCCCATTACAGCAAAATTAATTTGTTCAGCAAGTTTAATGCAACTGCACACAAGGAAATTGGTTTTCCTAACAATTCTAGGAGGAAGTTTGGGCATAAGATGGAAAATATTATTTATCACAACTTAATTCAAGGAATTGAACATTTTGTCCAGTGTTGTAAGGTATTCCTAGCCAAAGCAAGTCAGTTGTAAACACTTTGAAGTGAATGCTGAACTGTGAAGTGGTACTAAGTGTGTCTCCCTGGAGAGAGAGTTCCATAAACAGGGTGCCAGCACTAAAAAGACCCTTTCCCTGGTTACCCTCAGGTTCAAATCAACAGACAGAGCCCCTGAAGAGGGGCTTCAAATGATGATCTCAGAATTCAGTCAGGTTCAAGTGGACACAGGCATTTGTTAGGCTACCCTGGACCCTAGAGATATAGAATTTTAAAGGTGAAAACTAACTCTCTGGGTTGTATTTGGAAATGGACTGACACAGCCTGTACAGTAGTTAAGCACTCATATGAGGTGTTCTCTTTGTTGATCCTGGTCAGAAGTTTCACAGCAAAGTTTTAGAGCAGTGGAAGCTTCCAAGAAGTATTCATAGGTAGCATTACAGTAGTCTAATGTAGAGGTTATTGTAACATGGTTAACAGTGGCCAGGATGCCTCTGTCCAGAATGGTTTGTAGCTGGTACACCATCTTAATGTGTAGACATCCAAAAAAAGGGCCAGATCTAACAGCATCCCCAAATTTGATCTTTTAGATGGAAGTGAACCATCTGGAAGCTCTCTTCAACTGAGGTTGTTGGGACACCTTCTTTTTTACTGTCACTACTTATTTGTTCCATTTCACTCTGAGACATATATGTACTTCAGTGACATATATGTATTCTCTCACATACCTGCTAGGGATAATCACCTGGGAACCATTAATCATAATTTTGAAACTGCCAAGCTTACCTAAAATTCTATTTTCATTTGGCATCCATTCATTTTTACAAATGAATTTATGAAACAAACTTTTCCACAGAAAAATTAAGCAGCGGGAAATTTTCTGCCCCACATCACTGTTTGCAGCTGGAGATCATGGGTGCTTGCAAGCAGCCACCATGCTCAACAGCAAACAAGATCTGTGCAGTTCAGGAAACTCCCTGTGCAGGGCTCTCCAGGGTTGCTCGCTGTCATTTGCAGTTTGAGCTCAGGTGTACTTCGAACTGACCCCCAATATGAGTATGGGCAAACTCCAGTGCTGTGCTCACCTCAAACTGGGATCACTCAGCTAATTCAAGCTGTGGTACTTGCATTGTTGAGCACCTCCACTCTGAAACCTCACCCCATTCTTGGCCAGAGCAGGGTTAGCAGAAAGGACTGTCTAAACAAAGCCGTCCCTGGAATTCTTAACTGCCAGAAATGACTTCAGGTTGTTTCAGACCTAACTGGGAGCAGTACCCTTCGAACTGCATTGCTTCCAGTTAACTGAGATTAGCCCTGGTCAGTGGGAAGCACTCGGGTGATGTGGAAGTGCCATTTAAGTGGGTGATGTCATTTAATCATCATACCTTATTTACATACATAGTGGCCTATGCGGCTGGCTATTTGTAACACAACCACCTCGGTGTGTGGGAGGCATTTGAAGTGTCTTAACATACAGTTAGCAGGTTTCAGCCACACAGACCTAATCCCCAAGTGTCTACATTGGCTGAACCATTTGGGAAGCTACTTTATGCAAAGCTTCTCAGGTAATGCACCATCTCTGAAAGCTACATAACATTCAGCCAATCCCATAGGTTACTACATGTACAAACACAGCCTAAGTGGACTGGATTTACTTGTATATTCTTTACCATGCCCTTCAAACCCAAAGATGTCATATGATGTCCACTGATCTATCCAGCCCAATGCTGTCTTCTCTGACTGGCAGTGATGTTCCAAAATCTTGGGAGGGGACTTTTCCCAGTCTAGTGACCTCTGATCCTTTTAGGTTACCACAGTTATGTTTTATTTTGTCTTATAGTATTCTTACCTACTGTATTCTAATATAACTAAATGACAAGGGGTAAAGGCGTTAGTGGAAGAAAAAAACCCTTCCAGGAACAGTAACAATGCCCTTCAGTTCTCCTGAATGCAGCTGCCAGCATGGAGCTGTACAATGGCCAAACACTGTCTTATGCTTCAAAGCATGTCTGATTTATGTTTCAAAATCCAAATATTAATTAGCACTGTACAGTTGCTGAACAGACTTACTCCAAGCTTGTTATCCTTCCCCCCTTTGCAAGCCTTTGCAGCACCTATGAGGGCCCTTTTCCCAGTATGCATTGCGAGCTTGTTAGGCACCTCTGCTGATCTGAGTTGGTTGCTGTGTTAGGAATGATAGACAGTGCAGAATGGCAGCTGCAAAGATCCAGGTCAGTGCATGTAACAGGTTCGTTAATATCCCTCCATATGGAAATGTTATTGCAGATGTAAATCAGGCACAAGGCAGGCCCTGTGGATTGCCGTGTGCCATGCAGGATTTCTAAATGGCTGGGAGGAGGAGGAGGAGCAGAACCTCTGGCAGATAAACACAGATGTTTCTCCCCCCCTTACCTATTGCAAAACAAATTTTGAAAATCCACCCAGTGTGTCTCCTGCTTGCAGAAGCAGGAGCCAAACTGATGGCGCTGCCGTCTCTGGTGCCAACTGGCTCAGAGTTGCCACTTCTTGTATTTGTAAAGTGACAAGAGCAGCACGTGCTATTTAGCATTCCCTTTCAACTGTGCCACCCTAGTCCCCAACTGGCAGGCAGTGGATGAAAGGCTACTGGGATACGGAAGGAGAAAACAGCTTTGAGCACAGTGGCCACAATACTGGTTTGAAATGTAGAGATGAGGGTTTTTCTTTCACATTGATTATTGCCCCCAAGACGACTGTGTGTACTACACACTATATCAGCTTGCCTCACACAGGTCCCTTGCCATAGGAGGGTCCCATCTCAGACTTGCAAACTGAGGAGAGAAAAGGGGATATCAAATGCCACTTTTCAAAGACTCATTTTCCGTTTAGTAGCACAAACCTAAAGCAAAGGGGATGCTCTAAGCCAGCTTTCTCCAACCTGGTGCCCTCCAGATGTGTTGAACTACAACTCCCAGCATCCTCCAGCCAGCACAACTGGAGGGCACCAGGTTGACGAAGGCTGCTCTAGGCTTCGATGGGGTTTCAGTTTTCACTTCCTGAACCTGCTCATCTTCCTAGGTAAATTCACTTCAGTCGATGGCCATTGAAAATAAGTATAATATTGATGGTGAACAAAATAAATGTATTCAAACTTTTTTTAAAAAAATTACAGTTCTAAAAAATTCCCCCTGGCTACACCTGATTAAAGGAAGATTCCTTTTTTTCATATGGTACTGTTTCCTTGCTGAGGTTTAAAGCTGAAAAGTGTGTCTTACTAAACATCCATATTGTCCTACAGGCTCTCAGCTATAGTGCGCGCTGTCTTTACTTTGGCTCTGAATGCAGCCCACGTGAGTAAACTTCACTGATAAGCTCTAATCTGCATTTGGCAGATTTTTGCATTTGGCAGATCTTGCCTCAGTGAAAGGGACTGAGTCTTCAAGCCTCCCTGAACACTGCAGTCAAATGAAGGGATAGAAATATTTTAACAGCTCAATCCTTTGCATGTTTACTCAGAAGCAAGGCCCCTGGTGTTCAAAGGGGCTTACTCCTAGGGAACTGTGCATAGGATGGCAACCTAAATTAAATTATTTCCCAGTAACTAGAGTGTCTGGAAAAGATTATGCCACTTCCCATACAGTGTATTCTTCACAATTCAAGCGGTGCATGATCATTGAAACCAACATCTGAATATTTATTGGGCCTGATTTGCTGAAATAATTTCAGAGAAAACCAGATATGGTAGATTATCATTGCTTTTCAAAGTAAAACTTTGAATATGTATCCATCTTAATGGGTTTTTTATTCAGTGTTGCCCCTAAATAAATTATTTAAATGTTGTTAAAACAGTGATAAAAAATGAATACTCCCTCGTTCTTAGTACTTAGAATTTAATATTGTAATTCTATGTTTTTGATGTACCATTCTGCTTGTTCATCCAGAAAGGTGGCAATTAAAGCAACCCTTTACACTTTTAAAAATTAAATTCTTTTTCTGAAATATTAAAATATAGAATCCATCCTATTGACAATCTTATTCATTTATTTGTGCAAGGCAGAATGGAAGGTCAAACAAAATTTGAGCTCTTAGCAAAGAAGTGTCACTTCATATTAGTTTAACATAGCAAAAAACTATAGGAACACATGTTTATCTAGGTAAGAATTCCCAAAACTCGTGTATACATGTGGAATCAGCTGGGTATATACTCATAATTATATAGGCAGTTATATAGCTGCCTATATAATAACTATGATATTGAGTAAGATCAGAATTATTATCTGTAGAAAGACGTTTAGATCCTGCATTTCCTCTGTTGGAAGGAAAACCATGAGCTCCTCTAGAAATTGATTAATAGTAGACGCAGGATAGATGAAAGGAAATATGCTAATAGCCCTCCAGAACAACTGAGTAAAGTTGTTCACTCAGCAAACATACCATCAACATATGGATTTCATTATCAAATGAAGTGGTGATGGCCACTACAGTGGCTGTAAACAAAGATCAGACAAGTTCAAGAAGAATAAGTCTATCAATGGTCATTAGTAAAGATAACTAAAAATGGAACCTTTGTGTTTAGATACAGCAGGGGTCCCCAGTGCAGCACCCATGGGCATTATTGCACCCACAGGGACTCCAACAGTGCCCATGAAGCTCTCCACTCCCTGGCCCCTTCAAAAATGTATTCTTAATAAAAGCCTTGAAAAATGTTAGGACACCAGATTCTCCTTCCTGTTCCTGAACTTGCTGCTGATCAGCTGTTAGCTGGGTAAGAAGAGAATGAATGTGTTGCTTCCTGGCACCGCCCACCCAATCTTCTTCTGCTCACACAGACCTTTCCCCTTTGGTCTCTCCCACTCTCTAGCCTCGCTATTTCTCTCCCCCCACACACACTGCTTTACTTTGCTGTTTCTCCCCACTCCTAGCTTCTATCCTTGCCCTTTCTCTTGCTATTTACCTCTCCCTCTCAGTCCCTAGTCTTGCTTTTTCTCCCTCTCTCTCACTGCTTTATCTCGCTGTTGTGGGGAACAGAGTGGTTGAGCCTGGGGTCAAAGTAGGGAAAACGTTTCCTTTCCTTTTGGGGACAGGGACATGTTCCTTTCCTTTGCGGCCAGGGAAAAGTGGATAGGATTGGCAGAGCTATGTAAACCTGCTCAGAAGTACTTCCTATTGAGCTCCATGTAACCATGCATAGGCTTGCCACTCTAAATGGGTATTTTGTTGTGCTTCTTTGGAGTCAAATATGTAGATTGGCTTTGGAGTTAAGACTCTTCCTCCACTTGTACTCGGTTTTCTGGGTGAATCACTTGTCTTTTGACTAGCCAGGCCCCCACAGCAGCCATTATGTGACTAACCACATCCTCCATGGGAACCATTTTGTGGTGGTGCCCACAGCAGTTTCTCAAATTCCCAAATGTGCCCACAGGTCCAAAAAGGTTGGGGATCCCTGAGTATCCTGGATTTCAAGAACCTGGGGGGGGGGATTGGGCATGGCTAAAATCATCATTCTTTGCCACTTAGTTCACACATAGGGTGTTTCCAGTGTATCCCTAAACATGTGAATGCAAACCAACTTGTGTTTGCAAACACACACATACATCTGCACTCTTTGGGGAGCTGTGACTAGCTGTAGCTCTCTGTTGAGTGTACACACAGTGGCAAACCCAGATTTGTTTTGTGAGATAGCCCTAAATGGTGCTTGAATACCAAACACTGGAGCTTGCTTAGCTCTGTAAATGCATTCTCCTCACCCCCACACTCTCTCCCCCTCTCTACATAGAACAGCATTGTTCCTTCCTTGTTCCAAATACTTGTTTGTAAGTAACCTGTGTATCCTGTGTTCTTTCCTGCTGAGAAATAGAAGGCCACATGCTTGTTTAAAAGTACCTTCTTTCTTGTGTCCAATATAAGCCATCTCAAATTGCGTTTCCCACTACTCCTGGGCTGTCCGGCTAAGATGATCTCCCACACTGGAGGCATTCAAGATGAGGCTGGACAGCCATCTGTCAGGGATGCTCTGACTTGGATTCTTGCATTGAGCAAGGGGTTAGACTCGATGGCCTTGTAGGCCCCTTCCAACCCTACTATTCTATGATCTCTCCAGACAGTGTGCAAAAGTAACTAAACGGTGGGGCCTTCACATACATGGCCTTGAGAGAATGTAGATGTTGCTACTTCATGCTTACTGAATACATGTGGAGTATATTTTAAATTTATATCAAGGTAAACTGAGGCAGCCAGGTGGCATTCACATAGAGGCTTGTGGTCTTTTTCCTTATTATCTAAAGACTTGTCTGTGCTTCCCCTCAAGTTCAGCCCAAAACTTCACATCCCTGGATACTCCCTTCCCGCGAAGGATAACAAAAACATCAGCAACAACAACAACGCACTTAACTTACAACAGAGTAGTAATAAATATGCATCTGCCTATTATTCTTCATATGCTGCCATTCAGGAATGACAGATGTATCATGATTTAATATAGCAGTAATGCCTTCCATCCAAAGCAGGTTTCATCCAAGGATTTCAAAGTGCTTTGCCGAATTTATTTAGTAAAGTTTTACAGTACCCTTGTGACATACGTAAGGGATATATATGGACTATTTTACCCCACTAACTTGCGGCCAATTTGGGGACTAAATGTGGTTTCTCATTAAGAGAACATAGTATGCCTCACTTTCTATACATTGTGTGGTATTGTTTCCAGGTAGAGAAACTATCAAAAATAGTATCAAGATTGGGGGAGGGTGCATTTTAAAATGCTTTACAAAAATCTCTAGATTCCTGGCACAGGGAAAGAAACTCTCTGTACAACAAAAAGATATATTTATCCAGATTATCAGAACCATTTTACATCAGCTCTTGGGATTACAAATAACTGTTCCACTGTTTTTAGATTTGGTTTCACAAGTTCCACATATATCCAAGCTCGTCAACCCTGTAAAAAGCCTCCTAGGAATGAGCGATTCTAAAGGCCTGCTTTGCATTTGAAGCAAGCCTTGTGAAGAAAAATGATTACCTGCAGAACGGGGGATTCTCTTGTTGTTTTCCACTAATTGCCAATATTAAAATAAAACTCCTAGAAAAAAAAAACTCCTACCTTAATTGAAGGTAACTAAATACATAGTAATTGCACTTACTGATAAAATTATATTCAACAGACCTTCAGCACCTGTCCTCTAAAGGCAAGCAACATTTACCTTATCCAACACTGGCAATCTGCCAGTGCCAATCATGGTGCTAGCAGGAATAACTGCGAGTAGAATGGGAAGCTAGCACTTCATAGTGCAATCCAGGAAGTAGCTCAGACTATCACGAGAAGGATGGGGCAGGTCAGTGGAACTCCCGCAAGCTCTGCTAACTTGTCCCATTCTAGAAGTGCTAGTTTGGACCAGTTTCTGGTTGCGTTATCAAGTGGTAGCGGTTGCTCCTGCTAGCACAAGGGCAGTGTTGGATACTAACCAGGGTCATTGCAAATGGGAACCCTGTGATGATACACATGCAAAGAGACCAGGGGACCACACATTTTGGCTGGTCTCGATGCCGACCCCAAAAGATGTGGCTGCCAGAACTATGCCCCACCTCTTACACTGTGCCTCTGAAACAAAGCAAAAGGCCAGGGACAATCCCCCATGTTTGGTTTCAGGACTGGGCTGTGGGCAGTGATCTGAGGTGAGGTAGGAGACAGGAACCAGGCACCATGGGACAAGCAAGTAGTCAGGTCTGAAGAGCAGGTCAGGACCAAATAATACAGGAAGACACCAGAACTCAGTAAGTCCTTACTATTTAAGCAAGGCTTAAATGGAACAGGAAGCCTTCTTAAACTCCTTCCTGTTCAGGAGAATACAGTAGCCAGCCTGAGTGGGCAGGGTCATTCCTGGGCTTGACAATACTAAACTGCCCATCCCTGGGTTGCAACATGCTGTTCAGTGATTCAGCTGGACATAAATCTAAAGACTCCCCGTTCAAGACACAGAAGCTCCTTATGCTTGAAAGTGAGTTGATCTGCAGGATGTATAATCCACAACATACCCTTTGCAAATAATATAATTTATACCAATCTTAAGTGATAACATGAGGAAGTGTTGAGGTGTATGCTCATTTACTGAAGCCAGTTATTATGTAAATAAATCCTGGCTTTCACCACTGATTGAACGGATTATCAACTGCACACAAAGCAAAGCTTCTAATTGGGTTAGTAATGGAAGTGATAAGGCTTTTGTAGAGAATCTGTGTTAGGATGATTTAAGTAATGTAGAAAATTATGCATTTCATGGTAGAGGGGACAGAGACAGCTTAGATTTTGTGGAGCCCTAGAGTTGTTTTTAAAAAGAGTGTTTGTTTTATTAGTCATTCCAAGAGACATTCAGACAGGTTCCACTACTTGGCCTCTTGCAAAGATAAGTCAGTGAGCTCCGTCTCGGCCTCTTCCATCCTACTCTTTAGAACAAAAAGCAGGTAACAACGCACCAATATCTACTGCCATCTTGTTTGTTGTTTTTAAGAGCAACCATGGGAGACCTTACCTGGAGTCTTAGCAGTAATTTGAATTGCCTGTACTGTGGCTCCACCAAGGCAATTTTAAGCAGAAGACTAGAGAAGAGGGTGCCACACAAAACGATGGCCTATGTGAGTCTATGGGCTTCTTCTCACAGAGCTTTTATCCTGCTATTAAGATTGGTTACTCACAGAATTTTGTGGGCCCTTTAGATGATATCGTTAACCTCCAGGGTGTCTCCTGCACTAAATGACCTTTATTCCTTTTTTTTTTTTTAAAGATCAGAGATAATGAGCTATCAAATTACAGTGCTTGAGTTCCCTCATGAAAAAGGGAAAGCCACAATGGGAGGAGCTAGACCACAGTGCCATCTAGTGGCTGTAGAATGAAACTTACGGAAGACTCAGACAAGGGGGTAAAGGAGGGGGAAAGAAGCATGTAAAGGGGGGGGGGAAACTGGGAAAAGAAGTGTGTAAAGGGAGTCTGTTGTGATCCTGCATTTGAAATAGAAACAGAAAACCCCATTTTGAGTGTGGGATTTTAGGCTGGTGTAGAGATGCTCTGGGCCACAGTGGCTTAGTGGTTAAGACGCTGAACTGCTGACCAGAAGGTCGGCAGGACAGCAGTTTGAGACCCGAGTGCTGCGTGACGGAGTGAGCTCCCGTCTTCAGTCCCAGCTCCTGCCAACCTAGCAGTTCGAAAGCAAGAAATTGCAAGTAGATAAATAGGTACCGCTTTGGCGGGAAAGGTAACAGCGTTCCGTGCACCTCGGTGTTCAGTCATGCCGGCCACATGACCACGGAAGCGTCTTCGGACAGCGCTGGCTCTTCGGCTTAGAAATGGAGATGAGCACCACCCCCTAGAGTCGGACACGACTGGTTGGGGACACCTTTACCTTTTTTTTTTTTAGAGATGCTCTATGTAATGAAGACTTGAAACGCTTAAGTTTATGTTACCAATTACAACCAGGTACAGCCTCTGTTCATGCTAACCATCAAAAGCATCAATCAAATCTATATAAGAAAAAGTTAGTGTATTACTAGAGATCTACCAGACCGATTTTGCTCATGTTTTAAAAACTGAAGCTTGAGCAGTCACAATTTCTTTTAATATGTATGTCACCATTCTGTCCTCGTACAACGAGGCCATAAATGCTTCAGACTTATTCATACTTAGAGTAGACTCACCAATGGGACATAAGTTATTCATTGATTTCAGTGGATCTACTCTAAGTATGACTAAGTTGGGATACAACCCTAAGTATTTAATAAAAAAGGGCCATATCTCTCAAGTTGTTCCAGAGATAATCTTAAATAATTATATGATAATAATTAATTAAATGTTGGAGCACATATTTACACTAATCCAGCAAAGGAAATTCCCATGTGTAACTGAGGGGGTGGGTGCATATTAGTTGCATATCTCAATCTGCATAACAGTGCTCGTTTGAACCATATCAGACTGACTAGATGCATCATTTTGATGCAAGTGAGGATGAATATCCCCATCCATGGTCAGCATTTGTTATGCATGCAACTATAGCTGGATCGGGGCCATGGTCTGTCATGGGGAGGTGGAACTGTTCCTTTTGAACTTAAGATAGATAACCTATCAATGATTTTGGGATTTGTAATCCCGCCCCCAGCCTTTTAATATAATGAAAGATTATTTTCCTTTGTTTGTTTTAAAAACCTGCAGAAAGCCTTGAGCAAGAAAATGCCATCTCACAGCTTGATCACATTCCAGAAAGAATCTTGCTGGCAGCAGGATTTGCAGAATCTATTACAGATTTGCTTTCTAAATCCATAGAATTATTCACCATGAAATCCTGCCACTGAATACAGAGCATTTTCTGTCTTAGTCTTACATGATTGTAAGCATTCCACTGTGGGTGATTGAAGCCTCAATTGTTTCCAGATTACACTACATGTTTTCATAAGGCTTTGTGTCTCACCACATTGTTCCCTACTGTTAGAAACCCAAAGTGAATTCCATCTGACTTGTAGTTCTGCCTCTCTGAATAAGAGAGCCTAGTGCAATTGCTTTCAAACTGTGTAAGTAGCCTTCAGTTTCTGCTTTGTCAGAGACCTTGCTTATTAGTTTATTCCAAAATTACTCCTTTTTTAATTGCTTTGTGTTGTCTTCACTGGGTCTTCACTTATAATGTATGGTTTGCTAGAAACATATTTAATTGGGCTTTTGCTGAGGTGTTCTCTGTTTGTGAGCCTCCCCGCTAGGTGAGTAATTGCAGTGGTTCCTGAGTGGCCAGATCTTGCAAATATTGTTTGCTATGGAGCTATTATTAAGATCCGGGAAGTCCTCTGTGTTTGATTCTTGTGTTCAAGGGTACTTAGATGAGCACGGAGTTCTTCAACCAGTTAGTAAGCCCTTCAAGCCCCTTATGGAGAGTTGGTGCTCAAAGCACTAACCTGGACTGAAGTGATCCATGTCAGGGCTGCTGGGGCGGGGTGGGTGGGGAGAGACAGATCTCCCTCAGAGTGTTAACCCATCATTCCCTATACCCATGGCTGATCTGGATGTGTCATGGACAGACCAAAATGCAGCATGGCTAACCTGGCACTGCATTTTGGACTGTCCAGAAAATGACGATGTCACACAGATGTCTCAGTTTCATTAGCCCTGGACTGTTGCCTTCTCCGTCATTGAAGCTTTAAGGTGCTTGCCTGCCGTTATCAAATTTCTAGGGATGTACGAAAGTCACTTACCTTTTCGAAGGGTGACATTCGCGGTGGGGGGGAGGTGCTCCGTCCCTCCCCCCGAAATTCTGTCCTGGGGGGGAGGCGCTCCGTCCCTCCCCCCTGAAATTCTGGCTGGGGGGGAGGTGCTTTTCCATATCCCATACTTCCTGGTGGGGGTGGGGGTTGGAGTGAATGTCATCTGACTGGCAGAGGCTGCTCAGCCAATAAGAGAGGCTTCCCCCCTTCTCTCCCTCCCTCCTTTCCCCTGAAACTCCAGATGCACCTGCATTTCAGGAGCAAGCCTCATTGAGCACAATGGGAGTTACTTCCGAGTAGACATACATATGCTTGTGCTGGGAAAGGGGAGGGGGACACAGGGATGGGAAACCAGCCCCTTTTCTGACTGCAGCACCTCTAGAACAAAGGTGTGAAGTAGTTACTTCCTAAAGCAATAAAGTAAGCCATGGAGGTTCAGTAAAGGTTCAGTAAAGCACTTTACAGGCTTCAAGGAAAGTGCTTTAAACTCTATTCAATTCAGGGGGATCTCTCTGTAAATTCTGATGTGGGCACTCAGAGGGCAAGCCTCATTCAGCACCATGAGGAGACACTAATGGGTTCATTCTGGGAAAGAGAGCAGTAAACACAGGGACAGGGAAACCATTCCCCATTGTAACCTGGTGTTGTGCAGGACCACTGTAACGGAGGTGTGATTTAGTTACGTCTGAAGGCAATAAACCAAGCCACGGAGAATCACAGGTTCTGTAAAGTGCTTTACAGGCTTCGGGGAACCAGTGCTTTAAAATCTGTATTTCAGTTCAGGGGGATCTCTGTAAATTCTGATGTGTGCAAGCCTCATTGAGCACGATGGGAGTTACTTTTGAGTAGATACTAATTGGTTTGTGCTGGGAAACACAGGGGACAGGAAACAGCCCTTGACCGGGGTCAAGGCACACCCCTGGGTAGGGCTAGCATACCTGAGGTAAATGCATGGGTTGGGCACACAACAGCTATACTGTGAAGAACCTGACTTAAGGAAAAGAATTGGACTTTAAGCACTCATAACTGGTTAAACCTCCCTGCCCAGTCTCCACAGTGGGTATGAAAATTAGACCCTCTGATCCTCAGAAGATCTGTGCCAGTAAACTGAGGAGCAGAGAGGGCCCAATACAGCTTCTGATTGAGCTGCTGGCTAATCAGCTTTGCCCACCCCATTGCCTCCCCGGATTGGGAAGGCGACAAGTGGGCAAAGCCCTAACCTGGCACCTCAAGGAATGGCTCCTCAGGGTGAGGGCTCAGTTGGGAGGCAGCTCTCACCTTCCTGGAACTGATCAGGGAAAGGCGAGCAGGGAGTAAAGCCAACTGAGCCGCAGCTTGAGGAGCTGTCCTCCCACCCTTCTCCTTTCCCTGAGAGAGACAGGTCTTCAGGGAGGGGTTTCACCTGAGGCCTTTGCGGCCTAGATGGGGAGGCCTGGTGGGTGAAATTCAGCCCACAATATGGAAGTTTCTCATCCGTGCCTTAGACAGCATGGGACATGGCTATCTGAAGGCCTGCCCTGTCTACCACATGAGTCTGCCCAAACCTTAGACCCTTCATCTGAAGTCTCTGCCGAAGTCCTCCTGTCGTGTGGTTAGTCGAGTGATTACTAGAGGAAGGGCTTTGTCAGATGTGGCATCATATATTTGCAGTACCTTCCCTGGAGAAATTTGTCAGCACCAACCTTGATGTCTTTTTGGCGCTAGACTAAAACATTTTTTATTTGATCAGACATTCCAGCATGTTGTCTAGTTGGTTTTCATGGTGTTTTTATGACTTCTGTTGTTTGTGTATCTTCTGGTAATGGCTGATGCTTCTGCAACTTTTATTGATTGTATGTTTGAATTTTATTGTATTTGCTTTTATTATTTTCAGACCTTCCTTCCCTTCTCACTCTTTATGCTGAAGAGTGACTAGTAGGACTACCAAATAACTAAACCTGGAGTTAGCTCTGACAGTGATTGTGCTTCAGGGTCTCTGAATCTTTACCCCAGAGTTCATGGATGGATGCACAATTCATGTATATTTATGCATTGCATTTACATAGGGATCCAATATCGCTCCTGGGCAAGCTGGAAAACAGAAAAAAACAAAGTGCAGAAATAATTTTGTACTACACAAACAGCAAGTAGTGGAGAAATGAACTCTATAGCTGACACAGTTTTACCTTCCCAGTCCAGGAGCAGTAATTTAAATCTGCATATTCAGTGTGCTTTACTTGCTGATGTTGTATATCAAGTTGAAGTATCTAATATTCCTTTCCCCCAAAGGATATGATGTAATTTGGATGTGCGTGCTAATAAATAAAATATTTTGCTGAAATAACAGTTAGCTTGAGAGATTGGTCTTTCAGTGATTCAGTATGTTTGGTAATATGGCACATTCTCTCTGGAAATCTATGTACCAGAAAACCCATAGGCAAGAGAACGGCAAGATGGCTTTGATAGGCAATAATGGAGAAAGAATCCTTAGTCAGGAAGGAACTTCATGCATATAATGGATTTCTGTGTCAGCATGGATTTAAACATGTTATGATGCTTTCCTGGGTCACCATAATTTTTCTAGCCATTTCTTCATGGTACGTTTTGGTCTGAGAATTTGCCAAGTAGCTCGTTCATCAGTTCGGTACTCCAGGGTTTGGGATAATACAAGCACACTTGAATCCTGTAATGAAAGGGGTGGCATAAAGGGCTAAATAAAGAAATTTCTAAAAAAACAGCAACACACACAACATTTTAATTTTGACAGATATACAAGATATACAGTTGGGTATATACAGGGTTGTCAACTGTTGATAGTCTTTTAAGAGATATAATGTACAATTTGCTTCATAACCCAACTAAACGAAAAGGCTAGTTGAAACTGGTTATGTGAGTCTAATCTCTTGTACAACCTGATCCTTAGCATGTTTACTTGAACATAAGTCCCACTGGCTTCAATGGTCCTTATTCCTAGTAAGTGTACTTAAAATTGCATTGTAAGGCTGAAATCCTAAGTGGTTCAGTGAGAGGGAGCGAAGTGGCGGATCTTCACACTCATGCTGGCTAAGGCAGGTGGGGGTGAATTTATTCGGCTTTTTGACATAGCGGAACCTATTTATTCAGAATTTTCCCCCACTGCAACCAATAGGCACAATTAGCTATGCCAGAACCAGGCTGGCATATCTGAGGAGCCCAATCCAGCTGTCAGGGATTCCAAGCCCTCCCGCTGAATAATGAAGCAACCAGGACTCCTCACTGTGCAATCCACAAACTCTTTATTCAGCTAATAGCACCTCTTCACCTCTGAAGCAAAGCTAAGAGATGTCTCTAGCCCTAATTAGCAAAAGAAATCTTTTGGCAAGAGAGCTACTGAAAGCAGGGCAGTTGCCTTTCAAGTAAAATGGATGGGTTTCCCCGTCTACTCATCCAGCTCTTTCTGGGTTCCTCCCAGCCCAACTCCTGATGAGACACTTCCCACCTCCTCTCAGCTCTGCCCACTTAACTCTGCAGTGGGCTCTGGTATCTGTCAATCCCAGTGCTTCCTCCCCTTTCGACTTGGGCCAGGTTTCCATGTGAGGAGGAGGCAGCCTCTGAGCCTGGCACTCCTCCTCGATAAGCCCCTGGGAAAGTTCTTCGCTGACTCCTGAGGAGTCTTGGGGAATTTCCTCCCCCACACCCTGTCTCTGCTGGGCTTCTTCTAGCTCCATCTCTGGATCTGAATCAGAGTCCAAAACCAAACCAGAGGGCCTGGGCTCAATCCTGACACCAGCCTCCTCTGCAGGGAATAGAAGGACTTTAGATCCAGTGAATCCAAAGCTGCTTCTGGCCTGGCCTGGCCTGCCCTGCCCAGCCTCCCCCACCCAGAACTCCACCACTGGTGGAGGGGCACCTCTGCTGCATCCTAACCCCTCTCAGATGGCTGTCAGAAGGGGGTAGGTTTGCTCCCAGTAAAGTACTTTAATATCACCTTTTTATAGCCCATTCTTAGTCTGTTTAAACTGGGTGTTCGTGTGCACTCTGCTCTATTATAAGTTTTATATGGATTTTTGAGTATGGGCAGCTTTGCAAGGGTAAGGGGCTGGGAGCCGCTTTCCACCACCTGGGCCACCCCATGGGCTGCAGTTCTGCTGCCTCCCCATGCCACTTTTTAAGCCTCCGTAGTGGTTTGCCACCAAAACAAGTTTGTCAAAATTTCCACTCTTCACAGATTTAGTTTTCATTTTGATTTCATCCACGGTATGTTGTTTTATATGTTAAGTACCTGGTGGTACTGCTGGTAGTAGAGGTTTTCATGA
The DNA here is from genome assembly GCF_057233095.1 of Heloderma suspectum. Lineage (NCBI taxonomy): Eukaryota > Metazoa > Chordata > Lepidosauria > Squamata > Helodermatidae > Heloderma > Heloderma suspectum. The sequence goes on along the minus strand of NC_139461.1, from coordinate 71,585,951 downwards.
GACCACTGGGGATTTTGCCTGTACTCTTAAGATGCTATCACTCCCTTCTTAAAAATTACAAACAAGGGAGCTGTTGAATCCAGCTCTGAACTTGTTCCCTAGCCTAATATGGGTATAAAATGTATCTGGCCTCAACACTTCGTAGAACTAGTCTGCCAAAATTTTACTTTGGACTGTTTCATGATGAATTTACTCTAAGCAGTAAATACAAAAGTGCATCATAGTCCCAACAAGCTGCCCTATTTTCTGTGTCTCTTATGGTTCAACTTGTGTGTGTGGGTTTAAAAAAACAAAACCCGATTGCATCAGTTTCATAAAAACCTGAATTTAATATTTGGATCTGGCAGCAAAAAATGCAGTGTGTGGACCTCTATTTGCCTCATTCATGGTATATTTCAAAGGTTTCAAGTAGTCCTTCATCCCTAATAAGCCTCAAAGCTAAGCATGTGCTGCAACTATACTTTGGGTTTCAGCAAGATTTTTAAGGTCAACCTGTATGTGATGTTAAATGCATCTTTGCATCTGATGTGCAATTCTTTACAATCATAATTGCAATAACTGATAGAGGCAAATACCAACTTCAGAAGAGGAATTTTCCTTTGGGTCACAGCAGGGGAGGAAAGAGTTAAATTTCCCTGGGGGAAAGTTTTCTGGATACACAAAAATCCATCGCTAACATCAAGGCCAACAATAAAGAATTCTTTAAATACACCAGAAGCAGAAAACGAGCTAGGGAAGAGTTGCACCACTGGATGAGAATGGAGTTAAAGGAGTACTGAAGGAGGACAAGGAGATTGCAGAGAACATGAATGAATTCTTTTCATCCGTCTTCCACTGCAGAAGATATAGGACAGAAACCTGTGTGTGAAGTGATGTTTTCAGGAAGGGAGTCTGAGGACAAACAGTGGTGACAAAAGATTAAGTTCTCAACCTTATTGATAAATTGAAAGCAAATAAATCATTGGGCCCAGATGGTATTCATCCTAGAGTTCTCAAAGAACTCAAATATGAAACTGCTGATCTCCTAACCAAAATATGCAACATGTCCCTAAGAGCAGCCGCTATACCAGAGGATATAGAGGATAACACCAATTTTCAAAAAGGGATCCAGGGGGAATCCAGGAAATTACAGGCCTGTTAGCTCAACGTCTGTTCCAGGTAAATTGGTTGAAGGCATTATTAAAGATAAAATTAGTAAGCATACAGAAGGACAAGCCCTGCTGAAAAAGAATCAACATGGCTTCAGCAAATCAAAGTCCCGTCTCACTTACCTTTTAGAGTTCTTTGAGAGTGTCAATAAACATGTAGACAGGGGTGATCCGGTAGACATTGTTTACTTGGACTTCCAAAAGGCTTTTCACAAAGTCCCTCACCAAAAACTCCCGATCAAACTTAGCAGTCATGGAATAAGAGGACAGGTCCTCTTATGGATCAGTAACTGGTTAAAGAACAGAAAGCAGACAGTAGGAATAAATGGTAAATTCTCCCAATGGAGGGAGGTAAATAGTGGGGTCCCTTGGGGATCTGTATTAGGAGGACCAATGCTTTTCAACGTGTTCATAAATTATCTGGAAATAGGAGTGAGAAGTGAAGTGGCCAAGTTTGCAGATGACACCAAATTATTTAGGGTGTTTAAAACAAAAAGGGATTGTGAAGAGCTCCAAAAGGATCTCTCCAAATTGGGAGAATGGGCATCTAAATGGCAAATGCAGTTCAATGTAAGCAAGTATAAAGTGATGTACATTGGGTCAAAAAATCCCAACTTCAAGTATAGCCTAATGGGAGCTGAGCTAGCCATGACCAACCAGGAAAGAGATTTTGGGGTTGTGGTGGACAGCTTAATGAAGATGTCAACCCAATGTGTCCATTGTAAAAAAGGCAAACTCTATGTTAGGCATAATTAGAAAAGAAATTAAGAATAAAACTTCCAATATCATGCTGCCCTTATACAAATCTATGGTGTGACCACACTTGAAATACTGTATACAATTCTGGTCACTACACCTTAAAAAAGATATCGTAGAGCTGGAAAAGGTGCAGAAAAGGGCAACTAAAATTATCAAGGGGCTGGAGCATCTCCCCTATGAGAGAAGGTTACAACAGCTGGGATTGTTTAGGTTGGAAAAAAGGAGGGTAAGGGGAGGTTTGTAGATAGACATCTACAAAATTATGCATGGTGTGGAGAATGTGGATAGTGAGACATTTTTCTCCCTCTTTCAAACTACTAGAACCCAGGGTCCTCCCATGAAGCTGATGGATGGGAGATCCAGGACAGTTAAAAGGAAGTACTTCTTCACACAGCGCATAAACTCTGGAACTCACTACCACAGTATGTAGCGATGGCCACCAATTTGGATGGCTTTAAAAGGGGGTTGGACAAATTCCTGGAGGAAAAGGCTATCAATGGTTACTAGTCTTGATGGCTATGTGCTACCTCCAGTACCAGAGGCAGTGAACCTATATGTACACCAGTTGCAGTACATAGGAACCCACAAGCAATGTCCTGCTTGTGGGTTCCTGGTCAACAACTGGTTGGCCACTGTATGAACAGAATGGTGGACTAGATAGACCCTTGGTCTGATCCAGCATGGCTCTTCTTATGTTCCCCTCCATGCCAGCCTGCTTTGATTCCATTAATCCCTGTCATCAACTGTTGAAATTACAATTTTAATTTAATTACATTAGATGCAAAGATGCATTTAACATCACATGTAGTTTGAGTCAGGGGATGGGACTCGATGGCCTTGTAGGCCCTTCCAACCCTACTATTCTATGTCGCTTAGGTGATGATGATGTGGAAGAGATGGTCTTGCTGAGACTCCAGCTGAGACCTCCTCCAATTCTATGGGCAATGGATAGGAAAAGCCCCACTTGCCTAAGTGTAAAAGGTAGTTTGGGTCTTCAAATATAAATTAATAACCCACAGTATTATTTCCTTTTCAGAGGCAATGCAGTTGTATTCCTTTTCGAAATGCACCCAGAAGTTAAGCCCTGGTATCTAATGCAGCAGGCAGAACTACTACCTAACATGGAATAACTTCACTAAAAACACTTTTACATTTAGGGTATTAGAAGAGTGGATGTCACCCTCTGAGTAGCTGTGAATAAAGAGTTAAGTAATCCAGAATAAATATGTGTTAAATTGTCAGTGAACCAGTAGCCCAGATCACTGAGACAAGTTAGAAGGTACCACCTCTTTTTCTGAAAGAGGCTTTTGAATAGCTGCAATCCAGGCAGAAATTCAGAAGGTGGAGCTTTTCCTGGAAGGAGGATGCAGTGGGGAGGGAGGCTGCGTGTACTGAATGATTGCCTGTCATGTGGCAGTTAAAAGCACAGGGCATTTGTCAATGAGGTCCTCTAAGCCAGGATCAGCTGGCTTGTTTACTTGTAAAAACTGTATTATCTAAAAGGAGTTTCAACCAAAAGGTGAAAGTGGAGCCAAATCAGCATTTGTTGATCTTTCTGAGCAATAAATCCTCTACAGATCAAAACAGCAAGTTCACGTTCAGATTTTAGTGGATGTGTAATTGAGTGAATGTGTTCACATTCTTTTAGTGAATGTGTATTGAGTATTTCAGGTATTGTGGGGATAATGGTTTCATAGCAGCTCTGGGCAGGAATCAAACAACTTGCACTCTTTATAGGACAAGAGCATGTATGTAAAACAGAGTTTTAAAATTTCAGTTACAAACCTCCTCTAGCATTCAGTAATTCTCCTTCGTGTAAATATCTTTTTGTGCTTTGGAGACAAATTCCTACTAATTCCTTGTTCTTATTCAACAGACTGGTGCAAATCCTGTGTCACCACAGTCCCTTGTGACTGAAACAACTTTACACTTTTCAAATAAGTGTACTACAAATAAACCAGCAAAGGTGAAAACAAAAAAAAATGTCCCTTTTTAAACGATTGTTTACCATCTCTTCAAGTTTGAGGTGGAACACAAGTGAAGTAAGATTTGTCTCTCTCTTCTCCCCCTGGTGTCCTTTCAGCAATTTCTCCTCATCTTCTCTTCCTCCTCCTCTATCACCAACTGACTTTTCTTCAGTCCCTTTCCCAACATTCTGTGCTTGCCTTGTCCTTTCATTGGCCCAGCACTCGAAGACCTCACAGGAATAAGCATTATTACATGTGCATACACACACTGTGTAACCTGCCCTTTCCCTCATCCCTCTCCCTTCTCCCGAAGCTCGAGCTTTGAACTTTTTCAGCATTTTGTCATTTTCTGCATGTCTACATTGTTCAAGCTTCCGTTTTTTTTTAAAAAAATGAGCAAAACTGGTCTGGTAGATCTCTAGTAATAAGCTTTATACTACTGTATTTTTATACAAGATTGCTACAATTCTATCTTGTTAAAATTGTATTGGTCCCTGTAACAATACTGATAGTTTCCAGTACTCTAAATGTACTTGCAAAAGGGCTAAGACTTTAGTCAGACGCTAGTAGAAAGGAAAAACAGAAACACAGGTGGAAAATATGGTGGAGGGGAGAAGAGGGGAAAGGGATACACCATCCAACTCTATTTATTAAAAGTATATGAAAAAAGGTAGCAAAAGAGTTGCTTCTTTCCAATTTTCATTCTTTCTGACACTCATGGACCTGAAGAGGACAAAATCGTGGTGGAGGAAACAACGCTTTGCTACTCCCCTAGGTAGATGCAAGCTGCTGCTTCCCAAGAGACTGTATACATTTCCACATCACTAATACTAATGTTTACTGCCTGTGGCATGATAAGCTAATTTCTCTCAGTTTTTGAAAGTCCAAATGAAAGATTTATGTAACATCCCATCTCAAGGATTTAACCTATGGTAATAGTAAGGGTGCAATCCTACGGATGTTTAGGCAGAAAAAAAGTCCTACAATTCCCAGCACGCCCCAGCCAGCATGGCTGGCTGGAGAATGCTGGGAATTGTAGGACTACTTTCAGTCTAAACATGTGTAGGATTGTGCTCTAAATATATTGATATTTGCATTCATTGATGCAAATTTAGGAGATGATATTCCTAAATGCACATTCAAAGTAAGTGCGTTATGATGATGCTTATTGCCTTGTTTGTGGCTCATTAGTAGGCCAAGCCCTATTAATTCTTAATTGAAAATGTTAAGCTGGTGATTGAAAATGTTAAACTGCAAAGTTAGATCTAAGCTATTTAGCAGCTTAAATTGAACAAAACAGGAGAGATCTTGGGAACAGATCTGCCTTAATCTAGCAGCACAAGCTCTCCCCCAGAATTCTTAAACTCAAAGCCAAGCCTGATAGAGCCCATGTGCTGCACAATGCCCTAATTTCCAAACAGGGTGAGCTATGAGCTGTTTTACACAATACAAGCTAATTAGCTGAAGTGCATTGCAAAGTGATTTCCCTTTATTCATCCCCTTGAGTTCTTGGACTTTAATTTTCAATAGCATTGTTTAGGAAATCTCAATGAAGGTGAAACTGACCAGGAGGAAGACAAAAGTTGGGAGATCAGATTTCAAACAGGGAGGGAGATTAGTTCTAAAATTGTTTCTTGATCAAAGCAGGAGAGCTTGCAGCAGATCTGCCTGAACTGTGTGTCAGCAGCATGGTTACCTTATTTTGTCTGAGTCTAAATATATTTAACTGAATAGCAAGAAACACCTTTTCGTTGAAAGTTGGGTTCTCTGTAATCTGACCTTGCTGCTCTTTTGAGACATTAGCGTTTAATTATTGGTAACAGTAGGATTAGTATTTCAGCAACCAAGCTGCAATTAAGGGCAGAACAAAAGGATAAAAATTATACAGAAAAAATTACAAGCTTATAGAGTATTTGTAAGTGTAACTGATGGTAAAAATCCAAGAGATGTAAATAATTTTTTTTGGGGGGGTCCACATGCTTTACATGCAGAGGACCCCAAGTTCAATCTCTCATATCTCCAGGTAGGGCTGGAAAAATTCTGGCCTGAAACCCTGGAGTGCTGCCAGTCAATATCAACAATACTGCACTAGATGGGCCCCTGGTCTGACTCAGTATAAGGCAGCTTCCTATATTCCTGTTCTCAAGAGAAAGCTGAAATACATTTAGGACTCTTCTCAGGAAAGAAAGAAATACATGCTGACCAAGAAAGGGAATCCTTAACAACTGTTCCCTACCCTGAAGTCAAAGAAGCTTGGGCTATCGATTCTCCATAGAATCATAGAGTTGGAAGCAGTGGAGGCTGGTGGCTCTGATGTCAGTGGGGCAGTACATCCACTATGGGTTTCAGTCAGAACCAGTCAGAACTCTAAAGGAGCAATTCAAGGTGCTTCACAAGATTCCTTCCAACCAACTGTTTTAGGAGATGATGGGCTCTCCTTCACTGGAGGCACTGAAGCAAAGAGTGAGTGGTCATCTGTCGAGGATGCTGCATTTGCATCCTGTACTGCTGATCCCACACTTAGCAGGAGGTTGGATTAGATGACCTCTAAGATCCCTTCCAGTCAGTGGAAGCTGGTGGCGCCGATGTCAGTGGGGTGGTGAATCTGCTTCAGATTTCAGTCAGAATCAGTCTGGACTCTAAAAGAGATATCCAAGGTGCTCCACAACTCCTACAATAAGCCATGGGTTGTGGGGTGATTTGGAAACCACCCGTGCAATGCACATCACCAGGTTCAGTCAACACAGCAACCTGTGCTGCAGTGAGGGTAATTAGGGAAATGGCAGGCACTTGAGTGGCACTCATGGGGTGGGGAAAAGAAGCCATGGTGGCTTCTTTTCTCTGCTCATTGTCCAAACCGGGTCAATAGCTTTATAAAAGATCTGCTGCTCATAGAGATGAAAGCTGCAAGAACGGGCTTGTTGCTATGGATCAACATAGCTGCCTGCATTCTTGGCCTCTCCTTGGGGGTGTGGCTTGCGGGATTGTCATGATGAGCACCTGAACTTCAAACTTTACCACTACAGCACTGTACATAAGCACAAGCACTTAAAGTTAAGGTTGATCTGTGTGTGTGTGTGTGTTTAACCCTCACAGTTTCTTTAGTTTGAACTATGCTGTGTGCTCTTAAATTCTTAGCAAAGGGTGCATGTGGGTTCTGAGGCAGAGTGAGTAATTCCTATCTTCAGACTTTGCTGGAGACTTAGCATGGTCAATGCAGCAAAATCATTGCCTATGAGTAGCAGTGCTTGCTATGGTGATTGTCTGGCAGCATGCCAGCAAATGCTGCCCACGGCCTCTGAAGAGCTGACCTTATAACACCATCAACATTCTTTTCTCCTGCATTTGCTGACATACTTGTAGCTCTGGAAACTGTTTTCAAAACAACATACATAATGAAGCATTGTGCTTGGAAGAGCAATTGTGTTTCAGTCTGTTGGGTTATTTTATGGTGCTGTATCTAGGAAAGGGCAGAAGAGAGGAGCGGTTTTGGAGGGCGAGGTCACTTTTCAAGAAATTTGTGTAGGGTTTTTCTTAGCTGAGGCAATAAGAATCAAATAAAACCTGTGAGATCAACACTGAATAGCAAGGTGGCAACTCTCTGCTCTATTTTCCTATCTATTAAACATGTTGAGTTACAATATTGTATGTACATAAAAGGTCATGTGCAATGAAGTGTCAGTGCAAACAATGTGAAGAACAGGCAAGGCCCAAGAGCAAGGAACTGTCTTGATCTATCATTTGCAAAATCAACACTTCTGCTTCTTTTGCTTAATCAAATATGGGAAGGATGATGTAGAAATCACTTTTCTAAAACAAGTGATTTTTTTTTTTAAGTACAATAATCTCATTTCAAACCTCCCAAATGCTATTATGAAGAAGCACATCAATCAGAACTGCTCCAATGTGTCAAGCCTAACTTCCATACAGGATTACTAGATATTCCTTATTGTTTGAGGAACTGTCCTTTCTTTCAGATCATTACAGCTCCATCTGTTTTAATGGGTGGTCTTTATTACACCATTCCCTCAGTTCACTAGCACTCCATGGAGCCAACCAGAATTTAAGAGTGTTCCTTCATTTGATAGTTCCATCATGTTGGTGATGGCTATTTTTATTAACAACTTAGTGCTTTAATTTTCAAGGCGCTTTACAATCTCACCACCAGTTAAGATTTCAGAACACAGCGCACTAAGAATACATTAACAGCAAGAATTATCCTGAGCAAAACATGTAGTTCTGGGCAGTTTAAGGGCAATCATCTCCTCCAGCCTGGCTTACTTGAACTCTGGTACTTCCCACTTCTCAGTCCTTGTTATCCCTTATAACACTAGGTAGACCACTGTGGTTCCCATTTTAGATATGGGGGACTGAGGCTAAGATAGAATGACTTACTTCTTCATTTGGGGGAGGGGGTAGTTGAAAACCTATTTCGTTTTGTATTCCAATACCCACTATTTAAAGAATTGGGAACCAAATATGACGACAACTTCGTTTAATCTGTAAAAAATTGAACTACTGCCAGCCAGCGGTGAAAGAAAATGTAACACAAAAGGTGATCTCCTTTGCATTCACAGCTGCAAATGTGCAAAAAGAAATTAGCACTAGCACATGGTTGACTGTTTCTATAACCAACTTTTGATTTTATTCTAAATATGTTTTGTTCTTTTAGTCCCTTTTTAAATGCATGGAGCACGTCTCTATGACCTGGTTCACATGTAACAGTGGCAATTACTAGTTAGTTTATCTGTGGGTTGTTTAACCCATGATTAACCTGTAGTGTCCAGAGTTGGACATCACATAACAAACCTCGATTGGCCCAAATGGGGGTTGAATATTCAAAAAAGCTGCGGAACATGCCTGGCACCCACAATTTGCCACTGTTACATGCAAACAGCCTCTATGTCATCACTCCATTCATCTCTGCATGGAGAAAGGAGTCCAATGACATGGGGGGTGGACTTCAGGGAAAGAGGTGGGGCTTTTGGGGAAGACCCTGCCCCCTGATGTCATCCAGTCCCCCAGGGGTGTGTTCCAAGAGGCAATATGGCCCCTGGGGTGAGTACACTTCTCCACACCTGGCTGAAATGAATAACCTATGGGTTGGATCTAGAGTTCTCTGTGTGGAGTTCCACTCACATAATGAAACACACAGGTCACGAGTCCCCCTTCTGTCTGCAGCTCTCTATGCCCTGCCTTGTAGTCTGTGGGTTGGGAAAGCTATAGGAAGTATAGGAGGTGGTGCATTGGGCAGCAGAGGGGAAATCAGTAAATATTTTCTCCCTGCTCCCATTTCCATTCAAGGAATCTCTGCTCGATCCAAGCCCCTTCCACAAAAGTGAGGACTTTCATTTGCAGAAGGCCTCAGCAGGATCCAAGCCAATATTCTGACATACCTAAGGCTACATAGTATACCTATTGCTGAGGTGGGCATTGAATCTAGATCTCAGACCAAATCTATGGGTGATGTTGGCACTCAGACTTGCCTTGGATTCTACAGAAGTACTACATGCAGTTATGAGTCTCTGATTGTATTTCCTTTCTTTCCCCATCTCTGAACTACACTCACCTATTTCAGGTAAAAATGGGGCAATGTATCAGCCTTCTAGGAAATAAGGAAAGATGTTTCTGTTCCAGGTGTGCCCCTTGATTAGATTTCCCATCTCACTCATCAGTATGGGATGAATGGTAACTGGATGTTGGGGGCTTGAGCATTGTCTGACGCTGTTATCCATCTGCAATCCTTGGATTTGTCAAGTTTAGGAAAACCTAGACAAGGAACTTACAAATCCCTTGGTGCTTGTTAAACCATTAAAATAATATCCATGGAACTGTCTCTTCCATTTTGGAATTTATGGTGAGGAGAGCTGTGCTGCTGTAATACGCATGGCTTTCTATACACAAGGACAGTAAATAATTGCATTATAGGCCATGAATAATTTATGGTTCATGACTGTGTGCAGTTTATGCAAGAATTCATACCAATTATTTTCAGCCCTCATTAGACAAAGAGAAGGGGAATAATTCTCAGCACCACACTTGTCTGTCAAGCTCCGATATATAACAGTAAGTCGAGCCCCAATATGTTGTGTGGATTGCTTCAATTAAAAACCTCTTTGTTCGTATGAGCGTGTGGGGGGTTCTTATCAGTTTAACTGAATGTTTCAATGACAGGTTTCCCATCATTTAAGATTATGGCCATTGTAAAAGTAGTGATAAGCATGTCTTGATGATCATAGAATTAGAAAGGGGCAAAAGGCAATCTAAAGCAACCCTATGGTAAAGGGAAGGCTAACAGATTGTACAAATCAGCCTAGACAGATCAGACCACAGCATGCCACAGAAATCACAGGCACGTTGCAGTAAAAAATTACCTTCACTGAAGATTACTCTGGATGATCCAAGCCAGCCAGTCTGCCAAAAACCATACATTTAAGAGGAAAGCAAGAGGTCAGTACCCAATTGGACTTTGGGGGGCAGGGATCCTTCTTAATCTCTTGCTCTTGTTAAAATGTTTACATTTGTGGACAGAGGAATAAAGACACCAATGTCAAGTAAGTAGTAGAATTTACCTCTGCAATGATGTTTCTGTAGTGGTGTTTCAGGGCCGAAATAGACATTACTTTAAATCTGTGTCTAGCAGCTACATCTTTTGTTTTGTTTTTACTCTAACGTAGGCTCAGGGGCCCAATTTGGATTTGGACCGAGGTGTGGAGGGAGGGGGGATATTTAGGCTCTGGACAGGGGCCCCTGTGCCTACTCTAAAGTAAAAAAAAAAAAATGAACAAAAGATGTAGCTGCTAGACACAGATTTAAAGTAATATCTGTTTCGGCCCACAGATGTCTGTGGACACATTTGCAAGTCTGGATACCTCCTCTTCCTGAACCATGTTCCTGTTACAGGCAAGGTGAAGTACCGTCTTGAAGGTGGAGAACTGTGTTTAGATAATCAGCAAGTTTTCATGAGAGCCCTCCAAATGCTCTTCCTCCTTGCAGGAGCTGCATAGTCTTTCCCTGCTTCAGAGGAATAACAAAGCTTTTGTGACATCACTACCTCAATTCAAAACTTTTTTCATGCCTAGCAATCAACTCGCCTAAGGAAAGGAGCAAAGATGTCACTCAGAGACAACAATGGAGATTGGCATAATGGCTGTGTCACTTTCAAAAGTCACTTTTTAACTGAGGGCTGCAGTGACTGAACATATGTTTCATGTGGTGGGAAAGCAATGCTGGGGGGGGGGGGAGGTGAAATATTTCTGCATACCCATCCTGTTCACTGCCATTATTTTCCAGATATTCTGCTGTTTTGAGCTCCCCTCTTCTGAATTTGCTGAAATAAAGGTGCTTTTCAGCACTTCTGAAAGTTTGTATGAAATATCCAGGTTGTGGCAGTTCAGTGGCCAAAATGAGAAAATAAGTTACATGCAGCTACTGACAGTTAACAAATATGCAGGTATTATTTTTATGATGTTATAATCTCTGTGCAGCAGTTCCCAAAATGGAGTAGCTCTATGCAGAGATGACGAATGAATATTTTGAGACTCTAGTCATTTATTCAGGTCAGTGCTCTTGTCTCCCATCACAGCTGAAGGGATGAAGAAGGGCTTACAAATATCAACATTGGTTAATCTGAAAAAGCACACCATTTGGTAATGAAAATGTCTTACCTAAGAGGTAGAGCTTTGCATGAGGGTACCAGAGCTGGGAAAGTTCCTTGCCTGAGGCTTTGGAGAGCCACTGCAAGGGTAGAGTGGATGTTACTGGATTGATGGTCTGATGGTATAAAGTGGCTGCATACATTCCTTTGGTTGTGTCTGTGATTCTGCACTCTGTAGCCTTCTAGGCTAAGAACCTAGACTTTTGACGTTTGGTTGGAATTTATCCATAACTCAGATATACACACAATCTAGAATAAGGTTTGACATGCCTAGTTCTGAAAACATGAAGGGGCTTTTACGCATTGCAACTAGCACTCGAGTCAGTTCATTAAGCATAATTTACTATTCCTATTTTTGTGATTTGTCTGTAATATTTGGAAAGGGAATTTGTCCATGCTCCCAGTGCACAGACAGCACACACAAAATGCACCAGCTCCTCCTTAAAACTTACAAAATATTCTAAACAATAGGGAACCCAATTCACACACTGGGCTGGTTTGGCTATAATATATCTCTGTTTATTAAGCCAAGATAGCCATGAGCCTTGTGTCCTCACGCTCTGTCTTTGTACCTCCCCTCCCTTCTTGGCACTCCACAATTGAAGAATTCCAGGGTGTATTCACTATACTTTCCTGTTATATCCAAGCTAGGAAACTATGGTTATCAGGTTCAGAACAAACCAGGATCTGAAACCCAACTTCGAACTCTGGTTTCAAATCTTACTTTCTTCCAGACCTGGTAACTATATTTTCCAGGTTCAGATGCCATAAGATATTATGGGTAATTATTAATCCAGAAAGTCTTCAGTTGTGGCACACCAAGGAGGAGGAGGTGGTAATGGGGAGTGTGTGCAGGCAAAAAGATGGTGCATCTCTTGGTTTAATAAGGAGATATATGTTATATCGGAACCAGATCATTGAGCTCCTTCAGATGTAGTGTTCCTGGCTTATTAATAAGCCACATTGAGCCAGAAATGAAAGTTGGATGCATGCACTCCCCCTTGCCCCTCTCTTCTTGGGTTAGCTTCAGTGCTATGATCGTGGTCAATTTAAATCAAAGTTTCCTGTTACATATGAAATAGAGAACTGTCATTTAATGGTTTGATCCTCGTTTAGACAGACCGGAATTAATCCACAATTCCTCATTACGTACATAGCAGGAAACTGTGGTTAAAGAAACCAGGACTGAAGTGCCAAAGCCAGCAATTGAGGGGAGGGGGCAAGTGGTGTGATAGGCCCAACACTTATTCTCAGCTTAATAAACTATAGTTTATTAAGTGTGGAATGTTAAGTCCAAACTGGACTTTTATGTTTTGATACTTGTAATAATGTGTGAAAGTGTTGTTGCCGGAGAGCATTATTCTGCCGCCTTTTTGTGTGTGTGATCACAAGCTTCTTGGCTGAAAGGCTGTAATTTTTTTTTCCTGGGAAGCTGAGCTTGTAAGGATCTAGCAAACTAAGATAAAGTGCACTTGAAAGTTCCTGTCAAAACCCTATATTGTGTGAACAAGGGTGTGTCCAGCCCCTTATAGCAGGGGTAACACATGGCCCATGGGCCACATGTGGCCCTTGCTGCCCCTAGCTGTGGTCTCCACTGCCCCCCTCCCAAATTAATTTATTTAATTGTTTTTGAAAAATGTGGAGGCCATAGTGGCTGCAGAGTGCCAAAAAGGGTGAAAATTAGCTTGTTTGCCAATTTTGACCTTTTGGGCGCTCCGTAGCCACTACAGACATTATTTTAAACTTTATTTCTATTTCTTCTTCAGCACCTATGGGGGGGGGGTGAGACCACAGGGGGATCCAGGGAGTGAACATGGCCCCCAGATGTCCTGAAGTTGCCCAGCCTTGCCGTATACACTAGCATGGGACCTCCCAATGGATAAATGTTCAGTCTACCTCCAGTTCCTAATCTAATCAAAGCAACACTGTATCACTTAATGTGCCCACTCCTGTACCTGGGAACCCATTTTGTCTGGGTGATTCCAGCAAAGGACTTACTGGGATAAATTCAGCCTACTAGTTTTTGAGTACTCTTTTTCTGCATCCCCACTTCCAGTAGACTCTGCTCAGTAAAGCTTTGCTGTGGCTGAGAAAAGTATTTTCTTTTCACTGTTGTTTAATCTATCCTGGCGCTAAGGAGCCCTGCACCTCCTCTGTTCTGATGCAGCATTAGGAAGGAAAAGTGTAACTCGCCCTCTCTGTCTCTCTCCCTCTCTCTCTGCTCAGTAAAGCTTTGCTGTGGCTGAGAAAAGTATTTTCTTTTCACTGTTGTTTAATCTATCCTGGCGCTAAGGAGCCCTGCGCCTCCTCTGTTCTGATGCAGCATTAGGAAGGAAAAGTGTAACTCGCCCTCTCTGTCTCTCTACCTCTGGCTTTTCAATTCTAACTGGAGTTCCCCCTCCCTTTCTTAGAAGCCTGAAGCAATCTACCATATACCCTCATTCTCTTCCCCTCCCTCTCCTCCCTCCTCCTCCAATCTCTGGGACAGTATTCACAGTTAACTATTAAACTGATGTTTTGTTAGACTTTCTCAATAACACTTTATTTTTTAGAAAAGCTCAGATCTCATCTCCATTCCTCCCTGAATACCTTACATGGACCCTCCACTACCTATTTGATTAAATATCAAAGTTACACATGCTGTGTTTTTGGATTTGGGAAATGTCCTAGTTCCTGGGACATCTCTACAGATAGCCCATGTCCTCTGGCAGAATGGAGCCTAGCACATTTGAACAAAATCCACACACACACGCGCGCGCGCACACACACACACACACACACACCTTGGATGCAAACTGGACATTATCCATGTTACGGAAGGGCTTATTCTCTGAACATGGAGAAATAGTTTGCAGACAAGTATAGAGACACATGTCCTGAAGCAAGCATAGACAGATTACAAATGGCCGTTCTGCACTTCTGTCTTCTCCAGTGTGGGGATTTAATTTGTGGAATATGGGACAAAGTGTGAACTTATCTATACCCAGCTATAGATATTAAAATGTTCTAACATCATCCCAGAATGAGCCATGTGTAAAATCCTTACATTCCTTCAATGAGTTATATGCTATTTTACATGTTGTCAATGGCAAATCTGCCTTTGAATTCTGCTGTCATTTTGAAAAAGAAGTGCCCTGTTTTAGACCCCATTGAGCTATAGTTAGATTTGATCACTATTTCACCACTGGGTGGTACTCGTCGAATTATTTTTCATGGGTTGAAGGTTAAACACCATTAACAACAAAGCATGATGTTTTTGCTTTTGTATTTAGGGTGCATAAGGAAAGGAGGGAAGTTCCTCCTTGTGGCTCACTAGATTTATCACTCAATTACTGGAGTGCACCTTATCAGCTCTGCATGAGGGTCTATGAAAGCCATAGATTTCTTCCTGATTTCTATTAGCAGTGTATCTTCATAACTGCCTTTTCCCCTTTGTGTCTAGGAACAAGATGTTCAAAAGCTCTTTTAGTGACTGAGTGGGCTGGAGAAAAGGAAACAGGAGCTAGGTTTGATAGATGATGCTCTACTTTATTTTTGGTCACTTATGTTTTGACAATCAACAATAAAATCCAAGCCAAGCTGTAATACTGGCTGTTATTCTCTAATCTCCTTTATTTATATACTCACTTAGTGAAAAGCTGTTGGTAGCATTAGTAGATGGCATATGAAGTACTATGTATTCAGTTTATTGCTGGTGTCTTTTAGTCATGTGCCCTACAACCTACATGTTACCTGTAGGTATACACTATAACATCTACGGCACAATTCTGTGCATGTCTAATCAGAAGTAAGTCCCACTGAGCTCAATGGGACTTGCTCCCAGCTAAGTGTATATAGGATTGTCACTTTATTTATTTAAATGATGCTGTCATTTGAAGCTCTTAGAGGGATTATCTCTACATTGCACTGACCTATTCATGTCAATCTAAAATAATTTAGGATGCAAAATCAAGCAGCTAAAAGTTACACACTACGTAATGGAACTATAGAACTAGGCTGTAACCATTTTAAATGCCAGCATCTTTCTTGGATGCAAACCTGCCTCCAAATCAAAAAGTTGTGAAATTCCAGAACCAGCTGGTTCTATGGAGAAACAATCAACAACTATGTTCCCCATACTGTCAGATATGTACAGATTTTCTGGAGACTGGACTACTTGTGGAAATAAGGTTTGCCCTTCAATGTGTTTGTTAGTCCTACTTAGAGTATACCCATTGAAATAAATTGGACTTAAATTAGACCAACATTGGATACAATATTAGATACAACTCCTTATATCCAACTAATCTCCCTACCTAAAGCAGTTTTCTCATACTCTACTTGCTCTGTCTACTGTACATTTACCTGGTGTGCCTAATGTACCATTGTTTCATTCATTTTGTGAATGTAGTTTTGTTGAGGGTTTGGTCCTAAATAAATAAAATGAATAAATACATGTTCTGTATTTATTCAGATACATAAATACAGATTGTAATGGGAAGACTACAAAAAGGTTTTCTACTTGGCCATCACACATAGGATTCTGAGGTCATCTAGAAATATTTTATACCTACATAGTGGGCAGCTTTGCTAACAGTTTTTATAGCCACCAACTTCAGTTTTTATAGCCACCAACTTTGTGCAGTTGTTTTTTTTTAAATCCTAAATCCCTGTTTCGAAGTTATGTTGATAACAATGGATTTCATAATTGTAATCTTCTTGACTCTGCCTTTTAGCCTTCAAAATACAAGCAAAGACAGTTTTATTGAGATTGCCTTTTAGCAATCTTTTGTTTTCTTATATTTGGGAAAAACAGGAGATAAATTCAGACATATATGGTAGCTTTGTTTATATAATTCATTGCTTTGCCTTGAGTTACTTAGCGCTTTGCCACTCCAGAAGTCCCCTGTTACTAGTAAAGCATATTACCATTGTGCTACTTTAGAGAAATGTTTGCAACCCAGACTAATTTAGGAGAATGCACATGTCAGTTCTACTCCTGGCTATGAAATTTTCTGGGCTACTAAGGCCCAGTCTACCTTTGGTTAAAGAAGAAAGTTGTTTGGTGGCAGCTGCTCTGAGTTAGGCGCCAGTGTGAAACCTGGTTTAGTCTATGAATATTTTGAGTGCAAAACATCCTCCTACAGTGCCTCTGTGAATAACAAGCTAGGGTTTTCTATGATACTGTGGCATTGCTGGGCATGCCATTTTAAATCTGCATTTATATGCATGCACGATAATCATGGGCTTACCCAGTCATGTGCTTTTTTGCTTTTTTCCTTTTCTATTCCATGCCCAGAATGTGTAGAACATAGGAAGCTGCCTTATACAGAGTCAAATCGTTGGTCCATCTAGCTCAGTATTGCCTATACTGCCTGGCAGTGGCTCTCCTGGGTTTCTGAAATATTTTTTTTCCAGCCATACCTGGAGATGCCAGGAACCTGGGACCTTTTGTATGCAAACCATGTGCTCTGCCCCTGTGCTGCAGCCCTTTGTGGTGATTGTACAATGGTAAAACAGTGTTGTACAGACTTAATGCAGCATGCTGAACACTGAACTTCTAAGTATTCCCAATTCCATCACATGTGTTTCAGTGCAGCTTGAGGGGTGGCTTTGGCAAGCTACTAATTGAGAAGAATGTGCTACTTCCTTAGGTGAATGTAAAAGTTAACTGTAAATCTAATTCATTTAGAGATCTAGCTAGGGATCTAATCTCCTTTATTTATTTAAATAATTTAGGGATTATTTAAATACATTAAATATGTAATTTAATTAAATTAAACATTTAGGGATGTACAAAAGTCACTTACCTTTTCGAAGGGTGACATTCACGGTGGGGGGGAGGCGTGCTGTCCCTCCCTCCAAAATTCTCTCCGGATGGCTCCACTCCACAGAGATTCCACAGAGCCGCTGGCCGGGGCCACCCACAGCCGGACATCCGACCGCTGGGCAGCCTGCAGGGACGCAAATGGTGGCTGCCGTAGCCGCCGCCATTTGCGTCCCTGTATTTTGCTGTGATAGGTTATGTAAATATTTACATAGCCTATCACGGCAAAAAAAACCCACCAGCGAACGCAAATGGCGGCTATGGCGGCCGCCATTTGCGTTCCCTTTTTTTTTTTTGCCGTGATAGGTTACGTAAATATTTACGTAGCCTATTACGGCGAGAGAGAAAAAGGAACGCAAATGGTGGCCACTACGCCATTTGCGCCCCTCTTTTGCCGTAATAGCCTACGTAAATATTTACGTAGCGTATCACGGCAAAAAAAAAAGGGAACGCAAATGGCAGCCGCCGTAGCTGCCACCATTTGTGTTCCCTTTTTTTGTGCCGTGATAGGCTATGTAAATACTTACGCAGCCTATCACGGCTTCTGCAGGGAAATGGCGTCCCTGCGTTAGCTGTGATAGGCTACATAAGTATTTACGTAGCCTATCATGGCTATAGTGATGAAGCGAATGGCGGCCGCGGCCACCATTCACAAGTCAGCGTGAACGGCAGCAGGTAGGTGTCCCGTTTTGCATGCCTTTCGTGGGGCGGGAGGCGGGGGGGCTTCGTTCCGCCACGGATTTCGGGGGGCCAAATGCAGTGGCATTCGGCCTCACCGAGATCTGTGGTGGAATTCTCTGACATCCCTAGATCTAGCACACCCTGTTCTGAAGTATCAGAGTGGATAGGGCAATTGTGGCATGGCCCCTGGCGACATGTTTCTACTGTGCTGCTCTGACTTGGCAGAGAGATGGTAAAGTCAAAAGGACATTCTTAGTCTGTGTCAGAGTTTGTGATGGAGTACAGGGGAGAAGCTGTAGAAGCCCAAGCTATTAAGGTCTTATGGTTCAAAACCAATGTCTTGAACACAAGATGTAGTGATGGCCACCAATTTGGATGGCTTTAAAGGGGGATTAGACAAATTCATGGATGATAAGGCCATCTGTGGCTACTAGTCCTGATGGCTATATGCTGCTTCCAGTATCAGAAGAGTCAGTATGCCTCTGAATGTCAGTTGTTGATTGACAACAATCAATCAATTTGGATGGTGCTGTTGCCCTCATGCCCCACTTGTGGGTTTCCCACAAGCAGCTGGTTGGCGGCTGTGTGAACAGAATGCTGGCCTAGATGGACCCTTGGTCTGATCTAGCAGGGCTGTTTTTATGTTGTAACCTGAAAGTCCATATAGACTTTGCAAAATGCAAAAGTATTTTGGACTAATTATTATTGACCAGTTGTAGCTTGTGTATAAAAATGCCATGGCTGAAGTTGTGTAATCAGATTTATAAAAAGGTGTCGTGCCTCTAAGATATTGTCCCTGGCACTGCTGTAGAGTTAAATGCATTTGGAAGTGCTGCGTCTTTGCCACTAACTCCTACGTAAAGTATTCCTTTGTCTGATTCATATTTAGGGCAATGCTACTTCCTGCGGAGGCTTCATCTTTAAGGCAACGTTCTTGATCTCTTTCGTTACGCCTCTTTTTACCACAGTTGAATGATCTGTCATACCCCTGTTAGTCATGGTTGTCTGGCACTGCGGTGCTTTCTGATCTGCACATTTTAAAAAATGGAGCAGATTTTCTAATGACCACTGCAGCAGAAGAAAGAAATGCAAAATGTATAGGGATGCCAGGATTCTGTCACATCTGGCACGGAAATACTTCATTGGTGTCTCAACATCTACGCTCTTTTTGCGTCCCTTTCTAGTTAAAATTAAGTGGTTTTAATTGTCTGTGTTGGCTTTATTGTTCTACAACTGTATGGCTTTATTGCTTTACTTGCCTGTTCCTTGGGGTGTAAAGGCAAAACCAGAATGAATATCTAACCTAAAGCAAACCCAGTGATTAAAACCTTTAGCATGGTATAGATTTCTAGGAAAATGTTTGTCCCAGATAAAATGATAATGCTGTTGATGTAACCGCTGTAAGAATTGCTTATCATGAATATTATCTGGTAACTGAAATTCCTCTATCTCGCAGAAATACAGAGGCACTGTAAGATACATTTACTTGGAAGCTGAAGCTGGAGCTGGATGAACGCAATATTGAATGTGTCTGTATAAATGGGTAGCTCAGTACCAGAGACAGACTCCTAAGAAATATGGGTAATTAAACTTTGGAACTCCTTTCAAGGGAGCTATTTAAAAAACAAAACAAACTATGATAAATTTTACAGGCTCCTGTTTCCAGATAGCTTTATGCTAATTGTCACAGAAGTCATTCATGGTTGTAAAGCTTCTGAAAGTATTAATAGTTTTATATTCAGAGCTGGCATACGTTTTTGACATTGATCTAGAATTAAAATGAACCCTCTTGCCCTAAAATTACTTGTGCATTTGGGTGAATTTGTAAACAATTGTTTACAAGGAAATTTTATTTATTTATTTATTTATTAAATTTATTAATCACCCATCTGGCTAGTCACCTAGCCACTCTGGGCGATGTACAACAACAAAACAGTTAAAACAATAAAATTCTACATTAAAAACATCATAAAAATACCCTAATCCACCCCAAATGCCTGCCTGAACAACCATGTTTTTAATGCGTGGCAGAAGCTCATTAAAGAGGGGGCATGGCGGAGTTCCTTAGGGAAGGAGTTCCACAGAGTGGGGGTCACCACAGAGAAGGCCGTCTCCCTCATCCTCACCAGCCTAGCTGTCCTGGTTGATGGGACAGACAGAAGGCCATCCGAGGCTGATCTTGTTAAGCGGCCTGTGTGGTGTTGCTGGAGGCGCTCCTTAAGATAGGCTGGGCCGGAACCACATAGGGTTTTAAAGGTCAAAACCAACACCTTGAATTTGGCCCGGAAAACAAATGGTAGCCAGTGCAACTCCTTCAGCACTGGAGTGATGTGATCTCGGCAGCGGTTGCCTGTAATCAGGCGAGCTGCCGCGTTCTGTACCAGCTGCAGCTTCCAAACTGTCTTCAAGGGTAACCCCACGTAGAGCGCATTACAGTAGTCTAAACGAGAGGAGACCAGGGCATGTACTACCGATGAGAGCAGATGGTCAGGAAGGTAGGGGTGCAGCCGCCATATCAGATGGAGTTGGGACAGCGCTGTCCGGCTCACAGCTGACACCTGAGCCTCCATGGACAGCTGGGAGTCTAAGATGACCCCCAGGCTGCGGAGCTGGTCTTTCAAGGGTAACCGTACCCCATTCAACACCAGGTCAACATCCCCCAACCTCCTCTTGTCTCCCACCAAAAGTACCTCGGTCTTGTCAGGGGTCAGGTTCAGCTTATTCCTCCCCATCCAGCCACTCACCGTCTCCAGACATTTGGACAGGGATTCTACGGCCAACCTTGGTGAAGATTTAAATGAGAGGTAGAGCTCCGTATCATCTGCATATTGATGACACGGCACCCCAAATCTTATGATAGCCCCCAGCGGCTTCACATAGATGTTAAATAGCATTGGGGAGAGGATGGAACCCTGTGGCACCGCACAAGTGAGTGGCCATGGGTCCGAAACCTCCTCTCCCAGTGCTACCGTCTGGAATCTGCCGAAGAGGAAGGACCAGAACCACCGCAATACGGTGTCTCCAATGCCCAACCCCTCCAGGCGGTCCAGGAGGCTACCGTGGCCAACGGTATCAAAAGCCACTGAGAGGTCAAGGAGAACAAGGAAGGAGCATTCCCCCCTATCCAGAGCCCTCCTCATGTCATCCACCACTGTCCCATGCCCAAGCCTGAAGCCCGACTAAAATGGGTCTAGATAATCGGCTTCTTCCAAGTGTGCCTTCAACTGCATCTCCACCACCCGCTCAATCACCTTTCCCCAAAATGGCAGATTCGAGTCTGGGCAAAAGTTGTTCAGAACTTGGGGATCCAAGGAGGGCTTCTTTAAGAGTGGTCTTATCACTGCCTCCTTGAGGGCTGATGGCATTACTCCCTCCTCAAGGGAGGCGCTCACCACCACCCTGATCCCCTCACCCAGTTTCTCTCTGCAGCCCATAATGAGCCAAGATGGGCAAGGATCAAGTAAGCAGGTGGTCGGCCGTACAGATGAAAGCACCTTGTCCACTTCATCAGGAGGAAGAAGCTGGAACCAATCCCACAAAACTGGTTTGCCACAGACCGCCTCATGCTCACTAACTGTATCCACAGCGCACGGAATAACACTCCTAATCAGATCAATTTTATCCACAAAGTGCCTTGCCAAGGCCTCACAGGAGGCCTTAGAATGCTCCAGCGGTTCCAGAGCCACTGGACTGACCAGGCTCTGGACCACTTGGAACAGCCTCCTGGGACAGCGCTCTGCAGACGCAATAGAGGCAGCATAATGTTACCATAAGGTGAAAATTTCATGAAATTCTCCTGTAGACAGTCATTCATTTTCACCATCTTTGGTGAAACAGTTATCTAATCACCATTATTTTCAGTGGAGGAATTCAACATTCAACATGGGGGCATGTAATTTGTACAAATGAATGTCCTCAGAAGAATACAGGAATTTTCACTTTGTTCTATCATGAGTATGATAAGCTCACAGAATGTAAGAGATTGTTAAGGATATGGTTAACTTTCCTATTGTAATAGGCAGGATTTAAGCATTCTTAGTTTTGGCTGGTTCACATCCACTATGATTATCCCAGTCTCTGTAGTTTGGCTTCCTCAAATCTTTTTTGCAAGGAAGATTATTACACTCATCATGATGCCTCCATCACCATCTTATTCTCATTTCCCCTGCTAATAGCAAAGGGGCACAGTAATGAGAGCACATTTTAATCATTGACCAATAGTGGCTCACATATTTCATTATGTCTCTCCTTCTGGCATTGTACAAAAATAGATTTTACATTTATTACATAATTTAAAATGCATATTTCCAAAAGATATTGATGAGGAGAGTATCTGCTGCATTCCAACATCTTAAATTTTAAAAGCAGGGAATATTTGGAATGCTAATTCATGACTTGTATTTTCTTAATCTATCCTTTCTCTGCCTTTTTAGAGTTAATAAGCTTTGTGCAAAAAAAAAGTGTTTTCTATTCAAGCAAGGAATATAAAATATCAGGAAGGGCACTTTCTGGGAGAATTTGTGCCCTAAAAAGAGGGGAGAAATTTCTGGGCAGTATCCAATACTACTCCCACATTAGCAGGACATACCACTAGCACAGTGGGAATCAAGTGGTTCCTGAAGCAATTAGAAATGAGAGAAAACGCTTGTTTCTGGAATGCCACAGGTCAGCGGAGCTCACAGAAGGGAGCCCTGGCGGCCTCTTTCAGTCTACTCCAGTAGCTAACTCAAGACACAGACAAAAGGATTCTTTTCAAGGCTTTAATCCTTTTACAGCTTAATGACTCTTTCAGATGCTAATCACCAGTGACTAAACAAGGAACAGCATAGTAGCCTATGTTCCAGGTTAGGCAGTTGGTCCCCGTTTGAAGGAGAATCACTGGAAGACCCTGAACCTATGGACTAGGGAGAGTTCCTCCCTTTTTCCCTTGGGTCCTCGGGATGCGACTGTTGCTTGTGCGCCAAACGAGCGCTACGCCTCCTTTCTGCGCCCTCCAGCTGTCGTCACTCTTGGTGTCGAGTGTCCAGCAAGCCCCCCTCCTGCACTCTCTCACTGCCAGGGTCACTATCTATCCCAGGAATGCTGGCAGGAGGAATCTCTGCCAGCTGCTGTGCCTGTGAGGGATGAGCGGGCTCCTCTCCCACGGATTGCTGCTCCTCCTCAGAATCAGAACTGCTCTGGGGTTCTATCGGCTCAGTTTCCATCCTGACAGTGTAATGACCTGTCTTCAAGTATCATATTTCATTTTTTTACATCGGTGTTTTTGTGGTTCTTAGAAAATATCATCTGCCTTCACAAGTTCCTCTTTGAATTTGCCGAAACTCTGGATGAACACACTTGGTAACCTGAATCACTCATCGCTCGTTGTGCTATTACTCAACAGGGGAGTACAGAAAGGAGGCTCAAGTGGCAGTTGCGACTTCAACCGGACATGCAGCAGAGTCACCTTTGGCCACCTACCAATGTCTTGAGTGGTGTTAATAGAACAACGCAGATCCTTCAGATTTATGTTAAAACATTTGCTAAAATGTTAAAATGTTGGTTACATTCCAATATTTGTTTTAGGAGTAGAGGTCACTTCATGCTATAGTTTAAAATATATATTATTTTGCCATTAGCAGATAAACAAAACTTTAAACAGTACTTTAGAGTACAGGTGCTTATTCTCCTATATAAACATCCACATTCAGTTTTGTAGTGCCAAAGTTACACTATATATAAAGACTTCCACAAGGTATATATTCAAATCTTAAGATATTACATCTCTCCAAAATGACCTCTGTGTGACTGAAAGTCTGAAGTCATTTTCTTTTTTGTTAACAAAAGTCAAAAATGGAAACCACATCTTAATAAAAAAAAAACCTTGCTTGGTCACCCGTAATCCATCTACTGTGATGAGTGAGCTTTTTGGCTAGTGCCACTTTTTTAAAAAAAGAACTAAATGCTTTTCTTGCAGCAGGCCCAGATATAAAGCATAATAAAACTAATGGAAAATATTGAATGTCTTCAGAAATCAGATTAATCTAACTTGGCACAGTAAGCACTGCTGCATGCCAATAAGGAATGGATAATTATTGGATACGGGAAGCATGCTCAATGTAGTTCTTGTTACATTTGCATTTGGGACTATAAAATACGTTTCTAATGTACTTTAATCTATACAGAGAGAGATTAATAACACCCTTTACTTTCCTCATATTGTATGTTTTGCCTGGAAAATACAGAGAGGGTTGACAAATTTATGAATTAAATAAGGAAATTACTCTTGGTGTTAATAATAATACCAATAATAATACTGCAATAATAATACTGGCTTTATTTAAATTAAGCAAATATATAAATATTTCTGAAGAAGCTGTTTTGTAGAAGATACATTCTGGCAAAATAAATTTAGGTAGATTTTTGCAAAAATTAGTGGTTCTTAAGACTCCATAAAATGTAGAATATATGAAAAGGAAGTACTTCTTCATACAGCACATAGATATACTATGGAATTTGCTACCACGGGATGTAGTGAAGGCCACCAACTTGGACAGCTTTAAAAGGGGATTACACAGAATAAAAGAGAATGACTCAGCTCTGCCCGCCTGGGTACTCAGTGCAGCACCAACATAGGTTATAGGGACGGGGGGGGGGGGAGTTGCCGTGGTTCATAGAACTTCCATCTCTATCACCAGGAGACCTGGTTAATATGAAGCCGCTGGGAGCGGTCATTAGAGCATTTGGAGCTAAATGCCATCAGTATGCTGATGACACGCGGCTCTATCTCCCTGTGACATCTGAATCAGGAGAGGCTGTACAAGTCCTGGATCAGTGCCTAGACTCAGTGATGGGCTGGATAAGGGCCAATAAACTGAAGCTGAATCCTGGCAAGATGGAAGCCCTGTGGCTGAGTGGTTCCCGGGTCCGGGAGATAGGCTTATTGCCTGTTCTGGATGGGGTTGCACTCCCTCTGAAAGATCAGGTCCATAGTCTGGGGGTACTCCTAGATTCATCATTGTTGCTGGAGGCCCAAGTGGTCGCGGCAGCTCGGAGTGCCTTTTACCAGCTTTGGCTGGTTGGCCAGCTACAGCCTCTCCTGTACAGGGATAGCTTGACCACAGTGGTACAGGCATTAGTAACCTCAAGACTGGATTACTGCAATGCGCTCTGTGTGGGGCTGCCCTTAAGGCTGGTCCGGAAGCTGGAGCCAGTGCAGAATGTAGCAGCTCGGCTGTTGTCGGGAGCTGCCCCTTTTCAGCGTGTAACTCCTTTGCTGAGGGAACTGCACTGGCTGCCTATTTGCTACCGGGCCAGGTTTAAGGTATTAGTACTAGTGTACAAAGCCCTAAACAACTTGAGACCAGGATACCTGAGAGAGCGCCTCCTTCCCTACCAACCTGCCCGGTCACTGAGGTCATCAGAGGACATGTTCCTGGTGGTTCCACATGGACCTATGGCCCGGTTGGAGTCCACCAGGAGAAGAGCCTTCAGTATGGTGGCCCCCTTCCTATGGAATTCCCTGCCTTTAGAGGTCAGGCAGGCGCCAACACTGTGTTCTTTCCGGCGCCTCCTGAAGCCATTGTTCTTTCAAGAGGCCTTCCTTGCATGACCAGCCGTGGGTTGTTGAATTCCACTTTGTTGGGATTTGTCTTTTTAAAAATGTTTTAACTTTTTAAACTCTTTTAACCATCGTTTTATTCTTATGTTGTTCACCGCTCTGAAATCTTCTGATGAGGAGCGGTATATAAATATTATAAATAAATACATAAATGAATGAATGAATGACTATCAACAGCTACCAGTCATGATGACTATATATTACCTCCAGTATCAAAGGAAGTATGCCTCTGTATATCAGTTGCTAGGGGAAACGAGCATGAGGGTGCTATTGCACTCATGCCCTGTTCGTGGGCTTCCCATAGACATCTGGTTGGCCACCCACTGTGGAAACAGAATTCAAGACTAGATGGGCCTTTGGTCTGATCCAGCAGGGCTCTTACAATTCTGAAAGCTTTATTTAGGCCATATCTGAAGTATATCTGTACTTCAGGAACAAGTAGGATTACCAGCTTGGCAGCATCCCATTCCATAAGACGCAAATGTGGGGCCTGGTTATGTCACATAGTTGCCAACTATTAAAAGACACACACACATACACACACGCCTTGTACTAGGGCAGAGTCCAGTGACCCAGAAAAATTGAGAAGTGGGAGGGAAATCAGGACAAAATTGGAAATTTGTGGGGAAATGGGAAAATCCCCAATGCAATATTTTCTTTTCCAGAATGAATGAGCTACTCCTAGAGTATTGTTTTAAAACATTGTGGTTATAGCCAGTTATACTAATGTAGAATGCCTAGATCCAAGCTTCATAGTTAGCTGTATTAATGATGTGGGCATTGTTTTTTACATTTGTCTGGACCTTCCAGCCATAGGAATATGATTGTGACACCTCCATTCCAATACCAAAGATCACTGCCCAAGCTTCACCATACTATGCAATTACACATTACTGGAAGCTGTACTCTACCTGCTTTATTTGCTTACTCTGCAATTGTCCCATGTTAATATAAAATCCAAGGGTGTTTGCTGTTTTGACTAAATATATATTTGAAAAACATAATTGTCCTACAATAGGTTTTCAACAGTTTGAAATTAGCCTTCCTAATAAAGCCCTATTCAGGCATTATTACATCATGGGTTGGATCCAGGTCAGGATCTGCCTTATGTGAGAGGAAAGGCTCCACCTGCAGAAAGTCCCTCCCGTTGATTTTCGAGAATCCCCTCTCCCACACACAGACACCACAACTCACCCCATTCAGCTGGGTGTCTTAACACTGTATAGCCACACCTCCAACCCTTCCAGGTTGAGTGGAAAAGTCTGAAGGAGGATTCTAAATGTCTTTGGGCTGAACGTGCTTAGAATTCTCTCCACCATCAGGAGCACTGATTGCACAGGTTTCCTGATCATGGGAAATATTCTAAGTACATTATGTCAAACGTGCATAGACTTCTGCTTCAGAGCTTCCCACTCAATGCAGAAAGTTGAGGGGTGGTACTGGCACACGCTGAGACATTGGTAGCACTCCCCCTCTATGGGTACAATTTAATAATAGTATTAAATTTAGTATTCCTATGTACACATTTGCACACATGTATCTTGTTTCGCAAGGGTCTGGGATTTACTTCAGGGGAAGCTCATAAGTTGGCATCACGTTAGGGGTAGTCATAGTAGGTACAGACACATCAGATATAATCATAGCTACATTATTTACAGGATATAAATGGAAGAGGCTATAAATAAATACAGGATCATGAAAGGTACGGTCTCTACAGTTATTTTGACACTTGTGGCCCTCTCTTATGCATGTTTACTCATATACACATTATACCTCTGTATACACACACCTATACCATCCATCGATCACACAGAGATATATTCACAAGATGGGTGTGGGTGGGCCCAATAAACAGTATGATCATTTGTTCTTTATGCAGAATGGCCTACTGGTTTCTCCACCTGTTCCTCTGTCATGTAAATATGGCAATGGCTACCATATAATCTCTGTGGAATTCTAAAGCAGGGGTGAGGGGCACCTTTTCTCATGGCTAACCTGATGGGGGCCACATGCCATTGGTGGGCAGGGCCAAAGCGAAAAGTGGGTGGGGCCATTTGGATATCCACACATATCTACATACCTGTTTAGACACATCCATTCAACATCCACACATAGCCAGTCTGGTTGGCAGAGCAGAGTGCTCTGTCCTTGCTTCACCAGGCTAGTCGGCTTCCGAACTGTCCATGGGGAAAGCAGCTTCATTTTCTCTGCAGCCACTGTATGGAAGCCAATTGGGCTGGCAAACTAACTCTCTGCTTTAACAACCCCGTATAGCCAATTGGGTTGGTGAAGTAGATTTCTCTGCCACTGCTCAGTTGTTTTCTGAGTAGTGTGTGGAGGGCAGATTATGGAGAGGGGAGGTAAACCTCCATTCCCTGTGATCTTCCCCCAGCCCCCACTGCTCAGGAAACAGCTGAGCAGCAGCAAAGAGTAAGCTGCTCTGTTGGGAGTTGCCTTCACCTGCCCTGTGCTTTTCCGGAGAGGATGTCTTCCGGGAGGGGCGGTGGCAGGCTGATGGGGGAGCTCTGGCAGACCAGACTCAACTCATGAGACAGAGGTTACTGGCCTCTGTTCTAAAGGGATTAAATAACACTCGGTTTGCAAGATATTCTCACAGAATCACATTCCAGCAAAATTCCCATTCCCAAATAGAGATTGTTAATTGTGTGGTCTCAGTGCATCACTTTATGATCAGGAACCCACTGTGCTTTGCACAATGAAACGTAAATTGTGACTATTGTTTCATGTTGATTCCAGTTCTGGAAAAAATAAAGCTGTTAGGTTTTGTTGGATCAATATGCAACCTCCCAAGTTAGAAAGAACTCATAACATTCTTTTTGAGACATTCTAACAGGCAGAAGGCAAAGCATTATTTTGCTTAATATTGCTGTATGTTGCATCTCAAAATCATCAAGTCATGCTGCATAAGCAAATAACATCTGTAAGAGGGTTACTGTATATATTTTAACATCACAGATTTAGGGGTAGTAAAGGATATAGAGAGGTTATAGTGAGATTTCCTACCTTTCAAAAGGGCAGTGTTTCAAGAAACTGTGGCCTGTCTTGAACTAAGATGACGTAATTAGATTCACTATTCACTGTTTTGGTTTGCTAAAATAAAGTCTTAGGAACTCTGAACTCACCAGACTCTTTCCTGTGAATGACACCTAAGTCTGCCTTTACTCCTTGCATATCAAAACAGGCATAAATAATTCAAAGAGTAGCTCTATTCATCTTTCCCTTATCAGACCATCTGTAAAGAGCTAGCAGGTGCTACATTTCCTGCTTTGCTGCTGCCTTGAATAGCCACATTGCACTGTAAGCTGCAGAATATGGATGTTGTTGTGTTGTCCTAGATCTCAAAGTATTCTCAGAACACAAGAGATGTTTTTTTCCTCAATACTTTGCTTTCCAAAGCTACAAGAAATACTGCTATACAAAACATTTATACATTTTTCTGTTGACACAGTTGACCTTTTAATGTTTTGTTAAGCTTTCTAAATATCTTCAATTTTGCATTTTCTGTTTTCTTGACCCCATGAAATGTAGACATGAAAGGCATTAAAATTAATAATGTGAACTTCAGTGGGAAATGCACTTTGCTTGCACCATGTGTGTGAAACACTGACAGTCTTAAAGGATTAGTGAATATATGACAAGAGAGTCTGCATTCATGTAAGTAACTTCAGAGCGTATGTTAATGGCTATCTTGTTCTTACAACCTTTTCCTGGTCTGATTTGGGGAAGGTTCGTTATCTAGGGAAGCCCTTTATTTTCTTAATTGTACACATGTTGAAATTTTGGGTGCTGCTATTAAAAGTAGATATGGGCATCTTAAGTATATCTTTGGATTTTCAGTGGGATTGTTTCATCCAAGAAAAGTTGGTTGCAATATTAAAATTGGAGAGCCTTCTCTGGCAAAACTTGAGTACTGATTGCAAACTGATTTGCCAGGTGTCCCGTGACACACATGTTCATCCTGCTAGTCCACTTGCAAAAGGAAAGATCCTCATTTTCCACTGATTTCCCTCTCCATCTTCAGTGTTTTGAATATGGGGATCAATTCCAAATGATAAGCACGCAGTGGCCTTTAGGTGCATAACTACACAGAAATTCAGCACTGGTGCTCATCACCTGCATTTGCCAAAGAGATTTCCATATGTTGTTTTTTAAATTTTGCTTTTGTGTAAGTACATAAGGGCTATCTATTTGAAACTGGGTACCTAGTGTGGTTGGCTGGTGTCCCATAATATGTTAACTTGGGGAGTCTCTGTAGAAAGTTCCTGCTTTACGTGCAAATTCTTATCGCTGTGTTATTGAAGTTGAGAAAGAATGTTCACCATATGTTGGTTTTTCAGTTTATTTGTTTGGCCTTCATCTGTAGTGTTTGGCTTGCTGGCCATTATCTTTTCTGTGGTTCACTCTTCTGTGTTTATGATTTGGTACAATTAGGATTAGGGTGAATATGTGGAAGATTCTATTTTAGGGTCAGTTTGTTGCCCTTGGTGGTCTTTTCTTTGGATCCCTTCTTAATCAATTTTAAGAAATGATTGGCAGTTGTATGTGTTTTGCTAACATTAATGTGTGGGGATTACAAAAATAATAATTCCCAGTTTGTTTTTTACATTCTGCTGCATACTTTAATCCAGATCTCTAGGTATTGTAGTGTTTTTGGATTAGATATGCTGCATAACCATAAGGAAAACATCCTGACTCTAACTAGGTGGGCAGAAGGAGAAAAAACAAGTTTTTGTCAGTCTTTTGTATTGCAGTAGCTGGATTCATTGTTGCTATAGCAACACACCACATGATAAGGTATATTAGATTGCTCTGCACTGAGCACGAGAGGGAGAATGAGCACTAAAGTTAAAGGTTACTTTAGAGTTTGTTGTGTAGATGTTTATGGTCAAATGGTTTAGGTCTTACATACCGTGTTCTCAAAGAGGTGAATTACTGCTGTTTTGCTGTTTTAAGCAGCAGGCTCAGGTAAGTTAAAAGCTGATAATTTTTAAATCAACTTTTTCTTTTCCATGGTGAAAAGGCAGGACTTTCTTTGTAGTTTTTCTTTGTAGTTTTTGCAAATGTATGTAGTTGGTCCTATGAAGTTTGCAAGTGTCACAAAATGAAGTAATGATGTTCCAGTTTTATGTAATAAAAGTCTTTATATCTAAATCACAACAAACAACAATTTTCTGTTATAACTTCTGCTATATTTTCCAGGTAGTTCATGCTCTTTGACATTCTAGCTCTTATTGCACAGTGGTTCAAAACTCTTGCCATGTTTCTGGCCCAAATGAATGCTTCACTTGTAACATTTGTAGGAGTTTATTGTCTTAAGAATTTGTCCTTGGCTTTGCAGATAACAGTTTTTTGCTGATTCTTCTCTTCTTTTTAAAGGTGGGTTTCTACATACATTGCCATTTACCCCTCCTTCCCTTAGCGCAGATTTATGGTCCTCTATTACTGGTGTGGTGGTAGAAGAATTTATATCTCTGTTGTCAAACAACAATGCCCCAGGAGAGGGAGACATTCTTTGGGGACCTTTTAAACATTATCCAAATTGGTGGGTGCCAGTCAATTCTAAAAAACTTGGTTTTATCAATTTAATTGTCACCATCTTCCATGGTTGGCTATTCATATTTACAAGAAGGGCAACAAAAGTATTCTCTCAAATTATCAACCAATAAGTTGTTTAGATTTAATGGCCAATTTATACAGCAAATATTTATAGTGTAATCTTGAAAATTGGACAAGTGAAAATGACTGGCTTTAGGCCAAGATGTTCTACACTAGATAACTGCTTTGTATGGCCCATATTATGTATAGGTTTGTCACATGGGAGAAAGGCTAGTTGTACGTGGCTTTTATATGGATTTTGGAAAAAATTAGGAGAAATCTCACGACTAGTTTTTATATGAGTAATCATGAGATACTTTGAGAAAAATATTTTCTTACCAACATGGATAGTTGCTTAATTTTGCTGAGTAAAGTTCTCTGTTCTCAACATCTGTCCTAAAGTTAGATCTTTTCCATTCAGCCTCCTGACCAATACAATCTCTGTGATGAAGAGGCTATAAAATGGGGGGCGGTATCTTAGCCCCTTCCTTATTTGACCTTTTAGGGCGCAATCCTATGGCTGCTAGTCAGCAGCTAGATAGCCATAGGATAGATCAGTTCACGGGAATCAACCTCTGAGCCCGCACTCCGAGGTCGGTTGCCTGAGAACCGACCTCCACCCCCTCCCGCACTGCCTCATAGGCAACGCAGGTCAATCCCAGAGCAGCGCAGAGCAGCAAAAATGGGGATGTTCTGTGCGGTGGGGCGGGGAGGGTGGAAGTGCCTTTCCAATGCTTCCTATGTGTCTGTCCAACGTCCTCCCCCCCCCCGCTCTGACTTCCCGCAGCTAGACAGCCGAAATCAGCTGTCTAGCCATGAAAGCAGGGTAGCTGAATCACGGAGGGGAAGATCCCCTCCACGCTGCTCCTGCCCTGTATTGGATAGGCTGCCCCTCCAAGTTTGGAGGCGGCTGCCTATTCCAATAGGATTGCACCTTTAATTAATAATATTGTATTTGAACTTAGAGGAAACAGGTTTTTCCTTTCAACTGCCAATAATAGGAAATTATCTGTTTTACTCTCTTCAAATGACATTGTTCTTTTGTCATATATCCTAATTAGTCTTCATAGATTGTTCAGATCTTTAAGTTCTTTTGTAAACAGAATTCATCGAGCATTTTCCATGAAAAATCTACAGTAAGTGTTTTCAGTTGTAGTAAACCAGCAATTCATAAGTGGCAAATTGATTCATATACTGTACATACTATGAACCATCCTTCACCTGCTAAACTGAAACTGGAAGAATTATCACTAGATGTTGTAAGATTTTGGAAAACATTAGGAGAAATTCACCTTAGCAATTATTGAATTAAAACTGCACTTTTAAGTTCTTTGTGGGGTAGAAGTTTGGAGGCTTTGTGAGTCTGTAGATCTTGAGCCACTTGAGAATAATGTTTTGCATACCATTCTCCTTGGTCAGTGCCTGCAGTATTTCTGAGAGTAGCTTATTGTCTGTGAAACTGAAAGTCCAGCTACATTTGCTTAACTGTTAGATCAGGTTATTGTTTATGACTGATGATAGAATTCCAAAAATTAGTTTACTAGAGTAGTAAAAGTAACATGGCTGGAAAGAGTTAGGCAGATCATTCTCCTATAGTTTCTCAAAGGATTCTTTTTCCAGTTCCAGAGCAGCCTTCATAAAAAGAAAAGGGTAGGAGATGTTTATGTTCAGAAAGACTTTGCCCTGAAGGGAAAATTCCAAGATTTCCTGTTTATGCCAAGTTTAAGTACCAACTTTGATTTAAATACTTGCTTTCTGACATCACTAGTTAAGAATCACATAGTGCATGTACTATGCACATACACACACGTGTATTCAGAAGTAAGCCTCATTCTGATTAATGAGGCTTCCAGGTAAGTGTGCACAGAATTGCAGCCTTACCCTTCTTAGCTTTAATTAAATGTCTTCTGCAGTTCTCAAGGAAAGATACCAAGATATGTAAGATGTGTATTTGTGGTTGTGGAACAACTGGAGATTTGTCACATTATTTGTTTTATTGCCCTATTAGTGCATATTATATCTGGGGGAAGATGTTTCTTTGGGGTAAAAAATGACTTTTTGGTCTATTTCAAAAAGTACATTTTCACTTGCTAATATTAATGAGTGCCCTGTGGATAATAGCCTCTTTTGTCTTGGCTCTATTTACAAAGTATCCAAAACGTATTATCTCGTTCACTATTATCTCGATTATTCTTGAATATATTAACCAGGGTTTGTAGTATTAGCAATAAGTTCCGTGGCTTGTATTAGCTGCTCTTGTTGTTTTTGTTCTTATTGTATGTTTTTGTCATAGCCTGTGACTTAAAACAAATTAACCTGAATTGAACTGAGTATCTATAACCCATTCTCATTGCACTGATGAGATACAATGATGTAAAGAAAAGCATAATGAATTATAATGTAAAACACTTCCACTGTTAGCCATTCATCCTGGGTTAAGCAAGTATAAAATGTTAATGACATTGGGTTAAACAGTTTAATCATATCTATTATTCAAGTGCAGCGAAGTGTTATATGTCTGCACTGTCCACCCACAGACTTTGTGCAAACTTACTTTGCTTGAAAGAGCCAAAGAACTTGGAATGAATGGAGGGTGATCACATCAACATGTTGGAGAGCAAAACCTACACACAGAAATGGACTTTGATAACAGTAGTTAAACAACAAAATATGGCAGTAATTGTATCCCAACCCCCCAAAAGGAGTGCTTCTCTTCAGGCCTTCAGCCAGCCAAGAAGCTTTGTAGTGCTGTTCGAGATGTGAGGAGTAATGGGAAAGAGAATTTCAAGAGGAGGAAGGGTGGTGGTGGGAAATATGCTTTTTTTCTTTCCACCTCCTGTGAGGCCTTCAACTGCTGTGCTATACAGTACTAGTTATACTTCTCAGGTTTGGGGCTGGCTAGTTTCTTGCTATATACTGGGGAGCTGGAGAGTGAGAAAGGTAAAATATATCCTTTTTCCTTTCCTTCCTCCTAAAATATCCCTGCATTGTGCAAAGACGAGAGGGGTGTGTGTTTTTTAAACAACATGGCACATATTCCCCCCACCCCTAACCTCTCCCTTTGGCATAATTACTACAAGCTGTTAGGGACTTGAGCAGGTCAGTTCCCTCTTACCTCCTGCCTTCCATGTTTCTTTGCCTCGCCCTAACATTCTTTGTCTCCACAGTTCTCAACCATAGACTCAGGGTCTGCTGGACATCTGGTTTCTTTACACTTTTGTCTGCTTACCTAAGGGCTGATGTAAGAGCTGACTGCAGAAAGTAATGGAGAAATCTAGGATTAGCATAGCTGTGTTTAGACTAGAGCAGGGGCATTACTAGGGTCTTAAAAGATCTGGGGCACAGGCCCATAACACAAATTTGCACACGACTCTAAGCGCACATCTAATATGTGTGTGTGTGTGTGTGTGGTGTCTGCATGCAGTGTGTTTGCGTGTATGTATAGATTACATACATACATACATGTTGTTCAGTCGTTAAGTCTACCACTTATGTTGTTGTTGTTGTTCAGTCGTTAAGTTGTGTCCGACTCTTCGTGACCCCATGGACCATAGCACTCCAGGCCTTCCTGTCCTCCGCTGTCTCCCGGAGTGTGCTCAAGTTCATATTCATTGCATCAGTGATGCTATCTAGCCATCTCATCCTCTGCTGTCTCCTTCTCCTTTTGCCTTCAATCTTTCCCAGAATCAGTGACTTTTCCAGTGACTTTTCTCCTCGCATTTGGTGGCCAAAATATTTGAGCTTCAGCTTCAGTATCTGTCCTTCCAATGAGCAGTCAGGTTGAACATACATACATACGTACATACATACATACATAAGAAGTATGCACTGACCCCCCCACACCACTTCAACTCAGACCCCGATTCAGCATTTTGGAAAACATGCCACTTCTGCTCTGGCCAATTTGTAGTCGGACCACTTCAGCTCAGCACCAAACTTGAGTCAAGGTTTGGAAAAATGAGTTTTTCTGCTACCTGTTGACTACCATGGGAAATTAGAAAAAAACAACTGTCACTTTTTTCTCAAGGTCAGAACTGGATAATTTCAGGCATAGTAGCCCCCTAGAAGGGGATTACACTTGCCAGATGTCAGAAAAATAGGTGCAGGGTTTATATTTTGATTTTATTTTAATGGGAACTGCCAATAATGTTTTAATTCCTTGGAAGAATTGGATAAAAATTTCAGGATTCATTGCCCCATCAGAGAAGATCGTGTCTGCTAAATTTCAGAATGATAGCCAGAAGGGTTTTTGTGTAAGGGTGGCCTTGACATTTTGAGGTCTCCAAAAGAAGACATTACTTCCCTATGTTCCTTGTGGACCATTGTTCTGAAAATTACAGACAGCCTACAGTAAGTACTTACTTCTTCTAAGTAAGAAACCAGCAAAGTTTCAGAAGGATAGGTGCAGCAGTTCATGTGGAAGGGGAGTTCTCCAGTTTGGGGAAGGGAGTGATTTGCTTTCCATTCACCCCTTCCCCAATAGTTTTTGGGTATATTTGTGAGAAAATGCCCAGGTCATTAGAGGTGTCCCCCAGGCAAGAAACCTGCAAAGTTTCTGAAGTATATACATGCATTGTAATTTAGAATTACTAGAATTTATTTACTTTTCACCAATGTTAGCAGCAGGGGAACATGGGTGGGAAGGTGCTATTGCACTCATGTCCTGCTTGTGGGTTTCCAATGGCCATCTGGCTGGCCACTGTGTGAACAGGATGCTGGACTAGATGGACCTTGGTCTGATGCAGTACGGCTCTTCTTATGTTCTTAAATAAAGAGTGCCTCTGAGCATGTGCATAATGTTTTTCTTTCACCACTGAGCACTTACATTCTCCCCCTACCAATTCTATTCCCCTCCATGCAACCATCCCTCTTCATCCTACCATCCTCCAGCAACTCTTCATCAAAACAGATGTCTTGTTTTGTGCAACTCTCCTCTACCTTCTCCTTTTGTGCATGAGCTCTCATTGTATCTTCCTCCCCATAACTTCATTTGTGCCAAGACTTCACCAGGATTCAGCCAATGAGTCTGTTTTCAGAACTAGGGCTAAGTTATGGAGAAACTCTGGGCGTGCACGAAGTGCCTTTCCCTTACCACTGAAGCTAGAGTTCATGCAAAAAAAGAAGAAGCCCAAACCCACAAATGACAAAACATGGATAGGGTTGAGCTGAAAGGGCAGTCAATTCATTAGACAGAATTGGGTATTAAGCCTGCAGTACCATGCTCACAACTCAGGACTTGTTTATGAGTAAACATGCAGAACATCAAAGTTCAAACTAATTTGAAAAAGTAGCTTGTGCTGGAATCCTATGCACACTAGGGATGGGGGAGAATTTCTCCCCGAAACTTCGGGGGGCCAAGTGCCAACGTGTTCGGCCCCCCGAAGTAGTTTCGGGGAGAAATTCTCCGCCGCCCCCCGCACCCCCCCCTGGGACGGGACTTACCTTTCCCAAATGTCCCTCCCGGCGGCAGGTCCCGGTGGCGGTTCGTCAGGTCTTCAACAGGGGCAGAGGCGGCAGCCGGTCTTTTGACCGCCATTCCAATAAAAGTAAAAAAAAAAAAAAAACGCCCCTGTGATAGGCTATGTGACAATTAGCGTAGCCTATCACGGCTAGATTTGCAAAGTCAGCCGTGATAGGCTACGTAAATCGTCACGTAGCCTATCACGGGTGACTTAAAAAAAAAAAAAAAAAGCACTTACGGTTAATGGCAGCCCCCATAGGGAGCCGCCATTCCCGTTCCTTATTTGGTCGCTGTAGTCTACGTAAAGATTTACGTAGACTACAGCGACCAAAGGAACGCGAATGGCGGCTCCCTATGGGGGCCGCCATTTGCGTTCCTGCTTTTTTTTTTTTTTTAAAGTCACCCGTGATAGGCTACGTGACGATTTTCGTAGCCTATCACGGCTGACTTTGCAGATCTAGCCGTGATAGGCTGCGTTAATCGTCACGTAGCCTATCACAGGGGTGTTGTTTTTTGGTTTTTTTTATTTTTCATTTCGCGGCCGGGCGAGGCGAGGCGCCTCCTCCCCGGCCTGAATTTCGGCCGGGCGAGGCGGGAAGCCTCCCCCCCGGCCTGAACTTCGGGGGGAGCAGCGAAGCGCCTCCCCCCCACCGCGAAGCAAGCTGCGAGACCAGGTAAGTGGCTTTCGTGCACTCCTAATGCACACTCTCCTGAGGGTAAGCCTCATTTAACATAATGGGGCTTCTGAGAAGGTATACATAGGCTTGTATAAATGAGCAGCATTTATCTCCCCTCCACCTAAAAAACAAACCAAAAACTTCTGTTTTTTATTAAAGCTTTCTGTTCATAGAAACATAGGAAGCTGCCTTATACGGAGTCAGACCCTGGGTCCATCTAGCCCAGTACTGTTGACACTGACTGGCAGCAGCGGCTGTCCAGGGTTTCAGGCAGGATTCTTTCCTAGCCCTACCTGGCCATGCTGGGGATTGAACCTGGGACCTTCTGCATGCCAAGCAGGTGCTCTACCACTGAGCTACAGCCCTTCCTATTGCTGGATAGTGGCAACCGACAAAGAAAACAGCCCCAGATTTGTTTCTCTATGTGAACCCACTTTTCTCAAAGACTTGAGTGAGGAGAAGGAGAAAAACCAACCCTCTTGTCTGTTTGTATAAAGTCAAATGCAGTTCAGAACTTCTCTTGACCATGGAAAAGAATTCTCTTTAAGAATTCCCCCAAGATATGCTCTGGGTGGAACAAAGAAGAGAAAGAAAAAAAAAACAGGATAGTGGAGGGAAGAAGAAAAGAAGAATGGTGATTGGAAATGTGTGTGGGGGTGGGGAGCAGAGAGAATTCCCTAAGCCAAGTGGCTCCTTTCAGAGAGGTAGTACTTCAGAGGAACTTAGGAGGCTGTAGAGGGTTTGTAAGGATTGCATGTACTTAAATGAACTTTATGAGGTGAGGTTGCTGGGGGATTTTTTAAAACTATAGAACCTATTTAAAAGCCCCAGCAGTTTCTCGATCATGACGCCACATAGTCCTAACCCTCCCTTTGGGATTATTTGAGTCCTACAGCTATTTAGGAGAAAGTGGAGGGAGAGAAAGAAGTTTGTGGAGGCTGATTGGATCCTTTGCTGTACTGAAGCTACTAAACTTCTGCAGAAGTCAAAGGTTCCAGTTTGAGGCAGTGAAATCAGATGCTGTGTGAAATACCATTATTTCACATGGAGCTCCTTCTTCCCTTCCTTCTCCCTCTTCAAAATTTTATTGCAGGCAAGCTCCCGACAGTGGGCATGTAAAAGCAGAAAAGAGAAGTAGGGGGAGAGAGTTTTTTGCACCTCAAAAAAACCCTACACCAGAGATTAGAGATAGTGACCTCCTAATGGTCACTTTAAACACTTTCTGATTAGGATCTCTAATCCCCTGGGTGACTTGACAGTTTTTACTTTTTGTTTTAGACTTTGAGAAAAGGAAAAATTACGCATGCCTAGCGCAAAAGCCACTGGACCTGACTGTCTGAAATTTGGTAGGTTCAGTCAGCTACATAGGGCCTGCTAGGTCCACAAATTCCATGAATTTATGAAGAAGCACAAGACAATTATAGCTCTTTATTTGACAGATTTTCTTGGAAAAAGGAAATTTTATCTGTGGCTAGCACAAAAGCCACTGGGCCTAACTGTCTGAAATTTGGCAGGCTCAGTCATCTCTATGGGGGCTGGCAGGTCCCCAAATTCCATGCATGTATGTGGAAGCATCAAAAAAACAGCTCTTTGCATTGACATTTTTCTTAAAAATAGCAAATCTTGCCTGTGACCAGCACAAAATCTACTGAATGTAACTGCCAGAAATTTGGCAAATTCAACCAGTTCCATGGGGGCTACCAAGCCTCCAGATATCATGTATTTATCTTACAAAATAAAGAAGTTATGGCCATTTTTGTTTTCCAGTGCAAGTTAGTGGGAAAATGTTTTAAAAAATGGCAATTAGGATAGCTCAAAAGATCCAGGGCCCAGCTCAGAAAAGATCCAGGGCCTGTGCCCAGGTGGCCCTCCTAACAATGCCCCTGGACTAGAGCATATCTCTGCCCAAACAAAAAGTAGATGCAAAGACAAGAGCTTTTGCCTTTGACTTCCAGACATGCAGCTTTTCTTATCTTTATAGGCTTAATTTGCCATCAGCATTCTAAGCCCTGGAAGCTCACACATCCTTGTCAAGCTGGTCTGGTTGTTTGTTTTTTAATCTTCTTTTAACTTACAAACAGATATGTAAGTTGTATACTGTATTCTTTCCGGCACAAGGTGAAGACCTTTTTATTTTCCCAGGCATTTTAGCTTTCTAGACTTTTAGCTTTGCTGTTTTGAATCTGTATTTTAAGAATCTGTATTTTTGCTGCTAGGTTTTATTCTGGTTGTATTGTTATACTGTGCTTTTAATGTTTTATATATTTTATATTGTTTTATTGTGTGCTCTTTGGTTTTAATTTTTTTGAATCTCCCACAGAGCTTCAGCTATTGGGCGGTATAGAAATGAAATGAAATGGAATGAATGAATGAATGAATGAATGAATGAATAAATAAATAAATATGCTCCTGGATACCTAGGGTTAGTACTTTTTCCTTCTGAACTGATTGGGACTCAACCACCCAAGTTTGCGATTAGAGAGAATAATGTTTAGGGCACAATCCTATACATGTTTAGGCAGAAAAATGTCTAAACATGCATAGGATTGCACCCTCAATGTGTCTAATACAGGTTGCTCAATTGTCCTATGAATCTTCAGTATTCTCGGATTCTTTAAATGTATTATTGTTTGTTTATATTAACATTTATATGCCACTTTGGGGGCAAAATGCTCCCCAAAGCTTCGTACAATAAAATAAAAATCAATTTAGAGACAACAATAAATCCGACAACAAAACAGCAATAAAAATAAAAAGCAAGAACCATCCAGCATTTGCAGTAAAAACAATATATAGTGGATTTTTAAATATTGTTCCCACGATATCTTTTTGGTGTGGTTACCATAATATATATTTTTAAATAATGGGACAGCTATTAGGATAGTCAGCTCTGTGATTCCCGTGTAATGCTAATGTGGTAGCTGAGGGGCATGGTGGGTGGAGACTTTAACATTCCCTAAGCCACATTTTTCACCAAAATCCTCCCTCTACATCATAGTTTTCTTTCTCGTGTAACTGTAAAAATAACAATATGCAGTCAACTTGTGGAGACAAATTTATATATTTTGCATGAATGCATTTGAACCTTGATGGTGTGTGTGACAGCTACTGTTACTGGTTTCTTAGGAAATGGATTAACTTCTAGTATTTTGGAAGTGGCATTGAAAAACATATATAGTATGTCTGAACTTTGATGAATGACTTTACTCTGCAATATCTTCCTTCCTTAGCATTTCAAAGGGGAGACCAATTTAGGAAATGAATTGAAGTTTAAGATATCCTGTTCCCAAATTGGAAGAGTTGTTACCATTATGACAGGTGCTCAGAATTTGTCCCTGCTCTAGAAGCATATGCATTATAATAAAGGAAGAGAGAGAAAGTAGCAATAGTAATAAAAGGAAAAACGAGAGAGAGGAATGGCCATTCGCACATTACAAATGTAGTGGGTACATCATCACATGTATCTCTGTTGTACCCAGTAATATCTGAATTGGAAACATACCTTTCTACCATAGATACACAGAGTACTAAAGCCTATTATAGCTTTCCCCTACATGTTCATGCTCTGAAAAAGCACATAGCCACTTCAAACATTACAGAGTACACTGCAGGCACATGCATGCCAGCGTGTTCACACAGCCATTTTGAATACTCAACACCCAGCTGCGGCTTGTTGTGTTGTGCAAACCTGGGACCATCGTCTGTTGTTGGGTTACACGAAGGCACCAAGTTGCATATCCAACCCCTGCTTGAGCTTGTTGTGTTGTGCGAACCTGGTGAGCATGGGTTATGCGAGGGTTAAGCAACGCTCGCATAAACCTAAAACAGACCATGGGTTATGCAAGCATTGTTTAATATATGTTGTTTAACCGTTGCATAACCCGTTGCATAACCCAAGCAATCCTGGGCTGTTCCACGCTGCCTCAGAGGCAGCGTGGAATCAGGGGGAGGTCGGTTCTCTAGGAATTAACCTTGGAGTGCGGGCTCTGAGGTCAGTTCCTGGAAAACCAGATATCCTATGGCCGTCTAGCCACTGTCTAGTGGCCATAGGATTGCTCCCTAAAATGTTATTTGTTCAGACACCTCCTCCCTCCCCCTGTAAAATTTCAAACATTTTGGTGATCTCTAACATGTGGATGTGTCTCCTAATGAAGAACATTCTAAGAATACTTTCATGTTAACTGGAAACTTATTAGGTTTTTAATAATTTGAATAGTAAAGGAAGCAAATCATAAATGCTGTGTTATAAAGTTTAGTAGAAACTGAAATATTACATAGGAATAATTTAATTATTTTAATTACATTGTATTAATTTTTAATTCAGTGTATCAAATTGCTGTGAATTTACAAATAAAAACAAATCCTGATAGCTTCCAAGGCATTTGCAACCTTCCTTAAACAGGAAATGGTTTGAGATATTTTCCCCAGTATAAAAAGCTGACTGAAAAACAATACCTTGCTTATCAGTAGCTTGCTCTTTTGCACTTTCCTTATGTCTAACTTTCTTGGGATTCATGGTGACATAATTAGATTTTATACTCTGATGGTCAGGAACTGTCTCTCTATAGGCTGCGCTCCCAACTGCTTGAAAGAAAAGGACAAAAATGCATTAGGCTAAGGGCTAAGGTGCAGAATGTTTCTGTTAGAAGGAAAGATGTTTGCTTATAGGTAGGTCTAAGGAACAGAGAGCAGGGTCACAGTCCAGCCCAGAGACACACTTGGGGTTCTCACCAGGGGCTACATCACATGTGCCATTCTAAAGTGATTTGGGGCTGGCTAGTTATCAGTGTAATTTTAGTACCTGCAGTGGGGCTGGGGCTGCGTTTAGAATTATTTAACCTCTGTGAATGTTATAGTGTGTACCTCACAATATTCCTGAGCCCCAATCTCCAAAAAAAAGGTGGACATTTTATTTTTATATTAGCATTTTTTCCCCCTTGGGTGAATATTGCATTGCTCAGGAAATGTGCTTCCTATTATGTGTGTGTATGTGTGTGTGTGTGTGTGTGTGTGTGTATATATATATATCCTTTATAATGGTATTAATTTTACGCACAAACCTAGGGATTGGTGTATTCTTAAACCACAGCAAAATGTCTTAGTAATTTGAGGGGGGGGGGGTGTCCTAAGAAAAAATTACCTGTAGTTTGAGCAATTTCATCAAACATGAAAACACAATTGGCTGCTGCTAGTGCAGCATATATCCCCTATTTTCACGTTTGTTTTCTCAAGGAATGTAGACAACATTCCCAGTTCTGTGTGTACAGAGAGAATGATTTCAGTATCAGGGTGCTTTTTTTTTCATTTTGTAAATTTATTAATACTGTTTGTCTTCGGAATTCAGCACAGCTAAGAGACAGATAACATTTATTATGAGTAACCCAAATGACTACATCAAGACCATTCAGTTAATTTCCTCTCTTTGTAAAACAGCCTATAATTTCCAATCCCAAGTTATCAGACGTGACTAAAGATATAGAAAAATGAGCTGACATAATGATGCATTAAATCTCCCTGGAGTGACTGTGCCACAGCTGTTGTAGGAGGCTGAACAGAGAGCTGTTATTTTGCAAAATATTTTCACTGAAAATCTCAAGGAAGCACAATAATAAAAGTAAATGCATATCCTTATTTTTATTAAGATCTTATTCCTCCATTATTCCATTATTATATGAGCTTGACTCAAATCTTGTAAGATGAAACTTGTCCAACTATAGCAAATATTTATTCCAATACCTCATTTTTGTCTTCTTATAGGCCTGTTTGCTGTCATATATATATATATATATATATATATATATATATGAATGACAGTCAGAGAGAGAGAGAGAGAGAGAATTCTAGCATAATTTAATATTGTAAAGCATTTTCACTACCAAATTTTGTAATCGTATCATTCTTTTTTTAAAAAAAACCAACACATTTCTTTAAAAGCAATCTAAAACTCAAATGCAATTGTCATAGACAACCACATGGTCTTATAATGGAAGTGTTAAACATCCTAAATTCTAGATGTCACTACTACAAGAATGAATAGATCTATTAGATATAACTGAATCAACACATCTCTCTGTCATAGACAACACACACACACACACACACACACTTTTTTGTTAGTAATGAATGTACAGTGCAAAGGAAAACCACTGAAATTTATGATCTATATGAGATCGGACATGGTTGTACAAGTCAAATATTAACCTACAATTACGCACTTATACATCATCCAGTGGAAGGGGTTGTATTACAAAAAGAAGTAATTTTATTTGGCAGTATTTTAAATAAAACAGCTTCTCGTAGATTATAAATTTTATGTTGAAAAGGTGTTGTTTTCCAGTTTAAATGGTGCGGGGGTGGGTGGGAATTCTACACATTTTTTATAGTTATTTCAGAATATAGAGCATGTGTACATAAAATTGTATAGA
Organism: Heloderma suspectum; assembly: GCF_057233095.1. NCBI lineage: Eukaryota > Metazoa > Chordata > Lepidosauria > Squamata > Helodermatidae > Heloderma > Heloderma suspectum. The sequence continues at coordinate 71,542,154 of NC_139461.1, read as the reverse complement.
AGTGTCATATTTAAGCTGACAAATTGTTGTAGTAGCTTAAAACAATGCATCAAGAAGCAACAGTAAAGGGAATAATGTCAGCAAGGCACATTTAAATGTGTTTCTACATTTCAAACAGAATGTGTGGTATAAGTAAAACTACAAATGTAATGGCTGATTGGTTAGATTTATAACATGTTCCCTGGATTTATGACTTTATAAATCATTCAGTATACAAATTATAAATCATTAAATTTAAAACACAAAAAGATACTTATAAATAACATACTAAAATAACTCTTGCAGCCCCATCCTAACCATGTCTACTTAGACCTGTTATCTCCCTCATTTCCGAACACAAAAATGTTTTGTAATTGTAATGCCTCGGGAAAATGCTCACATTTTGGGAACCCTCATAAGAAAGTTCCAGAATTGAGCAACAAATGGGTTGAATCCAAAGGTTGCACAAGCAGAAAACTACTTGCACAAGTATTTCTTCTTTCTCTTCCTTGCCAATGCTTTTTAGATACTGAAAAGCCTCCGGAGTGTTGGGGGACACGTACTCCACTCTCCCCTTTCTTTCTGCATGGTTACAAAGATGAGATTGGAAGCTTTCGCTTTTGTTTTTAATTAACCATGGTTGATGGTTATGTGTGAACTGAAAATTATGCTTAATCATAACTGTCATTTAGGGAAACAAGACAACTTCATAAATCACAGTTTGAAGTTGGCTTGTTTCTCTAAACCATAGTTAAAACAAACCATAGTTTCTCTTGGTTTGGTCATAACAATGGTTAATTATAATGGAAGCAAAAGCTTTCAATCTTTAGGCCATACTAGAGCAGGGAGTAGAGGGGGGAAGCTCATGAGCCTGAAGATTTTTCACATAACGCAAAAATCATAGTTTAGTGTTACATCTGAATGAGACCATTGTCTCTGGACAACCATAATAAGATTTGTCAGATGCACATTTGAAGACTTATACAGCTATCCTTGCAGATAATGGTATACAAATGAGAGAGGTCAATTCTGACACAAGATTGAGGTATATTGCCAACTTCCATGCAGACAACTTTGAGACAACATAGCACAAGAGTAAAAAATGGTTGTAGCTGAGGTTGCCATGTTGTTTTTCCTGGCAGATAACAAGGTCAAAATTGACAGATGGAATTTTCTCAGCATGGAAATGCAGTGATGTCTTAAGTTTCTGCTAATCATCTGGCTGTTAAATGTACAGGATCCCTGCCAAACGTTAGTTAAACAGTTAAAGTACAGTGTGGATTCTGAGCAAATACGCATTTCTTTGGTTGAGAATACACTTAGAAAACAGTTTAGAAACTACTGCTTTTTAGATATGGAACAGGTTTAAAAAGTTGATTTGTTTTAAAAAAAATTATTAGGAAATGACAGAAAAGAAATCATGTGTATAAGCATATGTCATACTAATTTCAGGTGTTCGTCAGTTCAAGCAGGTATGGTTGTAGTATCAGACAAATAAAATGTCTATATCATATTGAAATAAGCATCCATTTTGCCATCTGTGTAATATCATGCAAACACACACGACCCTACTCTAGGTGTATCCAACTGTGTCCCAGCATCAGCGCTAATTATGTTGTGCTACTGTAAACCAATCTTTGTGCAATGTAACCAAGAGCTTGCTAGGGCAATGGTAAGAAGCAGCAATTTGCTGCCGAAATTAGCACCACCACCAAAATCTAGTGGCAAATCATCAATTTTTCCTTTTTTTTTTTTGAAAATACTTTTTATTCTATTTTTTATCTTTATAAATGAAATAAACAGTACCAACAACCTAGTCATTATCTACAGTTTCAACAATACAGTATTCTTAGGAGGACACAGCAATAACGAAAAAGAAAAAAAAGAACAGAAGAAGGAAAAGGAAAAAGGAAAAGAAAGAAAGAAAAAGAAAAAATATAAAAAGTTACTTAAAAAGATTAAATTTAAACTCCATTACACACAAACTTCAAATACCATTCTACTTAAACGTTATACCTATAACATTGCCAATATAACAATTCAGTACGGCATAGATAATCAACCTTACATTTCAATATCATATCATCTGTCTTATAGCAAGAGAGCAGGCCTACAATTCATTTCCAATAACAATATATTGCCCTTCAGTTAACATATAATAGTAAAGCTTAACAATTTAACCAGCCAAAAATATTATTAACCAAAGTCTCATAATAATGATAGTAATAATAATAAAAAGGAAGGAAATTAAAAAGGCTAAGTAATAATAATAACTTTATGCTATCTATAGTGTCATTTCTAAATCTCTATATGAATGTATACATATCTATACACACACAAACAGAAATTTTTATTATACAGTATATCATGTCTAATGTTAAAAAAAAAGAGGAAGCAAGAAAAAGAGAGAGAGAAAAAGAGGATATATGTAAACAGTCCTCTGGACTGGCGTACTGCCTGGACCTTATAACCCAAATAAATCTGAAGAAGAAGAATTGAAAAGTTCCCAGCTCATGAGGCTGGGGAAGATGTCTCCCATGCCTTACTTTGAACACCAGCTAGCCAAGCCTCCGCCATTTCATGATTTAAAAACTTTTTCATCTGGCCTTCAAAAAGAATGCAAAATATAGCAGGATATTTGATATGATATTGCAGATTCATTTGTCTTGCCTGATTTCTCGCCTTGGTAAATTGCCTTCTTTTGTCAGCAATTTCTTTAGTGTAATCCGGAAATAACATAACTCTGTCTTGTGTTGGCCCCCCAAAAAGTTCTCCCATTTCCCTTGCCAAGCGCAAAATACTATGTTTTTGTGGAAACTCTTGCAAATTGAACTATAACAGTATAGGCCACGAACTGGACCTGGAACACAGTATGCATGCTCAATATCAAGTAAATAATCAGATGGCAGAGCGAGTAGCTCATGCAGAAATTTATCCAAGAATTTAAACAGACTTATATCAGCAGGCAGATGTTTGATACCAAGGATACGCAGATTCGCTCTACTAGTATATGCCTCCAGTTGGGAAATTCTTGCAGACAGGTTATTATGGGAGGCATGCATAGCTGTCTTTTGCGCAGACACCTGGTCTTGGGGAGCATTAACCTTCAATTCCATCTTTTGCAAAGAACTGTTAATTAAATCCACAGCCCCTTGAAGGTTAGTAATAGAATCTTGGATTGTATCCAGCCTCTTAGCCTGTTCTGTTAATTGAGAAAACAAAGTTTTTATCAGAGCCAGCAACTCCTCTACATCTCCAGAAACCTTTGCCAAGAGAGGGGTTGGGGGAGTTGGTGGTGGTCCCGCGGCTTTTTTCCTTCCCCTTGATGCTGCCATCCTCTTCTCCCATAAAGAAAGCAAGTAAATATAGTTACAAACAGACAGTCACTTCAACAGATTTTGCAGTTCCTCAGATATTGTTGGTATTTTTAATTCATAAATACTTTTGGAACTCGTCAGCCCTGAAGTCTCCTAATTATATAGGAGTTTCAAAACAGCTTTGGGTAGATGACGCTCCGGAAAACGGACCTTAGAGTCCAGCTCTTCTGCTGCTCCACCAAAGGAGTTGTTCTTCCAAGATCTTTTCTAGATTGTACTCTAGCTTCCCCTTTTCATTCCAGGGGAAGATGAAAAGGTTTTTCAACCTTTAAAAGCTGGTTGAGGAGGCGACCTGCGGAGCCTCCGCAGGACACTTAGCAGGGCAACATGGCTCCTACTGGAAGTCACAAATCATCACTTTTTCCCATTGCCCTGGTAAGTGCTGGTTATGTTGCACAAGTGTTGCTTTACGTTAACACAGTGTCATCAGTGCTAGGACACAGTTGGATACTACTGTTCGGAGGATCCACTTAACATGAATTTTAAGAGAAGAGGAAAGATGGGAACAGCACAGTTATTTCTATTAATTATCTGCAATTCAGATCCCACACTATTATTCTCTTTTGACAGTCTTAAAATGGCTTCTTCCTGGGAAAGGATCTTTTGTTATCAGATATGACTCTTGACAGTTAAGGAACAAAAACTCCCATGCCTGTTACATTATGAAATGTTTTGCATGCGTGTGGATGTTTTAAAGATGGCCAGGGAAACACATGGTCTCCATAATACAGTACCTTTGTGTTCTGCTGTATTATCAGAGATCTGTTCATAACAAGAAAGGGGTTCCCATCCTGCTGGGGCATTTACCTGCAAACGGGGGAGTTTGCAGATGGGAAGAAGCCTCATGATGTTGTGAGGCTTTGGGTGACAAGCTGAATTTCCCAACTAGAAATCAGCTGGGAGTACTGGCGTGCTATGGTCCATGGGGTCACGAAGAGTCGGACACGACTGAACGACAACAACAACCCACCTACTTGGGCAGACAAACACACTGGCCTTCAGCTGAGTACTCTGTATCAAGACTGGGAAGGGATGTTTTTGTTGGTTTGGGGCTGACATTTTTTTCACTTTCTTTGAGGTATTTATTCCTCATCCTGGGTGGGACTTAGGTTATGAGAGTGTTATTGGTCAAATGTAGGTTCTTCATATCTGTTATTATTTTTTCACAACTTTGGCAGAAGGATAAGTGTAGAAGTGAAAGAACCCTGGGATAATGCTAATAGTTAAATGTAAAAAAAGCAATTTTGGGATAGTTGGGTCTTATTAAAAAAAAAGAAGAAAAAAGAAAAGCTTTATACTCTCTTCAGAAGTCCGTATCTGTTAAAAATTTGTTCCTTTAAAGAATCCTTGAAAACTGCTTTAATTTTGTTGTGTCTTATCACACTTTCATCTTGTCATCCCAGAACATGGTAATTTCTTTTAATACCTTTTCTAGTTTCAGAAAGTACAAAGCAACCCTATACTTACCGGTTGTGAAAATGAGGCAGGTCATTGTAGATTGTCTTCTTACTAATGCTGAAGATGGTATACCGCTACACGAGAACAGTAAAAACCTGTTACAAGCAGTGTATCAGGAGCAGCCTCTTTAAGAGTTTACCGTAACTCCAAGCTCTGTAGCACAAGCCACTTTATTCTTGGCTGTTGTGAACCCTTTTGCCATTGCTGAAATATACTGCAGATGCTGTCAGGATTCCTTTTGCCCCCACTGAACTTCAAACGCTAAAGTAAACACAGACAAGATACGGCTTTTAATCCATTTCTTCAAAGGGTCTCACAAATGCAAATTCTCAGTGACTCAGTCTACAAGGAAATGCCTTCAGGGGGTTCAAAAGATAGCTAGGAAAGTTGTCTGCTGTTTGAATAGCCTAACTTAAGGGGTGGGGGGAGGTCTCTGTCTCTCTCGTGAGGTCTCTAGGCGCAGCTGTTCATGCAAGGCCACTCGGGTAGACCGTCTGAGTTCCGCCCCGGCCTTCTCCCTCTTTGCTCTGCATCTGGCATCTATTAATTCAGATTCCCCAAAAACCCCGCCTCTCCCTGTTCGCTGTCTCTCACCGGGGATGTGTGTGTGAAGAGGGAACCTCCTCTTGCAGGTGGACATTTGAAACCTGAGGAGCTTGCCTAGCCATGTCTGGACTAGCCTGGGAACATACCTCCCCCATATCTGGCAGTTCTTCTTCAGAATCTGAATTACTATCCCACTCCCTTTGCTCAGAAACATTCCTGACAGATGCCCCTTCCTCTGCGTCCGGCTTGCCTAGCTGTGGGAAGGATTTTTTTTGGGGGGGGAGAGATGAGGGGAACGAACTGGCATTCCAGGTGGCACCACTGTGGAGGGAAAGGGCCTTACTGGCCGTTTTAGGCTAGGCCACCTCTCCCTTACACCTCTTCAAAGCATGGCTGAGGGGAGAGCGGCACACGCTCCTACAGCCAAGAGAAGAGGCTTCGGTGCCTGACAAGGCTGAGGTGTCAGCCTGTTTGTTGGTCAATAGAGGGTCATTGGGCAGCTTTGCCTCTTCAGAGTTGAGGCAGCTCACCTCCTCTCGGCCTTTCCAGCTGGTGTCAAGGCTTGGGAGGGCTCTGGGGGTCCTGATCTTGGCAGTGGCAGCATTTTGGCGGCAGCGTTTCCCACTCGCCGGACAACATGGCTGGTCTCACGCATGTGTGCGACTCCTCCCAGTGCGAAGTGGGTGGCTTCGTGCTGATACTGGGCCTATAGGCCCAAGGTTTGTTGGGTGGGCCACTAGGGCCTCCCCCCCATTTACATATCAGTGGTGGCTGGCGAGGGATTCGTTTGGAGGGAGGGAGTTGGGCAGCTTTGCCCCCTACCTTGTGTGTGTGTGTGTGTGTGTGTGTGTGTGTTAGGACGTGTATGCGCTGTGGCTCCTAGGGCACAGTGGGGCCATTGCTGGTAATTTTGCTGGGTCTGTAAGCCCGAGGTTTTCCAGGTGTGCCTATTCAGGCTCACTCACCCCCCCCACCCATACAGCTGAAGCTGGGGGGGGGCTATTGGTGGCAATCCCTGGGCTGCCTCTTTACACACACCCCCCTTCCCTATAGTACTAGCCTGTGTAGGTTGGGGCAGTGTTTAGCCCTGCCAGGATGCCACCTAAGAAAGGAATTGGGGGGTGGAGGGGAAGGCCCCTCGCCCCCTGCCAAACTGCATTTTCATAGGACCAATTCATCTTCCTCTGAGGATGATAGCCCTACGGTGGCTATGCTTCTCTCCAGGTTGGAGGCAGCAGAAAGGGATAAGGGGATTTCTGCTCCAGTTACTCCTCTTCAGCAGAGCATTCGGAGTACAGGGTTGAGGATGACTAGGAAGCAGATTCAGAGGAATCTTCTGCTTTCAATTTCAGCCAGGTTGGATGCTCTGGAGAGATCTCCTAGCTCCATTCCAGTGCAGGTAGCAGAGCTGTAGGCCGTTTGTTTGGCCTGTGACCAAGTGCAAGAGCCAGCATTGGTTTCTGTTCCAGTTCCGGTTTCCAGGGAGTCTGCCTCCGCATTGGCAGGCATAGCAGCACCTAGCCTGAGCCAGGTCCCAGATTCTCCTGCGGTAACACCTCTGGGTCAAGGTGAGGGGGTAGTGCCTGGATCTCCCATCCCTTGGCAGGGGTGTGGCCCATTTATGCCTTGGGAGTGGCTTCCCTGGATGTCTGCGATGGGTTGGTCCTTTCCTCACAGAGGAGATGTTCCTACTGCTCAGTAGGGATGGACAAAAGGGACTTACCTAGTCCCGCAGCTTGCTTCGCGGAGGGGGGGAGGCGCTTCGGTTCTCCCCCCGAAGTTCAGGCAAGGGGGGGGAGGCGCCCCGCCTCGCCTGGCCGAAATTCAGGCCGGGGGGGAGGCGCCCCATCCCTCGCCGCCGAAATTCATGCTGGGGAGGAGTGCCCCGTCTACCCGGCCGCGAAAAAAAAAAGTAAAGTAAAAAAAGAAAAACACACACCCGTGATAGGCTACATAATGATTTACGTAGCCTATCACGGCTAGATTTCCAAAGTCAGCCGTGATAGGCTACGTAAATCGTCATGTAGCCTATCACGGGTGACTTTGGGGGGAAAAAAAAAGTGCGTACACAAATGCATTTGCGTTCCTTAGTATGGCACGTCTAGTCTACGTAAAGATTTACGTAGACTACGGCGAAAATAAGGGAACGCTATTTGCGTTGCCCATATTTTCGCCGTAGTCTATGTAAATCTTTATGTAGACTAGACGTGCCAAACTAAGGAACGCAAATGGTGGCTCCCCATGGGCGCCGCCATTTGCGTATGCGCTTTTTTTTTTTTTTCAAAGTCACCCGTGATAGGCTACGTGACGATTTACGTAGCCTATCACGGCTGACTTTGGAAATCTAGCTGTGATAGGCTACGTAAATCGTTACGTAGCCTATCACGGGTGTGTGTTTTTCTTTTTTTACTTTCCTTTTTTATTTTGCAGTGGCGGTGGCGGCAGCCGTTCAGAAGACCGGCCGCCGCCCCCACCAAAACTAGGCCAAAACGCTGCCAGAACCCGCCGCCGAGAAGGACATTCGCACGAGGTACGTCCCATCCCGGGGGGGGGGGGCGGGGGGCCGGCGGAGAATTTCACCACCAATTTCGGGGGGCTGAATGCGTTGGCATTCGGCCTCCCGGAGATTCGTGGAGAAATTCTCCTCCATCCCTACCTCAGGCCTTTTGGCCTATGCTACCTCCTACTGGTAGCACTCTTGGAGAGAGCGGAGGACAGGAAGGCCTGGCGTGCTATGGTCCATGGGGTCACGAAGAGTCGGACACGACTTAACAACAACAGCCTCCTACTGGGGGTTTGTCCGGTGTTTCCGGCACAGCTATTCCCACAGTGACATCGGTCGGGGCGTCGTCTGGTGTCACTTTGCATACCGGGTGTGCCCTTACGGGCATTAACCCCGCTTCCTCTGCTGTGTCTGGTGAGTTGGGAGCCGCAGTGGGGACCATGTCTGTTCCACTTCCGCCACTTCCAACAGTTACTGCCTCTATGGGAACCATTCATGAGCCCGCTTCTCAGAAAGTATCCTCTGCTGCTGCAGCTTGCGCAGCAGTGTGGCATGGCCCTATGGCCAGTGACGCTGTGGCTTCTGTGGTGGCCCCCGTTGCTAGCAATGATCTGTATGCCAAGGTTACTGTTGTGGCAATCCCAACAGGCAGTACTGTTGCCCTCCTCGGGTTATTTATTTATTTATTTATTTATTTTCTATACCGCCCAATAGCCGAAGCTCTCTGGGTGGTTCACAAAAATTAAAACCAAAGAGCACACAATAAAACAATATAAAATATATAAAACATTAAAACCACAGTATAACAATACAACCAGAGGATATCATCTCTTGCTGGCCACTAGGGAGAAGGTATTGAAGGGTGAGTTTGTGGATGTATTCATGTTAGTCCGGGAATCGGAATCAAAAGACGAGGAGAAGTCCAGCGACAAAGAACAGGAGCGGTTTCTCGCACTTGGGCAAATTGGTTGCCTGGTGTCATCATCTACATAGGTATTATACAGCAGAAATACCCAGAGTGGGGTTGGGTCCTGACCAAATATTTAGGTATTATTTACAGGGCCTATATGGAATATGAGGGTGGGGCATGGCTGGCATATGATGAATCATTTTGTATGCGGGCCGCCCTTGACCCCACCCTGTGTTGGAATGAGGAGGACCATGACCTGTGGCTCCAGTTCATGACCCCAGCGAGGCCAGGCTATGGGGACAGGCAAGACAATGGCCACTTATTATCCAAACAGCAGCCTGCTTCAGCCTTTAAGGCTGGTGAGGGGCAGGTGGTTTAACACCGCTTGCTCTGTTCGGAGTTTAGTGCCCACAGTGCCTGCTCTAAAACCTCTGGCAAGTTCTGGCACGAGTGCTATGTATGGGGGACAACGTGGTTGTCTTAATTGCCCCAGGGCCAGAGGATGATGGGAAGCAGGCCAGGAGGGGTAGGCCAATAGGAAACAAGGTGGGGGGCAACAGCCCCCTCCAAAAGGGTCCCAGCCTGGTGAAATTGCAGTCTCTTTCATGCCTCCTGAGGTGGTATCTACTGCAGGAAGATGCTGTTTATTTAGAGAAAGGGTTTTCCGAAGGATTCCAGATTCCTTTTCAGGGCCAGCATCGTGCTCAGTTTGCACAGAACCAGAAATCCATTGCGTGTTTTGAACATCCAGTCAGGGAAAAAATCCAGAAAGAGGTGGCCGCTGGCAGGGTAGGGTCATTGGTCCATTTGCTACACCTCCTATTCCTCAACTTGAGAGTGTCTCTCCTGGGTATTGTACCTAAAAAGACTCCTGAGGAATACAGGCTGATCCATAACCTAAAGGTGGATCTGTGAATGATGCTATTCTGGGGCACCTTTGTTCCGTACACTACGCATCTTTCGATTCTGCAATTTCTATGGTATGGGCCTGTGGTCATGGAGCCCTCATGAGCAAATGCAATATTAAATTTGCATTTCACCTTTTGCCTATCTACCCTGATGATTTTGATCTTTTAGGGTTCTGTTTTCAATTCCAATTTTATGTTGATAGAGCTCTCCCTATGGGGTGCTGTATTTCCTGTGCTATGTTAGAGAAATTCAATTCATTTTTGGGGTGGGCCCTTACAGATAGGATGGGATTGCAGAATATGGTATATTACCTCGTTGATTTTTTTTATTTGTCGGCCCCTGGGATTCTACCCAGTGTGCCTATTTAATGCAGGAGTTTTCTGCCTTGGCAGAGGAACTGGGTGTTCCTTTGGCCACAGAGAAAACTGAGGGCCCCATATCTGTTATTAAGTTTTAATAACGGGGGGGAGGTGCCCCGCCTCGCCCGGCCGAAATTCAGGCCGGGGAGAAGCGCCCCGTCTCCCCAGCTGTGAAAGAAAAAGTGGGAAAAAACAAACAAACCCGTGATAGGCTACGTAACGATTAACGTAGCCAATCACGGCTAGATTTCCAAAGTCAGCCGTGATAGGCTACGATAATCGTCACGTAGCCTATCACGGGTGACTTTGGGGGGGGGAAGCGCGTACGCAAATGGCGGCGGCCCATGGGCGCCGCCATTTGCGTTCCCTATTTTGGCGCGTCTAGTCTACGTAAAGATTTACGTAGACTACGGCGAAAATAAGGGCAACGCAAATAGCGTTCCCTTATTTTCGCCATAGTCTACGTAAATCTTTACGTAGACTAGACGCGCCAAAATAAGGAACGCAAATGGCGGCGCCCATGGGCCGCCGCCATTTGCGTACGCGCTTCCCCCCCCCCAAAGTCACCCGTGATAGGCTACGTGACGATTTACGTAGCCTATCACGGCTGACTTTGGAAATCTAGCCGTGATAGGCTACATAAATCGTCATGTAGCCTATCACGGGTGTGTGTTTTTGTTTTGTTTTTTTACTTTTTTATTTTGTAATGGCGGCGGTGGCAGCCGGTCGGGAGACTGGCTGCCGCCCCCAACGAAATGCCGCCGAACCGCCGCCGGGACCCGCCGCCGAGAGGGACATTCGCAGAAGGTAAGTCCCATCCTGGGGGGGGGCGGGGGGCCGGCGGAGAATTTCCCCAACACTTTCAGGGGGCCGAATGCCTCGGCACTCGGCCTCCCAAAGTTTCGTGGAGAAATTCTCTGCCATCCCTAGTCCCTGCTCTTTGCCGTGATAGGCTATGTAAATACTTACGTAGCGTATCACGGCTGACTGCAAGGATGCAAATGGCGGCCGCTACGATGGCCGCCATTTGCGGCCGCAGCAGCCCGGCCGTGGCCAGAACTCCAGCTGCAGCTGGCCCCAGCCGGCAGCTCTGTGGAGTCGCCGGGAAGCGGAGCCGGCCGGGAAGGATTTGGGGGGGGGGATGGAGTGCCTCCCCACCACCGCGGATTGCCTGGCACGGAGCCAGGTAAGACTTTCGTACATCCCTAACAGGAAGTTGTTGGACATCTTAATTTCACTTGCTGGGTGGTAGCACCTGGTAGGGCGTTCCTGCGGTGCCTGTGTGGTGCTATGCAGGGTCTACGGTTTCCTCACCACCGTGTCAGAGTGTCTGCTGCTATGAAGGCAGACCTGCAGGTATGGCTGCACTTCCTTGATGAATTTAACAGCATTTCTTTATGGAGGCGGGAGCATTTATTGGAAGCTGAACTTCAGATACACTCTGACGCGTTGGTTGCCTTTGGTTTTGGAGTCATTTTTGGGGATCGATGGTGCGCCAGGCCATGGCTGGAGGACCGTTTAGCTGCTGGTGTAGGTAGGGATCTCACCTTTTAAGAATTCTTTCCAATTTATGTAGCTGCACACATGTGGGCCGATCAACTGTCCAACTCTGCAGTGCACTTTTGGTGTGACAACCAGGACACGGTTCAGGTGGTTAATTCCCTGTCATCCCGTAATCCTAGAGTAATGGTTTTGGTTAGGGCATTTACTTTGTAATGCCTCTGGTTTAACATCTTGTTTCGGGCCTGACATATCCCTGGCTTCGATAATGCCATTGCTGGTGCTTTGTTGCGTAACCAGGTACAGAGGTTTCGGGACCTTGCTCCCTGGGCACAGGAACTGCCGGAGACCATGCCAGCCTAGCTTTGGAAGATTGGCAGGATGAGGCCGAGCGGGCCATGCTGCAGTCTGTAGCAGTCCCTCGCTTCACGGCTTCTTACTTCAAGGCAGGTAGGAAGTTCTTTGTTTTCAGGGATTCCTTGCAGCTGCTGCAGGTTTGGCCCATTCCAGTAGAGTACCTGTTGCAATTCTATGTTCACGCCTGGCACAGACCACTGGCAGAAAACTTTCCACTCTTGCCTTTTGGTCCAAGTGGAGGGGGGTGCCTTATAACACTGTTGACTTTAGGGTAGGGACGTACGAAAGTCACTTACCTTTCCGCAGATTATGTTCATGGGGGGGGAGGCGATGCGGTCCTCCCCTCCGGAATCCTTGACGGCCGCCTCTGCTCCGCAGCAGCTCCGCAGAGCAGCCGGCCAGGCCCAACCCAGGCCAGAGCCGTCCACAGCCAGATTTCCAGCTGCGGAGGGCTCTGAGTAAAAAAACAAAACAAAAAACACGTACGCAAATGGTGGCAGCTACGGGTGCCGCCATTTGCGTTCCTTATTTTTCGCCGTCTTAGTCTACGTAAATATTTACGTAGACTATTACGGCGAAAATAAAGGGGAACGCAAATAGCGTAGCGGGTGCTATTTGCATCCCTTCTTGATTCGCCGTTTTAGCCTACGTAAATATTTATATAGGCTAAAACGGCGAATCAAAAAGGGACGCAAATAGCCCCCGCTATGCTATTCGCGTTCCCCTTTATTTTCACCGTAATAGTCTATGTAAATATTTATGTAGACTAAGACGGCGAAAAATAAAGAACGCAAATGGCGGCGGCCATAGCTGCCGCCATTTGTGTATGCATTTTTTTTTAACCTAGCCGTGATAGGCTACGTAAATCTTTACATAGCCTATCACGTCCCTGTAAAAAAATAATCAAACCTCCAGACGGCAAATGGCGGCGGCGGCAGCCGGTCGGAAGACCATCCGCCGCAGCCAAAGCCGCTGCCAGAGCCGCCGCCGCCCGGAACATCCGCCCCAGGTAAGTCTCGTCCCGGGGGGCTTCCACGGGGGGGGGCGGGGGGCAGGCCGTTCCGCCACAGATTTTGTGGGGCCGAATACACTGGCATTCGGCCTCACCGAGATCCGTGTCGGGATTCTCTGACATCCCTACTTTAGGGTCAGGCGAGCTCTTCAGGGTTGGGCACAGACGTCTCCTGCAGTATCTGACACTCGGCTTCCTTTGACGCTGGATACATTGCTGGGACTGAAGGGACAGTGGATATCTTTATGTACGAGGCTACCCTTTTCCATGCCGCAGCTTTGACGGCATTATTCATTTCGGATTTCGGAATTGGTTGTGGCTGCCAAGGGTGATCTGTCCAGGCAAGCGTTACAGTTTAAAGATATTCAGTTTTCACGATCACTTGTGCGCGTCTGTTTGCGGAGGTCTAAGACCAGTAAGTGTGGGAGAGGAGTGCAGGTGTCTCTTTTCCCTGCTACTCGGGAAGAGATATGCCCGGTGGAGGCTCTAGGGGCATTCCTCAATGTTTGAGGGGACTGGCACAGCCCCCTTTTCTGTCACAGCGACTCTGCCCCCCTGACCAAATACCAATTCTGGACTGTCACGAAGCTAGCCTTGAAGGGTCTTGGTTTTAAGTTCATTCCATTTTTGTTCGCGTTCTTTCCGTATTGGGGTTGCTTCAACTGCTGCTTCAATAAACAAGGTACAGTCGGTGGGTAGGTGGCGCTCCAAGGCCTATAGAGCCTATGTGAGACCACTACCTGGGCTCTAGTTCTTACGTTGTTATTCTCACATGTTCACTTTTGTTTCCTAGATCGCTGGAATGCTCAGGGGCCAGTGTGTGTGCTTATTTGTGGGCACAGCATGGTCTTCTGGGCCGGACGGAGGGCCTCCCAGTCAAGCTGTGGATCCCAGCTCGCACTCAGTCAGTATGCCAACGCTCAGTGGCTGGGCAGACATGGCATGCATTGGGAGCACCTCCTGCCTACGATATTCCAATATGGTCTGGTTTGTGTTCCCCCACAGGTTGTGCTGTTACACCTCGGGGGGAATGATTTGGGCTTGCTGAAGGGCAAGGCCCTCATTTTGCAGGCTTTGGCCGACTTTCAAGTTATCCAGCATCGTTGGCCAGGAGTTTCCATTCTGTTGTCGTTTTTATTGCCCAGACTGGTATGGCATGACGGTTTGGATCCTTGGGTCTTGGATAAGGCCTGCAGGAAGATGAATAGGGAGATAGGTAATGCCTTACTCAGTCAAGGGGATGGGATAGTTAGGCATCCCGATATTTCTTACGCGCGGAGGGAACTATATAGGCAAGATGGGGTTCACTTATCTGATGAGGGCAATGATTTGTTTTTGGCCAGTCTGAGAAGTGGTTTGCTTGAATGGCTTCAGTGCAGGTGGGGGGAGAACGGCTAAGCAGAGGCTTGCCGCCCTCCTGTGGCAGGTATGTGCAGGCACCTTGTTGGGTTTTAGGGTCAGTGAGCATTTGGAGGCACCGTTTCAGGTGACTGGTGAGGCCTGGGGCTTCCAGCTAAGGGTTTTGTGGCCCCAGTTGGGAGATAGGGATTACCTTTGAGGCTAACTCCTCTCTTGTAGTAGTTTTGTGGCATGAAGGAAGGTGACAGGGGAAGGCCTCTCAACCCAAAATTGGGGGTGAATGTCTCACCCAATACTACACCAGGCTATGCTGGCTTTGAGAAGGTGACCACTTAGTTCCCCCTTTGCAGAGCAAAGAATTTCAGTAAATGTGACCCAGATTTTATTCCAAATACTTGTCCCTCCTCTCTTTATTTCCCTCTCCTTACACCCGCAAGAGGAAACTTATGGTTTCACAGCATGGGGCACTTTCAGAGATCATTTTATGATAAGAAAATTAAAGAGATTCTTTTCCACATCAAAATTGGGCCTATGAATGGCCTTGAAACGAAAAGGAAAGGGGGAAATGTCAGAAGTGGCTAAGTGCATCACCACATTGATTTCCATTATTGTCAATCATGCATGCATTGCCTTTGTGGTTCTTATATAGAGGGCCTATTCACATGTTCACCAAATAGCACACTGAATGCATGGTTGGGAAGTGAGACAAAGGGTGGGTTTGCACATAACGAGAAGCCACCATGAGTGAATTTCCCCATGGGGCTTTTCATTGCAGTGGCAGCCACCATTTTGAATATTCGAGCCGAGGGCAGGGTGGTGGGTGCTGTAGCTTGTTGTTGCATATGAACGTGGTGAGGGTGGGTTGTTGGGGTGGCTAACAAGTCACCTGCAACCCTAAAACAGGCCATGGATTCTGGGTGTTAACCACCGCAACATCTTACCTTTGCCAGGTTCATATGTAATGACAAGCTACAGTGCACCCCTGCCATGGATCAAATATTCAAAATGGTGGCCACCACTGCAACGAGAAGCCCCACTGGGAAATTCACCCATGGTGGCTTCTCATTACATGTGAACCAGGTCAATGCATCTAGATAGGCCTTGTATGTTGCAGGTAGACATGACCGATGTAAGTAAGGCTGTGGGTTAACAAACACTTGAGGTGTCAATCTCATTGCCCACTAAGCTTCAGTGCTCCAAATTTGTTGAAGGCATGAAATAGCCTCCATCTGCTCTACTATAAACAAAGCACCTTCTACAGTAGAAAACTCCAATTTTATGTTGGTGGTTGGGTAGGTGAGTGAGAAATAACACCCCTTCCAAAAAATAATAATTGTTTGCCTGTAACCAGAATGCCATATTTCAAGCATTTCAGTGACAATTTGAGGGTCTTCAGTCCTATTTGCTTAAAAGCTCAAAATAATACATCCAGACTGAATGAATATCTCTTCCTGTCAAGGGAAGCTGCATGGAACTAGAATCAAGACCATAGAATTAAGCCAAACTTGTTGGTGTTGTGATCTCGCATCCTTGTCCACAGTCCTCTTCAAATTTCCTCTGACTTACACAGAAGGAGAAATACTTACAGTGATGTTCTTCACTGCAGAAGAAACATTTCCCTGTAGCTGCTTCTCTGACAACATCACATTAATGCTACAGAAGGTGAAGTGAAAAAAGGCAAGAGGTGCCCCATGTGTAGTTGGCTCACCTGCTGCTTACAACTGCAGAATTAATTTGCCCCTAGGACTTTGATATCACTTCTGCCTGAATCTGGAGCTTTTGGAGGCCACCGAATATTTTGACAACTGTCTCCATCAGTAGAGGGAATGCAAAATGTGCACGATGTTACTCGGTTTCTCCATTTACCATTCGTTCTTCCCATATATGGTAACATTTAGAGCGGCCAAATGCATTTCTGAGCTTTTTTACAAGAGCCAGAACAAGATCTCATCTTGCAGGATGCTGGCTTTATATTTAGAGCCAGGTTACCTAATTACCTTAGATGCATGCTCTCTCTACAGACCTTCATAGGCTGTGATCTGCTCCTGTCCAGAAGTGTTATATTGCTACTATAGTTGTGTTATATTCCTGTGTTGCATTTGTATTGCTTATATTGGTTTAGTGCTTAATGTCGTTTGCCATCTTAGGGCAAGGAAAGGCAACGAAGGAAATAAGTAAGTATCTGGCTATGAAAAGTACAGCCTGATGATTGGTCAGATGGCAGCATCTTCCTAGACTTCCTACAGTGGCTTTCCCCACTGCTGTGACAGTTGCTTGCCAGTATCTTTCAACTATATGTTGGAACAGTTTGTTCACAGCACCTGCAAACTGTGAGGTCACTACCTCTTTGGTCGGTTTTAGTTTGCAGCCTGCAGGGCACATTCAGCAATAAAAAGAACAGATCAGGACACGGTGTCTAGAGTCCAGTTGAGTTCTATGTTGTGCTCCTTTGTTCTTTACCTACAAAGCAAGTTGTCAAGTGAAAGAGGTCAGAGAGTGGACTGATTTGTCACAGCACAACTAGGTGTGGCAAGAAAGAAGAGAGCAGTTAAAAGGTGCAACATGAGAGATAGAAAAGAGAGAAAGAAAATCAAGGCAGCATGAGAGGTGAAAAGTCTATATATACTCAGAATGAGAGACTTATAATATTAATAATGCAATTTTTGGCTTCAGACAACTGAGAGTTTCCAGACAGATTCTCAGATGATCTCCAATAGCTTAGCAATGTTGGGACTATATAAGCTTATGTCAACTGAAGGTTTGTTTTAGAATACCTGGTTGATCATCCTGGGAAAACAGGATGTTTAGGGGTACTTGTTCCCCCTAATCTTTTGTGGCCCATCATCTATAACAATAAAAGTGTGTGTGTGTGACTCTGTCTGTCTGTCCGATTATCCATCAGTGCCATACTGCTAAGACTGTGAAGCCTAGACACCTGGAATTTGGCATGCATACTAAGGGGACCCCTAGGGGTGTGCACCTCAGGTTTACTTTGTTTTTAAAATACTTTAAGTTAAATGTGTCCATGTGGTTGAAGCCTTCAGTAACATCGTGAGCCACTAGGGGCAGACTTCGCTAACCAGTGCATAGCTTTTCAGTCCATACAGTTTAAAGCCAGGGGAGATTAGTAGGCCAAATAACAGATTCATATGCCTGCGGCTCCCTCATGCTATGGGGCAACTCCCCTTGAGGGTTCACCATGGCAGGGGCCATGCCTACAGGTGCCAGTAGGCACGGCTTCCCTCAGATGGGGCAGGCAGAATGTGTCCATCTCTGACAGCTGTGTAGATTTGTTTGAAGATTTCATTATATCAAACCCATGTGAAGCCAGGTGCATTCCTTAGTAACCAATAACTTTAACACTGAACAAGAAAGGATGGTTTCGGATGTCCATTTAACTCACCAATTCCACAGTATTTCCATACATACGGTTGTCCAGGTTACAAATACATGCCCAGAGCATATGTGTTTGCAGCTTCAAGTAACATATTTAAAGGTAATATGTCACTAAAGAGGGACCTATGAGATTGCCATTGACTTGCTTGTTCATGGATTTACATTATAAATGAGGGAGGGAGGGGGTCCCAACACAAATTATTAAGCATGCTTTAATGCCTACTGGGAACATACCATTGCATGTGCTCCTGTGGGATTGTTTTGCTGTGTGATACGCCCCTAGAAAAATGTTGCCTACATCTAATACATTTTACACAAACAACAATTTGTTTTTCAGAAGCAACCAAAACAGTTCTACTTTTATTGTGAGCTTTTCCCATAGACTTCTATTGCCATTATTCTCCTTGTGCTTCCCCCACCTCTTGAAAGGCAAATCTACAACACTAATATTTCAACATATCCCTGCAATTCAGAAGGAGCATAGGAGAGTACTTATGGAACAGACATCCTTCTGCAGCAAAAGGACCTCCATGTCATATGAGGCAGGAAGGGGGGAATAACCTAAAATATTTATGCAATAATAAGTATTAGTTTATTATGAACGCTCCTCCTCGACTGCACTTTGTACTGCTTACAGTAATGATAGTTCAGTATTACCTCAGTAGGTGAGTACATTAAAGAAGAATAGGATCAGTATCTAGCAGTGCATTCTGGTTTTGTCTGTGTACAAGCACCATCAGATATGAGCTTTATATGCAATACGTCTGCATGGTGTCTCTGTAGAAATAAATTTTCTGCTTAACAATACTGTATATCATTCTGCCCTTTGTGCTATTGTGAAAATAATGCTGAATAATAAATAATCTGTCAAATCTTAATTAGATTAAATGTAATATACTGAATCCCTGTTTTGAAGATGTAGGAACAAAAAGTCTCCAGTGGGGTTCATTTAGCTTTCCATCATTTTAGCTGCTTTAAAAAAATATTAATAATTAATATGGCACTTTAATATGCAAAGTTCTTTGCCAGCCTTATCTTATAAATCCACACAGTGACTTTATGTAGGTCACGTTTATTGCCATATTTGTGGAACAAGAGTTGCCAAAGGCCACTTCAGAGCACAGGTGCAAACCTAAAACTCCCTAGACGAAGGGCCAAATTACAAGTTATGTGTGAGATACATGATTGGATCTCCCAGTTTATTTTTCTTCTAAAAATAGCTGTTAGGGAAGACATGAATTTGGACTGGGCCCATAGTGGAGAGGGGTTTACTCTTTCTTCCTGTGGCATTCCTTGATACAAATCCCATACCCACCCCGAGCTGCATTAATTAATTAATTAATTACATTTCTATGCTGCCCAATACCCAAAGCTCTCTGGGCGGTTTACAAAGATTAAAACATTTAAAAATAAAATATACAGATTTGAAAAGGCAATTCCATAAAAAACACACGAACAGAACAATATACAAGAACAAATATCTAAAACTTCAACAAGAAATCTCAAAGCAGACAACCATAATCATACACCATTCCAGGGTCAATTAAAACTTATCATATGCTGCCAAATGCCTGGGAGAAAAGAAAGGTGTTAACCTGGCGCCAAAAAGATAACAATGTTGGCTTAATCGCATTACAAGAACTGAGGCCTTTGATATGCGCCGTGTAAACTGAGGGGCTTCTCTGTCATTTCTGTGGTCATTGAGAGGGCAAGTCTCATTCAGCACAATGGGAGACACACACACACCCCAACTGGGGTCATGGGCTGTGTTCTAGTGGTTATTTTCAATGATGTTTTAAAAGTTGATCCCTCGGCATCCTGCTCCAAAATGGTGATGAAACTTCCGGAAAACAGGGAGGGAAAGGGTTGGGTCACTGAGGTCAGAGCGACACATCCACAAAGGCTGGGCTACACACCCCATGGGCAGGACTGTGATACCAGACCCAGTGTGATTGTGGAAACAGGTCAGTAATGGAGCCACGGTAAGCTGGAAAAGTCGGACTATAAGCAGTCTCAGAAGAAGTGGTTTTTCAGCGATAAAATGCAGTGCTGGGGCTGAATGGCCACAGACGTCATAGAAACACAGAGACATCACCGTGCAGCCAGGTTGGAGTAAATCACTGGTGGAAACACAGCCCTGGAATTATATTCCATTGATCAAAGATAATCATAATAATGTATATACAACCCCCCCAAATAAATTTAGAGTTTCAAAAATGTAATTCCGAATTATATAAAAAGGATAGGGAGCCTATGAATCTAGAATTTGAACATTTCTTTTCAGAGTTGGGCCTTCCATGATTGGATTCATAGCAAAAGGAGCTGCTGGCAAAGACTCTACAGAGGAAAGAGGTTAAGTACGTCATTGAGAATATGAGGAATGGGAAAGCTCTGGGGCCAGATGGTTTTCCTACAGAATGGTACAAGGCACATTTAGATTTGTTGACTCCTAAACTTTTTTATTAGTTGTGGACTGGAAAACATAAGAGGTGAAATAGGGTTCCCGTGGACTTGAACACGGGAACCTGACAGCAAGGCCTTACTCTTCACCACTGGAACCACTTACAGCTGGAGGGACTGGCTGGCCTGAACCTTGCTACTCCACAGTGCCGGCCTTGACAGTGGCAGGAAGGGAGACTATAGCCGAGAAGAATCAGGATGCCAATAGAGGCCCTGCTGGCCTTATATAAGAACTCTTCTAAGCTCAGCTTCCCACTCTTGAGCAACTAATTTGTGAGTGAAGGTCCTAAACAGACTCACCTTGCCTCATCTCAGCTTCCTCACCCTGTCCCCTTGCTTGCCTGCTCTGGAACCTGGCCACCAGCCCACATTGGACCATGTTATCTATCTATCTATCTATCTATCTATCTATCTATCTATCTATCTATCGCCCTTTAAATAGTCACCTGCCTACTCTGGAACTTAACCAACAGCCTGTGTAGGCCACTTTGGACACTGACAGAATTTCTGTATGTTTTCCCCTCCCCCGCAACTAGGCTGGGAGTGGGGGAGATTTGCAGTGGGAATCAGTTTGAGGGGAACGGGTTAATCCCAGTTCCTCACCCACACTCTGCATCTCCAAACCAAATCCCCCTGTCTGCTAAGCAAAAACACTGTGACACTTTGCCACACTTAAGGGAGAGCTATAGCTTCTGACACCAATTTGAGTCAGAAGGGGACACTGTAGAGTCAGGTGTAGCCGTGGGAAGCCAGATGCCTGAGAACTCAGCTCTGCCAGGCCTCCCACTGGTTTACAAGCTGGGAGGGGGTGAGACACAGGACACTGATATAGCCTATCTCCCACAGCCGAGAGGCATGACCTTGATGGAGGCTGGCTTGCTTCTCAGCCAGAGACATCTTCCATGGGAACAGGTTAGAAGAAGGAGGTCCAAGCAGGAGGAGTTTCAGGGGTGTCTGCCTTAGTCTGGCATCAACTAAAGAGGGCGAAGCAGAGGTGCCCTGTGGGGCATACCAACCATCTAAGAGTCAGGTTTTCTTGCCAGGATTGAATGTCTTGATACTGATCTTTAGTGGCCACTCCCCTGTATTTAAACCAGAGCAACTTGAAGTAGACTTTTTTGGAAGCAATGCTTTGATCGCTTGAGAAGCTTCCCCTTCATTGGATCTCTGAATCTGTGTGGTTTTATCTTGTGAGCGGTACCCAAGGCTGTTTGGCTGTTTGTTTGTGATGCTCAAGGACTGCTTCTGCTCAAGGACTTAGGTTGTGAACGGTGGATCTTTATTGGGACTGTAAAAGCTGATAGCTAATTACTAGAATTGCTGCAATAAAAAGGTTTACAGTGACTTGTGCCTCATCTCTGGGAAGTCAGGATCTGACAAATATGGCAGGATCAAGTTATTAATGTGTAGTTCACAGATCTCCCATGTTATGTGTAGTTTGGCCCTAAGACATAGTGGATTTCACACAACCCTTTTGAGAAGGCCTCAGAGGGGTTGTGTGAAATCCACTGGTTTCTGCATTTTGAGGGGTCCCTCAGGGGCTGGTTTCTGGATTTTGAGGGGACCCTCAGGCACCCTTATTTACCCTCAATAAACTTTCTTAACCTGGAAGAAGTGGGATAGAATCATAGGGTTGGAAGGGGTATACAAGACCATCAAGTCCAACCCCCTGCTCAATGCAGGAAGCCTGATTCCCAGTCTCCCATCGAAGTACTAACCAGGGCTGACCCTGCTTAGCTTCCAAGATCAGACGAGTTCAGGTGCATCCAGCCCTTTGCTCGACATACACGTGCAAACCAAAAAGTGCAAACCACACTGCCTCAAGGTTTCTCATGTGCTCCATGGAAAGTGAGAATGGTAGCACTGTTGAGGCCCTGGCAAATGCCCACCTTTGGAGCTGGCCTTACAAAGAGAGGTATGTGTTGTGATCCCCAAGCCAAATCCTATCCAATCATATGAATGCTCTGACAGATCAAAGACATGTGTCCAAACCATTGCCTATCAGTTCATGGAACAACTTTCAAAATGTGGGCTGAGCCAGAAGATAGGAAGCTGAAATCCATCATATGTTTGAGACATATATCAGCTACCACACAAATGATGGCAGTGATCAGCAATTCTCTTATTTTAAGGCATGTGGTTTACCTTTAAGGATAATATGGGTTAAGCTAAATTGGTCACAGTTAATTACAAAATATAAGAGTGTCTAAAATAGATGGCTATAAGAAGTACAATTACCTATTTTGGAAAATGTATTAGTAATCTGGCTTTTTTTAAGCCTTTGCTAGTGCAGAATGAGACACCAGTAGACTTAGCCAAGGACAGTGCTCTCACCTCTGCACAGAAAGACCCATGTAGCATTAGCATAATAAGAATTGTACTTTCTCTTTGGTCTGGACAGATGAAGTGGAAAGGGCTAGTCTTTATTTAGTTGACAACCTTCTGATTTGTATTTGAATTAGATTTATCTTAAATGTTCTCTTTTTTAAACAAAATTTTTACTTGTATGTCTCGTTTAACAATTATCAGTTATCAGGTTTGCACATCACAGTAGCAATTCCTGGGTTGTTTAAACCTGGAATTTCAGGGATGAGTGGAGTGTGCAAGCCATTTCCACTTTTAATTAACAACCCAGGAACACCCCATGATGTGACATGCAAGCCTAGAAACTCTGGGTTGTTTAACCCCCAAACAACCCATAGTTTCTAGGTTCACACATCATGAAACACTAAACATGAAAATGGAAAATGGAAACAACTCATGTTCTTTGCCCGTCCCCAGCAATTCCTGGGTTAAACAACCCAGGAATTGCCACCATGATGTGCGAACCTGGTCAATAGCTTTGTCTCTATGTTATCTACCTTTCCTTTTATTCCTATAATTCTTTCAGGATTTATTTTTAGTGTAAATGTTTTGGTCCCTCTTGCGGACACCCATAGAGACATATGAGTCACTTCCCTCTGGTGCAATTCACCCCACACACGTTGCCCATTCATAACATGGCTACCAGAAATCAAACTGGTGAGACTAATAAAAAAAACAACTTGCCCATGAACCTAAGTACAAGGCAAAAGTGGAGTCTGAACTCCAGAACACAAAACCACTCACCAAAAACAAATTAAATGCCTGATCTATAGTAATATGTATTTTTTTAAACAAATAGGTACTGAAAAGGCTGAATTTGCCCTGGGGCAAAACCAGCATAGTTGTGTATCAAGGCCAGCTTTATAATGGAGTTTATATTAATACTCAGTTGTAGAATATGCCAGGAATATAAACCAGTATCATGTGATAAGCATAAAGCAAAATTATTCAGTTAATATGATAGAAGATTATAGGATGAAATCATTAAAGTATAACTTAATGTAGCAACCACATAGGTAGGTGAGAAGGAGAAAGAGATAAAGCATCTTTTGCATTAATTCACATCTCAATTTCTCTGTTTTTTATCTGTGTTCCAGCAAAATTCCATATACAGCATTCACTTTTATTAGTATTAAATGATGCATCAGTAGCCTTGTATTAATTTTGTCTTCTGAAAGTTCTGTTTATTGTTCTCTCTCTCTCTCTCTCTCTCTCTCTGTTTAGGCTAGCCTAAACTAGAGAAGACAGAGAAGTAGAAACTTGATGATGGTTTCATTGAGCTTTCAGAAAAGACTCCTGCTCTTGCCATTTTACCAGGGCTCTAGCCATGTTCATACAACAAATGTGTAGACTCAATGCATGAAGGAGAGAGTGGAGGTGGGGGGTAGCAGGTGTGAGCCTGTTCATCCTTCACATCCATTTGTTGTGTGCTTCTATGTAGCTTCATTAGGTAACATTATGTAAGACTTTGTACATAAATGTGTTTATTTTCTCGCTCCCTCCTGAGCTTTTCTTTCTTTTGTGTCTATTTGATCATAAGCCAGTTATGGTAAGGGACCTATTGTCCACATTGTCTAGCACTTACTATTATCTTAAGTGCTTAATACTTAACAATAATCTCCTAGGCACACCTCCAAGGAAAAGCAGGGTACATGACCTAGTTAGAATGGGCCTGGGTTGCCCTCTCCGTCAGCGCCTGTCAGGATATCAAGAATTCAGCAAACTGAAAGGATTCCAAGTTAGAGAGGTGGGGGGAGAGCCCTCCCCATCTCTCTGCCCCACAGCCTCCATCTAAGCCAGCTCACAATAGCATGGAATGTTGGCTGACTGAGAGGTGCAACCCTGGTGGTTCTCCTGGACCTCTCAATGGTTTTTAATATCATTTTTGGTAACCCTCTGGGTCATTTATCTAGTTTGGGCTTAGGAGGTATGATGTTATGGTGGTTCTGGATCTTCCTGGAGGAGCAGTCTCAGAAGGTTGTGCTGGGAAACTTCTGTTCCATCCCATGGGTCCAAAAGAGTGGTTTTGTGTTTTGGAGTTGAGATTCCACTTTTGCTTTGTACTTAGGTTCATGGGCAAGTTGCTTTTTTATTAGTCTCACCAGTTTGGCTTCTGGTAGCCATGTTACGAATGGGCAAGGTGCCCCATGGCAGCCATTCTAGGAGAGTACCTATGATACACTTTCAAAATTCCAATGTGCTACCAACCAAAAAAGATTGGAGACCCCTTTGTTTCCAAGTTTCAGGCTGTAAGGACCTTTTTCTGGAAAGGGTGACTTACAATAGCCCAGTATTGACTGGAGGTATTCAATCCCTTATTGCAGGTTTTTGATGGTGCATTTTCTCCCCTTTTGACGTAAATGGCCAACCTAATTTGGACTGGAATTTCAGTTTCAGTCATCTTCTTGATGATGATGATGATGATGATGATGATGATGGAGATGTATGCAAAGAGACATTGGTGGTGCCATAGCTGAAGTAATATCATTAGAATATTCTAATGTGCCACAATCTAGGCCCAGAACCATCCAACTGTTCAAGGATAGCAAGCTTACCCAACCTAATTCTGTCCCTGATAGCTTATTTTAAAGTGAATTTGGGGTTGTTGTTTTTAAGGGAACCATTTTTTATTATCAACAGTTCAAACAATATAGAATATAATCAAATTAATCAACAAAACCAGCAAATATCACAAAGTTCCCAATAACACAAAAGGCTGTACATTCTCTTGATTCTTATTATACCAATACTTTACAAATAATGACCACTTTTCTATAAATCTATTATTTTGCTGTCTTCCCTCTCTAACCCTTACTATATTAGTTAACTTAACCATATATATTATTTCTCATACTTTAATAATCCAGTCATCAACGGTAGGGGCTTTCGGGTTTTTCCAGTTTGCCGATATCAGCATTCTGGCGGCTGTTAATCAATGCACTATCATCTCTATGTCATCAGATAGAACAACTTCCTTGACATAACCAAAAAGAATAATTATTGGATCCAAAGGTAGTCTATATCCTGATATAATCTCAATTTCATCTATTATCTTTAGCCAATAGTCCTTAATGATTGGGCAAAACCAAAAAACATGGGCCATATCTGCGTTAGGCATTTTACATCTCCAGCACCTGTTATCACCCTTATGATATTTATTTATTTATTTATTTTTGCATTTATATCCCGCCTTTATTCCTCTTGCAAGGAACCCAAGGCGGCTTACATTATCCTCCTCCTCTCTGTTGTATCCTCACAACAACAACTCTGTGAGGTAGGTTGGGCTGAGAGTCTGTGACTGGTCCAAAGTCACCCAGTGAGCGTCCATGGCCAAGTGGGGACTAGAACCCGGATCTCCTGGCTCCCAGTCCATCACTCTCACCACTACACTACACTGGCTCTCCAGTTGATAATTGATAAATGCAATTAAGCCTTACAGGCATTAAATACCAGCGGAATATAAATTTTTAAAAAAATTATTTCAGGTTTGTGCTAATAGTCTGCTCTGATATATTATTCCAGATCCAAGTCCAGGTACCTACTGGAATCAGACAAATTAGTTCTCTTTCCAAGCTTTTCTGATAATTATTAATTATAAGATCTAAATCTAATAGAACTTTATAAAGCTTACTTAATATGTTTTCCTGATTATGCATCATCAAATTGTCAAAAGTGTTTTTTTTTTTTTCCTGAAGAGGTCCGGATTTCCTTAGTAACCTTAAGGCTATACTTCTAAGCTATAAATACTGAAAAAATAAAGGTTGAGAGTTTTGCCTTTCATTCTGTATTTATTCATATGATTTAAATGTTCCCTTATCTATAAGTGTGGTTATTTCTATTAGCCCATGATTATACCATAAAGATAGATTGCTTAGTTGTGTTTCATCTATCGTCTCATCATTATTCGTAATAGCTGTTAATGGAGATAAACACGGACTTAATACTCTTTTAAGTTTCAACCAGTTGTTAAACATGGGTTTTGGTACACAGGTTCATTCTTAATATATTTCTGTCAAATTTATTACAGAACCATAAAGTATTTTTCAACTTCGTTGAGACATTATACTGCACTAATTCAGTTGCTCTATCTGGATTAAACCATGTCTTCAAATGCATAAGCATAGCCTCAACATAATAATATTTTAGGGATGGGAAGGATAATCCACCATTCTTTGTTGGTTTTATTAAAGGTTTTTTTGCTACTCTTGGTTTTTTCCCATTCCAAACAAAATCTAAGAACGTTGTTTGCCAGTCTCCAAGTATCTTTTGTGGGACCTTTAACGGTATGTTTAAGAACAAAAACAAAATTTTTGGAAGTACCACTATTTTTAAGGCAGATATTCTACCCAGCTATGAAATATGAAGCTGGTTCCAGTGAGCCAATTCTGTCGCTGATAGCTTATTTTAAAGTGAATTTGGTTTTAATCATGACACCACTAGGCAGGTCAAGAGATCCTTTTGACTACATAGGAGTCATGTGAAATACTGCAGCCTGCTTTGTAGCAGTGCCCAGCCAAATAAGCAACACAAGTGAAAGCAAAAGTCAACATGCATTGTCTGGAGGAAAAGGCTTTTGTCTCCATGATACTTCTCTTCCAGAGCTTCTTGCTTTCTGTCCCTATGGTTTGGCTTAGTAGATGTCATTCTTCTGACCTAGTCAAATGAAATGAAATGAGCCATGAGGTGATGGAGATACAGAACCTTTTGCTGCTATCATATGTGCTTTTCTTGTTATACTGAACGTAAACACAACACTTACAGTTGGCACTGCATGCAGGTAAAAGGGAAATATGTGTTAAATTTGGTGCTATTGTTATCAGATCTGCTTTCAGGGTAGAAAGAAAAGAATTAGAGGAACAAAATTATATTAGTATAATATAATTATATAATTAGAGTTAATTGGAGTACGACAAGGCTGTATATTGTCGCCCTGCTTATTTAACTTATATACAGAGTACATCATGAGGAACGCCAGGTTGGATGAATCACAGGTCAGAATTAAGATTGTCGGGAGAATTATCAACAACCTCAGATACGCAGACGATACCACCCTAATGGCAGAAAGCGAAGAGGATCTCAAGAGCCTCTTGTTGAGGGTGAAAGTGGAGAGTGCAAAAGCTGGTTTGAAACTCAACATTAAAAAAACGAAGATCATGGCATCTGGCCCCATCACTTCCTGGCATATAGAAGGGGAAGAAATGGAAGCAGTGACAGATTTTATTTTCTTGGGGTCCAAGATCACCGCAGAATGTGACTGTAGCCATGAAATTAAAAGAGGCTTGCTCCTTGGGAGGAAAGCTATGGCACACCTAGACAGCATAGTAAGACGCAGAGACATCACCTTGCCGACAAAGGTTCATATAATCAAAGCTATGGTTTTCCCAGTAGCAATGTATGGCTGTGAGAGCTGGACTATAAGGAAGGCTGAGCACTGAAGAATTGATGCTTTAGAAGTGTGGTGCTGGAGAAGACTGTTACGAGTCCCCTGGACTGCAAAGAGGGCAAATCAGTCAATCCTAAAGGAAATCAACCCTGACTGCTCATTGGAAGGACAGATACTGAAGCTGAAGCTCAAATATTTTGGCCACCTAATGTGAAGAGAAAAGTCACTGGAAAAGACCCTGATGCTGGGAAAGATCGAAGGCAAAAGGAGAAGGGGACGGCAGAGGATGAGATGGCTAGATAGCATCACCGATGCAATGAATATGAATTTGAGCACACTCCGGGAGAGAGCGGAGGACAGGAAGGCCTGGCGTGCTATGGTCCATGGGCTCACCAAGAGTCGGACATGACTTAACGACTGAACAACAATATTTCTAGACACATCTCACTGAACAGGACTTCGGGCATTCCTTACTCAAATGAAGGGGAAATTGATTTTGACACTTACATTTGGAAATACACAGAAAGGGGACAGGGCGTATTATATAAAGGATAAAAAAAACATATGTAGCTGTGTATTACATACTGTTAACAATTTGGAAGTAAGGCGTAACTATGCATGGCTTCTCATAACAATCTGAAATGCCCTTAAATATTACTTGTTTTCTAATATGGCAGTATATTTTCTCTCAATAAAAGGAGTGCTCCTGTTCAGATTTCCAGCCAGATAGCTATGCCTTCTCCCAGGTTACTTACTATAAGCTGTAAAGGCCAATTCTCTCTCTCCCTCTCTCTCTCTCTCTCTCTCTCTCTCACACACACACACACACACAGTTTTCTATTCCAATTAAGATTCAACATTCTGTGGCTTCTGAATAGTCCTCATTGGGCTGTTTTTTTGTCCAGTTTGGTTCCTTTGTGCTTTAAAAAAATGTTTTGTACTTCTGCATATCCCAGGGTTCACCCAAGAATGCTGACATTTCCCTCTTGTTTTTCAGTGGCCCCATTTTGGTTCCAATCCTGTTGGCACTCAGGCATCTGAATTTGTTATTAGAGGGAATTATTAGCAATATTGCCCATACTTTAGATATTTTTAGTTATTGTTTGTACTCTGTCAATAAGCCATTAGAAAGTTATAATGGAAGATAGAAGACTTACAATTGAAGACAAAAGTAAAAGTGGGCTGTTTCACCTCCAGAGATTCCATCAGCTACCTAGAGCATTTCCAAAAATGTTGACACATCTCATTGATCCTTCACAATGGGATTTCTCTATACTACATGTGTATGACGTCCTTGCTCCAAGGTCAGGAGCCACATTAATCCTACGTCATCTCCTATCAAGTTAGTAGCCAGGCTGAAACCTGCTTAGCTTTAACGATGGAGTCTATTTAATTTGCCTTCCTTTGTGAAGCTCTTCGGACCTTTGAATTTCTTTTTAGGATCCTCATGTTGTTGGATTTGTTTGTTTTTACTGTGATGTATTTTCACAGTTGAAAGGCTATGCTTTTATAAATAAGCAAATTAAGCCATTTGATCCTACTTTTAATCCATCATGAGATTTTTCAGAGTGTTCATTGCTTCCTCACACTTACAGTGAGTAGCCTGATCTCCCCCACCCCCATGGCTCCGTTGTTATAGAGTGTCACAAGGAGTTTGAGCTATCACTGCCACATAATCTGTGACTGGTTTAAGGTGCACTCGCATGCAAGACACTATTATTACACAGAAATGTTTGCATGTTACCCAGGGCCAATGTCAGAGGCTGGCATAATCAGACACACCTCAGCCAGAAGCCCAGTGCTGACCCCCCCTCCCCCCCGAGCCTCCTGGCCTGCTGCTTCTCTTTGCTGCTGTTTCCTGCTCAACTGCCCTCTCAAAGTATGCAAGCAGTGGCGAGATTAAATAAAAGGAGAATCATGCTCTACTTGGCTTGTGCTCTCCCAGTGGACTGTAGTGCAAACTGGGGCCAGCCAGAAGGAGATGTCAAGCAAATGGGCAGTAGAGATAGTGGTCAAGAGATGGTGACTCACTCAGGGATGTTACATTTGTATGTATAGATGGCAATTATATCAGCAGTCACTGAAAACTTCTGGCATAGTTCGGAGGGGTTGTCCAGTAATACAACCTTTTTGACTAATATTTTACATTTGATTAATGAAATGACTGGCTAATAGAGTATAGAGGATTAACTAATGGACAACAGACCAAACCGTGAATAAGTTCATTGAAAATTTGACTTTATTTGCAATTTTCTGGAACAGGATATTATCCAAGCATACATTTTCTTTTCCCTATTGTAGTGTGTTTTCTGGTTGTTGTTTCTTTATTTTGTATTAATCTGATTTTAAGTTTATATTACATATGAAATCCTTTTAGACTCGCACTCTCCTCCAGGTTTCCAATCTTATATGTTCTACTACCATATTTTTAACATTGGACCAGCGATGCAGACCTGTAATTGGGTCTCTTGACATGCTCCCACACTTTAAAGCTGCAGTTGTGGGCTTTGACCTTGATTGGAGCACCATAGCCGGGGGTGGGGAGGTTAGCTCCCTCCTCCCTTATTTTCATGATCTACATTGACCTCCGAAATTGCTATTGGCCATGGTGGGGTGGGGGAAATGCAGTCATGATAAGGAACTTGTTTTTTTCCTGATGGGGTAAAAGCAGTTTGGGGGTAATTTGGATTGGGAAAATAGTATGAAGGAAGGATTAAACAATTCCTATTACTTACCCACCACCTCCACCACAACACCACTGCTTCAGTAAAAACTCACCCTCCCTGCCACAGCTGCTTTAAAGTAAAATGATACAGCAATAAATAAATAAATAAATAAGAAAGAGATTCGATCATGGATCTCTTGTGTCACATCTGGTTTGATGTGTTGTTACAGTGAAATAAAAACAAAAGCAGCTGTTATTACCAACAACAGAGTTAGGTCAAAGCAGTATTTTCAGTTCCAACTTTAAAACTAATTGAAGAAATGGAAGAATGTGGCTAAAAAGAACCTGCTGGGTTTTTTTTTTTCTATATTAAGATAGCATTTTGATAGGAAAGATGAATCATCAAGACGAAATTTGAATTTTGTAATGCAGATGTTTGAAAAACAAAACCCGAAGAGACAGTTATTGAATGATCACACTTGGTGTGAATTACTAGCTCTTTTTCACTAAAACCATAAGTAGTTCATCTAGATAAAGTACAAACAAATACTACATATGCACTGCAATTATTAGTAGCCTTAGGAAAGAGCAGGCAACAATTTTATGATATTGCCAAAGATTAGAGCTGAAATGCTTAAAGGTATAGCTGAGAAAGACCTGCTACTAGAGAAATGTTTTTTAGAAGAAATGCAACGAGGGAGTCACAATGCAGCTGTAAATCCATTAAGGCAAGGAGGGCTCTGCAGTAACCTTTCTTCATTTCAGCTATTAACTGCAAGGATTGCTGAAGTTGGTAACTTTGCAAATATGTTTTCATCCAATACAGTAATGTAACCTCCTCTTCACCAGCCCTTTTCAGGTCAGGAGAAATGTCTTCACTAAAACAAGTGGAGCATCATCCATTTTGCATTAGAATTAAGTTTGCATACCTGTAGTATCAAACATACTGTCTCTGTACAGGCGTGTATCTGGAAGGCATAAGCATGAAAATGTTAGGCTCAAATTGGATATCACATGGATTTTTCCTGGATATGACAACCCTGAAAGCTGAAGCCAGCTGCATTCTACTATACTGTTCATGTTTCCTTAAGTTTCAATGTGACTACCATATGTCAACATAATTATTTCTGTCTCTAATAGTTTTTGGTATAACAGTTGCAGCAAGGAAACTTCTTGTTCTTCAAACCCATGCAGTTTTCATAGTTTTGCACATTTTTATAATGCAGAAATCATGCCTGTGTAAAATCGATACAAACCTATGGTTAAACAAAAGCCTTGTAGGGATAACATAAATTTAGAACGTTACAGTGACTGACTATAAAAAGGAGTTGCCACTCCATTTTAAAGCAAACTGTGCCATGAGCAAAATGACAGCATAGTATTTAAAAGGTTTGCACTGATATTTTCAAACAGAACTAAGCATTGGTCTTCAGAGGAGAGAATGGTAGAAGAAATTAGATGCTTGAGGACAAAAATCCAAAGCATACATTGTTTACAGAATATCTTCCCAGTCCTCTTTGGATATATAATAGGGAAAAACACTACACTGGAACATTTCAAACATTTTTGCAATTGTGTTCAGCTTACGAATGATAGTGAAGCTTAATATTTTTGTCCCGTAGAATGATTGAAGACTGTGGGAAAAGAGGAACTACCATGGCAGAAAGGAGGCAGCTGTTTGCAGAAATGCGTAAGTGCTGTGGCATTTTTTAGTTTTTCTGGCAGATGAATGCTTTCTTGCAAAAGACCAACAAGACAGAATATAACTTTAGTAAATATTGCATGGATTTGTGCCTTGGGCTGTAGGCAGCTTGCTCTACATAACAGGAGTTTAAAAATGCTTCAAGTATGAGGCAAGTTGCAAAAAGGTATACTTAGTTGCCCTGATGTCTTTTTGTGGCTCTGTGGATTACTTACAAGCTAGTTTTTCTACTGTATCAGTTACTGCTAAAATATCCAAGGCAAACATATCCATAATCATACAAATATATTCCTTGAAGAGAAAAGAAACGTGAACCATCAAAACCACTATCACTCACTAAGGGTGCAATCCTATGCATGTTTAGACAGAAAAAAGGCCTACAACTCTCAGCATTCCCCAGCCAGCATGCATAGGATTGCGTCCTAAGTAACACTATCCTGAAATCATCCTGACTTTACTAAAATATCTCAGTTTTCGGGTTCTTAATTTAAATATTGTAACGTGGTCTTGAATAGAAATGTTTTCTGAGATGAATGTTTTCTGGTACCAATATAAATTCTTCTCCCTTTTACACCTCAGGTTAAAACATTAATATAATTTAATGTTAATATAATTTAGCTTGCAATTGAGCATATCTAGTTTCATACCCTGATCTTAAACATACATATTTGGAAAACCTTGTTGATTTCTGTGTAACTTAATTTCAACTAAATGTGCTAACTGTTGTAATCTTACTTCACAAAATTTTGTAAATTCTCCAATCATGTTTTGTATCAGACGTGTGAAGTTGAACATTATTATTTCCATTTCACAGATGAGCAATTGAAGCTAATTTGTGGGATTTATATACAGCTCTTTCAAATCAAAACCAAATGTTCCAAACTAGTGTCCCAAACTAGCTCCTATTATGAGAAAAGTGAAGCTGGATCACTGTCTCTTTATCATTCCAAGTAGTCCACACCACAGACTGTTAGGTAACCTAGTTTGAATCCAGTGCCAGTAGATCAGTCACTTTACAGGGTAATGCTACCTTTTCTTTCTAGCAGTAAGAACTATAAGTAACTGAAGCTGACAGTGCTCAGTTTAAATCAGTGTCCAAGGGGTTTGGATCCAGATGGACAGAATACCCAACCTTCTTGGGCAGCTGTCTGAGGGATGAGGAATCTGGGTGAAGTCTCCATCCACTGGTAAAGAGGAGCTCTCAGGAGGTATCCACCCTGGAGGCCAAAGTTATGCCCACATTAGCTTTGTGGGCATAAATCTACTGCCAACGGTGTTACCATCTGCAGTAGGTGGCAGAAGACCCCAAGCAGGGCATTCCCCACTGGAAACAATGTGTGGAAAATAAAGTAAAAACTAAACTGTGTGGCACAGAGGAAGGTGAGTCCACCCTCCCTCCACACCTGGAAGTGGCAGATGATCTGACGCTTTGCACCCCCACCAGCCCCACCTAGGATTGCACTGTAAATTATTTGAACTTAATTCTGATTGACATCTGTGGGATTTATGTCATAACTAACTTGTCCCATATACTTAGTTAACTTAGGGAGTAATCCTGTGGCTGCTAGATAGCAGCTAGACGGCAATAGGATATGCTGTTATCCAGGAACCGACCTCGGAGCCTGTACTCCGAGGTTGGTTCCTGGAGAACCAACCTCCCCCCACTTCCACGCTGCCTTGGAGGCAGCACGAAACAGCCCCATCCTCCGCGCTCACAAGAGGAGTGCAGAGCAGCCGGAAAGGGACATGGCTGGGGGCGTTCCAGGTCGGGGAGAGTGTAGCTGCCTGTATGACACATCCTATGTGTCCTACAGCAGCCTCCTTCCCCACTCCATGCTCCTGCAGCTAGACAGCCGTAATCGGCTGTCCAGCAGAAAAAGCAGGGCAAGAGGAGCGTGGAGAGAATGATCCCCTCCATGCTTCTCCTGCCTTGCTTTGGATAGGTGGTCGCAGAGCAGAAGGAGAAAGGGCAGCCAGCCGCTATTTTGCAGTGGCAATACAGCTGAACTTTGTAGTTGTGCAGTACACCTACAGTTAAGGAATATACAGAGCAGGGAGGAGAAAGGGCAGCCAGTGGAGCAAGGGAGCATAGACAGGGCTGGGAACAAGCCTCCCCAATCATGGAATCACACTGGGTCAACCCTTCAGAGTAATGCAGCAGTTTGCTTTTTTCTTTCACAAATAGCATTCATTTCATTCATTCATTTATTATATTTCTATACCGCCCCCTAGCCAAAGCTCTCTGGGCGGTTCACAAAAATAGCATCCTCTGATTCTTTCATGTCTCCCCTTCAGAATAGTCCCCTCTGTGTGTGTGATTTTCCTGCGTGTTTGTGAGGTGGAGGAGGCTTAGTTCCAGTCAGGGAAGTGGAGGCAGCAGCAGGAGTAGCCACCACTGCTAACTCCAGAGCACTAGCAGAGGGGGCAATTCCAGCCCTTTCCCTTTGTGCAGGACCAAGGCACCTCTTGTCTGCCCGCCCATCATTCTGTCCCTGGGCTTCAATATTGCCCAGGCTTCAATATCCCTGGGCTTCAATAGTTCACAGTTGGTGGATGCGGGTGGAAGAGGTGAAGGATAAACTATCTGACTTATTTCTTCCATTAAACTTCCCTGAGCAGTGGAGCATGGAGAGAGGCGGGGAGGAAACCTCTCTCATTGGCTGAGCAGCATCTATGGGGTTGATGACGTTCACTTCTACTAGCGCCATTCCACCTCAAAGTAAGACAGATTAAAGTGCAGTTTGACCTGTGAAAGGCTGATTTTAAAGTTGTGTTTACACCACATTTTTTATTTTATGTGCTTCTGATGGACCAAAGCCAGTTTCATGAAAATCCACATTTAAACATGAAAGCACTTCACATTTGTTGCCATGTAGATCCAGCCCTGGGTTAGTCCTGCAAATAAACATGCTAGAGTCCAAGACTCAAACCAAGATTAATACAAAAGATCATATTTGTATAGTCTTATTTTAACAAAATGGCAAAATATAATTATAGCAGCTCTTTAAAGCAGTGGTTCTCAGACTGAAAACTATTGACAGTCAATGACCACCTGCATACATATCCTTGAAGTATCACAAAATATTGTGAAGAAAAAACAAGGAAAAATACCTCAGCTTTACCTTTCTGTGCCTGTGTGTTTGTGTTTACTTGGCAAATGAGGCAAATTTGTGGCAATGCTAAAGTAGCATCAGCTCAATAGGGGTGCTACATCCCTTCTCCATTCCTTCAAGTGCAAGAAAGAAAAATATTTGTTTGTCAGTCTTCAGTGGCTCTGATCCTTACAGAGGCACAGCAAGATAGCTTTCTCACTTCTCTCTTAGGTGCTTCTATACTGCTGCATTTTCCTAAGGTGACTGTACAAACAGTTCAGGTAATAGCAACATGCATATCCTTGGATTCAATGCTTCTGCCTCCTCCTCACCTTATTTTCCCACTGAGAACAGAGCAGGAGTTTAAGCCTGTTAACGGGTTGTTAAACAAAAGTAGTTGTGTAGAAATGGCCTTGTCAGATTTACCCCCAGTTAGGGCCAAACTAGATATTCTCTTGCAGCTACTATCAAGCTTTTCCTTGCCTAATTCTTTACCTAATTACATCCCTAAGGACATGAAGAATGCCTCAGAGTTCCATCTTAGAAAACAAATTCTGGAATTTGGTAGAGAGATCACCCAGTCTGCTAACAACATGGAAGCCGAAGTCTAGAAAAGTTGTTCCCATTGTTATATACAAAGTACCAAACAAAAAAGGATATGGCACTGACTGATCAGTATCAGCAATATCTGTTCCTCCCACCCCAAAAAAGGCAGGTTCCCACTTCCAAGGAGCTGGACTGCAACTCCTAGTTGCCATTTTTCTTCTCAGTTTTTGTCCTGCCACCTTTTTCAAAATAGAGGCTCTTACTCTTCTTTATAGCATAGCTGTACCAATTTTTTAAAGGGTGCTGTTCAGCTCTCTTCAGGGATCCATAGCCTTTGGGTACATACTGAAGATCAATAATGCATATTGCTTATCCCTTATTGCCCAAGGTCCAATTAATACCAAGTAAGAGGATATGATCTTGTATATGTACCATTAGCAAGGTGACAATGCAATTACATTATTGCTGTCTGAGTGAAATGAGGAGGGAAAATGTCAATAAGTCCACCATCAAAAGACACTCGAGAACTTCTACTTTAAAATATATTTAATAAGAGTCCCTTGAGATTAAATAATGCAAGCATAGGACTGTAGTAAAACATAATCTGATATGAATAGAAATTTTTTTTTAAAGAAAAGAACAGGACAATGTAAGTATTGTGCAAGGTTAGTCATGTAAAATGAGAGAAATAGCTGGGCCCACTGAAATGGGTTTTCTCAAGTGCTCAGCAATATGACCAATGAACGGAAGAAGTTCCTAGTCTCTTAAGGATAAAACCATCTTTTGGGGAAATGAAAATGTCTTAGGATGAGACATTAAATAGTTCAGCGGAGCATTTGCCAGGAACAGATAGTATTCAAACATAAGGATTTATGAGAAATTTGTTTCAGTTCATTTTTGATCAGGATTTACCCAGTTTGCACCTCCCAAACGGAACATGGACTCAAATGCAATCTGTGGTTGAAGTCCATACATTTCCAAGCTTGCATTGTGATTCACGGACCCCCAAAATGGATTCAACAGCTTGCACAGATTTGAAAATGCACATGAAAAATGTGTACTTTTGAAAAATGTACATGAACACACTTTAATAATGGGAGAAGAATGTATACATTTCAAAGATGTGCACAATTGAAGCATACATTTGGAAAAAGAAGCACAAAAATATGCACAAGTTTTCATGCAAAAACCCCCAAACAAAGATTGCAATTTGATATGGACACAAAACGGAAAGAGCTTGAAATGGAATTTGGAGAGCTTGAGTTTTGTTTGTATGCACATCGCTATTCAAGCAGCCAGTTGGTAAAACAATCTAGTCAAGAGTACTTGGCAGATGGGAAAGGGAAAGAAGAAAAGTTAGCAAAAGTATAATGAGTACTACTGGGGCAGGGAAGTAATAATGCTGCTTCTTTTCTGTCCTGTCATGGAAGATTCAGATTTCAGGTCCATAAGTATTCATTCTCTGTAATCTAATCATAATGCCAAAACAGAGATAACATTTTAACTTTACAAATAATACTTACTTTTCAGATCCTTTAACAGTCTCTCAGTTCATATTTTCACACACAAATACACATACATTTCGCCTTGATTTGTCTTCTCTCATTTGTTATGATTTGTTTCCTGGAGGATTGTGACATATACATCCTGTGATCTTTTTATCATGAGGATATCAACCAATCAAAACTTCCTAAATCTCCCTAGTGTATTTAGAATTATACAAAGGGTTATGTGTATTTTTCTTGGAAAGGCTCTTTACGAGGACTTTATGTTTTTATAGGGTCATGCAAATCAGCTAAATATAATGCTTTCCACCTTCATTCAGTTCAACTGTGCATATTTCCCCCACAGATGTAATTGCTCAATCTGGCTGTCTAAAGTCTCTGCTCACACCTGGAAAGCAGTGCTATAACAGAAATATTACAAATTTCTAAGTTTAGCTTAATAAAAAGGAGGTGTAGGCCTACTTGTTGTTCTTTAATTAACTGAGTACAAGAGGCTTCTTTAAGGAATGCTGAGTAACCTTTGCCACTGTTGTTGTTTTTGTTTAAATTGATTAGAAGATCAATTTTGTTTAAATTGATTCTTTCTCAGAATTAGACAAAGTGTAAATCTCTTACAACAGAGATTAAAACATACAAAACATTTAAAACAGCTAAATGCAATTAACAGTTCAATCCCAAGACCTAATAAAACAATTGAATTAAGAAGACCATGATGTTCCATCAAATGCTTGGGATTAGAGGAAAGCCTGGACCTGGTGCCGAAAAGATGACAGTGTTGGCACCAGGTGGACATCTTTTGGGAAAGCATTCCACAATCCAAGGGCTGCGACCAAAATGGCCCACTCCCTTGTTGCTGTCCTCTGAACCTCTCTCAGAGAAGGCCCTCAGAGGAACGCCTCAGATGTTGTATGGGTAGGTTCATACTAGGAGAGACACTCTGTCGGGTATAGAGGCACTTATAGGTTAAAATCAGCACCTTTAATTGGACTCAGAAATGGACAAGCAGCCAGTGCAAGCGGGCCAGTATTGTATGCTTAGCCCTTCTGGTCCCCACTATAAATCTGACCACTGCATTTTGCACAAGCTGCAGTTTCTGAACTGTCTTCAAAGGCAACCCCATGTAGATAGAGCACATTGCAGGAATCTAATCTGGAGGTTTAGACTACAGAAGCCAGGTTATCCCTGTCCAGATAGGGGAATGGCTCGGCCCCAAGCACTCTGTGCTACTGAGGCCACTTCAGCCTCAAATGACAATGATGACTCCAGCAGAACCCCCAAGCTATAAACCTGCTCTTTCAGGGGAAGTGCAACCCAATCCAGAATAGGCTGAACACCTTGCATCCAGTCAGAAAAATCACCTACTAACACCACCTCAGTCTTGTCTGTATTGAATTCCAGTTTCTTAGCACTCATCCAGTCCACAGGGTATAGCAATATGTCCCAAGCCCCACCTTCTGGAGCCATCCATCCAAATAGGAGTGAAACCACTGCAGTCTAGTATCCCCATTTCCCATTTTTATGAGACAACAGGGCACAGAGGGTCTTGGCAATGTTGCCTCTTATACTTCTACTGATTACTCTTGGAATGAAAGCAAGGAACAGAGATTCCGTCCCCATACATTTGGAGCATTTTAGGTTCTGTTTTGATCTTGTTTAAGGTGTAATAGCTCCCTAATATCTGAAAACAGGGTTTATTTGCTGGTCAATTGACTAATCAAATGTTGACATTTCATTGGTTAATAGATGGCCTTTTACATTGGAGAAATCCCCACTGTTATCTCCAATCACAGATCAGAAATAACAGTGGGGATGTGGATGCGTGCAAAGCCAGAGACTTGTCCAGTGCTGGGAGGATGGGAACAGTGAGAGATGCTCAGAGGAGGTGCCTGATTCTGCCAGCGCTAGGAGGAATTGCTCCTTTCAGCATCTCCTGAGTCCCTTTCTCTGTGCTGAAAGAGGCCTAGAATGCCGTGCTCTCTTAGAACTGAGAAATGCAGAATTCAGGAGGGTTCCCAAACCATTCAGGAGACCCTTTTCGTGAGGCTCTGGGTGCTGCCAAGGGAAGGAGGTGGCATGGAAGTCATTCTACAAACCCCCCTCCAGCAGTGCAATATCTTATTCTGAAATGACTAATCAGCTGAGGATATTTACTGCACACTTTTAAGTTACATTAATAGAAGCATAGCTTCCAAATCCCGGGAAGTACTAGTTCCCCTCTACTCAGCACTGGTTAGGCCTCATCTGGAGTACTGTGTCCAGTTCTGGGCACCACACTTTAAGAAGGATGCAGACAAATTGGAGAGGGTTCAGAGGAGGGCAACAAAGATGATCAGGGGACTGGAAACAAAGCCCTATAAGGAGAGACTGAAAGAACTGGGCATGTTTAGTCTTGAGAAGAGAAGATTGAGGGGAGATATGATAGTGTTCTTCAAATACTTGAAAGGTTGTCACAGAGAGGAAGGCCAGGATCTCTTCTCAGTCATCCCAGAGTGCAGGACATGGAATCATGGGCTCAAGTGACAGGAAGCCAGATCTGGCTGAACATCAGGAAAAACTTTCTGACTGTTAGAGCAATACGACAATGGAACCAATTACCCAGGGAGGTGGTGGGCTCTCCCACACTGGAGGCATTCAAGATGAGGCTGGACAGCCATCTGTCAGGGATGCTCTGACTTGGATTCCTACATTGAGCAGGGGGGTTGGACTCAATGGTCTTATAGGCCCCTTCCAACCCTAATATTCTATTATTCTAACTTAAATATTAAAATTAAACAAAGTTTCCCCTGGTATTGGAGCTCAGACATTTTGTTTTTTCAGCCTGTAGTTTGATCAGATTGTTTTTCAGCATGGAAGATATAGAAGGCTTATTATTTTCCTTTGCTAAACTATTTTTAACTTTGCATTCTCTCTAGTTAGAAAAGTCAAACTTGAAAATGTCCAAGAGAACACTTCTTTCTCTCATCTGTGTGTGAGATACATGCACAAATTGTAACTATCATAACATATGTTTACTTCTCTATCATTAGGGGCTCAAGATCTGGATCGCATCCGTTTATCCACCTACAGGACAGCATGCAAGCTTAGATTCGTACAGAAGAAATGCAACTGTAAGTGTGCCAGTGGTTAATTCGAATTACCATCATTAATCTTCCACTGTAGAGTTGTGTTTGTTCCCCAGTTGAAATGCAAATGGGAATTTTTTTTTTAACACATGTTCAGGAGATGCTGATAAGAACACCTGGCTCTCCAGAGAGCATGATATCCCACTACTGCTAATTAGACTTAAAAGTTTAAATGTTTGCATGCAGATGGTGGTAGGAGAGGGCGGAGTTTTTTAAGTGCATCTTCTGAAAAGTACTTTTCCCTTATCAATATTATGAGATGTACCATAAAATCAAAAGGTGTTCTCCCCCTTTCCCACCCCACAGGTTTTGTTTCTTAACACTATTAGATTTGTTCATTTTACCTCTAAGATTATCTTGTGTAGCTGGGTGGAATTTATTTTAAGCTTTTACAGTAACAAACAGATATTAATTTTTGCATTCAAAATTTTCATCATTAAAATGGTAAACAAAATTATTAGGTTTTTCTCTGTAAATATCTCAGTATATAAGCCATCCTTAAGAATGCTACATGCTTCTTAAATTATAAGCAGTATACAATTGTTTTACGGGTTTTATATAATAGTTTACATATTATTGGAGCAAAACAGCTCCTGTTTTTTTTACATGGCATCGGTGGCATGTGATCATTTTTCATAGATGTGGTAGGTTGATCCCAGTTAAGATCACTGTACAGATCTGAAGGATATGTCCCTGGGAATCACTGGAGAAGGGTCTCCTTCTTTTGGCTCTACTTCTAAAGTGGGATATGAGAACTTCCTGATAACAAAGAGACCCTGCAATGCACATCCCATGCCTCAGTGTTTAGTATTGGCATACTGGAAGCCTGAATCCAGTGATCTTCTGCCTGTCTGTCTCTATAATTAAAGAGGCAATGCTCTCACTCTGTAGATGCTATTAGAGAACAGAGGATGCAAAGAAAGGTGAAGCTAGAGATGAACAAGAATTTCATTTATGCTCACAGATCACGCAAACATGTCCCGTTAGCAGTGTCAAACTTGAATGCAAGCAGGAGAGCATGTTCTCAGAAATGCTTGCCCATTCATGAACTTGTGCTCACGCTCAAAAAAATGTGCACTTTCACACTTTACTCGATGGGGGGGAAAGTGCACATTTTTGTATGGTTTTTACAAAATGTGCATTTTTCCCATTGGAACTGTGCACTTTCCCCTTCAAATGAAGCAAAAAAGAGAGAGAGAGCAATTGAATGCTGGAAATGAGACGAGATGTGCTTCAAGGTGATGTTTGGAGAATCTGGGTGATCATGCAGATCACATATTGGTCCATCCCTAGGTGAAGCCTGTTCTCTTCAGCAAAGCTGCTGTATCTGGCACCCACTAAGCTCCTCTATTGTTCTTTAGCACCCCAGTTGTATCAGTGCACTGATCTATTGCATATTGGTTTATGTTAAGTAGAGCCACATCTTATTAGGAGGCAAATGACACAACTCTGCCCTGCTATGAAGCATATCAGCAGCAATCCTATTATAGCAGGTTGAAATTATATATCAGGAATGTAAGGTACCTGTGGGATTAATAAAAGACCTTTATGGTAGTGTGCAGTTGAGTTATTTCCAGTGCAGTCTCTTCCGGCTTTCCCCAGCCATGACTCTGCCACAGCTGTTGCTCATGCTGCATAACTTTACACTGTACAAGTATGCTACATCTGGCGATCACAGCACTATTGATACACTAGCTCACTGTTCTAGTTTGTCTTGCATCTCTAGTTGTGATGTTGCTGTGGCACAGTAGACTGGATTTTACAAACTTACTCGCCAGTGCA
Source organism: Heloderma suspectum (assembly GCF_057233095.1). Lineage (NCBI taxonomy): Eukaryota > Metazoa > Chordata > Lepidosauria > Squamata > Helodermatidae > Heloderma > Heloderma suspectum. The sequence continues at coordinate 71,499,868 of NC_139461.1, read as the reverse complement.
ACCAATCACATGGTAAGGATTATTTGTAAAGTCCATTGTCCTATTCTGTATATAAGCTCAACTGCTTGTAAAAGGCTTTATGTTCACAAATCTTGACACAGGATTGCAGCCTAAGTATTAGGAAGCACTAAAGTTTTTGATTGAATTCCATTGCTTTGGAGTATTTTGGAGGAAAAGAATTTCTCAGCAGGCAATATTAAGACACTTAGTACCTTAGCTGCTTCCTTTTACTACACTATAACTTCTTTTATAAACCCAGGTTGGGTCACAACGTGTTTTCCATTCATATCTTCAAGATTCTGGGAGAGGATTCTCAGCATACTGATGACAAATGTACAGACTGTCGAAGTAGGTCACGAGTTGGTGACTTGGTGCCCTCCAGGTATTTTGGACTACAAGTCCCATACTCCCTGATCATGGGCCATGCTGGCTGGGGCTGATGAGAGATGCAGTCCAAGCATCTGTAGGGCACCAGATTGCATACCCTTGAAGTAGGTGTTCTCCATTTACTTACAGATTATGAAATCCCTTTTCGTGCCTACCTACATTCCATTGATATTGGGCTGCTTATGGATGTGGCTCTGCATTGTCTTCAGTAGCCCCTTGCCAGCCAAGAAACAAAGGACTTTCCAAGTTGGAGTGTTCTGCTTTCCCATCTCGTTTCTTGTTTATTTCAACATTCATGCTGAAAAAATCTCCTTAATATCCTCCTTTGGCCTGTGACTCTAGACTGACACTCCAATTCACAACCATGACCACTCTTCATTTTGTGTACTATGCAAATGGTTCTGTTTTGGCACTTTCTGCTTTAGAACTCTCCCTCTTCAACCATCTTTCTCTTTGCAGGGGGGTTCACATTTCTCCCTTTCTGTCTCTCCACGTTTCCCCCTTTCCGTCTTTCGCACCTTCCAATGACTGTTTCAGAAGTATTGTCTCCTCTTATTGCCTCCATCAGTTCTGCCCACTCCCTAGACTCCACGGTTTCCACCTTCAGCTCCTACCTAACCTCAGCTCTTTATTATTTGCCCTATTGTTCCACAGAATTGTCTCCCCTACTAATTCTGAGCGCTGGTTTACTTCCTCCATTCATTATTTTTATGTTCTGGAATTGCTGAGTGCCCTTCAAGTAAATCAAAATATCTGGTTGACTATAAATTAATACAGTCTTTCTCATCTGTTACTTATTTGATCAAGCAACATTACAACATCCCTGTGCTCCACACCCATTCTAACAATCCCAGTGTCTGTCCTCTATCTTTGATGATTTACTAATGTCTGTTCCTTTGCCTCCTCCTCATTTTCTATTCAGGACCTTGCCATCTTCTTCAGTGGCAAAACTGAACTTACTTGCCTTGATACCTCTTTACCTCAGCCTATCCCTCCTCCTCACATCCCTCCTTCATTTTTCTCCTTCGGTATCTCTTCATGAGATGGCCCTCTGCTTTACTCATCCTTCCACATGCCCCCTTAATCCAGTTCCTTCACTATCTCCCCTGCTATTATCTTCACCACCACATCTCTTTCTGTATCCAATGCCAATTGGAAACTAGTGTGGTGTAATGGTTAGAGTATTGGACTAGGACCTGGGTGACCTGAGTTCAAATCCTCACTGAGCCATGAAGCTACCTTCATAACTTTGTTCCAGTCCATCGTTCAGCCTAACCTATACCATAGGATGGGTGTGAGGGTAAAATGAGGGGTGGGAGGGGAGAGAGATGCATATCACCCCAAGCAGCTTAAAGGAAAGACATAATAACAATGTCATTAATAATAATAAAAACTTCTTGTCCTTACCTTTTAAAGCTCCCTGCTATCTTCTTACCTTTTTTTCTCACAATACCCCTGCCTGTGACCTCCATAGCTATAACTCGACCACACTCAACCACTCAAAGGTCTCTCTACTTCTGTCATTCTCCATTGTTGCTGGCATGCATGGAACTCCCTCCGTTACCGTGTACATAGTGGTATCTCTTTCTTATATAAATCCTTCAAAACCTTCCTTAGAACCCAGCTTTTCCACAAGGCCTTTGAGTTTCTTTAATACTCATTCTCAGCTATACCCATATTCTACGTGCATGTAAGCACATTTACATTCATCCCTTCCTAACCTTGTCTCTCCCTCCCACTTCCTCTGTTACTTATTTCCCCCATTTTTTATTTTAAATTATAGGGTTCTTGAGAGCAGGGAGCTATCTGTTTTTTGCCTATGGAACTCTGTAATGCACCGTGAACACTTCTGGCACTATACATATGACAAATAAGTCTCATAGACAATGTTAGCTACTATATAGATATAAATATAACAAGAGGGGAAGAATCCAACGGGATGCTTACACCCCTGCCGATTCCTTTCCATCCCAGCAATTCCCTTCTGCAAGTGATGGGTCCTGACAATTCTGTTGCACAAGTGGTACCTACTGCTTACACAAGGGAGATTTAGCACTTTATAGGGGAAGCCCTCAAACGAGTGGAAACACTAATTTTGGGAAAGAGGCTGGTTGGCAGAACTCCCTTATGTGAGTGCCACCAACCTGCCTCCTTCTAGAACAAGCATTTCCACTCGTTTCGGGTTGCCCCGGAAGCACTAAATCGCCATTGTGCACGTGGTGGGTCTGCTTGCACAATGCAATTGGCAGCGCAGAAGAGAATTGTTGGGGGCGTAAGAACCTCTTTGGATTCTGAGGTCTGGAAAGTACACAGTCCTAACAAACTCATAATAATTTTACTGAAGTATCTGAACTTAGTCATGAATCTCTCCACTTTAATGGATGGGGGAGGCAAGGAAGCAAGCAAATAGATGCCATTCATGGGTATGGAAACATGTGTTGAAACTTTAGTAGATGACCGTGGGAATCCCCTGTTTTAGGTGCTGAGATAATACAAACATGAACAATTGAATTACGTCCAAAATTGGGAGGACTAAGTGCCAGCTGTGATTCTCGAAACCTCTACATGATTGTCAGCATTTCAGATTTCCAGAAATATTGTTCAGTCTTCCTCAGTCTGAAATTTTTCATTATATATATATATATATATATATATATGGCACTTAGTAATATTAAATCTCAAGTTGACCCTTACTGGGCTACAGCAGCAGAGGCTGAACATAACATACCATAATCAAAACTCCATTATATATTTAGACATTATTGTACAGCGGGAAAACTGCTTCCATCCTTGGTGGGCTTTGCTCAATGTGTAGCGTGATTATTCTGCAGTGCTGGCTTGTAGAAAAAGCAAAGACTGCTAATTTCCATAGATCAGAAAAAATAGTTGGCAGTTGAAAGCCTTGAATGTAAATCCAGGCTGATGATTCTAATATGGGGTTTAATTGGAGCAGACAAACCAGGAGTTCATATCTCTGTTGGTTTTTAATTTGGCACCTTGGGGGTTTCAGTTGTTTTTCTCTTCTGTTTTCTTTTGAATGAAATACTTTTTGCGCAGTCTCATCTCCAGAACAATATAGCTGTTTTCACAAGGAATGGAATATGTGAGGGCAACCTTGTTATCTTCCATGTTTGCCCCAACTCTAATCCTTCTCTTTCTCATCCTTCTGCTCAGTTCAGATAATCAGATCTCAGAGGCATGTAGGCTAGTCAGCTCCAATTTCTTACATGCCTTTGGGCCTCTTTCTCTTCTGCCCATTTCTTTATATTAGCCATATATCCCTCCCTGTCTAATGCACAATGATTCACATCTGTAAATTAAATGCAAGTGCTACTAAAGATATATTCACTTCAGATATTTTTAAACACATCGCACTCTGGGCCAACCTCACATCAGTGGCTATTATATCATCAAGCTTGCAGCAAAAAAACCAAACCCCCCCCCCCCCAAAATCTGGCAGTTGGAGCATCAAACTATGATGCCAAAATGAAGTTCCAGTGTGGCTGTGTAGCCAATACTTCTGAAACCAATTCCATATGTGCAATACAAACCTATACATGGCTACTCAGAAGTAGCCCCATTGATTTCAATGGGACTTACGTCCAGGTAAGTTTGCATATAACTGAAGCCTCAGATATGCATGTGTACTCAGACTTATTTCTGAGTAGACATGCATAGGATTGTACTGCGAATCTCTCATTTAGCTGCATTTCAAGTGTGCAGAAATTTAGGGCAAATGCCAAAGTATTTTGAAAAATTTTAAGCCCCATGTGTGTTCCTAAAAAATACTAATGCAAAGCAAGAGTTAGACAAACTGATTTGGAGGCCTCCTCATTGTAGTGCTACCACATAATTGCATGTATAGGCAAAAATGGATTGACATTCAACTAATACATCTTAATAGGAATGTGTCCTTATATATGCTTCATGTAAGTGACATAATGGCAAGACATTGGAGATCTGCAGCATTCCTGTTCAGAGTTCCACCATGCTTAAAATGTTACGTCTCGCTTCACCCTTAGAGTACAATATCACCAATAGTAATTTATTTTAAGATAGAGTGTAGTGCCATCCTATTCTCAGAATATTTTGTTCTTTGATTTGCTTCATCTTCTACGCTTATTTTTGTGTCCATCACATAATCTAACATTTTTCCTTCTTCTATGGAAACATCTTTATCTTTAATTTGCAAATCATCTTCAAATCTTGCAAGATTAAAAAAAACTCAGACAAATACTCAAGTGTGCAGACTCTTACTCCATCTAGGGGTTCTGGGAACATCATCTAAAATTGCTACTGCTGCGCTCCAGCAGACTATAAATATATACATGTCATTGTGCCCATAATATTTTATCCAAATCCCATTTATTTTTCATTTTCTAATTTATATTCTTTCCTATAATTGCTGATGGCTAAGATATTTTTATGTTAACTTAAGCTGTTCCTCTTTTCCAAAGCCTGCTATTATCATTCAGTGCATTTGATGATGCCATGTAGAATTTTGCTGAGATGTTACTGTGGCAATATAAACTGGATTTTAATATTAGTCAATGAATGGGGATGAGTTAAGTATCAGCACAGAAAATGTACCTGACTTAAAGGAACATACCTAGGTAACTAGAAATGATGCAAACAAAAATGCAGATCATGTGATACTCAAAAAAAACATCGTAAATCTTAAGAGTCCCTAACAGTCCAACCCTAATCACATTTACATGAAAATCTAATTGAGTTTAAAGATTCTTACTTCAAAGTAAGTATGCATAAAGGAACAACATGGCTACCCCACCTATGTTCCCTTTTCAAATCTTTGAGGCTTGAGTTTATGAAACTCTATACCACAGTGTTTAATAAAGTTCTGAGACTGACCTCACAGGGGGAATGCTGCATTAACGATAAAACATTTAAGCGCCGCTACCAAAATAATCCCTCTGTACCTTATGGAAAGTGGCTTGGTTTCTATGGCATAGGCATGGGGTTGACACCACCACGAGACACAAGTTTATAAGATGAACCATCAATCAAAGTTTATTATACAGTCACAGACCCATTCAAGGAACAAAGATACACCAAAAATGGTCAGGTTTAACATTTAATGTAATTTAATTACAGTATATGGACTGAAATAAATAAAGTACTTTAAAATCACCAAGATAAAAATATAAATATAAAAATATAAATCTGTAAATTAAAATATACAGATTATGATATATGATGCAATAGATTAAGATATGTGAAGTAAAATATATAGAATAGTACATTAGGATATAAACATTATATGGTACATAGGGAAGATACAACATAAGTTGAATTTAAGCAGAGAGACTCCTTTTACTTGTCTTTATTTGCAGGTGAACAAAGAAATCTGGCCATATACAATGAACGAAACTAAGAATTGTATAAGGGAATTATTTATCTAAAGTAATCAGGTTTGCTTTTCAATGTATAATGCTTAGGTTAAATATGCTTAGGGCACAATCTTATCAACTGAGCCCTCAGTGATTGGAAGCCTCCAAACTCAGAGATGTCCAATCAGCCAGTGCAGGGCAGGAGGAGCAGCAGAGGTGATCTTCACCTCCCCAGGGGTGTTGCTAGGTTCTTAAAAGATCCGGGGCACAGGCCCATAACACAAATTTGCATATCTGTGTCTAAGCGGACCTCTAATATGTGTGTGTATATGTGTGTGTGCATGCGGTGTGCTTACATGTGTGCATAGATTACTTACATACAAACATACATACATACATACATAAGAAGTGTGCACTGACCCCCCACCTCACTTCAAATCAGAGCCCGATTCAGCATTTTGGAAAGCATCCTGCTTCTGCTCAGGCCAATTTATAGTCAGTCCACTTCAGCTCAGCACCAAACTTGAGTCAAGGTTTGGAAAAAGGAGTCTTTCTGCTTCCTGTTTACTACCATGGGAAATTAGAAAAAAAAGTAACGTTTTTCTCTTGGTCAGAACTAGATGGTAATTTCAAGCATAGTAGCCCCCTAGAAGGGGATTACACCTGCCCAATGTCAGAAAAATAGGTGTAGGGTTTGTATTTTGATTTTCTTTTAAAAGGAACTGCCAATAACATTGTTATTACTTGGAAGAATTGGATAAAAATTTCAGGATTCATTGCCCCATCAGGGGAGATGATGCCTGCCAAACTTCAGAATGATAGCCACAAGGGATTTTGTGCAAGGGTGGCCTTGACATTTTGAGGTCTCCAAAAGAGGACATACTTCCCTCTCTACATTCCTTGTGGACCATTGTTCTGAAAATTACAGACAGCCTAGAGGTGTCCCTAAGTAAGAAACCAGCAAAGTTTCAGAAGGATAGGTGCAGCAGTTCATGTGGAAGGGGAGTTCTCCAATTTGGAGGAGGAAGTGATTTGCTTTCCCTTCACTTCATCTCCTTCCCAATAGTTTTTGGGTATATTTGTATGAAAATGCACAGGTCATTAGAGGTGTCTCCCACGCAAGAAACCTGCAAAGTTTCTGAAGGATATACATGCATTGTAATTTAGAATTACTAGAATTTATTTACATTTCACCAATGTTAGTAGCAGGGGAACATGGGTGGGAAGGTGATATTGCACTCACATTCTGTTTGTGGGTTTCCCGTGGGCATTCGGTTGGCCGCTGTGTGAATAGAATGCTAGACTAGTTGGACCTTGGTTTGATGCAGCATGACTCTTCTTACATTCTTAAATACAGAGTGCCTCTGGGCATATGCAGAATGCTTTTCTTTCACCACTGAGCACTTACATTCTCCCCCTACCAATTCTATTCCCCTCCATGCAACCATCCCTCCTCATCCTACCATCCTCCAGCAACTCTTCATCAAAACAGATGTCTTGTTTGTGCAACTCTCCTCTACCTCCTCCTTGTTGTGCACAAGCTCTCATTGTATCTTCCTCCCCATAATTTCATTTGTGCCAAGACTTCACCAGGATTCAGCCAATGAGTCTGTTTTCAGAACTAGGGCTAAGTTATGGAGAAACTCTGAGCGTGCACAAAGTGCCTTTCCCTTACCACTGAAGCTAGAGTACATGCCAAAAAAAAAAAAGCCCATACCCACAAATGACAAAACATGGATAGGGTTGAGTTGAAAGGGCAGTCAATTCATTAGACAGAATTGGGTATTAAGCCTGCAGTACCATGCTCACAACTCGGGACTTATTTCTGAGTAAACATGCAGAACATCATGGTGCAAACTAATCTGCAAAAGTAGCTTGTGCTGGAATCCTATGCACACTCTCCTGAGGGTAAGCCTCATTAAACATAATGGGGCTTCTGAGAAGGCATACATAGGCTTGTATAAATGAGCAGCATTTATCTCCCCTCCACTTAAAAAACAAACCAAAACCTCCTGTTTTTTATTAAAGCTTTCTGTTCATAGAAACATAGGAAGCTGCCTTATACTGAGTCAGACCCTGGGTCCATCTAGCCCAGTACTGTTGACACTGACTGGCAGCAGCGGCTGTCCAGGGTTTCAGGCAGGATTCTTTCCTAGCCCTACCTGGCCATGCTGGGGATTGAACCTGGGACCTTCTGCATGCCAAGCAGGTGCTCTACCACTGAGCTACAGCCCTTCCTATTGCTGGATAGTGGCAACCGACAAAGAAAACAGCCCCAGATTTGTTTCTCTATGTGAACCCACTTTTCTCAAAGACTTGAGTGAGGAGAAGGAGAAAAACCAACCCTCTTGTCTGTTTGTATAAAGTCAAATGCAGTTCAGAACTTCTCTTGACCATGGAAAAGAATTCTCTTTAAGAATTCCCCCAAGATATGCTCTGGGTGGAACAAAGAAGAGAAAGAAAAAAAACAGGATAGTGGAGGGAAGAAGAAAAGAAGAATGGTGATTGGAAATGTGTGTGGGGGTGGGGAGCAGAGAGGATTCCCTAGGCTCCTTTCAGAGAGGTAGTACTTCAGAGGAACTTAGGAGGCTGTGGAGGGTTTGTAAGGATTACACGTACGTAAATTAACTTTATGAGGTGAGGTGGCTAGGGGCTTTTTCTAGCTTTTAAAAAAAACCTCTAGAATATTTAAAAGCCTCAACAGTTCCTTGATCATGACTCCACATAGTCCTAACTCTCCCTTTCGGATAATTCAAGTCCTACAGCTATTTAGGAGAAATTAAAGTGGAGGGAGAGAAAGAAGTTTGTGGAGGCTGATTGGATCCTTTGCTGTACTGAAGCTACTAAATTTCTGCAGAAGTCAGAGATTCCAGTTTGGGGCAGTGAAATCAGATGTTGTGTGAAATACCAGTATTTCACATGGAACTCTTTCTTCCCTTCCATTTCCCTCTTCAAAATTTCATTGCAAGCAAGTTCCCGACAGTGGGCATGTAGGAGCAGAAAAGTAGAGGGAGAGAGTTTTTTGCACCTCAAAAAAAAACCTACACCAGAGATTAGGGATAGTGACCTCCCAATGGTCACCTTAAACACCTTCTGATTAAGATCTCTAATCCTCTGTGTGGCTTGACAGTTTTTACTTTTTGTTTTAGTCTTTGAGAAAAGGAAAATTTATGCATGGCTAGTGCAAAAGCCACTGGACCTAATTGTCTGAAATTTGCTAGGTTCAGTCAGCTCCAGAGAGGCTGCCAGATCTCCAAATTCCATGCACTTATGTCGAAGCACAAAACAATTGTAGCTCTTTACTTTGACAGATTTTCTTGAAAAAAGCAAAATTTACCTGTGACTAGCACAAAAGCCACTGGGCCTAACTGTCTGAAATTTGGCAGAGTCAGTCAGCTCTACAGGGGCTACCAAGTCCCCAACTCTGTGCACTTATGTGGAAGCACAAAAAAATTATAGCTCTTTGCTTTGACAGATTTTCTTGAAAATACCAAAATGTACGTGACTAGTACAAAAACCACTGGAGCTAACTGCCTGGAATTTGTCAGGTTCAATAAGCTCCATGGGGGCTACCAGATCTCCACATTTCCTGTATTTATCATGCAAACTAAAAAAGTTATGGCCATTTCTATTTTCCAGTGCAAGTCAATGGGAAAATGTAAAAAAAAATGGCAAATAGGACAGCTCAAAAGATCCGGGGCACAGCTCAGAAAAGATCCAGGGCCTGTGCCCAGGTGAACCCCTCTTTAACGATGCCCTTGCACCTCCCCATCCTCCCATCCTGCAGATTTCACAAGACCTGCTTTCTAGCCCATCTAGTGATGGCGCTTTAGAGGGGGACGGAGGGAGGCTGGCACAGGCTCAGGATAGCTCGTATCTTGGCTTCACCTGTCTCCTCCCCTCCCTACCCACCAGAACACCCCCTTTCTTCCTCCTCCAAGGTCGCTTTTTTATTCAGGTTTTATTCTGGTTGATTTGTTATATTGTGGTCTTAAGCTTTTATATTTTATATTGTTTTATGTTGCACTCTGTGGTTTGAATTTTTGTGAACCACCCAGAGAGCTTCGACTATTGGGCAGTATAGAAATGAAATGAAAACAATTTTTTTACCTCAGAGGGCAGCCAGTGTGGTTCTTTCCACAGTGGCTGCAAGATGGCGGGAGCAGAGGGGGAGATCTCCAACTCCTCCTTCGGAGGTCAGAATGCCATTCCCGACCTCAGAAGGAGGAATCCAAACATTCCTATTGTTCCTCGGATGCTCACGCAGGGAGCATAGGATTGCTCTCTCTGTTACTATTCCCAATATGTAAGAGAGATTTCCCTAGCTAAATAAGCTTTCAATACCATTTCCCTCAGACTAGTTTCTGCTAACCTTCACCCCAGCCAATCACTCTCAAACAGGAATACATGCTGTACAGTAGTCTTTCTCTGCCTTAAGCTCTTTCTGCCACTTCTGGCTTCTAGGATTATTCTGATGTTTTAATTACTACTTGCTGAAGTTCCCTTTCTGGTTGAACCTCTGCTTGAGGCCCTCTGGTGCTGGGTTCTGGGATCTGCTTCAAGCTGCACCACAACCTCACAGGTTCTTGTTTTCCTCCATCATCAACTCCAGTCTTTGGGTCCTATTCCAACATGGTTCTTGCAGACTGGAAAGCTTGCTCCTTTTTCAGCTCTGCTGTCTGCAGCTAGCAGCTCTGGTCTTCAGGTCCTCTTACAGCCAACAACCAACTGACCCACTAACTGACCATTTATTCCCTCCTAGCCCTATTAGGGCTTTCACCTATTGGTCTTCTTTTATTGACTAATCAGTGGTTCTATATGGGCCTTCTAGCCACTGATTACATTTCTTGACCAATCCAATTGTATTTTACTATCTGCCTGATCCATATACAAACAAAAGCAGCTTTTTGCACTAGTCATTTTCAAACTGTCAGCTTGAAGCCTCCCTCCCATAGCAACTGTAACGAAGGTAGCCACAATTGTCTTATGCCCAATACATAGCAGCAAAGCCATGGCTTCTGGCCTACTTGGTTACATCTCAACATCACTCACAGAATATAAACATTACAAATCATAAACATCATAAACATATAAAATCACTGTTTCTGCACAGTAATTGCACTGCATGAGTACAATCCTTACTCAGAAGAAAATGGGACACATTTGCTTAGGATTGCAGCCTCAAAATATTCCAGTAGGAAAGATGCACTTCCTCATAGTAATGCGTATTAAAATAATTTAAAAGCATTCTTCTGGGCGGGTGGGGCATGTTGTAGGTCTTGAATATAAATTGGCCAGGTTTGGCAGCTCAAAATATGTATGTTTTTAATAATGTACTGCGCTGTTTTGTTTCTACTAGCCACAGGCATCTTACATTTTATTTCTGACTCCCAAAAGACTTGGCAGCTTTTGATTTCAGAATTACTGCCAACTCCCCGACAGATTCAGAGGGTAGAGCCTGGTGGAATCTTGAGAGTTGGTGTAGGATCTGGGGAAATCCAGGATTGATTCAGTAGCAAAACAACAGCCATCCTTTGTTGGGCTACCTCTGAAGTTCTCTTTTGGTTTTTTTACCGGTTGGATGATGAAAATTAATGTGCCAGTTAACAGCTCAAGTTCAGTCAAGCACTCTTCACCCTTCATTTTGTGCCATTCCTGCAACTTAATGTTTAGCATTTATATGTCCCTTTACAGTGTTCAGAGCACTTCACATACATTATTTTACTAATCTTTACATCACTTGGGTAAGGTAGGCCAGTATTAATATCCCTGTATTACAGAAATGCAGTTAAGGCTAAGACAAGAGTCCTTTTTGGGCTAATGGGCACGTTTGGAATTTTGAGAAGGTGTTGTGAGTGCTCTCACAAAATGGCTGCCATGGGGAGCTTGCCCATTCTCAAAATGGATGCCATGATGGATGTCAACAGTCACAAAACACCCATTTCCAAGAAGACAAACTAGTGAGGCTAAAAGAAAAGTAACTTGCCCAAGAATCTAAATACAAGTCAGAGGTGGAGTTTGAGTTCCAAAACACAAGACCACTCCTTTGAATCCACAGTTTTCTGCTCCAAAACACACACACAGCACAAGCAAAACACTTCCTGTCCCCCCACCCCACCCCTACCCCTACCCTCTGATTTACCTTTTTTTTTCAGGACGGCTGGGAATGCTTCAAAACAAAGCACCAGGCTGCAGCCATCCAGTATTTCTATTTTATTTCCACAAGGGTGCCAGAGGCATTTTTGGAAATAAACATGGTGCTGGAGGCTGAGACTTCACTTTCAGCATGCTAGCTTCCCAGTTTAAAAAATCTAAATTCTTTTTTTTTTTTTTTAATTTGGAGTTAGGGATCCAGGTGGGCACCAGTGGAGGTTTCTATGGGCAGAGTGGGGCTGATGGGCACCAGGGATAAGGGATCGTGAATTGCCTTGGGATCCCTAGCAAGCTTATTACTGGGATGAGTTTTAACTGGGGACCATCCATTTCACAGCTCACTTTACTAGCTGAGACTGTGTTGTGCCTGATTTATAACATAATAAATAAGAAATGGGATAAATGCATGCCTAACATCTGAGAATTCAATTTCTATTATTATTATTATTATTATTATTTTCAGTGAAATGTTTTTTCTTTCAGTTCTTATTTCGTAGTTCTGAGAGAATTAACTATACAGAAGTTCATGGAGATACACAGATAGCATTTATTTTCTTAAGGGACAAGTAGAAATCCATATATCTTGGTTCGTTTTAATCTGGTGCCATGCTAATTTATGGTTAATATGTAAGAGCACATATATGTGCTGCTTATTAAAATATGCACACTGCCATCTAGTGGTTAGTAATGCTATCTTCCTCTAATTTGTATTACCTCATTCTCAGGAAGTCACAAGGAATTCATTATCTGTAGCAGACTCTTGACCATATGCAAGTTTTCTTTCATGTGAAATCTTAATCTATTTCTGCTTAAATATAGTTTCAATATTTCTTCAGCAAAGTTTACTATCCTTTTCATTTTGACAATTGTATCTTTAAAATGCTTTCCATCAATTTGCTTTGAGCTGAAGTTAGGCTGACAGGTTTATAGTTTCCTGGATCCCCTTAAACATTGGCAATCTCCCAGATCTCTGATCAGGAGGCCAATTTTAGTTATCTTAAATACTTTTAGCCAACAATTATTTAAGAAATCTTGAGTGAATGCCACCTGACCCTAATGACTTACTAGTTTTAAATGTGTGAATTATTACACATTTATTTATTGTCACCTCTCTTAGCTCTTCAGCTTTATTCCCTGAAAAGATCAGTCATGAGTGGCTATCTCTCACACATCTTGGCCTGAAATGAGACTGTTGTATTATTACAGTTAGTGTCTATGTGGGAGATGGCATAGGAGCCCCATGGGACCTTTTCTTAGCTATCCTAAGGAAGAATAAGACATGTTATTAATAAATCTTATGCGGTGAAGACTGATGCAAAAATTCATTTAGCTTTTCTGCTATTTCCCTGTCTTTTTTGAGTACCCTTTTTATAGCTTTGTCTTTTAATGTTCCTGCTGCTTCTGTGGCTGGTTTCCAGCTTCTGGAGTATTTAAATAACTGTTTATGGTTTCTATAGCACTCTTCAGTGTTCTCCACACACATAAATGGATGTGTCCTTGAAGCTTTTACTGCACTTAAGCATGCAGGCCAGGTTTTTGTCTTAAAATTGGAATGTTAAGGGGGGTAAAAAGTTTAATGAAAGCCCCCTCTCCCACCTTTTTACCACCTTTTTCATAGTTCTTGTGGTGGTGTTGATAGTACGTACCCACACCAAATTGTTACTGAGTGCTATGGGGCAGTAGAATGAGGACAGGAAGAATTCCTCTTCCTCTATTTTGGGTTCGGCCATCATCATATAACCAAATCTCATTGGCTATGTGGCATCATCACAAAGCCAAATCAGAGTGAGGGCAATGTTTCCTGCCCTCACTATGATATCTTGTGGGTTAAAAAGAAAAGGAAAAAAATGTGCCCAGCATTAATGGGAGAAGAGTTGCTACCATCAGTAAGTGGAGCAAACTTTTCAGCACCTATTCACAAGGTCTCCTGAAAAATTGATTAAAAGGGATGGTTTTCTTCATAGCCTGCAAGCAAGTCTGAGATCAGGGAAGAAGAGGGAGGCATTTTGGCGCAGCCTTAAATTTCACTCTGCTAGTAGCACCTTGACCTCACTGAATCTCCTGCGAAGAGTTCATGTAGGAAGTAATTGATACGGGATTTGAAGAGGTTATGCAATAAAAATGAAATTATAGAAAAAAAATTAAATTCTTTTAACAGACGCTTTAAAAAATCCTTCTGCGTATAGTAGCTCACAGGTCCAAGCTTAGGGATACTAAGGATGACACAATATCTCAACTGCTTTTTCATTAATGCCAGGACCCAAAACCCAGCATAGATAAGCAATAGCCATCATGATCCCACACACTGCCAGCAACCTGCCACTTTAAGAGCCTTTGTGACATACTAGTGAGAGTGGAAAGGAGGTAAGACTATGAATGACACCATAGTATAGCATCCTGGCAACCATTAGCTTGCTAAGGTCAAAGGAAAGCTAGTGCACCCTTATGCTGATCTTTCCTAGTAGAAAGGTCCCTGGCAAGGAGAAAGAGCCATTTCACCCTGTCCCAATTGTCAGAGGCCAGGTTCTACTTAGCTGAACTTTACAAACATTTGTTTCTACTGTGCTGCAGCTAAATCAAACCTTAAGGATTGGACTATAGGGCAGGCAAGCAAATCTTCATTGTTTTTCCTTTCATTCCTGTGGTATATGTTTCCCCGCTCCCCCTATGCTAGTATGTAGATCTCTGCTCCTTCTGATGTACACACACCCTCAGTTAATTTGGCTCTAATCAAATACTTGCCCTCTTCTGTGCAATGGAGAGACTGCAGGGAAAGAGTGAATGGTAAGTAACTGCTTTTTACTGCAGATGCATACCTCTCTCAAGAATAAGATGTGAACAGGCCCTTAAAAGGACATTTTTTTATAATCTGTTTCGGCATAATTATACCTTTGAGACTAATATCTGAAACAATGAAGTAATAACTCCATTTCAGATTCATTTCATAATAATATATCTTTAATTTATTACAGATAGAGATATTGTATGATAAGTAAATAGGAACTGATACTTAAAAACCCATTTGACATTTCAATGGTTTTGTGAAATGGCTCATAATTCCATTTTGTTTACAAATGGTAAATATTCTCATATTGGCCACTAGCCATAACAGAAATGTTAAAATACAGTACATTAAGGGAGCAATCCTATGGCCGCTTGACAGCGGCTAGACGGCCATAGGATATCATGTTATCTGGGAAACAACCTCGGAGCCTGCAGTCCACGGTCAGTTCCTGGAGAACTAACCTCCCACCACCTCCACACTGCCTCAGAGGCAGCGCGGAACAGCCTCGTCCTCCACACTCGCAAGAGGAGTGCGGAGTGGCTGAAAACGGGTGTGGCTGGGGGCGTTCCAGGGTGGGGAGGGCGGAAATGCCTGTACAACACATCCAATGTGTCATACAGCAGCCTCCTCCCCCACCTCATCCTCCCGTGGCTAGACAGCTGCAATCGGCTGTCTAGCTGAAAATGTAGGGCAGGAGAAGCACGGAGGGAAGGATCCCCTCTGTGCTTCTCCTGCCCTGCTCTGGATAGGCGGTTGCCTCCAAGTTCGAAGGTGGCTGCCTACCTGGATAGGATTGCGCCCTAAATGACTGATAACAATGATATCTTACAGATAGTTACTGTGAGCAAGAGGTAGGTCAGCCAAAATTAGTTACCATTACAGCAGTCAAGGATGGTAACAATGTAAACATAAGGTTCAGTAAAGGCAGCACAAGATTTGGATAATGCTGTATCATAAGCTGCTGACCTAATGAATACTTCTTGACATCAGTTATCTAAGAAAAGGTTGAACTTGTGAGGATCTGACCAATTTTCCCTACTCAACAGCAGCCAGAGAAGAAATTTGTTTTCTAACTGATACTTAAACCGGGCATTTAAAAAAATATTGTGCAAGATCCTCAGTGTTACCTGTGCCACAGAGACTTAGACAGGTATCATATGGAACATGGGCCAATCTCCCTTCCAAAACAACTGTAGGCATCAGATTAACACCTTATTTGGATAAGAGCTCTTCTCAGTGGGAAGTAACTAATTTGACCAGGGTAGTCTTTTTAAATAATGCCAATATTTAATCATGGCAAAACATGTGCAGTTTTATTACTGGCTAATTAGGCTGTACCACATTGGATGAAAGTCTTATAAACACTGGACCTAAATTTAAAATTGGCCAAATTTGCCAAACTAATTTGCTACAAACGAATCCTGAGATAATTTCACCACTTGGATTAAATTCTGGTACCAGGTTAGCTGGTAGGGCTGAATTGCATTTCAGAGAAGTTCTTGGGGGCCTCATTCCAATAGTGGGCAGGGCTGGAGACAAAATGGGAAGTAACTAAGCCTTAGGATGGGCTTCTCATGTATTTAGAATGGGAATAAGACTGCACAAAAGCTGGAAAACCACCAAATGATTGGTGGGAGAAGGGAGAGAGGACATCTGGCAAACCCCAGAGCGCCAAATTGGGACCCCAGATAGGTTGGATTTGGCCACCAAACCTGAAGTACTGCACCTCTTAGAGGGTCTGTTTTCAGACATCAGGAAGAGTTGAATCCAGTTTTTTAAAGGAGTACAGTTGTAATTGAGCTCCTGAGGGTTCAATTACATACCAGTGTAAGCTCTCAAAAGGGCTATCAGGATGCCCTGAAGAGCACCCAAGATAGTCCTGAGGAATTTATTTCGGAAATTTTGTTAAATGGTTTCACTACCTCCTTGTGTGCCCCAAGCCTTGGGACCATATAGAGTCTGGGGATAAAACATCTCAAAAATTTCCCGAGTGGGCAGAATCTCCTTGTCTCCATGCAACTTCCAAATCCTTGGAAGTACTAGTTCCCCTCTACTCAGCACTGGTTAGGCCTCATCTGGAGTACTGTGTCCAGTTCTGGGCACCACATTTTACAAAGGATGCAGACAAACTGGAGAGGGCTCAGAGGAGGGCAACAAAGGTGATCAGGGGACTGGAAACAAAGCCCTATGACGAGAGACTGATAGAACTGGGCATGTTTAGCCTTGAGAAGAGAAGACTGAGGGGAGATATGATAGCACTCTTCAAGTACTTGCAAGGTCGTCACAGAGAGGAAGGCCTGGATCTCTTCTCGATCATCCCAGAGTGCAGGACATGGAATCAGGGGCTCAAGTGACAGGAAGCCAGATCTGGCTGAACATCAGGAAAAACTTTCTGACTGTTAGAGCAATGCGACAATGGAACTCATTACCTAGGGAGGTAGTGGACTCCCCCACAGTGGAGGTATTCAAGATGAGACTGGACAGCCATCCGTCAGGGATGCTCTGACTTGGATTCCTACATTGAGCAGGGGGTGGACTCGATGGCCTTGTAGGCCCCTTCCAACGCTACTGTTCTGTGATTCTATACTACTCTGTTCTATGACCTGCCAGAAACAGATACAGCTCACTCTGAAGAATTCAGTTTACAGAGCCAGAAAAAAGAATGCCTGTATAAGCTAATTTGTTTACCTGTTCAATGTTACTCAAATTAATCTGCCATTTGTGCCTAGGGAAATTACATCCAAAGACTGCAGGTTTTGTTTTGACACAATTTTGGTATCTGCAACTTTTTGACAACAAACATTCTACACAGGCAAGTTTGCATATGGAAGATTAGTAGCGTAAACATAAAATCGAACATTTCCTACTATCAGCTATAGGGTGGGGGGAAGAATTTGACTCCTTTTAATTTAGTCACCACCTTATTTATGAAGTAGTTGAAAAGATAGGGAAGCAGAACACCACCCTGTTTCACTTCTCATGTCTGGAACCTTTCAAGTAAGGCCACTCGTAGTGATAGATCTTACTTGCAAGTCAGTATTAGAGTGAAGAACTCGAGTCTTGGATTTGTTCCATCCATCTGTGATCAAGATTAGAGGATTTTTGTGAGCAAAATTCTACAACACTTGTGTCCAAAGCTGCCCATAGATCAACATATGCCATATACAGTTGGGGTTTACCATGTAAAGCCTCCTCACTGATGAGATGGTGGACAGCAATTGGTCTGAAGTCTCAATTGATTTCAGTCAGCAGAGTTAACGAGCCTGCAGCTCCAAAAATGGCAAAATGCAACCCATCACTGAAAACCCTTGGGGCAAGAGGACACCAGTGGACACCTCCATGTTTCCACTGATTTCACTAGGCAGGTGTAAACCTGCTGCATGCCCCGTAGGGCTGATGAGCAGCAAGCAGCAACCTATCCCTGAAGACCTTCTTGCCCCAAACGTTTTCTGGCATGCAGCCTCTAAATCCGCCGCTTAGAATCAATGGAAACAAAGTATCTCCATTTATTTCAACAGGCATGTGGGGGTTTTGCAGTTTAGTTTTCTAAGTGCTCACAAAAGCCCTTGAGGCCTCTAGAACTCAAAGGAAATGTTTGCCAAACACAGAGATATCAGTGCATCTCCCCCCCCCCCCCCCCGTGGCTATTAAGCCCTGGCTGGAGGGAAATACAGGCTCTGTACAGAAAACTGTTTCTGTCCTCGCCACCCCACTCCACCCCACCCTGCTCCCAGCATGACTAATAACAGGCAAACAACATCAGGAAAGGGGTTAAGCAGCCTTTCTCCCACTCCAGCTTCTTTAAAGTAAAAAAGAA
This sequence comes from Heloderma suspectum, assembly GCF_057233095.1. Lineage (NCBI taxonomy): Eukaryota > Metazoa > Chordata > Lepidosauria > Squamata > Helodermatidae > Heloderma > Heloderma suspectum. The sequence goes on along the minus strand of NC_139461.1, from coordinate 71,481,378 downwards.
GTCCAGGGATTTCCTCATGGATCTTACATGTCACATTTCTTTGGGCCCTGAAATCATCCACATCTACATTTTTCTCTTAATATATAGTTTGTCTGTTAAAAAGGCTTGTTCCTATCTTTGGTCTCATAATAGCAACCAAGGTACTTTTTATTTCCAGGCCAAAGTAGTAGTACTAAGTTCTAAGTGGTTTAAGTTTTTCTCCCTAAATAAAACCCAAAGGAGAAACAAGGAAGTGGAGGGGGGAATTGAAATGAATTGTTGGTGTTAATTTACATTATAAAATATGTTACAGTCTACCTTTTTTAATGTCATATTGTTTAGTAAGTCTGAAAATTAAGCTCTAATGATGTAAACATAATTTATTTTCTTCCAGGAAATATGTTCTTTTTGTATTACACTAAGCAACAATATGTGTAAAAGATGAATAAAAAGATAGGCTAAAAATGTAATTAAGCATGTTAGACTTCTAGGGATAACATAGGATCCATTCAGATGGTGAACTTGACAGCTGTACAGGAATATAATACTTGTAGTGAACATTTTACAACTTGTTAACCAGGTAAAGATTGTGTTTTATGTTATGAAATCAAAGTGAAGGGAGATAGGTCCTTGTGTCCATTAGACTGCAAGAGAAGAAGGCTGATAAACCTTAGATACAGTGATGACCAGGGACCGCTATTTGCTCTTCCATCCTCCCTAAATTATACAGAAGAATTTCAGGAAGTGAATATTTTTCTCTCTGGATCTGCTCAGCATTTGTTTTTCTGAGAAAGGGACTAGGATGCTTAGAATCATAGGGCTGGAAGGTGCCTACAAGACCATTGAGTCCAACCCCCTGCTCAGTGCAGGAAGCCTGATTCCCAGACAGCTCCCCATCCAAGTACTAACCAGGGCTGACCCTGTTTAGCTTCCGAGATCAGATGAGATCAAGCACATCCAGCCCTTTCGGTAACTATATGAATTTTATTATTGAACACCACCTTGGGCGGGCTCCTGTTCTGAAACATGGTCTAGAAATATTTTAAATAATAAAATAAAAATAAATTCTTCACTGGGATAGTTCCTGCTGCAATCTGCCAGGAGATTGTGTGCCTTCCCAGGCCAAAGCTCCGAAGGCAAGGAGGTACACAGTGGAGCACACAAAGACACGGGAGAAAGCTTTTTCTCTCTCTACGTTATCCTCACCCAATCCTCTCTTCTCACAGCTGTTTTCCTTGTGGGTGGCTTATCCTGTCCCTGGATAGGGTTACGGTTCCATCTTCCCAGCCACACCTTTTCTCAACCTTTCCCTGCCATCAGTGTGATTGCTTCTATCTCTGTGGCAGTAAGACATCTGGCCAGCAGATCCGTGGCTCCTGCTGATCAGGAGAGAGGTCTGAATCTTCCTAGGGAAGCTTCCCATGAATGTCTCTGGGCTTTCACTGCCTTGAAATCATGGAAAGGAATTTGGTAGCTCAACTGATAACAATGGGGTGGAGCCATCACCAGGGATTTCCCATTACAGTAAGTAGTTCTGTCTTTCTGATTATCAAGTCTCATCCTGTCTTGATTCCAGAAACCTTTCATTCTCCTCTTATCTGGAAACTTCTACACTTTAAAAAGAACAAAAGCCCACATGTAATTAAGTTCTTACTGAAGCAAGGTTCTTTAGGATGGGGTAGTGGTTAAAATTACAGATGACTTTACATACTAAAACAATACCAATAAAATTGATATTTGCTTACAGTTTGTTGTAACATTGGAGTACCAGCCCTATAATCCTAAAGAATCTTGCTTTGATAAGAACTTAGGTTCATGGGGGTCCCTACCATGAAAGCTGAAATGCATGTAACAACATCTTAGCAGCCACTTCTTCTAAGGAAAAAACAATTTGACAAGAGAACAGTTTGGAATGGACAAGTGAAGGGGGATGCTTAATCCCTTCCCTGCCCACTTTTCTTCTGCTATAGCTGTCCCTTCCCCAAGCAGCTCTCCCCACTCCGCAAGGTTCCATACACATGGTAACTCTTCAAACCGCTGCAGCTATTGTGGTCAATATGATACAAGGTGTTTTGGGGAGAAAAACAGGACTCTAATACTTCATGCAGAAGACCCAAAGGGCTCCTGTGTCAGTTCAGTCCTGAATCACCAGATGCCTTAGAATTTGAGTCATCTCAAAGGGTTTGCCACATGTCAAAGGAGTTTAAGTGGATGGGTTCATATGTTTTAAATGGCAAGTGGGGCAGAGGCCATCTATGCTGGAGGCTAGGCTAAACAAACTAGGCTGTTTAGCTTTTAGGAGAAAGGCTACATTAAGCTCTAAAATTGAACTGCTTTTTTGTTGACTTTATAGAATATTTTTGTCCTTTATTAATTATGACTTTAATAACACTTTGGCACACACAACATTTTATAATTCTGTACAGTCTTCTATTTGTATCCTTTCTATACTATGTGAAAATGCTGTCGCCTGAGATGGAATTATTTTGTATCTCTTGTGGGCATTTATCTGATGGTCATTTTTGCATTATACATAGTGCACCTAGTGGATATTTGGAATGTAATAGAAGCACTGCGGGAAAATTCATTGAACAACTTGGATCCAAACATAGAGCTGAATGTGGCTCGACTTGAAGCTGTACTGTCCACCGTTTTTTACCAACTAAACAAACGCATGCCAACAACGCACCAGATCAACGTAGAACAATCCATCAGCTTACTGCTCAACTTCTTGCTGGCAGCTTTTGATCCGTAAGTTTGCCTTTAATGCTGTTGCTATTAATATTACCATAGAAAAGCATTACAGTTTGACTAAAATATTGACCTTAGCCTTATACAGCAAAATTTGTACATTATTGTTGTTGTTCAGGACTTTCTCAATTGTGAGTATAAGCTTAGATATTACATGCAGATGTAATCTTATTCTGATGGCCTTTTTAAAATCAGAAAAGAAATCTGGATTGGAGAAGTGGCAGTCAGATGTGATGCTTAACCCTTTTTCTCCCCACCCATTTTCCACTCTAAATTGCCCTTCCAAGTGGCTTTTCTTTCACTAAAATCCAAATTTGAAACTATGCATAGGCGGGGATCTGTTTGTTAGTGATTTGGAGTAAGAAAATGACAGGGAAATGGTTTAGGAAACCCCTCCTCCACTGTTTCCCCAATCCTGATCTCTCCCCCCACCCCCACTCACTCTCTTTCTCTCTCTCTCTCTCTCTCTCACACACACACACACACACACACACACTGAAGTTACTTTACCAAAAGGACCATAGGGACAATTTTAGCCACATGTGTGTGTAATACCTAGTTTGGCCCTATGCAGATACTTCAAAATACAAAATTATTCCATTATTTGGATGTTATTGCCTTTGGAAACATCTGCAGTAGTGTTTATTCTGTGTTAGTGGCATGGGATTAGTGGCCTATTGTTTGGAGGAAACTCTTTTTGCTGCAAGCTTTGCAGCTGTGAGCAATTTTTGTCCTTTTTCCTGTTAATATAGCAAACTATAAGATTCCAGTGGAAAAATGGCAAGAGAATCCATGCTATTACCACCGCCTGAAGCCTTGCATTGCAATGCCTGGCTAAAAACAAACAAAATAAATGTGGATTTATTTTAATGGGACATCCCTAATGTAGTGTTATAGATGAGCATTCTGTGTAGATACGCAAATTATGTCTGGTAATTGAGCACAGGATCCATCTGCAAGTTGCTGCCATTCTTAAAAGCATCTGAATAGCCTGAAATTAGAAACTAGATTGACTGGGATCAGCTTTATGCAGGTACAAATTATCCATTATGGGTTTATATTTTGGAGGTGCACTGGTTGGAAATCCACACTATTAAAGAATCATTAAAATAAGTTCCCTTATGCTCCCACTTGCCTGCCCACCATTTCTTTCCCTCCTCCCCAATATACACTTGATGGACTTCTGGCTCTGAAAGGTACACAGTACCAAGCCAGATCAACTAGTACGGTTTAGTCACCATGGTAACAGCTGGAGTGGAGTGGAAGGCAACTGTTCCACATGACAAAGCAGCAGAAGCACAGTGTGCCTGTATCCAACCATCTCTCCTACCCTCTCCAAGGAGAAATTGTCAGAAGGCTCAAGGCTGTGAAACTGTGGCCTTCAGGATTTTTTGAAAAGGCTACACAACAAAGAGAAGGTTGTTATATATGTAGAACCTGAATTCGTGGCTCTAACATGATCAGGAAGGAAACTTAATTACGAATGCCCGGACACGTGCTTTGGTGCCCACTGCCAGTAAGTCATTCTCTCTTCCAACAAAATATAGCTGTGAAAATGAGATCATTCATAATATACATTTTGTTTCTAGAGTTCAGTACCACAAGGCTTTAAAATTCAACACAAAACACATGCCACTGAGGAAGAAATGAAAAAGTATTGCTTTAGAACACAGTGGGTGAAATATATTACAAAGAGTGTGCTCAGGTGGCTATTATATACATTTTTGCTAGCTGGGTGATTGGACAGAAGTATGGGACTTAGAGCATATCCCAAAACACAGGTTGTTTAGGAATAGCAATTGTTTTAATTTTGCATACTATAAATCAGAAGTGTCCCAACTCCTCAGACAAAATGCTTGGAACTTGTAATTGGACTCAGAGATACAAGATGTCCTAAATTTGAGATTCAATAGAAGTCCCAACCATCAGGTTCAACAAACAATATAGCCAGGTGGAATGGATGAAGAGTCCCAGGAGATCCAGAAAGTGTTGGGGAATGCCCCTTGATATTTTTACCTCAGGCAACAAAATATTAAAAATCATCCCTGGCTAAGTTAATTGGGATGACGATAGAAATGTTTACAGAGTTTCACAGGGAGGACAGAAAACATTGCTCTCACCGCTGAATTGGCTTTGTGACATCATCAGATCTGATTGGCTATATGGGATTGCGATACCATCACATTGATTACATGATCTCCACTTGACTGTGAGCACATTAGTAGCAGCAAGCAGTTTTATCATAGGGAAGAGTGAGCAGTCCTAATGAGAATGTAAGCTCAATAGCAAAAACATATTCAAGTATCTTGATAAAAGGCATGATAGAAATCTTTTAAATATATAAATAGTCCTTGTACTGTAGTTGCAGGCAACTGTTGGAAAAGCATTTTGTAAATGCTCAAAAACCAAAGGCGTATTAAAGAACCCTTTATAGTGGTCAGAGTATGGTGGTCTTTGGTTTCCTGCCCTTTCCCAAGACTATTGTTCCCTTAACCATAATATTTATGGTTAAGTAATCCCAGACTTGTCCCTCTCCTCCATTGTTCCTTTTCCTGTCCTCCACTCTTCTCAAAAAATTAACTTTTGTAAGCAAGACAAAATATGCAGAATGGATGCACATGTAATTAAATTATTTATTTTAACAAAATGTGAGTTTTCTAGGTACTTTTGGAGCTTTCCTTTGGTGCAGAATACACACCAGCTTAAATATTACACACCACTAAGAGATACACATGAAGTCATGTTCTTTGAATCACATTTGGTTTGGTTTCCTGGCATGGCTCATTGCTCAAATTTTCATCAGCAATTACATGTGCAGATTAGCATGTATTTGTACTCATCATTTGAAAAACCAGACTAATTTTTCCCTGGAATATACATTGTACTGTAAGTAGAACAGAGTAGCATTTCTGTTCTCAAGTCATGCCATGCCAACCTGTTTTTGTTGTTGTTGTTTGTTTGTTTTTACAAAGGAACATTTTTGCTGTGAAAGTTTGCCTGGGAGCCCAGGAATGGTTGTCTTGCTTACCCTTCTTTGATGCTGTTCACAAGGTGTTTGCAGCTTGGATTAGCTGCTGCATTGGTGCAATTAAAAACAAAACACCTCCTTCCTGACTATGGTGATTGCACACGTGCTCCACTCAGTGAAATAACTGAGCTTGATTCCAATTAGTTTTGTCAGAATATATTACTAGAATGAAAATATTTAGCAGCGAGCTACTATAGATCAGAGTGCATTCTTGCAAGGAAAGTATAAACAGCTGCTATGTTTCTATAGGTCTGCTTCTTGAAATAACAACATAATTAAACAAAATACACATAAAAGCAAAAAGCCTTATAATTCATTTGTTACTAAAATATCTTCCGTTCATATAGAAAATCATGCAGTTTGGTTTGAAAGAGACAATCTAGATAAGGTTTTGTTAAAACCAAGAGATTAAGGTTTTGACTTTGAGAAGAGTTTTTAAAAACATGCAGATGGTTTCCATCACATTCTTAGATTCTGTTTCATGATGGTCACTACTAGTTTGATACAAATTAGTAACATACGAAGGCAGGCTGGAGTGTCACATGTGGCCTCAGGTTCTCTGCTGATGTTTCATATGCACTGGAGACAGCAGTACAAAGGGTAGTTACCTACCTTTCCTCACTTTTGAGAAGAGAATGGAAGTTATAAGAGGATGCTTGGTCCTTCATCCTGTCCCCTTCTTAAGACCTTCTGATGTGTTCATGACATCCATGTGCAATTTATTAGAAACAAAGAAGTGCTGTCATTTGCTCATATAATGAGCATGAGTTTTCTGCAAATGTTTTATGATTGTTAAAGTCAGTGTAGCCATATCATGAAAGGTGAAGTTGTTGATCAGTCTTCTTCCCATCTACATAAGGGCAGATGGAGGTTAAAGCCATTATTAGCTACTATTCATGATGGCATTGGCTGTGTATTACCTCAGTATCAGAGGTAGTATGCCTCTCTGTATACCAGTTGCTGGGGAACACAAGTGGGAGGGTGCTATTGCTCTCATGTCCTGCTTTTGGACTTCCTAGAGATATCTGGTTGGCCGCTGTGGGAACAGAATGCTGCACTAAATAGGCCTTTGGTCTAATCTAGCAGGGCTCTTATGTTTTTATGTGATTGTTGACTGTATCGCCATTACCGTATGGCTGTCTCATGGCATTGTTGCATCTTCGAGTGTTGATCATTTTGTAGAGAACTCTGGAGACTCATTGAATAAGATGTAAATCAGATTTCCCCCCCTCCCTCCATACAAGTAATGTGGTTGATTTCTTCATTTATTTTTTGTCTGTTAAGATTTATTTTTCCTTTTATAGCTTTTATAGCTTCACACCAAAGATCCCAGAACTTAACATCTTTACTTGCAGCTGCTACAAGACAAAATACTTGGTCTTAAGCAGCAGTATTTTACTCATGAAAATGTAGAACTATTAATAGAGAGGAGCTTCATTGCACAACAGAGCTGCTTTGATAATTGCCAGACCTGAAGGGCATGTCAATGCCATGGTCCCCATTTATCTCATCCAGCTGTAAGCCATGTCAATATATATTTTCATAGGAAAATTGAATTTACACTGAGTCTTGATACAGATTTATGAATATAAATTACCAAGATGAAATGCAGTGTCCAAATCTATCAAATCAAACTGCAACATTAAACAAAAATGGAAAATGTTCTTTTCATACCTTCTCTACTCAGCAATATTCAATTATGGAAAAGACCAGCTTTGGGATGTAAGGAATGAAGCTTATTTATCTGCTATTCATAGTTTGTTCTGTAAAAATGTAACTACTATTACTTTAGGAACCATTACGTCGGTACTATTGCTATACATAAAAACACATTTTAAAATAATTTTTGTATTGGGTTCAAATAGTAGTCATTTCCACCTGCCATTTGCTAATGTTTTCATTAAAAATGTTAATGCTATAAATAGCTTGACCTGTAAAGATGATGGGTCAAAGGATGTCACTATAACGGCCCATGCAAAATACTGTCCCATATTGTCCACTAGTATAAAGTAAAGGAAATTGGGGAGTTGGGACTCTTTTTATCCATTTTGCAACCTGCTGAGCTTAAAGGACTAATTGCATGTTACATGCAAACAAGTTTTACAGAGACACACCCAATTTAAAAAAAGAAAAAGAAAAGCAGTGTGTATGTCTGGGGGCCGGGGGGGATGATTTGGAGTGGGGAAGTGGCAGAGAAAGGAGTGCTTCATTATTTCCTCACCTACAACTTCTCCACTCTAAATCACCCTCCCAGATGCATTTACTCCTATTGGTTTCCAGATATGTATTTACTTTTGCAAATACATACTTTAAGGTGCAATCCTATGCACATTTAAACAGAAAAAAGTCCTACAACTCCCAGCATCCCTCCAGGCAACTATGCTGACTGGGACAGACTGAGAATTGTAGGACTTTTTCTGTCTAAACTGGATAGGATTGTGCCCTTAAAGGCCTTTAGTGAAAACCCCTAATGTTTGGGGAAATTCTTAGCAGATTCTATACCACCACCACCCCATGCAATCTTCAACTGACTTACTTGGGTTTAACAATACATTACAGCAGGGGTACCCATTCACACAAAATGGCTGCCATGGTGAACATGGCCAGTCACAAAACACCCATTTTCCAGGAGGCAAATTGGTAAGGTAAAAGAAAAATAATTTTCCCAATAATTTGACCTAAGCACAATGTAGAGGTGGGGTCTGACTTCCAAAATACAAAATCAGTCTTTTGAATGCATAGTTTTCTGCTCCAAGACACATTTCACTGAAGAAAAACTAATAAGGCTCAGAGACAAGTAACTTGGCCAAGAAACTGAGTACAAGGCAGAAGTGAGATTTGAGCCACTTATGCCAAATTGTAGATTTGCCCCCCTCCCAAAGCACAACAAAACACCCATTTTATAGCTGTTCAGACAAACACACACCAACAACAAAAACACAACCCCAGACAAACTACACACGTACCACATCAGAAAACATTACCAAACTACAACACACACAACCCAGACAAAACACACACCACTGTAAAACCAACCAGCTAGCTGGCATGCACACACATTAAAGAACAAACAGGCAATACAGAGAGAGAAAGAGCACAGACGAAACACGTCCCCTCACTCCCCACTAACCCTTTAGCCCCCCAGGATGCTCCCTAACATCTCCCAGATATTTTCTTTTTATTTAAAAAAATCTGTTAAAGTTAATCCAGAGGGGCAAGGACCCTGGTGCATACCAAGGGAGGCATCTGAAGGCACATTGGTGCCCACAGACAGCACACTGGGGACCCCAGTGTCACATTAACATGTGGCTCATGTCACAATCCATCAGAAAATCCATCATCAGTCCTCCTGAGCAACAGCTCAGCAAAGAAGCATAATGTGGTCAAGATGGCTGACCCTCTTCTGGAACTGGGGCTAGTTTCAGGACCTTGGTCAGCAGCCCAGGATCTAGAGAGCTAAACTACTCTAGCAGCCTCTGGGAGCAACTGACAGGCTTTTATAGTCAGACCAGGAGAGTCTTTCTGGAAACTCCACTCCCTCAGGGGCTTCATCTGGCTGTTAAAGGACCATCAGCCTTTTCCTGCAGGTGTTAGCCTTCTGGGGTCATATGGGCAAGGCAGTGGGCCCCACTTCAGAAGGACCAGGGACTGGTTCTGGTGCCTCCCGAAAGTCGCTATTACTGGAAGCTACAGTATATTCAGTGCTCGTGGTCCTGAGCCATGTCTTCCCCAAACACATATACTGTACACACACAGCCTTACAAGCTGCAGGTAGCTACCAGGAAGTGTTTATTTGGTTAACGTATTTTTGTTTTAAAAATAAATGTTTCTTTAATAAAAAGAAAAAAATATAAAAATCTTATATAAGAATACAGTAGGGTAAGGCTTATTACTAGAGATCCAGTAGACCGATTTAGCTCATTTTTGTTTTAAACAGAAGTTTGCACAGTGTAGACATGCAGATTAGTTTGAAACTTCAAAAAAGTTCAAAGCTCAAGCTTTGGGGAGCCTGGGAAGGGAGTAGGAAGAGGCAAAGGGGAGGTTAATGCATATGCCCCACACTATGCATGTAATGTAACATGTGACACACTGTGTGTATGCATGTGTAGTAATGCTTACGCCTGTGAGTTCTTAGAGTGCTGGGCCAATGAAAGGATAGGCACAGAGTGTTGGGAAAGGGGCTGAAGAAAAGTCAGTTGGTGATAGTTAGAGGAGGAGGAAGAGAAGCTCAGGAGAAAGAGCTGAAAGGACACCAGAGGGAGAAGAGAGAGAAAAATCTCACAACATGTGTTTTTGACCTCACTTCAAGAAATCGTAAACTATCTTTTTAAAAACAACATCTTTTTTGGTTTTCGCCTTTGCTGGTTTATTTGTAGTACCTTTATTTTAAAGTGTAAGGTTCTTCCAGCTGCAAAGAAAATGGGCAAACATATTTTTATCCAATCATTCTCAGACTACTAACCTTGGGATTTACACTAGTTAAGTAAAGAAAGAAGAAAAAGAAACATAATACAATGGACAAAACACATCAAGAATAAAAGTAGGGGGAGAGAAACAGAATAATCACAGATCAGTTTGGAATGATTATCAGTGTTGTAAATCAATTACCCTGAGTGAAATGCACACAGCCCACCTCCCTGCACCCCCATTGTTCGCAATCAGCATCTGTTAGCCTCCAGCAAAGCACTGTAGGGGAGGTTTTAGCCTGTCGTTAACATATGACTACCTGGAAATCAATGAACAGTATTTACCCCTCTTTACACAGCCCACCCCCCAAATAACTCCATTCTCATAAGTAGCATCCAACTTCTCAGTGTAAGCCTATATTCAGTGCATGCTATAGTTGAATATGTTTCTACCAACCATAGAAATGTTTTTGGCTACGAGGAGACTACTGTTTCCAGCACAAAACAAGCTGCTGAGTAAGCCCCCAAATCCCCCCCTCCAGAAACGTTCCCTCCCCACCAGAACCCACTCATCCAATAAACACCCAAGTCATTTTTCATGGAGAAAATATAGTAGTTGTTCAGCAGTACAGCAAGTGAAAGCAATAATGTTAGTAAGGTGGATTATTTAAAGGGGTAGTGAAAGTGTGTGATCTCTGCGTGAAAGCAGCCTTTCTGGGGATTGCTTTGATCACAGGTGTAGTGGAATGCTTTTGTAATCATGGCCTTTCCATGTGGACAGTGGGGGGTAATGATCCCGAATGAACTGAAAAGTGGCAGATCAAATTGCCCTTGATTCATGATGTCTGGAATCCTCAGACAGAAGATTGACTGGGTGAGGCGGAGAATTCCTCTGCTCATGTTCCATGGAAATGGCATCTTGCTCAGGTCCAGGCAGGCTGAGGTGTTCCTAGTAGAGTGTCCTCTCCATGTTGTGGAGGATGCAACAAGCCACAATGACATCTGCCACAAGGGCTGCCTCAACATCCAGCAAAGTGACCTGCAGCTCAGTTTTAGATGTCCAATGGATCTCTCCTATTGCAGCATCACCCTACTATGGTCAATTTCTTGCCTAGGACCATCCTTGGTGATTGATAAGGCATCATGAGCTTGGTTTGCAGAGTCAATGCCTAGTCACCCAAGATTTGAGGATGCACTAGAACATTATTTACTAGAACTGCTGGCCCAATGAACTGCCAGCCCAATGACAGCTTTTGTGTCAGGGAAAAGATGCAGAAAATGAAAGTGTCGTGGCTTCTCCTGGACACCCCTGCATAGATGTCCATGAACCATCCCGTAGTGTCTACCATACCCTGTACAGCCATGTTGTGGAAACATATTTGGTTGTAGTACTCTGGTCCATTTTTTTCTGGGGCTAAAATTCAGATGTGAAAAGAACCCAATCCTCCCCACCCCATGCCGCCCTAGAGATAGCAAGCTCTTGAAAACCTTGGATCTCCCTACTCTCATTCCTCACTTTAATGACATTGCTGATGTACTGTTTGTTCAGAACTTGGAAAATTTCATGGAAGATTTCTCACATTGTAGATTTACCTATGCAGAAGGTGATGCTGAGCATAAGGTAGCCCATGTTGATGTCTAGCTTTTACAAGGTCAACACAAGTCTTTTCTTCACAGCACAGCACATCACAGTGACCTGTCTTTTCACTGCCAGAGGCATCTCTTTGGCAATTTAATTAAAGGTCATTTGTGGTCCATCCTAAAACTTGTCCTGAAACATCAATTGTCCCATTCCTCCACTTTTAGCATTGACAGCTGGACTGCCTCTGTTCTTGGGAGGGACCACAGTGCTGTGGTGAGGTTGGCATTCAACGAGTCACACATAGAGATACCTCTCTGAAGTCATTGTTTGATCAATGAGGTGATACATGCCTTGCAACCACGAGTTAGGGAGGGAGAAGGGGCAGGGCCTGCTGAAGACGCTTATGGGCTATGGGGAATCTGCATGGGCTGGATCTGACCTGTAGGCCAGAGGTTCCCCATTCCATCTCTAGACCACAAAATACTTGCTTCCTGTATAAAGTCTCTGAACCTGAAAAAATATTTTTCCCATTACTGAGAATTATCTCCACTTCTGACAAGAGTGAATTGGTTATCTCTAATTACTGAGGCAAAAGGTGAACTATTTGGACTTCTAAAATGCCCAATTCCTTTTTCAGTTCCACCAGATGAGTTTACAACTGGAGTGATTGGGTTAATTTAGTGAGCCTTTCAACTAAAAAAAAAATCTCTGTGTGTGTACATGTCTACATGTTTTGCTGAGGCAGTATCCAATACTGCCCACACACTAGCAGGACCACAGCATAGGCAATCTCCTGGGATACCTCTCCCAGAATGCCTGTTTCTGAGGAAAGACTGATCAGAGCTAGGCATTTTGGCTGGCTGTCTGCAGAACTGTGCTGGCTGCTTTCTCTGGCCCACACGCCTCTCCAAAGAACCCACCTGCCTGCAGGTGGTGCCAGTGGGTGGGTGGTGATGACATGGCAGCAGCAGCAATGGGGGTGTTGATGTGGTGGCAGAGCTTGTGCCTGCACTGGGAGGTGAAGCAGCAATATGGGATACTGCTCCTGCTGTTTTGCCATTAATGCAATATAGCATCTAATAATGGCTTTAAAAACATCCCAGTGAATCATCATATTATCTCCTGCAGGAGAAGGCAGAAGGTAGATTAGGATCTATGGATAGATCTCTGGCTGATTTGCAAGTAGGTGGACAAGGGATTCTCACTCCCAGTTGTTTAACAGGAGCAACAACAAAATGACTCTTCCCCCATCCTAAATTATACTGCTGGCTGGAATGAAGAAAGCTGAGAGCGGGTTAACCCAGGAGATGATTTTTATATAGAAGGACTGTGACCTCTGTTCAGTTCTGGGGCCCTCTTCTAGGTTCCCTGCCAAATGAGGCAAGGAGGGTGGCTGCAAGAGAGAGGACCTTTCTACTAGAATTAGTTTTGTTAATAATTATAGTAATTTGAAATTATAATTCTAATCAGAAATTTCCCCTTTCTATGTTAAACTATAGAATTTAATCAGATGGGGTTGCACTCCCCCTAAAAGTTCAGGTTTGTAGTCTGAGGGTACTCCTAGATCCATCATTGTCTCTGGAGGCCCAAGTGGCCACAGCAGCTCAGTGTGCCTTTTACCAACTTCAGCTGGTTCACCAGCTACGGCCTCTCCTGGACGGGGATAGCTTGGCCATGGTGCTATAGGCATTAGTAACTTCAAGACTGGATTACTGCAATGCGCTCTATGTGGAGCTGCCCATAGGACTTGTCCAGAAGCCAGAGCTAGTGCAGAATGCAGCAGCTTGGCTGTTGTTGGGAGCTGCCCCTTTTCAGCATGTAACTCTTTTGCTGAGGGAACTGCACTGGCTGCCTATTCACTACTGGGCCAGGTTTAAGGTATTAGTAAAGCCCTAAACAACTTGGGACCAGGATACCTGAGAAAGTGCCTCCTTCTTTACCAACCTGTCTGGTCACTGAGGTCATCAGAGGGCTTGCTCATGGTGGTTCCACATGGACCTATAGCCCGATTGGAATCTACCAGGAGAAGAGTCTTTAGCATAGTGGCCCTCTTCCTGTGGAATTCCCTGCCTTTGGAGGTCAGGCAGGCATTGTGTTGCTTTTGGCACCTCCTGAAGATGTCATTATTCTGAGAGGCTTTCCCTAAGTGACCAGCTGTGGTTTATTATGTTCATCCTTTAAAAAAATGCTTTAATTGTTTTAATTATGGGATTTTATATCTAAGCCTAAGAATGTGTCTACTATTATTATTCAACAACAGTGCAAAATCTAGTCTTACTGATGTGTTTTTTTTCTTACTGTATAGAGAAGGACATGGAAAAATTTCTGTGTTTGCTGTCAAAATGGCTTTGGCAACACTTTGTGGAGGAAAAATCATGGATAAATTAAGATGTAAGTCTTTTTGCACCATTATATGTATTTTATTAATGATTGCTTTCAATAGGAAATAGAACCTGCATTTGGTTTTGCTAATAGCAAAATGAATCAAAATCAGCAGGCAGGTGCTTGCAGAAGCCCGTTCATGGTTTGCATAGAGTCTCAAGAGAAAATACTCATCGTTTTGATGTCTGCTCATCTGGAGGCAGACGTGTGTGGTTTCTTTTCAGAGTTCTGTTACCAAGAAGATCCTCTTATGGACCGTCAAATGCACAGTGTCCTGCACAAAGCATAATTTGCCTTTTTCTCACTTTTTTAAATAATATTTCATAAATGTGAAAATGAAACATGTTTTGACCCAAAGTGTTCCCCCCTCCCAAGCAATAGCTGCCTTTTGTTCTGCAGAGTTCTAGACCCAAACAGCAACTGAACTGACAGAGATGGGCATAGGATAGAGAAAGTACAAATATCCCTCTGCTAGTGCAATATGGCACCATTGCATTGGGAACCAGATCCTCATTTGATAAGAGCTAAAATACCTAAAAATACCAAAAGCATTTTCCCCATTTTTGCATTTGGCTTGTTCTTGTTTTGTGTGGGGCTGTGTTTTTTTACATATTTAACATCTGTAAAGCATTTGTTAAAAATTTTATAGAAGTGCTCTTTCTCTAAGTAAGAAAGCAAAAGGAGGAACACAGTTAGCAAAACCTTTGGGAAATATACAAATTTAATAGATAGATTAGTCAAGTAAAGCCTCATTAACTGGCAGGAGGGTGTCTCCACAACAACAGAAGGAGATGGAAGGAGAAGCGAATCATGGCTTACCTAGATTTTTTAAGGAGCTGGCTTTGCCCCAATCAGGGCTCCACAAGCAAGTGTATCGCACCAGTAAAAGCTGCTTCACAGAACATACTTCCAGGTGGGGTGTGCGTGGAGTGAATGTTATCTGACGGGCAGGGGCTGGTCAACCAATAAGAGAAAAAAAAAACCCTCGCCGCTTTCTCCTTTGAGAATAAGAGAGGCTCCCCTTCATTCAGGGGACAAGCCTCATTGACCACAATGGGAGTTACTTCTGAGTAGACACTAATTGGTTTATGTTGGGAAACACAGGGGGACAGGAACAATCTCCTTCTCTCTCTCTCTCTCTCTCTCCCCCTCCCTTACTTCCTTAAATAAACAATCCTTTCCAGAACACAGTGTTCTAGCTGCCTTGCTACGATCAATCGACGCTTTGAAGCTTTGAAATTAAGGCTCTCTAAATGAGTTATTTCAATTCATGGGAATCTCAGTGCACATTTCGGGAACAAGCCTCATTGACCACAATGGGAGTTACTTCTGAGTAGACACACATATGTTTGTGCTGAGAAAGACAGGGACAGGGAACACGCCTTGACTGGGGTCATGGTGAAAGGCACACCCTTGGGCAGGGCTAGCATACCCGAGTAAATGCAGGGGTTGGGGCACACAACAGCTATACCGCAGAGAACCCGACTTAAGGAAAAGAATCAGAAATCAAGCAGTCTCAGGAAATCTGGTTTTTCCTGATAAGTTCCAGGGTGGCTGCTGGATGACCACGACGTCATGTATCCCTAACAACCTCCAAACACCCAGCTTTGATTAAATCCCTCATGGAGACACCCCCCAGGTTGTAGCCATAGTTAAAACCAATATTGGTCATAATAAACACATTCACAGATGCTAACAAATCGCCCAAGAGAGGCACAAAAACAACTTAAATGTCAGATGAGAAAGCACCCTATATAATGCATAAAAAGGTGTCCCCAACCAGTCATGTCCGACTCTAGGGTGTGGTGCTCATCTCCATTTCTAAGCTGAAGAGCCAGCGCTGTCCGAAGATGCTTCCGTGGTCATGTGGCCAGCATGACTGAACACCAAGGTGCACGGAACGCTGTTACCTTTCCCGCTGAGGCGGTACCTATTTATCTACTTGCAATTTCTTGCTTTCGAACTGCTAGGTTGGCAGGAGCTGGGACTGAAGACGGGAGCTCACTCCATCACGTGGCACCCTCTATATACATATGCACTTAGTTCCCAGATCTACATTTGAAGCAGAAATTTGCTCTAGGACAAGAAGTTCAGATTTTCTACCTTGGATCAATTTTATCAGACTAAATTACTGTCTTCTGATTTACATCTGTCTTTTATCCAGCTAGAAAAGAATTACCCCCAGAAATCTACCAAGCATGGGGTCAGGTTAGCATAGAATCTTAAAGTTGTCTTCCATTTGCATTCTTTTTGTCTGTGTTAGTTGGACTAAAATGAAACATACATGCAATATTAAAGATTATATAGAAAAATAAACTAAAAATGTAGTTGGACACAAGTTGCTCCATTAGAAAAATACAAATGTAATAGTAAAATATTACTTTTATTAGTACCTACTAAAACGTCACAAACTAGTGAGCTAGCTTTTATGTTCCTCAGAAATCTTCTTAAGGTTGGATGTTAAAGAATAGAAGATGGGGTAGGGAGAGAAAAATATATTCCGGGGTATATAGGAAAAAAAGCCAAGAGTGAAAGAATTATGCAGAGTGACAGTGCAATCCTACTCATATCTACTCAGAAGTAAGTCTCACTGATTTCAATGGGACATACTCCCAAGTAAGCGAGTATAGGATGGAACCCTTAATTAGGTTAAACATGACTTGGTGCAAAATAGACTTAGAATTGGACCAAACGATACTAGGAGAAAGAAACACTGCTAGATACTCTCCCTTTGGAAATATTAAAATGAGCAGACCTGGGCTTTTTGCCATGTCCAGGGCAACTCTTGCTCTCCCCACTAATTTGTTTAACATCCTGCCTAAAGATTTCTGGGGAACTTGAATGCTTGCTTGCTAACTACTTTTAGGATTATCCAACTCTAGATAGGTAGGTAGATAGGAGAGTTAGAGCCAATGTTAGTCCTACTTAGAGTAGATCCATTGAAATGAATGGGACTTAAGTTAGACTTGCATTGGATGCCACCCAATATCTAAAGTAATTAGTTCAGCTCAAACCCTGTTAGATTTGAAACTCATGGCTTGTATAAAAAAAAAATTCTATTTTCCCCATCTTTCTTTTTTTATTCTGTCAGATATCTTCTCAATGATTTCAGACACCAGCGGTATAATGGTTTATGGAAGATATGACATGTTTCTGCGAGAAGTCCTTAAACTGCCCACTGCAGTCTTCGAAGGTCCTTCTTTTGGTTATACGGAGCAGTCAGCAAAATCCTGTTTTTCTCAACAGGTAGATAAACAGGCATCGTTCAACACCTTCTTTTCATCCATCCCGTAATGACATTTAGTTCCAACATTTGATGGCATTTTAATTTATTTTTAAATTAAATATTGGATACTTTTGCAATTGCAAACCAGAAGAGAACTGCATTCATATTGGCTTTCTGTTAAGGGCAAGCCAGATGTACCATGCGAGATATGTAAACAGTCTCCCAATGTGTGTTTTAAAAAAAACTAAAATGTAGCCAAGGGGTGCTGCAAATTTGATCAGAGCAGCAGTAGGGGTCCTTGTGTCTTTTTCCCTGTGAGGGAGAAAAACAGCTCTGGGAGGGTGATTCTGATCAGAAAAACTGCTGGTAGGAAAAGAATTAAGTGTTCCTACTCCCAGTGGAGGCTGGTGGCTCCATGTCAGTGGGGCGGTGAATCAGCTTCCATCAGAACCAGTCAGAACTCTAAAGAAGCACCTTGGATAGCTCCTTTAGAGTTCTGAATGAAACCCGGAGCGGATTCACTGCCCCACTGACATCGGAGCCACCAGCCTCCACTGCGTACCCCTTGCTGCTGCTCCAAGCAAATTGGCATCTCCATGCAGCTACATTTTAGTAAAAAACAACAACAACCAAATCACCACTTTTTAAAAAAACTTGTGGGAAACTGCTTCCACAGCATGTCTAGTCTGGCCCTGAGACATCTTAGTTTCCCACTGCTCTTACATAAATATGGTTTATGATATCAAGGAATTTAGATACAAAGGCAAATGGGACTTCTGACACATTATCAGATTCAGAGAGGCCACAGCATTATCTTTATAGAGGTGACCAGTACTTGGGGCTTGAGTTTCTCAAGCCTTTGGCACTCAGAACCCTTCCCCTAAATTCTCTACCTTTTGAGCCACCTCCTTTATGACCTGATTTCAGCATCTACCATTTGTTCCCCATATGAGCATGCAGAGACAGTGGAGCCTGGTGGTTCCTATTTCAGTGGTGCAGTGAATCTACCCTGGTTTCAGTCAGAGTCAGTCAGAACTCTAAAGGAGCTGTCTAAAGTGCTGAACCCTGCCCCACAATGGGTTCAGCACCTTGGATAGCTCATTTAGAGTTCTGACTGAAACCCAAGGCAGGTTCAATGTCCCACTGAAATAGGAGCCACCAGCTTCCACTGTGGAGAGATCTCCTTACACAGAGAAATAAAATAGCATACCCCTAAACTTCTCCTTAAACCATGGAGAGGGCCAGGCTTATTAGGACAAAGCAGCAGCTCTTCTTGAGCTCCCTTCTTCCCAAATAATATACCCCACAAGTGCAAAGGAGGTCAGAGAGGGTGCTCTGCCAAGGGCCATTCAACTCAGTTGTTGATGGGGGTGGGGGGATATTGCCATGATACGCCAAGAGGCAGCTCGTAGTGTTGTGATAACATAATGGAAGCTTAGTTACTAAACGTTTTATTCTGTTAGGCTAGGATAACTTTTTTGTTCTGTTTGTAAACCTGTGTGAACTTTAAAGCTGCCTTATATTCAATCAGACCGTTGGTCCATCTAGTCTAATACTGTCTCCTCCTAACTGACAATAGCTTTCCAGGTTACGGAGTGTTCTTTTGTAGCTGTGCTACTTGAGATCCCTTGTAAGTGCAAAATATGTGTTTACCATTGAGCTATGGGCACTGAATATAGTTGAAACACTAGTGCTGATTGGACTGCTGGATTTTATACTTCCCTAAAACAATATCACCAATCTGTAAAACCCAATGTAAGTGTAATTCTTATAGCTGAAGTATAATTCATATAAGCAGTATAATTCTTTCATAAGCTGAAGGTTTAAGATATAATTTATCGGCTTCATTTTTTCACCCACATGCATGTGTTTTCCCCCCTGAGAAAAGTAAAATCTCCTTTTTTAAGTTATCATACTGAATTGTTTCTACTTTGTTCATACAAACAGAAAAAAGTCACACTGAATGCTTTCTTGGATACTCTTATGTCTGATCCTCCACCACAGTGTCTGGTCTGGTTACCGCTTCTGCATCGACTGGCAAATGTTGAGAATGGTATGTAGTTAAAGCATGAGTGGCAACTAGAATAACAATGTGGGTCACAATAATTATATCTTTTTAATAAAAGTTATAGCCACCTTGTCATTGAAAAAAAGAGTGGCTTATTCACTCTAGGCCCTGTTGCTATGTTTCTGATTTTTTAAAGTGCAATCTTTTGTGAGCCTGCGGTGTGATTGCAGTGAGCTTAGGCATGCCTAATTCTACATGGGAATGGGCTGTAAGTTATAAATGGTGTAACTCTAATAATGTTTCACCGCTCCCAAAATCTTACCATGCTACAAGAGGTTTTCTCTTACACAGTAGCAGATGACTCTTTGTCTTGGGAGAAAATTGTGAAGCTTTTACACTTACATTTCAGACAATTTAAGAGTAAAATTTGATGTTGAAAATCACCCCACACAAAGGGACGTTTCCAAGACCTGCTAGTGGCTCCAGTTTTAATGCTGGTAGTGATTATTTCTTTTGTTTTGTTCGTAAATTTATCTCCCCTGTAGTCTTCCACCCTGTTGAGTGTTCCTACTGTCATAGCGAGAGCATGATGGGATTCCGCTATCGATGCCAGCAGTGTCACAATTACCAGCTCTGTCAAGATTGCTTCTGGAGGGGACATGCCAGTGGTTCCCATAGCAACCAGCACCAAATGAAAGAATACACGTCATGGGTAAGGGAAGGTTCATGAATTGCTGCAGACTGTTTGAACTCCACCAGTCAGAGAGAGAAACCCCCAAGGATGGGAATTGGAACTGACCGAATTGTTTCCCTTAAAACCACATATAGGAAACTAACTTTGCCAGTTAGCTAAGCGTCTCTGTAATGGAGAAGGCTCAGTTGTGGTCCATGTTCCCAGTCAGTTCTGAGATGAAAAATGGGAAGAACTGAACAGTGTGGCTATCCTCAGTGTGGATTTGAGCAGTCCAACATGTTAATACTATACTGGATGTCAGGACAGCTGCAGGCGGGTCTTGGAATATAAAACTATTTCCACAGTAAGTTGTTCATTTTTGTAGGACATAGTCAAATATGTTGGCTTTTTTCTCATGTTCTCTGCTTGATGTGATAATAGATCTATATCTAAAAAGAACTGTGTCATATAAATGGAGACAAGATCTAAAAAGAACTATGAAAGATACTGATGTACCATTCAGTTCTTTATTAAATATGTTAGTATGACATCAATACAAATGTAGACATGTTATATATTCAACAATTCTGTGAGGTAATACCTAACACTATGAACTTTGTTTTCCACTCATCTGAAACATATATGAGCTTGTCCTGTTTTCCACAAGGAAATCAAATTATATCAGTGATCTAGTGGATGGCCAGCACAAGCCACAACTAAGTTGATCCAAATTTGTTGGATATAAGCTGATATATGATGTAAATCTGTGCACTTTTTCTTAGCAACAAATTCCATTAAATTGGTTAGACTTACTTTCAACCATTTGTCCAAAAACTGCAGGTTAATTAGACTGTGGATTAGGCTGTGAGAGAGAGTAGATTTTCAAAATGGAGCCTTGTTGCCTCTGGGTTTCACAACCTGAGATAATCTCAGCTGCATTGTTAGAAAAGAGTGAAGTGCAATAAGGACACTGAATGCAAATGAAACTATTTTAGTACAAACAGTATTGCATATGAAAGTTGATGCCTCTGATGTTGTATTCACATGGAATAGACAAACATTGAGGACAGGAAAACTGTGACTGCTAGATTAGCAATGCCAGTTAGTAGATCATTCAGTAGTTCTGATTCCAGTAATGGCCTCTAAAGTCTCACTTCTTGGAAATGGATGTTGGACTGTAGGATATAGGGTGTTTGAATGAAGGCCAATTCACAGATCACCAAAAAAAATATGTGCACACATCTTTTCCTAACGGTTCTATGGTAGACATGGATTTTTTGCTCGCTCCCAGATCTGACTTTGTCATTAACAGCTATTCTGTTGTTGTTGTTATTGTTGTTTTCACTGGGATTCTCACAGTGGAGGATACATGGTTCCCTTGCACCCTGCTCCACTCTTCTTGCTTTGGGGAGAGATGAAAGATGAACTTAGAGATTCTGCATACATTTAAATGCAGGATCTCCCCTGACCCTGTGAGGTTAATCCCTCTTTAAAGATATTTAACAGAATTAAGAGGGTGCAACTCAACAGGTGATACAGTGGGGCCTTGTGGGTGAAAGGTATGTCAATAACTAGTAGAGCACTGTTTTGTTTCCCATACTTCTGTGGTAGCAACAACAGTTTAAACCTCACCTGTCCAAATTACCTTTACCTTCCTTGTTCCTCCCAGAAATCACCTGCTAAGAAGCTAACTAATGCACTTAGCAAGTCTTTAAGCTGTGCTTCCAGCCGTGAACCTTTGCACCCAATGTTCCCTGACCAGCCTGAAAAACCTCTAAACTTGGCTCATATTGTGTAAGTATCTGTGTGCTCTGAAGATAATAGCCTTTGTTCTAGATGAACCTGGTTTGAGGGCAAGAGGAAGACCTCTTCATAATTATCTATGAACTGTTTTATGGGAGGTTTCAAGAAATAATGCTACTTATTCAGCTGTCCAATTGCGGTGTGAATTTACTCATGCATACTCACCTTTACATTACTGAAATGTCAAGCGGGACATGTGGAAACTAAAGTAAATTTTAAACAAGTTTTTTTTAAAAAGTAAATGCTTGAATTAAATTACAGACATGGAGGGCGCAACCCTATGGGGATATAGACAGCTGCCTCCAAACTCAGAGGTGACTGCCTGTCCAATGCAGGGCAGGAGAAGCGCAGAGGGGATCGTCCGCTCTGCACTTCAGCCACCCTGCATTTGCAGCTAGACAGCCGATTTTGGCTGTCTAGCCGCAGAAAGATGGAGTGGGGGAAGCTGCTGCCGGACGACACATAGGATGTGTCGTACCTGTATTTCTGCCTTCCCCACCCCAGAATGCCCCATTTTCGCTGCTCTGCGCTCCTCTTCTGAGTGCAGGCCCAGGGCCGCTCCGAGCTGCCTGCGAGGCAGCGCAGGAAGTGGGGAAGGTCAGTTCCCCGGGAACTGACGTATCCTACGGCCGTCTAGCCGCTGACTAGCAGCCATAGGATTGCTCCTTTAAAAAATTACATAAGCTTCATATTCTCACATTCTGGAATGATTACTCTAAATTTCAGTTTAGAAAGTCCTAAATTTAGCAGGAGGCAAGAGCTTAATTTGAGTCAGCTCTATTTTGACCAGTAAAACTGTTAAATATCTAAAAAAATAAAGCAAGTTAACAATGCAGTCCTATACACATCTACTCATAAGTAAGTCCCATTGAGTTCAGTTGGATATACTCCCTATATAAAATACTATATATGTATAGGATTTTAGCCTAAAAAAAACTAACTTTATTTATCCAACATTAAGTATTTTTCAAATTATTCATCTAACCATTCTGGCTATCTTTACATTTAGGTTGTCTAAAGGATATAATTCAGCTCATACAAAGTGGCTGAAATACAAAGTGGAATTAAGGTTATGAATTACAAAATGCAATAGCCTGTGCTAAATCCTAAAAAGACAAATGGCAGTTTTGTAACTGTCCAGTTCTTCATGTTGGGAAGTGTTTAGTGAGAATTCCCTTTTTAAACAATGCACCCAAATGCCCAAGTATAAAAAGGAGTCTATGGGGGAGGCAAAAGAAGGAAATGCCAACAACCACACATATAGAATTCCAAATAAAACCCAAAAGTCAATCTAACTTAGCTATATGTTACATACTACCTACTTGAATAGGGTCTTAGGTTCCAGAACATCTGCAGAGCTCATTGTAGAGAGGATGGTCTGAGAGAGAGCATCTTGGCCTCTAGTTAGATTGTATAAAGAAGGCTCTAGAAGAGAGAGGGAGCTCTTACACTTATGGGAATCTGAATTCAGTAAAAGCTGGCCCCTTAGCAGAGACTGATGGTTGTTTTATTGAGTCATCCGATAGCCTCCCTTTCTGATGTCAGTGGTTTAGCTAGCAAATCAGAAAATTACTTAGTAGCTGGACCCACCTTCTTAATGACACCCAGCCGTTTGAACCAGTTAGTCTATTCTAAGAAAAGAGCTTAAATTTTGGAATATATATTGGAGAATAAAAAGGTCACATAAGACTATTCAGGCATCCCACATGGTGCCAGCTTACCAGACACTCTATAGGGCACTGTTGAGCTACAGTAGAATATAGGGGGTTTTCACAGGTGCTCCATGTGCAGGACAGGGGTTTTAAGGGCACTTCCAGATATCTGCTTTCTGGGAGGATAGCGGTTTGTGAAAGGTGACTGGCATACTAATTCAGCATGTCAGATAATGGAATGCTAGAGACTAACTGCAGCAATTCCCATTCTAATTGCTGCTGTTTCAGGTGTGCAAGTAGGATTGTGTAGGGGCAGGGGAAGGAGAGTGGGTAGGAACTTCCCCAGAAATTGTAGCTCCGAACGGTACACCGTATTTCACTTCTGTATGGAGATATAGTCCATACAGAAGCTGATGTCTGGAAATGCCTTAAGGCAGCCTTCCATTACCTCATACCCTTCAGATGCTTTGGACTACAACTTCCATCATCCCTGACCTTTGGCCAGTTGCAGGGCACTAGGTTGGAGAAGGCTGGCAAGGTATACGCAGAGCAGCTGGCTGCTACTGCTACTTTGAAATCTCTGCATTGTTTTGCTGACAATTATCAAAAACTGGACAGTGTAGAAGCAGATCTACACTCAAGAACATTGTCCACAATATAGAGGTTCTCCAGGCTTGCCAAAGTGGTCCACATATGTATTAAGAACTAGAGGTGCCAGCCAATTTCTTAGGTTTAGAGAAGAACTTTGGGGGGTCAAAAACCTACCCCAAAAGGAGAGACGAATTTTACAAGCCCTTAACTTGCTCAGAAATCTAGCTATCATAGTCTGCTACACCCTGTCATTTACTCTGGGCAAAGAGGCAGTAGGGGTTGTTTTGTAGAGTGGGGGAGGGTGGCAGAAATGGGTGACATTCTTTCCAAGTCTTTAGACTGGCTTGGGATTTTTCTGGAAGTTTTTCTTGGAAACCTGGAAAAATCCTGAGCCAGTCCCAGGAGTGCCTATTCAGAACTAAAAGTAAAAAGCACAGGTGTTGGCCCATTAGAAAAAAAGCCTAGGTGTAACTCTCCCCCCTACCGCCACCCCCCCAAAACACCTTTTATCAACTAAAGCATTTCAGGCAATTCAGGTGGTAAACTTTTGTCTGGGTGTACCACTTCAGACTGCATGTGGGGACTCGCATAACAGAATGCGTCTCCATACAAAACATTCTATTCACATAGAAAGCTAGCATGTCAGGGCAAAGGCCTGGCTCGAACGCTTCTCTCGTAATATACACTGGGCAGTATCCAAAGCTATCCCCACTCTGGCGGAACACTGCTAGTGTAACGGGAAGCTAGCAACTCCTGAAGCAATTGGAAACAAGTGGGAGCCTTCGTTTCTGGAATGGGGCAGGTCAGCAGAACTCACAGGAGGGAGCTCCAGTGATCTGATTCATTCCAGAAACTAATGTTTCCGCTTGTTTCCAGGGTTGCTTTAGGAAGCGTTAGCGGTTGGTCCAACGGGTGCAGCAGAATGAACAGAGGTACAGTGGCAGTGTTGGATTCTGTGTGCAGGTAACTTTTTTTGTAATCCAGCGTATCAGGAAGGCAGCAGATTAGGGGAGGCTAAATGGGTTTTTTACAGTAACCACTTTTCACATTATGTAAATAGCTTAAAGTAGTTCTTATCTTCCTTACAGAGATTTATTTTTATGTTCTATGAGTAGTGTCCAATATTAATCCTATGTAGAGTAGACCCACTGAAATGAATGGGACAAGTCCCATTCATTTCAAAGGGTCTACTCAACATAGGACTAACATTGGATACTACCAATGTTTCATTTACCTAATATCAAAACTTTTTCTACATGTGGCTGATCGTTCTGTGTTTACACTTGTCACTGTTGCATGTGTGATGTAGTAAACGCAAGGAATATTATATTCCATAATGACTGGCCATGGTTGGCTGCACTGCTGGAAGTCACTTAGCCTGCTTTGGCATGAAGAAGCTCGCACAAATATTAAATACTGTGCTATAGTTACTTATTTCTAAAGAAATAAGCTGTTGTTTTGAGGCTGATTAATATAGTGCAGTAATAAAAAGGAAGTCTGTGATGAAAATTTTAGTAGAAGCTATGTTGAAGAGCTGAAGTGTGCTATAACCTTAAGTGCTTTTCAAAACAGCATCTTACTTGAGAATTCTACTTTGAAAATAAATTTTCCCTGCTAAGAATATTAGTTTGAAATGCTGGACCTCAGTTCATCTGGTTTCTTGGAAGTATAAACAAAACAAAATAAAGAGCTGACTACTTAAGCAGAAGCAAGCTATTGAAAAGTTGAAAAGGCCAAGGGAGTCAGACAGCTGAACTCAAAAGCAAATGATTTTGTGAATCATTTTGTGAATTTTGTGACCTGGGGGACTGCAGTGGAAGGGGAACTCACCTCCACCAGCAGTTTCCTTTCTGCTGGCAGAAGGACACTGTTGGATTCAAGCCTTAATCAATTTCCTCCGCTGCCCCCCACCCCCAATCCCCAGTGCTGCCAGCACAGTTACCTCCCCATGTTATGAAAAAGAGCTTTTGTTTTAGTATATATCCACATGAAAAAAATCCGAGAAGGAGAAAGAATAAAGGTGAAATTAAAGTGGACCATGAAATTCTTCTGTGCATTATCTAGAATCTGGGATAAATCCAGTCAAAAGGCTTCTGTCTACATCTTCTTTACCTATGCCTTTATATGGGGGGCAATGACCCCAATCCTCTAAAGTTAGTTGTTATCATACCTCATTAAAATCATGAAGAAATTATTTATGACTGATTCAAGTCCCATTGTTTCAATGGCATGTGCAGTCTCATTTTATTTATGTTTACTTGTTGGATATAGTGTGCAGAGAATTACAGTCTTAATCACAACTAATTTTAGCTGGATTAGAGCCAATATGTTTCAGTTGTTGTTCAGTACAAGAAAACATACTGGTGATGAGCAGTGAAAGGTAATTAAGCATTATTTTTTGTATTTTTATCAGATGAACGATCTGGTCTTTTCTAATCCTAGGGCAGTTGCTCCTTCCTTAAGCGCAACTCCATGTGCCTAGGAATGACAGTGTGACTATTTGCTAGTTTATTTTCACTTTACCTTTTAGAGAAATTGAAAGCAAATTTGAATATAATGATACAGAAATAAAAATGCACAAGTTGTAGAGAGAGCATCATATACAATGCAGCTGACTTAAATTAGCAAAGGGGAACAGGTATGCTATATGAAGTCTTTGAGAATATCTTCTTACTAGAGTGATTTTTATTCTTAAAGTAATGGAAGATAAACTGTATCATGAGAAACAGCTCTAGGCGGGCATCCAAGCAAAGGGGTATTTACAACCAGTTTTAATGGTAGACTTCATGTAAGCAAAGTCCTCTTTCCCCTGCAGCAATCACTTTAGTCAGGACAACAATCTTTTGTAGAGCTATGCCCGCATATGCACTGGCATCATACACTGGGTTAAACATGATGTTTACCAGTGCAAGTGCCTCTACCAGCATAAGTGGGTGCAAAGTGGTAAATATTATGTTCAAACATTGTTAAATTCCATTTAATAAATGCAGTAAGCAATCAACATAAGTTTAACTCCCTGTTTTACACCAATGTAATATGATAGTGCAAACCCTAAGAGAACAATTACCTCTCTGGCTTGGAGATGAATTCCCCTGGTAATCTGTATTCTTATATTTCACACCTTTTATGCTAATATTAAAACCTTCAGTGAACTTCTGGCTTGTTATTTTCATATTGAAACATACAGTAATTCCTTTTAGGTACGGAGCTAGATTATGCTTTAAATACTATAGCTGTCAGAGAGGCTACAAAGTGCTCTTCAGATTTTATTAATTACTTCATGGTTATCTGAGAACTACATCATTCCAAGTATATTTTCAATAACAGTTTCCATTGATAGCCAACCAAAATGTTTTAAATGTTAACATTTTGTTTATTTATATTTGTTATATCATATATTATGGCTGGAATTCAAGATGCTACTTTAGGCAGAGCCAAGGGCTTGTGCACATCTAGTCGGGATGGGTGTGGAGTTTAAATTTTTTTTCTTTGAATGACAGACTGCCATGGGATTTCACAAACTGCTGTTGAAACTCAACAGAGTTTCCAGTGCAGTTCACTGTACCGCATAACTCCATGGAGAATTAAAGGATGCTTGCCTTAGGTACATGGGGAAAGGGCTGTTCAAGGAACACAAGGCTAAGGCCTCATGGAGAGGGGCAATGGCTCAGTGGTGGAGCACCTGCTTTGCATGCAGAAGGTCCCAGGTTCTATCTCTGGCATCTCTAGGTAGGGCTAGGAAAGATTCCTGCCTGAATCCCTGGAGAGCTGCCAGTCAGTGTTGACAATACTGAGCTAGATGGACCAATGATCTGACTCAAATATAAGGCAGCTTTCTGTGTTCCTGGTCATCTGGAACTGGTTCAATAGTTCTTGAGATCCTGGCCCTTGTGTATCATTGCCTGTTACAGATTCATCATGAAACTTTTCTACATTCATGCATCAACCTCCAGTTCCTAAATATTTTGTAACAAATATTGGAGGCTTTGTATTCAAATCCAGAATTAGCAAAAGGGCATCTATTGTTAAATACCCAGCTATTTAAAACCAATTATCAGATTGCATATGTATGTTTCAAATTCTATGCTATACCATCTGAATTTGAAGAAGGTGAATATTGTGACTGGTAGCATTAAAGAAATATTAGCAACCTCTAAATTGGTTACCATTCAGTTTTCTTGATATAAGGATCAACTAGCAATTATGACAAAATATAACAACTGTTCTGATCTTATAGAGATAGAGTTGAATAACTCTAGATGCATAACTAGTGATGTTAACACACAACAGGGCTACTTGGCAGCCATGACTGTTTGCCTGTAAGAACAGAATATTAACTGCAATAGGTAGAATTTCCCTTCCACCTTCGGCACTTTTTTAAAGAAATAAAGAATTTCATCTTAATTAATTACGTTTTTATTTCCTTTTTGGCTGCAAAAGAGATACTTGGTAAGTAAAGTATTATCCTTTAATATAGTTTTGAGATGGGAAAACAAATCTTATAATGATTGGATAATTGATCGTAAGAAGACCATTAGAGCTGGCTGGAAATCTCATAAGATTCGTTGAATGTACGTTATATGTACTGATTTCATTTTTCAAGGGTTTTTTCCTTCCTTCAGCCTTCCCTTGAAGTCTCTAGAACAGCCTTCTCCAACCTGGTCCAACAATCCATATAGTGTTGGATTGTATTATTCCCAGCTAGCATCCCAGTTGCAGTCCCAATACCTCTCAAGGGCACTAGGTTGGGGGAGGCTGCTCTAGAAGATCCTGTTATCTAAAGAATAGGGATCAGAGCATCCAGATTCAGATTGGGAACTCTACCCTACTTAGCTAGCTGCTGAGAATACAGGGGCCAAGCATAAAGAAAAGACAACAATCCAGGAGATTCTAGGGGTGGGTAGGCTGGTCTGAGTTGCAAGCCCATTACCACAAGGAGAATATTGAAGCTAAATTGTGCTTGAGGAAGTTTATACAAACTTATTTCCCTCTATCTATCTTTGTATATATATCAGGGGCGGGCAACTTGTGGCCCTCTGGATGTTTTGGCCTACAACTCGCATTAACCCTAGACAGTGGTGAGGTATGATAGAGTTGTAGGCCAAAACATCTGGAGGGCCACAAGTCCCCTCCCCCAATCTATATGGAAGGTTCAGATCTGCTCAGAGTTAATGGAGCCAATCAGAAGCAGTTTTAGAACAGAACCAACAACGTTCTGAACAGTTTGCTGCTGGCCATGGCCCTCCTCGAGAACAAAGGAAGAGCAAGTTCATGTATGCAAACTTTAGGATACGTAGGTTGAGAGACAGAAAGAAATGTGACAAGGTTTCTCAAGAACTGCAAGAGATTCTTAGTTCCTGCTGCCATTTCCTATTCACAGATAGGAGGGTGTGATAGCTAACTTTTTCCTCGCACAGCTGGCTTTTGCACACCTGGCAGAGCTGCACTGTATACAGAAATCTGTTTCTAGATCTGTAGAAACAGATTCTAGAATGCATGTTGCATTCTCTGGAACAGGGCCTTTGATGGTACATTGTTACAATATAAATGTTCAGGATTGAGATGCAACTCCGTGTAAGGCCCAAGAAAAACAATACCTGAGTATGTCTGCTCACCCCAACTTTTCTGGTATTGTTTAATGAGAGGTCATATGGAAGGGCATGGTTGCTTTCCACCTTAATGTTGCCCCATTGGTATGGAAAATAACCACTTCAGTCAGTCTTTGTGAACTGAACTTCAAAAATGCCATCCTGACATTATTAAAGTCAGTGGCAAAATCTTTAACATTTGTGGACTAGGTTTCTAGCAACATTCCCAGTACCTTCATATTGTCCTATGGATAATTTCTAAACTGTGTCTGTGTTGGCTGAGTAAATTAATGCTTGGGAATTAGCAACCCTGCATAAAAGGGTTTTCTGCTGTGCATGTGGTCTCTTTAGATGTTTATTTGCTATATAAAAGGATCCAAGGTTCCTCACTAGCATAAGAAATGTAGCACAACTCAGATTTGTGAATACTTATTACTGAGCAGCACTCTTTTAAAGAATACAAATTAAGGATAAATTTTTCACAAAGCTCCTGTTGCATGTGTCTTAGCCCTGTGTGATGCTTGTATATTACTATTTTCCCTTTGCTGCTACTTGAATAAAACACCTTACAGCTAAAAGAAAAACTGACTGCTTAAGAGAAACATATATTACCAGTGTGCTTATTCAATACAGTAAAGTGGTTTATGTGGGTTCTTTCCATTTGTAGTCCTTGGTAGGCTGATGATTCATATTAACTAGCACCCATGTAATGGCTGCTTGAAATTCAAATTGTGTGAATACTCTCAATGTGGAACTATTCGTGTGAGTCCTTCACCAAGTAGATTCCCTGATTTTCAACATGGCAGACTTACTATCAGTGCAATCCTATGCACATGTACTTGGACATAAGTCTCATGGAGGTCAGTGGGACTTACTTCCAGGTAAGTATATAGGACTGCAATCGTAAGGGATCATTTGCTGTGACACAGTGAAAATTTAAGGTCCTGTGTGGTGACCTGTTAATATGAAGGGCTCCCTACACAGCAGCTTCCATAGTTCAAAGGGGCCTTGGGTTCAAAGGGGCCACCACATGGCCATCTGAATTGGCCCTGGTAAGTTGAACCATTTGAGATAGATCTTCGGTTTTCAAAAAGAAGACAATGTTCCTTTAAAACAATTAGAGCATGTAAGTCCAACACAGTGATGTGTACAAACACTATAAAGGTGATTAAAATAATTCTGTACTCATTCTATTTTATTAAGCATTGCTGTGCGGTTTGTGAAGACATAGCACAGTCAAATTATTTTACTGAAGCAAGAAAATGGGTCAAGCAAATTGCACACAGCATATGTCAGTACATAAAAAGGATGTCTTCCTATCACTCAGTCCTGTTGTTTGATGTAAAAAATTGAGATTTAGCATTTTTAACTGTAGTAGTGGAGTACAAAAACAAGATTCTGCAGTAGACTGGTAATGTTTGCATGTGTTGAAATTCTGTATTTAATGCTATATTACATACAAACCACATATTCTTAGTCACTGTGTCTTCTTTCAAGGCCTCCTAGACCAGTCACCAGCATGAATGATACATTGTTCTCCCACTCTGTTCCCTCAGGAAGTCCTTTCACAAACAGAAGGTGAGTATTTCTCCTGATTTCTTTTCAGACAGAGTACTTCAATACCTGTTTTTATTTTGTATTTTAATCTCAAACTTCACAGTGAAAACAATACTAGAAAACAGCGTGGAAATGCCCTAGATCTTTTTTTGGCTTGATCTTTTTCATTGTTTAAAGGGAAAAATAACATTTATTTATTTATTTATTTATTCATTTCATTTATATCCGACTTTTCTTCCACCATGGAACTCAAGGCAGCATACATAGGGTTCCTAAGTGCTCTTCCAACCAGGTACTGACCAGATCCAGACCTGCTTTGCTTCAACAGGTTTGCTGCATCGTGTGCCTTCAAACCATGCCCTTTGGGTTCTGCGATGCATCTGAGTAAAAATATAGGCCCATTTCAGGTGTAACGTTTTCACTCCAATGAACTATGGTTGTTGGAGAAGGAACAAGTAATGAGCTTGAGCAAACCCTCCTCTTCCCTTCATCCTACTTTCACATGCCTGCCTTAAGTGTAGACCTCCTGCTTTGTTAAACCACAGTTTCCTGTGACATCAAAGCCTGGAAACTAGTTTAAATTCTCCTTGTAAACCAGCACTGCAAACCATGGTTTGATCCTGTTTGCAATCCTGGTTTGTAGGGAGCACTTAAACCAGTTCGGACAACACAGGAAACTGAGTTAACAAATCTTGAAGTCTATTCTGAAGTCGAGTGACAGGAGGAGGAGGAGGAAGGAACAGTGCTTAAGCTCATTGCTTGTTTCCACTCAAACAAAGCATGGTTGTTTGGACCAAGAACGTTACATCTGGGCTATAGAGTTGCTTGTTTAGGTGCATTTAAAAAAAAATCTTCTAGTGACCCAGAACTAGGGATGCTTGATTAATTTGAACTTGGCAAATTCCAGTACAAATTGATCTGTTCACAGTTCCCAGACTAATGTGCAGATTGGAATGTACCTATCCATTTGATTTCTCACGTTTTCCAAGCGTTGCAGTTGAAGTTCTCAGTTTAAAAAAAAAAATCGAAATATGTTTAAAATGCGTATCTTGAGAGAAAATACATTTAAAAATACATATTTAAATACACATTTAAATGTGATTTTTGTGCAGTTTTTAACAAAAGAAGGCATAGAGTAATGCAGAAATGGGACGGACTTATGAGGGAATACATAAGAAAGAGACATGGACCAGAAATAGAGTGATCCATCCCTATTCAGAACCAACCTAAATCAGCTGTGGCCATCGGGGCTAATAGTCTGAATTGCTTGGGAAGCATGTCCACACTATGCAGCATGTCAGGATGCAGCCCATAGCATCATAAGGATACATTGGAAAGTATCGCTAGGAGCGGACAGTAAATATGTAAACACCAAGAAGCAGGTGAGGGCACAGCTATAGTCAACTAGAGATGGAGTACAGAATTGAGACAGTGTCACCTCACATTATTTTGATGCCACTTTATTAGTTTGCCATTTCAACAGACCATTGCCAAGCATTCATACAAACATAAAAAGCCCAAAGGTGTAGCTAGTCCAGCAGTTACCAGCTGAATGCTTCTGGGGAGCTTACAAGTACAGCATGAAAGCAACAGTCCTCCTGTTTACCCCCAGCATCTAGTATCCAGAGGTACAGAACCTCTATGCAGGTTCAATTTCGCTAATATAGCAAGTAGTCACTGATAGACCTGTCCTCCACTAATTTGCCTAATTCTGTTTGAAAGCCATGTAAGCTACTGTCCATGAAAACATAAAAAGTTCAGCCGCCCTTATCCCTCATCAGGGCTTATTCCTTGATTTTTGCCTCCAGGATAAATGCTTAGGGACGATGTTGTGAGTAGCATGCACTTTAAATCTGATTGCAAAGAATATTGTGAGCCATTTCTGTGAAACAGTTACCATGCCCAGAACCGCACTATTTGCACAGCACTATATCCTTGGTTGTGTGTGTGACACTTGTTTCACACAAGAAAGCTTACTACTTTAAGCAACGTTTAAAAAAAAATGCGCGCACACACACACAGCCATAGTTAATGTTCAGTGGGTCTTACTTGCTTATCTAAATGCATCTTTTAAACATATGCTGAGAATAAGCAGGGGAAAATGTTTTCCTTTCTTCATTGTTTTAAATACTGTAAAGGAGAAATGTTTGGCATAGCTGATGTTTGGAATGCAAATGTTAGTTGTATTCCATGTTCAGTTACTATGAACTGGGCATGGATGACATCACAACTTCCTAAATCCAGGGAAGAAGTTCTCATAATTATCTGGATGTTGAGGCTCCGCCTAGATCCACACTTTTTTTTTTATATTGACAGTAAAGTTTTGCTGTGCAATGTCTAGTGTCAACTGTGATGACTTACAGAGGTCACTTGTCTACTTTTTTAATGTTATGTTTGTTTCCCTCTCCCAGTGACATCTCAGTGAAGTAACTTGTAAACTGGTCTAATCATTTTTACATCCAGACTTTATTAACCTGAATCACATTTTTACATTTTGTGAGTATAGGCAGTATTCTCTCTGCAGTGGGTGTGAACTGAATTCACACCAAACATATCCCTGTTTATGTTTACATTTGCACAAACTGTTAATGAGGCTTCATTGTTTGAATTATTTAGGTTACTTGAGAGTATAAATGTAGCCAGTCCTGTGGCTGATGAGCATTCTGTTATAAAGCTGTATGTAAATCAGCTTCACGACAATTCACGGTCAGTATAAGAGCACTAAATCACTAATTGATGTAGTTCTGTAGCTTGTACACTAACATCAGTACATTAATATAATTAGCCATTCCACAGAATTACTAATGATGGAGGGGTGAGGTTTGGGGTTTGTTTTTAATTGGTTTTCCCCCCCTAAAAGTAGGGGACTTTTTGTTTTAAGGAGATTTCAGATGAATTTCATACTGGGCTTGGAACTTGCCTCTTTCATTTGGCATTTTGCACAAGACAGGTATTTAAATGCACTACCTGCATCTGCAGGTGTTTTACACTTAGGCCTACTGACCCATGAATTTTAATTTTAGTGCATTTCCCTCAAAACACAGAACAGGAAATACTGCTCAAAAGGGAGCCTTGCACTGAAAAACATAAATAGTTGGGCCTGATAGAGGCAGAGCAATCCACAGAGGGATGCAGGGACATAATCCAATGGGATGTTTACACCCCTGCCAATTCTCTTGTGCCCCACAGATTCTGTTCCACAAATGGTTGGTCGCACTGATTCCATTGCACAAGCAGGACACACGCTTGTGCGACAGAGATTAAATGCTTCCCAGAGGAAGCCCCAAAATGAGTGGAAACAGTCATTTCTGGATTCGGACAGGTCAGCAGAGGTCCCTTATGTGAGCTCTGCTGCCTGCCCTGTTCCAGAAATGAGCATTTTTGCTCATTTCCGGTTGCCCCTGGAAGTGCTATATGTCTGTTCTGCAAGGGGTCGACACCCCTTGCAGATGGGAATTTGTGGGGCGCAAGAGAATCGGCGGGAGTGCAACTGTCCTGTTGGCTTCTGCCCCAGGTTTCCACATACGGATGAGGTTTACATAGCACACATAAACCAGCAACTGACAGTTAATAGCCAACTGACACTTAAAGGGCTACTGAGGGTTAAATTAGATAGGTTAAATTAGATTAGATTCAAACACACTTTAATAGTGTGTTTGAATCTTGTGCTTGGAATTCCCCATGTCCTTTTCTTTACAAAAGCAGCTACAGGGGCTTCAATCCAGATTAGAACCATGAAGGGAGAAGGATTTAACCCTTTCCCCTCACACCATTGGCCTGCTGAAAATCATACATATGTACCCATGTACACACCAGCTGCTATTTTCCCTTAAAGGTGCTATTTGTAAAGAGACATCAAAATAAACATTTAAGTAGAATGTTATTGTGCAGAAGTCTTATTTCAACATGACTGATAGAATCTGATATCTATCTGAGCAGACATCATTCAGATTATTAAAACAGTCCTGTGTGTTCCTTCTTTTTTGTGACCCTGACTTAGGAAGGGGATAGCAGAATAATGTAGTGGCATCACTTGTACTACAGTACTAGTCCTTTTATTATAGTAGTTATGGATATCTTGCACTTAAGTGTGAAATATCTGTGTAAATGAAGCACTTTAAATATCACTTGAGTTCATTGCACGCTGCATATCCTGTTGTTTGTCCACTGTGGATAACATTAAGCAAGCATGCTTCATTATATTTGGGTGGGATCAATACCCTTTTCTGACAATAATTTTCCATCCAGTTTGATGAAATCTAATAACGACGACCCTGCTTTTCTCTGTTGCTTTACTTTCTGTTGTTCTTTTCTCTATGGAATTCCAACTGTGTAGGACTGCTTCATACATGCAGCAGTGATGCTTAAATGCTCTCCACACAAATATACTGATGCTTGCACTTGCCCCTATTTGAAAGGTGACGTTAAAACATGAACTGCAAGTTCTTCATATCCTACTTGTGGGCTTCCCAGGAGCATCTGGCCAGCCATTGTTGGATAAAAGATATTGGACTGGATGGACTTATTAGGCTGACCCAATCATATAGTTGCATATAGTTATATGCAATTGCAATAGTGTTGTAATCACATCCCTTTTTGGTGTAATCATGAGATACTGCATGTGTGAATCATACCTATCTTGAATCAGATTTTTCACATTTCATTATATCAAGGCTACAATCCTATACTGACCTACCTAGGAGTAAGTGCCATTGAACAT
Source organism: Heloderma suspectum (assembly GCF_057233095.1). Taxonomy (NCBI): domain Eukaryota; kingdom Metazoa; phylum Chordata; class Lepidosauria; order Squamata; family Helodermatidae; genus Heloderma; species Heloderma suspectum. The sequence goes on along the minus strand of NC_139461.1, from coordinate 71,445,432 downwards.
TTGTGTAGACATCTATAGGACTGTGTTGTAAATCAGTCAAGAGAGCACTGTCACAAGTGATATCCAAAACCTTTTTATCACTCATCTACATTTGTGAAGGACAATGATGTATATTGCACTGTAAATTGATTTTAAAATGGATCAGGGACACTAAATATAAATGTGAAAGTTAAATGTTTGGGCTGTTTTGGTTATATGTGAATAAATACAATCTTGAACAGAAACAGAAGTGCCAATACTGAAAATGAAACACCTGGGCTCTGTTAGAGTATGACATTTGATCTAAAGGCTCAGACATTTGAACCAGAAAGACTCTGCTGGGGAGTGACATTTGATGTAAAAGGGGTGAATTAGAAGTAATATGAATGTTCATGATATTTTTGATATCACTGCAGAAATGTGTGAAATTTAAATAATTTTTGCATTTCATATAAAAACACCCAGATTTTGAATACTAGGTGCTATGCTCAGATGCCCTATATTAAAACTTTGGGTTATCATTCAGGAACAGGGATTTTACAAAACTTGGATTCCTTTCTCTGGGTAGAAGCAACTAAGATGTTAACAAACAAAATGCTTGGAAACAAACACAGTTGGGCAGGGTGCCCTAAATCATCCAGATAGTTTTTATTCATGTTAGATCCATTTCAGCAAAAGATAGATGTCACACACCTTGCTTTAGTTGGGCAACAGTTTACTCATTGATCTGGAAAAGTCATTATATTTTTATATTTGGGCAACAAAAACTAAAAGGTTATGCTGTGTGTGTGTGTGTAAACCAGGATCCCAGCAAGCCCATATGGATACACAAAAAGCACCATGCACGCAGTAAGGATTGCCAATTTTCACTTCCAACCTTTTCCACTTTGGAAGGATCCCTCTGACCCTTGGGAGCAGCTTTGCTTTCTTTCTTTACTTTTTTTTTCATCATTTCTTTTTTGCATACTTGTGTCAATTAAGTGTATTGATAAAGGTATAATACATTGTTTTCTTATCATGGATATTTGAAAAAAAAAAACTGTATCTTCCGAATGAAGGAATATCATGCCTTCACTTCTGTTTTATTTATTTATTTATTTATTTAATTTCTATACCGCCCAATTGCCGAAGCTCTCTGGGCGGTTCACAAAAATTAAAACCAAACACACAATAAAACAATTTAAAATATATAGAACATTAAAACCACAATATAACAATACAACCACAATAAAATCTAGCAGCAGTGCAGGAGTTTAAAATACAGATTTAAAACAGCAAAGATAAAAATTTAGAAAGCTAAAATGCCTGGGAAAATAAAAAGGTCTTCACCTGGCGCCGAAAGGAATACAATGTAGGCGCCAGGCGAACCTCACTAGGGAGCTCATTCCAGAGCCGGGGTGCCACAGCAGAAAAAGCCCTCCTCCTAGTAGCCACCCGCCTCACTTCCTTTGGCAGGGGCTCACGGAGAAGGGCCGCTGACAATGATCTTAACGTCCGGGCAGACACATATGGGAGGAGGCGATCCTTCAGGTAACCTGTCCCCAAGCCGTTAAGGGCTTTGAATGTTAACACCAGCACTTTGAATCAGGCCCGGAAATGGACTGGCAGCCAGCGCAGCTGGAAAAGTACTGGCGTAATATGAGCTCGCAGGCCAGTCCCTGTTAACAATCTTGCTGCCCTATTTTGGACCAGCTGAAGTTTCCGGACCGTTTTCAAAGGCAGCCCCACATATAATGCATTGCAGTAATCCAGACGAGAAGTTATCAGAGCATGGATAACTGTAGCTAGGCTATCTCTGTTCAGATAAGGGCGTAGTTGGTATACCAGCCGAAGCTGATAAAAAGTGCTCCGTGCCACAGAGTTCACCTGTGCCTCAAGTGACAGTTCTGGATCCAAGAGCACCCCCAAACTATGAACCTGATCCTTTAGGGGGAGTGCAACCTCCTCCAGAACAGTTTGAATATCACCTAGCCGGGCAGACGAACTACCCACTCCGTCTTGTCTGGATTGAGTTTCAGTTTATTGGTCCTCATCCAGTCCATTACCGTGCCCAGGCACTGATTCAGAACAGCCACTGCCTCACCTGGTTTTGATGAGAAAGAGAGGTAGAGCTGGGTGTCATCTGCATATTGATGGCACCTCAGCCCACACCTCCGGATAACCTCGCCCAGCGGTTTCATGTAGATGTTAAACAGCATGGGGGATAAAATAGAGTCCTGTGGAACCCCATGGCTCAATTGCCAAGCACCTTGCCCAGGAAGGGGATGTTGGCCACTGGCCTATAATTGTTAACATCCTCTGGGTCCAGGTTAGGCTTTTTCAGGAGTGGTCTAATTACCGCCTCTTTTAAAGCGGCAGGCACCACTCCCTCTCTCAAGGAGGAATTTACAACCTCCTGGACCCAGCCAGACAACCCCTCCTTGTTTGATTTAATAAGCCATGAAGGGCAAGGGTCAAGCACACAAGTGGTCGATCGGACTTGGCCAAGCACCTTGTCCGCATCCTCAGGCCTCAGTAACTGAAACTCATCCAATAAAACTGGACCAGACGGTGCTCTGAACGCCTCTACCAATGGAACTGCATTAATGGTGGTGTCCAATTCATGACGAATCTGAGCGACTTTATCCTCAAAGTGCCGTGCAAACTTGTCACAGCGTGCTACCGAGGGTTCCACCGTCTCTCTCCCTGGCCCAGAATGTAACAGGCCGTGAACCACTCGGAAAAGCTGCACTGGACGACACTGAGAAGATGCAATGCTGGTGGAAAAGAACTGTCTCTTTGCCACCCTCACCGCCACAGAGTAGGCTCGATAGTGGGCTCTTACCTGTGTTCGGTCAGACTCAGCACGAGTTTTCCTCCACCTGCATTCTAGCCATTTCCCCTCTTGCTTCATTGCCCTCAGCTCAGGTGTATACCAAGGAGCTGTCCGGGCTCTGCTCAGAGGGAGAGGGCGCTTGGGCGCAATCATGTCAACCGCCCGAGTCATCTCTGCGTTCCACAGAGCGACCTGGGCTTCGACAGGAGCACCAGCCGTACCAGCAGGAAAATCCCCCAGAGCCCCCTGGAATCCATCGGAATCCATTAATCTCCGGGGGCGGACCATTTTAATAGGTCCCCCACCCTTGCAGAGGGGAAAGGCTGCCAGAAGTCTAAACCTCAGCAAGAAGTGATCTGACCACGACAAAGGGACAGATGTTAATTCCTCCACTTTCAGATCACCATCCTCCTGCCCAGTCGAGAAAACCAGATCAAGTGTGTGTCCTTTTATATGCGTTGGGCCGATGACATGTTGGGACAGCCCCATGGTTGTCATGGCGGCCATGAAGTCCTGAGCCGCCCCGGATACAGCGGCCTCGGCATGGAAGTTGAGATCCCCCAGGACCATCATCCTGGGGGTCCTCAACACCAAGTCCGAGACCACCTCCGTCAGCTCAGGCAGGGAGTCTGATGGGCAGCGGGGTGGGCGGTACACCAACAGAATCCCTAATCTGTCCCGGGTACCCAACACAAGGTACAAACACTCAAGATCTGCACTCGAATGAGCAGGAAGCCTGGAGAGGGAGATTGAATTCCTATAGACCACGGCAACCCCCCCTCCCCGACCCTCAAGTCGGTGTTGATGCTGCACCGAGTACCCAGGAGGGCACAGCTGGGAGAGAGTGACCCCCCCAGTTCCCCCACCCAGGTCTCAGTAATACATGCCAGGTCAGCCCCCTCATCCACAATCAGATCATGGATGAGGGAGATTTTATTTTGGGCCGACCTGGCATTCAGCAGCAGCAGCACCAGACCCGAGGGCAGACTGGTAAGACTGCCAGGAACCATCAGGTTGGGGGAAGAACCAGAAGAGGGGACAGCTGTAAGGTATCTAGCCCCTCTTCTCCTCAGCTGGCCTGTTAATCCCCCAACGCCATACCTCCCCCTGCCCGTGACCACAGTTATGGTGGCACCTCCCCGACCCCCTGAGTTGCCCAATAGTCCTCCCAGGCACATATTAAAATGTTAGGGTATAAAATGCACAACAGTTTAAAAGAGTTCTGTTATCATATTATGGACAGGATCCAAATAACTGTGTGTGGGGGGTAAAGATTCCACTGGTCCAGCACATAAAACAAGGATGCAGAACCTCAGGCCTGGGGTCCCAATCCGACCATATTGAGCTCCCAATAGTGCTTTCTGGGATTCCCCAGATGGCCTTGCACCATTCCTCTGGCCTCATCCCCTTTTCCTTAACCGATTTTTTGGTGGTTTCTAGGCTTTTGTGCAGTTTTTCCACATTCCAAAACACAGCAATGCCTCTCCTAAGGTGCAGTTATTGGCAATAAAAGCTTTAAGCTAAAATATGCTGGTATTTTTGGCCCCACCCACCACTGGAATGTGGCCCCTGAGAGCTGTTCTAAAATGGAATTTGGCCCTTGGGCTGAAAGATATTCAATACTCCTAACATAAAAGAACATTAAAAGAATCTTGTGACCAAAGATCCATCTACTCAAGACTTCCTGTTTCCCTCTGTGGCCATCCAATGCTTTTGGAAAGCACATACATGGCACATGAAAGCAATATCACCCCCCTGCAACTGTTATTGAGTGGCATAGCACCTATAAACAAGTAGATGGTGTTTAGACATTGTTGTAATAGCCATTGATAAAGCTATCCTCTATGAATTAGTCTAATCCCATTTTAATTAGAACATAAATATCTTTTGTGAATTTAATCAGCCCTTTGGATCATGGATTAAATGAATAAGAAAAGTAATATTTGTATGATGTATATCTGTGAACACATTAGTCAACATAATGCTCGATTATTCCTGATTATGAGAGAGAGAGAGAGAGAGAGAGAGAGACTTGATGGTTACTTCAGGACCTTGGACAGGGGACCTTTGGGACAGTAGATTTCTTATTCTGTTCCTGTTGACAATTGTATGGCATTACACCTTGATTAATTAAGGCTAGGTTGAAACCATATTTCTCTTTAATTGTTAGTGACTGCCTTCTGTTAGTATCTGAGTTTGTGAAATCCCTTTTCTCATGGTATATATGTGATTTTACTGATACAATACTAGCATAAATATTTCGAACAAGGCAAGATAACTGGCTATTTGAGAAGTCGACAGCAGGTGATGATTCCCCCCGCCCTTCATAAGAGCTGTGCTGCTTTTTCCCCTTCATAAATGCTACATTAGTTTGATTCTCTATATGAATTGCATAATGTCTCTGTTTGCATTTTTCTTCTATTACCTGATAGGAAATTAATCCCAACAAATACCTATATGATATAGCATTATGTTATCCAAAGGTATTGATGGTAAAATACGTATGCACACATAGATCCTTTTGACATTCGGAATCTAACCAAACCCCCCCCCCCCCATAAAATTTAGAATCTGGAGAGTAGTGTACTCAATCATATCCTTACACAGTAATACTGCTGAATTCTACTATATGCAGAATTTGGTAGTGAATCTGATTCTGGCTACAGCACAACCACACTGGAATTTTGTAGAGAGAATCTGCTGTAGTTTTGGAGGGTTGTTCCTTGTTCAGGGACTCCTTTACTGCATTGTTCAATGACATAAAAAGCCCACATTAGCATCAGAGATCTGTGCATGTGTGGTGAGGCCAACTGTACTGCAAAAGCCTATGGAACCCGTGAGATGCTAGTAAATTCATTGGTGGAACTGGAGGCTGTCATATCTGTTCATACTCTAAAAGGAAACTCTGCAGATAGCCAGATAAAAATTCCTGGTCTGCTGAAACTTTTCTGGAGTAGCACTGTGGGGTTCTACCCATCTCTGCTACTTGTTCATCTTAATTCCATTACAGGAGTTGGCTCAATTGGAAGTGTAGTTAATTGATTACACATAAGAAAGAAGTGGACCTAAAACAGTAATATTTATTTTGGAGCTTGTATTCCTGGCAGCTTAATGAATATATAAGATGATTTACTTCCATTCCTTGACATGTTCACCATGATCTGTGGACCAGATGCACATATGGGAACACCAATGTGCATATGAAATGGTGCTCTATCTTCTTCTGAGACTTAGACATTGCCACTGTGTGCACATAACAATTCCCCTTTACATACTTACAATATTCCCATTATTAAAGAGAACAGGGAATCCCCTGCACCCATGGAGCACCATTTGCACATTGGAGCCCCATGAAATTTTGGATCATTCCCATTTAGTGAAGTAGATATCACTGATTTCATGGGAATTTGCTTCCAAATTAGTGTGCTATAATATCAGCCTCAGCTCCATCACTGTGACTAAGTAGACCAATCCTAGTATTTAGGACTAACTGGTTTGTAGACTAGGCTATTAGCTTACGCATACTTAAAGGTTTGTTTTCATTATACCCACAACAACTTAATCACCTCATATGGTATGCTGTAAATGAGATATCCATTCTTTTGCATAGCACACAGCCACATTCCTTTTAGCTATAATATTCCCCGCCCCACCCCAGTAGCTGTCATAAAAAGATTACTGGAAAGGACAACTGGAGCAAGAAAGAAAGTTGTTTTGGCATGTTTCAGAGTGAGAGTCAAAAAATCTTTGAATTACATTTATTTTTCTCAAAACTGAATCAAGAACTGCAAGTTATTGTGGTTCTTTATATATTTAAACATAAAAGTAAAACTAAAAGAATAATCAAAACAGAACTATACAAGAATATTTTTAAATTAGAGGTGACTAAATGTTTGTTCAGTTACTTATAGACATTTTCTTGGAGTATATCCTTAATGGAAAAAAAATATTCCTATAGTGGCAAAGAGAAGAACCCTTTCTTAACTGATTCCCTTCCCACTGCCCTAGAAATACTATTCTAGGAAATGTTTCTAAAGAGTTGGCAGCATTAAGTCTCATACACATACAGTATCCGGCTTGCAGCTTAGAAAATCTATATGAAATTAAATAGGTTTTCAGTAACGATTTTGGTTGAAGCTGTGTAACAGCTTACTAATTTTTTTAAAAAAAAAACTTAAGAGAAGTGCAACTACAGAACTTTTATAAACTTGTAGAAAATCGACATTCGGTGTTGGAAAAAAACCACAGAGTTCATTTTAACTTTTATAGTGATTTGGATTTTAGAATTATCTGTTATTTAAGGCTGCGGTCCTATACAGTCTTACTTGGAAGTAAGTCTCATTGAGCTAATGAGACTTACTTCTAAATAGACAGGAATAGACGTTGCATTGTAAATTACTTACATATGTTTCACAGTTAGTAAGTTTCAGTGGATTATAGCCATCACTGTTTACTGTCTTCTTAGTTGTCCTGTCTCATTAACTAGCTCTCCTTACAAGAATAATGAAGTAGAGCAGAACAAATTGCTGGCTAGGGCTGCTCCAGCTTTTTTGAAAGGCAAAGGGTAAGTTTACAAAGGTGCATCAACAGCTTGCACTAACACAACTAAAGCAAATGCCTTCTCCTTGCAATATACTGTACATTCTACAAAATGTATTAAGTGGAGATTTTTAATTTCCCCATAATTTGCCAGCTGGATTAAACACAAATAAAGACATATAAAATACAGTAATATTTCAAAACTTGTCTTTATATGACATCTTAAAATACAGGTAATTCTACATTTTATGCAGATTTGTGTAGTCATAATTAAATTGTACACTTCCGCCCTAAGAACTAATCTATACATGTATATAATTTATGTGGTGTACAGTTTCTAAGACTGTACTATTTCAGTCTGCACTTGGAGGAATCACATCAAAATCTCCCCAGCATGAAAATCTAGTACATCAGTGAGAATATTCACACCTAACCTTCTCCCTGGTGCACTAGATTTCCATGTTCAAACAATATTTTACGGGAGTAAGCATTCTGACTTGCAGTCTTCTACATGCTGTTTGAAATTATTCATTCCTAGGAACTATGTAATGTGATTGGTTTGTATGCATAAATCAGCTCTAAGACATCCAACTGACATCAATTGAATTTACTTCTACATAAGTGTGCTCAGGATTTCAGCCAAAATTAGCAACGTCTGAAAGCTATTATCTTTTATGCTTCATTATAGCACTAATCCAAGGCCAGCTCCTGCATGGTCCTTGAGCATCTCTGCTTCTTTAGATCTTTGTAGGTGCTGTGTGTACTCCAGCAAGCTGATATTCTTGCCTCTTACATGCCATCTTTCTTAATAACTCTTAAGTTCTACCTTGATTAGTTGGAATTGATAACAATTTCAGCACTTGTTTTTTTGAAGAACATTTGACTGCTCATTTGATAAATTCCCATTTCACACTCTTACTTGCTCCTGCTTTCTCTGTTTATTTCTCTTTGTCTGTCCGGACTACACCCTTTTCCCCCAACCCTGTTTCAGGTTACAGTATAGCCTCGATGTTGCAGACAGGCTGGCTGATGAACATGTTCTCATTGGGTTGTATGTCAACATGCTCCAGAACAACCCCTCACGGTTAGTGCAGGCTGGGCACCTTGGTGGGGGTCTTTAGAGGAGGGACATTAGCCTGGTGAATCCAGGTTATAGCAGAATGCAGTTTCTAAAGAATGGACCAGAAACTAAATTGATGGGCCTGGTCCTTATTCCATTTGATTTCAGCAGCAGTGTTAAATATTACAAACAGCTGCCTTGGTTAGAATTATGACTATGCACACTGATTTGTGTTAGTCTTTAAAAGGCAGCCATTAGTGTACTTACAGATATTATTATACACAATCTGACCACTTATCCTAGTAACCTTCAAATTGGGCCACAAACCCCATGAGCCAGCATAGAGTTGCTTCATGTTATGAATATTCTAAACAGAAGTTAACTCTTTTGTGAAACATCCGGTTATCATAGGCACATTATTTCACTGCAGCTGTGCATATTGAGAAGGCACAAACAGCCACTACTCCTCAATGCACATAAACTATATGTTGATGATGTACATGATATCTACTCTCTTCCTTACATGGAAGTGACTTCTGAGCAGACAACTGAAACCCTTGTTGAACAAGCAGCATTGAATACAAATACAGTATGTAAGTGGAATTAATGCAATTTTTGGATTGTCCTGGAGATGGTTGTTGCTAATAATCATTTCTATTGTGCTTTTAACGTGCAGATTGCTTTCCAGCCCTTATGTTGTTTATCATTAGAATAACTTTGTGGAAGAAAGGTAATTACTTTTGCAAGTTATCTAGTAGGTTCATGACTGAGCAGAGACTTGAGCCCAGATCTCTTAGGTCTAGCACGCTGTCAGCTAGACCACACTGGCTTTACCCATGAAGGAAATGTAAAGGATGGAATGCACAGATTTACACATTTGCTGGAATCATTTTGAAAGTGAGGAAAGGCAATGGTTAAAAAGGGCTGTGAGAGACTTTTATTTGCCTACCTTGCATGGCTTTGCACAACAGTGCCTAAGATGGTGCTCAAAAGCAGTTGATGAAAGGTTAGTTGAACACATGCAGTGGTTCACCCTGCAGTGCCCTGCAGCATAATGAAGGCTGGTCATCACATTCCTTATGGATGTAACATACAAGATCAAGACTGGACTGAAAGTCAGTATTGGATTCCATGGGGCACATTTTCCCAAACAATATCATTAGAAGGAGCAACAACTTCCATGTATCACAAAAATTCCTAGCAAGGTCCTTGTTGTGTAACATGTTAGATGCCATTTTTAGTTAGTAGATATTTAATCAATGGGTGCTTTCTGAACAGAGAGTTCTCATATAACAGGCCTTTTTATCCATCATGGGAGCATCCTTCTCTGAATAATCTGTTTATGATCCTGCAAGCTGTAGCCCTTTATCTGCCAGTTGTTCCTGTTATCAGTCAAATTCTGGTGAGTTCCTTTCCATTTATACTGACAAGCTTGCACTGATATAGTTAAGCTTGAGTTCACATGTTCAGCAGAGAAAAGAAACCGTATGCCATGACAAGCCTTTAGTTTAATGCTTCTGAAGGTTAGATGGGTAAATGAACAATACAATCCTTGATAATTCAAAGAATTAAACCAATGTTCAGTACAAAACATTTGATTACTGACATTTAAAGATTACAGTCTTAACACCTTTGTTATAAAGAGCATCAGTCATTCACACAGGCTACCTTCTTGACTTTGATGGACAAAATTAGCTAACGACTAACAGTCAACCATGTATTACATATGACTTAGGCTAGTGAGAGAAAGGCATGGTTTTGAATACTTAAAGCTTAGCCAATATAAAAGAATCTGTTGTCCCTGAACATTATGTAGTTTTTATAGAGTTACATCACTGCTGATATTATCCTTAGGTGACTACTATTGTCAGTGGTTATGTATTTAATAGATGACTGCTTTCTGACCAGAGAGTGCTCAGCCAGCCGCAAAGTTCCAGACACTAATGGTCTGCTATATACCATTTACAGTCCATGGGAAAAAGCAGAACCATTCTTCACTATATCCAGTGATGTTAGAACTAGAATCAATGGATTTGAATGCAAGAGGACAAATTTAGATGACAAATTTGGGTAACTTTTCTTAACTATAAGAACAGCTAAGTAAAAGAGCATATAGCCTAAAGACATTTTGGAAAATCCTTCCTTAGATCTATTTTTTTTTAAGGCTGAATTAAAGCTACAGTTTCATTCAAAGTATGTACTATTACTATTCAGTGTAGTATTATACATAACAGAAAAAGATTGATACCATCCCATAGTATTTGTGGTCCCTATTAAAAAGAAAGAAAGAAAGCATGCCTTGATAGTCATAAAGAAATGTTACTGAAAGAAAACAATGACCAAATAATGCAAAACAGTATATCTTCACAGAAGTTAACAAAACATTGCCAAGATGTTCTGAACTCTTTATAGACCTGGTCTGCATGTAACAACAACCCAGAGTATGGGTTGTTGTTGAATTGTGGGTTGTCATTATATGCAAACCCTGCACTATGGTTTAACTATGGGGTGTTAACCATGAACAACCCAGAGTTCACAATCCAACAGTAAACCATGGCTTTGCTTCCTAGGTTGTTCATGGTTAACACTTCGTAGTTAAACCATAGTGTAGGGTTCACACGTAACAACCACCCATGATTCAGCTCATCGTCTGGGATTGTTCAAACAACTGCAGCAAAGGAAATAAGCATGGTGGCTTATTTTCCTGGCTGTGCATACTGCCCGGATTTCCCCATTACTCTCATTGACATGGTTTGCTGTGTCGTCCAAACTAATATCTACAACTATCTTTTATTACAACAACCTATTTAGAACCTAATTAACAGTACAATCCTATTCATGTCTACCCAGAAGTAAGTTTCATTGACTTGGTTCGCATGCTCAAAATAAGCCACTGTGGCTTATTTAAATTACGGCGCATGCCAGGTGTAATTTCCATAATCACAGCCCTGGTGCAGCTTGTGTCATCCAAACCCAGGTGACATGGCTTGTTCGAGGTGGAAACAACCCTCCAATAACGCTACAACAACCCCTGGGTTACTTGAGGGTTGCTGCCTCCTCAAACAAGCCATACTGCCCAGGTTCGGATGACAAGGCAAGCCGTGCCAGTGAGGGTAATTGGGGAAACTCGATTGGCATGTGTGGTGGGGTTAACAAGCCACCGGAGCTTGTAAACCACACCTTGGTCATGTGAACCAAGTTTCTGGGTTGTCATTACGTGTGAACCAGACTTCTGTATGTTCTCATCTGAATGGTCTCAGGAGCATTAAAAACATGTGGATAATATAGGGTTGCCAGCTGACGGGAGGGTGGGGATGGGGATGGCTTCCATTTCTGTGTTTAATAAGAGTTTGATGGTGTGCAGAAATCAGCAGTTGAAGCTTTTCATAGTACGGAGAAAACTTCACTTGCTAATCTTGGTGCATCAGACCGCTATGAAAAGACACAGCTACAGTGACCACTTGAAAAGTTGGCAACGGTAGGATAAACACTGTTTTAGATAATTTCAGATAAATAGATGTGCTTTTCCCAGAAGGCAACACTGCAATGAGAGTACATGAGGAACACAAATGAATTCAAACCATCAACATATTTGAATCATCAAGAGTGAGACGTGGGGGTTCCAATATATTACATAAACATTTTTCTCATGCAAATTTCAGAAATGAAATGCGCTCTTCACTGCTTGTGTATATTTTGGGCATTTGGGGAAGAGAAACAATTTTCCTTCAAATCAGAGTGGCTTGTGTTTACTGGAGTGTGGGTGTATGTTTCCTTTCCTAGTCAATTGTGAAGTGACTAATTTCCTTGAGCCATATGAGCTGACTTTGGGTGAATTAACACCCTCCAGTAGTCCTAGAAAATGTATCAGCTGAGAAAGAACTAGTGTTGTTGCCCTGCCTTCTATTTGTATATTATTGGGCAAGTATATCAGAAGAATTCCGTATAACTTCCAACCACAATGAATGTGTTCAAGAGTAAGTTGACATGTTCAGCTGACATGATAGCAAACAAGTGGTGGATTTGTCACCGCTTGTCTTGCCTACAGAGGACAATGCATAAGGTTCTGACTTTCCATCCTGTCTAGTGGCTTTTTAGCTGCAAGGGTCATGTGGGATGCCCCTGACTCTGTGATGGCATATTTGTCCTGCAGCAAGAAGCTGCCACCAATAGGAGCAGCTGGGACTAGGATTGTTTCTTATCCATTTGTATTTTAACAGTGGGAAGCAATTTTTCTCCTTTTCAACCATGTCCCCTATATGATAGCTGGATATTCAGTACCAGAAACAAAATCTAAACCAATTTTTCCTATACAGAATATCCTACCTTTACTTTATCCTACAATTCAGTGGGAGCCACTGGGAACGTAAGGAACATTTGAAGTGGAGCATCCTGCCTGCTGTATTAGATCCCGGGGTGACAAAAAGCAGGATGCAGGTTTACCCCTCACCTCAGTGCTTGAGCACTCTGCACTTTCTCCCATATAAATGAGGGGCTACCATATACTCCTACTGTGGTGGGAGGAAAATGTTGCATTTGGAGACAGTGTTCCATTGTGGGGAATCCTTCTCCCCTTCCCTTACATTAAGAGTTACAGTGTATCTATATGCAAAAGTATGCAGAAACAAATTGCACCCCCAATGGGAGCCCTGCAGTATATGGGCCTTCTTCTTACGTATGCTGGTACATAATTACGTATGCTGGTACATAATTAAAAACAGTATGATTGTGACTAGAGTTAGGCTACTCAACTGGATGCTGGGTTGACATTTTCAGCAAATTAAAACCCAAGGATCCCTTTCTAGATCAGTCACCACCTGCTCAAACTCCATCAGGGTATACGTGAAGATAGGATTTTTTGCATCACTCGCAAAAAATTTTTTTTAAAAAATGGTTCTCATACAAAACCTTGGAAGACTGCACTGTTTACACCCCTCCATTTTGAGAACTGACCATTTATTCCTGCTCTGCTTTCTGGTTTTTAACTAGTTGCCTATCCATAAGAGGACCCTCTCCTCTTATTCATGACTGCTGAGTTTGCTCAGGAATCTTTGGTATGGGACTTTGTCAAAAGCCTTTTGAAACTGCAGCATCTACTCTCAAAAAAAACCTTAAAATGTTACTGAGAGGATGTACCTTTGCAGAATCCATGTCAATTCTTTTTCAGCAGGACTTTTCCTTCTGTGCTAGTGCAAATCCTGTGTTGCCATGGAGGCTAGTAGTCTGAGAATGATTGAATAAAGAATAAAATAAAATTTGCCCATTTTCCTTGCAACTGAGCAACTTTATACTTTTAAAATAAATCTACTACAAAAAACTGGCAAAACTGGTGGGAAAAAAATTTCTTTTGAAAATATCATTTACCATTTCTTCAAGAATCCCTTCCTTAACATATCAGTTCAGGCATGGGTATATTTGCCCTATATCTTCAGTGAAGACAGACACAATTTATTCAGTTTCTCTGCAATCTCCTTAGCCTTCCTTAGTACTCTTTTAACTCAGTTGTTATTCAACCGTCCAACCACCTCCCTAGCCAGTTCCCTGCTTCTGATATATTCAAAGTTTTTTATATAGTTGCTATTAATGTTATTACCAAATGCTCCTTTTTGCATCCCTTATTGTCTGTTTGCATTTCTTTTGTACAAGTTTGTGTTCCTTTTTGTTCTCTTTGGGCAAGACTTCGGTTTTCTGAAGGGAGCCTTCTTATGATAGCTTCCTTGTCATTGTCCAGTAGCCACGATGGTGACCAAATGCACTTTGTGCTACCTTTCCTGACTTACAGTTTACATTCTAGCTGAGCTTTTGTTATTCTGGTTTAGCATAATCCCCAAATGTTCTGAAGACATTTTACCCTCTTGGCTTTCCCTTTCACCTTTGTTTTTACCAAGTCCCTCATTTTAGAGACATTTCTTCTTTTGAACTCAAATATGACTGTTGGATTCCCTTGGTAATTTTCCATTACATATAAATTAAATTTGAGAGCACTGTGGCCACTGTATCCAGTCCTGTATCAGTTCAAGAACACTCTCTTTCGTACTAGTTCCTGGGCACTACTTAGGATTATGTCCGGGGTCACCTCCCTTCTGGTCAGTTCCATACCCAGCTGTTCCGAGGCATAGTCATTTAGGGTATCTAAAAATTTACCCTCTTGCATGTCACTGAAACACACATTTATCCAGTGTATGTGAGGGTATCTGAAGTCACCCATTACTAGAACACTTTCTCCTTTGGATGCCTCCCTGATTTCCTTTTCCATCTCAGTATCACCCTGAGCAAGTTGGTCATGGGGATGATAGCATGTCCCTAGTACTAAATTACTATCGGGGCCTGGTATTGTCATCCACAGTGATTCTGTGGAGGAGTCTGCCCCCTTTGAGGGTTCACATTTGTTTGACAGAATGCCCTCCTTGAGGTACAGAGCAACACCATCCCTAGTACTGCCCTTCCTTGCCTTTCCTATCGATTTTGTATCCAGAATGACCATATCCCACTGATTCTCTCCATTCCCCCAGGTTTCCATTCTCCTTTAAAACCAAACACTCCAACTCTCAACTGTGAACTGCCCAGAGAGCTTCAGCTATTGGGCGGTATAAAAAATAAATAAATAAATAAACTCTCCCAAGTTGGCTCAGAGGCTTCTAACATTATACACAATGTCCCTCTCCAAATGTCTCTGGCATATGCATTTTCTCCTATGAATCTTTGACTTCTTTGACTGGTTATTACGTTTTACAGTATGCTTATGGCCTATTTCCATCCCTTCCCCATTGAGGCAATCAAGAACATTTCTTAAGGAGCATTAAGGAAAATCTCATAGCAACACATACTCAGGCCTTACAGCCTCTATCCATTTTAAATAGGAGTTGTTTATGTTAAAGAATTTATAGGCTTGCAATCCTGTACACTGGGAGTAAGTTCCATTGAATTTAGTGGGACTTACTTCTAAGTAAAAATGCATTGAATTGCAGTGTTAATAACTGATTTCAGTCTGCATACTTTAATTCGTTTAGGGAGCAATCCTATGCTGGGAATTGTAAGACTTTTTGCTGTCTAAACAGGTATAGGATCGTGCCTTTAATTGGTAGTTTAATCAACAAATGCTATGCAGCACAAACCTATATATGTTTACTTAGACATAAGTCGCACTGTGTTCAATGGGGCTTATTTACAAGCAAGTGTGCACAAATTGTAACCCTAAGCTGCAATCCTATACACACTTACGTTGGAATAAGCCTCACTAAACTCAATGGGAGTTACGTCTGAGTAAACATGCATAGGACCGTGCATTTAGTGAATTAATTGGTGGAGGCCCATTCTGATACAGACCTGGTTAACCGACAATGAGCCACGGGGCTTGCTGGCAGCATTTTGCATATCAACCCCCACTCGGGAGTTGTCAAGTCATGGGAACCCAGCGAGTGTGGTTTATGCAAGGGTTAAACATAAACGTCACATTAACCATGGTTTGTTCTAGGGTTATGTGAAGTTGTTTAACCCTCACATAACCCACATTCACAGGATTCCCATGACATGACAACCCTCAAGTGGGGGTTGGATATGCAAAATGGCTGCAGCACATGCTGCAGCCTCACCAAGGGTTAAATAACCCCTGGTGGGCTATCATGTCCAATATACTTCAGTAAATAAAACAGTAATAATAGCAAGACTGTCAACTAGTTCAAGAAATTTAGGTGATTAATCATCTTTCTTTTCATCCATTTATTTAATGTATTAATTTGCATATTATTAAAAGTTTATTATAGGTGCCTTTTATCTGGAAGGCAGCATGAGATAATTTAAAGCATAAAACACTAAAAATTACTATTCATTATTATAAGGAAAGACTATCTTTTTTCATTTGCACTCCTCCTTATAGTGATATACTAGAATGGAAATAGCCTAAGGGCGCAATGCAATACATGTTTAGACAGAAAAATGTACTACAACCCCCAGCATGCCCCAGCCAACACGGCTGGCTGGGGCATTCTGGGAGTTGTAGGGCCTTTTTCTATCTACACATGCATTGGATTGCACCTTAAAAGAATAAACAAATGTGCCTTATGCTCCATTCTGGAAGACTGTCGGGAAAAAAATATGACATTTTGTATTTTAAAACTTTGGGGGTTTCCAGGAGAGAAAGATACTTCCTGAAATAAGACAGCATACTTCATAAATTCCACAGTGACAAGCAGAGCAATCGTATTGTCACTGGGAGAACTACCCAGGGAC
Source organism: Heloderma suspectum (assembly GCF_057233095.1). NCBI lineage: Eukaryota > Metazoa > Chordata > Lepidosauria > Squamata > Helodermatidae > Heloderma > Heloderma suspectum. The sequence continues at coordinate 71,428,810 of NC_139461.1, read as the reverse complement.
CATAGAATATGGTGGATCCCCTTCCCAAGGTTGTAGATGCTGGATATGGTGAATCCCCCCACCCCCCCACAGACATTGTGGAAAGCAACATTATGGTTTCTCTTCCGAGGTTGCAACAATGTCCTCAGGAGAACTTGGGGAGAAGGAAAAGGGGGTGGGGTGCAGTCCCATAACCAGGGGTGGGCTGGGGAGCCTGTTCCCCCCTAAATTTTCTCTGCCCACTAATAGTTTTAAACAGACAAATAATTAAAACAAACCAGTTTACAGTTATGTCTTTAAAAGGCCTGCAAACTAGATGAACTCCCCCTACTTTTTTGGCAGCCCCCTAGAACTTTTAGGCTGGCTACAGGCTGGTAGGGTGGGAGGCAGGGAGGCGGGGAGGAGAGGCCAGAATCCACAGGATCATAAAGCTCCTCCATCTCCTGAGAGGCTTGTCTTGCTGAAAATGTAAAGAAATGGAGGCATAGGAGGCATTTTTGCCTTTGTCCTCTTCCTGCTCTGCCTGACTCCTCACTCTGATCTTGGAGCCCTCTGTCTATCAAGTGGCACACTCAGAGGGATCTTTTGAATAGGGACCATGGTAAAGTAGTCATATTAAGATCCTAAGAGAATCCTTGCAGGATCAGATTTGGCTCTGGCATCCTATTTCCAGCAGTAGCCTGCCGGATGCTTTTGGAAAGCCCCCAAACAGGGCCCGAATGCAGCAGATCTCTCCCATTGTTTGGCCACCAGCAACTAATGCCTCTGAACATGGAGGTTCCATTTAGCTGGCATGCTTTATAGCCACCAGTAGGGTTAACTTCCATGAAATTATCTAATCCCTTTTGAACCTGCCTATGTCAGTGATCATTGCCATATATTTCAGCAATGAGTTCCACAACTTAAATATGCCTTGTATGAAGAATTACTTTATGTTGTCTGTCCTGAATCTACTGCCAATTGGTTTAGTTGGGCAACCCTGAATTCTAGAGTTACAAGGGAGAACAATGTCTCCCTGTCCACTTTCTCCACTTCTTAATAATTTTATTAACTTCATGTCATCCTCCGTCCCCCACCTTTAGTCACCTTTTCTCTATATAGGTTAAGGAATATTCTCCTCTTAACCTTTATATTAATGGCTCTTCCATTTTTCCTTGCCCTCCCACCACAACAGTTTGCTTGACAGTCCAAATCGTCTCGATGAAGAGCACAGACTGATCGCCAGGTATGCAGCAAGACTGGCAGCAGAGACTACTTCATCAGTAAGTGGTTTTAATTAGGGGGATGATGATGTTTTGCTGCTTTTTTTTTACTTGCTGAAATGAAATGATTTGCCAAGTTCAGGGAAATTAATTCTGATAGTTGCAGTCTGTTACATGTTATCACACTATAGACTACTACTTTCCCCTGAGATATGCTTGCTTACATCTAATGAGCTACCTCTAACCATGCTTACAGATAGATGAGTACTAATCTAGAGGTAATTGCAGCAGTTAAGTCTTGACACAGCAACTAAGGTGGTAAACAATAATGGTCACTATCCAAAGCTCTGCAGGGCTCCAATGTATGCAAGAAGGTCTGCACAAGCAAGGTTTATTCTGGGTTCTTCAGTACTGGAGAATGTTCTGCATACAGCACAGAATTTCCACTATGCATAAAGTGCTCAGCCCACCTTCTGCGAAGCTTCATGCCATGACCCCACAGCAGTTCACAGGAACATCAGATCATAGTGGCTGTTTGGATTAGCTCTTAGTTGCTTGCATATTCCATTTTCCTTTAATTTCTGGATGCAAGCTAGCCAAAGTAAAGCAATTCTCTGTCTTCAGTAAGTGAGTTAAGCATATGTTCAACACTTCAGCTGAAATAAAGATTTAGCACTTTTTACTTATTGCTGGATTGCACCTTTTGTTTTTGGATAGCATGTAATCTATGCACTGAAGAATGTTGTATCATTTATACAGGAGTTACAATTAATCTTTCTTATTGCCCAAGGTTTCTGTTTATCTGAATTTACTATTTCCTGACTCACAGCACAATCCTGTGCACATCTACTTAGAAATAAGGCCCATTGTGTTCAGTGGGTACAGTCCTGTACACACCTGGGAGTAAGCCCCACTGAACTCAGTGGGGTGGTTCACATGATCAAAATAAGCCACAATGGTTTATTTAAATTGTAGTGTGTGCCGGGTGCAATTTCCATAATTACTCCCAGGCACAGTTTGTTTTGTCATCTGAACCCAGGCAGCACGGATTGTTGGAGGAGAAAACAACTGTCCAATAACCCATGGGCCAGTGTAAAGTTATTTGAGGGATGTTTCCACTCCAACAAGCCATGCCACCCAGGTTCGGACGACATGACAACCCATGCCAGGGCAACGATTATGGAAATTCTTTCTTTTTCTTTCTTTGACTGAATTTCTTAGTCGCCTTTCTCTTTAAAAAGACCCAAGGCGACTTACAACAAAATTATTAAAACATACAAAATACAAAATAGCTAAAAACAATTTCCATTAAAAATACCAAAACATAATAAATCAATAAAAACATCAGAAGGACCAACAGCAAACAACTGATGCATAAAAAGCCCATCATATGCCTTCAATGCTTTGAGGAGCAGAGGAAAGTCTTGACCTGGTATCATGTTGTATCAGCCCCCCGCAATAAGTGTGGGACTGGGGAGGGTCCTTAGCCTGCTTAAATTCCTTGCTTGAAATCATTACAGAGACAGACAGGGTGTGCAGTCTAAATCATTGGGCTTTCCGCTTTTGGGTTTGGGAGTGGGTCCAGGGGCAAAAGAAAGGGTAATTGCCCTTTCCAGGACCCCTCTCTGGACTCTGGCCATGTGCTAACCCAGAAGCACAAAGTTTAACCTAATGGATATGTCTTCATCAGGCTTTGTGGATGGTCATTTTTATCTCCATTTCACAGGTGGAAAACTGAAGCTGACGGTGAACTGGGCACTTGTTTGTGACAAGTTTATCAGTGATGAGTACATGGCTTTCTTGGCAGCAATACACGGCTTTCTTGGTAGCAATTCTGACTTTCCACAAAATTTCAGTATTAGAATGTCAGAGATTTCACTTCTGCTGTTGCTCAACATTTATTTAGTGCAGGGCTAGGGCCACCTGGTTTGTGCCACATACGTTGTGCCACATACGTGTCTGACATGTACCACAATTTAAATAAGCCACTGTGGCGTATTTTGATCATGCAATCCTGGTCAATGGAACTTATTTCTGGTTAGACATGAATAGGATTGTACTGTTAATTAGGTTCTAATAAGGTTTTTGTCATAAAAATATAGTTGTAGATATTAGTGGACCTATGCTGCTTTAGAACCATGCTCCTTTAGCTTCCAACTTCATAATCTGAAGAGAAGGAATTTTAAGGAGATTTTTGACTGTAATACTAGTTTAGATTGATTTCTGTCTTTGGGGAAGAAAACAAGTGTGAGTCTATTACAGGCTTTAGTTGAAATATTGCAGGTACCGAAAACCTGAATGCTGGGCCTTTCCCTTAATGATCTTGGAGACAATGAATAAGATGACCCACTACATTAGCTATAACCGTCATTTTTATTCTAGAACAATTATTATTAATCTATGAAAATCTCAACATAGGAGAACAGTGGGCTAAATATATACTGTACTCTGAACAAAAGGAGTGAAGCAGAAACCTAATAAAAGCATGGGGAAGGCATAAATAAGACCAGTGTGATTTCCTTTACCTTAGCATATTTTGAACACAAAGGTATAAACAACATTTAAACAAAAAGAAGCTCCCTATAAAACACCACAAAGTTCATTCCCATTTTGAGAGCTGCTTCTGGCATTATGTCCTCAGTGAGTAAGTTCTCTTTCATATAGAACCATGCAAGTCAAAGCCATATTTCTAAACTTGTGAAGCCTCTTAGTTTTGATGTACACATACACAAGATGCAGGAAGCAAAAGACAAGCAATGTATGTTTGGGAGACAAATAGTGTGTGATGCCACATAACCAGAGTTCATTGACAGATGTGATACAATTTCTTTTGGATATAATTAAGACCTGTGAACAGTAATTATCTTCCATGTGGTGTCATTCAAATTGAGCACCAGCATGCTAAGGTTAGCAGTTTCTAGGGTTTACTATAACCATGGGCTTGGCTTTAGTGAGTGAATTGTGTTATCTTTGATTCATTGACTTATATATGGTATCTCTGGTTTCAGTATGTGTTTGTTAAGAATCTTTTAATCTTACTTTGCAGATGCTTTCCTTCCCATGTAATAAGTGCTTAAGACCAATTGAATGGACATTCTAGCCGATTTAGATTCACAGTAGATGGATATAAGCACAACTTAATTTAAACTCCATATGTGAAAATACTGTAAGAGTACACCTTCACTATAAACTGCCTCCTATTATGACATGCCCCAAGGAACATTGGGCTAGCGTCATTTTGAGAGGATCATTAGAATCATCATAGAGCCACAATTACCGATGTTCCTTCGGTTACGTCAGGCTTGTTCAACCAATTTCCAATTGGTTTCAGTTTGTAAAATTAGTTCCCTGATATTATCTCCACTATAATACATAGATTCTCATTTTGTAAAATATGTTTATATATTATTTATTTAAATATTTGTACTCCACCTTTTGGTTCCACAATAGAACCCCAAGGTGGCTGACATCTCTCATAAATATGATAATCAATCACATAAAAAAACAACCAACTGCAAAAACAGCAGAAATATTAAAACCAAACAAAAAAGCAACAAGGAACCATCATAAGGGTAGTAAATTACAAAGGTTATCATGAAATATTGCTAGCATATTAGATCAGTACTGAGAAAACAAGAAGTTTCAAATTAGCAGTTCCTCTTCTCACTGAATTCTTATATTTTCAAGGACTTATAGCTGTTTCTGTTTTTATTCAGGAATGCCTTAATGATTGGTTGTATTGTGTATGCTGACTCTCCTTTTTAAAATGTTGTAATTGTGCTCTTTTATTATTTCTTCAGTATATTGTTGTTTTATTGTGATGGTTGCTTATATTGTTTTTTGGATGTTTCGGATTAAAATCCAAGCCAGAGAAAAATTGCCAGGTTCCCTGACTGAAACATGGTTTGCACCTCTACAAGAGAGATTTCTCCTGGCCAAGCACAGCCTTTGTCAGCCAGGGATCATGGGGACTTTGGGAGCCCAAGACTGAGCACACAGACAGCTCTGACAGCATGTGGAATTTCCAAATCCCTCTGTGACTGGACTGTCTGTTTTGGTAGCACTGGAGGGTCAAGAACTGAAAGAAGGATCCCAACCACCACAGAGCACCCTTAGGACAAAAGGATCCTCAGGAGGCTTACCCCCCTCTTTCAGTTTTTGCCCTTGCAGCATTTGAAATTTCTTCCTGTGAATGTTGCAGGCTGGCAAGGGTGGGGGGTATTTTTCTAGGCCTCAGGTTGGCCCAGCAAAATTATCTTACGGTCTTTTGTGTTTTGAAGGACTTGAATAATTTCTGAATTAATCCAAGAGAGCTCACTCATCTCTAATATAGACCATGATTTCCAATTAATGAAAAACATTATTCCCCCGCGCTTGCTAAGTGCAGCACAGTTTCTAGGTGTAAGAGCAAATTATCATGCTCCTCATTCTGTAAGATTTATCTCTGAAAATACTGCAGAACAGCTAGGGTGATTCCAGATGGAGAGCTCCTAGCACTACCAATCAGAAGGCATTGTGCAGCAATTCCGTCTTTTCTTCCTTAGCGGATTTTCTGTGGTAAGAATAAAGACAGAAGTGGTGGTAAAACTTGGGAGGGTTATGAGTGGAAAACGATGTCGCCTGGGCCCAGCCTAAAATTCTGTGAATGAGGCAGAGTGATTACACTATAAAAGCCTCGTCTGGAAGCCCCCCTAGTTGTAGGAGAGACTCTGCTATAGAAAGAGGCTGTGTCTCAAGAACAGCTGACCACTGCCCCATATGGTGAGGGGCATAACTGCAGCCTCTCAGTAAAAGTGTCAGAAACCACATGGAGCTGCCTTGCAAAGAACCTTCCAGACTTGAAGTGATTCTGCCAGCTGTTTGATTGTTCTGGCCAGGAAGGAGTATAAAGGGCTTCTTGTTGCAGTTGAGCAACAAGGTCCACCTGAGCTCTGGTGTATCTCATGTTTCTAGACTTGCTCTTTGGTCCTCATAACCTTTGGCTTGTCTTCTGGTCTGTCCCCCTGGTTTGCCATCTGTCCCAATTGCTCTTTGGTCCTGACTCCCGGACTGATCTCTGATCTGGATTACTCAGCAACCTGGACTCCTGGCTTGCTCCAGACTGCTGCCCATGCCCCAGCCCTGACATTGTGGTCTTATCCTTGGGATACATTATATTCCATCACACGGGTAAAACAAAATATTAGCTAGCATAGTTCATTTACACTAATGTAGCAATGTTGTGTCAGTAGAGCACCACCAATCCAAGGGACAAAAATAGGTGGAGTTGGAGGCATGATAGGAAAGCAGCTTAGTTACAGTCCTAGGCTAACTCAGAGGTCAGACCCACCCTTGACAATGGTGTGACATTATGTCTGAATTCCTGAGAGTCTCAGGTTGGTATGGCTGGGGCTCATGTCAATGCCTTGATTGCTCTGTGAGAGACAGAGATTAATCAAGCAGTCAAAATGATTGCTCCCACTGGATAGGCTTTGCTCAGTTTTCTGGTTTTCCTGGGGATGATCAAGGAGATGGAGCAATGGTGAACACAGGTGAGAGTTCATTTTAGAGCCTACTCTGTGGTGGCTGTGATGGTGACAAAGAAGCAATACTTCTCTGCCACCATGGTGTCCTCTTACGTGCCAACCAGCAGAGCTCTTTGAAGTAGTGAGGACCTTCTCTGGCTAGGACAGGAAGGTGATGTCAAGGAATCCCCAAATGCCCATTGTGACTTACTTGCTAAGCATTCTGAGGGTTAAAAATCACTTGAATCCATAGCCAGCTACAGCATTGCCAGTGGATGCATCCAAAGCATTGTCTAGTCAGATTTTTTGGATGTGTTTCAGGTTGCTGGGGCCTGGGGATGTACACATGATGTACCCCTATTCCTCTGTGATGCTGTCAAATTGAATCCACAAGTAATCCTATTCAATAAAGCCTAGGACTGTTTAGTTGTATTTCTGTTCTGTTGAAGGTTAGTAAAATAGGGAGCCTCCCCTTGTTACTCACCTCAGATGTCTTCATGATGGTGGGCACATAGTGGGTTAACTGTCACAGCACCTCATCAGGACTGAAGATCTATGTCTTGCCCATCGCTTTACCACTTGAGCATCAGCTAAAATGATGAGGTGGGCACCACCCGCCAAATGTTTTCCTGACTTCTGCTTGGTTACTAATGGTGTCATAAACCAAGCAATGTTCCTGTCATGATGTGGAGGTGTTGGGAAGGGGAGGGATTGATGCCAAGGCCTTCTGGGGGGCATAACCAGCAGATACTGTAAAAAGAAAACAACCCAAATCAGTACAGTGAAGATATGGCTGGACGGAATGAAGGGGGGCTGGGCAAAATTTATGTGGTCCATAAATGAGTCTGACAATTAATTGCTAGTAACTGACTGGTTGATTGCCCTGTAAACGCTCTTGCCACCCATTTCCCCTGGGAATCCATATTCAGGGCTCAAACCTAGGACCTCCTGATATTCCAGAGGACTACAGTTCCATATATAGCTTGTTCCTTACTGGTCTGGGAGGGCTGTTTTCCATGGCTGGAGCTGAGGGGAAGGAATGGGATACATCATGACTAGGCCATGGGAGATTACAAAGATCCCCTTCCTGTTTGACTTCTGTTTGTTCCTGTAACAGTGTGGTTTGGGTTGTTAGGCCTTGGAGGCCTGGGTTCTTGTCCTACCATCTCTCACTTTTCCATCCAGAACTATTATTGCTATTTAAGGCTTTCCTTATGGAGACCTCTATTGATTTATTGATCAGCTGTCTTGTTTTTACTGACTGTATGGAGCTTCTCCATCTTTGGCTGCAAAGGACATAATCAATCTGATTTCGATATTGACCATCTGGTGACGTCCATGTGTAGAGTCGCCTCTTGTGCTGTTGGAAAAGAGTGTTTGCTATGATCAGCATGTTCTCTTGGCAAAACTCTATTAGCTTTTGTCCTGCTTCATTTTGTACACCAAGGCCATGCCTGCCTGTTATCCCGGTGATTTCTTGACTTCCTACTTTAGCATTCCAATCCCCTATGATGAAGAGGACCTCTTTTTTTGGTGTTAGTTCTAGAAGGTGTTGTAGGTCTTCATAGAACCGATCAACCTCAGCTTCTTCGGCCTCAGTGGTTGGGGCATAGACTTGAATTACTGTGATGTTGAATGGTTTGCCTTGGATTCGTACTGAGATCATTCTATCATTTTTAAGATTGTACCCCAGTACTGCTTTTCCCACCCTTTTGTTGACTATGAGTGCTACTCCATTTCTTCTAAGGGATTCTTGCCCACAATAGTAGATATGATGGTCACCTGAATTAAATTCGCCCATGCCTGTCCATTTTAGTTCGCTGATTCCCAAGATGTCGATGTTCAATCTTGCCATCTCATGTTTGACCACCTCCAGCTTACCTTGATTCATTGATCTGACATTCCAGGTTCCTAAACAATATTGTTCTTTACAGCATCGGATTTTCTTTTCACCACCAGACACATCCACAGCTGAGTGTCCTTTCGGGTTTGGCCCAGCCGCTTCACTCTTTCTGGCGCTACTTGGAAATACCCTCTGCTCTTCCCCAGTAGCATATTGGACACCTTCCGACCTGAGGGGCTCATCTTCCGGCGTCATCTCTTTTAGCCTTGTGATACGTTCCATGGGGTTTTCTTGGCAAGAATACTGGAGTGGGTTGCCATTTCCTTCTCCAGTGGACCACATTTTGTCAGAACTCTCCGCCATGACCTGTCCGTCTTGGGTGGCCCTGCACGGCATAGCTTATGGCTTCACTGAGTTACGCAAGCCCCTTCGCCACAACAAGGCAGTGATCCATGAAGGGGCCTGATTGACTTAGGTTCCAATTAAATCAGATTTGTGGGTGCTAAAGTGAGACAAATCAGAGATGGATCAGTTTAGTAGTTTACTGAGTACACAAGATGACATATGGAGGCAGAAAGAATATACAAAGAAAGCTCACGTCCCTTCAGTTGACAAAGCAGGCACCTTTGGTCCCCAAGATATACGAGATGCTCCCCTCAGGACTGGAAAAAGTTCTCCAGGCTGGCAGCATGCAATTACCCCTTGGAGCAAGACCAAAGCCTGCAGGTTGGATTATATAGCTCCCTCTCATACTTCAAGGAGGTTCTCAAAGCATCCCAGTCTGGGAAATTCATTGCCTTCCCTGTGAGAAAGAGAGCCAGCTCAGGAGTGAGATAAAACACTACACCCTTATCTCAGAGGGGTGAGGTAACCAAGCAAATGTACAGTGGTTGACCTGTGCAGCTGCACTTGCTTGGTAACAATTAGAAGTGTATATGAGGCCCATCTAAGGAAGCTGCCCATCATTATACAATGAGGCCTACCTTTGTTAGCCAAAGCCTGCTAAAATCTGCTTACTTTGTTAAGCTACACAGGTCTCTATGCCTTTAGCACGCAACTGTGGGAGCTCACTAAACTTGCCAGCTCTTCCAGTACCAAATCCACTACAAGACCACCTTTACACCTCCAAGATATGCAGCTTCAACCCTCACCTCTTGTTTCCCATTGCATTGCTCTTTCCCATAAGCTAACAGCACAGTCTTAGCCATGTCTACTCAAAAGTAGGGACTGGAGAACCAGGGATGCTTGAGCTTGCCAAAATTCTCCAAACTCCACTTCAAAGCTCGGTTTGCCTCACTCCCATTTTCATTGGCAACCTGTCTTTTCATTCAAATGGTAAAAGTGTGCATTTCAAATGGGTAATGTGCAAATTTCTGTGCATGCTTTTTTAAGCGTGTGCATTTTCCCCCCATTTACTAATGCATGAAAATGTGTATCTTTTGAAAAATGTGAATTTTAAAGCGCACACATTTTTTTAAATACAAATTTTCCAAACGCAGTCAAAACCTCAGGAATATGTGAGCTTTTTCCAAAAAATGCATTCCCATTCATGTTCACGTTGCAAAGACGGCAAGTTCTGGTGATTTGCAAACTGAAAAGAAATTCGCATACATCCCTACTCAAATGTAAGTCCATTGATTTCAATGGAGCTTACTCCTAGGTAAGTGGTTATACAGTAAGATTGCAACCTAAGGCTATCATAGAATCATAGAATAGTAGTAGGGTTGGAAGGGGCCTACAAGGCCATTGAGTCCAACCCCCTGCTCAATGCAGGAATCCAAGTCAGAGCATCCCTGACAGATGGCTGTCCAGCCTCGTCTTGAACGCCTCCAGTGTGGGAGAGCCCACCACCTCCCTAGGGAATTGGTTCCATTGTCGTATTGCTCTAACCAGTCAGGAAGTTTTTCCTGATGTTCAGCCGGAATCTGGCTTCCTGTCACTTGAGCCCATTATTCCGTGTCCTGCACTCTGGGATGATCAAGAAGAGATCCTGGCCTTCTTCTCTGTGACAACCTTTCAAGTACTTGAAGAGTGCTATCGTATCTCCCCTCAGTCTTCTCTTCTCAAGGCTAAACATGCCCAGTTCTTTCAGTCTCTCTTCATAGGGCTTTGTTTCCAGTCCCCTGATCATCTTTGTTGCCCTCCTCTGAACCCTCTCCAGTTTGTCTGCATCCTTCTTAAAGTGTGGTGCCCAGAACTGGACACAGTACTTCAGATGAGGCCTAACCAGTGCTGAGTAGAGGGGAACTAGTACGTCCCGGGATTTGGAAGCTATGCTTCTATTAATGCAGCCCAAAATAGCCTTTGCCTTTTTTGCAGCCAATCACATTGTTGGCTTATATTCAGCTTGTGATCGACAACAATTCCAAGATTTTTCTCGCTTGTAGTGTTGTTGAGCCACATATCCCCCATCTTGTAACTGTGCATTTGGTTTCTTTTTCCTAGGTGCAGAACTTGGCATTTATCCCTATTAAATGTCATTCTGTTGTTTTCTGCCCAGCACTCCAGTCTATCCAGATCACTTTGAATTTTGTTTCTGTCTTCCAAGGTATTAGCTATCCCGCCCAATTTTGTGTCATCTGCAAATTTGATCAGCATTCCCTGCACCTCCTCCTCCAAGTCATTCATAAAAATGTTGAAGAGCACTGGGCCCAGGACTGAGCTCTGCGGTACCCCACTCGTTACCTCTCTCCAGTTTGAGAAGGTCCCATTGATAAGCACTCTTTGAGTCCGATTCTGTAGCCAACTGTGGATCCACCAGATCGTTGTTTCATCTAGCCCACTTTGAGCTAGTTTGCTCATCAGAATATCATAGGGCACTTTGTCGAAAGCTTTGCTGAAGTCGAGGTATATGATGTCTACAGCATTCCCACGGTCTACAAGGGAGGTTACTTGATCAAAAAATGAGATCAGATTTGTCTGGCAGGACTTGTTCTTGACAAATCCATGTTGGCTTCGAGTAATCACGGCATTGTTTTCAAGGTGCTTCCAGATGGATTTTTTTATCATGTGCTCCAGAATTTTCCCTGGGATTGATGTCAGACTGACTGGTCTGTAGTTCCCAGGTTCCTCCTTTTTACCCTTTTTGAAGATCCCAGTAGTAATGTATGGCTGTGAGAGCTGGACTATAAGGAAGGCTGAGCGCCGAAGAATTGATGCTTTCGAACTGTGGTGCTGGAGAAGACTCTTACGAGTCCCCTGGACTGCAAGGAGGTCAAATCAGTCCATCCTAAAGGAAATCAACCCTGACTGCTCTTTGGAAGGACAGATACTGAAGCTGAAGCTCCAATATTTTGGCCACCTAATGCGAAGAGAAAACTCCCTGGAAAAGACCCTGATGCTGGGAAAGACTGAAGGCAAAAGGAGAAGGGGACGGCAGAGGATGAGATGGCTAGATAGCATCACGGATGCAATGAATATGAACTTGAGCACGCTCCGGGAGAGAGCGCAGGACAGGAAGGCCTGGCGTGCTATGGTCCATGGGGTCACGAAGAGTCGGACACGACTGAACAACTGAACAACAACAACAACAACAACATTAGCCCTCCTCCAGTCCTCTGGCACTTCCCCCGTCCTCCATGATTTCTCAAAGAGAATAGACAGCGGTTCTGAGAGTTCTTCTGCCAGTTCCTTTATTACTCCAGGATGCAGTTCATCTGGCCCTGGAGATTTGAACTCATTCAAAGTAATTCGGTGTTCCTTGACCATATGCCTATCGATCTCAAGCTGCAATCCTGCCCCTTCAGCCTGCACTTCGCCTTTGCCAGGGGGGTCATAGACCCTCTTTTGGGAGAAGACTGAGCCAAAGTAGGCATTGAGCACCTCTGCCTTTTCTTTGTCATCTGTTATCATTTTGCCATCCTTATTTAATAGCTGAACAACCATTTCTTTCCTCTGCCTTTTACTATGCACGTAGCTGAAGAAAGACTTTTTGTTGTTTTTAGCATCCCTCGCTAACCTCAGCTCATTCTCAGTTTTAGCCTTCCTGACGCCATCCCTACAATTCTGTACTACCTGCCTGTACTCTTCCTTTGTTGCTTGGCCTTCTTTCCACTTCCTATATGTGTCCTTTTTTGTTTTCAGGTCATCCCTAAGCTTTTTGTGAAGCCACATTGGCTTCTTCTGTTGTCTTCCACCTTTTCTTCTTGTTGGAATTGTTTGTGATTGTGCCTTGAGAATTTCCTTTTTTAAAAGCTCCCACCCATCTTGGACTCCTTTTCTCATTAGTGTCGCTTGCCATGGGACCTTACTGATCATTGTTCTGAGTTTATTAAGATCAGCTTTCCTAAAATCCAGGGTATGCGTTTGACTACACTCGGCTTTTGCTTCCCTTAGAACCAAGAACTCAAGTGCAACATGGTCGCTTTCCCCCAGAGTTCCTGTAACTGCTACTTTATCCACTAAGTCATCTCTGTTGGTTAGGATCAAGTCAAGGATAGCCGATCCTCTAGTTCCTTCCTCTACTTTCTGTAGGAGGAAGTTATCCGCCACACAAGTCAGGAATTTCCTGGAGGGGCCATATTTTGCAGAATTTGTCTCCCAACATATATCGGGGAAATTGAAGTCCCCCATTACTACTACATCATGCTTCCTTAAAACATTGGCTATTTGCTTTTCAAAAGTTTCATCCTCGTCTTCTCCTTGGTTGGGTGGCCGGTAGTAGACTCCGACCACCAGGTTCCTTTTATTCTTTCCTCCATTTATTTTGATCCAGATGCTCTCGATGGGGCTACCAATCTCATCCTCCTGTATTTCTGTGCAGAGATACATATTTTTCACATACAGTGCAACCTCACCTCCCTTTCTGTTCCTCCTGTTCTTTTTGAACAAGTGATATCCTTCAATTGCTGTATTCCAGTCATGAGAGTCATCCCCCCAAGTCTCAGTTATACCTATCAAGTCATAATTTCCCTCCTGTATTAAGAGTTCAAGTTTGTTCTGTTTGTTTCCCATACTCTGGGCATTAGTATATAGACATTGAAGACCGTGTGCTTCATAGTCTGGCTTTCTTCTTACATGTGTCTGAAGACTGTTATTGGGCGCTATCAGAGCTGTTCTCTCTGTTGCAGTACATGCGCCTACGTCCATTGTTACCCCCAACATTACATCTCCCTTCCCTGTAGGATTCAGTTTAAAGCCCTCCTGATGAAGTTCTTCATGCTGTGGCCAAACACATTCTTCCCATCCTTTGTGAGGTGCAACCTGTCCCTTGCCAACAGACCATCTTTCAGGAAGTATAGCCCGTGATCCCAGAATCCAAATCTCTCTCGTCGGCACCACCTTCATAGCCAGTCATTCACCCGGAGTATTTTTCGTTCCCTTTCTAGCCCTCTAACTCCTGGAAGGATGGATGAGAAAATTATCTGGGCCCCAAAGTTCTTGAGTTTCCTTCCCAGAGCTTCAAAGTCTGACGTGATTTCTTCGTAGCTCCGCTTGGCGGTATCATTTGTTCCCACATGGATGAGAAGAAAGGGATACCTGTCAGTGGGTTTTATGAGTGCAGGCAACCTTTCAGTCACATCTCTAATTCGTCCTCCTGGGAGACAACATACCTGGCGAGTCCATGGGTCTTCGCGACATACTTGGGTCTCGATCCCACGCAGCAAGGAGTCTCCCACTACTACCACTCTTCCCTTCTTCTTGTTGTAGGCCTGGGTTTCATCGCCTCTGTTTGACTGACCTTCAGCCTCTTGCTCACTTTCATGCAGGTTCCCCTGTGATTCTTCCTCCGCAGGCTGTCCTCCAGTCTCATCCGCAAGTACCTGGAATCGGTTCCACAGCTCCACTGCTTCCACTGGTGCAGAGTGGAGTCTAGTTCTTCTTCTCCTAACTGTCACCCTTTTCCAAGGAGTATGCTCTACTCCGTTTTTCTTCACCTCAGCATTTCCCACTGCCTCATCTTGCTGTTGCTCTTCAACCTTCTGGTCTTCCCTTTGCTGCTGTAGTTCCCCCATTCTGTCCAAGAATGTGTTCTCTTATTCCCCGGAGGGTCGACAGTCGCCGCTCCAGTCCACTTACTTTTTCTTCCAGCAGCGTGATCAACTTGCACTTGTTGCAGGTGTAGGCCATGTTGTTCTCAGGCAAGAAAACAAACATTGCACACACCTTGCAGGTCACCACCACTGGAGAGTCTTGTCCTTCCATAGCCTCTTTTCCCTTTTTGTGTCCAGCTTTGTAATTGTTCTAGACTAGCCTGTGCCTGTTCCTCTACTCACTAGAGGTTAAAAGCAGAGTCCCACTGGTGTGGAAGTGTGTGTTACAAGACAAATAAATGGAAAAAAGTTAGTTAAAAATAAAATAAAATAAAAAATATAGAATCCTATACATCAGGGTGGACAACTTGTAGGGGTCCATAGATATTTCTGCCCCCCACCCCCCTCCCATGAGCTGCACTCCATGGGGCGCCCCCTAATTTTCACACCCAAATTGCTATGTTAGTGATATGGAGCAGTAAATGGGCCAAATGTATTTTGTTTTAAAGCTAAATTTGATCTGTATTGTGCTCCATAGTGGATATGGAGTGCCATACAGATCAAATTTACCTTCAAAGAAGCTTAATTTGGCCTATTTAGTTCTGTATAGTGATAAGGTGGGCAATTTGTAAAAACAAGCCTGTGGAAGCAGCGGGGGGCACATGTGCCCACCCCCGCTAGACATACTGACCTGAGAGTATCCCATTGAGCTCAGCTGGACTTATCTCCTGTATCCTTGCTCTTGACGTATGCATTCTTTCTTGTCCATGTTGCCACCATATCTCTGTCTTGTAAAAAGATTGTTCCCTTATCCCTCAATACAAATGTGAAGAGGATTTCATCTATGAATGCAGACATTTTCTATACAGCTGTACCATAATATGTGCAGGTTCATATATATTTAGCTCATTTTGAGTGTTCAAAGTGGTTCACATACATTATCTCACCAACCCTTACAACAATAATGTAATGTAGATTTATTATTCTTATCCTCTATATTGACGATGGGGACAAAAAAAGCAAGGCTTATCTAATGTACATAGTGAGGTCCTAGCTAAGGTGAGATATGAACCCTGGGATTTCTGGCACCACAGTGCAACACTCACATGTGTGATTATAGAAAGGAAAAAAGATGGGTGTTCTTCTTTAAACAATATGCATTTACTTAACATTTTTAATAACCTTTCTTCCAGCAGCCACAACAGCAACCACAGCAGAGAGGTGCTCCAGATATCTCATTCTCTATTGATGCAAATAAGCAACAACGACAGCTTATTCAAGAACTCGAAAACAAAAACAGGTAAGGATCTTCTGATCAATTTATTGTGACCTACATCCAGGCTGAATGGATATATGTGGATGAAACAAGATGCAAAGACAGATGGTATCAAGGCAGAGCTGACAAAAATGGTGCTGAATCTATCGTGAGCGAACCCATAGATACTGTGTAGATTATAACAATAAACTGGGGCTGCTGTTTATTTCTGTTCTTTGTCATGCCATCATTGTAGAGTTAGAACTTTTGAACTGAAGAATATAATATAATATAACATAATATAATATAATTAATATAATATAATATAATATAATAGGCAGAAAAATGGGGGGTGGGGAGAGGAACCATATGCTATGATTGCAGTTACATGAACGTAGAATTAGTTACAGTAGCATCCTTGCTCAGAAGTAAAGCCCATTGAAGTTCTGGTATGAATGGAGTTCACAGCCAGCTACTAGACAGTAGTTGTTGACTAGTAAGTTCCGCCACAATTTGTGGACTCCTGGTTGTGGCAAAGCAGGCACAGTCAAATTTCAATCTGATTACAAAGTTTGTAATTTGAGGACTATACTTTTTTTCTCCCAGAAATATAATCACAAGATCCAAGGAGAAACTAGAACACGAATCATTTTTTACGACCTTTGAAAATATTTATTTATTACATTCTTATCCGGTCCTTCCTCCAAGAAGCTTGGGTTGGCATATGTCATTGCTCTCCTCCCTACTGCCCCCCTCTACATTATATCCTCGTAACAACCCTGTGAATCAGGCTGAGGGCCAAAGCAGGTGGTACTTTAAAGACATAGCTAGCAGATCAAGCAGGGGGGTGGAGGATGCCTGCAATTGATATTGCCAAATATGGATCACTATTTGAGAGTATAAATTGTTGTCATAGGAGCCCTTATCTGGATCATTACCACAGTGGCAGGGAGGCTTAAAGAACCACCACCCATGCTAGGATTGCAATCCAGATTGGTCCCCATGTCCTTCCTCTACAGTAAAAAAAACCAAACAACCCCAAAAGTAGCTGCTAGCCATGAATTTAGAGTAATGTCTGCTTTGGGTCTGAGACCCAGGGCTTTGCCCAAGGTCACCCCAGTACGTTTCATGGCCAAATCAAGGTTCTAGCCCTAACCACTATACCACATTGAGTCTCTAAATGCGAACAGTTATTCAAATACATTTGTAGCAGTTCATAGACTCAAAAGGACAGAGCCCATAGCTTCTCGGTTCCCTGTCACCTTGATGCAACAGATGTAAATTAAGCAGATCCACATGGTCTTGTCCACGCAAGCAGTATCTCCTAGTTGAAATATTGGGGTTTTCTTTTTCCCCACTTTTTGGAATTTTTTTTGTCTGAAAGCAGCTCCTTGCACTGCATCCAAGGCCACTTGTGAGGTTCCCGGAGCTTTCAACAGTGGGTGGTGGAGGACAGGAGGTTCCTCTTAGCAGGGGGGCCTGAGAAGCCTCCCAGCATGTGTGAACCTCCCACGGGGATTCCAGGATCTTCTCCTTAAACGCTTGGAATTAGGCTGACATTATTTGCACTAGTTTAGTTCTCTGTTTGTAAAGTTTTGTTCAGTGAAAATTATACAGACCACTGACCTCTTTTTCTCTTCCTCTGTAAGAGAAATCTTACAAGAGATTCACAGGCTGCGACTTGAACATGAGCAGGCGTCTCAACCCACGCCCGAGAAGGCAGCGCAGAATCCTACTCTCCTGGCAGAACTTCGGCTCCTGAGGTAAATATGTGTGTGTAATGTTTAGCTAATGATTTTTCCAAGTTACACTTCCACATACAAACATCTATTTTGAACAAAAGACAATGTCGTTTTACACAAACAAGGCATCCTATTCACGATTTTCATGTTTAAATATAAGAACCTGTGCTTCCTTGTAGGACTGAGACTTCTGTTTATTAATATGTAAACATTAACTAAGAATATATATCAGTTAGCTGGGCATCCCTCTCCCTCAGCACAGTGGCCATGTAAAACCAGTTGCCCTGTGTGAAAGAACCAGAAGAAGGATATAGCAACTTCCTTCAGCTTTTGTACCACAAGCACACACACAAAGCAGAAAAGGAAGCTGTTCCCAGATGGGCAGCCTAGAGAGTAAGAACAACAGCTGTAGAGCCAGATGATGCTGAGGGCTGCATGAAATTAGTTCATGGGCTGCAGCCTCCCCTCCACTTCAGCCATAAAGGCTTTCCTATGGCTGGTATCATTATAAGTCAAAGTACTATATAGGAAGTTAACAGAAAAAGGGTTGAATAGCTGGGGTCTGAGTTGATGTATTTTTAACTTATAACATAAGAAGAGCCATGCAGGATCAGACCAAAGGTCCATCTAGTCCAGCATTCTGTTCACACAGTGGCCAACCGGCTGGCCACTGTGCAAACAGAATGCTGGACTAGATGGACCAGGAACCCACAAGCAGGACATGAGTGCAACAGCACCCTCCCACCCAAGTTGCCCAGCAACTGGTTTACATAGGCTCACTGGAGATAGCACATAGCCCTCAAGACTAGTAGCCACTGATAGCGTTTTCCTCCAGGAATTTGTCTAACCCCCTTTTAAAGTAATCCAAATTGGGGGCCATCACTACATCCCATGGTAGCGAATTCCATAGTTTAACTATGCGCTGTGTGAAGAAGTACCTCCTTTTATCTGTCCTGAATTTCCCACCAATCACCTTAATGGGATGACCCCAGGGTCTAGTATTTTGGGGTGGGGGGGAATTTCCCTTACATTATTCTTTATCTAAGTGTGTGTGTGTGTGTGTGTGTGTGTGTATGCTCTAAGCATTCTAGGATATTAGGGGTTACAAACCTAATTAATTATTTGAGATCCCAAGATAATACTATTTTGTGGTTGCTTTTTTCATTATTGATTTGCTAACAGAGCTATCTAGCAGTTGGAAATGGAAATATCTAGCAGTAATATGAAGCATGAGCACAATAGAACTTGAAAATGATTGTAATCAAAGTATTATTGCACATCCCTTTTTGGAGAAGATGCCTAAAACAGGCTGTAATCTTGCTTAGATGACTGCTTTAATTGACAGGCCATTATTATTTTACTTTTTAAAAAATGCCCACTGATGATGTAACACTGACACTTCTGCTTGATTTAGGGTTGTTGGGTTTGTTTCTTTTTATATTTTTTCAGTTTTGCTTCACAGATTTAAAACACAATAAGTTAGTTTAAATTTCTTGGCACTGAATGTCCTTAGGGAGCTTTGACAATTGAGATCTTTCATCTGTTTTAATTTGCATTGTCAGAAAAACCAGTTTCTGTCTGGCTTTGTGTGTGTTTAGAATAATAAGCACCAATTAACAGTTAAAAGGGCTTATTTTAATTTCTTGCACAACTTTTGCAAAATAGCAAAAGCGAAAATGAAGATTCTCTTCAACATATATATGGTCTCTAGTACAATGGAAAAATAAGATTTGGACTACCCTGATAATGAATAAAATAAGTTACAAGTTGCAATGGGAGAGAAGAATGAACTCTATCCAGGCTTTCCAAAAACATTGGATGCCATTTATCAATTACTGGAATAGGTTCCAGCCAGGTGATCCTGCAACTATAGAAATATTATATGTGTTTTAAGCTAAAGTACTGTGACTGTTTTGACTTATTGTACCAGAAAACAAACTAAACAATTTTATTGCCCCAGTTATATTTCAACTGGGGAAATACTACTACACAAAAAATGTTTCCGTCGAAGAAATCACATGCAACTCATGTGTAGATTGTTCTTTGTATTGATTTCAAATGTATCTCTGTGTCCTGGAAAGCTATGAAATGGTCAGATAACTACTCTGATCTTAAATGCTTATTTCTTAGACAGAGGAAGGATGAGCTGGAACAAAGGATGTCTGCTCTTCAGGAAAGCCGGAGAGAACTCATGGTTCAATTAGAAGGCCTCATGAAACTGCTCAAGGTAGAATATGTCAACTTCATATTAAGCAAAACAGAAAAGCTGTGTAGTGGTGTAATGGAAAAAAGTAATTCAAGGAAAGAGACTACTATTATTGTTATTATCAATAATAATAATAATAATAATTCACAGTCTGTACGTTTCATCCCATAAACATTAGTTGTGTGAGAAATGTCCCCTCATTTATTTCAGCAATTAATTGTTTCTGTTCCCTAGATTAATACCATGTAGTTACCCTTATCTTTTCATCCTGCAGCTTGATCATCCTTTTCAGAAAAGCAGCAGTAATAGAGACTGGATCCAAATGCCCCTTTCTCTAGATCATGAATGACTTCCTTTTTCCTTTCAGATACTAAGGAGTGGTATTGTCATTAAAGCAGCCATTTATCATACTCCATTTTATAATGTGCAAAAATTCATACCCTTGATAACAGAGTCATCAAGGAGGAGGCAGAAAACCCAACTTCAGTTATTTGCAATTTTGCAAATGTATACAATTCAGGCCTGGCATAAACCCAGCATAGTCTCACTGGACTTAATAGAGATGCACCTGTGGTGTGAAAATTCTCTTCTTTTTCTGGTAACTACCTCCTTCTAACAAGGTGCCTTCTTTCTTTGATGTAGACTTTCCATAGGAATGCAGCCATGCACAGAAAAATGGCTAGTAAACTATCTTTGTTGTTCTTGAATAGTATATAGTATTCATAGTATCTTTGAACATGAGGAGCTTTCAGAAATTTGAGGCAGATTTCTTTTGTAAGTGGAATTTGGGTACACCATTTAAGTTGAAGCTGTGGTTCTATACAGCCACACCTGTTGTTCTGTATGTACAATAAGAGCAAAAATGGAAGAGCTCTGCTGGATCTGACCATCTAGTCTAGCAGTCTGTTTTCAAAAGTGGCTAGACAGGTACCTCTAGAACAGGGGTGGGCAACCTGTGTCCCTTAACCTGATTTCCAAAGCTGTATGCAGGCAATCAGCTCCACCCACTTTCAAGCGCAGTCTGTCCTTTCCTTTGCAGCTGTCTGGGTGGGGAGGAAGAAGGGGAGAGAGAGAAGGAGGGGGAGAAAGACATAGGAAAAAAGGAGTTAGCTGCACCAATTTTTTGGCTCTGGCCTATCAACCACTGACATCTGGACCCCAATAGATCGCCCCCAAAGCAATGTGGCCCTTGACAGAAAAAAGGTTGCCCATTCCAGCTTTGCAAACAGGACATAAAGTCAACAGCTTTTCCCCATTGTCCCCCCACCCACCCACCCAGCAATTGGTGATCAGAAGCACAGTGCGCTAAGTTCAAGGGATTTGTTTTACAGAGTGTAGATAACAACAGAAACCAGGTTTTTGCCTGCTCTGAATCTTCAGTTCTCCTCTACCTTCAACTTTAAACTCCAGTTCATCTAACTCACAATGGTCCAATCTTTCCTTAGGAAGAAGAATTGAAGCAGGGAGTAAGTTATTTACCCTGTAGATGTCACACTAACTCTTAAGGAGTGCTTGTGTTATCCAAGTGTATGCTGTTTGAAATCTGCTTGAAATGCGTGTACATGCTCTGGACCAATAAATAACACTATCTTGCATGCTTTTCACCTTTTATCTGAGCAGTTTAAGTACTTCATCCAGTTAGCTAATTAAGAGTTATGGTTTCCTTGAGAAGTCAGCATAAATGTAAGGGATCTCCATTGCTCACGACTGATATAGAGGCACCTTGGGCACAAAGAGTAGTAACTTTTTTAAATACTCACAATGCAAACTATAAAAATGTGTGAACATGAGCAGCTCCCTTCTAATCTGAAAGTGCAGCAATAGTTCAGGTTGGTGAGAAATGTAGCTAGCTGAGCTGAATTTTTTTTACACTGTAATGACCTTGAAACTCCTTTCTTCTATTGCTCTCAGGCAGCTGGAAAGAAAAACATAGAAAAATTTGTCCAGCAGATATTACTGAGGGCAAAGCCCTGTTTTATTTTATGTTATTTATTTTAAAATATTTATACCCTGTCATTCCATTAAAAATGTCCAAGGAGGCTAGCAACAGTTACATTTTTCTCAGTCTCAACTGGGGTAAAAGAGCAAATATATCTCTGTTGCAGAGGGAACAAGGCCAACATCCTGCCTTGCTGCATTGCACAGCAAGACTTTCACTCCAATCCAGCTCCGGACACATATTGTTACATGTGACTGTTAGTGGAGTAATACAGTACAGATGAATGACATCCCTATTTGGATGTGCATCGGAATGCCAATGTTGTCTATCCATACTGCATTATTTTCACAGCATGCACATTCAGTTGCACGTCCCCATCCACATCCTGCCACAACTACTCAATTAGACATAATTGGATAGGACAAAGGAGCATCTCCCTAGATGCGTTCCTTCTTGTACCCTTTTCACAAAAGGCTGCGCCTTTTAGAAATAGGGTGAAAAGTTCTAATAGTGGAAGTACTTTTTGTGGAGTTGAAAGGATTTGTGAAAAAATCATCCCTTGTTTCAGCTTGGCACTCTTGCATAAAATGCAAAGTTTTACAAATGTATCACAGATATTTTGTAGTTAGTGAGCTAGGCAACTGTCCATTCCCTAGCCTATGACTTTTTCATTTATATATCCCTAAGAAGAAGTTCTCGTTCAGAACTTCAGAAACGTAAAGGTGGTATTCTGTATAGAAGATGACTAGCCAGCTAATTCTTCTTTGTGAGTTACCTTAGGTTCCACCAGAGGGTGCCACATACCAAAGACCAACAAACCAGGTTTTGTTTCAAGTGTTACTTAATGGGTGGGGATGGGAGCTCTTTGCAGGGTAAATCTAAGCTTTGTTCTTATGAGATTTCATATATGTAAAGTCAACAAGGAGGTATAGATATAATTTCCATTAAAAATGTCATTGTCTTCATGATGGTAGCTGCAACAGGAAAGGAATTGGTCTGCTGCTGAACAAAACAGCAGTATAAACTTGACTGAACTGCTCTGCCAAACCAACACTCCCTAGTTTAGACCCCAAAATGCTAAACAGATTCTTCCAGGATTACGGACCCAAAGCAGCTCCCCTGCTTCTCCTCAAAAATGGTGTGAGCTAGTCCTATTTGTGTTATCTGGGCAGTAGAATTCTAGCCACTGAAGACAGTGGGATTGCAAATCTAGGAAGAGAGTGGAGTTCTCCCGCTACTAATATCTGCATTGGAACTATGGCTGCAAGCAGTGGTAATAGCAATACTGAAGTGAATCCAAGACTTGCTGCTGACTAGCGGTTTCCAGATCTTCACCAAGGTCTTCTATCCAGCAAGGGGGTGTTTAATTACCTTCCCCTTACTGGTTCAGAGTGGAAATCCACTTTGGAGTTTCAACAGAGCCGAATGAAAACATTCCACCCTTGGCCATGACTCAGAAGAGTGGTTCCCAAAGTTTTCCCCATCCCTAGTACCAAGCAACCTAGTCCCTATTAAATGGCAAACATATTTTAGTTATAGATTCCTATCTCTGTAGTCACTGGTTAGTGTGCACGATGCTAGAGCAAGTTTGCAAAACATGTAATCCCCCCAAGCTGAATGCAGTCCATCAACTATATATGTCACCCAGTGGGCCTCAAGTAAACCTATTGCTATTGCCTACTTCAGATTACAAAAATGGAGTACCTGGTAGAGAATGTATGACAGTGAAAGGATATGGTCTTTGCATGTTCTTTAGAATCTTTTGCTAATTTCCATCTACTAACTACATGACTTTTATTTATCAGAAAAATATTACCCTTCCTTCCTGATGCCTTCATATCACTTTAGGCGGCTTACATCAGTTAAAATTACAATTGCACAATAAAACCATAGCATCAGCGGCAGGAATGATGACAGATAAAAACAATCTTAAATCAAATCATTATCTACCTGCAAGGAAAAAGCCTGCCAGAATAGAAATATCTTCAATAGCCAGTGGAAAATAGCAAGAGTTGGGGCCAGCTGAACTTTATGGAACAAGATGTTCCACAACTTGGGTGCTGCCATCGAGAAGGCACTCTCACTTGTCGCCATTAACCGTGCTTCTACCATAGGTGGGATAAAGAGAAGAGCCTCTCCACCAGATCTTCGACATTGGGCAGGTTAGTAGGGGAGGAAGTACCTTTGGGTATCTCAGACCCAAGTCATTTGGGGCTTTAAGGTGATCTCCAACACTTTGATTTGCCCCTGGAAACAAATCGGCGCCCGGTGCAGACATCGCAGGATAGATGTAACATGATTGCATGGCAAGTGCCCACTAATACCCTTTGCCACCACATACTTGACCAGCTGACATTTCTAAAGTTTCCCCTGTAGAGTGCATTGCAATAATCCAGTCATGATGTAATTAAGTTATGTGTTACTGTAGCCGTGTCTGGCCTCCTCAGGAACGAGTGCAGCTGGCACACCAGCCTAGGCTGGGCAAAGGCAGTCCTGGCTACTGCCACCATCTGAGCATCTAGGTGTAAGGCTGATCCAAAAGCATCCTTGGACTGCAAACTTAATATTTCAGGGAGAGTACTACAAGCTAAATCCAAATTCCAGAGGCCTTCTCTTTGTCTGGAATAAGCTTCAGTGTATTAGCCCCAATCCAGCCTGTTGCTGCATTCAAACTGTGATTCAAACATCAACATCTTCCTTGATATTAAGTGAAAAGAAGAAATTAGAGCTGAGTGTCATCAACATAATGATGACAATGCACTCCAAATCCCCAGACCATCTGTTGTGACTGATGTTAAACACTTTGGCATGATTTAGAGAGCCTCCTTAAGTTCACACAAAAGTTTGCATGCACTCACACTGGGGTTTGTCTCCCCACCACTACAATAGTGATTTGTGCTGTATTTTAGGGCCAAACTGCATGTTACTTTGAACACATGGCTGATGCTAATCTGCATCTCCTCCACTTCTTCCAGTGATATTTCAGCTTAAGCAGAATATGTGATATGTCATCCTCAACACACTGAACATTTCTCTTACCCATTGCCAGCTGTGGGCTTTTGAGGGTCCTTGGGCAAAACAGCCTTAATGGACCCCCTTCCTCAGTGAGTCTGCCTTCTCACTGCCATTTTCACCACCTGCTGTTGTTCTCCTCTTTCTCATCATTGCTAGCATTTGCTTCCTTGACAGACAGACAGAGAGCATGTGGACAGTGGCATCTACAGCTTCCTTCTTACCAGCATCATTGTTTGGACCAGAGCGAGAGGCAGGGGAACAAGCAGGTTGCAATAGTGAAGAGGAGGAGCAACTCGAGGGGGTGTTTTTCAGTGACCCCCTGCAGTGGGCCCTTGGCAGGCACCTAACCATACCTACCCTTGATGCTGGCCTGGCCACTGCAAGCAAGAGCCAATGAAGTAGAGCCAGAACAGAAACACTGAGCATGAGGGTGATGTGGAACACTATATATGGTTCTAGGTGCCATACCTTAAGGATGTAAACAAATCGGAATGCATTCAAAAGAGGCCAACAAAGGTGGTTTGGGAAAAACATCCTATGAGGAAATATTAAAGGACCTGGTTATGTTGAGCGAAATTAGCCTGGAGAAAAGAAGACTGAGGGGAAGAGGGAATGATAGCACTTCTCAAATACCTGAAGGGCTGTCACACAGAAGAGGGCAAATTCTTGGGGGGGGCATTGCTGCCCCAGAAGGACTTAAGTTACAGAAGAGTAGATTTTAGTTGATCATTAGGAGAAACATCTTCGTAGTAAGAGCAGTTTGACAATTGGACTAATTACTGGGAGGGGGTGGGGAAAGCTTTTCCTCATTGGAGGTCTTCAGCCAGAAGCTAGACACCCGTCTGTTGGAGTTGTCTTCGCTCTGGATTTCCTGCATCAAGCAGAGGGGTTGGACTAGATGTATTTATTTTTATTTATTATTACATTTATATCCTGCCTTTTTCCCCCTTGCAAAGAACCCAGGGCAGCTTATGTGGTCCTCCTCTCCATTTTATCCTCAAAACAACCCTGTGAGGTAGGGCAAGCTGAGAGTCAGTGACTGGCCCTGTGAGCTTCATGGCCTGGAACTAGAGCCTGGATCACCTGAGTCCCAGTCCAACACTCTAACCACTACACTACACTACACTACACTACACTGGCTCACTGGGGCCTCCACCTCTATGATGCTATGTCACACAGGCATCTTCTTTAACTAAATGTTGCCAAGAGACATGGGGAAGAGATGTGGAATCGTGTCACACATACAAAGCAACTTCTAGTTTAGACTAAAGAGTGGCTTTTAAAAATTCCCCATATTTCAAATGTGGCTTGCTTTGTGGCCTGTCAGGGCTGATTCTGGAAGGATGGGTCTTGCAGCACAGTGCCAGCACCTAAGAATGTAATATTACTTAAGTAACATTCCATTAAAGTAAATTGCAGCTCTGGTTGCTATTCCAAGTACCTGAATGTAGACGTATCCTGCAGAGAAAACCATTTATTTGGGAATATAGGGGTTAAATTTGTCTTCTCCATCCACCCCCTGCAATAGGAAAAAGAAGTCTGGATTGTTCTTTAAAGTATAAGGTTTTGCTTCACCAACCAGTAGTGTTTGGCATTTACATGCCAATTTGGACTTTTATTCGAAGAATGACACCGTACATCTAAGCCATGATGGACTGTGGATCTTTCAAAGGGAAGGCAGGGGAAAATGTCACTTTCAAACCAGCAACAAGTTCCTACTTCCATTTTTTGAATTATTACAATTACATATATACTTATAATTATTTTCTAACCATCTCCCTCCCTCCCTTTCTCCCTCCCTCCCTCCCTCCCTTTATATGCTCCTTTTCCAAAGTCATCCACATTTGCATTTTACAGAGCCAAGAAGAACCCATGTAATTCTATGTACACTGTTAAACTTTTTTTTCCTTGAGAAAAAGATTTCCTATATTGCTTTTTTTTTTTTTAATCGGTATGTCTATTTAAACTCAGAATTTTTGGCTATTTCACTTCTCCTTCCCTATGTTATTCATCTCCTTTGTTTTACTAGTGTGTGCTTTTGGCCCTATTAACTAACAAAACAAGCTGATGTATTTGCTTTCTATCAGGATGATCCTGCTATTCAGCATGAGGTAGGCATTTTCTGATGATTTGCACAGCAGGCATATAACTGGAGATGGCAGCAACCAAGCCCCTTCTCTTGAAAGTCACTCTTAACCACTCATGCCTTTTTTCCAGACCCAAGGGGCAGGCTCCCCTCGCTCCTCTCCCAGTCACACTATCAGCCGGCCTATTCCTATGCCCATCCGATCTGCATCTGCCTGCTCGACTCCAGCCCACACACCTCAGGACTCTCTGACAGGTGTGGGGGGAGATGTGCAGGAAGCTTTTGCACAAGGTAAGTTGTACAAACCATCATCAGTCAAAAAGAGGTCATAGTCAGGAAGAGTCAATAAATTCCCTATCGATGTAGATCAGTACTGCTGAGGGGGCAGGGGGATTGCTCCGCAGTTCCACAACTTCTTCCCTCACCATAAATGTATCATGTTATCTGCAAAGCAGCTTTTATCATTTAACCAAGTAATTAAAAGATTGTGTTTCAGGCAAGAAGAATCAGTGAGTGGATTGGACTCGATGGCCTTGTAGGCCCCTTCCAACCCTGCTATTCTATGATTCTATGGAATGAAACAATTGCAAGAAATTATAATTGAACCTTGTTGCTCTGTAATGAAAAACATGAGAGAAAGTATGTCCCTAACTTAACAAACCAGGCTTTCTAAATTATCCTCACCAGACACAACATCCTTTATTAATCAAGTGTACAGAAAGTTGCATTGTATTCCTTGACCATTGCAATTATACTCCTTCGTAATGTGCTATTTTGCCCTACCTTGTGTGGCGATCGTTTCTGTTGCCAACTGCTTGACGGCTCAGAGTCCCTATAGCAAAGTAGTTCCTTAGTTAGGAGCATTCATTTCCCTGTATGATCTTAGTGCTATTATCCCAAAGTGCTAGAAATTTCTCATGAGTTAGTTCCATATGGATTGCTTAAAAATGGGCTAGAAAAACAAAGAAAAAACTAATTCCTCAGTAGGTTAAAAACAACAGCAACTTGGTTTGTGAATCTACCCAAGCTTAAATCTATTTGATTGGTAATGGATTTTCTTCTTCCTTTTTCCAGACACAATTCAGACATGTAATATTTCTATACAATCAAGTCATATAGATTTTTCTCCAATTTCTCCTCCACTGCAGTCTTACACTGTTGTTGTTGTTCAGTCGTGTCCGACTCTTCGTGACCCCATGGACCATAGCATGCCAGGCCTTCCTGTCCTGCGCTCTCTCCCGGAGCGTGCTCAAGTTCATATTCATTGCATTGGTGATGCTATCTAGCCATCTCATCCTCTGCCGTCCCCTTCTCCTTTTGCCTTCAGTCTTTCCCAGCATCAGGGTCTTTTCCAGAGAGTTTTCTCGTCGCATTAGGTGGCCAAAATATTGGAGCTTCAGCTTCATTATCTGTCCTTCCAATGAGCACTCAGGGTTGATTTCCTTTAGGATGGACTGATTTGACCTCCTTGCAGTCCAGGGCACTCGTAAGAGTCTTCTCCAGCACCACAGTTCGAAAGCATCAATTCTTCGGCGCTCAGCCTTCCTTATAGTCCAGCTCTCACAGCCATACATTACTACTGGGAAAACCATAGCTTTGATTAGATGGACCTTTGTCGGCAAGGTGATGTCTCTGCTTCTTACTATGCTGTCTAGGTTGGCCATAGCTTTCCTCCCAAGGAGCAAGCGTCTTTTAATTTCATGGCTACAGTCACCGTCTGCGGTGATCTTGGAGCCCAAGAAAGTGAAATCTGTCATTGCTTCCATTTCTTCCCCTTCTATATGCCAGGAAGTGATGGGGCCAGATGCCATGATCTTAGTTTTTTTTAATGTTGAGTTTCAAACCAGCTTTTGCACTCTCCTCTTTCACCCTCAACAAGAGGCTCTTTAGATCCTCTTCGCTTTCTGCCATTAGGGTGGTATCGTCTGCATATCGGAGGTTGTTGATAATTCTCCCAGCAATCTTAATTCCGACCTCTGATTCATCCAACCCGGCATTTCTCATGATGTACTCTGCATATAAGTTAAATAAGCAGGGTGACAATATGCAGCCTTGTCGTACTCCTTTCCCAATTTTGAACCAATCGGTTGTTCCATGTCTGGTTCTTACTGTTGCTTCTTGACCCTCGTACAGGTTTCTCAGGAGACAGGTAAGGTGGTCTGGTACTCCCATCACTTTAAGAATTTGCCACAGTTTGTTGTGATCCACACAATCAAAGGCTTTAGCGTAGTCAATGAAGCAGAAATAGACGTTTTTCTGGAATTCTCTTGCTTTCTCCATGATGCAGCGAATGTTGGCGATTTGATCTCTAGTTCCTCTGCCTCTTCGAAACCCAGCTTGTACTTCCGGTAGTTCTCGGTTCGCATACTGCTGAAGCCTAGCTTGTAGGATTTTGAGCATCACCTTGCTGGCATGTGAAATGAGCGCAATTGTGCGGTAGTTTGAACACTCTTTGGCGTTGCCCTTCTTTGGAATTGGAATGTAAACTGACCTTTTCCAGTCTTGTGGCCACTGTTGAGTGTTCCAGATTTGTTGGCATATTGAATGCAGCACTTTAATAGCATCATCTTTTAGGATTTTAAATAGCTCGACTGGAATACTGTCATCTCCGCTAGCTTTGTTGTTACTAATGCTTCCTAAGGCCCACTTGACTTCACTCTCTAGGATGTCCGGCTCAAGTTCAGTGACCGCACTATCATGGCTATCAGGGACATTCAGATCTTTCCTGTATAGTTCTTCTGTGTATTCTTGCCACCTCTTCTTAATGTCATCTGCTTCTGTTAGGTCCCTGCCTTCTTTGTCCTTTATCATGCCCGTCTTTGCACGAAACGTTCCCTTGAGATCTCCAATTTTCTTGAAGAGATCTCTAGTCTTTCCCATTCTGTTGTTTTCCTCGATTTCTTTGCATTGTTCATTTAAGAAGGCCTTCTTGTCTCTCCTTGCTATTCTCTGGAACTCTGCATTCAGTTGGGTATATCTTCCCCTTTCTCCCTTGCTTTTCGCTTCCCTTCTTTCGTGAGCTACTTGTAAAGCCTCATCAGACAGCCACTTTGCTTTCTTGCATTTCTTTTTCTTTGGGATGGATTTCATTGCTGCCTCCTGAACAATGTTACGGACCTCCGTCCATAGTTCCTCAGGCACTCTGTCTATCAGGTCTAATCCCTGAAATCTATTCCTCACCTCCACTGTATATTCATAAGGGATATGATTTAGGTCATACCTGAACGGTTTAGTGGTTTTCCCGACGTTCTTCAATTTAAGCCGAAATTTTGCAAGAAGCAGCTCATGATCTGAGCCACAGTCAGCTCCAGGTCTTGTTTTTACTGACTGTATGGAGCTTCTCCATCTCTGTTCTATATTGTTCTAACCCATATGCATGTTATTCTAGGCTAGTGGCACCATCGTTAAGGGTGCAGTCTTAATGTCCCTTAGTGTCCCAGGGCCTTAAGATACTGCAGACCTCGCTTTCCACCCATCTGCAAGTGGAGAAGGGTCCCGCACAAGGCCTCCTTGTTGCAGCAGCAGAAACTTCAGTGCTCTGGCAGTAGGGTGAAAAAGTCCCCAGCTCTGGAGTTGGCATACTTCATTCCCCTCTCATTTGTGTCCGTGGGAGGGAATTTTAAAAAGGAAGAATGGGGGCAGAAAATCTCCCCACCACCACCACCACCTTCTGCCCTGGGTGGTGCAATTCTCTCCCCAACCCCCCAGCCCACCTTGGATTGCTCTGCCTTCCACTGGTTTCTGCTTTCCTACATTGCACAGCATTGAGCTGTGGTTACTGTGCAGTGTAGGAAAGCAGAAACCAAATCCATATGAAAGCAAAATTTTAGCTCCCTAAAAGATCTCAAATGTGTCTTTTTATTTGCTACGCTGCAATGTAATTACATCCTGAGTTGTTAACCTTGCATGGAGTAAAAAGAGCTCTAAACATAAAGTATACTTCGCTGAAAATATTTAGTACTTTTTTCCTCTTCTATCTCAGGTGCAAGGAGAAATTTAAGAAATGACTTGCTGGTAGCAGCAGATTCAATCACCAACACTATGTCTTCTCTGGTGAAAGAGCTGAACTCAGGTCTGATGATTTAAAGCACAGTTAGGCTGTAATAGTTTAAAATGTTTTTTTTTTTAAGTGCAGCCTAGAAAAAGGCATGTATGTATGTTCCATCGAACATTTTCTAAGATGTAAAGATAGCAGCTTCCCATACCAGCCTGCCAGTGTCTTAATATCTTCCACTGAGTCCCTAGTCCAAGTGACTTCCATATCAAGTATGCTGTGTAATTACAAAGGAGAGTGCTTTCTTTGTAGAGGCACTGCAGCTTTGGAATGTCCTCCCTAAGGAGGAATAAACTGAAATGAGGACAGTTGCCCCAATCCAAGGTAACTGGAATGTAGCAATAGGCCATGCACCTGTTGCTGTGTTCAAGGAACTCCCCTTGCTTTTAACAGATGGTAAGTGTTGACAGGTTTGCCATACAGCAGCAATAATCTTTTGTGTATGAAGTAAGGTGCCATGACTTAGGTCTTCTATACACAAGGCTTTTATTGTGCGTGCATGATGGGTCATTCACAGTACTTTGTGGGTCCTTTTCATGACATCACCCTCCAGAGCCTCTCCCATGCTTTGTGACCCTTATTGTGGCTTTTTTCTTAATGGGGATAACCCACTATTTTTTAAATTGCATTTTGAAGCACTCCAACGGCTCTGTTTACTTCTGCAATTCCGCTATACCACAGCTATAGCACAGTGCCATCTAGTGGCTGTATAATGAAACATACAGAACTTGCAGAGAAAGGAAATCTCTGAAAGAAAGCATGTGTAAAGGAGTCGATCTTAATGCCGCAAAGGATCCGGAAGCAGAAGCCCTGGTAAAGGTGCAGGATAAAAGCTTGGTGTAGAGAAGCCCTTAGTGCTACACAGGTAATGCAAGATGCAGTTCTATATAAAAGAGATCCAAAGTTGTGTCAGGGTTTGGACAAAAATGTTAAGGGGTAATCCATTGATTCAACTGTGGATAGCCCAGCTGATCCCCTAGTTGGTGACTGGGAATCAGTAATAAATAGCAAGTGTGAACAGTACAGGACTGAAATAGTTAACTCAGTAAAACTGTACAAACGGATGTATTTTTAGCAATTTCAGCAACTCAGTCTATGCTAGAAATAGGAGAGAAACATGCTAGAACTCATGTAACCATAGTACCATCATCACCTTTCTTCCCACAGAAGTTGGAAGTGAAACAGAGAGCAATGTGGATTCTGAATTTGGTCGGACTCATTTTGAAGACCTTGTTCCATCACCAACTTCCGAAAAGGCTTTCCTTGCACAGATCCATGCCCGAAAGCCAGGCTACCTTCACAGTGCAGCTGCCACTGGAACCATTCGTAGTGATATGTGGGTACTCCCCCACACACTCTTGCTCTCTCTTATTCTTTTTTTCTTTCTTGCTACATATTATATATTCTCTTTTGTCTTCAATAAGACAAGCTAAGCAATCAAGTTATGTACATGTAATATTGAATTGCTCTCTTAATCAAATATTAAGCCAAGAAGAGCAATAAGGGTTGTTTTTAAGTCCAATTAAAAAATCTCACAAGGCCTTGGTAGGAAGAACTTGCAGTGATTTTAGCTTTGAAATTCAGCATTGATGCCCTTTAGGAATATTTCTGAAAACAAAAATGGAAATGGAGCCCTTTTAGAGGAAGATGAATTTAGCAATAGCTGACCCTAGCCAAAGGAAAAGGAGTATTTCCAACAGATACGCTGGAAATGTACACATATTTTTACTTTCCTTGGGATGAGAAAAAGATGGGCTGTTTTCTGCTGAAGATCAGGGTGTTGCTGTGATTTCAGATGTGAATCTAGGGTCTGATCAATAATTGAAGTAATGTCAAAAGCCTTTGGTCAGGATCCAAAGAACCACACATCATTCTAGTCATGTGTGCCAATGGGAACTTTGGGCTTATTGGTATGCACTCAGAAAATTTGGGGACCAAGCCCATAAGACACAAATCTGCATAAAATCTGCATGTGTGCTAATTTAGGAATTTATATATTTAGGATTTATTTAAAATTCACAGGAGGCAAAGCGATCCAATTAATTTTTCATCAAATTAATTTTTCAATTAATTTGCGCCCAAAGCCAAATCAACCCTAACCAATTGAAGATGGTTTTATTAAGCTTAATTGCCTTGTGGGGGGAGAGATGTTGCACCATGAGGGAAGGGGTGAGTTAACCTTTCCCTCTCCAGCTGCAGTCTCCCTTGAAAGTTGCCTTGTCCATAGCAATTGAGAGAAAAAACCTGTTCATTGGCACCAGTAGACACTCAAGGCTCTGTGGAATAGGTCTGGGCCCCTGGGAAATAGATTCAGGGCTGGGGCACCATGGGTCCAGGCCTAGCAACACACTTGGGCTTATGTTCCTCAAAAGTTTACCCCCTCCCTCCCTATGCCACACAACAAAACTGCTTTTGAAACTTTCAAAAGTAGTGTGTGGTATAGGATGGCAGTTTGCTGTTCAGAGTAAAAAATCTCCCTGGTCGTGCCCAACATGTTGGGCATGGCTAAAATAGCTCTTTGGATCCTGACCTCTGTATGGCATTATTAATGCCAAGAGGTGCAAGGGATGGCTTGACTGCTTGGAACCAGAAGTGCTATTTCTTTACTTCTAATCCCCACAGTCCAGTGCATCACCCTCTACTGGTCCCTACGTGGTCGTGCAGTGGACAGGAACCAGTTCAACCTACATAGTCCACATTGTTAGCTTTCTGCATTCACTGTGAGTGTTGTAGGTAAACTAGTATTTGTCCATCTTCAGGACACTGCCTGTGTTTTCAGCTGTGTATTCCAAAGCCTGGACATAGTGCTGAGTGGAGGGCTGATCTACACGTTCAGCTAAGAGAGCAATCCTATGATACCTGGAGAGTGTCCCAGGGACGATAGGATTTTTGGGAGTCCCCCTCCCAAAGCTGTAGACACTGCTATGACATCAGGAAGGGGACTCGAAAATCCAGTCCTGATCTCTCCCCCACCCCTTGCAGCCGCCTTGGAAAGAACCGCACCTGCTACTTTTTGAGGTCACAAAGTGGTTTCAGAGAACTGTAGAGGTTGAAAAGGGGGCTTCCTGGTGTGTGGTGAGAGGAAAGGCAAGGATACAAGAAATGCTATGGCCACTCCAGCCCCAGTGGAGCTCCTGCCAGCATGACTCCTCTAGATGTGCTTAGGGACCCTTCTAGAGAGAAAAAAAAGTGGGGGATGGAGAGGCAAAAATTGCCTCCATCACTCCTCCTGCTCTGCCAGCCCAGCAGGGTTCAGGGTCTCAGAGTTCCTAGGCTTCCATTTAACAGGGGCACAATCCACAGATTTGCACCCCAAATTACTTGTTCCTTCCTGGATTGATGGTCACATTTTTAATGCTCCTATGTTGAAAAAAAACACCCTCCCTACAAGTAGAAATCTAGCATATCAGGAAAGAGCTAGGCAAGAATCTGTCTTCATGATGTGCTAGTTTAGTACATGCAGGGGGTTTTTTACACGGGGAAGTGTTTATAAATGCAACCCCCAACTTTTAGTCTGACATGGTACTGTCCAGGGAGGAATCTTCAGTTTGATACTGCTGAACATGTAGCATCTGTTATCTAGTAATTATCCTAGAATGTACTGCAGGTGGGAATCTCCTCTCCATGTGAGTAATCAAAACCATCTGAAAGATAAAGTGTGTGAGGGAAGGTACTAGGAAATAAACCCCCAGTTCTGAAGGAATGCATAAGCAGTTAAAAGAAAAAGCACAAAACTGATCTTGTATTTCAAAATTCATGAGGACAGCATAAGTGCTTTAGGGAATTTTAGCATTTGTTTTTATTTTAGGAAGCTATTTATTAATAATTGCATTTAGGGTTACAGAAGATGGAGACCCTTACGTTAGAGCAGATGATGAGAACTATGAAAATGATTCTGTCCGCCAGCTAGAGAATGAGCTCAAGATGGAGGAGTATTTGAAGCAAAAGCTGCAGGATGAAGCTTATCAGGTAAAAAGGAAATAAGAGCTCAACAAAATTATCTAGGTTAAATTAGAACCAATAAATTACTATGTGCTAAGTTTTATTTCTGTTGGATCAGAAGTGCATTCTTTGTATGGTGAAGAGGCTTCAGATTCCAAATAATACTTTCACTCATTAATTTCTGTCTGTGAGTAATCAGGAAGTACATTATGTACTGAAAAGAATAAGACTGACATTAACCTTCACAAGCTGTTACTTGGTGCATCACAAATGCTAGTAACATTCTCTGTCAACAAGGTGCTTTTTACTGAATCACAATGGGAGTGGAGGTTGGCTCACACAAGCATGTTTGGCACTGTAGAATAAAGTGATGATTTGCATGTGTGAATGAGCCATCACAGATTTCATCTCCACAGGTCCAACTTTTATATTGTCCAATGCCATCTCACAGTGCTTTTCAGTGGAGCTAAGAGCTGATTTCAAAAGCCAATTAGCCGTCATGCAACCAAAAAACCAAAAACAGATGGTCGGTCCAGTCCTGTGGCACAACTAAAATGGTTGCTGCTATGCCAAAGCATAATTAGCTGGAATCCTGTGCTCCCCCAGCACAGTCAACAGCACAGTCATAGCAGCACAAAGGAAGCACTGCAGCAGTGGCCGCTCCCACAGAGTCCCCGGCAATTCTGTGGCCACATACTGATTATAACATCACTCCGACAACGGCCAGTGGGAGCTGGTGGTTCTGATTTCATTGGGGCTGTGAATCAGAACCAGCCAGAACTATGAAGGAGCTATCTAAGGTGCTGAACCCTATCCCCAAAATGTATTTCAGCACTTTGGATAGCTCCTTTAGAGTTCTGACTGAAACCCCGAGCGGATTTGCAGCCCCATGGAAATTGGAGCCACCAGCCTCCACTGGGCATAATTATGCATGAAAGGCACGAGTCAGCACAAATTTCTCGATAGCATCAATCAACCCACTCCACAAGCATACTGCCGGGAAAAGCCCACGGTGTATCCAGGGGTTCAGAGAATAGCAACCCATGCCTCCCCTAACTACTGGCATGAGATGTAGTAGCAATCCTATCCTCACCCACCATAAGGCTGGGACAGGACATAAGATTGCACCTTATGGTGCAATCCTGCTCTTGAGCATGTTAAGGACAGGATTGCATCATAAGGCTGCAATCCTTGGCACAGTTAGCTGGGAGGAAGCCACATTAATAATAGTGGGACTTATTTTGAAACACACATTCATAGTGTCAGGCTGTATGGCCCTCATTGGTGTGGGGGGGGGGAAATGGTTAAGTTATGCCACATATAAGGCTTATTACTAGAATTAGGGTACTTTCTCTTGAGTTGAAGCTTTGAACAATATGAAAATGCACTTTCTGTTTCACTATATGTAAAAAATACTCCTTGAACAGGGTAGATTTGCTCAGGCCAAGAAGGTGGTGCCACGTACTTAATCATCATTTTGTTCCAGGTACACATGCCTAGAAAATAATGCTGTAACTGAACAATTGATTGGCTAGAACTTAGTCATTATTTATTTATTTAAATACATTTCTATACCTCCCAATAGCCAAAGATCTCTGGGCATTCACAATAATTAACAGTTCTTGAATTACATCTGCCTATCAAAGAAATCACATTCCTTTGGTACTACAAACAACTCTAGGAGGAAGAATTAGAAGAGATTCTTCCTTTCATAGTTGATCTAGCTTTGGAGTTTGTAGCAAATAACATTTGTATTCGGAACAGCAAATTCAGTGCTTACCCCCTCCTGCTCCTATTGGCAATAGAACCGTCTTATAGTTTCTTCTTGCACGCAAGCCTCTTTATTTCCTGTATACTATTATCGCATGCCAACACTCTCTCACCTCTCTTGTGCACCGTTATCTATGGAATGCTACACTGGTTTGGCTGCTCACTTCTTCAGTTTTCTTTTTTTATTCACAGGTCAGCTTGCAAGGATGAGTAACTATCCTTGTATTCTCCCCTCAAAGTAAGTATTATGTTAGTCTAAAACTCTTGTAAGCAACTAGTTTTACTAGCAGGCCACATTGAATGGGTGCATGTGTGAAGGGGGAAAGTAGCCAAACCCAAGTCCCAAAGAGGACTACTGGCAAATCCAGACATCCTTCATCTCTTTCCCTTCATGTTACCTAAGAAAGAGCATATATACCAGAGTGCATAACCAAAAGGAGAAAGCCTTCCATTGCTAGCACATTCTAGTTGGTATCTCTGTGTGCTCTCTTGCTCTTGCCAGGAAGGCAAGTGGAGAGGCATACAGTGAGAGGGGGTTGTTTACCTCACTCATGTTTATGTTTCCAACTCTCCCTTCATCGATTTCAAGAAATCCAGAGGGGAGGCAGGTAGAGAGGAGCTTTGCAGCTGTAGAATCTATGGTACCCCACAAACACCAGATTGGACCTAGAGATGCTGACTTCTAGTCTAGTAGAATGATTTGAGATAAATTTTGGCACCTTGTAATTTTAAGTTCCATCTAAAATGTATAGTCAACGTATGTTCTGCATACATTAACTACTCAACTCATGCAATCGCCCACAGTTCTCACAAGGGTAGCATTAAAAGCATTTATAACTTGCTGTTTGTTCTACTCATAGTTAAGTAACAGGACTAAAATGCATCCCACCAACCTTATTATTGCATACTCTTTCAGCACTAGTGAAATTGCCCTCTGTCCCTCTCTGCAGGAGTGTTGTGTCAATAACTTTTCCTCTGTTCTTAAGAAAGTGAACTTTCACACAATGTGTGTGTGTGTGTGTGTGTGTATGTGAGAGAGAGAGAGAGAGAGAGATTGAGCAGCTAAGATGTTTGGCTAACCTAGGGAATATTAATCACAATGAACTTTCACTCACAGTTTGTTCTGCTGCAACTGGACTTATCCACTAGGTGTGAGAAATCAAAGATCATGGTGCTGACCATATCCTTGTGGTGGTTTTGTGTATTACAGAAATAATAGAAACTTTTGTTTATATAGGAACTAGGGTGCTATAGCCTAACTCCAGAAAGATGTACAGTTCAAGATGTTGTTGTACACCTTCACATTTACTCTCTACCAGTGTATTGTAAATCTCTTGCAGTTCTACTGTAATTGTTCAGACAGAACTTGCTCATACTGAGCTGTACTGAGAAAGCTAAGTGGCTTGTCTTTGTGGGCTTGATAACATAAAACTATAGCCCCAGGATACCAATGTACACTTTCTACTCATTTTATATTTGTCCAAGATAATACTCTTAAGAGGAATGATATGGAAACCTGCCCAAAATAATTGTTCCTATTTTGGTTCAACTGATTTCAGTTTATAAACCTGTTGTTTGGATGCAAGCTAACTGGCACCTACTCTGATTTGTTAAAAAGTGCCATCATGAGTTATATGTCAGGTCCAGCTTGCTCTACTTTTGAAAACGATATTTTGTAAGCTGTGTTACAAGATTTTTACCAGCCAGATTCTTTTTTTTTTTTTTAATTCCTGTTTTGCTTTAAACAACTTGCATGTTGATGCCAGGATAGGATTATTCCAGAAGCTTTGTTGAATCTCCCTTTATGGTTTATAATGTGTAACAGAGGTATAGATGTTTCGAGAAATTTAAAATTAGCTTTAAAAGCTCAAAATGTAGCTGAGCAGCCCACTCTAGAGAAAATCAGTCACATTGAAGTCTCATTAAAGTCAATAGGAGTTAAGTTAGTTGCAACTATCGTAATTCAAATTGCTAAATCAGCACCATATTGAATCACATCGCTTCATGATATTTGAATTCCTCTGCAAGGTTTAATTCTTTCTGCATACAAGAGAAGTAGCAACAGCTGCTTATGTTCTTGTTCAGATAAACGTCTGGCTGGCAGCACATCAATATGCAAGACTAGAAGCTTTTTAGGTTTTCTTGTTTCCATTAATCATGTACAGCTATTTCCCCACTTCAAAAATAGATCATGTTTTGTCCGCTTTATTTTAGTCATTTACAGAATGAAGTCAAGATTTTATTGTAGAACTGAATGTTTGTGCATAGTATTTCAAATAAAGACAAATGAACCAAAACAAATACATCTTGGAAAATATGCATGTTCAAGCAGCCTTCCAGGTACATACCTGATGCAGAGACACATCTAAATGGCCATCACAGTTATCTGCATCACATATGGGCATATTACGAAGCTCAGACTGCAAGAGATGCTAGCCTAAACCTACAAAGGAGAGCTGAAAGAATCTCCTCCTCACAGGGCCAGGTGAAATAAAAAGGAAGCATTGGTCTCTTCAACCTGGGAATGGTTGAGGAGGGTCCTGGACAGACTCCAGTTTCAGTCATATGCATATCCCAAATGAGTTATTTGCACTAACACATCAGTCTGCAATCTGGATCTACTGTTTCAACATGGTGGGTGGTTCTACTCCTACACTCTAAGATGTGTTTTATTTGCACAAACCCTGATCCAACAATCCATTGTGCTTGCGGGAGCTCTGATATACTCATAGAGCTTCCACGTTCTTTTCAATGGAGGGGCCAGGGCCACTCATACGTTGAGTAGCCCTCTCTACTCAAGTACAGGGAATTCCCTATGTCCCTGAATAAGCTGTTTGAGAGGGTGGTTGCTGGGCTACTCCAGTCTAGACGCTCTTGAATGCCAATGATTATCTGGATACATTTCAGTCCAGTTGCAGGCTTTGACTTGACATGGGATCAGCTTTGATTGCCCTGAGGTATGACCTTGGCTAGAAGAAGGCAGGGGTAGGGTGTCCTGTTAATTCTTATAGACCTCTAAGTGGCTCTCAATACCATCAGTCATTGTATCCTTCTAAAGCAGCTTTCTGAGGTGAGGATCAGGAGTATTTCACTTCTGTGGTTTCATTTTCTGGACAGTCATTTCCAGAAGGTGTCACTGGAGGCTACTGCTCTGCCCCATGGCAGTTGTGCTGTGGTGTGCTGCAGAGCTCTATTTCTCCTCCCCATGCTATTCAACATCTGCATGAAACCACTGAGTGGGGTCCTCCTGGGGTTTGGTATAACTCTACTTTGGACTGGATGAGGACCAGTAAATTTATGCTCAAGTTAGACAAGATGGAGGTACTGTTACCAGGTAGTTTGTCTAACCTGAGATGGGGGTGTTCTACTTGTTTTGGAAAGGGTTGCACCCCCTCTGAAGGATGAGGTTCACAGTCTGGGAGTGCTATTACATCCAGCTTGGAGGCCCAAATTGAGTTCCATGGCATGAAACAGCTTTCACCATGAGAGACATGATAGAGGTATGCATGGTGTGGGGAAAGGGAGAAAAATGTCTCCCTATCCACTATCTCATAATACTAGAATCCAAGGTCATCCCATTAAGCTGATTGGTGGGAGCTTCAGAACAAATAAAAGGAAGTACTTCTTCATGCAGCGCATAGTTAAACTATGGAATTCACTTCCACAAGATGTAGTGATGGCCACCAATTTGGATGGCTTTAAAAGGGGATTGAACAAATTCCGGGAGGAGAAGGCTATCAATGGCTACTAGTCCTGATAGCTATATGCTACCTCAGAGGCTTCTGCTACTCTGCGTACGTACACCAGTTGCTGGGGAACATGGGTGGGAGAGTGCTGTTACATTTATGTCCTGCTTGTGGGTTTCCCATGAGCAGCTAGTTGGCCACTGTGTGAGTAGAATGCTGGACTAGATGGACTTTGGTCTGATCCAGCATGGCTCTTCTTATGTTCTTACCAGTTTAAGC
Source organism: Heloderma suspectum (assembly GCF_057233095.1). Taxonomy (NCBI): domain Eukaryota; kingdom Metazoa; phylum Chordata; class Lepidosauria; order Squamata; family Helodermatidae; genus Heloderma; species Heloderma suspectum. Next base: position 71,388,336 of record NC_139461.1, on the reverse strand, counting down.
TGGTGCACCAGTGCAGCCCCTCCTGACAGAGGAAATCTGGCCCCAGCTATCCAGGCTGTAAGGAACATTCATTCCATTTGGCCAAATGCACAGAGCAGGGTAATAAGTGCTAAAAGCAACGAACAAGTAATGTGCAGGAGCTCTGTATATACCATTATGGGCATGCAGAGCTCTGGATCAGGGAAGCACTGTAGACTGATAGCTTTTTGTTTTCCCACTAATATGCATCAGGCAATATACAAGCTTAACAGTATGTCCCTGTACATTATGACAGTGGCTGCCATCAAATTTCTGTTAAATATTTCTTGACAGGAAAGCTGCAGTCAAATGGACAACGAAAGTGATATAAGAACTGAGGAGGAGGAGGAAGAGAGCTGCACTCAGACTGATGATAGAGATAGCCTGGCTGCCAGCTTTATAGAAGAAGTGAAACAACATGTGCAGCATCTCTGACATAAGTTAACCAACTAGATCTGAAGACTGTAGCACATTACTTTTGTTCTACAAGTTGTAGTTTGTAGGTGTTTGTTTTGAAGAAGAAAAAATAAAAGATTTTTATTTAAAGCTAACTTATATCAGCAACATCTTATGTAACATGGCTCATTACTGGTGAAGAACACAGGCTGAAAAATGCTGTTGTTACAGTTAACAGCAGAACTAACAAAACACAAGCCCTTTGCACATACTGTTGAACCTGTTCAGTTTACAATGACAATATTAATACTGTTTATATTAGGAGTTTGATTTCTGAATAGTTTGAGATTTTAAAACACTTTCCTACGCACTGTACATTGTTTTTCCACAGAGGAAATTTTAAAAGCTACAATGATGCATTTAACACTGAATGAATATACTCCTGAGTGTACATATTTATAGCCCAAAAGCTAAGTATTAGACTATGGTTGCAATTCTGAATCCAGTTGCATGTGCTGAAATCTCATAGATATCAATGGGATTTAACTGCACATGACCAGGTGCAGGATTGCAACCTTGGATTACAATTTGTTTTACAGTCTTTCTGCAAAAAAACAAAAACAAAACAAAAACAGACTTGTACAAAATGCACTACAAAGTATCTCTATGATTTAGGGCTACTACATAACTTAGGAATGTTTTCTTTCAAAGTAATCTAACAAATCAGCCATAGAAGTTAGTGTAAATATTTTCTTTCCAAATAGATATCATATACAAAAGGCAACATTCAAATAATATAGAATCTAGTTTTTAAAATCAGCACAGATCTTCTTAAAACTGTGAACTATGTTATAAAGCTGTTTATAAACCACAGGTGCCATAAAATCCCTACACTAACGTTACGTATAATCTTTCATAGTATTTGTTTTATTGCTGTTGTAGAACTTTAGTAAGCATGTGTTCTTTCACATTTCTCCATCCTTCATATCCTGTTTGTTGAGGCCTTCAGCTTTAAATGTACAGGCTTTAAAAGTGCGCTTGCAACTATTTTCTTTTATTTCTGAATGTGCATTGCCTTAGCCAGCCACCAGATGTTCTGCATGCATTCTTGGAAATGTGTAGCGAGACTTTCTTTCAGGGCTGAATGAGGATATTAGCTATCTGTGATAAGCACAGGAGGGAAGAGTGCCCTTAAAAAAAAAAGATATATAATTAAAATGATGTCCCTTGGATTAACTCTTAACATCCTATCTCTCACTACAGCAGTGAGAAGAAAGATCATGGGCCTTCGTTGCATCAGGATTATAAAAGGGGGGAAATGTTGCAATGATTTTTTCCAGCTTTTGTTATGCAGTGAATTAGCTTGTAACAACTCACATCAGTGATCTTTTAGTTAGGAAGAAAACAGTATGCCAGGGTATTGATGAAGGCATTTCATACATGGTACAACAATGCTAATATCAGGCATCAGTTTAGAACAGGCTCAATTCTATAAATCCTGATTTTCATAGAAAATGTAGTTTTACTAACAGTACTTTTTCCAAAGAGCTTGCATACAGTTTTGTCCAAATTAGAAGTTTTATCTGCCTGCCGATTCTACAAGGGATAAGCATTAGACAAAGGTTATTTAGCTACTGTTCACATATGTACAAAATCATTGTATATATTTCAGCATTGTCTCTAAGTAGTCAAATCACAGAATTCAGACAACTGCAGAAAATAAAATAGGTTTACATAGAGACACCCCCAACCCCACCTTTGCAATAACTAATCTTTACTCCTATATCTATCAACCTGACATGGTGGGCACTATTCATAACCTGTGACAGCTTACCTCTCCTACACCCTTTTCTCAGGAACTGGTTACCCTCTACTAGTGCCTAGCACTCATCAGTTAAAACTACTACAGTATATTGTTAAATCTTGCTGATACCTCAGGACTCCAACCAGATATTTCCTGAAGAGAAGCAAAATGGAATAGAACATAGCTATATCCAAATGATCCAAATTCAGCCACATAACTACAGTTGGAGTGTTAACCTTGTTGCTTTAACACCAACCTTTATTTGTACATCGACACTGCATGTAAGATCCATGCATGAGTCTAAGCACTGCAAGATCTGTATAGCACTATTATTGTCTTCACAACCCCAGCACCATTCGCTCAGCACTGGTTTCGGCACAGAATCCCCAAGCAGAGCTTTAGGTGGCCTCTTGTACTCTGGAACTCAAAGATTAAGCACTGTTTTATTTGCCTCTCCAGAACCAAAACCTGGTTTCACTATGTTACCCAGCTGTTAAGCTGGCAATGGCCCAGCAAGGGCAATGCTTTCCCCTGATTTCTCTCCAACATGTGGTAGGGAAGTGGGAGTGCGGGAATCCAACCTCTGTGGCTACCAGACACCAACATGCAGGCATAACATTTGAATTAAAGTGTACATGCTTAAAACCCCACAGATGTCGGTCCAGATCACATGGTCAATTCCCAGATTTTATTTGGGATGTTAGTTGTGCTGCTGAGGCATTCAGGAATTAGATTTTATGCATGTGCCCTATTCAAACAGGCGCAGATGTGGATGTCTGGTGGGACAGGTATGCCTGGTGGGTGGCACAGAAAGGCACAATCTCCCAAACTCAGAGACACTTACACACATGTAAGAGTGGTTAGGTGAGAGTTTTGTCCCAACTGGACCTATGTTTTAGCCCACTCAGTCCTTGTCTGTTTGTTCAACTTGGTTTGGATTGTGGATTGTGAACTTTAAAGTTACAGAAATGGTTGAACTGGCCTTTTATGTACGGCCAGTTATTGCAGCCAAAAATTAATGATGGATTGTCAATGGAAAGGTGGTTAGGAGGCAGGAATCAGAATGTGAAGATTAATAGGATTCTTGAATGTTGAAAGAAAAGATGGAGGATAGATACTCTGTAAGTAGTAATGTTAATTAAAAACTGCATTAAAAGGTGCGTGGCCTTTGTTGTGATAATATGTATTTTCTTATAAGCATGAGACAAAAATGTTGCACCATTATTTAGCACAGTTGTCTGCCTTTACTTTAATCATCTCCCATTCTTATTAGTTTCGTAGAATTGCTGTAGATATATATTGTAAATATTGCAACTTCAGGTTGCAACAGTTAGGTTGGTTCAATTCAGTGCAAGGAGCCTTGAACGACAAGCACTCCACTGTGTTCTGAGAAGAGAGGGCATTTTTACTTGCGAACCAAAAATGTATGAAGAGTTACATCTTGAGGCTACTAACTGTCTGATGTTTTTAACTACTGTTATTTCTCACTAGTCCAGACAGACACACACTACAAATTTCACATTATTCATTGGTATTGTAAACAACTATTATTGTATGGGGGGATTTTGTATTGCTGTTAAGTATTGTTTTGTGTGTGTGCGTGTGTTCAAACCTACTGAGGACATGTTATATTTTGAAGTGATTAAACTATTTAATTGTGTGTCTATATTTTGGAATGGAATTATTTCTTCATTAAAAAGAATTTTTAAAAGTAATTAATCAAGCCTCAGTTTTTGTTGTTTACTCTGGCTTAGGGATTCATTTCCCCCCAGGTTAGGTGAATTCTTCCTCAGGCTCATACAGATAACTCAGTGTGAATTTATAAAAGCATTTCTGTCCAACTGTTCTTTTTTAACAATAATTTCCAAGTAAACTAATATCCAGAACAAAAAATAATCATGAAAGTTTTAAATGACAAAAAATCAAGACCAGACAGGAGGATCAGATAAGATTACCAACATCAAGATAGCCAGATATGAGACTCCAGTTAAGCCAGAACAAAAATGCCTTCAGGTGGTACTGGAATAGCATCAGGGAGTTCCACAATCTGGGCATCACAATGAAAAAATACTATACCATTAAGAAAACAGCATGGATGCTATTTTGTCTTGATTGGTAATGAATACACTTTCAGGGGAGTCAGGAGCTATAACTCCACTAGAAACATTAGAATTGCTATCTTTTTTTTCCCCTCTCAGGGCTTCAATGGGCAACATTCAACATCATGCAAGCAGACTTTTGCTTGTGCAATAGGACTTTCCCTTCCTCTCCTCCTCCCTGCACTCTCACAAATCGGGGTGGGGGGTGGGGGGAATCCGTTCTGCCAACTTTGTCCATTCCATTTTACTGGATTTCACCCAATGTCTTGTATGTCATTCAGAAATTCAGCAGGTGAGAATTTCTACCTGTCCCACAGCTCTTTTAAAAGCAGAGGAGCTCTGCCAAAAACAGGTGACAGCCCTTCTCTAGTAAAAATATTAGTACTTACTGACTGATAGTGACTCTAGTTTTGGATACACCCCCTACTTTTGAACAGGAAAAGTATAGCTTGACCATTCCGTCTTACATGAAAATCCAACTAAGAGCAAGCCCTGCCATTAGCAGAGCAAGGTTGCTGTTTCAGGCAGCTGATTTTGGATGTCAGGAAAGGACAGCAAATGATATTTATTTTTGTTGTGTCTTAAATACTAGGAAAGGTGGGGTTTTCGTCCTTGGGTATCAAAATAACTTGACTGGCCTTGGGTACTATGGCTATACACCTTGACTTGGGGGAAAAGGCACCATATCCTGCTCTGCTTCAGGCAGCATAATGTTTTGGGCTGGCCTTGTGTGTTACTAAAAAATGAAAGTGAAACTTACAGTATAGGTGCTCATGAGCTGAGCGGGTTGGTCCATGTGTGCTGTTAGGTATACACAGAGATCCCACAAATGCAGCTCTGTGTCTCCAGGAGGGCTTCTGGTGAGAAGTGGTGCAAATCTCCCATGTGCAGAGCAGATTTGGGTGGATGACTGCATCACCCCTATGTATTTGTCATGGACCAGGACCCCAAACCCTCAGAGGATCCTGGCCCGTTGTCTTCAGAAAAAGGGCCTCTAGAGTTAATGGTTCACAGAGATGACTTGGCCAGAGAAAGGTGGCACAAGGCTTCCACCACTCCAGGACCCGATTCTCCAGAAAGTCCCCAGGGTTTGGATCTCCCATGTCCAGAGGAGGTTGCATTATTATCCTCGCACTGTTAAGGACTCTGACCATGAAGACAGTAGCATACCCTAGCCACTCCCATGTCCTTTCAGCCTGAGACTGCTAAAACATACTAGTCTCCTTTAAAAGACCAATCCCCAGCCAGTATAGAAGTGGGGCCAACCACCCTAAAAGCAGCCAAACTCCTATTTGAGCCTCAGTCTTGCTCTGCTTCTTGTTAGAGTAACCTTGTGTGGTTTTCAGCCCCATTTGGAGCTTTCTGTGGTGCTAATCTCTGTCTTGCTTACCTGAGAAACCTGGCCTAACCTGAACCTGCTCAAGATCTGATTCAGAGAGATCGCTGCAACCCAGGCTACAGCACACGGCATCAGCAGAACCCACAGCTCAGAACAGTGTTATTACAGTATTGTTAGTACAGTATTACTATTAACCTTTCTCCTTATTCCAGTTGTGCATTTGAAAATTGGCCTTGTGAGAACAAAGGCAATGCAAAGGTAAAAGCAAAAAAATTTATAAACCTCAGCCTTTTAGAAATGCCAGTTTGTATTTCTAAGATCTAACTAGTATTTCTACAGTCTCTTCTCATTTTATTATTGCTTTGTTTTAATTTCAAATGGAATTTTATTTGCCTAACACATGTCGTTAGTGACTTTTGGACTTGCAAGTCAAAAGTTGAATATGAACAATGAATAAATCAATAAATGTATGGCAAGAGATTGCCCCTTAGAAACCCCTAATGTCTTTGTCCATCCCCATACACCCTGTTTCCCAGTAGAATAGGGCTCCTGCCACACAGCTGTTTGGTGGGCTGTTGGGAAGCTGATTTGGTTGGGAAACAGAGTGTCCAATGCTGACTGTCCTTGGACACCCTGTGTGGTAGCAGCTGTAGCAGCGTGGGGGGGGGGGTGGGCAGAGCACACGTGGTGGGCCATATAGGCAGCCTCCAAAGGCTATGGGGTGCCCACTCCTGAATTAAAACATAAGGAGTTGACAACAGAAAACTGATGCCCTTTGTGATCATGCAGAGAGACTGAGAATGCTTCATGCCTCTAATCTGTGAAAGTTTGTGCCGCAATAAGAGTATTGGCTTTTAAGGCTGGGAATATGTCAACAATCCCCTAATTCCTTCCCTGGTTTCTCAAACGTGATTTTCCTATCTGCTTGGGTTTGGGGAGGAAGTTGACAATGGATTTAACCTTCACTCCTAACTGTATACTGAGAGTTCCTTGCCTTCTTGCTGACTCTGGTCACTCTACACATAGGGTATCTCTACAACTGCAATTTAGTGCACATTCATGAGTGGCTACTCATGGAAGTTTATGGGCCCATTACATGATGTCATAATCCCCCAGTGATTTTCTCACCATTTCCCTCTGTCTATCCAGCATTCTATGCAAATGGAAAAAATGCAGTATTTTTTCAGCCTGCGCACCAGGAGCGTCATAACCTCCCAGTGTATTTCCACCGTAGCATGAAGAAACTGCTGTGTGTGCGCGCCTGTGGGCAGTTGTTTTGGTTTGATGGGAGCACGGTCATGATGACACCAGAGAATCTGGGGTGGTGGGTGTGTCGGTATACTGACTGGCTGGCTTGCCACCACACCAGCTTGCCATGACTCAATGCAATGCACTGACTTTTGCTTCTGGCTTGAGCCGCTCACTCCACAACACAGAACGGCCAGCATGCCAGCATTTCAGCAGGTCAATGGGAAGCCAGTGCCTGTGGGGGTGGGCAGTTCAGTGGAGGTTGCTGTCCACCTGTGTTGCATGTCAATCACAACCAAACCACCAGTAACCTGCAAAGGGAGGGAAAGGGGAAGGTACCAAGGAAGAAATTTCAGGATGCCTTCAGCGCGTGTAATGGCTTTTTGCGGAAAGGTAGCCGCGGTGGCTTAGTGGTTAAGATGCTGAACTGCAGACCGGAAGGTCGCAGGACAGCAGTTCGAGACCCGAGTGCCGCGTGACGGAGTGAGCTCCCGTCTTCAGTCCCAGCTCCTGCCAACCTAGCAGTTCGAAAGCAAGAAATTGCAAGTAGATAAATAGGTACCGCCTCGGCGGGAAAGGTAACAGTGTTCCGTGCACCTCGGTGTTCAGTCATGCCGGCCACATGACCACGGAAGCGTCTTCGGACAGCGCTGGCTCTTCGGCTTAGAAACGGGGATGAGCACCGCACCCTAGAGTCGGACACGACTGGTTGGGGACACCTTTACCTTTTTTAGCCACCCCATGAAAAAGTAAAGAATGGAATATAATGGGATAGAAACAACTGTGTAAAGGAGCCCAATCTAATCCCACAATGTAACTGGATGGAGAAAGCCCTGGTATTGATGTGGATTTTTCCACCTGTGTGATGGAGCCCATACTCAACAGCACATTGTTTTTTTCTTAATTAATTTATTCCAGGTAACAAAAAGATTCCAGGCAAAGCCCAAGAGAGCTCAGGTTCAAGCTAAGCCTTTAACAAGGCAATCCTAGGTTGCTTACCTGTGCTCTAGCCACTATACCATGCTTGTTCTCAGTACATGTCTACATAGAAGTAAGTCCCACTGAATTCAGTGGGACTTGCTCCCTAGTAAGTGGGTATAGGATTGCTGCATTAATGAACTGTATAGGCAGAAGCAAAAGGAAATTATTATATTCTTGCAGGTAAAGGAGGTTTTCCATGAACAGCTTGGAAGCATCAGATTCTCTTTTGTGGTGGCAAGCAGTTCAAGGAATACACAGATTGGAAGCAATTCCACTTAATTAAGTGAACCATTCAACCAAGCTACAGAACACATGAAAAATGTTTCAGCTGAAAGCCATGTGAGTATGTGGGGCTTAAGAAAAAAGGAAAGCCATGGCATCAGATGTGCTTGTCAACAAAAGCAGCAGCTAGCACAGGTAATTCTATCCCCAAAGCAGAAGCAGTGCAGACCCGAAAGGCTTCAGGCCCCAAGGCTTCCCGTTCTTAGCTCTTGTTTCCAAGGCAGCAGCTCTGAATCCCTTTCCTGAGTATTTCTGTTCTCAGTGCATGCCACTAGAATTTGAGAGTTTTCTTAAAGGTTAGAGCAGCAAGAATAAAATGTGGACAATAGCTTTTGTTTTGCATACATGACCCCTTTAAAGTTTTCTGTGGAGGAGGGAGCGTCTTGCCGCTATGATTTCCTTCCAAAGACCAAAATCATAATGTGTCCTGAAACCTCTTAAATTGAATGAAAAGCCTGTGTTAGGCTGGGTTTGGCAAACAGAATAATTAACACTCCAGGGAACTCTGCTGCTAGGAAATTCCCTCTACAATTTTTGAAAAAAAGGAGAGGGGGCTATTTGTGACATGTAATGAGAGCTAGGTAGAAAAGCAAAAGGCACAGAAATTTTCAACAGTCTGGTTTCTAAGAACAAGACATTAAAATTACATGCTGATTATTGTTTCTAAAACAATGTTTTAGAATATGACACTTAGCAACTTCAGTTGATATACCTGCTTTCTAACTGTTTTACCCCCATTTAACTGTACAGTTTTTAATCTTTGTCCTAGTTTTAGTCTAAAAGCTGAAAACTGATATAATCAGAATAGCAAGCGATAAAAGTTGTCATGCTTCATTAGTTAAATTTTCAGGACAATCCTATAAAGAGTGCTGTAGCACCTTAAAGACTAACAAATTTATTATGGCATAAGATTCCATGGAATAGGGTTGATCAGATGCATGAATGCAGGACAATCCTATGCATATTTACTCAGGAATAAGTCCCACTGTGTTCAGTTATGCTTACTTCCAGGTAAGTAGTATGGGATTGCAGCCTACAGCTGCAGTCCTAAGTATACATACCAGCATTTCTCTATGAACTCAGTGGTTTGTTGGTTAAGTTGTAAGTCATTTACTGCTTTGCAGAACTCACAAAATCTCTATATAAATGAAATTGTGGGACTTACTTCCAAGTAAGTATTAGCAAGTCACCCATGCTAATTTGTATGTTTACATGCAAATGTATGCATATATTTCCCTTCCTATAAAGGGTATGCCTAATTCAAATAGTTTCACATTCCAAATTCTGTTTAACCACCACCCTGCAGATACCAATGAGATGTTCTCAGTTGTGTTTAAAAAGGGCTGTATTTTTGTTTATTTCATGCAGTTTCTGCTGAATCAGTTGAATAAACAAAAATCCCTAATTTTCTCCTATTTGCCTGTGTTCTTATAGCTGGCCAGCCTCAACAAAGAACAGTGCAATGTGCTTCTATATGAACAGTGCAAAGCACCTTTCCCAGAGATCCCTGCAAATACAAGCCTTCTCTCTACCATACCTGCTATAATAACAGACATTTTGGTAGTCTAGTAATAAAACATGTCTGTACATAATCTGTGTACAGCGAATGTGACTACTCCTTCAAATAATATTAATGATGTAAATGCACAGGTTCCAATTCACCTAAGTTAATCATGACTGTCCCACTGAAAGCAATAGGACTTGTTAGTTGTGTGACTGATTTGGTCCATTGGTTGCAATGTCACAACTAACTGGGAATAAATAAATGTGGCACTGAAGTTTGGATACAAATATGAATGAGATGAGTATACTGTCACCTCCCAAGTCCAACCAACATTTCAAAGTTCCGCAAGTACAGAGATGTAAAATTGGAATATTTACAAGCAAAATCTAAAAGTCTAGGATGAAGTGAAGCTATAGGAAATAAAATGTTTTGTTTGCAACATTTTAGAGGAAACCTTGTTCCTCTCTAGTTTCTAAAATTCTGCCACATGTATTAGTGGGAAGTAAACAGAGAATGAGAATGGGTGTGTGTGTGTGTGTGTGTGTGTGTGTTGTTTTGTCATCAAGACTGGAGTTTTAAACAGCTCTACTTGTTACATGTGATGCACCCACAAAGGAGTTATTGTTAGATGAGGCAATTCTTTACAGTTTTCCTCCATTTCCTCCCATCCCCACCCCCTACAAGCAGTCACGGATATTAGTTTAGGAAGTGGCCTCCTTTATTTGGTCCACGATTCTCTTCATTTTCAATTCAGCAGGCAGCACTGGGGAAGGCTATAATGTTGTTGTTGTTCAGTCGTTCAGTCGTGTCCGACTCTTCGTGACCCCATGGACCATAGCACGCCAGGCCTTCCTGTCCTGTGCTCTCTCCCGGAGCATGCTCAAGTTCATATTCATTGCATCCGTGATGCTATCTAGCCATCTCATCCTCTGCCGTCCCCTTCTCCTTTTGCCTTCAGTCTTTCCCAGCATCAGGGTCTTTTCCAGGGAGTTTTCTCTTCGCATTAGGTGGCCAAAATATTTGAGCTTCAGCTTCATTATCTGTCCTTCCAATGAGCACTCAGGGTTGATTTCCTTTAGGATGGACTGATTTGACCTCCTTGCAGTCCAGGGGACTCGTAACAGTCTTCTCCAGCACCACAGTTCGAAAGCATCAATTCTTCGGCGCTCAGCCTTCCTTATAGTCCAGCTCTCACAGCCATACATTACTACTGGGAAAACCATAGCTTTGATTAGACGGACCTTTGTCGGCAAGGTGATGTCTCTGCTTCTTACTATGCTGTCTAGGTTGGCCATAGCTTTCCTCCCAAGGAGCAAGCGTCTTTTAATTTCATGGCTACAGTCACCGTCTGTGGTGATCTTGGAGCACAAGAAAGTAAAATCTGTCACTGCTTCCATTTCTTCCCCTTCTATATGCCAGGAAGTGATGGGGCCAGATGCCATGATCTTCGTTTTGTTAATGTTGAGTTTCAAACCAGCTTTTGCACTCTCCTCTTTCACCCTCAACAAGAGGCTCTTGAGATCCTCTTCGCTTTCTGCCATTAGGGTGGTATCGTCTGCATATCGGAGGTTGTTGATCATTCTCCCAGCAATCTTAATTCCGACCTCTGATTCATCCAACCCGGCATTTCTCATGATGTACTCTGCATATAAGTTAAATAAGCAGGGTGACAATATGCAGCCTTGTCGTACTCCTTTCCCAATTTTGAACCAATCGGTTGTTCCATGTCTGGTTCTTACTGTTGCTTCTTGACCCTCGTACAGGTTTCTCAGGAGACGGGTAAGGTGGTCTGGTACTCCCATCACTTTCAGAATTTGCCACAGTTTGTTGTGATCCACACAATCAAAGGCTTTAGCGTAGTCAATGAAGCAGAAATAGACGTTTTTCTGGAATTCTCTTGCTTTCTCCATGATGCAGCGAATGTTGGCGATTTGATCTCTAGTTCCTCTGCCTCTTCGAAACCCAGCTTGTACTTCCGGTAGTTCTCGGTTCGCATACTGCTGAAGCCTAGCTTGTAGGATTTTGAGCATCACCTTGCTGGCATGTGAAATGAGCGCAATGGTGCGGTAGTTTGAACACTCTTTGGCGTTGCCCTTCTTTGGAATTGGAATGTAAACTGACCTTTTCCAGTCTTGTGGCCACTGTTGAGTGTTCCAGATTTGTTGGCATATTGAATGCAGCACTTTAACAGCATCATCTTTTAGGATTTTAAATAGCTCGGCTGGAATACTGTCGTCTCCGGTAGCTTTGTTGTTACTAATGCTTCCTAAGGCCCACTTGACTTCACTCTCTAGGATGTCCGGCTCAAGTTCAGTGACCGCACTATTATGGCTATCAGGGACATTCAGATCTTTCCTGCACGGCATAGCTTATGGCTTCACTGAGTTACGCAAGCCCCTTCGCCACAACAAGGCAGTGATCCATGAAGGGGAAGGCTATAATACTGTGAAAATATAAACAAGGAAAAACTTGAGAATTAATAAGGCACATTTTAGGGCCAATTTGAAAAAAAAAGTAAGGAAAGTGTTCTGTGCGGAAGGATTCAAAATGGTTTATTTTAAATTTTAAAATGAAATTAGTCAGAATCTTATTCCTCGTTGATTATATTCTTAAATCATAGTGATTTTGTGTGGTCCACAAAACACAGCAAGCATGTTTGCTTTTAACACCATTCTCCCACCTCAGATGAGTAAGTCAATTTAAGTATACATCTTTCAACAATAATACTTTGCAAACAACTCTCAGACTATTTTTAGGTTTTCCTTTTGTCCCATTTTATACTCATAAACATTATTTAAATAATTATTTAAAAATTATTGTCCCAAGCTTTCTGTATGCAAGCATTATCCCCATCTACATTCCTTTCTCTTCCATCTAAAATGTTAACTCCTGGTATGACCTCTGCTCATCAGATAATCCTGCAGCCATGCTGGTGCAAAGTGGGACTGGAAAGAGAGCTTTTCTGCACAAGGCTGTTAATCCACTGTATCTACTTTCAGTTTCATTGCAGAATTGAGATCCAAGCACTACACCAAGAGCATTTCCTTTCCTGCTTTCTGTTACAAAACCTCTAGGTAGCACCGGGGTAGAGTGGAATAGCACAAACACACACATGAAAACAGTAGTTTCTTTTGCTTTCGCAGTTAAATGCCACATTTTCCCTGCTCTAAAAAACACGTGAAACTAGATGGTCGCAACAAAAGAACCTGTAAACAACTGTGAGCAGGGAATAGTAAATGCATGATAAATGCCTCATGTAGAAAAGCCCCAAAAGGATCCTTTACAAATACAGATTATCAGGATATCTGCTTTTAATACCCCCGGAGATGTACCCAACAACAGGAACTGGTGCAAAAACTTCTCCCCCTCCAGTGAGGAGAACCTGGGTTTATTGCCTTTGCACTGCAATTGGCATAAGTACTTGCCTTTGCTTTCAACTCAGAGCTAGTTCTTGGTTTGCCCCTCCCATGTTTTAGGTGGGTTGTTTGCCTTTTTCCCTGCTTGTTGTTCAGATGCATTACTAAATGTGCAGGTTGTTACCCTAGCCAGCAAACAGAACCAAGTGTGGGCAGAAATGTACCTTGGCTGAATCAGTTTTCCCATTCATTTTGTTGAGCGCAACTGATCCATATGTGCATAGCTTTGCATATGCAGACAAGCTGCCTCCGTTTAAATTAATGGAAAACGTTATAAGCTCAGAGGTACAGGAACCACAATCATAGGAAAATAGGAGGCTGCCTTATACTGACTCAGACCATTGGTCCATCTAGCCCAGTATTGTCAGCACTGACTGGCAGTGGCGCTGCAAGTTTCAGGCAGGAGCTTTTCCAGCCCTACCTGGAGATTCCGGCGATCGAATCCTGGACCTTTTGCGTACAAAGCATGTGTGCTCTACCACTGAGTAACGGCCCTTCCCAATCCAGAAATCAGTGTCTATAACTGGTGCCACTGTCTAGGAGGTTGAATTTAAGTGACTTGTGTAGCCCGCAGATGAAGATGAAAGTGGTGTACACAGGAACAAGTTCCTAACATCAACTTTATAACAAATGCCCTATAAAAAGGAATGAAGTTGTTTAATCCAAGTAAGGTCTTTGTTTAATCTATTAGTAAACAATGAAAAAAATATTACATCATTTCATTGCCATTTTCTTCGTAAACTAAGGGAGCAATCCCATGGCCACTAGGCAGCAGCTAGACAGCCATAGGATATGTGGTTTTCAGGGAACCAGCATCGGAGCCCATGCTCTGAGGTCGGTTCCCAGAGAACCGTCCTTCCCCCCCTTCCACACTGCCTCTCAGGCAGCGCGGAACAGCCCCACACTTCGCGCTCGGAAGAGGAGCATGGAGCGGCCAACATGGGGCATTCCGGGGGGGCGTTCCGGGGCTGGGAAAGGGGAAATGCTGGTATGACACATCCTATGTGTCGTCCGGAAGCCTCCTCCCCTGCTCTGCCTTCTTGCGGCTAGACAGCCGAAATCGGCTCTCTAGCCACAAATGCAGGGCAAGAGAAGCGTGGAGAGAACGATCCCCTCTGTACTTCTCCTGCCCTGCCTCGGATAGGCAGCCGCCTCCAAGTTTGGAGGCAGCCACCTATCCCCATAGGATTGCGCCCTAAATGCATTAATTTAAAATGCACACATACTTCATAGAGCACCAGGCTTGGGTGGGAGGTGGGCTATGAGAAGAACTCAGGAGACACATTCTACCAGGCTTTGATATTATATACTTTTTAAAGTAAAGCTTTAAACAGTATACATTATTTGATCACAACATTCACTGAATTTGTACCAGGCAGAGTCAGGCTGCTTATCTGATCACCATTAATTAACAAAGAACTACAGAGCAATTTGTTCAGATAACAGTATATTTGTCAAATGTGGGTCTGTTCACAGTAAACGGTTCTCCTGAATGAAACACATTGAGTGTTTATGAAACTGCAGCCCATCAATAAACACACAATGAGCAACTATCAGTAGACATAAACAGGAAGCAGATTCTCTGACAGAGTTTCCAAGAGTACTCTAACGGCCTCTCCCAGAATTAAGTAGTCACTTTGAGCAAATTGTTACCAATCCCAAAAGGAATAAGAACTTTTCACCCGCCCCACTCCATGAAGTCTCCTAAAATATACATTCTGTTTATTACAAAGGAACATGTTCAATGGTTTTTAAGTGAATAGCAGTGGAAAACATAAAGAGCAAAGAATACTTCACCTTCTAAACACTGACAGCCTCCTCTTTTGGTGTGTGTGTGTGGGGGGGTACACCCTACAGGAACAAAAACTGGTAAAAGGAATTTCCATCATGTTTTGTTGACGGCTCCATTAGGCCTGAAAATATGGGGGGAGGGTGTTACATCCCATTTAAAGCTCTATATTCTGACTGTCACATGGAGGTGTTTGCTTTTCTCAACACCGCCATTTCTTCCCTAGCCTCCAGGTCATCATCAGACTTTATGTTTCAACAGATTTAAAACACATGTATGGGAATTAAAGTTACTAACTGGGATGAATTAAAAGAATAACAGATAAACTCTTGGTTCCTCAAGTCTTCTGTATCAAGGGAGAGGGGTCAAACGTCTGTCTAACTAGCTAGATGGGGGACAAGGGAGAAATTATCACAAAAACACAAAGAAATGTGTATTTGCAATGTGTTGTCTTCTTAATTTTGTCTTTTTAAAGTACAATCCTATACATATCAACTCAGAAGTATGTCCCATTGAGTTAAATTGGACTTACTCTCAGGTGAATTGGTAAAGGATTGCAGCCTTTAAAGAACAGAAAACTTTCCATGAAGTATCTTATAAGAAAATTTATAAAGTGCTTTTCCTAAGAGTTCAGAACACTTAACATACATTTCATTAATTGCAAAACACACACACACACACACACATGGAGGGAGGGAGGGAGGGAGGGAGGGAGAATGGTACACCAGTATTACACCCATATTACAGATGGGTGCTGAGGCTGAAATAAAGTGACTTGCTTAAGGCCACTGGTTAATGGCTGAGGTGAAAATTGAAGTGGAGCCTTTGCAGCTTATCCGCTTAACTTCACCTCTATACACTATACTAGGTACCAAAAATCCAAACCGCCTTTGACTTTAGCACACCTACAAGATAATAGGTTATAAGTTAGAGGATGCAAAGGCAAGAAGTAAAAACTCCACAGAACAAAAGTGTAAGGGTCTCAGGGAATTACCATATGAGACGTTCAAGGTAATATTTGTATATATTCCAATTACCATCAAGGTGGATCCTGGCACAATTAATTCCCCAACTTCTGGTTCTATCATTACGGATTTAGGCAGTCCTCAGATAAAAATTAAAGCAGTTCAGCTGAATAGCAGGGAAGAACAATACAATTATTTGAAATGGAATTGAAACAGAAGAATTAATGGAACAGAAGATTACAAAATAGTCATCCTTTCAGACTCTGGCACAGTTTATATAACAGCTATTTTCAGATCTTTGGAGCAGCCATCTAGTTAGCTTTCCCAAAGTTGATGAAATATGCAAATAGCATTTGTTGTTCAGTCATTCAGTCGTGTCTGACTCTTTGTGACCCCATGGACCATAGCATAGCATCTATAATAAATAATGTTGCAGTTGTCACCCTATATCTAAGGAGTATGTATTTGATTGACAAGCATTAATCCATGCTCCAGGCAATTATTAAAGGAGTTGGGACGAAAACCACTGAATGATATGTTTCATTGCTATGCCTCCATCCAGCTTTTTAGCATTCTGTCTTTACAGTTGTAAACATGGTGCTAGAAACAGTGATAATGATGACTAAGGCTCTGAGCAACTTAGCAGAGAAACAGCTCTAACCAGCTGGTATTTTCAACATGAACATTATACTGCAGATATGAGAAAGCACGAACAATGTTATAAGTGTTAGTTATTATGCTGCTGACATATTAATATTAATGCTTATTATCATGGGTACTTACAATTTATGGGACCATCCAGGCACATGTCATCTTTGTTGTCTCGGAAAGCTTGCCTTGTACTTGACATTCATAATTAAACATATTTTGCTTGGGGAAGCAAGCTTCTTTGTGAACCTAGGGATAAATTATGAGAGAAAATTTAGTAATTAATTATTGTAGGGTGTGAAGAAACTGAGTTTTTGTGAGGCAAAGTTTAATATGTCCAACATATTAAAGTTTGATATGTCCAGTTTTGTTACAATGACAGAAGACAAAGGGGTTAATAGTACCAGAAGAAAAAAAGTATGACTTTTACTCAAGACTTGAGCCAGAAGAGAGATAGACTGTAAATATGGTATGCTGGTTGTGTGACAGTTCCTGTTACCATTGAGAGGTGAATATGAGTCCAGGTTTCAGTCCTATATATAGGAAGATTGGATCAAACTGGTACCATCTGATTGGAGAGTAGATGAACATTCTAAAGATGCCTATTGGTCCTGAAGTTGAATGGAGGTGATGTGAGGGAAAGTTGGTCACAAGTAATCAACTTTAAAGCTGATTAGCTGGAGCACCAGAAGCAAATCTAAGGAGCTGTGGAGAGGCATCTGGGGAGAGTCTGTCAGAGAGACTTTTGGGGGGAGATGTCTTCATGAGAGGCTGGGGAGAAGATATCCACCAGGCAGAAGAACAGCCAAAAGACCAGGAAGCCAATCTGACAGCATGTGAGGCAGAAGCTGAAGGAGGTCTGCAAGTGAGGAGAGGAAGACTCCTGGAGCAGGATGAAAGAGCTGAAGCATGAGTGTCAACTGGGGGTGGTGGTCTGAAAGAGCAGCTGCTGGACCAAACTAAAGACAGCAGGGGAAGCCTGTGAACAGCTTTAAAGGTTCCAGTCTGTTGTCAAACATACAAGAGGGATGACTGCTTATCAAGACCCCATTGCTAGGCCTTGACTTTATTGGGGAGGAGCTTGACAGGGAAACTGGCTCAGGTTTGGTTAGGGTGAGGAACTGGGGCTTCTAACACCAGATTGGTGGTAACAATAACAATACAGAAGCCCTGTTTTTAAGTTATAATATAGAAACCTTGTTCCTAAAGTAACAGCAATCTAATACGTTTTATTTTCTTTTGTTTTTTTTAATAATACTATATTGTTTACTTTCCTTGTACCTCTGATCTGTTTGTCTCATGCCTAATGACCATCTACCTTAAGAAAAGGGGTATATTAAATTAAAGGGTGTAGACTTATGGTGTTAGCAGACATGAATTGTGGCACTGAACAGTGGTGAGGGGTGATCCTCCACAATCAGTGGCTGGCTGGGGCATGCTGGGACATTGTAGGATTTCCCCCCCCCCACATCCAAACATGCATAGGATTGCACCCTAAATATGATTTCTCATATTGAAGAGTGCACCAGCTTTTGTTTGTTGAAGGGTTGTTCTCACAATTTCAGCCTGTGGAGCTTCACCACATGAGGCTAAAATCCCGCATCTTTACCAGGGCTTCTGCTTCCAGATTCTTTGAGAGATTAAGGTTGTCTCCTTTACATGGGTGGACATGTGCTTTGAATCAGGGAATTCCCTTCTTGGCAAGTTCTATATGTTTCATTTTACAGCCACTAGATAGTGCTGTGGTTGTAGCAGAACTGCACAATTACACACAGCGGATATATTGATTAATGTTCGTTATCAGGTTATCACCTATCTTAAAAAGTGGGACAAAGCTCAGAAAATGTGGGAGACACCATTGAGGTTGTTGTGTCAAGGACCTGCGAACTTCTGTGAGTGACCGATCACAAGTGTGCAATAAAAGCCTCGTGTAGAAATGCTAGTGATAGCCATGACACATGATGGCCATTGGGCCTTAGCCATGTTGGCTCCCAGTTACTGTAGCAGATGGTAAGTTGCTTGTGTCTTATGTGTACAATCTCATGGTAGCATGCACTAGATGTCGCTTTTACCATGCTAGTGCAACCACCCAAAAAGCAGCACCGAAGGTTGAATCCTGCACTTGGGAGGATATGCACATGACTGGAATGTCACAGTTTGAATAAGAGGGGAGCCAACATAGCAAGTCTTTTCCTATGGCTCCCAGATGCTGAAATGGTCACTGTTGCCAGATGCATTCTTTCCATCCTCAAAAAAGCATTTCCAGAAGAGTCTAGCAATACATAAATATATTTATTAAGCAGTACTCGCCCTACCATCGGGAAGAGTAAGGCAGCACAATATGGGTGACATGAAAGGGCAGCCCATAGTTAGTTATTTCATTTGTTACCGCTGAATTTTTTTCTACTGCCAGGGACAAAGGGAGGTGCTTTCTGCGTCACGTGCCAAAACAACTTACTTGGTTTGGGGTACTATGCACTTTGACGTGGTGTGTGGGTAGGGCAGCATTTGCTGCTCCACCTCAGGCAACAAAATCTCTTGGACCAGTCCTGTAATTAAGCCCATCAATTAATTAACGTAATGGTATCTCTAAAATTCTGACTCATACACTCTTTGAATGGGCGAGAGAACGAGGAATGGGGGTGAGGTGAAGGCAGCAGCTCATCCGGGTTTCCTCCTATGGAGACAAGGAAAGTTAATCGGTCCTTCTCACTAAACAAGGGGCATCCATCTGTGTGTATACAGGCTTGGCAAGTTCCCGTTTCAGCGCCGTGGTCGCTCAGCGATAAAGGCGCGCAGCAGCATCACGTCGGGAAAATAGCCGCGTAAAAAGCTCCTTTGTGCTCCCGCGCTGGCGACGGGGCCCTTAGCTCGCTGAGGCAGCGCCTGAGCGAGCGGGAAGATAAGGAAGGCGGGCTCGGGTGGTCGCAGGCGTGACAGGGCTCTCCCGCCTCCCGTGGCAGCTCCGCAGGCGCACGACACACTCCGCCTCCGGGCTGGGCTTCGCTGCTCGGCCCCGCTCCCCGCTCCTGGTCTTTTTCGCTGGTTGCTGCTGCTGCGCGCCAGGGCCGCCCATTCCCAGATCCGCCCGGCTCGCTCGCCCGGCTCATTCACGTGGCTCTCGGGGTGGAGCGGAGCGGCAGCCGAAGCGGAGACGGAGAAGGGTGGGGAAAACAAAAGGCAGCTGTCAAAGGGGGAAGCGACACGTTCGGCGGCCCAGCCCGGCGGGAGCAGGTGAGTGGCGGGCAGTGGAAGAGGGCGCCCACCTCAGCCGCCGCAGCTGCCCCTCGGAACGGCGAGGGCAGGGAGCAAGCCAGCCGGCCAGCCGGCGACAGGGACAGAACTCGCCGCCGGGGCCCCGGGAAGTTGCCGGGAGAGCAGCCTGGTGCCTGGCCGCCTGGAGCCAGGTTGGGTTCCGGCGCCTGGTACGAGGAAGCAGGGCTCATTCCGAGGCTGCGTGGCCGGGGGGACTTGGGGTTGCCACGCTGGCAGCGGCGTCGGTGCGCGAGTCCCCAACGGGCCCCCTCCGCAGATGGGGGAAAGGAGAGGAGGCGCGCGCGCCTTGCAAGAGGACGAGGAGGGGTGGGGATACCCCGGACAAACTGCAGCTCGAGAGAGGGAAGGGGAAATAGTTGAGGCCGTGTTGGGGCTTTCGCGGGGAGGGCGGGGGAATAGCTCGGCGCTCGGCGCTGAGAGGCTGGCAAGAGGCAGCCGACTTACAAAGAAGCCCTGCTTTTGCAGGGGGATTGAAGCCGCTGCCGGCCCGGGAGGAGCCTCTCTCGCTCCGTACGAAGCTGGGGATGGGATGGAATAGAGCCCTCGTCGCCTATTCCTCGGCTTGCCAACTTGGTGCTTTTAAAAATCCCTGGCTAGTGGTGGAGCTGTGTGAGGCTTTGCTGTGTCAGGGCCAGAGCCTGGTTTTGGTGCATGGGAGCGGGGTGGGTGGTTGGAGTCCTGAATGTAGAGTCCGTGAGAGAGAGACATAGACATCCCACAGCTGCTTGGCTCAGAAATACCCTGTGTATTCAACTAAATACCTGATACCAAACCACAGGCGAAAGCACCTGCATGGACAGGTAAAATACTGGACAGCTGGCAGGAGCTCTACCTATTCCAGTGACAATGGACATTGCCTTGCTTGCTTGGCCTTAATGTTGATATTGAAACATTAACCTTCCTGGATGTTCTTAAACTCAAAGGCTAGCTACTGGATATTTATTTACTGCTTCTTTTGCAGCATTTTTCAAACTTTTTGAACATGGGGCCCCTTCCACACATCTTTTTGGCAAGTAAGCACACAGTCCTTACACACAGCTGTATGTGCGTTGCCCATTGCTGTGTAATGTACATAACAATCTCTGGACTGGGGCACTAATCCAGTCCTGGTGTTTGAAGACGACTAGCACAGGGCATCTCAGGGCCAAGCTACATGTGAAGTGAATCACATGTTTAAATGGGTGTGCTTTTATTTTAGAGTAAAAGTAGGCAGTCAGTCCAGATCAGGGCCTTGCACAAGTTTTTTCCCCTGAATATTGCTTTCCCTTCTGACTGCCATGAACAGCTCTTTGGGGGGCAAAAAACAAACAGGGGCAAATAGCAGCGAGGTAGGGGGTGCTTTTCAGCAGGAGACTGATTTAGGTCCCTGGTCTTGATGAGCACATTCTGGATTGGGGTACTGTGGCTGCTTTTTCTCCAAAATACAAGTGGCTAGGTTATGCACACTTGTCTAAACAAATGACTAACTCTGTGTAGGACTAGGTTGGCCCTGGGGTTCCCTCCTAACACTGGGAAAGGAGGCAGGACGGGAGGGGCAGTCTCATGCATGCATGCATGCATAGAATAGCAGTTTTGATGTCTGCACTGCTAGATCTCTGCTGCTGGGTGGAATATGTCCCTGGCTGGCCATCAGGGCAGGACTTGGGGAGGTGTCCAGGGCTCCATTCAGAACAAGAGCAGGAGGACCCCCAAATGCAGCAGGGCTGGCTTGCCACATTTTGAAGTAAGTGAATTAGTACCCTTTACTATCTAAAGACGGGGATCCTCGTAAGACCATTCAGTCTAGAGTCTGAACCAGGGGTCTCTAACATGGTCTCCAATAGCGCTCACGAAAGGGTCCCCAATATGGCCTCTATGGACACCTGCAAAACTTATTTTTCCGGGTTTTTTTTAATGTATGTATATAGATTGCTATATAACCATAGCAGTGAATACATATGAAACGCATACAACTTTCTAGCAATTATACATAGGCTTCAACAAAAGTGGACCAAATATTCAAATGTATCCATTTGAAGGTATGCCACCCATTCAAATACTGAAAGTGTTATAAGGTGGTCAATCTATTGCACTATAGGAGGGGAGTGTTTTTCCTTCCACTGTTGTAATATCAGTATTTTAGCTGTCAAAAGGGAGTGGCAAATCCATTTACACTGACCATTTGTTAATTTCCATGAAGCAGGTAAAAAAATTTAAAACAGTGTGTATAGCAATGAATATCAAAGACTGTTCCAGTACAAAATTTATCTGTGTAATAACTTCCTCCCCAAAAGAAGTAACTACTGGACATCGCCAAAACATAGGTTTAAAAGAAACATTAGCTGTATTGCATCACCAGCAATTAGCCAAATTAGACAATCCCTTATTAAAGAGATGTTGCCGTGTCCAATAGACTCTAAACAAAAGGTTTTTCTGAATAAGACAGGTAGGCATCAAAGTGGCAATCCACTGATTAGGCATTTTGTGGTGGTGCCAACAACAGTTTCACAAATTCTCAGATGTTCCCATGGGTCCAAAAAGGTTAGGGACTTGTGGTCTACTTTATCCTAACTGGGTAGTTATCCTAGCTGAGCCTCTTTCTGTGGGAAGGGAGAAGCACTCAGACACAAATAACCCTAGCAAGCAACGAACTTCATGTGTATGTATGGAGGAGGCATATTTGATTTCACTGGGTATAGGGATTTACTTGTCAGTTATCTATTTTAAGATATCCTCATCTTGAGGAACAGCTACATTCATAATTCATATCTAAAAGGTTATATATGTTTTGGAAGTGGGAAAGATTAAGCTTCTGGCTTCATGTATATGTTGGGGGATTGGGAGCCCTTTTTATTTTACTTTTTAAGTTTAGGCTGATCTGTTCAGAAATCCCATTAAACTAATGAATGAGGTCCTGGATATCATAGAAATAAGCACAAGAGCAGTGAAAGTGGTTTTTCTACACTAGCTATTCATTTTCTCCTGCCCCAACTTAACATAGTTCAACCAGTGAGCTAGAGGCAGGCATTGTGTATTGACAATATACTACTACTTGACCTAGAAATAAATTTTGGCTGCTTTGGGTTACAACCAATCCTAGGATTATTCTAGCTTAAAATCAGCAAAGGCTGCTGATTTATTCATGCTAAATGCTTTAGTTAGGTCTGGTTGTTGAGAGAGAGTCTTTAATAAAAGATTTAGTGAATAAAATGCGCAGCTGTTTAAATGGAACATTAACTGGCATGGCCTCAGCGGTTAGTTAACATCCAATGTTCCCCTGTGCCCTAAAACACTATGATGTATGTGTTATCTCCAGCTGGTCTCAGGAGCAGTAGGCTAGGCTTTTCCAGGAAATCTCTTCTGTCTGCTTAGTTCTGTGCTACCAGTTCTAGTGGGGTGTAGCAAAGACATAGTAGCAAAGACACAGTGGCGGTGGTGTTTTTAATTGAAAGGCAATTTGCAAAGTATGGTTTATGCCAACTGTTCTTGTTTTACAGTGGAGGAAAGTGAAGCACATAATGGCGAAATTTTGTACAAGGCACATCTGAATACATGTGCTTGTACTTCCACCCCACAGTTATACTGAATTCAATATTGTGTTGAATTCAGTAAATGAAAACTGTTTTAAAAATTATAAAAGTCAGGGTAAGTTTTTAGGTGTTACACAGCATAGTAACTGCTTTCTTTCCTATGTCCTCTAGAGCTCTGCAATAATGTCACCAAGTGTTAAGTACCAGGACCTTGGCAAAAGTACTTAGTTCAGTGGAGTTTCTTTCCTAGTAAGATTAGCATTATAGTCCAATATCCTGTTCTGTTAATTCTTTTAGGATGCAATCCTGTGTCCACTTACCTAGAAGTAAGCGACATTGAAATCAATGGGACTTAGGTCTGAGTAGACAGGTATAGGATTGTACTGGCTATAATAAGTTTGTTCTATGATATGAACACTGTCTTCAGCCATTTGTGGTAGTGGCCTCTAATTTGCTGTTGTCCTCAGCCAAATTGTTTGCTTTATCATAATTAGATAAATGTATGGAGGACAGGTCTATGGTTATTAGTTATGAGTGCTCCTCTTCAGGTTTCTAGCCAGCTAACAGTGCCTTTTTCTAGAATACTCCATTCCATCCCCCACCCCATTTTTGTGTTTTTTCCTCCCTTTCAAAAGACACTCAGCATTCTGTGCCCACTGAGTATGCCCAGTCTTCATTGGGCTGTTTTTCTTGGCCCTTACGTTTTTTTTTTTCTTTCTTAAAGATTTTTTTCTACTTCTGCAAATTTTGGAGCTCCCCTGAGCATGCTGGTACCTCCCGCATGTGTCTCAGCCCTATTTTGGCTACATAGCCATCGTAATTGAGCACTGAGTTCACTTTTAGTATACACTAATGGGACCTGCAACAAAATGTTGCAGTGTAGAGTGCTGTAGTTCAGGATTCAAGACAGATAGCCTTGCTCTTTTCCAGAATACTCCATTGGATTTTCCCCTCCCCCACTCCCCATTTTCAGTTTTTTCCCCCTTCCAACTGTCAGTCAGCATTCTGTGGCCACTGAACATGTTCAGTCCTCATCATGGTAGTTGGGGAGGGAGAAGTCCCTTTAGCTTCCCTCCCCCATAAAAATGTTTGATCATCTGAAAAAGCTTGGTTTCCGTGAGTCTGTTCATACCTGCCGGTAGCAGCCTTCCCCAACCTGGCACCCTCCAGATATTTGGGACTACAACTCTCATCAGTCCCAGCCAGCATGGCCAATAGTCAGGGATTATGAGAGCTGCAGTCCAAAACATCTGGAGGGCACCAAGTTAGGGAAAGCTGCACTAGCATGTGGATAGTGCCATTTTGGCTACATAAAGATTGGTACCCGGAGAGCTGATTGACATATATATTTGTGTATGTGTATATACAGCTGCATGGAACCTCCAGATTCAGAGGGTAGCATGCCACTAAATACCAGCTGCTAGAGAGCAACAGTTGGCTACTGCCTTCAAGCCCTGTTTCTGGGTGTCGTGATGGCATCTGGCTGTCCACTGTAGGAAGCAGTAAACCTTTAGTTTGATCCAGCAGGTTTCTCCTTATGCCAGCAGGCCTTATCTTGTTGTTTCCAGGACTATGCCAACAGAAAAAAGTACAAGAGATGGCCTAGTTTGGCTACCCTTGCACAACCAGTACAGGTTGTGTTCCACACTACTGTTTGCACAACCAGTAGTACAAGCAGCACCTAGACCAATGAAGTTGTAATGAGCTGTGCAACAGCTTGTGAAATGGCTTGTGCAATAACGAGTCCAATGGCTTTTGGAATGGCTTGCATAAGTGGAATCATAGTATTGGATTTGACACTTGCCCAAGGATGAAAATGGAGTTTCCACAAGTGGTAGAAGCTTTGCATTAGCAAAATGACTCTAACGGAATACAAAGTTTTGTCTAGAAGTTATTAATCCTCCCAAAGGTAATATTAACTTTCCTAGGTACATCCTGATACTTTCAGTAATTTGAATTATTCGGGTTGTTTTTTCAAACTATATTTTGAATTTAGCAGGTACTTCTAGCCTGCAGCAACTTGTCTGTTCCTGCTTTGGATATCCCATGCTCTGTTCTAGCCACATCATTATTTATAAAATATGAAAGCCATGTTAGTTTTCTCTAAGAAAAAGAAGTATGTTTTATGGTACCTTGAGACTAATGTCCGACAAAGTAGGCTTTCATGTAGGAAGGCTCATGCCTTTCTGTAATAAAAAAAGTCTCTTGAAAGTTAGTGTCAAGATGCCAAACGTATTTATTTTTCTAGCCACAGAGATAAATGTGTGGAGGGGCTGTGGCTCAGTGGTAGAACAGCTGCTTTGCATGGTTCAGGTTCAGTCCCTGGCATTTCTAGGCAGAGCTGGAAAAAATTGCGCTTGACACTCTAGAGAGCAGCTGCTAATCAGTGTCGGCAGTACTGGGCTAGATGGACCCATGGTCTGACTCGGTATAAGACAGCTTCTTATGTTCCTAATGTGTGTGAATGTACCTTCAGGCTTTTCTGAGTCTAGTATAGTTACTATCCTAGAACAATGCTATGTTCGTAAGGTAGCTGAACTTTACTTGTTCAGGTTCCATTTTGTACATTTATTCTTGTTCACTCTTCCATTTTATGACGGTTACATATTCTGTACTTATTGTGAGTCCATGGTTTGTGGTTTCCTGTTCAACCATGATATGAGCATAATATATTCTATTGCATGGTTAAGGGTGCAGTCGTTCTGTGTTGATCATAAGCCTCCAAACTCGGAGGCTTATGGTCATCCTGTACAGAGCGGGAGGAGCAGCAGAGGCGATCTTCACCTCCCTGTCCTCCTGCCATTCATTTTGTGCTAGGCGGGTTTTTTGCCCATGTAGCTGGGGCGCTTTAGATGGGGAGGGAAGGAGACTGAAGAGGCCTCAGGAGCTCATACCCTGGCCTCTCCAGTCTCCTCCCTGCCTTCTGGAACACCTCCTTCTTCCCTGCGCCGAGGCTGAGTTCTTGACCTCGGAGAGCAGCCAGTGTGATTCTTTCCATGCTGGGTACCAGGGGAGGGAGGTCAGAGCTACAGTTCCCCCCTCTGAGGTCAGAGCGCTATCTCTGACTTCAGAGCTGGGAATCCGAATTATCCTATGGCCCCTCAGATGCTGTCTAGGGGCCGTAGGATTGCTTCGTAAGAGGGTTTTGCATTTGTAAAATCCTGTCGCTTGGATCTATTAGTGAATTTCATAGCATCAGTAGTATTTTATAGTTAATTTCATAACCCACTGTATTGCTTCGGCATATTCTGAAGAGCAACCTTCCCCAACCTGGTACCTTCTGGATGTGTTGGACTTCAGCTCCCATCAGCCCCAGATAGCATGGCCAATGGTCAGGAGTGATGAGAGTTGTAGTCCAAAACAGCTGGAGGGCACCAAGTTGGGGAAGGATGCCAAAGAGGATCAGTGATTGTACACATCCATATCATACTCGTGTCGCGGTGTTAATCCCTTTGGTCAGATCCATTACTGAATTGTACTGCTTCTGTTATAGAAAAGAACCCTGTAACATCCACATATTTCACAAGGTCTCATGGTGGATGCATTGTGTAAGGATCAGTTAACATGATCATTATCCCTGCTATAACAGAACATGTGTGGACTGTATGGACACTCTTCCCAAATTCTAGGAATATGTTCTGTAAATGGGATAATAAAGAAAAATATATGCACATGTGCACAAGAGTTAGGATTTCCTACTATTTGAATTTTTAGGCAAAAGAATGAGAAGAAGGAGTAATGGAGGCAATACCACCTGTTCCTTCCATGTATCAGCTTTCTGAGGAATGGTAGCTGAAAAACTGGCAACAAAACAGGAAGTACCTAATTTTTTAAAAAGCACAGCGGTTTGGAGTTACTGCCTCTGGATCTGTGTAATGGTTGATCTTCCCCTTGGGCTGATACTGCTAGTATGTTTGGACTAGCTGTACATTTCATGTCTGGCTTATGGGTGTTTAGCATCAGCATGCCAGTCACTCTCAAAAGCACTGAAGAAAGCAGATATATGGAAGTGCCATAATAGTGACAGGGGAGGCACAAGGAGTATTGACTAATGTCAAGAATCATTTGCTGCTAAATTTTATTGAAGGACAGTGCATCCATTAGCAATGCACAGCTGATGCTGCTTTGTAGAAAGTGACTTTTACAACTGTGGGTGGTAGAAATCCTTTCTCTAACTTATTAAAAAAAAAGAAAAGAAAAGGATGAGGGCATATTCATTGAAGCATAAAGATATTTGAACTGTTTTTTTCCCCAGGCTGTAATTAAATAGGTTGCTACTAGGTTCTCCCCACCCCATTACAAACAGTAAACTGCAAAGACCCTGGTCCAGCTAAGGTTAGATATTCCACTGGTTCCAATGGGATTTGGTCACAAGTGAGTTGCAACTAACAAATCCTATTTATTTCAGTGGGACTTAGACTTCAGTCCTAAACATACTTACTTGGATGTAGACCTCATTGAACACAGAGAGACTTACTTCTGAATAAATATGTATAGAATTGCATTGTTAGACACAATTAATTTTGGATTGGGACCAATTTATTCTGTAGTATATATAGCAGTCTTCTCCAGCCCAGTGCTCTCCAGTTGTTTTGGGCTACAACTCTCACCATTCCTGACAGTTGTTCATGCTCGATGGGCCTAAAGGGAGTTGAAGCCCCAAACACCTGAAGGGCACCATGTTGGGAAAGGCTGACATACAGTATCAATGCCTTCCAGTTATGTAGAATAGAAATCCTTTTGCAGTAATTTAATAGTTGTTATTAGAGCAGTTCATTTTACTAGGAACACTGAAGGAGACACACTACAAAAATTTACTACTTGGAGTTATAGCAAGGATCAATATAAAGCAAAAATTCAAGTAAAAGGTTTAAATACAGTGGAAGCCTACTAGAGTGCTGGGGCTTTCTCCCCCCCCCCCCCCGCCTTCTGTGCCACATGAAAATCTGCTCTGAAGGGTCGGCAGAACAACACCATTGGATACAACCCAGAATCTGTCATAGACATTATTTAGATAATTTATTAACTTTGAAGTCCTTTTTCCTACACAGGCACATCTAATTGCTTCAAACAATGACAAATGTTGCTTACATTGCAGTCTTTAGAGAGGTAATATACCCTTAAGTCCCATCTGTATGATGGAGATCTGTTTGTGTTGGGGCAACCACACTCTGTCGCACTGTTGTTTACATTCTCTAGCTTGCAGTCAATTAAGGATACAAACTAAATTTGGATTCCATCAGTAGGTGACCAAAGCATTTTTAATAACATCTATCCTAAATAATTATTACTCTTATGCTGCCTCTAAGACATCCTGTTTGTTAAAAACATGATTTACTAAGGGTGCAATCCTATGGCTGCTGGTCAGCAGCTAGACGGCCATAGGATAGGTCGGTTTCCTGAGAACCGACCTTCACCCCCTCCTGCACTGCCTCATAGGCTGCGCCGAATGGCCCCCTGCTCCATGCTCGGAAGAGGAGCGCAGAGCTGCAAAAATGGGGCATTTCTGGAGGCATGCGAGCGTGCGGAAGTCGGAAATCCAGTACGACACATCCAACATGTCATCCAGCCGCCGTGTCCTATGCTCCGACTTCCTGTGGCTAGTCAGCCAAAATCGGCTGTCTAGCCACAAATGCAGGGTGGCTGAAGCGTGGAGGGGACGATCCCCCAGCGATTCTCCTGTGCTGCATTGGATAGGTGGTCACCTCTGAGTTCAGAGGTGGCCACCTATCCCAGTAGGATTGCTCCCTACAAAATGTAACAATTACTTTTTAGTTGGGGAAAAATATGCTTTGAAAGTGGGATATGATTGAAAAACATCCATGCAAGCTTTGGGGTAGTTTTCTCCTAAAGAGTAGCAAAGGAGGTATCGCTTTAGAGAGAAAAGGCCAAGAGATTTCTGTTAACACCTCATATTTTTCATATTCATTTTGGAAATATTAGTATTTCTATGTGTAGGCTTTACAAAATCAGTTTATGAATAGCAGTGAAACCTGGGACAGGCCTTATTTCAAAAAGGAAGAGTATGCAAGCCAGATTGCAGTCAGTCAAATGCTACCTTGTGTTCTGTATCCATTTCTGTGCAACTGACTGCACAGCCTCCATACGATGGCTCCTTTGTTTGCATTGTGTCTAGTCATACAAATTATGGCTAGAGAAATATTTAAAGTCATTGTTCGAGCCATCAGCGCTTTGGTGCTGCTTGTCAAAACACTGTGAATTCCTTCTAGGGGAAACTTACTTAATGTTGCAATGAGTGCTTGGGTGAAAGTAAGGGTGAAGACAGGTTTGTATTCTAAGATAAGTAAAGGAAGAAGGTCACAGAAGGAAAGTTTCCATTACCCTCCTTCCAACTGCAGCCACCAGTACCTCCCTTCCTCCCACAAAGCCTCACTGGAGGTCAGGAGCCCTCTTGAATTGTGTGGGATGGGGTGCAGGGTGCTGCTGGGAGAAGGGAATTGCCCGAATCAGGCTTGGATCCTATGCTAACTCACAGCGCAATCCTAGATATGTCTACCCAGAAGTAAGTCCCATTGAGTTCAGAGGTGCTTACTTCCAGGTAAATAGTATAGGATTGAAACCTTAAGGAAGTTCATGGAAGGAAAGTTTCCCATCTCTCCAGCAGCCCGCCCCCCCCCCCCCGCCCGCCTACATCACATTGTTCAGGAGACCCGCACTGATTCTCCAGCCAGGGTTTTGGGAGGCAGGAGTTGCAGGAAGTATGAGAAACTTTCCTTCTCTGAACTTCTTCAGTTAATATATCTTAGGATCCAAACCAAAGTTTATAAGTAGAGTGACTGGCAGAAATCTTGGTCATTAAGGTATTATTGATTAATAGGCATAGATGGATAGATATTCTGTACGGTGGAAGTGGTTTGGCAACATGTTCATTTTAGGACAGTTGTTTTCAGGGCAGATCATGTGTGTTCAAATGTAATAATAAATAATATCTGCCACATTAGAAGTGCTATTCTAGACAGATCTACTCACAAGTAAGTCCCATTGAGTTCAATAGGCCTTACTCCCAGGGAAGTGGAATAGGATCGCAGTCTAAGAATATACGTCAGATTTTACCCTTATAAGCAAGAATTCCTTACATCAGTCACTCTACTTTATAAGTAACCCAACTTGTACTGGATGTGTCCCGTCAAAATGCAACTCACAGTGGGCCTGTATAATCGAGCTGTCAACAGCAAGATGGAATCTACATGTTATTGTTCCAAGGGAATCCTTTGAGCCACAGATTCAGACTGAGACTTTGCTGACTCCTGCTGAATCCTATTGTTTGTGACAGCTTTTACTCCTAGTAGGCAATCCTTTGGAGCTGAGAGCTCTCCTAGAGTTTATTGAAAAAATAATGTGAGGGGGGAGGGAGAAGCAATCACTGGAACTTCTATCCTTGCAAAAGTTAGCAGCATTTCTTGATGTGTGCTCTTCTGACAGCTCCCCCTAAATAGTTAGCATGAAGGTAGGGTCTCACCTGCTTGTTACCAGAGCAGAAAGCTAAGTCGTTTGTGGCAGTAATAGGCAGTAACAAAAAAGTCTCACAGGCTACATTCAACCTTGCTTGTGATTCTGAATTGCAGGGGTCCTCCTTTGAACTTGCTCCACTTCATGGGCTTATGTCAGGAGTGAATTTGCTAATATGGCAGGCAGCTCTTATCTTCTAGCTGCACAAGTACTTTCCTTTTAAATATGAGGTAGACTGAAGTCTGATTTTAAAAATAGGGGTTTTTTTTGGCAACCAGCCATCTGTCTGCTGCTTAGGTTGTTCAAGGTTAGATTATTATTAGTAACCCATCAACAATGCAGGCTAGACATTGTGCAGAACACAAAACTGATGGAGTTGCCTGCCCAGTAGGTTTATAAACTAGGCAAGATGACCATGACAGTTAAAAAGATCCATATTTGATAGTAAAGTTAGGGAAGTAATCTGGTAGTAGGCAGTACAGAATGGATAGAGTGAGTGGGTGGGTCCAAAAAAGCTTTGGAGAAGGACTTAAGGGAAGAGAGACAAGTTGTTGGATAAACTTGGGGACTCGCGCTCAGCATAAAAGAAAGCATGAATACAATACAGTGGAAGCCAGTACTAGCCTGGTTTTCTCTAATGTCAGTTGTAAGGCCTGTAGGGTGGGAGGTTTCTTTCTTCTCAGTTCTATATAGCAGTGAACACTCTGATGGCACCATATAGACATCATGAAATGCTACATAAACATGGGATTCTAACAGTAGATGCACTTTTGTTGAGCAAGAGAGCAACAATTGGGGAAAGAGAAAAGACAGAGATGGTAAGCAAAATGGCACAGCATTAATGGTATGGATTATGAACTTGAAGAAAGAATGGTCTCCTGTAATGTTACATGAAAGCAATGTGCAAAAATAAGGGCAGAGATGAAGGGCTCATAGAAATGAGAAAACATAACTTTAAGCATAGGATTCTTCTGTTGCCTTTTTTAATAACTAAAATACTAGACTAAAATTT
Source organism: Heloderma suspectum (assembly GCF_057233095.1). Taxonomy (NCBI): domain Eukaryota; kingdom Metazoa; phylum Chordata; class Lepidosauria; order Squamata; family Helodermatidae; genus Heloderma; species Heloderma suspectum. The sequence continues at coordinate 71,356,580 of NC_139461.1, read as the reverse complement.
GATGAATTATAGCCACTGCTCTTAATTTTGTTTCTTACAGCATCTAGGATGTTGACAGAGGGTGGCTAATATTTCTGTCCTTACTTGTGAGGTGGAAGTGCATTGTTGGAATGGTTCTTAACTCTCAACTTCTAGTAACGTAATGTAGCTTTCCATGCTCTTTTAATCATCATAACTGACATGAATCATAGTAAAAAACACGGTTTGTGGTTTCAGAGTAAGAGCAGAACTGGTGCGCCACCCAGTATATCCAAAGAAAAAATATCACTTTGCAGAAAGAATAGCACTCTACTTGAGAGTCTTTAACCATCTGTCAGTGAAGCAGGTTAGGAGAAGTGCTTTGGTATACATGGTTTTTAACTAGGAATGCCAGCTAAAAGCTTAAAAATGAAGGGACACTATGATTCATAGTGCTGGGACAGGGGAGGGAGAAGAAGAGAATCTGATAATGCCTGTCTACAGTATGTGCTTAAAGAATCTCTTTGCAGTTTTCAGACAACTTGGGCGGGGGGTCTGTTATTTCTGAATCCCAAGCCTATTTTTATCTCCTTTTGTTTGCCTAATTTAGTGTTTGCCTGAATACATAATAAAACAAGTAAAGTAAATAGACTAATTGAGATCCTTGTCACTTGAAATATAAATGGTTTCATATTTGCTTTAGTAAATATATTTCTCCAGATGTTTAAATGCACTTAATCTTGACCTGATGGGCATCTTGTCTGAAGTTTCTGTTAGCTGTTTCTTCATAGATTGCAAGTAGACTTAAATTACAGACGCAGAAACACATTCTGAGGGTGAGAATGAAAGACATCTTAAATGCTGAATAGCATACTCAGCAGATTATCCACAAGGGCCTAATATATAATGGCTGAAACCTATTGCCATGGAAAGGTCACATGACATTGGTAAACTACTGTGAAATAGGATTCTGAAGGTTGAGAAGGTGATGCAAATCAGTTGCACTGTAGGTGATAAGTGGGATTTAGGAGAGATGGACTGTCCCAGCAAATCCATTTGTGGATATAGCCCTTAAATCAAATAGCTCATGAAAGATGCCTGTCTGAGACTTCAGTACACCCCAGATGAACACTGCAGGTGACTTCAAGTATTTGTAAGAGTTGTAATTGTCATTTCTCACTGGAGAGAGCAATCCAGTGATCCCTGGGAGAGTGTCCCAGGACCATAGTATTGTTCAGAGTCCCCCTCCCAAGGCTGTAGACACTGCTACTGCCTCAGAAGGGGAACTGTGAGTTCTGATCCTTCTCTCAGCCCCCATGTAAAGAACTTCACCAAGGAGGTTGCGAATGTGGCCTCAGAGGGAAGGAAAAGGGGGCGTTTCAGAGGGCGGGGAGGGGAAAGGAGAGGCCAGAATATGAGAAATCCCACAGCATCTCCATCCCCAGCCCATCCCCACGAGAGCACCCCCTCTATACAGGCATAAAGGCCAGTCTAGAAGAAAAACATGTAAAAGGAGGGCAGAAAAACTAAAATAGCCTCCATCAGTCCTCCTTCCCTGCCAGCAGCAGCCCAACAGGGCACTGGATATGCAGAGGCCTCTGAGATCAGAGGCTTCCTTCTAAGAGGAGGAATCTTGTAATCTTAACATGTGAAACTGGTAGCATCTACTTTGACTTGATGACTCATCTTGGATCTCTGGTTTTTATCATCTCATAGAAATTTCCCACAAAGGGGGCACAGCTGGAAGAGAAATGTTGTTCTACAGTGATTCACACCCTAAATCTAAATTCATCTATTGAGTCTGAATGTATGAACTTGCATAAGGGGAGATGCTGTCAGATGACAGAACATGCCATATTTCACTTTATGATTTTCATTTTTTTTCCTTTGAAACACACAGATTCATTTAAGTATAGGCATGTTCCAAAATGTACTTTTTCTTGCTCATTTATTTAATTTGAGAAGGATCAGACATGGATTTTGCAGTGCTCCTGAAGTTCACTTACAAAGTCTGAGTTGTGTCGGGTCATTAAGAACATAAGAAGAGCCATGCTGGATCAGACCATGGTCCATCTAGTCCAGCATTCTGTTCACACAGTGGCCAACCAGCTATCGACCAGGAACCACAAGCAGGGCATGAGTGCAATAGCACCCTCCCACTCATGTTCCCCAGCAACTGGTCTACATAGGCTCACTGCCTCTGGTACTGGAGGTAGCACATAGCCATCAAGACTAGTAGCCACTGATAACCTTTTCCTCCAGGAATCTGTCTAACCCCCTTTTAAAGCCATCCAAACTGGTGGCCATCATTACTTCCTGTGGTAGAAAATTCCATACTATGTGCTGTGTGAAGTACTCCCTTTTATCTGTTCTGTATCTCCCACCAATCAGATTCATAGGATGACCCTGGGTTCTAGTATTTTGAGAGAGGGAGAAAAATGTCTCCCTATCCACATTCTCCACACCATGCATTATTTTGTAGACCTCTATGATGTCTCCCCTTTTTCCAGGCTAAACAATCCCAGCTATTGTAACCTTCTCTCACAGGGGAGATGCTCCAGCACCTTGGTCGTTTTAGTTGCCCTTTTCTGCACCTTTTCCAGCTCTACAATATTTTTTTTTAGGTGTGGTGATCAGAACTGTAGACAGTATTCCAAGTGTCGTCGCACCATAGATTTGTATAGGGGCAGTATGATGTTGGCAGTTTTATTCTCAATTCCTTTGTACTACAGACTCATTCTTGTACTACAGACACATATCTTATAATGCGTTTTTAAAAACACTTTCCCATCAGCATTTAAAACAACATGAGTGTCAGTTTATATTTCAAAGGAAATATGGTTTTAGAATAATTGTTCCAAAGAGTACCTTTGCACATAAAACACTGGAGCAGGACTATAGTGCTAGCAACACAAGGCCTCTGTCTGGTCCCAGTATTGGTACAGGGGCTAGACCAGGAGTCCCCAATCTTTTGGGGGTTAGTGGGCATATCTGGAATTTGGAGAGAGTGTTGTGGATACTCTCACAGAATGGCTGCCATGGGGTGGGCTTTCCCAATCACAAAATTGTTGTCATAATGGGTATGGCCCGTCACAAAACACCAATTTCCCAGAAGACAGACTGGTGAATGAAGTTGCTATTATAACACAATAGACTTCCAGGACTTGCCAACAAGCTTGTATAACAGTAGGCAGGATTTCCATTCGATGTCAGTAGCAATGGTGATTTTGTAGGACTTTTTGCACTGTTCAAATTAGGGGGGAGGCATGTCAGCCTACTTACCATGTATGTCACCCCCATGTTTCTAGAAGGCTACAGTGCAGATCTGAGTAAAATTGTGGGGAATCAGAGGCTGCGCTCTGTGGGTTTTATTAAGGGTCCCCCAATTCTTTACCCCATCATTCGAGCACTGCATTTTTTTTACCTTGTTACCATCTATTCAGGCAAATAGTTGTACATATAAGGCTTATCTGTGGTGCAGCACACCACAAATCAGACCTATGCTCGTTTTTCTATCACTTTGTTAAAGGATAAATTTCCCTTCTTGTGGCATTTACTCTGTTTTTTTCTGTTTTAAACTTTTAAAGGTTTTATATTATGTTTTATCTTGGGTTTTAGGGTTTTAATGTTTGTGAACCGCCCATAGAGCTTTGGCTATTGCATACTATAGAAATGTAATACATACATTAACTGATAATAATTGTTATGTATGAATTATTTCTTCTAGTTAATTTCTTCTTTATCTAAGGGTACTGAAATTTGTCTCAACTCATATTTTGTAGGACTAATATTAAACTGAGGTTACATTTTAGTTTTAGAATATTTTCTTATGCAATTATAAATGGTGCCTATTCTCTGAGTTAGGGATACCTTTGTAATATTTGGCTGTTCTCTTCCCCCATGTCAAATTACACCAGTAACAAATTGTATTACAACCAAGCTCCATGTTAAATTTCATAGTTCAACATGACATAGCAAAACTAAGGCCAGCTAATGAAGTGTTTGAGAAGAATGGATGGTTTGGAAATGGTGAATAGGGTACACTTATTAGTATTCTACATGCTACTAGAACTAAAAAAAAAAGTTAAGCAGTGCACAAGTTTAAATCAATAATATTTTTGTCAGATACATTATCTTAAATCTTAAGACCTTCTTCAGTATGGGATCCTAACTATAATAGTCAAGATCTGAACTGTTCTAGTACTTCTGAAACTGACAAGCACTAGAGTAGCATTCTGCAGTTATACAGTGCTCTAGCAGATAGACAGTTAAACCACATGTATTTTGTACGGTATGTTATGAGTCATGCGTAATTACATCTGCTCTAAGAAATTATGAATCAGTCCTATAAAATACATACACTGAGTAAAAGCTATTTATGAGCTATGGTATTTTCCCAAAGTACAATTTTAAAAGCTGGCTAAATAAAACAACAAATTTGCAGGCTGTGAGGTGGCAGAAAGTTCCAATTGCCCCAGTTGCTTGCTGGTTTGCTTTCTTCCTTCATTTCTCCCTGCTGCTTTTCCTTTTTCCTCTGTTCCAGCTCATCTCTTGATTCCACTGACCTTTACTGCCAGGGCTAGCAGTCAAAAGTCCATTTCTGCTTGTTATGCATAACCATGTATACTCCACCTGCCCCTCCAACCCACTTGAGATTTTTACAATAACCAAAACCATAATACCACAAAACAAAGAATAAATTCCAAATAAAAGTACTAATATCAGAATAATAATCCAGCAGAAGGGTATTAACTGAAAGCAATTAAAGCCGGGGAGGATGGTGGTATCAACCTAACCTCCCAAATAAAAGGCACAAAACATGGGCTTTGCGTACCATTCTAGAAACCAATGAGGAGATGGTCTAGTTCAGATAACTAATCTCAGAACTCAGATGCCATAGCTTAAAAGGCCCTGCTTCTCCCTCCAGCTGTTCTAATCAATCTTTAACTTTTGATTAGCAAACTTTAAGTAACCCATAAATCTAAAGAGACAAGAAGGCTCATACGCTGGTGGCAGCAAAAGCAACTTTGATGACTGGCAGCCATCACAGGTGCTGTTTTTGTACCTTGTGCCCCAGAGTCATGCTCATCTCAGGGTACCCCTCTGAATCATTTGTGGGACACATGACCTCTTAGCTCTCTTGGTTGTCTGTTGAGACACAGAAAATATAGGTATTGATTGCTTGCCCCTCTCTTACAACTTAATCCTATTCATGTTTACTCAGAAGTCTGTGTTCAGTGGGACTTACTCCCAAGTAAGTGTTAAATTATTGTAGCCTAAAACATGTTTTTAGACTGCCAGAGCCCTTTTACTTTCTTCCCACATTGTTTTTTATAAATATTTCCGCCACCTGAGACAAGTTTATAAAGAATATACAAATTAGAGAAAGTGTTTATGTTAGTAGATGTGGCTTCAGAATTAGGGCCTTAGTTGCTAGTTCACTTCAGGAAGGAAAGTTCTGTCATCAAGCTTAAACAGGAAACGTGGGTTGAAGCTGTAGTTAGTAGGCCACAGCTTGTGCAGCCCTTCTTAGCAAATTCATAATAATCCCTTCCCCAACCTGGTGCCCTCCAGATGTTTTAGATTACAACTCCCAGAATTTCTGACCACTTGCCATGCTGGCTGGGGTTGATGGGAACTGAAGCCCAAAACATCTGGAGGGCACCAGGTTGGGGGAGGCTTCCCTAAACATATGAGACAATTGCCAGATGTTAGGAATGTGGCTGTATGTTGCACCTTTGCCAGGCAGCCCAAGTACATCAGACTTCCTGCAGAAAATCTTACGATATTTTTTTCTATACTGATCGAACTGTGGATATGAATGTTGTCATTACAGAGTTTGGCATCTGGTAAAAAGTCAAAATTACTCCTCCATTCTGGTTAAGAGCTAACTTTTTAAATACGAAGACATAGCACAGCTTCACATATGATAGAGATGTGGGAGGAACAGGAAGTGCAAACTTCACTGGGCTTTCTGTAGGAGACCAAACTATTTTTAAAAAATTATATTCTAGTCAGGCTGTGGATATGGATGTCATCATCAAATCAATTACATAGCTTTAAAAGAATAAACACTAGTGGGTTGGATCCACACTAAGGCTGTAATCCTATTACCCACTGATTTGGGAGAAAGCCCCATTGAACTCAATGATACTTCTAAGTAAACAAGTTTATTACATTGTATTTGTGCTGTCATTCATGCATAGGTCACATTGACATCAGTGTGACTTTATTTAAATTAGTCATTACTAACTTCACATTGGCCTCAATGGGACCTAAGTGTGATGAACTGGATGTGTCTGGATCCAGCTCAATGTTATGGCTATTTGAAACATTTCCAATCCAGAAAAGAAAGTATGCCAGGAATGCTAAGTTTTATAACAATAGTCTCTGGACAATACATATATTCTGGCAGTAGTGGGGGCTCCCAGGTTGTGGAACTCCCTCCCCACTGAAGAGTGCATGACTTTAACATTGCAAACATTTGAGCTTGTTTTAAACTCATCAGTCCGCTTTTTCATGGATTAGGCCTTTTCATCACTGCAGCTTTTAAATTAGGGAGCTTTTTAAAGGTTTAATTCCATTTTTATTGTGGAGGTGCAATTTTTTTTTAGGCTAACCTATGTTTTTATAATAATCCTTATGCTGCTGTCTGGTTATATCGTGATTTGTTTAATTATATTTTATCTTTAAAAAAAATCTGCCGTAATAGGTGGCATATAAATAAGTGTGTGAATGAAAGAATGAATAAGTGTAATTACTCCCTCTCCCTACTCCTTCACCAATATACACAATTTGATTAGCACTCCACTTACTCAGTTTTATGGTAACTGCAGGCAGAGTGGGCTGTTTGTGGGAACAGGCCCATTACCTTCTTGTGTATCCTCTGAAAGATCTTATTGGACAAACTGGAAGTTTGGGGTTGTGCCTTTGCAGACTTTAATTTTTTAAAAAGGAATAAGAACATTAGTGGGTGTTGTATTCTGCCCCTTTAAGAGGCCAGCCCAGAAGACCTTGGTGTTAGTAGGCCATGTCAGAGGAATAGAAAGGAATACTTTCACTTTTGGGCAGAGGTCACTAGGAGCGGTTAGGCCTGCATAATCTTCTGAGATGCCAGGATAATCCTGAGCCTATATGGCTGTACCAGCTACCAAGGACAATTGTTCAGTTCAGTTGTTTACGCTCCTTTTACAAGTCAAAGGTTTCTCTGTGTTTCTGCATGTTATAATGAATAGCTGCTGAGTTTGAAGACATCTTATGCTCTTTCCCATATACAAAATATATATGGCGCAATGTCAGAGCCAGTAGTATATTTCAAAAGTCTAATTTAGTTTGGTAAACAATATAAAGATATTCAATCAATCAATCAATCTTATTTAACAAGCTTAGATGTTACTGCTCTTTTCAGCAGACTGTCTCTGATCATGAGACCAGTGTCAAACTGGCATATACAAAACACTTTCAGAAGGGGGTAAGTCTTCTGAACTTTTGTGTCCTGTAAGGTTTAATGGAAATGTAACATTTTGAATTAAGTGCCTATTATATTTGGAGGCTCTGGAACAAGACCCTTAATATAAGGGGCACTTTAGGACATCCGCCCCCCCAAACAAGAAATAGAGAAGGATACACAGGATTAGGATAACGTCGCTAATATTACAGTGCCATCTCTATCAGATGAGAGCTTATTAATATTATGCCTTCCATTTGGAAGTTACAGGGGCTGTCCTCTGCTTAATCACACAATTGTTGTAGTTTAGAGTCCAGTGATCCGCCTGATGTCATAGTGCCTTCTGATACCTTTTGATTTTATAATGTCCTACAATCCGCTGTACCAGACCACCTTACCTGTCTCCTGAGAACCTGCATGAGGGTCAAGAAGCAACAGTAAGAACCGGACATGGAACAACCAATTGGTTCATAATTGGGAAAGGAGTACGACAAGGCTGCATATTGTCACCCTGCTTATTTAATTTATATGCAGAGTACATCATGAGAAACGCCGGGTTGGATGAATCACAGTCAGAATTAAGATTGTCGGGAGAATTATCAACAACCTCAGATACACAGACAATACCACCCTAATGGCAGAAAGCGAAGAGGACCTAAAGAGCCTCTTGTTGAGGGTGAAAGTGGAGAGTGCAAAAGCTGGTTTGAAACTCGACATTAAAAAAAACTAAGATCATGGCATCTGGCCCCATCACTTCCTGGCATATAGAAGGGGAAGAAATGGAAGTAGTGACAGATTTTACTTTCTTCGGCTCCAAGATCACCGCAGATGGTGACTATAATTAAATTAAAATTAAAATTAATGAAATTAAAAGATGCTTGCTCCTTGGAAGGAAAGCTATGGCACACCTAGACAGCATAGTAAGAAGCAGAGACATTACCTTGCCGACAAAGGTTCATATAATCAAAGCTATGGTTTTCCCAGTAGTAATGTATGGCTTTGAGAGCTGGACTATAAGGAAGGCTGAGCGCCAAAGAATTGATGCTTTTGAACTATGGTGCTAGAGAAGACTCTTACGAGTCCCCTGGACTGCAAGGAGGTCAAATCAGTCCATCCTAAAGGAAATCAACCCTGACTGTTCATTGGAAGGACAGGTACTGAAGCTGAAGCTCAAATATTTTGGCCACCTAATACGAATAGAAAACTCCCTGGAAAAGACCCTGCTGCTGGGAAAGATTGAAGGAAAAAGGAGAAGGGGACGGCAGAGGATGAGATGGCTAGATAGCATCACCGATGCAATGAATATGAACTTGAGCACACTCCAGGAGAGAGCGCAGGACAGGAAGGCCTGGTGTGCTATGGTCCATGGGGTCACGAATAGTCGGACACGACTTAACGACTGAACAACAACAACAGCACTCCGCTGTGGTTTCGGAGCTTCCAGGAGACACCTGCACTTTCTGGATTTCATTTCCCTCTGACCTCTCTGTTTACCAACCTCCCTCCTCAATCGTGTGTATAATTGTAGCAGCCATATCGGGGGTCAGACTAAGTAGCCTCATGCAGTCTCATGCTTCATGTTCTTGCTGAGCTCTTGCTCTCTAAAATATATGTTTGTAAGCTGACAAGACGCAAGAATGTCTTATCTAGTTAGCAAGGCTAAGGTCAGAATAGTGGATATCATGTTCTTGCATATTATGTTCTTTGTTTATCATGGCCTATAACCCAGTTCCTGGGATATAAACAATGGTGCTAAGAGAGAAAATGTTGAGGACTGCAACCCCACACGGGAGGGGGAGGAGGAGCCGTTTCATATGTGTCACAATGTCTATAAAAACAATGTGCTGATGTAAATCGGGGCTTCTGGCTCTTTGGAAATGATTCCAGCCTTAAGCCCGCGCGTTAAATAAAGAAACTCTTTTTCCTTCACTCCGTGGTCTCTTTGACTCTGAGTTCTACAACATAAATGGTGCCGTGACTCGGATGTGGCAGGCTCTGAGACAGAGAGGTGGCAGTTGCCTGCTCTTAATCGCCGCACCGGGAGGGAGAGCTCGGCGCACGCTTCCCTTTCTTGGCGCCACCGACCTTTTTGTCGGGTAAACAGGAGGGGGCCTGCGCCGGGATCGCCTAAACGGCAGCGAGCAGCAAGAGAACCTTGAGAAGCGGAAGAAGGAACTTGAGCCCTGCCTGTATCGCAGCTGCAATTGAGTTGAAACCCACATTGGAAGCCTTCAGGAGTAAGGCAAGTATGGAGTAAAAGAGGGCCCCGCCTTTCGGGAGAAAGGCCACTGGGCAGAAAAAAAGAGGGCCCCACCTTATGAAGAAGGTCAGTGTTAGTATACGTATACAAAAGAACCTACCCCTTGCGGGTAGAAGGGGGGCCTGATCACACCCCTGAGCGGGCACCAGTACTCAGCCGGCCAGTACTCAGCAGGAAGCTGGGGAAGCCGCTTTCCGCTCTAGTGAAAAGTGGGAAAAGTGGGTGGCAGGGACATATGAATGAAGTGGTGAAAATTGATGATTGTGTGAGTGGCTACTGCGGTTTCTGTTGCATACCGTTGACCGTCCGGGTGCCCAGGTGTGAAATTCCTTTTGTGTCGGCCAGTGAGACCCCTTACTCACTGACCAATCCCCTTTCCCTCCTTGTGTCCGTCTTTATCTTAGGAGGGAGGCTATGAGAGGTGGGGGAAGCAAGACTTGCACCCCCTTGAGATGTATGTTAAAAAAAAAAGGAAAAAGATTTTTTTTAAAGGATTCAGAATAGAAAGAGGAAACAGCAAAAAGCTCAAGGCCAAGCTAAAAGAAAAAACAAGAACAAGAACAAGATCTGAGGCTATTAATCAGAGAAATGTTGCAAGACAGCCTTGCTTTTAACGAAGCGTGGGAGTGTGAGGCCGAAGAAGTAGCTAGTGCGCCGGGAGGGGAGCAGGACAATTGCCCACAAAGTTCTGAGTTGTGCAACATCATCACCTCGCCTAATTGAGATGAAATCCCTAAAAAATGGAAACTGAAAATGAAGACCCGGAAGATGAAGGCGCAAAATAGAATAAAGGTGAAAAATCAGCCCCCAGGGCACAGGCTAGACCCCTCTTCGAGTGGAAAGTGTGCCATAAAACGGTCCCAAGGCAGAATGAAGTGGAGAGACCATGTTGAAGATCTCTGTCAAGGTAACCATGTTTAGCTTTGAACTGTGTTAAAATTGCATAGAGCCTGTAGCTACTGACCATCAGCTATATGATTTCTGAAGAGCGTAACCATTAAGCTTTTGCCGTGGGATTCCCTACAATGAAGAAATCTCACTGATTTGAGTGTCCAGTGTTAAACTGCCTGAGTGTGTGTGCTGAAGAGACCGAGAAACCAGAAAGCATGTTCCTGGCCAAGCCAAAATTATGCTACTACCATGCTCCTGGAAGCTGCAATAAACTGTGTAAGCTGGGAGACCCAACCTGATTGAGAAGAAAAGAAGATATTGGAGTAACTGTCTTGAAAAACAGTGAAATCTGTGTAGCTGGCTGGCTGATGCTGTCAGTGATGTTACAACTTTAAATTAAGACTGTTTTCCTGTTTGAGACCCCAGCGAAGAAAGCTAACCTGAGTTATTTGTTGCCCATGCCAAAGCAAAGAATTTGGCTGCCCTGTACCTCATGGTGTCCTGTTTTAATCTTGGGATTTACAAATACAAACAAACTGGGAAGCTTGCCTTTGAAGTCCTGCAAATCACTCCACCCCCTCCCCAAAGAAGATTAATGGCTGCCTGAAAAAAATGCAAGTATAAAGCGATGCCCATCACCCCCCAGCGTCCTGAGTTTTGGCACTTTGCTTTCGTGTACCAGGTTAGAAGAGGAAAAAAAAGTAAGTTTTTAAAATGTCTGTGAGAACCTGACAGAAGTAGAATAAAGTTTACAGAGGAGTTGCCCAGGTTAAAGCGTCATGGCTAGAGAGCTGAGCTGTGCCGCTCTGTTTAGACAGAGGCCTTACTAAAAAGTTAAAGGCCCTTGTCTGTCAGAAAGGGTGTAGGGCCACACTTCCCCTTTTTAAACTGATGCAAAAGTGGGGAGCCTTTGCTAGAAACATCTCATCTTCATTGCCCAGAGCCTTCTCTGTTTGCCTCCATCATCGTCTGGGCTTTTTAGAGACACTCTGCACATGGACTAAAATTTTAAATTGTCAGAGACTTGCCATAGACAGTGCTGTGAAGCTTTTCATAAACTTGAACTCTCATTGCTGTAGACCGTGTGTCTGTGTTTGTAGTCAGCTCAGTGTACAGCTGGATCTGCTCCATCATGCCTTACCATGCAAGAAGTGTTTTTCATTCATTGTGCTAAATTGAAAAAAAGTTTGTTGTGTGTATTTTATGATTTCTTAGATATCATAAAATATATGTGATATTTGCGGATGTTTTTACTGTTAGTTGCAACTCCAAATGATACTGAGTGTGGTTCCCAATGGTTGACAAGAAGAAAGAGAACATTTGTAGAAAAAGCGTGGCCATAGTTGCTCCAGGGTGAATTAAAAGCAGCTGATTATGCCTGGAGCTTATTACGTGGGGATAAAGTAGCCACAATAATGTAATAGTTCTTTAAGATGAAAAAATATAACTAGAAGGAAAAGAAGAGCCTATCCCAAATGTGCGTCATTGGGACTAGTGTAGAGCAGAAAGGTTTAAGTAAGTGAATTTAACTTGCAAAAAAGACAAATAAAGAGAGAAGGCTGGTGCATAGAGCAGAGAGTTATATAAAAAGTTTGAAACATAATCTGCAATACAGGCAGATCAGCAAAAGAAAGAAAAAGCAAGAGAGGGAGGGAGAGATTTCTCTCTCCCAGCACAGAAGCGGGGCTAAAGCGCCTCACCCAGTATCAAACCCTGCTGTTAGAAGTCATGAGAGCAAGTATAAAAAAGTCAGTTAATATGACTAAAGTGTCTGAAGTGCTGCAAGGTGCCACCAAAGCCCCCAGAGCGTACTTGGAGCATCTTTTAAATGCCTATCGCCAGTATACCCCCCTTGACCCAGAGGCCCAAGAAGACGTGGGCGAGGAAAAGAAGGAGACCCGGCAGAGGCAAAAGATTCTTAAGAAAGAACCAGTGTGCCCAGTGCAGACAAGATAAACATTAGTGGCATGAATGCCCAAATAAAATAAATCAAATACAAAAGAGAAAACCAAAGGGGCCAGAATGGGCGAAGAAGGAGACAGCTTGGTTGGCAACCACACTGGCAAAAGCAGGGGTCTATAAAAATGTATAAAGAAGCCCCCTTCATTAAAATGGCTAAAGCCAAAAGTCTTAAATAAGACAGACCGGGCCCCCTTAATCTCAGCCCCGGGAAGCCCCTGGTCACTGCCACTGTGAAGGGCCGTGACATTGACTTCATGATTGACACTGGAGTAGCATCAAGAGCAAGCAAACGTTAGCCTTAAACAAGAAGTCCAAACACTGGGCAAAGTTCTTCAAACCCAGCATCGTTTTGTCTTAGAAAATAGGCCCCAATTCCCATCACAGAAGATCACCCTTTCCAACCAAAAGATGAAGTATGAGTTAAAGAGGGAAAAAATAACCCTTTAACTCCCAGATGGAGAGGACCAAAAACTGTTATACTTTCCACCCCCACAGCTATAAAAGTAGCTGAAATTAAACCCTGGATACATTAGACACGAGTCAAAAGAGCGAGAGGGGGGAAATGGACTATAAACAGAAATCCTAAAAATCCTTTAAAAATTATTCTGAAAAAGCAGTAAGAAGACTCAGGCTAGACCTTACTGTGGGCACACCGGGAGATTGTCCACCCAGCGTACAGTCAGACCTGCAACTGGAGAAATTGAAGAAGGGGACTAGACCCTACTGCAGCTAGCCAGGTGAATAGCTGCCCGGCGTACGGTCAGATCCCAAAGAAGATCAAACATGCGTGTTGTAGTGTTAGTAGTGTTGCATTGTGTTTCCTTAATAAGGTGCAAAAGGGGGGTCTGCCCCTAGAGAGGGAAATCTGTCCCAGCGATTCGCTGATAATTACTGGCTTCACTTAGCTAACATCACTGGAGTAAAACATTTTTGTTTACCAAAAGATATACCTGCAAACAGGCTTATTAGCTCTTGTCTAATACCTGTCTGTAGACATCCTGAGAAAATTTAAAAAGATACCATGTTACGCAATTATGGTATAGGCTTGACTTATTCCCAAAATGCTGATTGGGGCGTGGTTGCAAAGATCCTACCCCCTACAGAATTTACTTTACGCACCCCCATCGTTGCTGAAACAAATGCTACGTGTGCACGAATGCTTAATTGTCAAAAATTTTCCAGAAAATGTAAAGCTATCCCTGGCCCCCCCTTCCACTGTAATGAAATTCAAAACATATCTTTTAATGATGCCCACATACTTTTGCCTCATGGATGGTTTTAGACATGTAGTTCCTGCACTTGGTCATTCATTCCTGCCAACTTGTCTAATAACCACCCATGTTGCCTCATCCGCCTGGTGCCAATTCTACCCCCGTGGCCCGAGAAAATCCGTCGACGGCAGCCTCGAGCACTCCAACTAACTAAAAATTGTAATAGTCATGTGCAGTTATATTCTGACTCAGAAAAATTGGCCTTAGCAATGTCACTGGTTGGGGTTCCAGGTTTAGCCTTGGCTGATGGTCTGGAGATCAACCGGTTAGCTTGCAGCTTAGCCAAAAGCATAAATGCCACCTCACGAGCACTGTCATTATTAAATAAAGAGTTGCGTGATCTAAGAGGTGCAGTTCTAGAGAATAGAGCTGGTATAAATTACCTCTTCCTTCTTCATCATTTAAGTTGTGAGACACACCAAAAGCTCTGTTGTTTTAACTTAACTGATAATGGCAATGCTGTAGATGAACAGATCAACAAGCTGTACAATATAGTAGCTAACAAAACAATAAGACAAAACAATTAGCTAAATTAGTTAACCCCTTGGCTTCCAGATCTTAGCTGGCTTGAAGCATTGTTCATCCTAATTCTACCAGTGTTGTTCATAAGAGTTCTGTTATGTCTCTGCGTTCCTTGTCTTATGCGCTGTTTAACCAATCTGTTTTATGTCTCAGCTAGTAAAACTGCTGCCCTCTACGCTCTAATAGCCCAACAAGAGGCTAAGTAATATGTATGTCACAAAAAGCTTTGTATGGTTATCAGAAATGCTATAATTGTAATGAAATTATGCATTTAAGGGGGGAATGTAGCAGCCATATCGGGGGTCAGACTAAGTAGCCTCATGCAGTCTCATGCTTCATGTTCTTGCTGAGCTCTTGCTCTCTAAAATATATGTTTGTAAGCTGACAAGACGCAAGAATGTCTTATCTAGTTAACAAGGCTAAGGTCAGAATAGTGGATATCATGTTCTTGCATATTATGTTCTTTGTTTATCATGGCCTATAACCCAGTTCCTGGGATATAAACAATGGTGCTAAGAGAGGAAATGTTGAGGACTGCAACCCCACACGGGAGGGGGAGGAGGAGCCGTTTCATATGTGTCACAATGTCTATAAAAACAATGTGCTGATGTAAATCGGGGCTTCTGGCTCTTTGGAAGTGATTCCAGCCTTACGCCCGCGCGTTAAATAAAGAAACTCTTTTTCCTTCACTCCGTGGTCTCTTTGAGTTCTGCAACATAATGTAAGTCAGGATGACACTTCGTGCATCTGATGAAGTAGGCTGTAGTCCAGTGCTGGCTCCAGGATTTGAGGGCCTTGGGGAAGGCACCCTCAGTGGGCCCCTCCCTCAGTCAGTCTACCTTCTCTCTGCCATTGTTACCAACTGCTATTGGTCCTCATCCTCTTTCTCAACAGTGCTTGGTGGGCATAGAGCCAGGGAGCAAGTAGGCAGTGCCATCTACTTCCCCTCCTTCTCACCACTGCAGTTGTCTGGACCAGAATGAGAGGCAGGTGAACAAGCAGGTTGCAGTGGTGAGAAGGAGGAGCACCTCCAGGGGACTCTTGTCAATGGGAACCTGCTGGGGTGTGTGCCCTCAGCAGGTGCCCAACCATGCCTACCCTTGATGCCAGCTCTGCTGTAGTCCATGAAAGCTTATGCCATAATAACTCTGTTAGTCTGCTGGAAGACTCTTGGTTGTTTTTCCATTTATATGGAGTCAGTACATAGTGAAAAAAATTAGTTGCTGATGAACTTTCTCTGTTTCCCCTTTTCCCCCATCACCATTTGGATGTCTTGTATAGAGAGTATCTAAGGAATGATTCAGTGTGTTTCAAAGGAATGCTTCCCTGTACTATTACCCTTTCCATTCTGTCTGCCAGTAGTCTCTTTCATTATAGTTGCTGATCTGCCTTTACCATGCTGTTGCAGCTACTTTTAGTATTGGTGCTGCCATGGCTGTTGCTTTTTCAAGTCGGTATTACAACACCTGTGTGTATATTTTTCCTCACTCAAGGCTTTATGGCCAATATCCATTTAACTTGGATTGCAAGAGAATTCTCAGCTGCCTTAGGAGTGCACTGCATGTTGGTTGCAGCAGTTGCAATGACAAAAAGATGGTGTTGCTGGAGGATAGAGGGAAAAAGCAACAGCAATGTAGTTATTCCTTGGATTCTTACCAAAGCAGTGTTCTGATTTGTCCTAGGTCAGTGATGGGCAACCTTTTGAGCTTGGTGTGTCAAAATTCGCCAAAAAACCGAGCATAACTCGGGTGGTGTGTCACTTCGATAAAAAAACCATAATTTCACGATATTTATAGTTTAAATAACAAAAAAGTATAATTGTAATATATAACTGTATTTAATAAACCAAAAACTAATTATTTAACTTACCTGCTTAGTGACTTCTTTGTTCATCTGTCAGTCGGTTTCTTTTGTTGGTCTTGATATTATTTAACTTGTGTGGGGTGCCGTGAACTAAGATAAGTGTGGGGGAGGGGGAATTCTTTAACTAACCTGCCTATTAGTGACTTTTTTGTTGCTGAATTTCATTGGCTAAACCTTCAATTGAAGGTTGGTATTTTGTACACTTCAAGCCCAAGCAAGCGCTACTAACTTCATCTGTCAATCTGTTTCTTTTGTTGGTTTTGATATTATTTAACGCTGAGAATAAGGTCTCACAAAAGTACGTAGAGGGAAAAATTGTGAGTAAAGCCATTGCTATATTTTTCAGGGTGCTAAAAGTGTCTGGTAATCGGTTCCAGGCACTCCAAATTTCCTGTTCGTAGTGGCACTCCTCTTGATTCTCCAAGCGGCACCTTTCCAGATTCTCAAGCTTTGACCTCAAGTCGACAAACACCTGAGCCCAGATGCTGTCTTGAAATTCTGCAAGTTGCATCTCCAAATCATCAATTTGCATCCATTGGAAACCATTTAATTCCAAACTACTGTAGACTACTACATCGGGATACTTAATTATTTTTATGGTCTGTTCTAGGCTTCTAAATTGATTAAATCTATCACTGAACTGGTCAAGTAACGAGTCTAAAACATGCTGGTACTTTATATGCAAGGGTTCCATTTCATTTTGTACAGCTGCACTGGCCTTCTCAAAATACTTTGTTACTCGAGGAAAATACTTATAAGTTTTAGTTTCTACATCTCGCTTGAAAATTTTAAGTTGACTTTCAAAAGCTTTTATGTATCCAAACATAACTTTTGCCAAAACCTTGTAACTTTAAGTTCAGTTCATTAATACGAACAGAGAGATCTGTAAAAAATATCAGGGTGTTGACCCATTTATCATCATTAAGCTGAGAAAAGTTTCCCAGATCCTTATCCTCAAGAAATACCTTAATTTCTTCAAAGCACTCCACAAAGCGCTCAAGAACTTTGCCTCGGCTCAGCCATCTTACATTATTGTACATCAGCAGTCCACTGTAGGTGGAATCAACCTCCAGTAAAAGTGCAGAAAATTCTCGCTTGTGAAGGGGGCGAGCAGCTATTAAATTAACTATTTTTGTAACAACTGACATTAAGTCGTTTAAGTCGGTGAATCCTGCCTTGGCACATAAAACCTCCTGATGGATAATACAATGAAAAGGCACAATTGGATGTCCAATAGCTTCCGTAAACAATTTGACAAATCCGACTTTTTTCCCCACCATGTTTGGTGCCCCATCTGTTGTCACTGACACAACTTTAGAGATATCAATGCTTAGGTCATGGAATGTTTGTATAACAACCTTACATATTTCGCTTCATGATGTACTTGTTGGCACTGATACTAACTTTATCAACTCTTCTCTCATTGTGAGACCATCAGAATATCGACCAATAATGGCCAACTGAGCATGTGATGTGACATCAGTAGTTTCATCAAGAGAGATCGAAAAATATTTACAATTACTTATGTCTCTCTTTAATTGATGTTGTACGTTTGTGTTCAGTCTCATTATTCGGTCTTTTATGATATTTCTACTGAGTGGTAACTCAGATATTCTCTTAATAATTGCATCTTTATTCTGCATATCGTGAAATAGAACTGGTGCACATCTTAGGAGAGTTTCTTTAATAAATTCTCCCTCACTGAGTGCTTTTCCATGCTGAGCTATGGAGTGAGCAATGCTCAAACTTGCAGATGTTAAATTTGTAGAGCCTTTTATAAATTTAAGGATGGAATTAGATTGGCTCTTATAAAGGTGTAGCTGCCTGGAAATGTATTCCTTCCTTTCATCCTCACTTTTTTTCAAGAGCTGGGAATGATTAGTTTCAAAATGTCTATTTATATTCCACGTTCTGCTTACTACCGTTTCAGTACATAGAACGCAAAATGTTCGATGTACTGAATTTTTTTCTATAATGCCATACATCTCGGTCCATGTCTCTTGAAAGGGTCGGCTACTGCCACTACCACTTCCTTTACTTAACCTTGGTTTTTTATTTTTGGGGTTCTCCATCAGGGGGGCAGTGACAGAAGATAGAATTATAGATAGCCTGTTAGCCCAGCAGGCAATTAGGGGTTAACTAGCCTAACTGACCACAAGATGGCACATGTAACTGTCTTTTAGGAAAGGGCAGGGTTAATAAGCAGAAATAGGGGTTAATAAGGATGCACAACAGTAATAGTGGTGAAATGGAGTCTGCACTATGCTGCAAAATGGTGTTCCTTATATAAATTAAGATGGCTGCCGCTATTTCTAATGGCAGGAAACGGCACCCATAGCACAGGCCCTCGCCTCTCCCAGCCTACCCCTCACTTATCTCAGTAATGATGGTCAATTAGAAATCCACGACACCCCAGAACAGTAGATTGGATGATGGTTGCTGTGGTTATGTGGTTGCTGGTAATGGCGATCACAGGGCCCCCAGAGATGCGTCCCCCGCGGCATTCCGCTGCTCCCTGCTCCGCTGGCTGGAAGTGAGGTCAAAGATCCCCTAACGGCCTAACCGGAAGTCCCAGAACTAGACGCTCTGTGCCAGAGTTCTGTTGTTTTGGCCTACAGACCTCCGGCACAGAGTGTCTACACTACACTACAGCAAATGTTTCATCCTCGGCTACTGCACCTGGCCGTGCAGTAGCCGAGGATGAAACGTCCTTCTCGGCATGTGGCCCCATACTTCTCTGCATGCGACCGCATGCGGCCGCGTGTCATCGAAAATGGCTATGCGTGTTAGTGCTGACACGCGTGTCATAGGTTTGCCATCACGGTCCTAGGTGAATGAAAAACTGCATGGCTAATTATCTTTGCTCTCTGTTACTACCCTCTCCAGTGTTTGAGTTCTGTTAGATTAAGTACATTGGTCAACACTAAAGGAAATTAGATAAATGTGTAGGTGCCCCTCACATCTAGCAGCTACAATATTTTAAAATCTAACAATATACACCAAACAATGCATTTTCCTAAAGAAAATATGGATATAAGATTAAATTCATTATGTTCGCCAGAACTATGATCTGGAGAAAGGAACAGAGTCTCAAATGGTAACTTTGCAGTCTGATCCTGTACGTAAGAATAGCCATGCTGGATCAGAACACGGGCCTATCTAGTCCAGCATTCTGTTCTCACAGTGGCTGACCAGGTGCCAATAGGAAGCCCAAAGCAGGACATGAGTGCAATAGCACCCTCCAGCTTGTGTTTCCTGGCACCTGGAGGTAATATTTAGCCATCATGACTAGTAGCCATTGATAGCCTTATCCTCCATGAATTTGTCTAATCCTCTTTTAAAGCTGTCCAAGTCGGTGACCACCACTGTGGTGTGGAAGCGAACTCCATAGCTCAGTTATGTGCTGTGTGAAGAAGTATTTCCTTTTATATATCCTGAATCCCCTACCATTCAACTTCATGGGATGACCCTGGGTTCTAGTATCATGAGACAGGGAGAAAACTTCCTATCCACTTTCTCCACATTTCAAGTGCAGTCACACCATAGTCTTGTGTAAGGCCATTATGATATTGGCAATCTATTTATATTTATTATCACCAGTAAGCCCAGCCCAGTTGTTTTGTTGCTATATTTCTAAGCGCTGGGAGATATCTCCTCTTTTGGTTTGGACTGCAAAAGTCCAGCCTGCCTTTGATGCATTTCTTTGAAGCATTTTTATCCTGCTTCTAAACGTTGTAATTTCCAATGGGGGTTGCACAAAATAAAAAGTTAAATTACAATAGCATACTAAAAATAAAACAATAGTGTAAAGATGATTGACAGTCTTTTGATGAAAATAAATGACTATGGGTTGAAATAGTTCTGTGAGTACTGATCACTGGGGTAGATGCAACAATACATCTCTACAATTGTGTGCTTAATTGTGGAAATAAAAGTTATTTGTTTGGATAGCTGTCAACTGCCCTTCATCAAAAGATACCAGGATGGTGATCAAATACATATAATTTTAAAATGTTAGTACAACCACAAAATGCAATCATAAAAGAACATTAAAAGGTGGTTAAAAAACTAATAAGACAGACTGACCAACTTAAAATGCCCAGGCAAACAGAAAATTTTTGACTTAATGTCAAAATGGTTGCAAGCTTGGTGCCAGTCACACTTCCTTGGGGAGGATGTTCCACAAAAGGGGTCCCACAACAGAGAAGTCTGTTTCTCTAGTTGTTGTATAACAAGTAGAAGGCACCTTGAGAAGAGCCTTCCCTGTAGATCTGAAGACACAGGCAAACAGGGAGAGGCAGTCCTTCCAATATCAGGGTACCAAGCTTTTTAGGGCTTTATAGGTAAGCACTAGCACCTTGAATGGGGCCTAGAAGCAGCTCCTTTAAAATTGGTATAATATGATTCCATCTGGCCATATCCATTAATGTTCTAGAAGCCGCATTCTAGTTGAAGCTTCCAGGTAATCTTTAAGGGCAGCTCCTCATAAAATGCATTATAGTAGTCATTATGCATTATTCATTACAGTGGTAAATTAATATTTACATTCATTTTTAATCATGCCAACATCATGTTTGGAATTCATCTGACTAGCATAATGACATTTCTTCTGTCCTGATAACAAGTCTGTATAACTGTATGTGATAGTTAATATGTACCACCAGTACCTTTTCTTCTAAAATTTCCATAACTCTAAAAGCAATAA
This sequence comes from Heloderma suspectum, assembly GCF_057233095.1. Lineage (NCBI taxonomy): Eukaryota > Metazoa > Chordata > Lepidosauria > Squamata > Helodermatidae > Heloderma > Heloderma suspectum. Next base: position 71,335,701 of record NC_139461.1, on the reverse strand, counting down.
TATCTGAAAGTATAAAAAATGTAATTCCTGGTGCTTAAAGAAGATTTCTTATCTAGTCAAGTTTTCTCTGTACATTAAAAAAATATTTTGCATAGATGTAATTTTCAAGTAGATGGTTTCTTGTAAGCCTTAGCCTACATTTTAAAGTATGATCAATGTCCTTTTAGATATTGTTTTATGCTGAGCTTGATACTTTAGAACAATAGGCTTCAATTGGCAAACAAATGTGAAGGAAAATAAGACAGAAGAATACTGTGATAAGGTTGAAAAGGGATAGGAGCTAAAGCACTTATGAGTTCTTTCTTGGCAGCCAGAAGTACGTTTGAATGGGGGCATAGATATTGTTTTCTTTTATTTGAAAGGAGCTACTGGTTACTGGCACCACTTTTGTTCCTTGAAATAAATCACTGAGTTGGATGAAGCAGTGATCCATTTCTCTTCCAACTGACCTATTAGATAGCAGCCCTTCTTTGTATCCTGCCTGGCATTGTTGATTATATCTTAATTATATAACAGCATTACAAAATATAATTCCTTACTGCATTTCTATATAGAACACCTCACTGGAACCAGTGTGTATGCTCTGTGGGTTTTAGTAATAGCTCCCTTCTTTTGGAATAGAGAGGTTTTTATAATGAATTTCTTACTCCAGGAGGCTATGCCTCAAGTTAAAGACAGTAAAATCAGGAAGTCTGGAAATATACCCACTATCTCTAAAATGATGCTGCTTGATCTCAGCCATGATCAAATGGTCTAAATACATCTTAAAATACGAATCTGTTCATTCATTCATTCTCTTCTCCCACCCTTCCAGCTGATCATGTTTGCAATCCAGCTATAGAGATCTGTTCATACTGTAATTGCTGGGGGCTTGGCAGAGTTTTATAAAAGAACCATTTTATAATTCTGGCCTTTAGAGTGGTTAGGCCCTGGAAAAGTATCTGTCCTTTTCTGTTTCCTTGCCCTTTTTAAAATTCAGAATAGGAAAAATACTACATGTCAAACAGATGGTACAATATATCCATCTAGAAATCCTAATACCACTTCTGAATTACCTTTCCTGCAATTTATCTTTTCTTCACAGTACAGGAATATTCTGTTTGCTGTCACTTTAATTTAACAACTAATGTGCTCTGGGTCTCAATATACAGTACTGTGTTTCATTACAGACTTAGACTTGGTTCGCACATAATGACAAATCATGGTTAATTAAACCATGGTTTCTAGAATTGTGCATTGTTATGTGTGAACCCAGAACTATGGGTTAATTATGGGTTGTTAACCACAAACAACCCTTGAAGAGAACCCATCGTTTGTTGTGAACTGTGGGTTGTTTAAATCATGCATTGTCGTTACATGTGAACCCAGAAACATGGGTTATTTTGGGGGTGTTTTACCAGGCTACAGAGGCAGTGGGCAAGAGTGGTAAAAAAGAACAACACCCAGCTTCTTTATATGCCAGTGCTGCAAAGGCATTTGGGATACAGGAGAGCAGGCAAAGGACGAGGGTGACAACCCAAGGACTGAGAAAACAAACCATGGTTTATTGGATTGTCTGACAGACAAATCCTGGGCAGGGCAACAAACTATCATTAAAATAAACCATGGATTAGCATTATGTGTAAAATAGCCCTTTAAGTGAATTCACTACTTCTGGGTAGAGTGGTGATGGTGGAAATGTAGGTAGATATATTGGTACCTTAGAAATAAAGTCCAACCCCCCCCCCCCCCAAACAGTAGGGTATATTACCTTTATTAAGACCAACTAAAGTCACAAAATAGTTTGTTCTACACAACTCTTCATCGGCTGGATATTAAACAGAATGTGGTAGAACAGAGAAAAAGATGAATGTGATATTGGGAACAAAAACTGTAGCTTGTAATAGTCTTAAGATGGAGTAATGGAGGTGAAGTATGGATGTAACTTTTAAATAGTTCTCCAGAGGCTGTTTAGACTGTGCAAGAGATTTTGGAGCAGATCTCTTCCATGTTAGTGTTCCAGGAAATTAACCTTATTTAATCATCCCTAACTACTTATGTCTTTTTAAAAGTCAAGTTTTTGAACTCTCTGTACCTTGGGGTTGCAATGCCACAATGGTGTTCTGATATTTGTAAACAGAACAATATTGTTGTTCAGTCGTGTCCGACCCTTCGTGACCCCATGGACCATAGCACGCCAGGCCTTCCTGTCCTGCGCTCTCTCCTGGAGTGTGCTCAAGTCCATATTCATTGCATTAGTGATGCTATCTAGCCATCTCATCCTCTGCCGTCCCCTTCTCCTTTTGCCTTCAGTCTTTCCCAGCATCAGGGTCTTTTCCAGAGAGTTTTCTCTTCGCATTAGGTGGCCAAAATATTTCAGCTTCAGCTTCAGTATCTGTCCTTCCAATGAGCACTCAGGGTTGATTTCCTTTAGGATGCACTGATTTGACCTCCTTGCAGTCCAGGGGACTCGTAACAGTCTTCTCCAGCACCACAGTTCGAAAGCATACATTCTTCGTCACTCAGCCTTCCTTATAGTCCAGCTCTCACAGCCATACATTACTACTGGGAAAACCATAGCTTTGATTAAACGGACCTTTGTCGGCAAGGTAATGTCTCTGCTTCTTACTATGCTGTCTAGGTTTGCCATAGCTTTCCTCCCAAGGAGCAAGTGTCTTTCAATTTCATGGCTACAGTCACCGTGTGCGGTGATCTTGGAGCCCAAGAAAATAAAATCTGTCACTGCTTCCATTTCTTCCCCTTCTATATGCCAGGAAGTGATGGGGCCAGATGCCATGAACTTAGTTTTCTTACTGTTGAGTTTCAAACCAGCTTTTGCACTCTCCTCTTTCACCCTCAACAAGAGGCTCTTTAGATCCTCTTTGCTTTCTGCCATTAGGGTGGTATCGTCTGCGTATCTGAGGTTGTTGATAATTCTCCCGGCAATCTTAATTCCAACCTGTGATTCATCCAACCCGGCGTTTCTCAAGATGTACTCTGCATATAAGTTAAATAAGGAGGGCGACAATATGCAGGCTTGTCATACTCCTTTCCCAGTTTTGAACCAATCGGTTGTTCCATGTCTGGTTCTTACTGTTGCTTCTTGACCCTCGTACAGGTTTCTCAGGAGACAGGTAAGGTGGTCTGGTACTCCCATCTCTTTCAGAATTTGCCACAGTTTGTTGTGATCCACTCAATCAAAGGCTTTAGCATAGTTAATGAAGCAGAAATAGACGTTTTTCTGGAATTCTCTTGCTTTCTCCATGATGCAGCGAATGTTGGTGATTTGATCTCTAGTTCCTCTGCCTCTTCGAAACCCTGCTTGTACTTCCGGTAGTTATCGGTTCGCATACTGCTGAAGCCTGGCTTGTAGGATTTTGAGCATAACCTTGCTGGCATGTGAAATGAGCGCAATTGTATGGTAGTTTGAACACTCTTTGGTGTTGCCCTTCTTTGGAATTGGAATGTAAACTGACCTTTTCCAGTCTTGTGGCCACTGTTGAGTGTTCCACATTTGTTGGCATATTGAGTGCAGCACTTTAACAGCATCATCTTTTAGGATTTTAAATAGCTCAGCTGGAATACTGTCATCTCCGCTAGCTTTGTTGTTACTAATGCTTCCTAAGGCCCACTTGACTTCACTCTCTAGGATGTCTGGCTCAAGTTCAGTGACCGCACTATCATGGCTATCAGGGACATTCAGATCTTTCCTGTATAGTTCTTCTGTGTATTCTTGCCACCTCTTCTTAATTAATCTCATCTGCTTCTGTTAGGTCCCTGCCTTCTTGGTCCTTTATCATGCCCATCTTTGCACAAAACGTTCCCTTGAGATCTCCAATTTTCTTGAAGAGATCTCTAGTCTTTCCCATTCTGTTGTTTTCCTCGATTTCTTTGCATTGTTCATTTAAGAAGGCCTTCTTGTCTCTCCTTGCTATTCTCTAGAACTCTGCATTCAGTTGGATATATCTTCCCCTTTCTCCCTTGCTTTTCACTTCCCTTCTTTCCTCAGCTACTTGTAAAGCCTGCTCAGACAGCCACTTTGCTTTCTTGCATTTCTTTTTCTTTGGGATGGATTGAGTTGCTGCCTCCTGAACAATGTTACGGACCTCCGTCCATAGTTCCTCAGGCACTCTGTCTATCAGGTCTAATCCCTTAAATCTATTCCTCACCTCCACTGTATATTCATAAGGGATATGATTGAGGTCGTACCTGAATGGTTTAGTGGTTTTCCCTACGTTCTTCAATTTAAGCTGAAATTTTGCAACAAGAAGCTCGTAATCTGAGCCACAGTCAGCTCCAGGTCTTGTTTTTACTGACTGTATAGAGCTTCTCCATCTTTGGCTGCAAAGTACATAATCAGTCTGGTTTCGATATTGACCATTTGGTGATGTCCTTGTGTAGAGTCGCCTCTTGTGCTGTTGGAAAAGAGTGTTTGCTATGATCAGCGTGTTCTCTTGGCAAAACTCTATTAGTCTTTGTCCTGATTCATTTTATACACCAAGGCCATGCTTGCCTGTTATCCCAGTTATTTCTTGACTTCCTATTTTAGCATTCCAATCCCCTATGATGAAGAGGACATCTTTTTTTGGTGTTAGTTCTAGAAGGTGTTGTAGGTCTTCATAGAACCGATCAACCTCAGCTTCTTCGGCCTCAGTGGTTGGGGCATAGACTAGAATTACTGTGATGTTGAATGGTTTGCCTTGGATTCATTCTGAGATCATTCTGTCGTTTTTAAGATTGTACCCCAGTACTGCTTTCCCCACCCTTTTGTTGACTATGAGTGCTACTCCATTTCTTCTAAGGGATTCTTGCCCACAGTAGTAGATATAATGGTCACCTGAATTAAATTCACCCATGCTTGTCCATTTTAGTTCTCTGATTCCCAAGATGTCGATGTTCAATCTTGCCATCTCAAGTTTGACCACCTCCAGCTTACCTTGATTCATTGATCTTACATTCCAGGTTCCTAAACAATATTGTTCTTTACAGCATCAGATTTTCTTTTCACCACCAGACACATCCACAGCTGAGTGTCCTTTTGGCTTTGGCCCAGCCGCTTCACTCTTTCTGGCGCTACTTGGAAATACCCTCTGCTCTTCCCCAGTAGTATATTGGACACCTTCCAATCTGAGGGGCTCATCTTCTGGCGTCATATCTTTTAGCCTTGTGATACGTTCCATGGGGTTTTCTTGGCAAGAATACTGGAGTGGGTTGCCATTTCCTTCTCCAGTGGACCACATTTTGTCAGAACTCTCTGCCATGACCTGTCCGTCTTGGGTGGCCCTGCACGGCATAGCTTATGGCTTCACTGAGTTACGCAAGCCCCTTCGCCACAACAAGGCAGTGATCCATGAAGGGGAGAACAATATTACTGAAGACCAAACTAGACATGGTGTTGGAAATGTGTAAATGTATCTCTGTGTGTGTGTGTTTATGCACTAAAAGCAGCCATGTCCCCGCAACCCAGTCCAAACGTGGGGAGGGCTCAGTGGCTGCTGAGAGAAAAGGAAGATGGCCATTTTTGTTCAATCAAGTTCTGGTGCACAGGTAACTACTTCATGACCAGTATCAGGAACTACTTTGATAACTTTGCACGGATCTAGTACATTTGCAGAAGCCCTTCCCTCATATAAAGTCAGGACCTTTGAGTAAAAAAAAATGTTCTGCTAGCTATGGTGCTTTGTTGTGTGAAAATAACAAATGAGAGATTTATGATGCATTCTGTGTATTCTTATTTATATGATTACATAGTCATGAATGCTTTACACACTTCTGTAGATAGCGCTATAGAGGACTTTGACAGCTCCGCTTGTGGCCTTGAGCAAATTCTATAGATCTTGGTTGCGTTAGGTGCTCCAAGCTCTTAACTCACTATGAAATCGCTTGAAAAGGGCTCGGCTGAGAGCAGTGTCATGAATGCTTGTCAGACTCTTTGATTATGAAAAGTAGTGGTCTTGGCACTGCAGACCAGTGGACACAATATTTGTAAGAACTTTGAGGTGTGTGTATTGCAGAGAAGTACATGGTCCTAAAAATTAGCGAACACATTGTTTTCTACAGTGAAATGTTTCTCAATTTGCTCTATGGTTGAGAACTGTTGTGAGACATGGAATATTATTGTACCAGTTGAAAACAAAACCTAAAAAAAAAGGAAAGTGGACAGCAAGAAGAGAAGGAATGGACCTGCTCAAACTGACATTTTACATTAAATATCCTGGAGTTTGGGGATTATTGGAGAGATGTAGATCTATAAAATATACTATGTTGCTGCTGTATATCTATAAAATAAACAGGTTTGGGGTATGGAAGTGAGAAAAGCTGCCTTCTAACCCTTCTCTACTCCTGACCCCACCTCCAGGCCTAAACAGTACTAAAGAGTTCCTGTTCCAGGCAATCTGGAGCTAAGAACAGAAGCACTCCTCTTAGGAGGGGGACATACACTGCAATATTCTGTTGCAGGTCTGACTTGTTTCTTGCTATAGGAAAGCCCCAAAACAGTGTTCTTGAGCTAACTGAAGTACCTCTCTCGTCAAACTAAGGATTGATTGTTATATTATGTTACAAGGGCATCATGACTGTTGCTCTCTGGGCCCATCCCACACAGAAACCAGATGGAAGGATTACATGGAAAGAGCCTTGTTAATTCTCCACCCTTTTCTGGCCTCTGATGCCAGCATCATTTCACCACGTAATAAGGCCCCTCCTGCCAATTTGTTCCTATATTCTTATGTTGTTAGAACAGTGTGGGGTGGAATGACAGCCAAGTGGCAGCCATGTGGCTCTTATAATGTGACAATTGGCTCATAGGTCAGGTAAATAAAAATGATGGAGAGAATAAAATGGAACATAAAATGGTCATCAGAGATGAGTGATAATTCTGTGCAGTATATTAATGTATGTATTTAAAACATTTGTATAACACTCTTTATCCAAATCATTCCAGGGTGGTGAACAACAAGTAAACATAATTTATACTTGTTATAAACTTAATATTCCCCAGCCTACCTGGCTGGGGAATGCTGGGAGTTATAGGACTTTTTCCCTGTCTAAACCAATTTTCCATGCAAATTTCTAGTCTTGTTTATATCAGGTTTGGGAGGCATCACCACCTTTTTTGGTTCTCCATACAGGAGAGCACTGGGCAGGGATATATATAATCCATTATTCCACCAGTGTGCAGAAATTGATATAGGGAACACCATTCAACATCCTCCTGAGAATCTTAGTTTTTATTTATTTCCTAAATCAAGTTGCCCTTGGAGTCTATGAGAATAGGTTTAAAAGTATTTGGGCCATACTTGGAGAAATGTCAGAAGCCAGAGTGGTGATGGTGGCCTGAGCAAGCTTTCTGATAGTCTGGAGGTGATGCTTCAGTGCCTTTCATAACATTTTGCACCTGTCTGTGAATAGCAAAAGCAAAACAAATGATGTAATATGTCACACCTTGTAAGATGTTACCAGACTCTCTCTAGAGGCTGAAGAGAGTGGCTTGTCTGATTTGCTAGAGGGCTAGAATGGAGCCACGTATGTGGAGAGGATGTGCAAGGACTGTGAACACTGTTCAATCTTGGTACTCAAAAGAAATTACTGGGTTCAGAATGCTTTAAATTCTACGTGTATGTCTTTTGTGCTAGGCTCCAGTTGGTGGATCTCAGGGTTCTAGTAAAAGAACAAAGTAGACCTTGCAAGGCTGGTCTGCCCACTGTTGGAGTAGGGGAAATTTAATCAATTAAGTAATTAATTACAGCATTTTTAACCTCCAGCCAAAAAAGGCTCCCAGAGTGGCTTACAAGATTAATAATAAGGAAGTCCCTGTCCTCAGGCTTACAATCTAAAAGACATGACACAGAAAGAAATGGGATTGGGAAGGAGGATGGGGGGGGGAGCAAAACTCAGGTGCTAGTTCTTAATTTCAAAGTTCTTAGAGGTGTTATTTTGGGTAGGGAGGGGTGAAGTGAGCTTTCTGCAGCTGCTCCCTCTCTGGCTGATGTTTGAGGCCAGGAGCCTCGTGTGGCGCAGAGTGGTAGGTGGCAGTATTGCAACCGAAACTCTCCCCATGACCTGAGTTTGATCCCAGCGGAAGCTGGGTCCCAGGTAGCTGGCTCGGGTTGACTCAGCCTTCCATCCTTTCGAGGTCAGTAAAATGAGTACCCAGCTTGCTGGGGGAAAGGTGGTCACGACTGGGGAAGGCAATGGCAAACCACCCCGCTATAGTCTGCCATGAAAACGCCTGCAAAAGTGGCATCCCTTCAGGAGTCAGCAATGACTCGGTGCTTGCACAGGAGGAACCTTTCCTTTTTTGTGTGTGTGTCCCTTTGCCATGATGTTCTTCCTGAGAGGCAGGGGGTTCATCCTCCCAGAGTCCTTGGTTCTCTGGCGATTCAGACATCGTTAGAGAGCAGCAGTGAAACATACGCTCCCGCTTTCATTGTGGCAAGTGTAAAAGCTAAGTCCAGAGGTGCAGTTTTGTGAATTAGAACAACTCTCTCAGATTTAATAAATTGAGGTTTCTAGGCAGGATGATAAACTATAAGCTCAGTGGTAGATCACATGCTTTGCATGCACAAGGTCTCAATTGTGACATCTCCAGGTAGGTCTGGGAAGGTCCCCTGTCTGCAAACCTGGACAGCCATTGCCAGTCAGTGTAGGCAATACTGAGCTTGATGGACTAATGTAGTCTGACTCAATGTAAGTCAGCTTCCTATTCTGTGCATCACTTTATGAATATTAATCATTAAAATCTCTCAGTTTAACACTCCATACAATCAGGAAGTTTACATTTACACCTTGCTGTCATATCTATAAGTGTTGGAGATAAATGCTGGCGAGGTCTCTGTACTTGGGTAAGAGCTTCAGGAGAAAATGACAGCTTACTTCCAGAAGAAATAAAATGATGTATTGAAGCAGTAAGAACAGGCAAATAGGTGAGGGATATTTGCAGTTCACTTGGTAAGTTTCCAAACATTGCCATTCAAGACAGGGAAATGTTGTTTCACCATGAGTCTGAAATTTCCTGACATGAGAGGCAAGCTGCCTGTAGGATGCAAGGGGACCAAGCATTTGTCTTGTCGCAGCAACAAACTAGAAGAGGGCTTTGGGCTAGGTGCTTGACTGTGCTAAATAGCTCACATATAGTGCTACAAGGCTGGATGCTACACAGTTTACTCACGGTGCTACTGTATTTATACAGATATTAACAGGAAAACTGTCATGCTGCTGCTGCTGCTGCATGGGGCTTTGCAGTGTGCAGGTATACTTCTTTGATGCACCCAGTCCCTGCAAGCCACACGCACAACAGCTTGGCTGATTCCATGTCTTAACTGGGTAGGCTGATAAACTCAATAAATGCAGGCCGTACACAGATGACACAATCCGAAGAGAGCAATGTTGGCATGTGAACTGCTGCACGACATTGTGCCATCTTGACTTTGCTGTAAATACAATGTAGTTTTGTCCTCTTTTGATACCTATTAGATCAGTGATTCTTAAACTTCGTTGCATTGTGGGCAACTATTCTAAATGCGCTTGCTCTTTCACAACAACCATATTTTCTCACTTTTATGGCCAGCACATGGGAACCCTGGTTGGCTGGAAAAGAGAGTGTGTCTGAGCAGGTGTGAAGTGCATTTCCCTTGCCATTGAGTGCCCTGCACACCTAGGATTAGGACCATGAATTTAAGGCAGAATGAAACCCCAGCAGTCTTACTTTAGTAAATACTTATACATGGCGTGTTTGTGCGAAGTCTTATTTGCTGATGTATGAAGCAGATGTTGGGAATAATGACATTTTCTGATTATGATAGCGGGAAATGACTAAGATGTTGTAAGTTTTGCCTGCGTATATTTTTCAATAACTGTCATTTCCCTACAGCTGTCTGTTTCTCTCTGTTTGATGGCCACAGGAAGGGAGCTGTGTTTGTGAGTAGGGCTGTTGAGCTGTATAAGATATCCCTCACATGGTGCTTAGATTTGTTTGCATTCTGGCTTTCACTTAGGGACTATATCTGTATAGATAATCACACTTGTAGCTTCATCCACACACCAGTGAAGACAGAATGATATTCGGTTTGAGACCAATAACTGCAATCATACATATTGATTTCAGTAGGGTTTGTACATGCAAAATTCTGAGGCCAACTCTAAACTTATATTGAATAAGTTATTGAATAACATTGAATAGATTAACTGGGCTTAAAATATAGGCCTGTGCCTTAACCAACTTGGGGGTTGGGCTATAAACATACAGTTTCTAAACAGTGGGATAAAAATTAAGAGTTGGCTCATAGGATCTTTTTGAATTTGGTGAGTTGAAAAAATTATGAAATCTTCTACCATATTGTATTGTACACTTTGGTTATTAGGCAGTCTTAATGTACAGTAAGTAAATAAATCTAATCCACATGCCATTTTATGAATTTTAATAATTAAAATATCTCAGTAACCTTAAGTCTAGCTCTCTTATTTAATAAGGTGCTGTTGATTAGGGTGATGTTGGCAGAAAACTGAGAATGATTGAGCACAGGCTAGAGCTCATTTTAAAGCTTACTCCATGGTAGTAAGGTCAGCAAAGAAATTGTACTTCACCACCACCATTGCATCTGCACAGAGTCACCCACAAGAAGAAGAGGTGGTCACAGGCCTATTGCACTCTTACCCACAAGAGAAGAGGTGGATCACCTTCTGTGATCAATTTGCATGACACTTTGCAGATTAAATTGGTCATATCTGTAGTGACGTGGATGCTATAGTTGATGCAGGTCTGGTGGATGTAACTTTGGCCCCTGCTTGTGCAGTTACAATGGATACTTTCTAGTTTGTACAGCCCAAGGATGTGGACAAGATCCTTGAAGTAGTGAGGCCTACCACTTGTGTGCTTGACCCTTGCCCTTCCCGGCTTAGAAAATTTTGCAGCCAGGAGGGATTAGTTGAGTGGGTAAAGGTAGTGGTGAATGCCTCTTTACAGCAAGGTGTGATTCCATCTTGCCTAAAAGAGGCAGTGGTAAGATGTACGTACATACGTGTGCGTGTGTGTGTGTGTGTTTTAAAAAAACCTCCCTGAACACCATTTCATTGGATAATTTCCAGCTGGTCTCCAATATTCCGTTTTTGGGCAAGGTGTTGGAGTGCGTGGTGGCTTCTCAGCTCCAGTGACTTCTGGATGAGGCGGATTATCTAGAAATCAGGCCAATCTGGCCTCAGTCCTGGTTACGGGACAGAGACTGCTTTGGTCACCTTGGTGGACGATCTACTTCAGGAACTGGACAGGGGGAGTGTGTCCCTGTTGGTTCTGCTGGACCTGTTGGCAGCTTTCGATACCATTGACCATATTATCCATCTGGGGCATCTGTCTGAGATGGGACTGGGAGGCACTATTATATGGTGGCTCTGGTTCCTCTTGGAGGGGTGATCTCAGAAGATGCTGCTGGGGGATTCCTGCTCGAAGCTGTGGCCATTGGCCTGTGGTGTCCCTAAAGGTTCCATCTTCTCCCCCATACTATTTAACATATAAATGAAACTGCTGGGAGAGACTGTCTGGAGTTTTGGGGTTTGGTGCACCATTGTGCTGATGACACCTGACTCTCTCTCTCTCTTCTATCTAAATCCAAGGAAGCTGTTCTGGTTCTAAATTGGTGCCTGATGTCAGTAATGGACTTGCTGAGGGAAAGCAAACAAATTGAAGCTTGATTCAGACAAGACAGAGGTACTCCTGTTAGTTGAAAGGCAGATCAGGGAATAGTGACTCAACCTGTGTTGGATGGGGTTACACTCCCCCTGAAGACTCAGACTCGTAGTTTGGTTGTACTCCTGGGCTCAGCTCTGAATCTGGATGCCTAGGTTTCAGCGGTGGCCAGGACTGTGTTTGCACAGCTGACGCTTGTGCGCCAACTGCGCCTGTTCCTAGAGATGTCTGATCTGGCCACAGCCATACATGCCTTAGTTACCCACCGTTTGAACTACTATGACATGCTCTACATGGGGCTGCCTTTAAAAATTGTTCAGGAACTTCAGCTGGTCCAGAATGCTGCAGTCAGACTGTTGACCGGAGCCAGTTACAGGGAGCACATGACTCCCTTGTTATAGCAGCTTCACTGGCTTCTGGTCTGTTTCTGGGCAGCATTCAATGTGCTGGTTATGACCTTTAAAGCCTTATATGGCTTGGGAACCAGGCTACCTGAAAGACCACCTTCTCCCATATGAACTTCCCCAGGTCTTAAGATCTTTGGTAGAGGCCCTTCTTTCGATACTGCTGCCTTTAGAGTCATGTTTGGTGGCAATGTGAAGGAGGGCTTTCTCGGTCACTACCCCCAGCTGTGGAACTTCCAGCTGAGGGAGGTGAGGTTTGCTCCATCTCTGCTGTTCTTCCTCTGTCAGGCAAAGTCCTTTTTATTCGATCATGCCTTTGGCATGTAAGTGGGTCTTTGGGGTTAGATGCTGTTTTTATTATTGTTTTGTTTTTAATTGTGCTTTTAGTGCATTTGTTTTATTTTTTTAATTAAGTTTTATTTATGGTCGTAAGCTGCCTTGAGTGCCATTTTTCTTGGTGGAAAGGTGGGGTACAAATCAAATACTTAAATAATAAATAAATTAAGTACAGTTACGACATTTGTAGGTTGCTTTATAGGGCACAAGCCCCCACAGAGCTCAGTAAGTTCCTTTGAAACCAGTTTCATTTACTCACTGTAATACGGTAGTACTGTTTTGAAGCAAAAAAAAACAGTTTGTGAATTCTGGCATGCAGAATTCACAAACCTTTGACTTGTGCAACCCCTCTCACTACGTGCATAATCCTTAATGCTGAAATCCCCAATTTGATGGCTGAAGATGCTATGGCACTTGTAGTGCCGTGCTGCAGCACCCACAAAGGACTCACCGCCCACTCCAGATATCCTCATCCAAGCAGGGGGCAGTGCTTCTGTATGGGATTTGCTTGGCTTCCATCCTCATCAGGTGGCAGCCATTTTAGAAGCTCCCAAATATATAGCCTGACACTGGGCAATGCATCTGGGAAATTCTGAAATGGCTGCCACCTGATGAGAATGGGAGCCAAGTGGCTCCGATTCAGAAGTACCACTGCTGAGTGGGTAAGGGCATTGGCTGTGGGGGAGGAGTGGAGCGGCTCGGAAGAGCAGGGGATAGTGGAGTAACGTAGGGGGGAAAGAGTGTGTGTACTGGCTGAGCTCATGTGTAGCCTACACACACTGCAAAGCACCCCTCACAGAAAACAAAATAGGAAAGCACTCCCCCCATCCCCTGAGCATGCACGTGCACGTAACAGATCTCCCACAGAAAACACATGTGTATGTATGTGTGTGCCATGTGCACATATGGTCTGGGTAAAACCTGGCTCCAGCAGAATTAAAATGGATCTTCTTGAATTTGCATGAGTTGTACACTAGATTTCTCTACCCACCCAAACTACAATCAAATGAAAGCTTAAAAGTGATATCTATAGATTGCATGGTAAAAAGTGTAGATCTGGTGCTTGCAAACACCACCATAGCCCCCAAACATGGATTCTTCTGGATCCTCATGATTTTTATAAGAGCTCTCTTCCAAACCATCAGCAAATCATAGGTCGCCTCTGAATCCACAGGTGTGTTCTAATTTGATGGTGGTTTTCTTGGCATTCCATGTTGTTGTTTGCTGGTTGGTGTCATTCTGGGAAGGAGACTTTAAAACATTTTTTTAATGGTTTTTTGTTTTGGCTTGGGTTTGAACATCCAGAAGCTGCATGTTTGGGAGAAAGTTTTGTACTGCATGATGTAACATTCAGACAGATATTGTGATATGTCCTATGGGTATTTACATATAATTGTTTATATAAACTATTGTGTAAGAATTGCAACATGTCCAATTCCCAGAGCTTGGTGGGACTACTCATTAAGATCCAGAGTTTAAATGTCTAGGTATATTGAGATTTCAGGCACTATGTTTAGACTATGGTTTCTAAATCAAGCAGACATCACAATATAGGAGCTGCATCTTCTTGGCAGTAAGATGTATCAGTTTGATAGTGTGAACTTTGTTGAATTAGGGTACTATAATAAAGGACTTGTCCTTTCCATTTTTAGAACTAAAATGATAGCTTTGTGGCTGTGTAGCTGTATAAAGATACTGTGTTACTATGTTGCTTTTCCTGGTTTTCATGTTGAGCTGAATGCTGCTGTATTTTCTTTTCTAGTACCAAATTGCTGCAACCAACAGTTAATTCCAGCAATCGGGGAAAGTGCATGAATGCACAAAGTAAGTTCTATATTTTTGTTGAATTACTAAGGTAGAAATTAAATTAAATGAAACTTCATATTTATACGCTCGTTTTTCTTCTGACAGGAAGCCCCAAATGGCTGACAATAAGTGCACAATAATAAATACAAACTCATCAAAATTACAATATATTTTAATAATAGATGAAGCAGTTCAATACCATACTAAATTCATAATGACAAACTAATAAATATAAAACATTGCAATAATATAATATGAATATTTAACTAACAAAGTATCACATCTATAACTAATCCAATAACTAAATATGCAGCAAGCTATATAAAACATGGATAGTAATATGAAGACTGGAGAACAATAATACAATTAGGTGACATATCCACAAGGTGGCAATGTGTAGAAAGCCTTTTAACAACATAAGCATGGATTAAGGAGATGTTCTTGTGGAATGTACCATTCTAAGGATGTTCCTGTCAAAACCGATGTCTTATCACATGGCTTGGTTTTTAAATGGAAGAAAAATCTTATTTTAAATAATTCTAGTATGCAGCCTGGTTTGCAAAATGTGCCTGTGCAGGTATGCTTTCTGTCTTACTAGGTTAAAAGTATTAACAGTTTATTTTTGAGACAGCTTTCAGAGTGGAAGCTATCAACCGATTAATATAAAAACATCTGTTCATGTAGGTGCTTTAAAAATTATCAGGGAGCAGTCGCATTCTGAATTAAATAATGTCTTGAGCAACTTTTACACAGTCTTCTAATTTGGGTGTTGTGGCTAAGGACAGAAGAGGAGGTGGAGGAGAGAAGCTTTAACCCAGCTGTGGCTGCCCATCTGGGATGTATAGGGCCCAAATGTAAAGGAAAACCCTGGGACAGGGTGTAGCACCACAGTCGCAGGTTACCGGCATAAGTTGAAGAAACACAACAGTCATTGGTCCTCCTTGATCCTTTAACCTGAAGAGAAGCCTTGTGGTGGTTGGTACAGAAGTCTCTTCTGGGCCCAGGGGAAAGCCTCTGGGTTTGAGAGGGAATGGATAGTATAAGTGCTTCTGGGACTCAGTGCCCTTCTGAAGATTTTACTAGAAACAGCCTAGGATTCCCTGCCCCTTCAGCAGTTCCTTCTTTTTTCCTCTTCACCTGGTTACTGGGCGACTAATCCCAAGCCCTGTAGGTCTTGTTGGAGAGAGCAGAACCTTGCACAGAGCAGAACCCTCACCAACCAGCCAGGGCAATGCAGTTGTAGTTGTTATGCCAATTCCAGCATCGAATTCTTCATGTGGGGGAGAAATGAGGCATTGAAATAGGTCCCTTCTAAAGGTACTGCCTCCATATTCAAGGAATATGTATTCTAGCACTCTCTCCTTCAAAGTAAAATGTGGCTGCACCTTCCAAGAACAGACAGTGCCACAACTTATAACTGGAAGGAAGGTTAATTACTACTGAGGACAAAATAAGCAGTTTCTACGGAAGTCCACTTAGAACAGTGCCATAGCTAATGAAAAAACAATCTTGGAAGCCATATGCTTCCGGAAGTGATGTCTTCCTTAGATCAACAGACAAGTTTCCCAGATAATTCCTTATGGAATTCCTTCTGCATTATTTCTTCGGTAATATTTCCTCCTAAAATTATTCTGTCAGATATTGCAGTATAATACATAGCATAATAAGCTGTGACAAAATTCTTCAGCATAGAGCTTTATTGTGCTACTGCAGAAGTAGCAAGTTTTGTTAGCGAAGCATTAACCAAAGTTTTATTTGAGGCTTGAAAAAGTTTTTACACTTGCCTGCACATGCATCTTTTCTATGTCACTATATTTATTCTTAGCACAGTTGAGGAAGTTATACTAGTCTGCAGTTATACAGCTTCTCCATATGCTGATATCTTTTGCCAGTTTAACACAGAATATAGTGAATATCTATTTTGCAACTGCAGGCCTTCAAACTACTATTGTAAATACTAGCACATATTAACAAATGAGCTGTAGTTATTTAGGGTGCAATCTCTTTCTCTCTCTTTTAATTAAAATCAGTTTGGGGGGGGAGAAACTGATTTTTAATTAAACATGTTTATAGACCTATGCCCTGATCCAGATTTGGCGGTGGGGGGGGTCATATCTGCGAGTAGGGGGAAAAGATATCTTGCATGCAAATAGCCGCTTTACAAATGGTTGCTGACAATTGCAATAGGGAAGGAAAGCCAAAATTACGTCAGTGCAGATTAGAATACACTATTCCAGAGAAGGATTCTGTATTGTCAGTTTTCTAATATTTAAAGCCCCCCAAAAGTACATTTAAAAAATCATATGAAAATTGATCATTATTTATGTTCTATGTTTTGAATGCTCGTTGTTTTTCTATGACGTAAGAAACAACAAGTTATTTTTCTTGTAATAAGAAAAAGACTTCGCTTTTTTTGTTGCAAATACACTTCTGAACAGTGTTGCACAACCTTATGGTTCTTTGTAGGTTGGATTATATTAATAATATCTAAGGATGCATGGGTTTTTTGACATCCTTTACACTGTGTGCATCCCAGCTGTTCCATAGTATCATGAAGAAGGCAACCCAACTTAATTCTGCGCCATTTAAATTAAGGATGGTAAAATGTGATGACAACGCACAGACGTGGTTAAGATCAGCTGGTTAAAGAGCTCCTAATAGCCCATTTCCCACCCCACTTTGCATGAGGTGGGGCAGACTATCAATATAAATGTATTTAGTTCCATTGGCATTAGCAGTTGAAGTGAATAGGGCTGCTAAAATTAAAATAATTGAAAATAATTTTCTTTTGAAATCAACAGGGCTGTTTTGTATGTAATGAGAATGGATGTCCCCACCCAAGGCCAATTGTTGTTGCATGCAATTGGCCCTGTATGACAAGGGCTGGATTGGGCTTATATTTTAATGTATAAAAGACAAAGATTTGATGTATGAAAGACAAAGATTTGACAAAATCAAATAAGAGTAAAAATCTTCTTAAGTCCCGATTTCACCTGGGAGAGTTATGCATGCGTCTAACTCGCACTCACACAGGACCTTATCCACAACATCAGGGATTCATTCACTAGTTCATTTTCCAATGTGATTTATGCCATCATTTACCACCAATGCCCTTCTGAATTCTACATAGGACAAACAGGCCAGTTTCTATGCAAGAAAATAAATGGACACAAATCTGACATCAGGTATGCCAGTAATTAAAAAAAAAAAAACTAATGGGGAGACACTTCAGCCTCCCAAGACACATTGTAACTGATCTTAAAGTGACCATCCTTGAACAAAGGAACTTCAAAGGGAGACTCCAACTGAGAAACCACTATAATTGCAATTCATTAAGAGGTTCAATACTCTGTTGTGCCTTAAATCAGAACGAACCATATCACATTACATGTGTTAATCAGTTTACCAATGTCAGGTTGTCTGTTATCACCAGCAACAGTTTTTTGTGATGGGCCATTGTTAATGTATGTAATGTAATGTAATGAAAGTACTACCTGTATTTTCTGCAGTTCACTTCATTCTGATCTCTGTTTACAATCGCCACTCCCCCTGTCATGTGTATATAAATCTATATCTCAGGACCTATCATGCAGAACAACATGTCATGCATCTGATGAAGTGATATACAATTCACAAAAAGTTAGGCCACAATAAATCTTTAAGATGCCACAAGACTATTTGTTTTTGCTGCAATAGCCTAATATGGCTACCTCTCTGGAAATTATTTCTTTCATGGATTTCAGTGTGACTTAAAGGTACTGATTTTTGGCAGGATTGCTCTGAGTGTGTATGGACTGTTTGCAGATCTGCTTATCCCAAGTACTTTCCAGTAATATTGTTGAAAGCTGGCCTATAAATAACAGAATACATTGCAAACATCAGTTGGTCCAAAATGAAGTGGCCAAACTCTTATCTGGCACCCAATGATTGAGTAATATGCTCAGGCTTTGCTCTAGCTCTGTTGGTTACCTGTTTGTTTCCAGGCTCAATTCAAAGTGCTAGTGTTGGCCTTTAAAACCTGAAAGAGTCTGGGACCCAGTTACGTCAAGGATGGTCTGTTCCCATATTGATCTGCCTTGGGGGTCTTATTCTCTGTGCTATCATAATGCTCAAGCAAGTGACCACAAGAGATGGGACCTTTTTGGTGGTGGGACCTATACAAATTCCTTTCTAAATTTACCTTGCTTTCTCATCATCTTTCAGACACTCACCGAAAACATTTACAATATCAGGAACAGTATGTCTCCCTGTTCCAGTTGCTGGGATCACAAACAGGATGGTGCTGTTGCACACATCCTGCTTGTGGGGCTTCCCATGGGCATCGGTTGGCCACTGTGTGAACAGAATGCTGGATTAGATAGGACTTTGGCCTAATCCAGCATGGCTGTTCTTTTGCTCTTACTATTTAAACAGGCTTTAAATACCTAGTTCTGCTGCTGTGATTTAATTACTTTAATTATTGCTTTTCATTGTTGGTTTTTAATAATGTGGCTTTTATTTTAGTTTTTCTTCTTCAATGTTACATGCATTAAATAAATGACAAAAGTACAGTGAGACATTTCTAAGTTGACCTTTCCCCCCTAAAAGTAATTGCAGGACACCATGATCAGCCTGGTGTTCTTAATTACAAAATCTACTGTTTGAAGGCAATTTTGGTTAAACGTGGGAAGAGACTGGGATACTGTTCCCCTTGATAGGGAAAAGTTAAGTTAAATGGAATGTTTGTTTATGGCTCCAGACTGCTTGCTTACTTCAATAGTAAGATAGGCACGGTGCCCTTTTAAGGCCCTGTTTAAAAATGACCTGAATTTTTTATAGTTTTTTTCCCACTGTTCTATAACCAGGAATACTCCCCTGGGGAGTTATGCTAACTGACTAATCATAAGATCCACTTCTTAAAAGACAGCACAGTCTGATTCACTCAAGTAGTAATATAGAATGATAGTGGACAGTTGCAATTAATCTTGAATTAACTGAATTTCACGAATTTGGTAGAATCATTAATCCACTTAGTTTTGTGTTTGATTTTTGAGATTCCTTTTTGTTAGCTGGTTCACAGTTTAGACATCACGAAAAACAAACCAGAGGTCCATCGTTTGTTTATCTGCTCCAGCTTGCAGAGGGGGCAGTTGGGTAGTGTGTAGGAGCACACTGCTCATGAACAATAATCCAGGATTCTTCCTGCTTTACTGTTGCATCCAAACACAGCCAGAGGCTCTAATCAAGGCCCTGAGTTCAGCAAGTATCTTGCAGCTTAAAAAAAAAAAAAACATTCCCCTTTCAGTACTAGTTATCATGGAGGTCAGACACAGCAGAGTCATATGTGTTGACTTTTTTTCACTTTGGTAAAAGGATCATGATTACAATTTTTGGTAACTTTCCATGCATCCTTTAGTTTGGCTTTAGTCTCTGCTGGCTCTTGTATGTTGCAGAGTAGTATTTTAAAAGAGGAACTACTGTTGCTAGTGTGCTGTACTTAGTGCTTGTTCAATTGAGTTCCTGCTGTTTCTTTGTGCTTCCTTGTCTCTTGTTGTCTTTAGATTTATCACCTTCCCATTCCAAGGTCTTAGGATGACTGCCAATCTGTTTCTCTAAAAATGTGCTAGAATGCAAACATAATGGTAATGTCTCTCTTCTCTTCCATAAGCTTAACCCAGGCTGCTGAAAGCAACCCACATTTTAAATTGTTGTAGCATGTCTGAAACATCTGCAAACTTTGGTTCTTACAGACTTCTAGGGGAAGATTCCCATAACTGTTTGAACAGCCACAGAGAATGTTTCTTGGTGTTGCCCCTTTTGTACAGGTTGGCAGAGTCTTGTGCAAGTTTAGTACTAAAAATGTAAGTGCTCTGGGGCTTTGTAACCCCTGCTTCAAATGGGCGACAATCACTTCCTTCTTAGGCATTAAATAATACTACTGAGTTAAACAGAAAGGAATAGCTGTAACACATGCTGTATATCTGGGAATGATAAGAGTCTACAGTGGCATTGTTCTAGACATGTTGCTAAAAATACTGTATAATTGGTTCTTGAGGAAGCCCATTCCCATAGGAACTCAATGTACTTACCAAAGCATATGAAGGTTTTGGATTGGGGTGAGACCCTGCACTGTTTGCTGTAGGTCAGAGGCAAGGAGTAGTAGTAAAACAGGAATAGGATAATGTGGCACAGGACACCTTGTGCTGATCCCAGCTGCAGTGCATATAGGTTTGAGGATAAAAAGGTAAAGGTAAAGGTGTCCCCAACCAGTTTTGTCCGACTCTAGGGTGTGGCGCTCATCTCCATTTCTAAGCCGAAGAGCCAGCACTGTCCGAAGACACTTCCATGGTCATGTGGCCGGCATGACTGAACACCGAGGTGCACGGAACGCTGTTACCTTTCCCGCTGAAGCGGTACCTATTTATCTACTTGCAATTTCTTGCTTTCGAACTGCTAGGTTGGCAGAAGCTGGGACTGAAGACGGGAGCTCACTCCGTCACGCAGCACTCGGGTCTCGAACTGCTCCTGCCGACCTTTCGGTCTGAAGTTCAGCGTCTTAACCACTAAGCCACCATGGCCCCATGGGTTTGAGGATAGTTTCATCCAATACATTGCAGTTGTTTGCTGTAGGTACACTGGTGTCTCCCCCAGCAAACATGTAAAGTGTGAACAATAGCTACGTGCTCTTAAATCCATATTAGTATAATGCCTTCTATTAGACCAACCAAAAGATAACAAAACATGTGTATACATATTGATTGGATTGGGGCTCCCTGCATAAGGATACATGCCTGCTGTTCACCCCTTACACGTTTCTTGTGGGAGATACCAGTGTAAACTGTGAAGTAGCCCTTAAAAGCCATGCAGTTACAGGTTAACAGAGATGGACTAAGTGTTCATCGGTGTTGCCATTTGGCTAAGAGCTGTAATAGTCTCTATACCTTGCATTTTCTTGTTAGATTTCTTCTGATCCCCAGTCCCTATCAGTGCTATGTATTGATGAGGTATTTATTAGGATGTAAAAACGGACAGCTTCTGAACACAATATTCTCAGACTGACTTAAATGCTGATTTTCTTTGTGTAGCTAAAGTGAGCAAAATGTGTGGGGCTCTAAATTATATCTGGAGTACTTTTAAAAGGTGGCTGTCTAATGTTTAATGAAACCCTTCTACAGTGTATTTAGGAAAATTTTATAAATAATACTGAAATGATATAGATATACATATCCTCTTCCCTCTCCTCGCCTCACTAACGAATATCTGCACAAAGCTCACTTAACTGAACATGTATGAAAATTCAGGCAATAAGTTAAGAACCCCCCACCCATTCTCCAGCATGCAGAGATCACTATTTAAACTGTGAAAATTAACCACTGGAATCTAAGTTGACTTTGACATATGGAATCTAATAATGGCCACGGAGGAATAGTGGCATGTGTATTTCTTTGTGTCACAAGAAATGTAAATGCATTTCTAGAACATTTCCTACTCTTATACATTTTAATTCCGCTATACATACTGCCCTTTCCTTATACTCTGCAACTTTATAGACTAGTAGCAAGAGCTGAGGGAAGGGTCTGATCAACGAATAGCTTCTTGAGCTGAAACCAGTACCTCAATTATGGTAATTTAAGAACTGAAGAAAGGAAGTTGTTCTGGCTCAGTTAAGGATCAGGCACAGATTCCCTACCCATTATAATCTATCAAAGGGGAAGGCTACACACACATGCATGGCTTGTATCATTCCCCTCACAGTTAAACATGTCTTGATGGAGTGTCCATGATCCTTTAAGTTTGTGATGGGCCTTTCAGCATAACCAGTTTCCTCCTTGCACAGTTCTGGATGATGTGGTTGATCTACATTATTCATTAAAGGGATCATTATTTATTCAGGTTCATGAGCTCTTTTGGTGGGTTTACCTCTTTTTAAAGAGGTTTTAATTTTGTGAACCACCCAGAGAGCTTTGGCTATTGGGCGGTATAGAAATGAAATAAATAAATAAACACTGTTTGCATTATGGGACCAACAATTCTCCTGCATTTGCAATAAACCAACTGTGTGGTGTAATATGGCCTAGATGCTGCTGCGCCAGGAAGTTCAATATACCTACCCACCCCCAACTATATAAACTTGACCTCTCTCTCCTGTCAGTTTAGCTTTTGTGGCTGTCCCAGCAAACTCTTCCAGCTGAGTTCACCGCTGAAAAGAACTAGAGATGGAACTCTGCCAGGGCTACCTTTCCCTCCTCCTCTTTACTGCTTGTGGCTCCTCTGAGCTCTCACAAAGATGCTGCCTACCAACAAACTGAATGCTTTTGTGATGGCCGGGAAGGGGGGGTCTCCCGTGAGAGGAAGTGACTCCCTTGTTCTACCTTTATGTCAATCCCTTTCATGTGAAGGACACATTTGTTGTGGATCCTTTCTATGAGTAACAAAATAGGGAGGGTTTACCAGGAAATGAGAATATTGTACCATAAAAGAATAGGAAGGCTTGCACTTTATATACAGGAAGTGTGGACGGAAACTTATGGTATCTTTACTATTCTGTTGTAGAAGAGATGTACTTTCTGACTGAAATGTTTAAAGTCCCACCGAAATTACCTGAAAGGCTGCTCATGCTCCGTTAATAAATTAAGGGATCTTAGACAAAAGGGGTCTGAAACAAAAGGGTTAATGTAACAGTTAGATCTCATTGGGCTAACCAGTGTAATTATGATAACCTGTCATAAACAAATGAAATATGTACTCCTCCTGCATAGGTTTAGTATAGCCTATGTGAACGAGTTATATTACATTTGATTTGATGTGCTAGTAATACTATTGTCAGCAGCCATTTATTGATCTGGCATACACATGATTATATATTGCTCTTTTGCATTAACAGAGCAATCCTATTGGTGTATTGGAGTGTTCCAACAGTCCTAAGCTGAGCCAGGCTACAGTCACTAGGGCGGAAATGAGAAAGGAGTGGTGGTCACCACTCTCCCTCCAGTTTTTTTTCCTTTCATTTGTAAAACTATTTTGTTCCCTTTTCAAGCAATGGGAGGGAAATAATTTAGAGCTGGTCTAAATCTTTCCGTATGATGGGGGTGTGGTGAGAGATCCTCCCCCGCTCTGACGACGCTATGCCGAGGCAGTATAGGAGTTCTGCCTATTTACAATTACATCTGCCTATTTAACAGTTGATACATGATACTTTATTCTACAGGTTCCTATCATCACAATAAAGTTGTCATTAAATACATAGGAATCCGACAACAGAAATAATGAATTTCTTGGGAAACATGAGAAGAAATAGATCAGCTAAGCTTTGAGCACATTTGTAACTAATGGATTTGCAGCTGCTTGGAAAACTCTACTCTTCAGTGGCTCCAGGGGTAAACTGGAGGGAGGGTGCTCTGTCCTGAACTCAGTACTGTTCAACATTTTAATCAATGACTTAGATGAAGTGGTGGAGGGAATCCATATCACATTTGAGGATAACACAAAACTAGGGGGGATAGGTAACACAGCAGAAGACAGGAATACAAATCAACATGCTCTTGATAGAATTGGGTGGAAACTAACATAATGAAAATAAGACAAATATAAAGTTCTGTGCTTAGGTTAAAAAAAGAACTGCACAGGAATTAGGATAGGAGATACCTGGCTTGGCAGTAATATCTTTGAAAAGGATCTCAGGATTGTAGTCAGCCACAAGTTGAACATGAGTCGGCAGTGTGATGAGGCAGCAAACAAGGCTAATTGTGGTTTTAAGCTGTATTAATAGATCATAATTTCCAGGTCATGGGAAGTGATTAGTTCACTTGATTCTGCACAAGTCAAACCTCATCTGGAGTACTGGGTCCTATTCAGGGCACTGCTCTTTAAGAAGCATGTAGACAAACTGGAACAGGTTCAGACTACAGTACCAAAGATGGTCAGGGGTATGGAAAACAAGTCCTGAGAGGAAAGGTTGAAGGAACTGGATATGTTTCGCCTGAAGAAGAGAAGATTGAGGTGGAACATAATAGCACTCTTCAAATCCTTGAAGGACTGTCACAAAAAAGAGGGCAAGGGCTTCTGTATATCAGCCATAACATAACTATGTATTCATTCACATGTGCCTAATTTCTGTCAAGCCTAGAGATGCTTTGGTGGCCAATCTTCATAGTCACCATTTGGTTCCATGTTTTTCCTTGGCTCTAATATGCTCTTGAACCAAGAGCGAATTGAAACATCCAGTAAGGCACATAGTGTAGTCCTTGTGTCATTGTAACACTTTGGGTATATACCTATCAGACCACATATTTGATCCTATTGAGCACTGCTTTCAATCATAGTTAGCCATTATATTTCAGTGGGGTTCAGGCCTGGTTTTGGAACAGAAACAGCCTTGGTCACCCTGTATAATGACCTATGTTGAGAGAAAGATAGGGGGAGTGTGACCTTGTTGATTCTCCTTGATCTCTCAGCGGCTTTTGATACCATTGACCGTTGTATCCTTCTCAGATGACTGTCTGAGGTGGGAGTGGTAGGCATGGCATTGCAGTGGTTTTGGTCCTACATGGATGGTCAGCTCCAGAAGGTGGTGCTTGGGGAACATGGCTCAGCCCTGTGGATTCTCCAGTATGGGGTTCCGCAGGGGTTCATTTTGTCCCCCATGCTGTTCAACATCTACATGAAACCATTGAGTGCAGACATCTGGAGATTTGGAGTGCATTGTCATCAGTATGCTGATGACAGGCAGTTCTCCTTCTCCTTTTCATCTTCATCAGGTGAGGCTGTGGATGTGCTAAATCTGTGCCTGCCTGCAACAAAGGACTGGATGAGGGCTAATAAACTGAAACTCAATTCAGACAAGACTGAGATGCTGTTAGTAAGTAGGTGGTTCTTCTGACCAGATGGAGGGTGTTCAACCAGTTCTGGATGGGGTTGCACTCCCCCTGAAGGAGCAGGTTTATAGCTTGAGTGTTCTCCTAGAGCCAACCCTGTCACTTGAGGCTCAGATGGCATCAGTGGCACAGAGTGCCTTCTACCAACTTGGTTTGGTGGTCCAGCTACGTCCCTATCCGGAGAGGGCTAACTTGGTTTCAGTTGTCCATGTTGGATTACTGCAATGCGCTCTACATGGGGCTGCCTTTGAAGACAGTTCAGAAGCCTCAGCTGGTGCAAAATACGGTACCCAGATTGATAACGGGGACCAGAAAGTCTGCACTCGTAAGACCTACTCTGGCCTGCTGGTATTGGCTGCCTATATGTTTCCGAGCCTGATTCAAGGTGCTGGTTTTAATCTATAAAGCCTTAAATGACTCGGGACTGCAATACCTGACAGAATGCCTCTCCTGGCTCAAATATGCCCATACGCTACACTCAGCATCTAAGGTCCTCCTCCAGGTGCCTAGGGAGACTCGGAAGACAGCAACAAGGGAAAGGGCCTTCTCAGTGGTGGCCCTCCAATTGTGGAATTGATGAGGCCTGCCTAGCGCCAACATGGTTATCTTTTCGGCACCAGGTCAAGACTTTCTCTTTTCCCAGGCATTTGGCAGCATGTGATGAGTTGTAAGTGATGCATGTTGGGGCAAAAAATCCCAACTTCAAGTATAACCTGATGGGATCTGAGCTGGCGATGACCATCCACGAAAGAGATCTTCGGGTTGTGGTGGACAGCTTGATGAAAATGTCAACCCAGTGTGTGGCCGCTGTAAAAAAGGCAAACTCCATGTTAGGCATAATTAGAAAAGGAATTGAAAATAAAACTTCCAATATCATAATGCCCTTATACAGATCTACAATGTACACTTGGAATACTGTGTACAGTTCTGGTCACCATACCTAAAAAAAGATATTGTATAGTTGGGAAAAGGTGCAGAAAACAGCAACTAAAATTATCAAAGGGCTGGGGCATCTCCCCTATGAGAGAAGGTTACAACAGCTGGGATTGTTTAGCTTGGAAAAAAAAGAGGGTAAGGGGAGACATGATAGAGGTGTACAAAATTATGCATGGTGTGGAAAACTTGTCCAGGGAGACATTTTTTTTCCCTCTCTCAAAATACTAAAACCTGAGGTCATCCCAAGAAGCTGATGGGTGGGAGATTCAGGATAGATAAAAGGAAGTACTTCTTCACACAGCGCATGAACTATGGAATTTGCTACTACAGGATGTAGGGATGGCCACCAATTTGGATGGCTTTAAAAGGGGGTTGGACAAATTCCTGGAGGAAAAGGCTATCAATGGCTACTAGTCTTGATGGCTATGTGCTACCTCCAGTACCAGAGGCAGTGAGCCTATGTAGACCAGTTGCTGGGGAACATGGGTGGGAGGATGCTTTTGCATTTGTGTCCTGTTTGTGGGTTCCTGGTCGACAGCTCTTTGGCCACTGTGTGAACAGAATGCTGGACTAGATGGACCTTCGATCTGTTCCAGCATGGCTTCTTATGTTCTTATGATCCTGGATTTGTTTTATGGTTTGTTTAATTGTTCAAAGTTGTTTTGGGGTATATGTTGTTTTTGTGTATACTGTCTGTTTGGTTGTTTTTTATATTTTAAAATTTGCATATTGTGCTTTTAATGTTCTAACCATTGTAAACTGTCCAGAGTCCAGACAGCTTCAGTTATGGGGTGGTATAGAAATGTAGTAGTGGTGGTGGTGGTGGTGGTGGTGGTGCTGCTGCTGCTGCTGCTGCTGCTGATGTCTGCACTGGCCCTCAGTGGTTATTGTACAATTCCAGTGCTTCCCAGCTTATCTGAATCTGCCTAGTTTTTAGCACTAATCTGTATGTTTCTTGGTCTCAGATCCAGTTGGAGCCAGATATCGTTATATTTGGAGTAGACCCATTGAAATCAGTGGGACTTAAGTTAGTCATGACTATTTAACTACTTCAGGTATGACTAAATCTGGATCCAACCCAAAGTGAAGAATGACCTCCTGTCCTACCTTTGGGCATACTTGAGGGGTGTGCATATATGTGTGTGTGTATGCGTGTGCTGGCTGTATAAATCAAAAGGGATTCAATGCTCTGGTAAGTCTACCTTAATAAAGGTTTGCTTAGTATAACTACATGATGGCTTATTTGGAGCAGAGTGAACACAGTCTTGTAAAAATGGACCAATTTCTGGAATTTTACTTAAATTGGTCTGATTTCCCCGAATAGGGTTGCCATCTATTGACCAACAAATAGCTCATATTCTTAAGTGATTTGGGTTTTATTTAATTACTAGCTGATATACCCGGCATTGCCCAGGATGTAATTTTGTCATAGGCACTATTTGTTAGAAACACAGTAAGGTAGGTTTACGCGTCTCGGAAAGGCCCCATAAGAAAGGTGAAAAGTTGAATCCACCAGACACTATTAAAAAAGCGCAACAATTATAATGAACAGATTTAATAAAAAAAAACCCTACTAAAAAATGCAAGAGACTGAATCTGTAAGCACTACTACAATATAATCCACACTGAGTCTCATACCACTTTTAAAATGTTCAATAGAGGCTTCCTTGCTGGATATTGCAGGAACAGGGGAGAGAAACTAAATGCTTTCCACAGTCAGAAAAGAAACCATGAGTACAGGGGAGGGAACAAACGGCGGCCAGCCAATCCAAGGTGAAGGAAGTCAGAGTGAATGGGAGAGAGACCAATAGAATGAAAGATGGCCAATAGGATGACTCATAGCTCAAATCAGAAACCTGGCCTTTACCATGATTGGGAGGGTGTACTTGTTAGTAAGGGAAACTGTAAACAAAGTAATGTAACCCAGTGACTCCTGTCATACACTCTGGCAAGTGAGAATGTGAAGTAAAAGGGGCAGCAACTGTAGGGCCCAGATGACAGGCTCAGTGGGCCCCTACAGTGTGATTACACCCAGGGCAGCTCCCCCTTATTCCATGCGTTACAGATGGCCCTGCAGCCAGCCCCAAACACACAAACCAACACACAATTTTTGACTTTTATATAAATAGAAAATTTAACTATTACTTTTATATCCTGCCTGCCTTCCAAAAAGCTCAAAGCAACACATATGGTTTGCCCTCCCCTATTTTATACTTACAATAACCCTGTGAGGTAGGTTAGGCTGAGAAGTAATGACTAGCCCAAGGCAGCCCAGTCAACTTAATTTAATTTGCTTCTTACATTTGTGAGAAGTGACTGTGTAGGGCAGAGCTTTCCAAACTGTGTGCCGCGACACATTAGTGTGTCGGCGGCAGTGTGTAGGCGTGTTGCGCGAAATGCAGAAAATTGTGCGGAAGGGCACCGTGGAGCTCCGTTACTCGCGTTTGCTTCCCTTGGCCCCTCCCCCAGAACTTCCTAAAGCAGTTAATGTTAAAGCAGCTTAGCCTTAGCAGCTAAGCCTTAGCTGCTTTAACATTAGCTGCTTTAGGATCGTGTGGCGTCTTGATGTAAGACGCACGTAATTGGTGGTGTCGGAGCGGTACAGCAAGGAGTGTGGTAATGCTGGCTGCACAAGGAGTGTGGAGAATTCGGAATTCTCATTGGAGACTCCTTTAACGGAGCAATTAGTTGTGAGTTACACCACCCCCAACTCTCGGCTGTGCTGAGCGGAGGAGTCCCCTGGAGGTCCTGGACTGGGACAGCACCGAGTGGGCCGTCCGCCATCTTGGCCAATCGGAACGGAGCTCAGTGGAGGTCAGAAGCCTCGGAATCAGCGTGCTCCTAATCACCCAGGCGAGCACAGCTGCAGGCTGTCACCCAGTCAACCCACCTGCTGCTGGCTGAAGGGAGGCCACCCTCCCAAACCCAATGTGGCAAACAGCAAGCCACCCACCACGTGGCACTTATAATTTGATTTCTGCCATTTATTTTTATTTTTATTCTGCTGTAATCGTGGATTGAGCACCCACCAGCAGTGTACCACTGGAGAGTGCTGGAACTGGACTCTGCACATAGGCATTGCAAATATTTGCAGCAATATAGCCTTGTAGTGAGACATATATATTTACACCATTTTTGTTGGACTTTTGCTTCTCTACTTCATGTGTTTTTGCAGCTGAGGTCCTCCCTGGACCTATGTGACCTAATATGTATTGTAAACACTTTCGTTAATTTTGTTTATTTTTCACATTTTCTCCTGGTCCTGATTCCTATCTTTATCTCACTTTATCACTGTGGGAGTGGAGCGCAGGTGCTGTTATTTTCATAAGAAAAAACAGAGAAAGATAAGCGCTTAAAACAGTCCTGTTTTCATATTTAGTTAACGCTAAAACCTAGTGACTTAGACAGCTTTTGGATTCGCATTTCAAAAATGCATCCAAACATAGCTAAAAAAGCGTTAAAAATTATTCTGCAGTTTTCTACTACATACATTTGTGAAGTATCCTTTTCAACGATGGCAAACCTAAAGACACTGCAACGTGGAAGCTTAAAAATGCTTGGTGACGAAATGCGAGTGTCTTTATCTAATATTCCACCAAATATTGAAAAGCTGTGTTCATCTCATCAACCTCATATTATCCCATTAAAATGGTAATTAGTTATTGGTGTTATTCAACTTTTTTAAATTCTTGCACATATTTACATACTGTTACTCATAAATGACAACAATGTATGTTATTATCTTACAAATCATATATTTTAAAAAATATAAATGAAAGGTTTTCATGAGATATGTTGTGTCCCCATACATTTCGTTATTACAATTTATGTATGTGTCCGTATCTCTTATAACGGGTTAGGTTAACCTCCAGTTTAGTAAACTAAATTACTGTGTTGTGAAATGATGCATGTCTAAAAAGTGTGTCACCAACATGAAAAGTTTGGAAAGCTCTGGTGTAGGGATTTGAACTTGTCTTAGACCAGCACTTCATCCACTGCACCACGCTGGGATTCTGAGATACTTCATAGTTTCTGTGTGTGTGGGAGAGAGATCTTTCCAGTACTGTGACAGTTCAGCTGCCCATCTTCCTTTCTGTTCTTAAGAGTTCTAGTCTCCACTCAGCCATGGTGTAGTGGCTAGAGTGTTGGACTGAGAGCCGGGAGACCTGGGTTTTAGTCTCCACTCAGCCATGGAAACTCACTGGGTGACTTTGGGCCAGTCACAGACTCTCAGCCCAACCTACCTCACAGGGTTGTTGTTGTAAGGATAAAATGGAGAGGAGGAGGATAATGTATGCTACCTTGGGTTCCTTAAGGAGGAAAAAAAGACGGGATATAAATGTAATACATAAATAAATGAATGAAGCTTTTACCAGGTCAGTCACTGACTCTTAGTCTAATCTATGTCACCAGATTGTTGTGAGGATAAAATGGGGTAGAGGAGGTTTATGCGTACGCTGCCTTGGTCTCCCTGGGTGAAAGACAGGATTTAAATGTAACAAATACATACATAATCGATAATTAAAATGCAAGCTTAGCTGTGCAGCACCTGAATACATGGACAAGGCCTAGGCTATTCACTAGGCTATCACTATTCACAAAACATTTTGAGACTTAAATGTCCTTTGAACCTCTCTTCTGCTATATATGTAAACATCTGATTGTTAAGCAAAAGAGAAAGTGGTTGTGGTATAGAAGGGCATTGTAGCCATGTATTGTACTCTGATTGCAAACCGACATGTGTTTGAATATTCTTTCTTTTCTTGGACAAGTCTTCAACTCAGTGGTGACAGTACTTGTTTGGAATTAGATGCTCATCTGCACACAATCTCAACAATTTCTAATGTTTTTGAGTTATGCATATGTTCTGAGAGAGCATGAACAATAAAAAATTGGAAAATAAAACACTATAGTAATAAAGTTCTTCTTGAGAAAATAAATGATGTTTGCAAATGTAGGACTGTCGGCTCTCTTAATTTTAATGTTTATAGTTTGATTTAATACTGATACTGGTTCTCCTGTTCTGGTAAGAAGTGAGAAGTAGCCAAATGGGCTATTTGCATTAATGACTGAAAATAACATCTGCTTTGAAATGAAGTTATAATAAGCAGATTATACATTTTAAAAGTTTTTTTTGTTATTCATTGAAGTATGTGTCATATTTGATGAGAAATCAAATATTCCTTCTCATTTTTTGAGAAATCTTTTGCTTACATTAGTGTTGGTGGGGAAACCTACATCCTCTTCAGCTATACCGCTAACCCCTGCAAACTGCGTTCCTCTTACTTACCTTACTAAAGGTGCAACTGTGTGCATGTTTAGACAGAAAAAAGTCCTACAACTCCCAGCATTCCCCAGCCAATATGGCTGGCTGGAGCATCCTGGGAGTTGTAGGACTTTTTTCTGTCTAAACATGCACAGGATTGCGCTTTTAAAAACTCAAGACCAGAACTGTATTCTAACTACAGGCTTGTGGCCTATATTTTATGTCAGTTGGTCTGCATATAGGGAATTGTTTTGCACACAACTATGAATGTGGGAGGAGGAAACCTACAAGATGATTTATTGTATATGTAGTGGCTTGCAGTAAGGGCAAAATTAACTACATCAGTAATGTTTGCAATGTTTCCAAGTGGTGAATGTCAGCCAGGCCAAAAGGTCTGTCATCCATATGAAACCCACATCATTTTTTCCCTCTGTTCTCAGGATTGCATTGGCACAGTTGTAGCTGTAAAGGGGAAAAAAGAATTTTCAAATGAAGCTGATGGGCGGGGGCAGGGTTGTTCTTGCATCATATTTTAAGAGATAAAATTAGAATAAAAGAGCTGTTGTTGGGAACAGATCGGCCAAGAAATGTAGTCAATTTTTGAGTGCTGAAGCAAGATTAACAAATCATGCTGCAATGTTGTACTCAGTTTTCATATGTGGTTTGTTTTTCAAATGGCTAACCTGGTGGCCTCAGTGGAGCAGGCATTTCATTTTCTGCTTTCTCATGTTGTTGTTGTTGTTGTTGTTGTTGTTTTAAAGAAAAGGTAATTCTACATGTTACAGTAGGATATTTTTATATTATCTAGCACCCTTCAGCAGTTCTTGTCTCAGCATTGTCTCTGATTATTTTGAAGGCATCCATTAGTCCACCCAGCAGTCAGTTGCTCTTTTGTTGTTGAGGTTTTTTCAAAGGTGTAAACATGTCTCAAAGCTTATTTTTAATGGCTGCGTTTGGATGATCATGGGGGTGAAAGATCCCATTATGGGGTCGTCACTTGTGCCTGCTGTGCACCCGCCCGCAAGTTACATAATCACCTGCAATGCAGCGTGGGTTATTGTGCCGCCCACCCCACAACCCCCACTGCAAGCCGTGGATTATGATGTGGGTAAGAAGTAACCCCCGCCATGCTGTGTGCGGGGTTTGGACAACATGGCAACTTGTGCTGTGTTGTGGGTAATTATGCAAATCATGGTTGTTCATGTGACACATGGGGGCAGGGGAAGAACCCACAATGGGTTCTTTCATCCCCATGATCATCTGAACCCAGTCAATTCGTCCCATCTCCCAAGCTAAGCGTTTAACAACTGAGTACTAAGGTGTTAACCAGTTGAAACAACACAGAACAGCTATATCCATGAGGTAATGATACTTAAGTGTTTACACCACAGATGGTGAACTTCTGGCCCATGAAGCAAATTTGGCTCACCAGACTTCCTCATTCAGCATGCGAAGGCCTCTGGAAAGGCCCTTCCCTGAAGCCCCAACCCCTCCGAGAAGGGAGAGGGGGCATGAGAACAGCTCCAGGTTGAGTTGTGGCCTATAGGACACTCCTCATGGCTCAGTCAGCCCTCTCACCTTTCCCCAATAAAGAAAGGCAAAGGGGAAGCAAAGCTGGCTCTGGACGGAGGAGCTGCTCCTTAAGGTAGTGGCTCAGTGGTCTTTGCTTGCTGCTCACCTTCCCCAATCAGGGTAAGTGGGGGCAGGTGAAGCCTCATGCCACTCCTAGAGAAGGAGGCTCAGTTGGCTTTGCCCACTCCTCAGTTTTCTGATTGAGAAAGGTGAGGGGTGGGTGAAGCTGTGGGTGTGAGAGAAAATGGGGTCCAGGCAAGTATGTCAGGGCTGCAAGGCATCAGTGGGAATGGCCCTGCCTGCTACTGGCATGAGCCCCCCAAAGTGCTTGCCCAGAGCCAATTTGGCCTTTGGGCAAAAAAAGTTCCCCACCTCTGGTTGTTGTTGTTGTTATGCACCATCAGTGTGCATGAGGTTTTATAGAGTATGAGAAAACAGTTCTGTGCCGAGGAGGTTACAATCTAACATTCAGCACAGGAGTAACAGTGCAAGGGAAGCCAGAAGTAAACAGGAAAGCAATACATAATTGTTTCAGTGGTATGTACTTAGTTACAGGCTGAGTTACATCAGGACATGGGAATTAAGGGGCTATACCAAATTATTCAAGGAAAAGATGGCTTTTGAGGAATGATTTGAAGAGAGGTGGCATCATGCAGGTGTTCTGAGGGGCAGTTCCAAGTGTATAGGGCAGCAAGGGAGAAAGGGTAGGGTCTTTTGAGGTAGCAGGAAGCCTTAAGATGGTGGTGGGGATGGAGGTAGAGGAGTAAAGTTCACAGGCAAGCAAGTATCAGGACATAAGAGCAGAGAGATTAGGGGGCAAGACCATGAAGGGCTTTTAAGGTATTAGGATAAGGAATTAGTTCTGGATCCACACTGACAGGAAGCCAGTATAGGCATTTATGGAGGGGCATTGTAAGAACATAAATCCATGCTGGATCAGACCAAATGCCCATCTAGTTCAGCATTCTGTCCACACAGTGGCCAACCAGGTGTTGACCAGGAAACCACAAGCAGGACACGAGTGCAACAGCACCCTCCTGCCTATTTTCCCCAGCAACTTGTGTACATAGGCATAGTGCCTCTGATACTGGAGGTAGCACATAACCATCAGGACTTGTAGCCATTGATAGATAAATTCCTGGTGGAGAAGGCTAACCTCCTTTTAAAGCCATCCAAACTGGTGGCCATCACTACATGCTGTGGTAAAGAATTCCATAGTTTAACTATACGGTGTGTGAAGAAGCACTTCCTTTTATCTGTCCTGAATCTCCCACCAATCAGCTTCATGGGCTGACTCCAGGTTCTACTATTGTGAGAGAGGGAGAAAAATGTCATGTGATCAGAGTGATGAGAGGTGAATGATTTTGGTATCCAAGTGCTGGATAAATGTGAGGGAACCTAGAGGAGACAATGAAAGACCAGAGAAGAAGATTGCAGTAGACTCTAGACAAGAAGTGACCAGAACAGTGACACATCTTGGCTACATACTGAATATAGCAGGGGTCCCCAGCCTTTTTGGACTCATGGACACATTTGGGAATTTGAGAAACTGCTGTGGGCATCAACACAAGATACCTGATCAGTGGATTGCCATTTTGGTGTCTACCTGTCACGTCTGTGGATCTTAGGCTGCGTCCTGTTCAGCAAAGTAATTTGTTTTGTGTTGCTTGGACACTGCAACATCTCTTTAATAAAGGATGCCTACACTTTGATGCCTACCTGTCACATCTCTGGATATTAGGCTGTATCTTATTCAGAAAAACCTTTTGTTTAGAGTCTATTGGACACGGCAACATCTCTTTAATAAGGGATTGTCTAATTTGGCTAATTGCTGGTAGTGCAATACAGCTAATGCTTCCTTTATACATATGTTTTGGCAATGTCCAGTAGTTGCTTCTTTTGGGGAGGTTATTTCACAGACAAATTTTGTACTGGAACAGTCTTTGATATTCACTGATGTACATGCTGTTTTAAATTATTTATCTGCTTCATGGAAATTAACAAATGATCAGCATAAATATATTCTCCATGGCCTTTTGACAGCTAAAACACTGATATTACAATGCTGAAGAATAAACACTCACCTGTAATGCAATGGACTGAGGACTGGGTGGCATATAGATGCCATCCTCAAATGGATACTTTTTTGGATATTTGGTCTGCTTTTGTTTAACCTATGTATAATTGCTAGAAAGTTGTATGCATTTCATAAGTATTCATTGTAATGGATATATATAAATCCATGTACATCTATTTAAAAAAAAACAGGGGGAGGGGTGAGTGCCTGTGGGCAGCATTGAGGACCCCTGGAATATGCGGAGTCAAAGATAAAGCCATGGCACAGGGTGAATGATAACACTGTCCCTGGATTTCCTTAGATGTAGGAAGACAGAAAACCCAGATTCATGGGTGGTCTGTTGTGGGTGTTCTGAGCTGTTTTCGGTGGAACCAACCTCCAGGAGTTGGGATGACTCCCCAAGGGCTTCTCTCTGTGTGCAAGGAGAAATGTGTAACACCTGGCACCAGGCTTTTAAAGTGTGTGTATGAAGCTGCCTTTTTGTTGGTCAGTCCACATCAGCCCTTTCCATGGCAACTCATTTAATTTGGAAAATTAGGGCAGGTTATGACTTTGGTGGAAACATTGCATAAAAATTTAATGATAAAAATTAATAAAACTTTAAACACACAGCTAGGGAAAAAAAGTGGGGAATGGGCAGTACTGTCTGTATTCAGAAAAGCTACATAGTACTTTGCTTTCTCATCTGAACTAAAGTAGTCTTGCAAAACCTGCATTGAGTTTCTCATTCTTCAGGAGAAGTAGCAACACAATAGTTAAAGATGTAATTTTGGCTGCCCCCAGCCTTTGTCTTGGGTGGGTATTGTTTCCTGATGTTTAAAGTGATTTCTAAGATCAAAGATTTGTTTACCACCTTATGCTAATCAGCTGAGAAGAGTTGTTATGCAGAGACTTTGGAGACCAAAGGAGGCGGATAGGCGCTATTCAGGAGCAGTGAACAAAAAGGAAGAGGTACTTAACATGGCTGTTTTAAAGATCCGTTAATAAAAGTGGTAAGGCAAGTAGCTTCTTGCAAAATGTATATATCGTCTAATTGCCCAGCCCCTTTCTACAAGCATATTCAAAAGGAAGAAAGCCATCAAATGGCTTCAGTATATATGTCCTGAGGCTGTTATAATGCATTTGAACTTTTCAAGGTGATTTCAGCACAGTCTTTGTCTAAGAAAGAAGAGTTCTTAGACACCCTTTCCTGCCAGCAGTTTGTAACAGAGACAGGAGGGTGAGAAATGTTTATTAAGAACATGAGCAGTTGTTAAAGCCAGCCCTTTTATACATTGGAATAATTCAGCCACTTTGCCTCCTTCCATTTTTTATTACCAGTAAGGAAGGGCAAAAGGCACATAATTATTGTGTATTAGAAGCAATTTTGAAGTGGCAAGAATCAGGATATACCACAAGCACCTTAAATCTGAAAGAAAAATTGGAAAAAACTAGAGCTTGTGTACCTTGCTGCTGATGTTTGGATTTGTGCTGCCATCTGGGTTTAGTACATGGGAGAGTGGTTTTGATACGAATTCTGGTAGTTTGAGACAAAAAACAACTTGGTATTATCGGGGGCAGAGATGATGATGGATTATGAGGCTTTAAGAAAAAGCTTATTTTTTCGTTTAGTTTTGTTTGGCTCGCTCCTCCTAAAATGTAGGACAAATAGTAAACGACTTAAATGCCTGAGAGTAAGGGGCTGGGGAGAAGAGGAAATGCTCTGTCTTTGCTTATACGTTGGTGTTTAGCGTGGGGGGGGGATACCTTTTGCCAAACTGCCCTTCTACTTCACATCTCTCTAATGATCTCCTTTAAAACAAGGTTGATAGCCATGTAAAATACTTGTAGAAAACTGCCATCCCGTCCCTCCCTCCCTCTCTCTCGCCATTAAAACTCTTTTCTCCAAGCTCCCACCGAGGGTGATTTTTATGAAATGCTCGTTTGAAGAGACCTCCCTCCATAATTTTAAACGTCACGTTTTCCAAGCATTTTGTCGCATACTTTGCCTACGCCCACCAGCCGTCGCTTGAAGGGGGACTACTGTGGATGCAATTTAATTGCACTGCTGTGATTTTAAAAATCGTGGGGAGGGGGGTTGGTGGTGGAGGCGGGGAGAGGAAGGTGCAAAAGAAAATGGTTTAGTACTGCCTTTGTAAAGCGCCGCCCTTTTAAAAAAATTTTAGGCTGGCTCTTTGTATATACAGCTGCAGATACAGAGTGCAGGACTGAAAGGAAGCCGTGGAGGAGGAGACGCCGGCGCGGGGCGCGGGCGCTCAGCTCAGCTCGGCGTTCTTGCGCGCCAGATGTTCGGCCTGCCCCTCGCGCCTGTTCGGCTGCCTTCGCGTGGTCATGCTCAGGCCCTGTGTGAATTGAGATGTGATGAGTTAGCTGGTTGCTATGGCGAGGAGCCGTGTCACGTGGCCTGAGTGCTGCTCCCGGCCGTTTGACGTCACCGGCCAGAGAGGAAAGGGGAGGGCGGCGGCGCGGCGCGGCGAGAGGGGCAGAGTCGGTAGCGAAGGAGCAGACGCGAGCGACGCGCCCGCCCAGCTTCTGCACACACACTCGCACAGGCGCCCGGGCTAGGGCCGCCTGCCTCTGGGAGCGCTCCAATGCCTGGACCTACCCAAGCGCTGTCCCCAAATGGAGAGAACAACAACGACATCATCCAGGATAACGGCACCACCATCATCCCTTTCAGGAAACACACGGTGCGAGGGGAGCGTTCCTACAGGTAACCCTCCCTCTCTTTTCTCTCTCTGTGTGTTTGGGCGTGCGCTTACGTGTGCGTGGACGGACACACACACACACACACACACAGGCTTGGGGGAACTGCAGCAGAGCGGGGTGGGAGGTGGAGTGGAGGTTGCGGGGTATTGCATAACAAAAGCAGCGGCGCTTTAAACCTAATCGGCGTCTCTCCTCTCCTAAGCGTGCAGCGTGGTCTAGCTGCTTGAACGAACGCCTTGCATTGTCCAGATGGAAAACATCTTGTGAATACTTCTCCTGTGTTCGAGGGGCTCTCCCGCATCTCCCATCTCCCCCTCCCCGCCTTTTTAATTTGAGTTTTGGTAATATTGCAAGGCTTCGTGTGTGTGCGCGCGTGCAAATATATAAATAATTAAAATAATGACGATAATGTTCATCAGGCAGTAATACTATGTCGTTGTGTGTGTGTGTGTGTGTGTGCGCGCGTGCACGTGTGTGTGTGTAAAGGAGGCATTTGGGGGACAGCAAAAGGGAATGGCTGGGGGGGGGGGAGAAGAAAGGAACAGGGTCCTGTGATGGTGGTGGTAGTGGTGCACTGCCTTGGTGTGTGGAAGGGAAAATGGAATCCTCTAGATTAAACTGCAGTCTGTGATGTTAAACCAGCAGATTGATGGAGCTTTGTAAGAATTGCGCACCCTGATTGGTGGAAAGCTTGACAGCAGAGGTCAGGGTGTCAAAAATACACTAAAAAAAAAAATCTTCCTCCAAATCTTGGGTTTGGAAACAAGGTGGACTGTGCAGCAGCTTCTAAAAGGGTATAGCATCTTGCTTATGCATTTTGACTGTGCTGCCTGCACTGACCTTCCTGCCTGCTTTTTCTGGTGTGATGCATTTTCATTGTGTTCTTTGCTTGAAGGAGGATGGTGGCTATTTTCTTTGTCACAGTTCTAAGCATTTTTGGTAATTGCTTGGCATGTATCTTTAGCAGCAGGGATCCCTTTTCTTTTTTCTTTTTTGAATTAGCATATCTGACAATATGTTCCCCTAGATAAGCGCATTAAGATTGCTTGTATGATTCAGTAAGGATAACAATATAGCTAAGAACTAGTTTTGACTAGGCTTTTCTCAGATGTGTGCTCTAAAAAGGTAAGAATAGTTGAAGAAATACACCCAGACAGATCTCCTTTAAGTTAATACCCTTCCTCCCCTTTCCTCTCCCCCACCCCAGAATCACACTCCCCCTCCCTTTTTTTTGAAAGCTCATGCCATGGAGCAAGCTGCAGGAAATGAAACTGTCCCTAAAACCATTATAAAAATATTTGGCTAAGCTGTAGTGTGTAGTGAAATGTAGAACTGGAACAAAAAGAAGTGAATATATTTGCTTAGCTGAGAATTGGATAACCCATGAATATTCCTTAGGAATAGTATTGCTCAGTTTGCCCTTAACTCACCCAGAACTGACCTGGCTATGGGCTCCTTTCCCTTGAGTAGGTTACATTGCTCACAGCAATGTTTTAAGGACTAAATTGTTGAATTATTTGTGGAATCCAAGTGCTTTCTTACTCCAACAACAACAAACATACAAACTTCTTAAACACACTAGCTTCCCATACAGACCCATACAGATTTTTCCCCCTTTTCTTGATCATGCTTTAAAAGTAACATTTTTTTAGGTGCAATTGAAACTAAGATATAGAATGAGGATTTTATACCAAAAACCACTTGGTACATTTTTATTTACTTCTTAAAGCCTTACTGATACTCTGAAAGCCCTCATTTCCTCTGTTTATGTTTCTTCATTTTTTTGAACAGAGAAACTGGAATCATTTGATAAATATTTCTACTGAAATATGAAAACTGGTAACTCCTTAATTTTAGTCTCTCTCAGTATATCTTGTGTTTGTTTATAAGCTGGTATTTAATCATACTGATTAATCTGTTACGAAAATGAAAAGTAAACCATGTTCTGTTGAACAGAAATGCTTAAATTATTACCTAATCAACATTATATGCAGATCTTAAAAAAGACTGCCATGCCCAGTTATAATGGGATTTTTCCTCCTCAGTGGTTTCATTCATAAAAGTCCAGTCCAAGATGCTCCAGAAACTATGTTCTGTAGAGTAGGGATGGGGAACCTCTTTCAGCCTGAGGGTCAAATTCAATTTTAGAGAAGCTTTTGGGAGTCACATTCCAGTGGTGGACAGGGCTGAAGGCAAAGCCAAGGACAAAAAGGCTGGGGCCAAAAATACAATTTTTTTTTTGTAGTTTAAAGTTCTTACTGTCAGTAGTTAAGCCTTAGGAAAGGCATTTCAACTTTTTAGAATTAAGACAAAGCTGCACAAAAGCTGGGAAGCCACTAAATGACTGGTGGTTGGAAGAAAGAGGGTGGAGCCAGGGAAAGGGGGGTGGCGGCCATCTGGGGAAACCCGGAGGGTTGAATTGGAGCCCCAGGACAGCTGGATTTGGCCCTGCGCCTTAGGGTCCCCACTCCAGCTGTAGAATTGCCTTGCTTGTCAGTGTGGGATGGAAGGTAACATATGACTCGTGAGTAACTGCAGATATCTTTATAGGAGCCTGATAATATATGGCCTGACCTTCCTCATTTTGCAGTGTAGGATTCTCTTATCACACTATTAGGGCAGTGAGCGTGTGCTTTATCTCCTGCCTCCCTAATACTTGTTTTAAGGGATCTGGGAGTTAATAAAGTGTGGAGTATTGCTTCCAGTTCACTCACTGAAGCTGGATGATGGGTGCGGTATTCTTGACTCTGACACATATTTTTATTTATTTATTTAATTACATTTATATCCCACCTTTTTTCCTCCTTAAGGAACCCAAGGTGGCATACATAGTCTTCTTCCTCCTCCTCCATTTTATCCTCACAACAACAACCCTGTGAGGTGGGTTGGGCTAAGAGTTTGTGACTGGCCCAAAGTCACCCAGTGAGCTTCCATGGCTGAGTGGGGACTAGAACCCAGATGTCCCGGCTCCCAGTCCAACACTCTAGCCACTACACCACACTGGCTATATATATATATATATATATATATTATATATTAACTATATGACTTTGTATAACTCATTTCACTTATCTTTCTCCCATCTATTTAGAAAAAAATGAACACATTAAAAAAAATTCAAACCCCAAATCCATGAATAATCCAGACACTGAGATCTTAAAGTGGTAGATCAGTCAGTTCATATTTCACCATGGTGCATTCTTAGCAGCCACCATGAAATTGTCATTACCTCAGATGGTCTGGTTCTCT
The DNA here is from genome assembly GCF_057233095.1 of Heloderma suspectum. Classification (NCBI taxonomy): domain Eukaryota; kingdom Metazoa; phylum Chordata; class Lepidosauria; order Squamata; family Helodermatidae; genus Heloderma; species Heloderma suspectum. The sequence continues at coordinate 71,294,834 of NC_139461.1, read as the reverse complement.
GAAGTATGCCAAGATCAACTGAGATGGAAGCCTCTGTATGAAAGTGAACAAATATAGTAACAATTTGTGATGCAGCAGAATGCCAAGTAGCATTATGCTATATTATTTCCTCTATCATGACTTCCAAAAGAATATCAGTGCATGAATCTGTTTTATACAACTATGATCTTGCTTTACTTTCAGAGCAATCCTGTGCATGTATACACACCGTACTCTCAGATATGTTTGCATAGGATTGCAGCCAGCATCACCCTCAATGACTCAGATTAAGTTGAGGAAAGCAGGACTCTCATAAGGTCACATAAAGATGGTTCAACTGAGGTGAAATCATTCTGAAATAAGCAATTATTTAAATACAGTTTCTATTCTTTTAATTCATATCTCTCCTGAACAAGTGTGCATACCCTAATTGGTTGCAATAGCAATTAAAATACATCAGTTTACAACAACATACTTCATGCTACCCCAAAACACAATCCAAAATGTTGGTTATGCAGCTCATGTGCCTCTTTGAATTACAGAATTTGTAATTGCTTAGAGAGTGAAACAGAAACCTCAGTGTCACCATTGTTTTAAGTACACATGCAAGGACATGAAGGCTGCAAGCCTATTCACCAGCCTTCCCCATTCTGGTGCTCTTCAGATGTGTTGGACTGTAGTTTAGTACATCTGGAGGGCACTGGATTGGAGAAGGCTGCTATACACACATCTCTGAGAGTAAGTCCCATTGAATTCAGGAGGGCCTGCTTCCAAGTAGGCACTGCAATATAAGGCTCTATTCAGACAATCCTCCAGATGATGGGTTGTGGGATCAGACATAAGCTGGGGGCTTGCATGTATTTTTGTCCCTTCTTGGGTGCAGTTGGCTTCCATTTCCAGTTTAACACTAGATTTGCTATGATACCTGAATTGGGAAAATGTGATTAGTGCTTGTCTTCTGAACCAAAATTAGAAACCCACTTGTTTCTTGGTTTGGAAGGTAAGCGCTAGCCATGATTTGCCAGTTCAGGCATCACAGCAACTTGTATTTACCACTGAACAGGAAACTGAGAGGAAAGGTGATGAGGGAATGTGGAAGTTTGCTAGGCTTCCCCCCACCCCCAATACTTCAAACCATAATTTGAGTGAAGATAGTCTGAATTTAGCCTAGCCAAGGGCACAATCCTATGCATGTCTAGACAGAAAAAAGTCACACAACTCCCAATATTCCCCAGCCAGCATGGCTGGCTGGGAAATGTTGGGAGTTGTAGGACATCTTTCTGTCTAAACATGCATAGGAATGTGCCCTAAGAGCTCTTACTTGATAAGTGTCTAGGACTTTCTAGAAACTTTGATGGCATTCTTTGTTGCTGGCGTTGTAGCAGATAACACTGATGTAAAATATTTAGGATGAAGAAAGAAACAATTGGCCCTGGATGCTTTATTCATAAATGGGTAAATGAAGTGTGTGAAGGCAAGTATCCCAGTCTTATTCCTTGTAAATAACACATGTTGTATATTTTCTAAACCAGTGTAGAAATAAAATGGGCTTACAAATATGCTTTGTCTATGGGTTTGGTTTTTTGCCAGTAACTGAATAATAATTTTTTCCTAACACCTTTCTAATGATGACTTTCATCTTGCATAGGGAAAGACCTGCATAATAATCAACTGTTATGGGTCTTGTGTAATAAGTGTAACTGAAAAATAGATTTTGAATGAGAGCTGTGTGGCTTGTTTTAACAACTTTGTCTGCATGTCTTAAAAATGAAGGTGATGCTACCTGCTCCTTTACCATATGCCTTTATGAAAGCTAAATAAACATAATTCATTCCTGTGTGTAAGATAATACCCTTTTATTGGGTCAACCTCTATTGACATAATATTTAAAGGTTGATCTCAGCATTTAGTCTGGAGAGCTTCATTTTCACGAGAGATGATCCCTGATCTTGCCTGTTGTGTTTAGTCAGGTAACCAATCTTCATTATAGGCAGTCCACCTTGACCAGAGCTGATGGATAAAGGTTGTGCCCTTAACTGGGATCCACAAATAGAGACTGGCCAATAAGCCAAGCCCATCTTTCTGTTTGGCTTAGACCCACTGTTCTCCTCAAAGTCGTCTGGCACTTGTAAGAGGCAGTGAGAGGAGTTGCATACACTTTCTTTTTCTGTACCTCTGCACATATGAGATAAGAACACATCTCCCATCAAGGGCTCTGGCACATATTTATCTCCTTTAGACTAGGCAATGAAAGAGTTAAGAAACAGCAGGAGTAAATTCAATGGGATTTACTCTCTAGTGTGGATTGCAACCTGTGTGAACTTCATGAAAAGTGTATTGAAAAGTTACATTTGGCTCAAGTACTGTATCTCTCCTGAATTTGGACTTTGATTATTGCCTTTTATATATTTGGAATGAAATAATATCATCATGGGATGATTATGTCCAACAAATAGCTTTTATCCAAATTAACTTGAAATACTCCTTCCCTCTCCCCCTTCCTTGTATTTTTAGATGGCATGTAGTTTTTCTAGTTCAAAAATGAATTGTAACTTGTTGAAATGTATGAATATCACACTACTTGCTTGTCTTTGGATAATTTTTAAATTTGTAGCTTTAAGAATGTGAACTTAATCAATTTTTTTTTAAAAAAATGAAATTAATTCAAATTAGTTTATTAGTTAATTCACAGGTTAAAACAAATTCTTGATTCAGAGTAATATTAGGTGTTCCCCCCCCCCAGTAGTCTTCTAAATCTGCCAGTTCAGATAAAAACTGGGATAATTAACTCAGAAATGCTGAATGAATGCAAATGTGGGAGTTGTAATCCCTGAGAGAGGAACATCAGTGCAAGCCAATCAGGTTCCTTCCCCCATGGGCTAGTAAGAGAGTAGCTGAGTGTTTCTGGGTGGCTTTGCAGGGGTCAAATATGCTGCATTAGTCCATTTGAGGGAGACACTTGGAGGAGAAACCCCTTCATATAGAAATTCCCTTAGTGTACAAGAAAAGTGTGTGTGTGTGTGTGTGAGAGAGAGAGAGAGAGAGAGAGAGAGAGAGAGGTAGGTCTTACTTTTGAGAAAGGTATTCAGTTGATACTCATAATATTCCATGGTCTTTTCGGAAATGGTCCAGCATAACAGAGAGCTCTTACAGAAGGGAGAAAACGCCATTTGGTTCAGCTCCAGAACAATTCCACTGATTCATATTTCCTTTGTATTGCATTTTAGACTTAGGAGACTGTACAGACCATGGGCTAAACTGGGTCCTATTAAAAATACTGAAAATGTTAGTACTAAAGATAAATTTCTAGCCCTAATGATTACAGATATTTAGGAAACATTGGGGCAATGTCCTTCTAAAAGTACTGTAGCCAGAGAGCAATACGAGCCCTATATCTTTCCTCCTAACTAAAGTTGTGATTTCTAAATCTTGTTTGTGATTTCAAGTAGATAAATCAGGATTTCTGTATGCTTGGATATTAGCAGTACTAGATGTACTGATAAGTCCAGTTTGTTATTCCTATAAGATGAGGTTGCAAACAATTACTTTTAATTGTGTCAATAGAAATCAAACAAATGTATTGTGCTTCTCATGCAAAGCTTAGATTGTAGGCCTCAACACTGAGCAACTTGACTGTTGAACAGGAGTATTGATTTAGAATATTTTTGGATTATTCCTGCACTCAGTGAGTGCTCAAGAGACAATTTTAAAAAATAGAGTAGGTGTAATGTGCTCTCCATGGCCAATTTTCATTAGGAGGTGGACAGCAGAATTCTTCACAAGTTGAAGATTTTAGACCATCTTCAGGGGCAGCTCAGTACGGAGTACACTGCAGTAAATAGTTTGTGAGGTTACCAGAGCATGGATATACATGGCTAAAACCCTGTCATCAAGGAAAGAGGTCCAGCAGGCTTATCAGGCTTAGGGTGCACTGTGCAATCCAATGGAAGTTTAGACAGAAAAAGTTCTACAACACCCAGCATTCCTCAGCCATTTTTCTGTCTGAACATACATAGGATTGCATCCTTAGCTAATAAAGGGTACTCCTACCTACAGTCATAGGCTGGACTTCCGAGGTGAAACTTTGGGCCTTCTGTGGGGGATGTGACCCCACACAGAATAGAGCAATATACCTGGATTGTGTTGCTGTTGGGGTGGGGGGTGTTGCTTGAGTAATGATTCTCCCTGTCCCCCACATTGATATTATTTTATTCTCCTCTGAGAATATGGAACTGATGACATCATATGAATAATTGAGAAAGGGAACATCTTCCCCCATCACCTATTCATAATGCTATGAAACTTCCCATCTCCAACATCTGAAGCTTGAGAACAGCCTATTAGCTTGACAGAAACGACATAGGGATAGACAACCTGTTGCCCTCCAGATGTTTTGGAGTACAGCTCCCATATTTCCCAGCTGACATGGCCAATGGTCAGGAATTTGGGGAGCTGTGGTCCAAAACATCTGGAGGGCACCAGGTTGCCTAACTTCTGGAAGCTTGCATAGTTTCCATTCCAGTAGCTGTCTCTATTCATTTCTGTATTGGCGGAGACAAAAAGTGAATTCTAAGTACTGTAGTTTAGGTACAGTTCTTTGCCCTGAATACAAATGCCTCAGAAATCCATGAATGTGTCCAACCTACTTTCAGCATATTTTAGAATGTGATGTGTCTGCCCCAATAGCTGCAGTGATTTGGTTCAATTTGTTTGCTTAAGGATGCAATCTTATAGCTGCTTACTTGAGAGTAACATACCATTTAATTTAACAGAATGTCTGGGTAGACATGAACAGGATTGCACTGTAAGAGTACATTCTGGGTAATATTTAATATATTCATCAAAATGTGGAGCATGTGGAATAATAATAAAATATAGCTTTCGAATGGTCTTGACCCATTTAGGCTTCAATCCTATGGTCCCTGGGAGGTCATTCAAGGAGCCACAGGATATCTGTAGGTAGAGAAGGAGGTCTGCTATCGCAGATCTCTGTGTTGCAGCAGCAGAAAGGTTTGACACCATTGCTGCTACTCTGGTGTGGTTCTGTTGTAGTGAAGACTAGAACAGGGTGTGAGAGGGGAAGTCAAGAGTCTATGGCATCCTAAGGATCTTCTCCTTTTACAGATGTGCAGATTGTCAATGCTTCCCATCCCCTGTAAATGGAGGAGGAGCCAGTAGAGTTTTCCTATCTTGCACTGACTCAGCACACACTGCCTGGGACTTACCATTCTCTGTCCCAAGTCCCACCCAGAGCAAGGCTCTTGGATTGGAGCATGGAGTGTGTGTGTGTGTGTGTTTGTGTGTGTGAGAGAGAGAGAGAGAGAGAGAGAGAGAGAGAAGGAACAGTAGAAAAGAACAACACCCAAACTGAACCGGAGCATTTCAAAGTGAACATTACTGATACAACATTTGGCATAAGAAAGAGTTTTCAATATAACACTAACGTGAATCCCTCAAACCTAAACAATGGGCAAGCCCAGGAAAACCTCTGAAATACAGGATCCTGAGCCACATCAGTCCCCCAACATGCCTCTAAAGCAGCCTAGAAATTACACCAGTTCTGGAGCTGGCATAGTTGATTCCTCGGTGTCAATGGGAGGGGAAATTAAAAGGACCACAGTGCTGAAAAAGGCTTTTTAAAAAAGCCACCCACCACCTCCCACCCTGGCTGCAATGAGCTGGCAGGTAGCTGCCATACAATTGCTCTGTTAACATTTTGACTTATAGTGGTGAGCATTCTTCATGGGATGGGGGTGGTGGTGTTAGGACCTACCCCACCCCCCCACACTCTGCAAAAGTGTTTGTCTTCATTGCAAGGAAATGTAAACATTAATCAGTAAGGGGAGGATTAAGGATGTAGCATTTATAGGAAATCCTGCAATGTCAGGCTGCTTAGAAGAATGTCTCATTTAAGCTTTAGGCCCAATTCTAAGCTTGTTTTTATCAAAGTATTAATATTCACAATTGCTGTTGTAGCTGTAGAACGTGAAGCACAAAGTGAAACCTACAAAATAAAACTTGCGTTTTCACAGAAGTAAAAGTGTTTAAAATTGATTATGTCTAAAACAATACAAGCACTTTAACTTTTATCAGTTTAAATTTAACTTCTAATCATCGCTAATACCCCAGTCCTAAGTATGTTACTTAGAAGTTAGCATCTCTTATTCTGTTGAACATACAGTAAAGTGCCATCTGTGTTGAGGGTGCTGTGTAACTTCTAAGTAAGTATGCTCAGAATTACTTCTGAGGTCTGTCACTATAAGCAGCCCAGCTAAATGAAAATGTACAATAACAGTTCAGGGCTCTGGTTTTAGTGGCATTCAATCCTGCAGTCTATGTAAGCCTTCACTAACTGATACAAATATGCTGCTTTTCACTGAGAATGAGAACTGAACCCTCTACATGGAGGTAAGAAAGAATCTTCTACTTCTACTACCTCCTGTTCCTATTAAAATATTGGTACTCCTTGATCTCTGTCCATCACAAGACTAGACATTTTAAAGTTTATACTTATTCATTTTCAAGTGTAGGAATTCCAATTTTACAAAATACTGGCCCAATGAAATGAACATAGGTTGTGCTAGAGCAGTATTGGTTGGGTTGTTCTAACATGTAGTTTGGCTTCAAACAATTATAGATGTTCATGCCCTCACCGTTTCCTAAGGTTAAGAGAGATCTGAACTACTTCATCTTTTTTTTTTTTATGTAAAATCACACCTTGAAGAACAATTTCTGAATATTTTTAGTCAACTTTTAAATGTTCTTTTTGTTGCTACATTAGATGTCACCTGTTGTGGCATACTGTACACCTTCTTGGTCCAAGTTTTGCACAATACTGAAAAAGGAGTTCTTCAGCATCTCTGTCTGTTTATAGTTGTATTTTAAAAGTATACTTGAAAAATGGTAGACATTGATTGCTAGTTATTTAGTAGTTTGAATGATCAAATGCTTCCAGAGGGGTAGTGATGTTAGTCTGTTGCAGCAAAATTGACAAAGAGTTTTGGGGGCATTAAAAGACCAACAGATTTTAAATTTATTATGACATAAGCCATACAAGCCACGCTTCATAAGATGTATGAATGTTGACAGGTATATATATATATATACACACACCCTGGGTGGTGGCGATGGTGAATTGAAAGGAGTGAAATTAGAGAGGAATTAAATGCAAAAAGTACAGATGTACTATGTGAGTTGGGAGAGGGAGAGTGCTGTATGGCACGTGAACTGGAAAACAATATTTTTTTTTTCCTATCAATGCTCAGAGGCTATACTCTTGGAATATAAAAGGCAGCAATAGGCAGATTACATCAGACCAATCTAGCCATACTTCCAGAATATAGACACAAACCACATTATGTAAATGATCTCCATTTCAAGAAATCACATTGCTTTTAAGAGACTTCCCAAACATTGCCACTCCTTTTATAAACTACTAGTTTTTTCTTTCTTTCTGAGATGCAGTTATTCCCCATGAATGAGAATTTCATAGATGGACAAGTAGTGCAATAGATGCAGCCGGAGGAGGGTGGAGAAGATGGTAACAGCTACACAACATCTCCTGGTTTGAAGCAACAACAGTAGTGGTTGGGGAGGTATCTCATAAGTTGTAGTTTCTGTAACTATATCTGGGCTCCAGTAACAAGCATATGCTTGTGAGTATGATCCCATATGAAGTTTGCAACCCAAAATTAATTGAAGTTGAGCCTCTCTTCCATATACAAGAACACACTGTTATGATTCATGCTATTCCCATTCAAGGAGTAAGAGTCCAGGAAGCGTCTTTAGTCCTCTTCCAGCCAGGAGGCAGGGCCAAAAACAAATTTGACACTTAATTCCTTGGGAATTAGTGTCCCAAGTGCACCTCTGAGTTCAAGCTCTGACTCCTAGCTGAAAGCAGGGCTCCAGTCTGCTCCTGAGCTTTATGCTGAGAGCAGAGAGTTTTTTCTTAATATGTTTGTAGGTGTACTTTCCTCTCCACTTCCTCACCTTTCCCCCTTACATCCTTTGTTAGGGAAGAGGAGTTTTCCAACACAGTGGGACCAGGTGCATTTCACTACCTGCATGGTCCCCACCAATGCTTTGCCTGTCCTCACCTCTTGCTCGCAGTGGGGTAGAGATAGACAGCTAGCTCTGTGTCCGCCTGTGGCTCAAGAAAACGTTTTGGCATAAATACAGTTACGTGGCCAGATCAGGGAAGACTTATATGAACAAATGTCCTGCCAGTGTTTGCTTCCACCCTCTGGGTTTCCCCCTTTTTTGTTAGCAAGATGCTCAGCGCACTGCACTTCCTCACCCTCTGGCAACTCTGCAGTGGCATAGTCAGGCTTACCAGAGTGGCAAAGCTCATGGCAGATTGCTTTATGGACTGCATGCAGCTTTCTGCGAGGGCCGTGAATGTTGACATAGTCAAAGGGTCCCTGGAACCTCTAAAGTACTGGCTCCCTACATTCCAGTGCAAGTCTGATCTGTCCATTACACCTGTCTACTTTAAAAAGCTGTGTTTGTTTGTTTATTTATTTATGGTATTTGTATACTGCTCCACATCCAAAGACCTTGGAGCAGTGAACAGCAGACAGGAGAAAGAATAAAAACACTGTGTTAAAATAATTTAAAACTGTTTATAAAGAGACATATTATAAGGAGTGAAGTTAGAGAGGAATGAAATGCAAAAAGTACAGATTGCTATGTGACTAGGGAGAAGGAGAGTGTTGTATGGCACTTGAACTAGAAAACAGTTATTTTTATTTATTAGTTTAGTGAGTCTCTTGAAGTTCTTATTGAGGCTAAGGATAAGAAAGCAACTGTCCATGGACATGGGAGTGCAGGCCCCCAAAGGGACCTTCATCCCTATAGGACCACCAAGCCCACCTAGTGACATAACCCCGACTTTAAGAAGTCAGACCCGTCTCCTGTCTCCTGCCATTGCGAACAAGGAGCTAAGCAAGCCCAAATGTCACCAAACCCAGTCCCCAGCATGGGGACTACTGCAACTCTATGTTCATGCCTAGGGTGCCTTATCCAGTGATAAATATGCATTAGAGTTTCAGAATGAACCCTTTTTGAACAGACTTCCTTTGCCAGAGATGGGTTTTTGTTATCACCACAAGCAGATGAGAAACACCAAATAGACATGGGGGAGGTGTTTCCTCAGGGTAGTCCAGACATGACTGGGCTGGCTTCTCAGGTTACAAACGCCCAGCTGGCTGAGGATGAGGGTCCCTCTTCACACACCCCTGTGAGAGTCAGTGAACAGAAGGAGGCAGGGTTTGGGGAGTCTGATCTAATAGATGCCAGGCGCAGGCACAGAGCAAAGGAAGAGAAGGCAGGGGCAGAACTTAGACGGTCTACCCGATTAGTCTTGTGTGAGAAGCTGTGCTCAGAAGCCTCACGAGACAAAGGGACCTCCCCCCCTTAAGTTAGGCTAGTGAGACTGCCTTCCTCTTCAAACAGCGGGCAATTCTCGTAACTTCCTTTTGAATTCCCGTGAAGGCATTCCTTTGTAGACTGAGAGTAGGGATGTACGAATCCCTTACCTGGCTCTGCGCAGGGGCATCCGCGGTGGGGGGGAGGCACTCTGTCCCTCCCCCCGGAATCCTCGATGGGGGGGTGCTCCGTCCCCCTGGAATCCTGCCTAACCAGCTCTGCTCTGCAGCCATGCTGCGGAGCCGCTGGCCAGCTCCGGCCGCCCACAGCCAGACATCCGGCCGCTGGGCCGCCCTGCAGGGACACAAATGGCTGTCGAAGCTGCTGCCATTTGCGTCCCTGTATTGAGCCGTGATAGGCTATGTAAATATTTACATAGCCTATCACGGCAGAGGGAAAAACCCCAGTGTACGCAAATGGCAGTAGCTGCCGCAATTTGCATATGCTGGGGGTTCCCCCCCCCCCCGCCGTGATAGGCTACGTAAGTATTTACGTAGCCTATCACGGTGGGGGGGGGGAACCCAGCGTACGCAAATGCTGGTAGCCGCTGCCATTTGCGTACGCTGGGGTTCCCCCCCCCACCGTGATAGGCTACGTAAGTATTTACGTAGCCTATCACGGCTATGAAGAGGAGGAAGCGAATGACGGCCGCAGGACGGCTGCCATTCGCAAAGCAGCGCAGACGGGAGCAGGTAAGTGCTCCATTTCGCACACCTTTCGTGGGGTGTCATTGAAGTTAGTGAGGCCTTTTGAAAAGAAAAGAAAAGAAAAGAAAAGGCTGCAAAACAGTAACAAGGATCAGGATACTGTCTGGTAAGAAAGACTGGAGGCAACCACAATGAAGCATGAAGCACTACTGCAGTTGATTTGGCCAAGAGGGAGAAAGCCCTTGAATCTTTGCCAGATTTTTTTCCCCAGGGATTTCCGCAAATGCGTCCCTGTGTTAGCCGTGATAGGCTACGTGATAGGCTACGCATTCGGCCTCACCGAGATGCGTCGTGGAATTCTCTGACATCCCTAACTGAGAGTCACTAAGAATGTGCATCTGTATGACCTTGTGAAGTAATGGATTAAAAGCTGTAGACTGAAGCCTCTCATCTGTGTTTGTTTTAGGTGTTGAAATAAAGTGGGGGCTAAAGGAATCCTGACAATTTGCTTACCCAGGAAACACCCAAAGAATGACACAGACATTGTGCTTTTAACACAATTGTGCATCTAACACAGCCTCAAGGAGCCCTGATCATGAACATAGATGTGACTCTTTGGGCCAAGTATCATGTGACTCCTGGACCTTCCAGTAGCTCCTGTTTCCCTCCCAACATTAGCTCTCCCAACAAGTAACACCTTCATATACTACTTGCTCAATAAGTCAGTCTCTGTCCTGTTGGACTTGTCCAAAAGGGCCACATGTGTGATCTCAGCCTGCTGCAATGAGATGTGGAAGTGAAGAATCATGTACTTTCATTGACAGCAGAACAACTCCAGGGAGATTTGGATGCCACAGTTGACGGGCTGAACCATCAAGATCTTAGTTGGGGGGAACGTCCCTGCACCTATTCCCATCTTACTTTGGGCACTCTGCAAAATGTAGGTGTGCCAGGCAGTGATTCTGGTTGTATTTTTCTGGCCTGGAAGCCATAGTTCTTCATGGTCTCTGTGCATTACACATATGAACCTACAGCTGGGAACAACTAAATCGGTTCTTCTCTCCCATGGCCCTATTTTCCACCCTGGGATGACCTAGTTGAGCATAATGCCCTGCGGATTGAGCAGAACCATATAGATGTGAAGGGATGTGCTCCAACGGTGATAGATATTACCCTGGCATCCTGAAAGAAGCTTGCTTTGAAAATCTATGTGATGACTAGGAGATCTCTTCCATGGGGGGTTTGGGGTGGGGGGGGGGACCAATAAGGTAACAGAGACCTTAGCTTCCAGTCTGAAGGTTTTGGCTTTTCTCCAGGACAGCCTGCATAAGGGACTCCAGCCTAATACTCATAGAATATCAATCCACACAGTTCTGGATAGTCTCTTGGGGATTGGGGTCAGAGCAAGTTATCCAATTCTTGCCATCTACATGTTAAAGTTTTTTCTAAAAGAAACCACTTTGTCCAATCCTTCCATCAGTTGTAGATTTCCAACTAAAGACCACGCCATAGTTCTCCGAACCCTGAAGTTCCTCCATTTAAGCCCAGTCATTCCATCCTTCTCAGAGAGCTCACAGGAAAGGTAGTATGTTCAGCAGTAATTGTGTCTACCAAGTAGGTGGCAGAGTCAAGCACCTTATATCTGAGGAAAGAATTGTGTGTTTTCCATTGGGATCATGTGGCTGGGAGGTAATTTAACCTATTCCTGTCTCAACTCATACCCACTTCATAGAAAAACCCAACTTTTCTATCCGGAATAACTTATACTATCTCTCTGATCCTGTATTCACAATTGCCAACAGTTATAATTGCTACTCTACACATAGGTATGGATTAAAAAAGTGGGAAGAAGGACTTCCTATTGCTCTGAATTAAGTGCAGTTAGAGTGGTTAAATGTTGTTCAGGGGTAACTGATACGCACTAAGTGATCTTGAATATACACTGTTGCAGGAGATTCAGGTCCTTCTAAATTTGGTAGAATTGCTAGTAAACTCTGGGAACCAACATGAATTTTGTGTAGCGAGCGCTGAGGAATACCTAACATGAACCTAGGTTTGGTTCTAAAAAACCCCAAACACTGTGGTGTTCAAAATTGGAATTAAGAATAGCTATAGCGGGGGTGCAGAACCTCTTTCAGCCCAAGGGCCAAAGTCCATTTTGGAGACGTTTTCAGGGGCTGGATTTTCAGTGGTAGGCAGTGCCGAATGAAAAAGGGGCAGGGATAAAGGCAAAAGGCCATGGCCAAAAATACAAATACCAACATATTTTAGTTTAAAGCTCTTACTGCCAGAAACTAAGACTTAGAAGAAGCATTTTTATTTTTTTTTAAGAATGTAGGAAAAACTGCACAAAAGCTGGGAAACCACCAAGCAATCAGTGGTTGGGGGAAAGAGGTAGGTCCAGGGGAAGGAGGTCTGAGGAAACCCAGGAGGGAAAGATTTTTCACGTATTAGTTCTCTTTGACACTTCATGGTATAGTTGGAGACTTGATTTTTAGTTTATTTTTCTCTACCCTTCTTTCTGTTGGATGTATTTTGCTTCTGTCTGCAAGCAAGTATTCACTTGGATGCATTAGTAGTCTGTCTAAAGTTAAAACCAATTAAGTTTGAGAAGGTTGGGAAGACATTCTAGATGGAGTTGTCATTCAGAGAGTAGGCAAATATTCTAAAACAGAGAGTTACCTCTTGGAAAGAGTATGGGTACCTGGCCATTAGCACAGCCTTGTTCACCTAATCTAGCTCTTCCTTTCTCTATGCTGAGTGGCACCTGTTCAAGTGTTGAAGATGGGTAAGCAGCAAAAAATACTTCCGGTCCTAACTTCTTCACTTTCTAAATTGCACAAATACTGGTTCTTTGACTAGCAACCTCCTCCAACTTGGTGCCTTCCAACTGTTTTGGACTTCAACTCCCATCAGCCCCAGCCAGCATGGCCTATGGTCAGGAATGCTGGGTGCTGTAATCCAAAGCATCTGAGGGCACCAGTTTTGGGAAGGTTGCTATAGTATGCAGGTTACACAGGTTGGCAAACATGTAATCATTTCAAGAGTTTTTCATTTTAAGGGACTTCTTCCTCTGAACTCTTGATGTTGCACTCCATAGGTTTTGAAACCTTCAGTTTGCAAAAGCAGCAGAAGAGCAAAGATTCATTTCACCAGTTTGTTGAACTAGGAGTTTCCATGACACAGCAACGTCCAGTGATATGTTTTGTTTTCCAGTCCCAGACCTTTGCTGGAGCCAGTGGTCTCCAAACAGGCCATTTCATTAGGAAAAAGAGGAAATCCCTGGGAGAAAAAAATCTGGCAAAGATTCAGGGGCTTTCTCCTTCTTGGCCAAATCATCTGCAGTAGTGCTTCATGCTTCATTGTGGTTGTCTCCAGTCTTTCTTACCAGACAGTATCCTGATCCTTGTTACTGTTTTGCAGCCTTTCCTTTTCTTTTCTTTTCTTTTCTTTTCTTTTCAAAAAGGCCTCACTAACTTCAATGACACTTTCATTGTGCTTGTTTTCTGTATTTGTGAACTGAGAGTAACTTCTCTCATATATCAGCTCCTCATCCTATTGATAACTTAATCTATTAAAAATCAATAAATATGTCCCACTTTTCTTTATAAAATTAAATTCAAAGTAGATTTCAGACAAGTTTTAACAATATTTATATAGTCAACAAAAGCATATCATCAACCCTTCCCAAAAATACAACATCAGAAATAAAGTAGGAGCAATAGAGACAAATCTAACATGAGCCAACAGCACCTCAGCAGAAAGAAGGCATCCATAGACAGCTTCATTCAGCTCCATAATCCTTCTGAAAAAGCTAGGTTTTCACCTGTTCCCTGAACAGATACTGTGCTTGTGCTAGATAGACCTCCCAGCAAGGGGAGGGGGATTCTACAGAATGACCTCCACTGAAAGACCTTGCTGTTGGTAGATTCCTGCTGAACTTCACTCAGTGAGGACCTTGGCAAGGATCTTGGATGGAGAACATGAGGGAAGATGATCCTTTAAGTCCCCAGATCCCAAGCTGTATAGGTGTTTATCAGTAAAAAGGAGCACCTTGAATTTGAAACCATTCAAAAAATGAATAGAATCATAGAATCAGCCAGCAGTACAGATTATTTGTCGCTGGAGTAGTATGTACCATGTCCAGTCCCAGCCAGCATTTTGCAGCAATTTCCAGTCATGTAGAGCACATTACTATAATCAAGATATGTGAGAATCTCTTATTTTGGGAGCTCTCCATTCATGAAATAAGAGACATGGAGCAAGTTGGCTGTAATTTAACTTTAAACTCTTAGTTTTAGGAAGACATTTACAGGACGTCATTCTTACCTTTCTTTTGATATATATTATATTCTGTTTATATTGTTTAAGTATTAACCTATATTGTAAGAAATGGTAGGGATTTGTTATTGGAAAGAAAAGTGGGATATTGATATTAAAAATAAGTAGAATTTTGGGAGGGTTTCCCTGTCATATTGGCCTATATGTTCAGCATTTGGCTATTACTAAAAAAAATACTCATGGGCCGCGGTGGCTTAGTGGTTAAGACGCTGAACTGCAGACTGGAAGGTCGGCAGGACAGCAGTTCGAGACCCGAGTGCTGCGTGACGGAGTGAGCTCCCGTCTTCAGTCCCAGCTTCTGCCAACCTAGGAGTTCGAAAGCAAGAAATTGCAAGTAGATAAATAGGTACTGCTTCGGCGGGAAAGGTAACAGCGTTCCGTGCATCTCGGTGTTCATTCATGCCGGCCACATGACCACGGAAGTGTCTTCGGACAGCGCTGGCTCTTCGGCTTAGAAACGGGGATGAGCACCGCACCCTAGAGTCGGACACGACTGGTTGGGGACACCTTTTTTACCTTTAAAAAAAAAATCCTCCTTGGATCCTAAAGATTCTAGAAGTTATCAAGTGCTAATATCCCCTTCTTAGCAGGTACTCAAACAGGTGGTGGCTACTCAACTCCATGTGCTCTTGGATGCGCCTGGTTATGTGGACCTATTTCAGTCTGGTTTCAGGCCTGGTACAGAGGCTGCCATAGTCATGCTCATGTCAGGAGAAGGACAAAGTGTGGTTGTGCTAATTCTACTGGGCCTCTCAGTGACTTTTGATAACCATTAACCATGGTATCCTTCTGGATAGGCAATCTGGTTTGGGAGTTGAAGTCATCTTGTTGTAGACGGCTGATTCCAGAAGGTGCTGCTGGGGAACTACTGTGGAGCTCCATGGCAGGATTCTGTCTTGTCTCCATGCTTTAACATTTGCATTAAACTGGTGAAAGAGGTCATTCAGGAATTTGGGATGAGGTACTGTCAGTAGGCTTATGACACCCAGGTCTATTTCTCTTTTCAGCAGGTTCACGTGAGGCAGTGCAAGTGCTGAATTAGTGCTTAGATTCAGCATTTGATCCGATGAGAACCAATACACTCAAACTCAGTCCTGACAAGATGGAGATTCTATGTATAGGTGGATTGCCTGTTCGGTGAAGATATTCTACTTATTTTGGATGGGGTTGCAATCCCCTCCCCACCAAATGTTTACCATCATCGTCTGGGAGTATTTGAGGATCTAGTTTCATCACTGGAGGCCCAGATAACTTTTATGGCAAGTAGTGTCTCCCTATCAGTTTTGGCTGGTGCACCAGCTGCAACCTGTCCTGTACAGAGATAGCTTGGCCACAGTTATCCATCCTCTGGCAATGTCTCTGATTGACTACTGCAGTGCAATGGATGTGAGGCTGCCTTTGAAGACCATCTGGTAACTGCAGTTCAGTTTACAGCCTGTTGACTGGGACCTGTCAGTGGGAACATATCTCACCGGTATTAAAAGAATTTTGCTGGCTTTCTGTTGATTTCTGAGTTTACCTTCAAAGCCCTGTGCAGTTTAGGGCCCTGGTACTTAAAGGAATGCTTTTTCCTATGCCAACCTGGCCATGTACTGAGATCATTTTTGGAGACTCCTCCAGGTGCCCCTCAACACTGTTGTTCTTTTGTTGCTGGCAAAGAGATTTTTATTTTACCAGCCTTCTTACTGTATTTTAATTTATTTTTCTCATTTAACATGGTGGTTATATTTTTTTATTTGTGTATTTTATCTTGTTTTTGTAAACTGCCCAGGAAGCTGTGCTGAAGGCATATACATTTTTTTAAAAATTGGGGTGGGGAGAACAACAAACTTGAGATCACTTGAATTACAATCTTCTGATCTAGAGAACTACAGTATATCATTTTTATCTTTGAAAGGTAGGCTAGGCTAAGTGAGTGACTTGTGATTGGTAACCTGTGAATTTCATAGATGAGCTAGCTTTTGAACCTATGTATCCTATTTGAATGTGATTCCTTGCAAGCACGCACGCACACACTCAATCGTTTGCTCTTGACCCTGGGCCCAAGAAGGAAATGGAATACCAATGAGAGGTTTTAACTTTGGCCACTGTTTTTGAGATCTGCAACATAAATATAAATATGCATAAATATAATTCAGATAAAGGCCCAGTAGAGAGGAACTAGAGTCCCCCAAAGTCAACCAGGCAGGACTGTCTGAAGAGTTCAGTGTAGTGACTCAGCCAATGGACTGAGAGCCAAAGAACCACAACAGCCTTATGTCTGGTTTCTTTATAGATTCCTAAATGTGGTGAAGAAATCAAGGGAGCCCCTCCCTCCACACACACATACACAAGCTGCCCTGTCCCAGACTAGATCCCAAAGCCCAAGTGGCAGTCAGTTGACCCATAGTCGCAGAGCCATTATTGGTTTCTTATATTTGACTTCAGTCAATTCCCTGTGTACTATTTTACATCTCCCATTACTGGACCCCACAAGTTGTGATGAACTGGTGATATAGGTTGGTTGACTGGCTTTCAATTATCCCATATTCTTGCAGATGTCCCACTAACACTGTCACAAAACTTCTAGAAGAGAATGGTATGTGTGGAAGCCATTACACAAAAGGCAAAAGCCTGTGAATCCCCTAAGGGCAATCAGCAGGCTGCAAGGTTTAATTCCTTCTCATTCCTTTCTAAATGTGACAAGTAATGTCTGTGTACTATGTCAGGCTGAAAGGGTGAGACATGGCGAAAGAAGAGGAAATCACAGAGTGAGCTTAGAGGACCCAAGTTACTCCCTGGTGCTGAATCAGACCATCAGAAAACCCCACCCAATCACAAGAGGATGAAAATGGAAAAGGGAGTGTGTTTGGCTGTTAGTTTTCTCCCTTCCTCTGACAATCTGATGTTAGCCTTGAGTCTGCTTAACTCATTGCTGGATCGTGGTAGTAATGTCAGAATTATAATACGTTGTGTAATTTGAATCACTGTGTAAAACCTGACCACTTTCTCCCAGTGAGGCTTAAGTGTGTGCATATTCGTTTAATGTTTTCATTCTCTTGATTCATACCATGGATGCCGCTTCACAGGTCATAGAAATGCCCTGCCTTGCGGGTATAGTTTCTGCATGTTTCTATTGTAAGCAAAATGCCATAAACGCCCAGTAATGTGAGCAAAACTGCACAGAACACATGTGTGGTAATAAAAGTTTTTTGTTTTGTTTTTTAAATAAAGGCATTCTGTTTGTGAACTCTTGTCAGTTTTTTCCCAATTCAGTCCAAATGCTTGAATAGTGTTCTGGATCTCTAGTTTGCTAAACTGATAATTTGTTGTCAAGTATCACCAGTTGGTAAATCTCTCTACAGCAGTGTTTAGTCAGGGGTTAGGGGTTGCGGAATAGATGCTATGAAGAATTTCACAGGAGAGAAAGGAAGAGCTAACTTCATTTCTGTCTAAAACATAGATGGGCAACTTGTGGCCCTCCAGATGTTTTGGGCTACAGCTCCTCATGGTCCCTCCCCATGGCTATGCTGCCAAGGGCTGATGGGAGTTGTAGCCCTCCAGATGTTTTGGCCTACAAGTTGGCCACCCCTGGTCCAAAGTATGCAAAGCATAATCTTATGAATATGCTATGCCTATGGATACTACTTGTCATGAGTGGTTGCCCCCCCCCCCAAATCCTTGCCAAGGAATATAATTTAGGCTGCATTTTGTGTTCTTTCACGTGCCCTTGCTCTGGTTCCACTGTGTCAGGGAAAGGCTGGTAGTAAGTATCAAAAATTGTATATGTTTTGTCAAAGTATATGGATTTGTAGTGGACTAGATCTCCTTTTTGCGTTGCATCATTCACACTCCTGTATCTTCCATATTCGTTGCTCTTTTGGGAGGGAGTTCAGGATAATGTCTTGAAAGATTGTTTCTGGTCAAATGCCATTGATAGGCCAATTTCAAAAGAATGCAACTTCTCCCTTGTCCGTGAAAAATTGGGGGTGGCATAGGGTTGACACGCAAGAGTTTTAGGATGTGCTAACAAGGATTTTTGCCATGTGAGAGCCCTTCAGAAGATCTCTTATCACATGAACATTTTAAAGGAAGGGTTATATTGTGGTGACCCTTCCACCTCTAAAACAGCCATAAAAATATGCTCAAGGAACCTCCACATATATTTTCATCTTACTAACTCAGATAGTTGGCTGTTGGTTTCAAAAACATGTACATTCAGACACTAATCTTTATATCTACCTCTCTGATTTTGCAGTTGGGGAATGGCGGTCAACGTGTATTCTACCTCTATAACCCAAGAGACTATGAGCAGACATGACATCATTGCATGGGTGAATGACATAGTAGCTTTAAACTACACAAAAGTTGAACAACTATGTTCAGGTAAGACACACCTTAAAATCTTCATTGTAGCAGTGTATCAAAACATATCTGAAACCTTTCTTTGTATCAGACATTCACATTTCTATTTTAGCCTCTCTTTTTTTTAAGTCTATCTTTAGCTTCCTGACATAACAGAATTTATAGAATGGACTTTTCTATAATTTACGGAACTCTGGGGGTTGGGGGAGAGATCACAAATTCACATAGTCCCTTTATATTTGACATTTTGATTTGTAATGTGTGTCTGTAGTGCAACGTGTGTATAAGAACCCAAGTTTGACCCAAAGCAAGTTAATGACTGATGTGTAGAAGAGTTCAAAAGACCCCCAGAATTTTGAGAACAGGCTTCAGGGCTCTTGAATGGTTATGTCTGGTCTGCAGCTGGTTGTTTACTAGTAATATATCCTCGGTCTTGGTTTAAGGTGACTCCTTATTTACAAACCTATTATGGAAATGCTTGTGTACAAGACCCTTTTCTGCTACTGTCATGATTTTAGCAACTTTTTTGGTATTCCCATGCCAGTCATAATGTCAAAAGGCTTGTACCATGTGGATTGCTTTGATCATATGGTTAGCAACTACTCTAGTACTGCCCAGCTCTTTGCAAGACACGGCACCTCCGTGGTTAAACATGTCACAACAACCTGCATGGACAGACATCTTTCAACATTCTCTGACAGGCTTGGGAACAATCATAGTAGCTGCTGCAACCATGCTGAAAAAGGAATGTTTGAGAGGGGGTCTAAGTTGGTCAAATTCAGAAACTTGACATGGTTTGTAAGCAAAATTTAAATTCAGATACAAAGAATCCAGCAGGTTCCGTATGTATGAAATAGTTTCCAAAATCACTTCGAAACATAGAAATATGTGGCAGAGCATAAGGAGCTGTAATATTGTAATACTAACTTTCTGATGCGAGTCTAGATTAATAAAAAGCTACTGAGGTGTTCAAGTTGCCTGGAAGTCATTTTACTGGATGCACAGAGCTCCTAAGGGCAATGATATGAAATGAGATGAGACATAATAGATTTTATACTGCTTGAAGATATTCCTAAAGTATACTGGATTAATCTCTCCTTTTTTTCCTTTGTGTGTGACGTTTGCTGTGAGTGGCCCCATTATAATATGTTAATAGACGTTCTAAATAAACTGGACTGATGGGGCATCCTTAGATAAGAGACGTATAGTTAAAAGTAGCATGTGGTTTATGTGTGTTTTGTAGTGATTGCTAAAAAAAGTATGGATGGGTGTGTTGGGGAAAAAAAAGTTGTGTTATTGGAAATATTTAGTTATGGGTTCAGTTTGTTTATGATTGTGATTTAGCATGGTGTCTGAATTTACTAATCATAGATATGGTTGTTGCAGTGGGCTCTGAAGGTGAAGCACCTAGACGTGGGAGTGCTGAGGAAGCAGGGAAAAAAGCAGACATTCAGCTCTAAACTATATGGGTTGCCTGACTCACTTGGAAGCTTAAGCCATAGTTGGTTTCTGAACTATGGTTGGCATAAGCCATGATTTGGTGTGATGTCTGAATTGAGCCATAGTTGTAACCATAGATTGTCAGCCAAGTTTTATCTGTTAAGATATCAGTGAACTTCCTGAAATGTTTTCATCTGCCAGATATAAAACTAGTGTGTGGCACAATATGGGCTGGCTGCCACTGTGTCAGGTAAGTAGTTTGTCACAGATATTGTGGATTAATGAATGTAGTTGGAAGTACCCAGATAATTGCAAATGAGGAGCAGAGTATTGCAGACAGTGCCATGTATTGGAAAGCATTGTTCTCTACTGGCTTTGATGAGAAGTTGAAAATTCTGGTAAATGGAGATAATTCTCTGGCTTTGGAGTGGAGAATTCTGTAAGGCTCTGCAACAACTAGAGATGAGGACCTGTGAAAGTGAGCCTGCCTGTGGCTCTGTTTGATGTGCATGCTTTTGCACCCTGGGACTTGGATTTGTTGCTGGATTGAAGGCTAGTTGGTAGGAATGTCTGGCTGAGTTAGTTCAGTCTCAGATATATAGTTTAGCTTTTATCTTGATGAATAAAGTTGCAATTAGTGTCGCTTTCAATTCAGCACTTGGGTCAGCATCTTTGGGTCAAAGGGCAATGTCATGTATTGGTGGGGATTTGGTAGACCTTCGAGGGTATAAAGGCCTTGAACAGTAGAGTGATACTGTGGCTTCTCTTGTCTTGATCAAATGTGATAAATATATGGTATTTTTGTGTCTCCCCATCTCATGCCTCTTTTTAATTGTTTTGGGACATACTAAAAAGGTAGTAGACCCTTGCCTCCATTTAACTTGCCTTTTTGCAAAATCCATTGGTTTCATTTTCTTTTTATTTCTACATATGTATATGTTATTGCTTCCTCCACTGTTCTTATATTCAGATAAATATTGTGGGGTGTGAATGTGGAGAGCAGCCTGAACTTTGTTCAGTTTTTAAAGTTGTCTGCTTTCTTGCAATGCTTCCTTTAAACGTCTCTGATGTGACATTTGCACTGAGCAGTTCAGATGTTGTGCCACTGTTGTGCATGAGGACTTTGACAATCAAAATTGCTTGATGAAACTACATATGATTACAATACATGCTAATAATCTAAGATACTGGCCATGATCATGCATAATAATCCATGAATTCTGACTTATTAAACCACAATGTGAACAAGCAGCATACTGGTGTATGAAACTTGTTCACGCCTGCTTAACCCCTCCCTTTATGCAAATAGGTAAACAAACCAGGCAGGAATAGCTTAGCATGATGTCCAAACCTGGGAGTATGGTTTATTACCCTAAAACAAGACAGGATCACAAGCCAGCTTTCAACCAAGTTTGTTGTTCATGAGTCTTGGCTTGTTTGGGTACAATAAACCATAATTCCAGATTCAAATGTCACCCTAAGTTATCTTTGCCTGGTTTACGCACCCACCTCTACGAAAGGAAGGGTGAAACAGAAGCAAATAGGCTGTATGCATGAGCATGCTGCTCTTTCACATTGTGGTTTAATAAGCCAGAATTTCAGGCTTATTGTTACATATGAATGCAGCCAGTATTTCCTAAATTTCAGATAACTGAAAAACATTTTACCCTTGCACACTGTAAAAGTCAAAATTTAGGGGTGTAAGGTCAAATTACTTGTCCTCAGAGCCCAACCCCCATGCTTCTATAGGACTCACTATTTGGGGCCTTGCTGTATCAGGAGTGATGGAATGATTCAATCATACTTGATACAGAGGTGTGGTACAATTACCTGCCCCCAATGGAATCTTAATAAAAGGAGGTGACGCCAGAGCAGTAAGTTTATCCAGAGATGGATCAAGTAGATTACTCCTGTAAATGGCTGATGAGCTCGCAGAGGCATTTATTTATATATTTATTTCTCATTGCATTCTGGGGTGCCCCACTATACAACTAGAGAATCACTAGCCGAAGGATACAAAAACAGATCTCAAGATGTCAGGCTGAAGATGCAAATTTCAAGAACACAGCATTAGGAAGCTGCCTTATACTAGGCCATGTAGTTCACTATTGCCTACTGCACTGACTGGTAGCAGCTCTCCAGTGTTGCAGATGGGGTTCTCCCAGCTCTAAAAAAACTAAGATCATGGCATCTGGCCCCATCACTTCCTGGCATATAGAAGGGGAAGAAATGGAAGCAGTGACAGATTTTACTTTCTTGGGCTCCAAGATCACTGCAGACGGTGACTGTAGCCATGAAATTAAAAGACACTTGCTGCTTGGGAGGAAAGCTATGGCACACCGAGACAGCATAGTAAGAAGCAGAGACATCACCTTGGTGACAAAGGTTTGTATAATCAAAGCTATGGTTTTCCCAGTAGTAACGTATGGCTGTGAGAGGTGGGCTATAAGGAAGGCTGAGCGCTGAAGAATTGATGCCTTCAAACTGTGGTGCTGGAGAAGACTCTTACGAGTCCCCTGGACTTCAAGGAGGTCAAATCAGTCCATCCTAAAGGAAATCAACCCTGACTGCTCATTGGAAGGACAGATACTGAAGCTCCAATATTTTGGCCACCTAATGCGAAGAGAAAACTCCCTGGAAAAGACCCTGCTGCTGGGAAAGATTGAAGGCAAAAGGAGAAGGGGACGGCAGAGGATGAGATGGCTAGATAGCATCACCGATACAATGAATATGAACTTGAGCACACTCCGGGAGAGAGCGGAGGACAGGAAGGCCTGGCGTGCTATGGTCCATGGGGTCACGAAGAGTCGGACACAACTGAACAAGAACAACAACAACAACTTGGAGATGCCAGGGATTGACCCCAGGTTCTTCTGCGTGCTGCAGTATATGTGCTCTACTATTGAACAGTGACACTTCCAGATCTGTTATTAGTCGCAGGCCTCTTAGCTGAGTCACTTTGCCCAGATATTAGTGTATGGGGGCTTCTTTTTAAAAAGTGTGCACATATTTTTAATTCATAGACTCAGTGTTCTCAGTTTATTGTTTGTTATAATATATTGCATCAAATGAATATACAAATTTGAACATTACTGGTTTTCTTCTCAGAGGTGGGTTACATTGCCAAAAGAGAGAAATTTGGCATGCCAGAGATCACTGCTTCATAGCCGTGACCCTATTGTGTATGGTAAGTGGTTGGTGCTTCTCTCACCCCTTTCTTCCCAAACTTGGAAACAAACATTCACTAATTTGTAAATGGTTGCACAGGGCCTAAAATCGGCAATTGCTACTCATGGACCTTTTACACACAAGAAGGGGAAGTATGCTGGGTGTGTGGGGGCAGTTGTTAGCACTAGTGGGCTCGGATGTAGGTCTGGCTACTTGCCCCATACCTAAGCATTCAACACTATTATATATAAACCACCAACCATGGGAGGTGTCAGGGTGGACACTGAGTCCATAGAATCCCAGAGTAGTTCTGATGCTGAGGAAGAGCAGTCGCTCCTTCGGGAGAGGAGCGCGCTCCTTTTTTCCCAGGACCAACAGCTGACGGAGATTCATCCCACCCACATTCCTAGTTTAGAAAGCAGTCCAGGGAGTGACTCAGCACAGATAGCAGACTGGGGGGGATGCGCGGCGCAGACGCAGAGAGCGGCGCCAAATGGTTCGCGCTCAAAGAACGGTTGCGCCCAGAGGATCCAAGGGAAAAGGGGAGGGATTCTCCCTAGTCCTTATATTCAGGGGTCTGCCAGTAATTGCCCTTCAAACGGGGACCAACTGTTCTAACTTAGGGCATAGGGATGCTGCTGCTCAGATCTAGTTGCTACCTGTAGAGCTGTTAAGTTGTAAAAGAAGAATAAAGCTTTGAAAAGAGTCCCTTTGTCTGCGTCTGGACTTGGCTACTGGATTAGACTGAGAGCCCTCCAAGGAGCCCTTGACAGGAGGCAGGGTAGGGAGTGGTGGAGAAGAACCAGAAAACAACCACCATGTGTTACAACTACTTTAGGAAAAAAGTTTATTCTAACATGAGTCTAATGCAAGTGATCAGAGGCCCAGATGGGACTATTAGATAAGGAAAATAAACCCACTCGCATTTACTGTTCAGCATTGAGAGCTTTGTTGAAACGTTTCACAAGGGGTACAGATAAAGAGTTACTAAATATGGATTGGAGTAACATAATATCATGGTTACCATGGCTGCTGCCAAGCTTCATATGAAGATTTTGCACTTACTCTAAATCTACACTATTATTATTCTCCAAGTGTTACACTGAAAGAATTGAAAGCTTGAATCCATTCTTGGGGAACAGTTATCTGAGTATTATCAGTGGGAGCTCCTCTTTATTTGCCTTTGCCTTTATCAGGTTGATGCAGATGTAATACTAGCTCCCTCCCTGTCGTGTTTAAGAAAAAGGCAACCAGGCTGTGGACTGCACACTCCCAAGCCCTTCTTTTTGGGGGGTGAATTCCCCACAACCCTTTAAATCTGGACAGAAACTTAATTATGGTTAACATTCTCTAGGCTTCCTAGTTTTAGCCAAGAACTCGAAACCATGGTTTAAAGTGGTTTTCAGATCCAGGATAAGATGGACCCAGTATGGCATCTATACTGTTCTTCACTTTCTAGTTTAACTCTACAACTGTGAGGATTGGAAACCTTTCTAAATGAAGACTGGTGTTCTCACAATTAGAACAAGATTCTGCAGGCCCCCAATACCTTCAAGGCTACACGTAGGTCTGAAGTCGCCTAATTGTTTTTACTTTAACACATTTGTAAGATAGAACAAGACAAAGAGATTATTTCAGATGAATTAACAGCTGCATGCAGGCCATTCAGTAATTCTGTGCAGTTTTTGAATTGCTGTGCTGATCTAATTTGGTCTTTTATTCTTCTTTCTTTTCTTGTTTTAAAAAAGAGTGTTCCTTGAAGTGTTTCCAGTCTTCATGCAGCATAACATTAGTCCCCATAAAATAGCTGCATTTAAAGAAGACTTCAAAGGGCAAGAGGATGTGGGAAGCATTGCAATATTCAGGAACATTTTCTTAGCATTAAGAGTGAACAAGTCATATTGTATTGTATAAAATGCTTGAGTATTGTGGCATTTGGGGGGATGGGCTGCTGACCAACCAAAAAACGATCACCCTGGTTGGTTTGAGGGTATTCCCCCCCCCCCCCCCCCCGTTTTTGGAAAAGTTATGAGAAATCAGTTATCTCACCTTTGTCCAATTTTTCTTTTTAAGAAAAGTTTATTTTTTTAAAATTTTGCATATGGTTTCATGCTGAGTTGGGAAGAGTCTCAGTTTGTGTGCATGCGTGTGAGCATTTGTGTAGTTCTCCATTGATTTCAGTAGGTAGACTTAGACCTGCTGTATACTCCTAAATGGCTGGTGAGGCGCAAAAGTGACCCACAACTGAAGGCCCTTGGAACAAGAGGGCCTTCAAAAGTGAGTTGCTGTTTGCCTTGTGCCAGCCATTTTTAGAGCTTGATGGCCTGAGATCATGGACACTAACAGCAACATCAATGGCCATTATCTTAGGCTGGCTATGTTTTGCAGCCCACTGCAGCTATGGGGAAAGGGGAACCAGGGCTGGGGTGCAAGCAGAATCAAGGGATCTACTCATGGTGGGTTGTGATCACCTTGATTCTGCTCTCAGTCATTTGAGCAGACCGTGCATATTTGTGCATCCCTCCTTCAAATGCTTCCAGTATCCCTAGTTGTGTGTATGAATACTGTGTGTGCATGTGCAGTGTGTGAGAATGCAAATAGCCATACACTACTGCATCACATCCAGTTCTTGTTGTTTTTCTGGCCTGGGCCTCCCCATGGCAAGGGGTACAAGGAGGAGTTAGGATAGCAGCCTTGCTCATTTTCTGTTCTGTGTCACTGCGAAGCTGGAGGAAGGGGGTGGATGGACAGGCAGCTGATGAGGAGAAACCACACTGGGCTGTTTGTCTGGGACTTGAGCATGTCCATACTGCCAGCCCAGCTACCTGGTGAGAGGGAGCTAAGTGAACATGGCGCAGGTTAAGCAGCACTGGAGAGTGGGCATGAAGAGATGGCAACATAAGCTCAGAGGCATCATCCCTGAGTGTGTAAAAAAGGAGAGGAGGGAGTTTGCTTATAAGGAGGTTAAGAGAGTACTTCTGTGCAAGTCCTGTGAATATTATTCTTTTGGGGCAGGGCAGGGAGTATGCAGTATCTTCTCTTGCTTAATTCTGTGAACATATAATGCATATTTGGTTTTGATCTTGTAATCTAGATAGGAACATGAACCAAAGTGAACTACTCTGCATGTGATTTGAATTCTTGCCCATGGACTTGTCCTTCAGACACTTCTTGGCTCCTGTCTTCCTACCTGTAAAATTAATAAGTATTTTCTAAGTGCTTAGTTTTTTAAATATTGCGTTGGCTAGATGTGTGTTATACATAGCATTTGGCATGTAAGCACATGCGATAGCTGCACAGTTTACATAAACAGAGTGTTTTCTGTGGGCTGTCCACCCTAAGCTACCAGGTGCTACCCTCAGGCCCCGCACAGGTACTAGAATTTTGTTTTTCAAGAGTTGGCAACGTGGCTGGTGAAGGGAGGGAGTTCTATAGCAAAAGCTTAAGAGTTGCATACAATCTCATATATAGTGAATTTATATATTCATTTGGCTATAGTGAACAACCTAAAATTAAAGCACAGGAGAAAATAATGTTGGAATGAAAAAAGATGAAGGCTCACAAACACAAAGGGTAGAATTAAGTGACTGGGGTCCCCAAAACATCAATTGAGGCTAACAGAGAGGATTCACTAGTGCTGCAAGCCGATTCAAAATGCCCTGGTTAGTTTCCCACAGAATACTGTAGCGCAGCCTTACCCAAACTGTATTCTTTCATTTGCAGTGATAATAACCGTTTTGTCACTATGTACCATCTTGGCAGTTCCAATATATGCCTGTGTCATTCTGTGGCCCACACCAATGTGGGTAGTCACTGAGGATGTGCAAAGCAGAATGCTTTCAATATTCCCAAGCAGTATACCATGGCTAGAACCTTTTTATCAAACCACCCTTACTACATTATGGCTGCTTTCAGAGAATTTTCCAAGGCTTCAGGAACCATGATTTATGAAGCCATAGATGAGTGCTATGGCCACATGCCTTTCCCTCATCCTGGCTTATTTTCCTTTTTTGTTAACTGATAATAGGGAACTCTGGCTTAATTCAAGCCAGCAACTCCACCCTGAAGCCAATGTGCAAAGCACGGTGAGGGAGATGTGTGGGTTCATGGACTTGTCTGAGGCATGGACAATTGGTTTATGAAGCCATGGGCAGTTGTCTGGATGAGGCTGTTTGGCACAATATCTTGTTGTAATATTGGCAAGGCTTCTCATAGATGGGAGAAACCAACCCTTAACCACACACTCCAGCTGAAGAACTCCTTATGGCCGAACACCTGCGAAAGAAGGGGGCTAAGCAAGTGCAGGTGACCAGTTGAGATGTGAATAAGAACAGAGTTATTTGGCTCCAAAGTATTACATTCCAGTCTGTGCCTTCATGTGACCATTTCAGCCAAAGACTGAAATACCCTAAAGCATACTCATTTGAGGTTTTCCCACTGAAGTGCATAAATATATACAGAACCCAGCCCTTTTGCCTGGATACCAAAAATTCATTTCCTGGTGAGAATATGCACACACCCAGAGCTAAGAATTTTAGGACTCTTGAGTGCATGGAAAGGGTTTCCACTTTTCATTTTCACAAAAGTAATGTTAATAGAGCTGCAGACTAAATTTAGACACCACAAAACTGAAATCATCTGGCACATAACTATTACAGCAGGTTGTCAGAAAGCACTATGCTGCGCTTGGCCTACTTAATGAAGACAAACACACACCTAAGACTCAAGAAGAATACATGTACTATAAGCAGCTTTTCCTTTGCATGCTTTCACCCTGGCTATATTTGCTTAGAGTGGCATCCTGGGTGCCCCCCTTAAAAGGTATGAATGACATTATGCTGCTTAATACGTAACTTCTCTACGTAAGAAAATGCTATACCCTAGTATTCTATCTAGAGAACAAAATATAGAAGTAACACCCATTACTACTACGTGAACATAGAGATGGAGTGACCCACGATACATTACTATGAAGGGGTAGGGCTTGGAACCAGTGTTTCATGAGCGGAAGTATGCTTATGCGACAGGACTTCCCCCCTGCAGCTCCCACACACCCCAGATCTGCTTTGAAGTGTCCCCCAACTCTCTGTAGCAGATTTGGGATGTGTGCAGGGAGCTGCAGAGGGGAGAGGAAATCTGTTCCCCCAGCAGTCTCCCTACCACTGGTAGAACAACATCATTGAATACAATCCCACAGTTTGGGCTGTCAGAGATGACAGAGTGGCAGAACATTGCTGCAAATGGCAAAATAGACTTTAAGTCACAGAATAATGCAGATATGATTATACTGTTATATTGCCTAATTCCTGATTTGTTTTATTCCCAAAAATAAACAGCTCCAACGTGTTTTGGACCACATGTAGGTCCAAAATGCATTGGAACTGTTTATTTTTGTGCAATAAAAAATATCTTTTGCTTGCATTTTGCTTTTGGCATCCTTTGTGGGGTTTCCCATTTTGTTGGATTCTGATTCCTGATATGCCTATTCCTACTTGACATTCTTTCAGACTGTTACTGACAACAGATTCTGGAGGAGAGTCCTGTATAAATTTAGATCTAATCACATCTCATTTAATCTTTTGTAGTGGTGTTTAATTTAATTTGGATTATAGTCCCCAGTAGGAATGCCACTGAAATTTGGATCAACCTGAATCTGAACTGTAGATTTAAGATTCTGTTTGGGTGGAACTGCAACTGAAATTAAAACAGGCCTTCTAGAATCTGTCAGTAAATCCAGGATATTCTGGAAAACCCCAGAGCCTTACTAGGCCACACTAAACATGTTCAGAAGCTCCCTGTGACACTCCTTGGTGGATGATGTCTGCTGTGAGCATGACACACTGGAGCACATGTTTAATAAGGCCTTGTGACTAGTCCAGTTCTGACTGAAAAGCTTTGGTAGATACTGGATGCAGAAATCCCAAGTTGGTCAAAACATTCTCAAGCAGTTCTGCCTGGCTAGTCAATAGCTATCATTTTCCTTCCATAGTGTATGCATACACTGATGTATTTTCCTGAAGTCTTTAACATGTTCTTGTTTCTCATAATATAGCAGTAGACTATCACAGGTTTAAAAAAATCTTGCATTTAATAATTTTGAGCAATAAAGAGGCAGTTATGGTCTGTAGCTGTAGCATGAATTCAAGGAGTGAAAGGAATATGTATTATCAAAAGAATACTCTTATTATAGCTGTGGAATAGAGGGTGTGAAATATGATTGATTAATTGATTACACTTTTGATGTCTTGAGTTATTTGCACATTTAAATAACGGCAGAGATTAAATAGATTGCTTTTCTACATAGGCTGTGTTGGATATTCGGTCAAATTGGCACATAGATTTAGAATTATTCTACTGTATGGGCCTTCTTGTGATTATTGCCACTTACCTGCAAACCCTTGAGTCGTTTTATTTCGTTTAATATTCTACGTGACCGTAATTGCTAGAGCCTTCTACAGGGCTGTGGATAAGTTGCTAACTTTTCAGCTATTCTTTCTGCAACACCTGCATCAATATCAGGATCTAGAGGATATAGGTGGCAAAAGTTAAAAATTGTTTTGTCACATTTTAAGCTATACAGTGGAGATTTTGGTAGTTTGGAGGCTCAGTTTACACTTCAAGCTATGTGTTGTCTGTCTTTTTTTTTGGTCTTAATAGTTTCTTATACTTGAGTTGAGAGCCATTAGAGATGTGCTGTATTTTCCCATAACAGAGTTCTAGCACTGTAAAAATCAGGGCTACAATATTATTTGAGACATTGACCTGGTTCACATGTAATGACAATCCATGGTATAATCAACCAATAGGCTGTCGTGCACAAGCAGGAAAGAGTGAGTGCGCTGCCTCCCATGTGCCTGCCATTTCTGCTTTTACTTAACATCCCACAATCGACTCCTTTGTAAGTTGTTGAGTGTGACATCTGAACCCAGGCCGATGGGTTGCTTAGGGGCTAAACAACCCAGCGGTTAACCTGTCGCAGGTTGTTGATTAAAAGTGGAAGAAGCTGGTATGTGCTGCAGGCAGTGTGCCTGCTCTCTCCCACTCATCCCAACAGCCCATGGTTTGTTTAACCCATGGCCTGTCATTAAGTGTGTACAGGCCTATTGTGGAGAATACATTGAGGATCTCAAGAGTTAACCCTTGAAGACTTGATTATTTGGTCTCTTGGATACAAATCCAGTTACAAGGCTGATGAAATGCCAACGGTAGTGTTCTTGGAGTATCAACTACCATGCACTTTGGACATGGGTGGAGAGGAATGGAGGTGGAACAGTTCACACATCTCCGTAATCCAGCTTGAGGTTATAAAAAGGGGTTACTCCAAATCTAGCACCTCTGCCCTCCTTCTTCCCCCAGTATCTCTTCAGTTTTCCTTCAGTTACAGATACTTAAGAGACTGGATAGCCTTTCTTCTGCAAATAGGATACAGCAGCCTTCCCCAACCTGGCACCCTCCAGATGTTTTGGACTTCAACTCCCATCAGCCCCAGGTAGCATGACTAATGGTCAGGAATTCTAGGAGTTGTAGTCCAGAACATTTGGAGGCACCAGGTTGGGGAAGGCTGGGATTACAGGGTACAAACATTCTGCAATAAATGTTCCATAAACTTTCTTCTCAGTGGTACACTTTGCATGCAGAAGGTTCTCCTACGTTCAATTCCCATTAACTCTAGTTAAAATAACTTGAGGATGTAGGGACAGGAAAGACCTCAGAGACTTTGGAGGATGACTGCCAGTTAGAGGAGATAGTTATGAGCCCAGTGTATATATGAAACAGCTGCTCATATGACAGATTAACCTTAAAAAAAAAACTCTTAAAAATGTAACTGGAGTTGGGGAGGGGAAAAATCTATTAAGCTGACTTTTAAACAAATACAGTGTTCTTGTTCAAAATTTATAGTCCAGTTAAATATCTAGAAAGCAAAACCAAATGTTTGACCTAAAGTAGCTTTCATAAATATAAGGATGTTAACAAGTCCCCCCCACACACACAATTTTGAAAAGCTATAGCTGTAAAATGAATCTACTCTGTTCTGCAGTTATTCCTGTCCTTGCCAAAAAGTTACATCATGCATACTTAATGCAAGATGCTGCTGTTGTGGTCCCATCTGTGAATTTGTAGTAGAGCGTGCTCATCACTGCTATCGAGCAAACACAGTGATTCTCTCTAGAGCCATCTAGACCCATTTATATGAAATTTATTTCAGGCAAATAGCCTTCTTTATGCAGCAAAATGCAATGCAGATAGGGAAGAGTGACATACTTGTAAGGGAGTGGAATATGTTAAAGGAAAGGCAGTACAATTTATTTTAACAAGTACAGTCTTAAAGTTGTGCATACAGATAAGTGCATCCTTTATAGGAAAATATTGGCCTCTGTCCAAAAAATGGTCAGGCACAGCAGTGGGCTATGCACTCACATCATCCGTATGCATGGCCTCATCTCCACCCATCAATCAGATGTCAAAGTATGTCAGGTCCATCAACATTTGGTGAGTGGAAGGGCTTGGGTTTAGCCCCTTGTCCAAATAGATGACAACTTTTCTAGCTCTGACAGCACTGATAATCAGTACATGTGGTTCAGGAGTACATATGCTCTCCTGAGCTTATGCCTTCCTCTCCCTTTTTAGAACCCGTGTGTGTGTGTGTGTGTGTGTGTGTGTGTGTACATGGGCCTGGAACTCGAAGAGTAATAACATGTTCAAAAACCAGTTGTCCAGGATCTCCTCCCCACAATCAATATGGACCCCTCTCCCTCACCCTCTGACAAAATGGACAGGGGAGACTCAGAGATTATAGCAGCAAGTCACTTAGGGTAGTGCCTAGCCTGCCTGGTTGCCCAGAAAACAACAAGACTGCCACGGGGTGTTGCAGATGTGCTTCTGTTGTGAAGGCAACAAACATGGCTTCCGAGCTAACAAGGCCCTGATCTCTTCCTGGTTTGTGGTCTTGCTGGACTGGGTGGGGGAGGAATTGGAAAGCTGCTACACGAACCTGCACTACTCCTTCTGTCTTATCAGCAGTCATTTTTTGTTTAAATTAAAGCCGGGATTCTCAGTAAGCTGAATTCCGTGCTTGATACAAGGTTCTGGGCTTTTTCTGACTTTGTGTAAATGTACATCCTCATATTTTTAATTCAGTTTGCACAGCCAATTCCTTGTTTTTTCTTGTTCCTGATCTCTTCCTCCCTGCAGTTCTGTGCCCTCTTCTGCTGCACCCCATAGTTGCTATAGAAATGTGAGACACATTTGGTGCATGTTGATGTATTGAGGTATCTCTCTAGGAAATGTTTAAACAAAAACTTCCATTCAAAAAACACTATTGGGCAGTTTAATGAAATACATGATTCTATACTAAAGTTTTGAATAATATAATGGTGATGGTATTCTCTTTGATGATAGCCACAGTGCAATTATGTCCTGGCAGCAAATGGAACATCGAACTCATTTTTAAAAAGAAAAACGCAACAAAATTTTCAGTAGATTAGAATTAGCAATATTTGGCTTATTATGCTACTTTTTCTGTAGAAAATGAGCACTTCATAGGCCATAACAGATAACCTTTTATTTTTTCTTATGAAAAAAGGGCGGGTGAGTTTGCCAGATCTGTGCTATAACAGGCAGTGGTGTGATCTGCCTTCTGTTCTGTTCTAGAAGCAGTATAGAATTTCTGCACTCTAACTGGGTCAAGAGAAGTTACCACTCATGCATGTAGCCAACACAGCCACATTTGCAAATACGATCTGTAACCCAACCTGTGAATATTGAAAACACTGATGACTAAATCAATATCCAGAGGAAATTAAGCACATCAAGTTGTAAAGGAAATACTGAACTGCTTTCAGAAAGATGTGGCAACATGCATGTTTTAATGCTGCCAGCTTTGGTTATAGTTCCTTTCAGTGACAGCTGATGACCTTTGAGGCATTTTTTAATACCCCCCTTCCTTCCTCACACCAGGAATTGTATAATATCAATAAAGGAAAGAGTACCTTTAACTATGTGCAGAGTTCTGTGGCTTTCCTATTGAGAAACATCAACTAATCTCTCAAAAACCAAGCCATATAGGGCCTACCAGACCATAGTATCAGAACCTATCCCATGGCTCAGTCCTGGGATTGTTAAGTGATGACATCCAATTGTGTGTACTCACCTCTGAATAATCTCAACCAGTTCCACAACCTAGGTGTGGCCACAGAGAAGGCCTTCTCCTGTGTCCCAACCAGCTGTTCCTCTGTCACCAGCAGGAGATGAAGAATCTCTGGCATATCCTGGGGAGTCAAACTGTTGCCTTAAAATATGCATCCCATCAGTTCTGTACTAACTTAGTCTGTGCTACATTGTGACTTGCCTGCCAACACAAATAGCATCTTGGAGAGGACATGTCTGAAATGATCATTTGGGTTATAGCGTGGCTCATTTTGTGGATCCCGAAAGGCTAGTTTTCGAAGCAGTTGCCTTCTAATGACATTCTGCCACGTTCTCTCCTCATGACAGTTGACCCTAGCTAAAATTGTTACTACATGCCGCAGTGGGGTATGCTTCCCAAATCCCATAATGTGGATCATTTTACTCTTAATATCTTGTCCCTTTTTGCTAGTTTTTTCATGTGGTGGCAGACTGTACTTCCAGAGTAGGTTTGGAGAGTGATTTGTGTTATTCCCTGTCTTTATTTTGAATAAATTAACCTGAAATGTTAGCTGGAACTGAGATCTGGTTTGAAGAACATCACGCTTTGAAGGGGGAAATGTATAAGGTGTGTAGTGTTTAAAAGCCAGCCACCTGCAGTTCTTCCTTCTCCTCCTGATCCTGCTCCCTATTTCCAGTGCTTATACGGAACAATACCATGAAATAGGTTCTCGGTAGGAAGAAACAGGGACAGTGTGTATGCTAGGAAGGAACATAATCCTTTCCACTGGCAACAAAACTAGCCAATATTAAGGGACAAAGTGTGGTGGCTAGGTTTGTGCATGGTAATTGAATAGGGCTGATAATAGACAAGTAGACTGTGCTACAGTTATATCTATTTGACTTGGCAGAGGGAAACATAATGTTGGGAAATGTACAAGAAGTTCTGATAGCCACGTGTGTGCATCTTCTGTTGTCTGTAGTAGTAAGCAGTGAGTCAAATTGGAACAAAAAGTGTGTGTGTGTTTTGAGATAGCCCACTGAACTCAGTGAGGCTTTACCTTCATGTAGCAGTGCATAGGATCTTAATTACCATTTTGTTGAACAGTATTTTGGGAGATCATAGAATCATAGGGTTGGAAGGGGCCTGCAAGATCATCGAGTCCAACCCTGTGCTCAATGCAAGAAGCCTGATTCCCAAGCGGTCTCCCATCCAAGTACTGACCAGGGCTGACCCTGCTTAGCTTCCGAGATCAGATGAGATCAGGCACATCCAGCCCTTTGCGGGACCTTTAGGCCGGAAGCAGTGGGGCCTGAATGAGACGTGCAAAGTATCAGCCTGGCCACTGTAGTAATGGAGAAATTTAAGATTGTGTCTCAGCAGCATATGGGCTCTTACAAGACTTTTATCAGCACTTATGGGGTTAGAACCCTAATTCTTTTCACTGTGTATGGAGGCTGAAAGCCGCTGCCATCACCTTGGGTAGTCAAAAGACAAGTAGAACCTTTCTGCCTCTTCACTGGGGTCTTTTCCAGTTGACTAAGACTCCTATCACTGCCTCCTAGTTCCTTTTCATCCTTGACTATACTTAGGCTTGTCTTTTGGGGGTTGTCATTTTGGCTTTGTGACACTGGCAGCTGCTTGATACTTGAATTGATGGCCATTGACTAGAATTTGTGAGCTATGATGAGCTGTACACTTGTGGCTGCTGGTGCCACCCTGTAAGCCATTCTTCATATGGTGGACTATGTGCTGGCTGGGTATGATGGGAGTTGTATTCCAACTGAAGAACTGCTTCAGGGGGAGGCACTGTTCCATGGAGGGTGAGCTGTTCCACCTGCTCCCCCCCCCCCGGAGATTTTAAAAGCAAGGCTAGAGCTGCAGCTTGAGAGAACTGCTTCTGGGGGAGGTGCTGTTCCATTGAGTGTGAGCTGTTCCACCTGCCTCCACCCCGCGCGTGCGCACACACCTGGAGACTTTAAAAGCAGGGCTGGAGCTACAGCTTGGGAGGCTCTGCTTCAGTGGGAGGCGCTGTTCCAACCCAGGCATTTTTTTCCTCATCTGCTCTGCCCATCCCTCTGCCTGGGAAACCTTATAAGGAGCTCTGGATTATTCCAGCTCTACTCTGGCATTTTTGATTATGGGTTTTTGCTTTTGGATAGGTAGGAGGTGTGTTCAGGCTACAGGGCCTTTAGTTGTTTTAGTTTTAAATAGCTGTTGTGATACTTCTGCTTTGAACTTGTATTTGGTGTATTGTTTAAATATTGTATTTGTATATTTTTGTGAGCCGCTTTGGGGGCCTTTTGGCCAAAAGGCAGCATAGAAATAAAGTATAACATAACATAACAATAACATATCTGGAGGGCAGCAGATTAGGAAGGGCTGCTGTAAACAAAACACAACCTAGCATCCTATTTTATCATGGTAGATAAGGGTCTCTTATTATACATGTGTATATTTTAAAAGAAAAAGTGCCATGCAAATGAATAGAACTTAAATCTGTTGGAGTATGTTATAGGATCAATATGCCTTTTCTCCCTTGACTTCGATAACCTGAACATTTTTCTTGATCTTTCCAGTAATATTTCTCAATATTGCTGTTATTGCTCTTTTTTTTCTAATGATATAGAAAAACAGTCACATAACTGTGTGAAAAGGTAAATGTTCACATTGGATGTATTCAGTACAAGGCATGCGTAGCACTACGTGCTGCAGCAGATAATAAGCCTGGTTACTTTGTCATCTGTGATAAATACTTTGTTATTTCAGTTGTTTGCATTATGATTAATATAATTGCTTTCTCTTAATTTAGGGGCAGCTTACTGCCAGTTCATGGACATGTTATTCCCAGGATGTATTAGCTTGAAGAAAGTAAAATTTCAAGCAAAGCTGGAGCATGAGTACATCCATAACTTCAAACTTCTACAAGCATCATTTAAAAGAATGAATGTGGATAAGGTAAATGTGGACCATTTTAGAACAGAGTTTTGAACAAGCTGAAGTTACATTTCAGAGACACATTTTCTCATTCAAATTGCTTTCCTTATTTTTGAACCCATCTTTATCTTCCCCATCAGTACATGTGCTGTCTGGGTGGCTAACAAATCCAAAAAGTTAAGAAAAGATTAACATGTCTAACGTTAGGTTAACATTTAACTCTGCACTAGACAATAACCCAGCTTTTTCAACCTACACCAAGAATGCATGCTCTGGCTGCTTTATGTGTTAATTTTTCCTAAACATTAACACAGGAAAATGAACATAGTCACTGTTAGATGCTGAGTATATGGAATATAATTCTGAAGCAGTGGCCTTGAGTTCCTTTTGAGAACTCAAGGCCACTGCAGTCCTAAATATCTGGGAAGTCCTAAATATCTGGGAAGGGGGAGAGGAGATAGGCTGCAGGACCAACACCTTATTTGGAGCCTTGCTGGATCTTAAGTGGTGGGGTGGAGGATAGTTTTTCACTGGTTTCTTTCCCTCCTATTGAAATCAGTAGGAGGAAATTAACTACAGCTCCAGGGCTGGTGTAGTTCCAGGGCCTCTTGGGAGAATAAGAGGGCATAGGATGTTGTGGATCCATAACCTTCCCCGATACTTCCCTAGAATGCTCTTTTCTGGCCTCCACTGTGTGCAGAAGGCTGTGAGTAGGCCACACCACTGCACTGGGGAAGCCTCCACCTGCAGACCTCTCTCTCTGCCCACCCTCTATCCCACTTCCCTAGTTGTAGTTACCAATATGATGCAAACTGTTTGTGAGGGAGGGAGCACATTTTTTAATGCACACTTGACACCTTTAGTTGCATATAAAACATTTTACAAGTATGGCCTTTCATATACCTGAAGTTCCTTTGAGAAGTAGCCTTTATATTGCTTGTATGATATTTAATGGTGTGTCCTATTATTTTGTGCTCTTTAAATTAACTGTATTAAATATTTTGTGGATACTTATAGAATAGCTGCAGAGAACTAAGCATGTTTAATAAAATGGTGAATAGTTCTGGCTACAGTACCGCCAGGTACTTCTACATAAATGACTGAGGACAAAATCAGAGGGTAGCATACATTTTTAATGTGATCTACATGATGTGAATCAACTAAGCTCCAGAATTCTGTTGGGAGATGTAATGCATAATAAATTAACTGGCAGCCTAGATAACCAGCCAGTATTGTGCATATAGTTGACAAGTACCTTCCCTTGTTTTGCTATCCAATAATATTATCTTCATATGAGTGCTACATTGGCATTTGGAGATGTTGGTATGCTAGTGTTGAAATGCTTCAATTGTTACTTTAAAGTGCAATCCTATGCATGTTTAGACTGGGGGTGGGGGAGTCCTATAACTCCCAGCATTCCCCAGCAAGCATGACTGGCTGGGATATGGTTGGAGTTGTAGGATTTTTTTCTGTGCTCCTTTAATCACTGACCTACCTTGCTTTGTTCTATAAAGGTGATCCCAGTGGAAAAATTGGTAAAGGGGCGCTTCCAAGACAACTTGGATTTCATACAGTGGTTTAAGAAATTCTTTGATGCTAACTATGATGGGAAAGAATATGATCCAGTGGAGGCCAGGCAAGGCCAAGATGCTATTCCACCACCTGATCCTGGGGAACAAATCTTTAATTTGCCAAAAAAATCTCATCATGCAAACTCCCCTACAGCAGGTAGGCCATTATTAGCCATTATTGCAGAATTTTATTCTTCTACAATAGTAATTTCTGAGTGGTATGTTGTCAATACAATTGCCTTAATATGGAAGCAGGTTGGGTTGAAATGTGGGGGCCCTTTCGCACTCCGCATCATCCAGAGTATTGTGTCATGGATTAAGACTGCAATCCTGTACCTGCTTACATGGGTCTAAGACCAGCTGAAGTCAGTGGGATGTACTCCTGAGTAGACTTATATAAGATTATGCTGTAAATGTCTTAAAACTGTGAGAGGGGTATGTGTGTGCTGTAATATCCCATAGTGATCTATGAAATCCAGGTTGTGACAATGCATAAAGGGACTCGTGCATAGAATTCTATCCTTGACAAGTGCAGTAAAGCTAACCTACTACTACCGCTCTTTAGGACACTTCATTTTCAATATGCCCCTCCCCAACACACACACACACACACACACCTGATTATGGGCCATATATAACATTGCAGAATGTACAATTCACTTGCTGGTGCAGTAGTAGTAGGCAATGGTGTTGTGAAGGTGGTGTATTTTGCATCAGTTTGTGACCCTGATACCACAATTAATAGGGTCAGGTTGTTATGGTAGTGTACCTATTTTATTTTCCAGTTAATTGTTTGCACTTTATTTCACAAAATGTCAAAATATAAGCTCTGAAGCTCCTAAGTGAAGGATTTTCAAAGCTAATAACCTGCTTAAAATGATGTAAATCTTTTGGCCTTCCTTTAGTTCTTTCTCAGACCTGTGCTAGGGTTTACTAGAGTACTAAATCATTGGTAATAAATCTCTTGGAGCCCTTTTGTACTTAAATAAGAGTAAATTCTTAGCTACTGTTCTTGCTGATAGGCATAGGAGATGTAAAGAAATGGGATGAGTGGTTTCTCTTCTTTTTTTTTCATGTTCATCCTTACAGGAAACTGCAGGCATATCTAGTTTTATGGTGATTGGTACGTTTCCAAATCCTAAGTGCTGGCCTAATAGTAAGAAATAAATCAATATATGTGTGTGCGTGTGTATGAGGGGATGGGGTTGCTTTTTGAAAAATATTGATACGTACCACTTGGAAAGCATGGGTTCCATTTACTGGTTTATCTTAAATCCCTATTTTATTTACATTGATGGTACAGTGGCAACAACTGTGAGAAAGTCAGAAAAACAACAAAAGGTGTGAGTCCTGAGCAATACTTTACTTTGATGATAGTTAAATGTGTCCTTCAAGAGCCACAGGCAGGAACTTGTGTCCTGGTTTGGATAAGCTTTAGACAAGTGGTCCACCACACCAGTACCTGTGGAAAGTGTGACCTGGCAAGTGTACGCATCATGCAAGTGTACGCATCATGAAGTGTTCCTCTAATGTCTGTGTTGTTTGCTAGAGTGCCTGTTTTCCTTCAAATGTTCAGTAAAGCCCCTAGATCAGCCGTCCCCAACCTGGTGCCCTCCAGATGTGTTGGACTACACAGCCAGCAGGCCCATGCTAGCTGGGGATGATGGGAATTGTAATACAAAACATCTGGAGGACACCAAGCTGTGGAACATGATCTAAGCAATGTTGAAACCAGAATGTTATGAAGAATCAGCTGCCCATCATAGGAGGATATAATGGAAGCATCCAATGGCGTGATAACGAGAACAAAAGGCACCTCTGTTTGGGCAAGGGGAGGTCCAATTTACATCACTTCCCTCCTTCTCACTGCAGTCTCCCCCATGCCATATCCTACAATGTACCAGAGAGTCCCCTGATTTTGGGGGGGGGCACTGGAGGCTCCAGCGTGAAGGGAAATTAAGAAAAGGCGTTATTTCGTATGTGGAACTCCACTTGCAGTGTGGATCCAAGCCAAAATCTTTTCCCCTACCAAAGGCTGAACTACCTGGGGAGTCCTAAAGTCATATTGCATTTTGGAGCAGGCTCCCTCTGGACTCAGATGACAGGAAGGGTCAGAGCATTAAAACAGGAGCTTGCCAGTTCTTGGGAGGGTGGCCAGCTCTGTGAGGCTCTGCTGGACTCCCAGTAGGGATAGCCTTTGTTGGATCCCTAAGCTGATGATGCCCAACTTTTAGTAATGGAGCAAGAGGAAAAGAAAGGGGGTCTTCCAGTTCCTCTGGGAGAAAGGGAAGGCTAGGGCTATGTAATCCAAAACAATAAAGACTACCAGTGGCTACTAGCGGACACACAAGGACAAGAAATAACAAAACAAGCCCTCTTTAACTTTGGGGGGAGGTGTGGAGAGAAAGGGAGTTACTTCACTTCTAGGTTAGAATCCTATCTTGTGCTTTTGCCCTTTCTCCAGGAGAGGGAGGCTTGCACCAGTGGAGGCTCCAAGTTTGGAGGGTCCTTGAAAAGATACCCTCAGTAGGCCCCCCTCCCTAAATAAGTCTATCTCCCTACTAGTGTTGCCAGCTGCTGCTTATTGCTACCATCTGCTTGCTTGGCAAAGAGTCAGTGAGCAAATAGACGGTGGCATCTACTGCTCTAATTTCACATTACCACCATTGTCTGGGCCAGAGCGAGAGGAGGGTGAATAAGCAGGTTGCAATGATGAAGAGAAGGAGCAGGTCCAGGGGGCCCCTGTCAGTAAGCTTCCAGCTGGGGTGTGGGCAGTCAGCAGGTGTCCAATCATGCTGACCCTTGATACCAGCCCTGGCTCACACCTCCATGCCTTCCTAGTCTCTGCTGCCCAGCAGTATCTGATATGTTTTGCACACCTGTGAAAAAATTGCCTTTTTCTCCTCCCACACATTTTGACTGACCCGCCTTCTTTATGTTCTAGTTACAGATTGCTGCAATTCTAGCTGAAGCTGTTGGCTTCTCAGGTGTGGAGAGTTTCAGGGAAGGGTTACTCTCTTGGGCAGCTTGAAGCAAGTTTGGCAGCAAGGAGGGTGCTAGTGTGAGGCACTACCCCATTATACACACTGTGTTCCATTAACCAGTAGTGTAATGGCAAATTTTGAACTGTAGGCGCTCCTGGCTGTCCCCATAGCCCTGCCCCCTAAGAAGGACCAAAAATGCAGGCACCTATGTTGATTCACATCAACCAACCAGTTTAGCCATTTTCATCTCCATTAGGAGCAGGTCTTTTTTAAAGCTACTGGGTCTTATTGGCCCCCCAAAATACTTGACATCATAACAGGGATCCCTCACAACTATATATTGTTGCTGAGAAAATGTGTTCCCTCTCCTGCTGTTGTGAGGATTACAGCTACTCTAAGAGGGAACAGCAATTCTGAGGGGGCTGACCGATGATATCAGCATCCCTACTAATAAAAAAGTGCCAGTGCTATGTCCTTGCAAGCCCTGGCTCCAGTACACCACTGCCGTTAACCAATTTGAGGTTATGAGTAATCATTTGGTAACAGTGTAACTTTATATGACATCTGTTTGAAGTATGCACAGATTTCATTAAGCATGTTTTTTGCAAGCTACTATTTAGTTGTTAACAATTTTGGAACAGTTTCCCAAGAGAGGAGTGTCTGGCCTCTTAGTTGCGTGTCTTTTGAAGACCAATTTATTCCAGTGTCTTTCTGGGATGCTATTTTTAACTAGATTTGGGAATAGCCGCTCCTGCTTTTTATAAATTTAGCTGTAAATAGTTTGTTGTTTTAACTGATATCTTATTATGTTTATGGCTCTCTGGACTGTGAGCTACCTTGATTTTTTAAAGAAGGGAGAGTTAGAAATAAATAAAAGAATAAATTATTGGAAGTGCATTTAAGAGTACCAAATAATCTTGGTTACAGTATTTTGCTTTTATTATGAGTTAAGGCATTCCACAATTGCCTTGTGAGTGGCACTTAGTTGAGAACATTTACACTTCCTGGGACATCTGATAATACTCCTGCATATACATACACACACAATATAAGCTGATTTGGCTGTGACTTTTCACTTACCATGTCAGCAGTGTTAGTAAAGGCAAGTCCTACTTGAGTAAGGAATAATGAATGGCCGTTACAAAGGTAACTCCAGGATTACATGTGACAAACTATTTGTACTTTGAAAAGCAGAACTGAGAGGGTACCAGTTCCTTACTATTGCTATCAGCATGAGTAGTAAAGTTGTAAAATGAATCATGCTATGCGGTTATTAATCTTATGGTTGCTTCCTATAAGAAATTTTGTATATTTGTATGGGTCAATTATGAAGGATGCACATTTGTTAAAACATAGTTTCCTGCCTTTAAAGCAATATCCCAAAGCTTTTCTGCTTATCACTGCTATTTTAAAGCCATGTTTAAAGAACAGGATACAAGACTAGATGGACATTGGGTGTGATCCAACAGATCTCTTTTTACAACAAATAGATTAACCCACGAATTGCCACCAGATGCTGCTGTTATGCCCAAACATGGCCATAGTTAAACCATAGTACGGGGTTCACACCTAATGGCTACCTATGATTTAACAACAATTCACAATTCAACAACAGCCCATACTCAACTCATAGGCCTGAGTCGCATGTAATTACAACCTGAGTATGGTTGTCATTGGCCCAGTTTCCATGTCACGCTAAGCCGCCCTGGAAAACAACCCATGTTGAACAACCCATGTTACTCCCAGTAGGTGATCAGGTGCACAGTGGCTTGGCATGGCTTCTTTCCCCTTCAGTCCTCCAGCTTGTTCCCAGTGTCCTTTCCTGGCAACCTGTCTCTTCACCTCGTCACTATGGTGACAAACTTTCCGAGCCCCTTCGCTGCTCCAGTTGGTACCCCTTTTCCGGATACTTATGTCATTTGCCACTTTTTGGGTCGTAATTTTTATCATCATTTTTCCTCTCAGTCTTTTGCACATATATACTGCTATGCGTAGTTTTGCCTTATAATTTCCTTCTATGTTGCACCTGTCAGAGGAAGCACAGAAGTGGTGTAGGTAATGTACCAGGAAATTGACATAGCGAGGCTGCACATAGGCTAATCTGCACATACTTGTGAAGGACCAGGGAAAAAATAATACTAAGAGAAAATATGAACCCATTTGCACAAATCAGAAGCACAGAAAAAAAAGGCAACTGAAATAATTGTTTCCAAAAGAGCACCAAAGTGTGTGTGTGGGATGGGGGTGGTGGTGGAATAATTCCCATTTGGCAATGTTATCCTCTCGCCATTACTCTTGGTATCTGACTTCCTAAACCCTGAATGCTTTGCTTGATGGGAGGG
The DNA here is from genome assembly GCF_057233095.1 of Heloderma suspectum. Lineage (NCBI taxonomy): Eukaryota > Metazoa > Chordata > Lepidosauria > Squamata > Helodermatidae > Heloderma > Heloderma suspectum. Next base: position 71,251,529 of record NC_139461.1, on the reverse strand, counting down.
TGAAAATGGATGCAGGGAATACATGTCTTTCTCCTTTTCACAAGGATTACAGTGACATGAAAGGTGGAGGGAAGGTTGACAAGTAGAATGGGTCTGTAGTAAGTATAACATGAGCTTCCTTTTTGGTTCCGCTCTAGTGGGCAGTGGTAGAGGTAGGAGAAGACTGGGTAGGTTTTACAGTGGTCCAGTGCTGGGGCTTCAGTGCCATCCATAGCGCATTATCCTTTCTCATCCCATGACTATAGCAGAATGGAATACATTTTGTAAAATAAGAAAAACAGGTCTTCACTTTGAAAATGTTTTGCTCTGTAATTGTGTATTTACATTGTAGACTCTGTAGCAAAGTGCAATTTAGCCACCCCGTTTCCCACAGAGAGGTTTGAAAGTTAACCCCCAAAGCAAGATGGGATATTTTCAGTCCTATAATCTGATACCAAACATTTGGATCCCCATGGAATCTAGCATCTGTTTCCATTGTCTGGAAATGGATTGCATCTTTCCCAATGTTATTACTCTTATAATGTTTTTAGGAATTTGAATTACATTGTGTTTGTTAAATTAAAACTGTGGGATGGAATATTAGAAGCATCAACTTTACTCAGTGTTTATGAATAAAGAATGGCAGATTTTCTCCTTTGCCTAACAGGACAACTGTTCTAACGAGTCATTGCAGGTCAAGCGTAATGCAGCTTGGAAACTGTAGCACAAATAGTTCCTTAGGACTAATCTGTTGACCACCCTGATGTTGTCTTGTTTGGCAGAAGTAACTTGTTACAGAGTTGCTGGCCTGTGGATGATACTGGCTAATTTTTGTCACTCCCAGAGCTGCAAATCCCAATGACAGCAGAGACAAAATCATAAAGCAAGAAATGTGTTATAATGTTTTATATCATTTAAAATCATTAAGTTTTTTCCCCAAGGGAAATTAAAGTTATTTCATATAGGATACCAATAGATTGAACAGACTTGTATCAGATGTTTACACCCCCAGATCTTAATCAGTGGCTAGAAGTAGCATAACCAAGAACTGATCTGGCTTCTGCTCACATATAATTTTATAGGGAAAAGCGATGGGGCATCTATGTGAGCACCCATCATAATGCAATGTGCATCAATTCTGAATCCTTTTTTGGCTACAAAATGCATTGTATTAAACAGCCCTCAGTTTGCTTGGAGCTTTATAAAGAATATTCCTTCTCTTTCTATTTGCCCGTAAGAAAAGGTTTGCTCAAGCTGATATATTAACTACATCCTTATCTGGACAGAGATTGCCTAGCTACTGTTATCCATGCTCCGATAACCTCTTGTCTGGATTACTGCAATGTGTTTTACATGGGGGTGCTTTTCTTTTTTTGAAAATACTTTTTATTCTATTTTTTATCTTTATAAATAAAATAAACAGTACCAACAACCTAATCAGTAACTACAATTTCCCAACGATACAGTATTCTTAGGCAGACACAGCAATGACAAAAAAGAAAAAAAAAGAGAAAGAAAACAGAAGAAGGAGAAGGAAGAAGGAAGCATGAATATATAGATAGATAGATAGATAGATGAATGAAGTTACTTAAAAGGATTAAATTTAAACTCCATTACACAGAAACTTCAAATCCCATTCTACTTAAAAATTATACCTATAACATTGGCAATATTACAATTCAATACAGCATAAATAATCAACCTAACATTTCAATATCATATCATCCATCATATAACAAGGAAGTAGGCCTACAATTCATTTCCAGGAACCATATATTGCCCTTCAGCTAACATATAATAGTAAAGCTTAACAATTTAACCAGCCAAAAATCTTACTAACCACTCTCATCATAATTATAATAATAGTAATAAAAAGGAAGAAGATTAAAAAGGATAAATAATAATAATAACAATTCACTAATAAATTTATAGTGTTATATAATAATAAAGCTTAAAAGCAACCTTACACCAATCACAAATGTATTTCGTAGTAGATATATAAATGAGTGTGCACATTTCTATACACCCTCAAACAGTACATTTAAGTACAGTATATCATACCCATTTTAAAAAGAAAAGATTTAAAGAAAAGAAAGAAAAACATGAGAGAAGAAAAAAAGGATGGATATATATATGAGCAATTATCTCTGGCCTAGCCTGAGTCTTACAGAATAAACATAACCAGTTAACAAAACATATTTGTAGATTCCAGTTCATGGGGCTGGAACAGAAATCTCACACGATTTTCCATTTAGCCACGCCTCTGCCATTTCGTGGTTTAGAAACTTCTTCATCTGGCCTTCAGAAAAAATGCAAAAAAATGTAACAGGATATTTTAAATGATACTGTAAGTTCATTTGTTTTGCCAGATTTTTCACCTTGCTAAATTGCCTTCTTTTATCAGCAACTTCTTTGGTGTAATCCGGAAATAACATAACTTTATCTTGTTTCCAAAAAAGATTTCCGCCCTCTCTTGCCAAACGCAGGATATAATTTTTTGTGGAGATTCTTGCAAATTGGACTATAATCGTATAACCAGTCCCTTTGGCATTTGACACACAGAATGTCTGCTCAATATCAAATGAATAATCAGATGGCACAGGGAGTATCTCATGCAAAAGCTTATCTACAAAAGTAGACAAATTTACATCAGTAGGTAAATCTTTTAATACCAATGATACGTACATTTGCCCTGCACGCAAAAGCCTCCAGTTGTGAAATTCTGACAGAAAAATTGATGAAAAAAGCTTGTGACGGAGTCTCATTCCCGGCCACCCGATCTTGCAGCTCGTTAACCTTCACCTCCATTTTTTGCCAAGAAGTGTTGATTAAATCCACAGCCCCTTGCAGGGTGATGATGGAATTTTGGATTGTATCCGACTTCTTAGCCTGTTCAGTAAATTGCGAAGACAAAGTTTTTATCAGAGCAAGTAACTCCCCTGTATCTTCGGTTCTCGGAGCCTTTGCCAAGGGAGGTATCGGAGGGGGGGGTAGGTGGAAATTCTTTTTTCCTCCTTGATGTAGCCATCCTTTTCTTCAAACAGATATTTCAGGTCCTCAGATATTGTTGATATTTCTTAATCCATTCCTCAAATATTGTTGGTATTTCTTAATCCATAAACTACAATGGAGCATGTCAGCCCTGATTTCTCCTAATTAGATAGGAGGTTCAAAACAACTTTGAGCGATGATTAAGCTCTGGCAGGCTAGTCTCGGAGTCCATCCCCTCTGCTAATTCACACAGAGGATTATCTTCCAAAACTTCATCCAGATGCAGCTCCTGCCTCCCCTTTTAATTCCAGGGGAGAGATGAAAAGGTTTTTCAACCTTTTAAAAAGCTATTTGAGATAGTGTCCTGCGGAGGCTCCATGGAATGCTGCGAGGGTGACATTGGCTCCGACCGGAAGTCTACATGGGGGATGCTTTTCAAAACTGTCTGGAAACTTTAGCAGGCCCAAAATAGGTGAGATGGTTAACAGGGACTGGCCAACGTGATCATATTATGCTGGTACTTTTCCATTTGCACTGGCTGCCAGTGCATGCCCAAACCTGATTCAAAGTGCTGGTATTAACATTCAAAGCCCTAAACAGTTTGAAGGATCATCTCCATCTGTAGTGGTCCTTCTCCAGGAGCCCCTGACAAAGGAAGTGAGGTGGGTGGTTACCAGGAAAAGGGCCTTTTCTGCTGTGGCACCCCAGTTATGAAATGATAGAATGAGCTTCCCAGAGAGGCTTGCCTGGCACCTACATTGTACTCTTTTCAACAGCAGGTGAAGACCTTATTTTCCCTGGCATTTTAGTCTTTTAGTTCTGTTGTTTTAAATCTGATAGTATGTTTTAAATCATTGCACTACTACTAGGTTTTTTTTGTTTTTACTTTATACTGTAGCTTTAAACTTTTGAATTTTATATTGCATTTGATGCTGTATTTTGTGATTTTAATTGTTGTGAACTGCCCAGAGAGCTCCGGCTATTGGGCAGTGTAGAAATCGATTGACTGGATCACACCAAAGGGCCATCTAGTCCTGCATCCTGTTTCCCACAGTAGCCACCCAGATGCCTTTGAGAAACTCATAAGCAGAGCATGGAGGCAATAGTCCCTTCCTTTTGCGGTTGTCCCTGTGGGTGCCTACAGGTGAGAAATGTTTCTGTAAATGCCTCATCCATTTGTTCTGATAACATCCAGGGATGATGGATTAGATTTGATACTGCATAGCTGCCAGTTACAGAATTTTCTATCCATTCAGCTAGAAATGCTTTATTTGAAAATGTATTGGGACACTTGCTTCATGTAATAAAAATGGTAGTACTTAAGGTTTTTGTGGATGCTTTCTCCTGCTCTCTCTGGTCAGTATTTCCTTGTGCTGCAGTGCTTGGTTTCCTGTTTGGTTGTTTTTGTTAATCAGAATATTTGCAAGCTATAGTGTGGCTGTTCCAAACGGTTGGAGCCAAGAATGAACGCTTAATTGTCCCAGGTCTGTCTGCTTCATACTCTGTCAACAGCAGCCCTTTGCAATAGTATTCCTTCTAGCTCTGATTATAAGCAATATAATTTAACTTAAAAAAAAAAAAAACACTTTCCAGATTTTGCTTTTAGTTATTGCTGGGGGCTGATGGCAGCGATAGAGGAAGACACCAAAATTTCTGTTTTCAACTTGTTTTATTTTCATGCAGGCATTTCTATTAATCCTTAATAATGTCAATTTAAAACAATAGTTGTTAGGTGATCACTACCTAATGTACAATTAAGAACATAAGAAGAACCATGCTGGATCAGACCAAGGGTCCATCTAGTCCAGCATTCTGTTCACACAGTGGCCAACCAGCTGTTGACCAGGAACCCACAAGCAGGACATGAGCGCAACAGCACCCTCCCACCCATGTTCCCCAGCAACTGGTGTACATAGGCTCATTGCCTCTGGTACTAGAGGTAGCACATAGCCATCAAGACTAGTAGCCATTGATAGCCTTTTCCTCCAGGAATTTGTCCAACCCCCTTTTAAAGCCATCCAAATTGGTGGCCATCACTACATCCTGTGGTAGCGAATTCAGTAGTTTAACTATGCGCTGTATGAAGAAGTACTTCCTTTCATCTGTCCTGAATCTCCCACCAATCAGCTTCATAGGATGACCCCAGGCTCTAGTATTTTGAGAGAGGGAGAAAAATGTCTCCCTATCCACATTCTCCACAGCATGCATAATTTTGTACACCTCTATCATGCCTCCCCTTACCCTCTTCTTACTTTTTTCCAAGCGAAACAATCCCAGCTGTTGAAACCTTCTCTCATAGGGGGATGCTCCAGCCCCTTGATCATTTTAGTTGCCCTTTTCTGCACCTTTTTCCAGCTCTACAATATCTTTTTTTAGGTGTGGTGACCAGAACTGTACACGGTATTTCAAGTGTGGTCACACCATAGATTTGTATAAGGGCAGTATGATATTGGCAGTTTTATTCTCAATTCCTTTTCTAATTATGCCTAACATGGAGTTTGCCTTTTCTACAGCCGCCGCACACTGGATTGACATTTTCATTGAGCTGTCCACCACAACCCCAAGATCTCTTTCCTGGTTGGTCACTGCCAGCTCAGATCCCATGAGGTTATACTTGAAGTTGGGATTTTTTGCCCCAGTATGCATCACTTTATACTTGCTTACATGGGAGAGGGACAGGGGGAGTGCAACCCTGTTGATTCTCCTGGACCTCTCAGCAGCTTTCGATACCATCGGCCATGGTATCCTTCTGGATAGGTTGTCTGGGTTGGGAGTTGGAGGCACTGCACTACAGTGGTTCCACTCCTACTTGGATGGCCAATTCCAGAAGGTGGTGCTGGGGGATTATTGCTCTGTGCCATGGCAATTGTGCCATGGGGTTCCACAGGGCTCTATTTTATCCCCCATGCTGTTTAACATCTACATGAAACTGCTGGGGGAGGTTATCCGGAGGTGTGGGCTGAGGTGCCATCAATATGCAGATGACACCCAGCTCTACCTCTCTTTCTCATCAAATCCACGTGAGGCAGTGACTGTTCTGAACCAGTGCCTGGGCACGGTAATGGACTGGATGAGGGCTAATAAACTGAAACTCAATCCAGACAAGACGGAGGTACTGTTAGTGGGTGGTTCATCTGCCCGGCTAGGTGATATTCAACCTGTTCTGGAGGGGGTTGCACTCCCCCTAAAGGATCAGGTTCGTAGTTTGGGGGTGCTCTTGGATCCAGAACTGTCCCTTGAGGCACAGGTGAACTCAGTGGCACGGAGCACTTTTTATCAGCTTAGGCTGGTATACCAACTACGCCCTTATCTGGACAGAGATAGCCTAGCTACAGTTATCCATGCTCTGATAACTTCTCGTCTGGATTACTGCAATGCGTTATACGTGGGGCTGCCTTTGAAAACGGTCCGGAAACTTCAGCTGATCCAAAATAGGGCAGCAAGATTGTTAACAGGGACTGGCCTGCGAGCTCATATTACGCCAGTACTTTTCCAGCTGCACTGGCTGCCAGTCCATTTCCGGGCCCGATTCAAAGTGCTGGTGTTAACATTCAAAGCCCTTAACGGCTTGGGGCCAGGTAACCTGAAGGATCGCCTCCTCCCATATGTGCCTGCCCGGACCTTAAGATCATCACCAGCGGCCCTTCTCCGTGAGCCCCTGCCAAAGGAAGTGAGGCGGGTGGCTACTAGGAGGAGGGCTTTTTCTATTGTGACACCCCGGCTCTGGAATGAGCTCCCTAGTGAGGTTTGCCTGGCGCCTACATTGTACTCCTTTCGGCGCCAAGTGAAGACCTTTTTATTTTCCCAGGCATTTTAGCTTTCTAAATTTTTATCTTTGCTGTTTTAAATCTGTATTTTAAATTCCAGTACTGCTGCTAGGTTTTATTGTGGTTGTATTGTTATACTGTGGTTTTAATGTTCTATATATTTTAAATTATTTTATTGTGTGTTGTTTGGTTTTAATTTTTGTGAACCGCCCAGAGAGCTTCGGCTATTGGGCGGTATAGAAATGAAATAAATAAATAAAATAAATAAATTACATTGAACTGCCCTTGCCATTTAGATGCCCATTCTCCCAGTTTGGAGAGATTCTTTTGGCGCTCTTCACAATACCTTTTTGTTTTAACCACCCTAAATAATTTGGTGTCATCAGCAAGCTTGTCCACTTCACTGCTCACTCCTAATTCCAGATCATTTATGAACAGATTGAAAAGCATTGGTCCTAATACAGATTCCTGTGGGACCCCGCTATTTTCTTCCCTCCATTCGGAGAATTTACCATTTATTCCTACTCCTATTTCTGCCATTAGATATGCATGGCTAAGTCCTGACTTGATTTGGTTTTTTGAATGAGAAAATAATGGGGGACTGCAGCCCTCAACATTTGTATTAACTAAACAAATTTAAGAATGTGAGAATCCGAGTTGTATTCCATTGCTAGTGCTCATACTTTCACATAAGCAAATATGTTATATATGAGCAAATACTTTAAAGATTGGTTTTATATTCTGCTGCTTGAAACATTGGCTTTAGGCCAGTTGCTTCAACAGCTACCTCCTCCTTTGATTTCTCAATTAGATTTTATTAGAAAGTAAAATACTTTTTTTTAGCATATCTTACTCCAGTTCCCTTGCAATTCGCATTCTTAATGCATTCAATCACATTTCTTTGAAAAGAAGCCTGAAGTGGCATTCATACACTCATTCATTAGTATCTAATGAAAAGGATTGAATATATGGAAGGAGAGGAATTGGGTTTTTTTTGGTAATGTGCTAATTGCGCATACATTAATTATATATTGGCTTTAGGATTCAAACATAATCTTTAATATGGAACAAAAGTAGTTTATCCAAAGAAAAATAATCAAAAGGAATGTGGGACCCTTCCTTTGACCAAATACTGCAAAGTGTTCACAATTAAAAACAGTATTGCCACTTAAAGGTCTATTTCATCCACATAATACTTTCAGTGCACTTTACATGCTACAGATAATGAGCATAGCACAGGTGTGGGCAACCTTCGCAAGCGTTTGGACACATTTGGCAGTTTGACAAACTATCCTGGACACTACCACAAAATGGCTGCTAAGGGAGATATGGCTAATTAGATAGGACAAGTAACCTGCCCGAAAGACTGAATACGAGGCAGAGGTGGGGTCTGAGCCCAACATATTAAACTCCTTTGAACCCACTGTTTTCAGCGCCAACACAAACCTCTTTCACAGAAGGAAAACTCTTTGGGCGTGCTCACATGACATGCCAACCCATCGTGGGTCACAAGCCATGCACTGTGTGTTGTTTTGCGAACAACCCACAGTGCGTGGTTGATGAGTCTTCCAGACAATTGAGTGCATCATCCACAGTGTGTTGGCTGTTTCCCCCTTGGTCCTCCAGCTGGCTCTGCCTGGTATCCCAGAGGACTTGGAGGCAGAACCCATCTTGCCTACCACCAAGGCCCTGTTGTGGCTCCGATCATGATTGCTATCAGAGCCCTTAAAAAAAAAATCCCGCCCCCATCTTTGCACAGAAACAGTACTGGGAAATTTTTTCCCACTCCCCCAAGTTTGGGGAATGTGTGCTAATGTCCCCTTATTTTTTTCCTTCATTTTATCACTGTTGCACACTTGCGCAACAGTGAATTAACAAAGAAAACCTGACGATGCTTGCAGTTTCACAGCTGAAGCCACTTCTCCTTCGACACCTATCAACCTGCAAGCATCCTCAGCAATCTTTGCCAAAGAGTGGGGTGGGCATCTAGTTTCATAAGAAGCAGTGGGGAGGCTAGCATGGGCAGGCTAAGTGGGGGACCACACCAAGGGTGTATTTCACACTTAAAAGCATGGGAATCCCACTGGGAAATGGGTTATTTCAAACGTCCCCCCCTGTAAAATTTGGACTTGTAAATCCTACCAGCAGCACTGGTTCTCACTGTCCCTGGGATAAATGTCCCTGATTATTATGGTGTTTTGTTCCTCCCACCAGATGTCCCTCCCTCCTGCCTATGCACAAGGAACTTGGGGACTGGTAGACCTTGAGAGAACATGATAAACACACATCTCTTGTTCTCACATGACAAGTCCTACTTCTACTGCACAAGCACACTTTCTTCTAGAGAAGGGCCTGGGCCAGTAATGCATTGTTCATAATGTTGCTTGTTCTGCACTTATTCTGCTTCTAATTGGCTCCAGCAGATCTTACAAGATCTGAACAATAGGTAAGTAGATACATGAAATACGTTCCACAATTTAGCCTCAAGTTTTTTTCTTCATGATGGGTTTACAGCCAAGGCTGGGTACCTAGATCTCAGGGCCCTGAAAAACGGTACCATTCCTCAATATTGGGAATTCACTGCAGCCAACCTGGGACCTTCCAGATGTTTTCGGCTGCAACTCTCATCAGCCCCTGCCAACATTGCCAGTGGTCAGGGATTATGAGAGTTGTAGTTCAAAATAGCTGGAGGATACCAGATTGGGAAAGGCTGATCTCCTTCATAAGGAGTATAGTCTGGCCAAATTTCAGAGAAATACAATTAAAAATGTCTGAGTTACAGGAGCAAAGAGAGTAAGTGAGGCTTATTTTGGATGGAGAGAGAAAGGATCAAAAAACAAAGCAAACATTTATAAAATTCCCTTTGAATGATTTATGCTTATCTGACATGGCCCATAGGTTTTTCCTCCCTCTGTCTCTTTTCTTTTTGAAACAGCAAGAGGGGAAGGCACTTATGTGACCCAAAACTGAAGGGAAGATATTCTCAGGTGCCTGAAAAAAACTTTTTATTATGCCCGACACATTTCGGAAAGGACTTTCCTTCCTCAGAGGCTGCTTATCTTTCTCCAAATATGTCACAGAAAATCTTTCCAATGTTTCCTCTGTTTTAAAATGCTCTTTTCTTTTTGGGACATGGACAACCTTTCACATTTTAGAGATAGGATATTGACTTGTAATGGACTTGTGATGCAGTCAGATCTTAATTTTGATTTAATGGATGGGATTTATTCACACTTGCCTGAGCCTCATTTTTAAGGAGGTGAGGAAAATTCTCCTAGATTGGCTAGACATCTTGGAGGTTTTCATCTGATATCTTATTCCCTGTTGTATGTGTCTGGCTTAGCTCAATTGCTTGAGACTTTTGGAACTTGATAGCACTTTTCAGAGTGCTCAATCTTGTTGGTACCTGAAATCTTTTCTGTAAACAGCAGCTTAGTCTTCAGCAATGGCTTTAAACTTATTTGTAGCAAATTAATTTCAGTGTTGAAATCAACCAAGTGTGGTCTTTGCTTTTTAATCATATTTGCAAGTAGAACTTATAAATAAAACTGCCACAGGAAAATAAACCTTTCTTCCTTTAACTCAAACCTTTAAATCATAGTCCTATGCATGTTTTCTCAGAAGTAAGCTTTGCTGTGCTCAATGGCGCGTCCTCCCTAGAAAGTGTGTTTAGAATTGCAGCCTCAGAAAGTTTAGGTTTGCTGAATCATCTGTACAGATTCAAAACTTACATGAAGGAATTATTTTGCTTTTTTAATCTTGGAGGGTGGTTGAACTGCAACTTCTACGAACTGCAGACTTAGAAAACATACTGCTTTTCACTTGTAACCTTGGGTGATTCTAGTGTGTATATTAAGCGTTTTCTTATTTGAAATTGGTAAACATTTTAACTTAAAAGAAAGCACTTTCCCAGAAAATGGCTTAACTACTCTTTTAAAAAGAGAGCTTCAGCTATTGGGCAGTATAGAAATGAAATAAATACCATTTTATTGCACTCTTCTGTAGGTGCTGCTAAATCCAGTCCAGCTTCAAAACCAGGCTCAACACCATCTCGCCCATCGTCGGCAAAAAAAACACCCCCAAGCAGCTCAGCATCTAAATGTGATAAAGATTTGGAGACACAAGTCATACAGCTCAGTGAACAGGTAATGTGCTTTGGCCATGAAATGGAAAACTGCTATTTGTCTGAGCGCTTCAGTGAAATCTTTTCGGATGCTAAACAGTGGTGGTTTTGTGTTGCTGCTTCAGTTCTAACAGCATGTGCAGCATGCAATGTGGCAAGTGCCCCAGAACTGTCCAGCTCTAGCTCAAAAGAAGAAAAAGAAGGTTTGATGTAGGTTCCAATTCCTGGGCTTCTGCAATAGGAGTGGGTAGAAGGTAGATCTCCAGATGTTTTGGGCAACTCCCCTACCATCATGTCCAGCAGTCAGGAATGCTGGGAGTTGAAGTACAAAACATCTGGAGATCTCCTTTCTGCCCACTGCTGTTCTTAAAGATCCTTCTGATTCTGTGGAGTGGAACTACTGCCAGATCCTCTCTCTGTTCTCCTCCCACCAAGTTTTTCAGGTGCCCCAAAGCACAGCTGAGCAACAGCAGAGGCATGGTATTACCACAGGTTAGCTTGGAGATGTGGGCTTGGTTCATGTGCAAGAACGTTCCCTTCTGCATTATGATCCTATTCACTTCTATGCCTGTGCAGAAGGCTGTAATGATGATACATAAGCAAAGTGCTATGTAGATACGTCAACACATGTTTCCTTGGTAGTTTTTACAGTCATTCTGTAAGGTAAAAACTGTAGATCCTTGAAGGGAACACTCGCTTGCTTGGCCTTGCTGGCCAAATCAAAAATTGTAGTCACCAGCTCCCTTTCTCTCCAGGTTATGCCCCCCCCACTGATGTTTCCTGAAGGGTCAGTGGGAACAGTGGCTGGTTGGGTACCACTGCTTGAAGGCACCCTGAGTGCCTTCGGGCAGCAGTGTCCAACCCTCCTCTACCTGCCTTTCCTGCTCCAGAGCAGAAAAGGCTAGTGGTGGGTTTTCTTGCCAGTCTGGACCTAAATTGCCAAGGTTATCCAGGTGTTTTGGCCAAACAAACCTGCCAAACACAACCTCAGCCTTCACTCCACCTTGGAGTTGGGGAGGTGGTGGGGATCACTACACAACTGCTGAGATGATTTTTGCCCACCTATGCAGCTTCAGAATTGAGAAGAAAGCTGGCTGCTCATCACGTTCGCCACAGGGTGGCACCACAATCGATATGGCAAGTTGTTGAAGTCTGGTCCCCTTCCATGTTACAGATCAGCAGTACTGGGAGGTACTATCTTATTTAAAGGTAGCCTTTTCTAAAGTCACCCAGCAAGCTCATGGCTAAGCTCAGATTTCAACTGGGGGTTTTCCAGCACATGCTCTTAAGCACTATGCAATGCCAGGTCCTTCTCACTACTGGCACCCCAGTTGTGGAATGCCCTCTCCATACAGGTTCACCTGTTGCCTTCATTGTAATCTTTTTAGTATTTGGTGAAGACTTTTTTACTCTGCTAGGCTTTTTTTTCAACCCAGTGATTTTAATGAGTATGCAGTTCTAGTGTTTTTAGCCACTCTTTATGATCTGTGCACTTTTGGTTTGTCTGTTTTTATTCGTCTTTCTGCCTGGAAAAAGTATTTTATTCTGCAAACAGTTATTTTATTATCTTTTATTTTTAAGTTGTATTTTATTTTATGTGTGTCACTCAGAGAACAACATTATTATATGGCCTTATATAAATATAGTAAATAAATATTTGCTGTGACATCCAAATTAGGCAAATTATAATTACCATAAAATCTATTTTGCCTCCAAACCACAGAGTTGTTTCCACTTCTGGTTTGGTGGTAAACTACAGCTTGCAGTAATCATAACATTCCCAATTTGGATGTCATGGCAAATTAGGAAGTGAGGGGATTGGAGCACATAAGGGGGAGTTGGGAGGACAAGTGTGCAAGGTTGAGGCAAGGGCCTGACAGCCAAACCAGTAAATGCACCAAAGTTTTTAGCCCCTTTATGCAAATAAATATATGTTTGCAGTTGCGCATTTAGCCCTAAGATGTACCCACCCTCAACCGAAGTAACACTACTACTGTGGAACATTGTCTGGCAGCCTGATGTGGCGGCAATGATGTTGAGCTTATCTGCCTCTGACCAAAAGAGCATGTGGTCCAGCTTCTGCCCAGCATCAAGTTCCATCATTCAGTAACTTTCTGAAAGATGATCCTATATTCAGATGATTGTATGCCACAAAAAGAGAACAAATGTTTTTCATGCGAGATGTGTCTTTCAGTGTCAAGTGTATGCATTACATGAACTTGTTAACATGCTCCATAAAGCAACATTCAGAACCCTAGCTAAACCAGTCTCCGGCACAGATATCTGCTCAAAGATTTCTGTTCCTTTTCCTTTCTTGCTGCCATGCTCACTGACTCGACAGTACTATCCATTCTCTCCCTCTGTAATTTAATCTTGCGTTGCCTGGAGTGGTGGTTAAAGGCTAGGTTTTGGAACTTACTTTATGATTGGAAGTTTTTGATATGGCATATAGCACAAAACCAGATTTTTCAACCCAGTCTTGGGTGGTTTTTGAGGGCACTGATAATGCATTATAAGGAAACTTCAAGGGAGGGAATGCACCCATTTTTCAGAATGAAAGTATAAATTCATTTTTATTTGTGTTGAAAGCATGTGAGCATTCAGTCTTCCTACCGATCACGTCACATTTGCTGCATAGAATTATATGATGTTGAGAAGTGCTGTATTGTTACAGGTACATTCATTAAAACTTGCACTTGAAGGTGTGGAGAAGGAAAGGGATTTCTATTTTGGAAAGTTAAGGGAGATCGAGCTTCTCTGTCAAGAACATGGGCAGGAAAATAATGACCTTGTCCAGCGGCTAATGGAAGTTCTCTATGCTTCAGAAGAACATGTAAGTCCAAGATAATCACCTGCTTTTTAATTACAAGAATGTGTGTATCATATGTCTTAAACTGAAAGATAGCATTGGTACATTAACAAATGATGGTTTTTATTATGTGATGGCAGACTATCACACTGAATACAGTTTTATTTCCAGGTAAATGTAAAATATAGTTTACAGTTTTAAAGACAGAACCCAACACTTTTTCAGTAGTATTGTAGATTCTATTACTCAAATTTTGTTGAGGGTGAGCATTCCTAGTTGCTCATTGTTGCCGTTATTCAGGATTTGTTCCTTGTTTATAGCTCAGAGGTGCATTTTGCTGCTTGCTGAGGGGGAGTAGCTAAGGGTCAAATCGCTGTCATGATGGTTTTATTTCTGCTGAGTGAACAGAAAAATGTGGGAATATTCTATAGCCTTCTGTTAAGTCTGGGACAGACTCTGGAGACAATTACATATTGTTCTTCCAAGTCAGTGGAATGAACCCTGCACATTTTGAGGGTTATGTGCTTATCATTTGTGAACCTTTAAAGTCCACTGACTCAGCCACTACAGCACTGTAGTGTTATAGTGCAGGGCTATCCCAATGCGTCTTCTGGCTTGACAGTTCTGAGACACAGCCACAATAGCCCTGTAGAAATAGGGGGAGGAAGAAGAGAAGAATGGCCATTGCTGCTTCCTTGCATGCAGTTTGTGCATTCAGAGGAAAGCTGTGGGTGAATGGGATAGTGCCCTTTTACAACTCTTTGCGAGATTGTCAAAACAAGCATTATTGCAAAAAATTATTCTTTGTTCATTTACTTCAAGTTGTTTATTCTGTAGATACTCTAGAAAATATAAACTGTCAGTGTTCTTTTCATATACTGTGTTAAAAACAGAGTCCATGCTTTTGAGAGAGCATATTTAATTCTTTAAAATTCTGAACTTTAAAAAAATAGTTTCCAAAAAGGCCAGGTGAAATGGTCATGTTTGTCTTCATATCAAAATGATACTGGGCAATAACATCAGTAGTTTTTCCAAAATTTGTGTTTTTGATATTTTTACAATTTCAAATGATCACTCATGAAATTGTGAAGAACCCTAACTAGGTCCTAAGGGCACATGCTTTGTATATATAAAGCTCCAAGTTCAGCCTGTGGTGCATCCACACCAGTGTTTTCCTGTCCACTTTTCGTGTTCGTGCCCAACAGATCCTGCATGGAGAAAAGTACTATGTGCCCTGGCAGATTGACCCAGGAGCTGTTTCTGTGATCATGACGGTATTTCTTGGGGCAACCATTACCATAAAACATTGGTTGCATATATTCATATTCCACCAGTTGGGTCAATGCAATAATTCTGTCTGAGATCATACTGCCAACAGGGTGTTGTCACATTGCCATTTGGGTGTCGGCAGGAAGCACTGTGAACCGCCCAGAGAGCTTCGGCTATTCGGCGGTATAGAAATGAAATAAATAAAATAAAGCATTGTCCTTGATTTGAATGAGAGGGAATGCATCCTCTCATTGCCCAAGTAACTGGGCAGTGCTCCCTTTCTGTTCATGCTATGCAGGGAGCAGTTTCATTGCCTGCCACTGCAAAACAGCATGGGAAGACAGTGAGCATTGCCTGGTTGCCCCAGCAATCCAAGGGACATGTTCTCTCCCCTCAAGCATGCACACGTACAGTCAGGGCCAGGAATATTGGAATAAGGATAACTGTTTTGGCAGTTGGCCTCTATACACCACCACATTGAAGTCGAAAGGAAACACACCCAGATGGGAGTGAAGTCAGGACTTTCAGCTGTAATTCAAGGGGTTTGACAAAAGTGGGGCACTAACCATTCAGGAAGTACAGCCAGTGGCATACACACACACCCATCATTGGTGGCTCATAAGTAATAGAACAAATGGCTGACAAGCAGCTGCATGGCCAGGTGTGGCCTGTTTCCTGGGTGCCCCATGACCAATCAAGCAGATAAAAGGCCTGGAGGTGGTTCTGAGTGTTACATTTGCATCTGGTAGCTGTTCACTGGAACGCCCAACATGAGGTCCAAAGAGGTATCCATGCGAGTGAAGGAGGCCATCATTAAGCTGAGGAAACAAAATAAACCCATCAGAGAGCAAAAACATTGGGAGTGGCCAACACAACAGTTTGGAACATCCTGAAAAAGAAGGAATTAACTGGCAAGCTCAGCAACAGCAAAAGGCCTGGAAGAGACCACAGAAGACAGCTAAAGTGGATGACTGCAGAATTCTGCTCATGGTGAAGAGGAACCCTTTCACAACATCTAGACAGGTCAAGAACGCTCTTGAGGAGGTAGGCGAGGTAGGCATGTCATTGTCAACATCTACAGTCAAGGGACAGCTTTATTAATGTAAATACAGAGGCTTCACAACAAGGTGCAAACCACTGGTAATGCTCAAGAACAGACAGGCCAAATTAGCCTTTGCCAGCAAACACCTAAGAAAGCCTGCCCAGTTCTGGAATAAGATTCTTTGGACTGATGAAACCAAGATTAACTTGTACCAGAATGATGGGAAAAGTATGGAGAAAGAAAGGAACAGCTCATGATCCAAAGCATACCACATCATCTGTCAAACATGGTGGAGGCAGTGTTATGGTATGGGCATGTGTGACTGCCAATGGAACCGGGTCACTGGTGTTTATTGATGACCTGACTGCTGATAAAAGCAGCAGGATGAATTCTGGAGTGTATAGGGCTATACTTTCTGCTCAGATTCAGCCGAATGCTGCCAAACTGATAGGATGCCGCTTCATATTGCAGATGGATAATGACCCAAGACATACAGCAAAAGCTACCCAAGAGTTTCTCAAGGCAAAGAAGTGGGATGTTCTTCAATGGCCAAGTCAGTCACCTGATCTCCACCCAATAGAGCATGCTTTTCACTTACTGAAGACAAGACTGAAGGCAGAAAGACCCACGAACAAGCAGCAGCTGAAGGCAGCTGCAGTAAAGGCCTGGCAAAGCATCTCGAGGGAGGAAACTCCACATTTGGTCATGTCCATGGGTTCCAGACTTCAGGCAGTCATTGACTGCAAAGGATTTTCATCCAGGTATTAAAGGCGATCCTTAAGTTTGAAATGATGTTGGGTTGTTCCATTACTTATGAGTAGGGATGTCAGAGAATTCCGCCACAGATCTCGGTGAGGCCGAATGCCAGTGCATTCGGCCCCCTGAAATCTGTGGCAGAACGAAGCCCCCCGCCCCACCACCCCGTGAAAGGCGCGCGAAACGGGACACTTACCTGGTGCCATTCGCGCTGCTTTGCAAATGGCGGCCACATCTGCGGCCGCCATTCACTACCCTATTTTTGCTGTGATAGGCTACATAAGTATTTACGTACCCTATCACGGCTAACTCAGGGACACTATTTGCATCCCTGCGGAGGCTGTGATAGGCTACGTAAATATTTACGTAGCGTATCATGGCGAAAGACAGGGGCGCAAATGGCGTAGCGGCTGCCATTTGCGCCCGTTTTTTTGCCGTGTTAGGCTACATAAATATTTACGTAGCCTATCACGGCCAAAAAACAGGAACGCAAATGGCGGCCGCCATAGCCGCCGCCATTTGCGTCTGCAGGCTCCACTTGGCACCTGCGAATGCACCTGGCTGGTGGCTCCATGGGTTAGGATTTCGGGGGGAGATGCAGAGTGCCTCTCCCCCCACTGCGAATCACCCCGTCGAAAAGGTAAGTGACTTTCGTACATCCCTACTTATGAGCCACCAACAATGGGTGTGTGTGTATGCCACTGGCTGTCCTTCCTGAATGGTTAGTGCCCCACTTTTGTCAAACCCCTTGAATTACAGCTGAAAGTTCTGACTTTACTCCCATCTGTGTGTTTCCTATCAACTTCGATGTGGTGGTGTACAGAGGCCTACTGCCAAAAAAGTTATCCTTGTTCCAATATTTCTGGCCCTGACTGTACACACAACAGATGAGCACTTTTGTCTCTATTAATATACCCCTAACATTTACTGGAAGCAGAACATTTTAAATAGGGAATAAAACCTTTAATGAAAAGCAATTCCCCCTTTGGTTCAGCTGTAATCTGGATGTCACAAGTGCAGGGCAGAGATTGACCATGTAGTAATTTTACAGGGAAATTACTATTTTCAACAAGGCTAGCATTTGACCTGGAGTTAACAGAGGCAAGCCGGCCATAGATAAAGATATAGATCACTGTGTTTTTACACTGAACCCAACTCCACTAGTGTATATTTGCAATTTAAGGACTATTGATACTCTAACAAGGCAAAACAGAAACAATGTTCGTTCTATCAGAATATTCCACAAAGAGATTCTAGCAATGCATGCAATTAATTTGTTGTATTTCAGTAGGTTGTTGGTTATGACTTCCCTTAGTTCTTGAGGGAAGAATCACTCTCACATCAAAACAAATATGCCTTCATTGAAAATTGGGTAAGTTTGATAGCCTTGAAGTCTCAGTGCTAAATTAGTAGAAATATCACTGATTCAAACGGGTGAAATGTTAGGCCGCAGTCTTAAGTAAGCCCACAAGTTCTCATCAACACTTGAAATTCAGCTCCCATCATTTTGTTGCCCACAAGTTTACATCTGCCTTTCAACACAAACTCCTGGGGTCTACATTAAAAACAGAATTCGAATAATGCTGGAACTTTTAGTCATTCAGGCTTTAACAGTCCTACTGCATTAGTAAAGTTTGGTGTAATAGTTCAGGAATGTTCATTTAGCAGTTCTGTCAACAACTTACATTTTCAGCGGGACATGGGTAAAGGATCTCACTTCAGTATTTTCAGTATATTGTTGGCTATGCTGAGGTTTGTTCCGCCCATGAAATGGTTGTAATATTTTTTCTCTCTACATTAAACATACAGGAGAGCCACACAGAAGAACATGAAGGTGAGGAACAGGTTCATGAACAGCCCCAGCAGCAAGAAGAATACTGATTGCCAGGCACACTTTTAATTTTGTGTGGGAACTTTCTTCTGAAGAATGGAACATGTGTGGCCTCAGACTTGAAACCAGTCACTCTCAGTCTGCCATTAACATAAATGTACCATAGTGAGTGTCAGCCAACTGCTGCATTCTGTACCCATCCTTTGCCAAGATGTGTTTGCAGAAGTCTTCTTATCAGGGTATGCACCTGAGAAGGTCTCCGGGCTTTGTTCCCAATTTCTGCCACTGCAACTTCACTATTTGGCTGCTTGAGATTGTTCAGCTTTTAAAAAATATATATATATAATATATATTTATTTTTTTCTTTTGTCTTAAGTATGATACATTTGTAATTTGTTCAAAACTATTTATATGGGCATCTCTTACGACAAAAAAAGTACTATTCTGTTAGGTTTCTCACATTTCATGGTAATTTCATCCACTTTGGGCATAAATTTGATCAATCTGTGTGAAAGAGGGGAAACAGCTGAAATGACAGTCAAATTATACTTGTTCCCGTCTTTTATTATGACACATAAGTGAGCAACTTTTTCCCAATTAAGAAAAAAGTAAAACACCATGAACTGTAATCCTCCTAATGTTGTACACCAAAGCATGTTAGAAAACTGCACAGTATATCCTTTATTTCTGGAAGATGCACACATGCCTGTCTAATTCTTATACTGAGAGCTTTGTGACGTTTACCCTGCTACTAGAAATGTTCTTCCTGTTTCAATTCCATATTCAGTGTCTGTCAGTTAAGTGTTTATAAAAGTCTTCACTACTATATCTGTACCTGCAGATGTCACTTAGGTTCAGATTCCCACTAGAGGAAATGGGGATTATGAGAATCGGGCACTTTCCTTTCCTCTTGTGTATGTGGAGGATAAACACTTTTTATTGTAGGATTGGGCATGCCAAAATATTTACTAGCACAATCATGCATAGTTTTTCTCTGAAGTCTTTATGCAGTCATCTTTGAAATGTAATGTTCAGTGACCATCTCCTTTCTACACAGATATTAATGCCAGTTTTCGGGCATGGTGAGTGGTAAAGATGAGAATGATTCTTTGGTCTATCTGTGTGACTACTGAATGGATTGGCAGGGTGTAGAAACAAATTGTTGGCATACAGAAATATTCATTGCCACATTTTTTAATATTACCCTTCTTGTTAAACTTGCACTTAGATGATGGCATTTTATAATAGAACTATAGCAAATCTTGTATTAAAACATTCCTAATTTCTTAAACTTAAATTGCACATTTTCTTAGTCTAGTTCTAGTTGTTGTTGGTTTGGGGGTTTGTTTGTTGCTTTTTTTTCATGGTTTTTCTGGTTTGCTGTTTCAGTCCTCAAATTCAGATTTGGCTGGTTGTTTGGCTAGGCAAGTACACTAACAAGAATCTAAAAGAATACCAACCTACAGGCTACAATTACTGAAGGTCTCCGTGTAGCCTTGTGAACAATGGTGTTTCATCACTAAGTAATGGTGGTTTCTTACATTCATGTACACATGCAAGGTCTCCTTGCATCTTTCAAGAAATTGTTTATTCTTGCAGAAGTCTCTTGCAACAGAGTGCCTCTTATTTAGTCATAGCTCAGGCAGCATATAATGAATGCTTTTAAACATTCGAACAAAAGTATGCATTTCCCTAGCTTAACCCCCTTAGCTCAAAAGAATTGTAGCCAATCTCTTCAGGTTTGAAGAGTTCACACAACTTGCCCTCATCCCATACCATCCTACCACTATGAAAATCAAAGTACCCATCTTTGGTAGCTATCATCTTTTGTATTGTTAGAAGAAGTGATTTGGTTTCACTTAAAGGCTTTATACATAAAAAGTTAAAGAACAGAGTTGCTTTCAGGAGGATGTAGTATACTGTCATGATCCAGCAGAGAAAGAAGATATACATATTCTGTTTTAAAATGTCCATGATTATTATTACTAGTTACACTGTCTCCAAAATGCCCATTGTGATCAAAGGAAATTTTGGGCAGTTACAAGATTTCTGAACCAGCATTTTAAGTACCCGTTCATCGCCACCAGTTGTATCCGTGTTTCTTTTTCCTCTTGAGCAAATTTTCAGATCACTTCCTTTTGAAGCGCTTTCCGGGCTTTTCCGGATTTCTTTGTTCCTAGATAGTTCCTATCAAAGCCTCTTTGCCCCTTAGTCCTGTCACTTAGAGGTGTGTGTGTGTGTGTGTGTGAGAGAGAGAGAGAGAGAGAGTGTATGAGGGAGGAAAGTTATGTATCTGGTTTTATTCTGTTCTTTTTGTATAACTGATGTGTGGAGCAATTTCCCTGCAATACTTTTTTGTTGCTGTTTAGAGACAGGAAGTGGCTGGCCTAGGAGACAGGAGGATGAGAAAGCAAGGGTGTGTGTGTGTGTGTGTGTAAATAAAGCAGGAGCAGGCAACTTGTGACCCTCCAGATGTTTTGGCCTACAGCTGCCATGATCCCTCACCATTGACTGTTTTGGCTAGGGCTGATGGGAGTTGTGGCCCTCCAGATGTTTTCATCTACAAGTTGTCCACCCCTGGTATAAAGCCTAAACTGCTCAGTTGTGCTGAGGGGAGTGAGACTCTGGAAAGGGAAAGAGGACTCCCCTGCCCCCTTCTGTGGTGAGTAACCCTGTTATTCCGTTATGGTTTTAATATGCGTTTGTAATTACTTTTACTAAATAGCACACCATAAAGCTTTGGTTATATCTTAAATGTAAACTGAAAGGAATGTAAACATATGTATTGTTAATTATACATAGATAAGTAATGACATAATAGATGCAAAAAGTCTTATTCAGATGTATCAATCATTTTGCGTTACCCACCAATTGTCGCATGATAGAGTAGACTTTTTTTGGTCTCTGAATATGTGAATAACTTGACTTGCATTTATCTTTTTACTTATTTAATAAAAAAAGTATATGTTACAATCTCTCTAGCTCAATAGACCTTCATGAGGTTGGATGTGTTGGGTTTCTGATTTCTAAAGGCTATCATTCAGGCATTTTGAGCTGAGTCAAAATGAGTACTTAATAATCAAAGGTTAGCTACTCAGTGCATATAGCACACTTCCTTCCTTGCAGCACATCTTGGGACAAAAAACAGCAATAAAGAGAGCCTTCTTGCAGAGCACTGAATCTACTGTGAAAATAGTTTTTTAACGCCTCAAAGCGCAAATCCTATGCATGTTTAGACAGAAAAAAGTCCTACAACTCCCAGCATTTCCCAGCCAGCAGGGAGCTGTAGGACTTTTTTCCTTCTAAACATGCATAGGATTGCATTCTAAGAAAATGAATGCAGACAAAGCTCCATGGAAGGTATAATGCACTTACAGAGCTGCAGGGAGATTGCAAGGCACACAGTAGGGAAACATGGATGGAGCAGCCTTTGATGGCAGCAAATCAACCAGTCCTTCCGCATAGGGAGGCCATGTGCATATCAGAGCTCGTGTGTGTGTACAAGGAACCATCTGTAACAGGAAAAAATACTGTAGCGCATACTTGTGCTCGAAAGTTGTCATTATACCCACAATCATTTTGTATTAGACCCACTGCAAAATCACATGGTTTCGATGACCCCCATCTTGGAGGAAGTCATGAAAACAATGTAACCAATGTTTTCATTACCAATGTAATGCATTGGGTTTAGATCCTGGACTTTGCCAGTCACATCAACATCTGTGTTCAAATTGTGCTTCTGAGAAACGTACAAAAAGCAGACTATGGCCCGGTTCACATGATTACCGCAGCTTAAACAAGCCACTGTGGCTTGTTTAAGTTGCAGGCATGTGCCAGGCATCATTTACCTGATTACCCACCCAGATGCAGCTTGTCATGTCGTCTGAACCCGGGCAACATGGCTTGAGGGGGAAGCAACCCTCAAATAACCCAACTACAGGCCACCATGGCTTGTTTAAGTTGCAGTGATCATGCGAACCAGGTCTATGTGTTATGTGAAGTGACTGATCAGGTTAAGAAAGGACTGTGAAGGGACTTTCTAGTTGGGTATAGGGTTACTCTCAGAAGGAGGCCTAAGGGGGATTTTCCTTCTTCCTCTGTCAATAAAAAATGAAATAAGGTGCAACAATAATTGCCCCCTGTGAAAAAGTGTGTGAAAGTCAACCCTACTGCTCCAGTTCAATGCTGACATTTTTATTAGAATTAACTAGTACAGCTTTTTAAGGAAGGAAAATCCAGTGCGTTGTCATTCCAAGAGGGAAGAGATGTCTATTTGAAACTGTTCCCTCTATTTTATTTTCCACCTTTTGCTTCTTCCCCTTGTTTTTCATTCCCTTTTATCTGGTTAGTCTTCTTGTTTCATTACAGCTTTAGAGAAGATGGTTTCAGCTTGGAGGGAAGATGGTTTCAGTTTGGGAGGAGTGAGAGTTTAATATTGGAAACCTACCCATACTTCCTTCAAAGTAGGTTTCACTGAAAACAGTGAAAATCACTTTCAGGTGAATGTGCTTTGGATTGGGGTGTCACCAGGCAAGATGATAAAGTTTAAAAACTAATATCTTGGCTCTTTGCTGAACATCTAACTTTTCAGTAGTCTTTTCGGACAGATTACTGAAACATTAGTTATTGGGTGGATTAGGAATTTAATAAATAAAAGTACTGTGTTCTAATGCAAATATACCAAAGGGCTCATGTTAAGAATTCTTGATTATATACGATGATACCCTTAATGCCTGCTGGACAGGAGAAACTCAAAAGGCTCCAAGTCAAACTGTCCAGAAAATCTGAAGACCTCAGAGAAACTAGTAATTGATTAGTCAAGCTATAAATAAAAATATTCTTTTGCACTGAATCAAGATTAACTTCCAAAGTTTCAGTTAAACAAATACGTTTTATCTGTGCCATATGCATTATACAATGTTCTCTGTAATGCTTTTATGTGAGGGCATGCCAATATTATAGGAAAATAATATGAAGTTTATTTTACAAATCATAGTTTCTAGTGAGGTCTTTACTAATCAAGGGTTGGTTCTGTAGCAGCCTCAAACGATTTGTAAGACTTAATCAGTAGGTGATCTCAGCTGACAATTTGAAGGGGGCACCACACATTTTGCAGCCCCAGAAGGAATGGCAGGGTATGTGAAGGACCTTGTTAAGGACCTAACTGCATATGTCATTAGCATGGCTGGCAGCCTTATCTGGTTTTTTCATTTAATCCTAGGTGCAAAGGGAGGAGCAATTGGTTGGTACCACAATCCCAATGAAAGTCCTCCCATACTGCAATTAGCATTATAAAAAAGCTCCCATTAGTGCTAGAGGGAACTTTTCCTCCCTAATGCTTAAGTGACTTCATGGAGGGATTTTTGATGGGATTGCAGCCAGAGAGGGAGGGGTTAAACCTCTTTTCCTCGTGCACTGAGGTGCCTCCCCAGTCCCTATGATTTTTTTTTTTTTAATGTCATGATTGCAAGTCACAGAATATAATATGTAGTTAGGTCTGGAGACCCAGGAAGATTAGCCAGGACAAGTGAGGTGGTGGTTGGGTGGAGGCAAGGCTGAGGAGTTTAAAAAAAAAAAAAACACTGGTAATTCTGTCTATACTTACTTGGGAGGAAGTCCCATCCAACAGACGGATCTGGTTGGCACAACATGACAGCCCACCGTGGGTTAATTTTAGGATGTTTTAGAGTTATTTGAAGTTTATCTAACCCTCAAACAACACCTGCCACCTGAGTTTGCATGACACAGCCCACAGCAAGCCATTCGTCCATGGGCACCATGCAGCAGCTGTGGGCACCCAGCATGATGAAACAGCCCCTGGGGCTAAATTAACCCAGGGTGGGTTGTGTTGCATGAACCAGCTCACTAAGTAAAGCTGCTTGTAACTGGGCTGCAACAGGGCAGGGAGATGTACCATTTGAATAAATATGTCTAGTGTGATCCCTGCCAGCTTTGTGCTGTTTGCTTTCCAAATACCTGATGACAATACCTGCTCTAAGGACCTTAGAAAATAAATAGTAGTATAGAAGCATAACAACTTGGAGATAATTTGATAATTTATTGCATCAATTCCCACGTTCTAAAATGCAGCAAGCAACTTTTGGGAATAGTTGGAGAATGTAAGTGGGTAAGTGTAAGCAAGTGTAAAGTGATGCATGGGGGAGGGGGGGGAATCCCAACTTCACATATGTGCTGATGGGATCTGAGCTAACAGGGTCTGACCAAGAAAGAGATTTTGAAGTTGTGGGGAACAGCTCAATGAAAATGTCGACCCAGTGTGCGGCTGCTAAGAAAAAGGCAAATTCCATGTTGGGGATAATTAGGAAAGGAATTGAAAGTAAAACTGCTAATATCATAATGCCCTTATACAAATCACACAGGGAATTATCCCCCATCAAAGTCACCAAATATGGAAGATTTGACTCACCAATCCTCCCCTCATAAGATAAACCATAAAATTTCCAGTAAAACTATTCTAGCACACCATGAATTCTACAGTAGCGTAATCATCAAGACATAGGATGAATAGACAGATTTACTTAAAAGTTAAAACAAATATAACTATTTAAATCTTATTTATGAAGTAAAAAGTTTAATAATATATGACTACATTTTATCAATATACTCTAGTAATTCCTTACATTGATACTGTTTCTTTAAGGAAACTGTCATAACCTTACCTCCTAATTAAAACCCAGTTCCAATTACTCTTTTCTTCCCTCCACCTGTTGACTCTCCCAAAATGATCCAGAGGACAATACCTGGAATTCTCCCTGTGGTCTGGAACCCACTGGAAAGATACAGGATCTCAGGTGTCTCACGGTGGACTCCCAGCATCTTAAGATGAGTAATCTTTATGGTAGGCTTGCTTCAGCTTCCCCTGAAGTCTTCCTTCTGGTCAGGGGCTTGACAACCAGGACATAGCAAAGAAGTCACTCAGTTGTTTCTTCTTAAGTATTTTTGCTTCCTGAAGCCAACTGCCTTCACTCTGGCTAGAAGCTTTCTTGGAGAACCATCTCTGGAGTCTTCTGCTTGCTAACTTCAGCCTTCAGTGATTCCAGCCACTCTTGGCTCTGCTGCTGTTTTGTCATTTTTGGGATCTTTGCCAGAACTGCTTCCACCCTCTGACCAATGACCTACCATCTTAAATTTATGAGCCAATGATAGGCTATCTAATGAACAATTTATTTACTATCAAAACCTGGCATTTCTTTAGTCTCCTGTCCAATATATAAGCTGACAGGATTAACTGAATCATTAAGGCCTATAACAGCTTCCTTCATAACTGCAGCAATTGACAGCAGACTGCCAAAAATAAGCCTCATATATAAAGTAAGTAACAGTTAAGCGCCAATTAAACCTTTCCACTTCTTACTGTTAAACCTTACTATATTACATTCCATAACACATTGTTTTTTACAGGTACATAAATTTAAAACAATATTTACTATTGATACATACTTAGAAGTACATTTAATTTAAATTATTTGGCAATTATTTCCATGTAAATATATTTACGATTGGGAGGGTGGTTTTCAATACTTTAATTGCATTGCCATATTACATGAGAGAAAACTCAATTGTGGGGACCAGAGCCTCCTGTATTTGTGCCCCAAACCCTAAACTTAGAACTGCAATGTACAGTTAACAAAATACTTTGTGCTGTAAAAATATTATATAAATGGTAGAATACTCCTCAGAGAGATGTAAAATGCATAACTGCTTATATAATCCTGTTCTTCACTCTTGTGAATTTCTGAATATACAGTCACTGGTACTGCCATTGAAACAATGTTTTGGCACCTCTTTTTGAAATGTAATTATGAAATATTAGAAGTATATGTCTGACCACACTGGCTGAACTGCTTCCACATCCTCCAGGAAGGAGAATTTCTTTCTAAATGTAGGAGCAATGATTTCCCCACAAATTGCTGCCTTGGTGACCAATGTGAACTAACACTGCATACCCCAATAGCTTTCACCTATATAACTGGTTTTGATCTCTAGTTATCAAAATTCACATATAAGCTTCTACTACATGAAAATTAGCAAATGGGATTTAAAGGATTTTTAACAGATACAACCATTATGTTGCACTAAAGCAGCTTTCCCCAATCTGCTAACCTCTATGTTTTGGACCACAACTCCCAGCATTCCTGCCTATTGGCCATACTGGTTGAGGTTGATAGAAGTTGAAGCTTAAAACATCTAGAGGGCACAAGGTTGCAGAAGGCTGCACTAAAACTCTGAGATATTTCTTCTAAGAGCTGGATCCTGGCAACACTTCATAATGAAGTGTGGAATATTATAGCACAATTGGTCTAGAGCATGGGTAGGCCACCTTGTGCCCTCCAGGTGTTTTGTACTACAACTCCCATATGCCTTAGCCAGCATGGCCAAAAGTTGCAGATTATGATAATTGTTGTCCAAAACATCTGGAGGGCATCAAGTTGCCTATCCCTGGCCTAGAGGTATGTATATATGCTGGTGACATAAAAGATGCAAAAAAAAATGGGGGTGAGGGATGGTGCGTAAATCCAAGGAACAGAAAGTAAATTGCTTAATATAACAGTTATACTGGCTATCTCACAGTGCAATCCTATGCTTGTCAAAAGTAAGTCCTGTTGAGTTGAATGGGATGTACTTCCAGATAAGTGTGAACAGGATTGTAGCCACAGTGGCTAGGAGCAGGAATGATCTATTTTCTCAAAACTATATATTGGATCATCAACTATTACAGTTTACTACTAAAGTCTGGAAAGAGAACATTCCTAAAGAAACAATATTCTGGCACTTAAGAAGGAATATATTTCTACATTATCCAAATTCCTTGAGTTAGCATGTGTGTGTGGAATAGAGAGAACCAGTGGGATACAATCATCTCCATATACAGACACTATAGCAGGGATCCCCAAACTTTTTGGACCCATGGGCACATCTGGGAATTTGAGAAACTGATGTGGGCACCACCACAAAATGCTTATTCGGTGGCTCGCCACTTTGGCATCTACCTTTGATGTTTATGGATCTTAGGCTGCAACTTATTTAGCAAAAAACATACGTTTTTTGCCTATTGGATACAACAATATCTCTTTAATAAGGGATTGTGTAATTCAGCTAATTGCTGGTGGTGCAATACACTAATGTGTCTTTTAAACATGTTTTGGCAATGTCCAGTAGCTGCTTCTTTTTGTGGGGAGGTTATTACACAGATAAGTTTTGTACTGTAACCGTCTTTAATATACAGTGTTATACACACTCTTTTAAATTATTTACTTGCATCATGGAAATTATGCAAGTAAATAATTTAAAAGAGTGTGTATAACACTGTATATTAAAGTTGATTGGTCAGCGTAAATGGATTCTCCACTCCCTTTTGATAGCCAAAAGACTGATATTACAACAGTGGCAGGATAAACACTTGCCTCCTATAATGCAATGGATAGAGGACCTTACAACACTTTCAATATTTGAACGGGTGGCATATAGATGCCACCTTCAAATGGGTACTTAGTAGGATATTTGGTCCACTTTTGTTGAAGCCTATGCATGCTAGAAAGTTGTATGCATTTCATACAAATCAACATTTTAAAAATGGAAAAAAATTAACAACTATTGTTGGAGTCCCCTTCATGGGTGCCACTGGAGGTACCCACGGGGACTACATTGGGGACTCCCTCCTATATAGAAAGGCTGGGAAGGACGTATTGTGGGCAGTGCCATTCAGCACCTTAGTACAGGCATAGCGTCAAACTAGAAGCCTCAAAAGGGGTAGGTACTGCCACAAAATCAATAGGTGGGTGACAATACCATGCCCCAAGAGTAATTTATTATTGAGGTTGTGATATCACTCAGGGTGATCTCGAGATGGAGAATGAAATTAGGGAGGCATCCAAAGGAGAGGATGTGGTAGTAATAGGTGATTTCAATTAACCTCACGTAGACTGGATAAATGTGTGTTCCAGTGACGACAAAGAGGTACAATTTCTTGATACACTAAACAACAGAGCCTTAGTACAGTTGGTCACAAAACTGACAAGAGGGGAGGTGAACTTGGACTTCATTCTCAGTGGTGCCCAGGACCAGATGTGAGATGTAAGTGCTGCTGAACGACAGAAAACTGATCAGAGTGCTATCAAATTTAATATATGTACGTGGAAAATATGGCAGCTTATACTGGAGCAGAGCATGTGTAGAGAAGTTGGACCCATGGTAATTGCCAAACATACATTTAGTGTAAGGCCAAGATTTTCTTGAGAAGTAGCACTGGCAAGTATTTCATTCACTCCCTTACAGATTTGGCTTGCTTTAATTTTGCCTTTTTTCCTATAATTTGTGTTGAAGAAGCAATTTGACATGAATTTACAATATGGAGAAGAACTGAAGAGACAATACATCTAGAAGGAAAATAGGGTAGGGCAGAAGTAGACTAGACATTGAGCAATCTACTTGAATAAGAGTTGCCACCAATGTGTGTGTACATTATAAAGAATTATTTGGTTACCAAGATTACTGAGAAAGGGAGAAGGAGGTCTTGAGAGATCTTTCAGGAAGTTTGAGAAAGTAAAAGAAAGCAGTTTGAGTAAATTCGTAAGAGCAAAAGATAATCAAGTCAAGAGGACAATGGCTTACAGCAGAGGTGGGCAAGTTGTGGCTCTCCAGATGTTTTGGTGTACCACTCCCATAATCCCTCATGACTGGCTATGCTAGCTAGGGGTGATGGGAGTGGCAGTAGGAGCTTTCAAATTACATGGGAAGCACATTGTAAACACTTAAAGCTCTTGATACATAATATTGCTTTACTCTGAACATCTCTCCTGCTTTTTGGATTTTTGCTCCGTATTTCTACATTTCTGTAGTACAGCAATATGAAGTTTTGTAGCATTGATACTGTGGCCACTGCATTCATTCTTCTAATCACTTTTTCAAGGAAAAGATGTAGATGTTGAAATGTTTGCTCAACTGTTTCACCTAAAGGAATAAACATAAAGGACATCTTGATTAGAAAATGAAATATATACTCCCATCATCTTCTCCTAATCATACAGAATTAACAGAACATTAGATAAAAGCTAGTGTCCTCATTGTAACTTCCATTTGCACCATGTTAAATGAGACAAGACTCAAGGAAGTTAGTTTCTCTTATCTACACAAGCATTAAATTTGACCCAAATAAATCTGTTTTAATCACTGTGATACTGATGTGTGTTGTGGTAGCTTCTGTTGTCATTTCACTTGTGTGGCAGTGATCATTTTCTTTTTGAGGAATCTGTTACATGCAGTTCCACATCAGAAACAAAGAGATGTCTTTCTTATATCAGGTATGGGCACTATTGAAGAGATACTGATTTAGATAATTATTTTAACAAGCTGGTAGGGAAATAATCTCTATGAAGCATGAATTCACTTTGCCAAGTTGATTTGTTAGATTTGTATCCTGTCTTTCCTCCAAGAAACACAAGGTGTACAAAGGGAGCCTCAAAAACAAAGCATGATGTGTGTGAGGATGTCAAGGACTCTTACTCCAAGGGTATAGTAGTTGGTATAAAGGAAGGCCCAGTAGACAGCATCTCTTCTCCCTATCAACTATCTGGTGACATGAGTACCAGTTGCCTCAAGATGGTCTCCCAAGTATTTAAAAAATATTTGGCATTCCTGGGACAGGTGGGAAAGTACACCATTAATGCCTGTCCTCTATGACCCAGAAATTGTTTCTTTCAATATATTCCAAGACTGCACCCACCAAGAAACACACACACACACACTCCTCTAATATCTGGCTAGCCACTGTATATGGAATATAATCTTGTTTTTAATGTAATTTCCTATTTTACTGCAATAGTTGCCTTTTAGGAAAGAGGTTGGGATACGCATGACACATGTAAATGGTTACATAAAACCAGTTAGTGAAGATTATGTCAGTGATAGGGCTAGAACTGAAAGCAACCTCTGTTTCTGTAGTATATTTATCCTCCTGAGAACCTGTAGTTCTCTACAGCATTCTTGAAAGATGTATTTTTATTTCATTGAGCTAGATTCACAAGGACATTTTTAACAGAATAAAACACAAGGGATGGATCAAGGACTTTTTCGTAGCAACTGTATGTGTGTGTGCGCACGCACTCACACACTAACTGCCTCAATCAAAATATCAAAATTATTGAAGTGTTTCTCAAACTGCTGAAACTAGGTACAGGGCAGCCCAATTACTAGGCAGATCAGAAAACAGGCTGGAAGTCACAAATCCCCAAAAGAAGAAGATTGATTTATTTATGTTTCTCTGATACAGAGAGGGAAGAGTTTTGGTGACAGTCATGCTTTTAGAATGTAATCTGTATTAGTAGTTACTATCAAATCATATATTTTACCACACAAAGTCCATAGTGGATGTGAGCAGCAGTGACAAAGATGGTAAATGCAGCAAGTATTGCTTCTTCCAATCTGCCCTGAAATCCAGCTGTTGCTGTGTAGACTATGAGAGCTAATGGAACGATAAACCAGTGAAGGACTTCAGATCTTGTATTGGTCATCTGGCAAATTATCATTCTGCACTGCAGGAAATAAAGTCAGGTCAATGAGTGGCAGGCAAAGGAAACACAAGCTTCATTTTCAGTTGTCAGACTAGGAAACTTGGGACAGCACCATGGTTAAGATTTGCCATCTACCTTTTGTTTCTTTATTGGTCAGATTTATCAAAGCATTCTAATGACATGTGATTTCAGCCATAATACTTGTCAAAATAGTGTGTTTGATTAGTGCTGAGCTGAATCTATGGGTGCTTCCAGATGAAGTTTTTATTATGCAATCTCCCTGCCTCATCGGGGTGGGGGGGATGTTGTCTTCCATTTGTAACCCTCCCCGTGTTTTTTGACTGCTTGCCTTTTTTTTTTTATTACTACAGTGGCTGCTTCCAGATGTGAGCATTCATTTGCACTTCATTGTTGCTTTCAGAACTGCAGTGTAGCAGCCACACAATAGCTTCACGATGTCTTTTGATTAGTAGCACTAGGCGCTGTCCATCTGGAAGCACCCTGTGTGTATGTGGTTTGCATAACATTTTTGCTCCTTCTGCCTCCACCCCACCGTAAGTTTTTGCACTCCGGGAGAGAGCGCAGGACAGGAAGGCCTGTCGTGCTATGGTCCATGGGGTCACAAAGAGTCGGACACGACTGAACAACAACAACAACAACACTGTCATGGAAAGTTAAGGATGCAACAGCTTAAATTGTTGAAATTATATATAACCTGCAAGTCTGTATGTGAATCACCCAACCTGCTTCCTGTCTAAGGGGCAAAAGTGTGTGGTGTTGCAATCAACTGACCTATGTTCATCTTTGCCCTATATCTCCTATAGCATATGCCATTGTGGCTGCAATCCTATGTACATTTACCTGGGAATAAATTGTTGAACACAGCAAAATTTACTTCTGCATAGACATGTCAATTTCTTTGGCAAGGCCATATAAAATTACAGCCATATCTTGGTGGGGGGGGGGGGTAATCTTCTTTTGGAGCTAAGAAACCTATGCTCCCTGGATTCCAATACTGCATCTTCAGCCAGGATGGCAGAGAGAGCTTTTAATTTCTTCATACTGTTCTATACTATTAATTCTTCTGGTGCCACATTAAGATAGATTTTATCTATCCTACTCTATTGTCTAAGGCAAATATTAGAATTTAAAACCAGCTTTTTATGCTTATTTCATTGACGGAACTTCTTTGTGTTTAGATTTATCAAAACTTTTGGTTAAACTGGTGTGTTCTGATCTGGAGAGAGTTAGCAGTTCTGTATTAAGAATAGTCCTTCTGCTCTTTAACTCAGGTGTTGGCAGCTATTTATTATTTGGCTATTCTAGGATAAATATAATTCCTGTAGTAAAACTGGAGCAGTAAGTCACTAGTCTAACTCGGCTTATCTGGTGACATCTGGGGTACCTGGGTAAGAAGAGGCGTAAGGACTTGCCAATTAATGCCAGAGGCTATAGAGAAACTGTTCACACAAAGGTAGATGTCAGCAAGGAAGAGGTATTGCATCCCTGTTGCTGAAGCAGCCCAGCTAACAGTCTCTCACGCTGGTCCAGTTCCGCATAGTTAACTATTTGAGTAAAAATATGTATTTAGATGCACATTTGAATGCACATCCAATTTGAAAGTAAAGTCAGGATAATCACTGTGCTTAAGCATATTAAATTCTGCACTTGATTGGTAATGTGTTAGAATTACAGAGCAAAGAAATTGCTATGATGACCAGCCTCTAAGGGGCAGAAGAATTTAAATAAATATTCAGAAGAGACATAGTAAGAATGTGGCCCTTTGGTTCATGAAATGTGAACCAATCATGTAACTTTTCCAACACAACAGTAGTTATTTCTTTGTCAGTGTCTTGAACCATGCATCTTAGTGAGGGTGGGGGTTGGGGTGTCATTGTAAATTGCTGCCTAACAAGGAACATCTGCTAGAATTGCTTCTTGTAAGCATCTCAACATTATTGGCTCAAATATGTCTGGATATTATCAGGAGCAGGAAATTCCAAAGCACGTTTTTCTCATTGAAGAACAGAGCCTGAACTCTTGACAAAAGCTTCCACTCAGGATGAAAATAGTTCTGCAATAAATCCTGTCCCTCTTAGGACAAAGCATTGCTGTAAGGCTGGATGCAGGCTCCAAAGTGGAACTAAGTGAACTAAAACAAGCACCTGTGCCTGTATCTGGAGGCTTAATAGGTATGTAAAATCAATAATATTTACATTTTACTTCTAGTTTTAGAAGCTAAATTCCTAAAGGTACCAATGTAATGCAGTAATCGAGGAGAGATTTACCTACAGCTACAAACAAGCCATGGCTTGTTTTCTATATCTTCAGTTTTAAATAATGTATTTTTTGCTGGATGTTCAAACTGTGGTATTATCTTGGACAAGATCACTTTGCCTATGTGATGAACATGTGTTGTCGTTTCTTGAGATTAAGTGTGGATTGAATGTCCTATTAAGATTTTTAAAATTATTTATTTTGAGTTGGATCCAGTATATGTCTTCCACAAGAGGAAGGGGCATTCTGTGAGAGAAACAGCTTCAATCATGGAAGGTCTTTCTGACTAGTTTTGGGGATCCCTCCTCTCTTCCACATCACAGCTCACCCCATTCAGCAACATCTTTTGACTCTTTGTGTAGCATTTTCAGGGGGCTGGAGGGGCTGTCATGGGAAGGAAGGGCAGGGAAGTCCACTTCTGACACTGCAGTTGATCCAGTGTAAATCTGGATCCAACCATTTGTTTAATTTATGCACCACTCCTCCCCTGAAGTGACTTACAATAAAATGCATATGACTAATAAAATCCAGATCAAACAAAAACAGCAATGCTGTGCATAAAAATTGTGCCCTAGTAAGCAGCTCATAACACCTTCTTTAAAATGTCTTGATCTACCTTATAAATACAGGGAGGGAGGTACCAAGTGAATGCCATAATAGAGAAACACCTCTGGCCACACCTCAGAACTCAGGAGCACCCATAACAGGCCTACAGGTCTTAAAACACAAGAGAATATATGGGAGGAGGGGCTCCTTCATTATAGTGGATAAGTCTGTGACACTATATTTTCCAGAAGCAGATACAGCTCATGTACCAACCCAGAGTTGGAAAAGGGCATTACGGAAGGAATTTTACCTGCATTCATGATTGCTCTTGGCAATGCAGGTTTAACCTTCCTCACAGCAATAATTGTGGTTTGATGCTGAATTGCAATATTGTATATTTGTGACCTTTTTTCATTGCAGGCACTGAAGGCATTGGGCTAGATCCATAGCGTGGGCGGGCTTCCCCCTGAGGAACCCCCAGAGCGGCCTTAGAGTATCAGTTTAAGCCTAGTTCAGAGGCTGGCACGCCTGCCATACAGTTAGGTCGTAGGAATGATAATGGTGTTTACATCATGGAGGGCTTGAGATTCTTCCCTCTCCCATCAGTGTTACTTTATTGAGATGTTGTCGGTCATCAATCAGGCTGCCCATTGTTTGGATCCTTGCCCACACTAAACTCTGAGCTGTAACCAATAAGGTTGTGGCCATTTTAACCCACTTAACCTATGGGTAGGTCTTTCTCCTGCTCCCTGCTGCAGGCACAATTAGTCTCCATGGTGGCACTGTATACTGATTTTCAGTGTGTTCTTAAACCCAGTGCTTATATTCAAATATTATTTCATTATAATCAGCCATATATGTTAGCAGAAATATGACAAAGCGGGGGTATTACACCTCAGAGCTGTAACAACCACTTACTGAACAGTAAGTGGCCCCCATATGGGTCCTCTTGCCATAGAAGCAGTAGTACAAGTTATCCATGAACCTGTGATCTTTGTGGACTGATCTAAGCGTTAAAATAGAAATAGCTTCATTTTATTAAGTAAGATAAAACTGGGGTGGATGGGATGTATATTTAAAGAAAATTATCGCTAGCCCCAGCAACCCAAGCAATACTTACTATGAGATTTGAGAACATAACTCCAACCATCCATAAAAACAGCCTGGTTTGTTTTGCTAGTATTTTGCATGGAGACCAAGCTACCCAGATGGTGAGGAGCGTAAAGAGCAGCACAGGAGAAAGCAGTGGTAGGAGTCCTTCATATAAAGAATCCTTCAGCAATGTTTTATTTCTATATGCTCTGTAGATAAAGAAATTGCATAATGAAGACATTGTCATTCATCTATAAAAGCCTCACAGGGTCAAAGCCAAAAGCTCTGGGGTAGTGGTCACAAACCTTTACCACGTCTCTCTGAAAATAATTACTTACTTACTTAATTACTTACTTCTTATTATTAATTAGTTAGGCATTCTGTCCAGCTTTGCCATTCCTGCTTCTATCTATCAACAAAGCCCAAACCTCAGAGTGAATTATGGATGGTATTTTTTTGTAACTGCCATGCTTCCATGGGTACACACTTTGTTTCAAGGGCAATTCACGCACAGAACTCGGCACAGTCCCTTTTGACCATCTCCAGCTATGGGATCCTGTGCAGAAAAAGCAATGTGAGCTGGGTTGGACACAAACAACCAGCAGCAACTGTCACGATTGTAGCAGCTGGAAAAAGAGCTGCTGCAATTGTAGAAATTGCTTTTGGTTGTATTCCAAACAATACTGGTTGCATAATCCACAAACAGCCTGGCTGTGGTTCACATGGCCTGTTGGTTTAATGGTGTCCCATTGAACATGCTGATCAATGTTCATTTCATGACAATATTGATGCCTTTATCTACATTTAGATATAGTTTTAAAGAGGATGACCATTCTTAGCTACTTTTAGAGATAAACAGTAAGCGTCCTAAACATTTTTCACTGTACTTAGGCAAACATCTTTCTAAAACCACCAGTGATCTGAGCTTATTAAAATTACATTCTGAACAATTTTAAAAATTAGGCTACTATATGTAAAGGAAAAGGAAATAATGCTTATTTAAAGATTGTCTAAGCAGCCTGATTATACAGTATGTTTTTCTTATGCATACCAATTGATATTGTATTGTATGTCTGATGTCTGTTTGTTTGGAAACTAATGATTAAATGTTTGCTCACAATTGCTATGACTAAGGAAAAAGGAAAAAGTGCAATATAGTCTAATCTGACAGATATTCTTCCACTAAAAGCACTTACTTTGGTATCTGGGAAGCCCAAGAACCCTGCTGCTACTAACAGCCACACTTAAAACCCAAGTCATCCCACTTCTGGGTTGCATTAGCAATCATTTGAAGATTTGGGGAGCATTTTATTGGGTTCTTGAGCTAGTAGGAGTTATCTTACAGCTGTGATGGGCAACTTGTGCCCCTTCAAAAGTTTTAGCCTACAACTCCCATAATCCTTCACCATTGGTTCTTTCCCACATCAAAGACTCCCTGCTCATAGGGAGAAGGGTCCTAATCTAGCATGCCAGTCTTCTATATGCAGGGAATTTCTGATGGTGTGGAATTAATTCATTCTTGTATTCTGAAGTGGTACAGTACAGCTCTTTAGGGGCTGCATGCGTTTTCTGAACATGTAGAACTGTCCTTAGATTCTTCCTGAGGTGTTCTTGTTTCTGTTTTTAAATGAAAGCTTGGTAAGAGTCAGTAGGTATTTGTGCCTGACATGACAACATGACTTATGCTGCCTACCTCTGGAATAATAAAGATATAGGAATGCAAAATATAAGAAAGCTTCATCGATAACATACTTTTTATATGATGACCTATCTGTACAAAAATAACAACTAGATCTTTAGTTGTAATCTATTTGCCAAATGCAACACTTACCAGCTTTGGATATTATTTTAGTAAGAAACCATCCATAAACAATTTAAATATAAAAAATAAAATAACTAATTATATAAATCATGAAGTAGATATATCCTGCTGAAGGCAGGGAGGCGGTGGGAACCACACCTTTTGTGTCAATGCAAATGAAGAATCCATTTGAAATGTTACTTGTAACTGAAAACAAAATATTGCTTCCAACAGTGTGTTAGTGCTCCTGATTCTTATAGCATTATGGGTATTGAACAGAACTTATGTCCATAAAACATTGAACATACACAGGGAAACCAATGCATAGGAAATGAACTGGGGTGGGGGGAGAATGGAGAGAAAAACATGGAATCTCAGATTGTGCTAACTGGATGGGACATGACACATACAGTAATACTTTTAAGGACAAGTTGCTATCTGAATTGAACACAGCGTGTTGCAATCTCAAATGTGTTTCACTACAAGAGAAAGACAGAGGCACAATGACTTAAAAGAGTATGACAGAGCATTCACTTATGTTGACACTTACATGTAAATGTTGTAGAACGTCTGTGGAAGGGAAATAAATATGCAGCAGACTAGAAGAGAAAATGTATACATGGTGATTCATGGTCACACTGCCTTAATAAAATAGCTTTATTGACTTACTACGGCCATTTGCAGGGGTTGAGCATGCTGACACTGGTCCATCAAGCATATGAGTGTATGTGTACTGAGTACCAGGCCCATCTATGACTGGATGGAGGAAGGACCTGAGAAAAATTTCCAGGGCATTTAAGGACACTTGATGCCCAGGACAGATGGGCAGGATTTTGCACACATGTGCATGTTTGGATGTCATCTGCATGCAACCAATGGCTATGTCCCACACATACCACCTCAGACTAGCCATATCCAAGGGCAGTCAGGCACATGGCACATAATATGCTATATGTATCTGTAGCCAGTTTCAGTTCCTCTTTTTGGACTGCTGTAGTGTAGTGCAGCATGCCTAGCCTTTAAAACGTGTGTGTGTTAGGAAGAACAGCGCCATAGCTATCCCTTTAGACACAAAGATGTGTGGGATGATACTGCATGGTTGCTTTTGAATATGGACTATCCTGTGAAGAGTAAAATACATTTTGCACATTCTGGGTTGTATCCAATGGGTTGGTTTCAATGTTAGTCTAACTTAAATCCCACTTATTTCAATTGGTCTACTCTAAGTAGGATTAACATTGGATACAGCTCTTTGAACGGATAATTTGAATCTTATGACGAGCATGCATGCAATGTTCCTTACATGGTTCTGCTGGTGTTATGCCCTATTGGTTTCAGCCAGTTATTTAAAAATTAATTCAGACAAATATGTAACAACAACGACATATACAAATGCTACCACAATTCCAGTAATGTCACATAAAACAGTAAACAGGACATAAAAAGATGAAGAAGTAGCAGTTTTCAACATACATCCATAAAATTATGTTTGGTGTTAGATACTTATAACTTATTTGTTATATATAACAGAACACTAGTTTCTCTTCAGTCATTACTATATTGAACTTAAGAGTTGGTATGGGTAGTCTGCAGTCCTATGGTCCTTGCGACAGCATTCCAATGGCCACAGGATATAGCAGACCTCCCCCTCTGAGGTTGGGGAGAGAGCTCCAACCTTAGAGATGACCTCTGATCCTTCCTCTCTGCCCCAATGGAAACATCCTCATTCCTCACCTGACATTGGCAAGTGGGAAAGGGGAGGACCAGGGGCATGGTATGGGTGGATCCCAGTCCCCAGTCATGCCCCAATACAGGGAAGAATTTATAACAGCCTTGGAACATAAGGAATCCTCTTCCCATAGCTTTCAATGGGAGAGAAATACTTAACAACAACAACAATACCACACCAAGAGAAGAGAGGTGAGCACTGCTCCTCCTACAAGAGCCCAGCAGGGGTTTGGGATATATTGGAGAATCTGATGTCGGAGCACTCAGAACGGGAAGGCAGGATTGCCCTGCCCTTGCAGGGAACTTAACTAATGACAGCTGAATGCAGTTCTTAATAAGGAATTTTCTCCCCTCCCCTTTGGTCATTAGTTAATGACTAAAGGTGGTTTTTGTGATTTCGTGCGAAAGTGCGAAAAGTGATTTCGCACAAACACTTTTCGCTAGAGTTAAATATATAATTTTAGCTCTTGCTTATCACATACTGACATCTTTACAAAGATAGGTCAGCATATTAGTAGATCCAGAGATATATAAAGCTGAAATACCTGTGCAACCACTGTTCTCCAATATTTCTTTGCTTTCCAGAGGACGCAATCCTATGGGGATAGGCGGCCGCCTCTGACGTTGGAGGCAACTGCCTATCCAATGCAGAGCAGGAGAACTGTGGAGGGGATCGTTACCTCCGCATTTCAGCCACCCTGCATTTGTGGCTAGACAGCCGATTTTGGCTGTCTAGCCATGGGAAGGCAGACTGGGGGAAGCGGCTGCCGGACGACACATAGGATGTGTCGTACCAGCATTTCCTCCTTCCCTGCCCCGGAACGCCTCCCGGAACACCCCATTTTTGCTGCTCCATGTTCCTCTTCCAAGCGTGGAGCACAGAGCCATTCCGAGCTGTCTATGAGGCAGCATGGGGGAGGTCAGTTCTGAGGGAACCGACCTATCTTATGACCATCTAGCCACTGACTAGCAGCCATAGGATTGCTCCCTAAATGTCCATCACATATGTATGACGTCAGTCAGTTTCAGCCAGTTATACATGACTCAAATTTGTAATGATTGGGTCAGCCAAGCTGTCTTATAATCAACAACTCTATGGTTGAAATCCTATATCCACTTACCTGGAAGTAAATCCAATTTAACTCAATACGGCCTATTTCTAA
The DNA here is from genome assembly GCF_057233095.1 of Heloderma suspectum. Taxonomy (NCBI): domain Eukaryota; kingdom Metazoa; phylum Chordata; class Lepidosauria; order Squamata; family Helodermatidae; genus Heloderma; species Heloderma suspectum. The sequence goes on along the minus strand of NC_139461.1, from coordinate 71,211,825 downwards.
GAAGACATTTATAGGATTGCACTGTGGTGTTCTTGCCTAAGGGATGGATCCAGATGTGGTCATTGCAATCAAGTCAAGTCCTACTGATTCAATGGCTCCACTCTAGGTATAACTAAGTCTTTATCCACCCAATGTTAAGTCACATACTAGTTTCAACTCCTGCATTAACTTCTGCACAGTTTATACCAATCTTCTGCATTTCTTCTGCTTTTCTCCTTTGATTGTCCTCATATGAACTTATGCTGAGGAAAAAGCTGACTGACTATATCATACAACTTTGAAACAGCTTGTCTGGGAAGAGATAAAACCAGTTACCATTCAACACTCTAGAATGTCATGAAGAGTAAATTACTCATTAGCATGGAACCAATTGGGAACCATCATATATATTGACAGCAATCCCAGTTCTCTTGAGTGCCAGTCCTTCTTTATTGAAAATGGCACCACCCATGCACAAGGGGAGGTGTCATACCCCCACTGGAGGAATCCTCTTCAGAGAAGCTAGAACTCCCAGAAATAAACAGCTTCAAAGAGCAGACACTGTCTGGTGGACATAGGATGGCTCTCTTAGTTTGTTAACCCATTTTATTAATCCCATTTTTCTTTTTCTGCACCCATGCCTTGTGCTCTGCTCCCTTTTTGGACCAATACAGGTCTCTCTGAAACTTTCTGTTAAATTTTCTTCATATAGCCAAAAATGTCCTTTCCTCTCTTCTACAAGTCTGTACACCAAATCTGTTATCTCTTCCTTTTCAGTTATCCCCTTTCCTCATCCCACAGGTTTCTCTGCACATCATTTTCCCTCTGCATCACTGCAGTTCTCTCTCTACTCCATCTGTTATCCACTCTTCTTTCCTCACCTCACATCTCTATCTACAATCCTCCCCCCATTTTTCTTCCTTCAGGGGTAGGCAACCTGACACCCTCCAGATGTTTTGGACTGCAACTCCCATCATCCCCAGATAGCATGGCAAATGGTAAGGGGTTATGGGAGTTGTAGCAATTCAAAACATCTGAAGGGTATGAGGTTGCCTGCTCCTGGGATTTGTTTTGTTGTGCAGTGTTTCTCCCTATCTCCCATATCGTTCTGGCTAAGTGTGGTGGCCACCGTGCATAAGGCTTTCACTAGCCCAGCAATTCATACACTGAGGGAGACTTGGGTGCTGGCAGTCCACACAGCATGGCTGGAACAGGATGGAAAAACTGGCATCACCTCCACCATGCACCTCTGAATCCAGGGAGAACAATGCAAATGCAGTGGCACGGGGATCCTCACATCTCCACATCTACTTCCAGTGAATTTGGGCAGGTCTTAAATGTTCCCACAAAGATGTTGAAAAGAGGCCAAAAACAGTGGATATTTTGACACCCCCACCCCGCAGGGGGCACAAACAAAGAGAAAGAGGAGGACTGCAATTGCCTTTCAGGGTTATGTTGTGCAGGCCTACCATAACAGTATCTATATTATCTCCAAAACAATAATCTTTGTTCTTTAAAAAAAAACCCTTGAGAATAGGGTTTTTTTGCCCAGATGTCATTTTTCACATTGTTTATCATTTTCACATTGTAATTACTCCCTAATTTTCCTGTTTCCCTAAAAACAGCAGCAGCACTATATATAACATCTAGATGATCTTCTGCAAGAAGAAGCATCTCAAGTATTTTGAGTACTTTCCTGTATGTTTTCAAGCTTGCTGCTCTCAGGATTGCCTACAGTTAATCTGCACCATAGTTATGGTTTCTATTAAATAGAGCCCTTTGCAATAAAAGCTTAATGTACATACAGCAGTTAAACATCTGCATTGCGTTAGGATAGAGATGAGACAAAACAATGATGCTTGAGGTTATATCTAAACTTCCTTCTGCAATCCCTGTTTGATTTGTTAAAAGAAAAGCAACCAAGAGGAGCAGAAGTAGAGTCTCAGGCTAAAATTAGCACTCAGAAACCATTAGCCACTCACAATTTATTTTTATATGAAGTGAAATTTTTGGCCAGGAAAAACACATTGACCACAACCACCTCTTGCCTTTTTAAAAGTGAAATTTGCTTCAATTCTTATTTCTTTTCTTAGAAGGGCAGGTGAGGTTTTGGGTCTTTCCTCCATTAAGAGGTTTTCCTAAACAACAGCCCATGGGTTGTTTGAAGGTTTATTTGCACTAAAACAAGCCATGCTGCCTGGGTTTGGATGACATGACAAGCCACGCCTAGTGGAGCTGATTAGACAAATGGCCACTGTAGCTTGTTTAACTCATGGTGATCATGCGAACCAGGTCAGTGTATCTTGCAGTGGTGAGAAGAAAATCTGGGTAGATCATGCTGCAACTGTGTGAATTTGCACTGAACTGCATTGCTTTCCCGAGTCTCCAGCATTCATTGGCACGAGGACAATTGGCTCCCTTTCCTGGCCATACTCCCTTTCCCTAGACTGCTGACCATTCAGAGGTTTCCCAACTATTGTGCAATTTTTTCCCAATTCCAAAAGGTTGAAATGCACCTTCTAAGGTTTAGTGAGAGCTTTAAGCTAAAATATGCTGGTATTTTGGCTCCACCCCTTTTGCCTTTGGCCACAGTGCTTCTCTGAAACTGAATTCAGCCCTCAGGCTGAAAGAGGTTCCCTGCCCCTGATTTACAGTAATATGCATGACCTGAATATTACATGAGCTGGGACAGCTTGAATAAACAAAGTGGACAATACCAGTTCAGTTTGCAGGTGGTAGCGTGGATACCTAAATGCCCTGCTCCCGCCGCCCCCACTGTAAAGATCTCCCTTCTGATAGAATGCTAGCACCTGAAAGACACTGAGAGTTTGAGTCTAGCCTTCTCCCTGACTTGCTATGGTGGAAGGTATATTGGCATTGTCCTTCAGATAATTGGAGAACACATAATCATTTTTTTAAATACACAGGGTGATTTAATCTGAAGGAAATAACATCTGGAATAGACTTGATTCTGATGTTAATCCAGATGTTTTGAGCCATTTAAAAAATTGTATAAACCTCACTTGTACAAATCTCACTGTCATCCTCAGCATTTGAGTTCTTGCAATTAGGTAAAGCAGGAATTAAAAAGCAACTCATTAGAGTACCTACTGAGTTCCTATAAGTACAAAACTCCAGAAAAAATGGCACTCAGATACTTTTGCCAAGTATTGATTGCAGCTAACAGAGGGTCACTGTCAAATGCTCAGCAGTGACTAATAAATGCCACCAAATGGCTAAGTGATGTCCAATTAGTACGTAACAGTTCCTGTGGGGAGCCTGGGAAACAATAATAAAAAGTATGAGAGCCTTTTAATCCTGCTTTGTTTTCCACCCCAGTCCCACAAAGCCACAATGATCACATAGGATGGTAATTTAACCTACTAAGGGAAATAAATGTTTTATAGGACCAATATGGTAAATGCAGCCTCAGAACACTCTTGCTCAAATCCCTCTGGTTATGTCCACAACCCACTAGCATCAACATCTACGAAAGCACCACTTAACTGGATGTAAGTTGCACAACTTCCAGTGGATTGTGTGTGTGAGAAATGCTGTATCCACAGAAACAATTGGCTATCTTGATATTAGTCAAGCAGAGAGAATATTTATACCTGAATGGGTATTTTCAGTGTTGCAGTCTCTCTTCTGGCAATTAGTTGGCCTCTTCTTTACCTTCCGTCAACTGGCTCTTCAAGATTCACTACTTTACCTTGGATTTTCTAGGGCAAACCTCCCCACTCCCCCATTTTATTTAATGTGCCATCCTTTTTAACAATGTAAGCCTGCAGACCCCTTCATGGATCGCTGCCTTGTTGTGGCGAAGGGGCTTGCGTAACTCAGTGAAGCCATAAGCTATGCTGTGCAGGGCCACCCAAGACCGACAGGTCATGGCGGAGAGTTCTGACAAAATGTGGTCCACTGGAGAAGGAAATGGCAACCCACTCCGGCATTCTTGCCAAGAAAACCCCATGGAACGTATCACAAGGCTAAAAGAGATGACGCCGGAAGATGAGCCCCTCAGGTCGGAAGGTGTCCAATATACTACTGCGGAAGAGCAGAGGGAATTTCCAAGTAGCGCCAGAAAGAGTGAAGCGGCTGGGCCAAAGCCGAAAGGACACTCAGCAATGGATGTGTCTGGTGGTGAAAAGGAAGTCTGATGCTGTAAAGAACAATATTGTTTAGGAACCTGGAATGTCAGATCAATGAATCAAGGTAAGCTGGAGGTGGTCAAACATGAGATGGCAAGATTGAACATCGACATCTTGGAAATCAGCGAACTAAAATGGACAGGCATGGGCGAATTTAATTCAGGTGACCATCATATCTACTATTGTGGGCAAGAATCCCGTAGAAGAAATGGAGTAGCACTCATAGTAAACAAAAGGGTGGAAAAGGCAGTACTGGGGTACAATCTCAAAAACGACAGAATGATCTCAGTACGAATCCAAGGCAAACCATTCAACATCACAGTAATTCTAGTCTATGCCCCAACCACTGAGGCCGAAGAAGCTGAGGTTGATCGGTTCTATGAAGACCTACAACACCTTCTAGAACTAACACCAAAAAAAGATGTCCTCTTCATCATAGGGGATTGGAATGCCAAAGTAGGAAGTCAAGAAATCACCAGGATAACAGGCAAGCATGGCCTTGGTGTACAAAATGAAGCAGGAGAAAGGCTAAGCCAAGAGAACACACTGATCATAGCAAACACTCTTTTCCAACAGCACAAGAGGCGACTCTACACATGGACATCACCAGATGGTCAATATTGAAATCAGATTGATTATGTCCCTTGCAAAAAGTCTTGAAAAGTCACTGGAAAAGACCCTGATGCTGGGAAAGACTGAAGGCAAAAGGAGAAGGGGACGGCAGAGGATGAGATGGCTAGATAGCATCACCGATGCAATGATATGAACTTGAGCACGCTCTGGGAGAGAGCAGAGGACAGGAAGGCCTGGCGTGCTATGGTCCATGGGGCCACGAAGAGTCAGACATGACTGAATGACTGAACAACAACAAGCCTGCAGAACTTGTCTTTTATGTTTTTTCTGCATACAGCATCCACTAGATTCCTAGATGCTTTATAAATAATAATAAAAAATAGAAATATGAGAAATGTTACCCACAAACAATTGAATGACCAGATTTAGGTTTTCTTTAAGAACAAACTATCTGAAAGTGTCTTCACATGTGAGGCTTAAATTAGTGTTTCCTTAGTCTGTAATGCAAAGGTAAAACAAATAGTTGTGATCTGGATTGGTTGGTACAATGTACTTATGTTGCAATATTATGATCCCTGGAGGTTTGGATCTCTGTCCTCAAGGGTGGGGAGGTCTGCCCTTGGAGGAGGGGATCTGACATTGACTACCCCATCCCAGCCCCTGTGGAAATGACTGCAGTGCTTACCTCCCTGATGATGGATCTCTGACATCATGATAGGTAAAAAGGGGATGGATTGGGGGTGTGGCATGGGCAGACTGGGGAGGCTTTGGATCCCAGGTCCCAAAGCCCTTCCAGTTCCCAGGCATGCCTCACACACAGGGGGATTCACACTAGTCCTGGATCTGACATAAATAATTTCCCTCCTATTGCTTGCAATGGAAGGGAAATAGTAAACACACACATGCGTGCACACACACACATACACATACTCCACCCTGGGACAGAGTTCCAGAGAACAGCAAGGAGAGACAAGAAGGCCTTCTTAAATGAACAATGTAAAGAAATCGAAGAAAACAGAAACAAAATTCAAAGAAATTTTGGAAGACAGAAACAAAATTCAAAGTGATCTGGATAGACTCGAGCGCTGGGCAGAAAACAACAGAATGACATTTAACAGGGATAAATGCCAAGTTCTGCACCTAGGAAAAAGAAACCAAATGCACAGTTATAAGATGGGGGATACGTGGCTCAACAACACTACAAGTGAGAAGGTTCTTGGAATTGTTGTCGATCACAAGCTGAATATGAGCCAACAATGTGATGTGGCTGCAAAAAAGGCCAATGCTCTTTTGGGCTGCATTAATAGAAGCATAGCTTCCAAATCCCGGGAAGTACTAGTTCCCCTCTACTCAGCACTGGTTAGGCCTCATCTGGAGTACTGTGTCCAGTTCTGGGCACCACACTTTAAGAACGATGCAGACAAACTGGAGAGGGTTCAGAGGAGGGCAACAAAGATGATCAGAGGACTGGAAACAAAGCCCTATGAAGAGAGACTGAAAGAACTGGGTATGTTTAGCCTTGAGAAGAGAGGCTTCAAGAAGAGAAGACTGAGGGGAGATATGATAGCACTCTTCAAGTACTTGAAAGGTTGTCACAGAGAAGAAGGCCAGGATCTCTTCTTGATCATCCCAGAGTGCAGGACACAGAATAATGGGCTCAAGTTACAGGAAGCCAGTTTCCGGCTGAACATCAGGAAAAACATCCTGACTGTTAGAGCATTACGACAATGGAACCAATTACCTAGGGAGGTGGTGGGCTCTCCCACGCTGGAGGCGTTCAAGATGAGGCTGGACAGCCATCTGTCAGGGATGCTCTGACTTGGATTCCTGCATTGAGCAGGGGGTTGGACTCAATGGCCTTGTAGGCCCCTTCCAACTCTACTATTCTATGATTCTATGAAAACAACAGAATGGGAAAGACGAGAGATGTCTTCAAGAAAATCGGAGATCTCAAGGGAACGTTTTGTGCAAAGACGGGCATGGTAAAGGACAAAGAAGGCAGGGACCTAACAGAAGCAGATGGGATTAAGAAGAGGTGGAAAGAATACACAGAAGAACTATACAGGAAAGATCTGAATGTCCCTGATAGCCATGATAGTGTGCTCACTGAACTTGAGCCGGACATCCTAGAGAGTGAAGTCAAGTGGGCCTTAGGAAGCATTACTAACAACAAAGCTAGCGGAGATGACAGTATTCCAGCTGAGCTATTTAAGATCCTAAAAGATGATGCTGTTCAAGTGCTGCACTCAATATGCCAACAAATTTGGAACACTCAACAATGGCCACAAGACTGGAAAAGATCAGTTTACATTCCAGTTCCAAAGAAAGGCAATGCCAAAGAGTGTACAAACTACCGTACAATTGCGCTCATTTCACATACCAGCAAGGTGATGCTCAAAATCCTACAAGCTAGGCTTCAGCAGTATGTGGACCAAGAACTACCGGAAGTACAAGCTGGGATACAAGTACAAGCTCTTTCGAAGAGGCAGAGGAACTAGAAATCAAATCGCCAACATTCGCTGGATCATGGAGAAAGCAAGAGAATTCCAGAAAAACGTCTCTTTCTGCTTCATTGACTACCCTAAAGCCTTTGATTGTGTGGATCACAACGAACTGTGGCAAATTCTGAAAGAGATGGGAGTACCAGACCACCTCACCTGTCTCCTGAGAAACCTGTACCAGGGTCAAGAAGCAACAGAAAGAACCGGACATGGAACAACTGATTGGTTCCAAATTGGGAAAGGAGTACGACAAGGCTGTATATTGTCGCCCTGCTTATTTAATTTATATGCAGAGTCCATCATGAAAAACGCAGGGTTGGATGAATTACAGGTCGGAATTAAGATTGCTGGGAGAATTATCAACAACCTCAGATACGCAGATGATACCACCCCAGTGGCAGAAAGTGAAGAGGATCTCAAGAGCCTCTTGTTGAGGGTGAAAGAGGAGAGTGCAAAAGCTGGTTTGAAACTCAACATTAAAAAAATGAAGATCATGGCATCTGGCCCCATCACTTCCTGGCATATAGAAGGGGAAGAAATGGAAGCAGTGACAGATTTTATTTTCTTGGGCTCCAAGATCACCGCAGACGGTGACTGTAGCCATGAAATTAAAAGACGCTTGCTCCTTGGGAGGAAAGCTATGGCAAACCTAGACAGCATAGTAAGAAGCAGAGAATCACCTTGCTGACAAAGGTCCGTATAATCCAAGCTATGGTTTTCCCAGTAGTAATGTATGGCTGTGAGAGCTGGACTATAAGGAAGGCTGAGCGCCGAAGAAATGATGCTTTCCAACTGTGGTGCTGGGAAGACTCTTATGAGTCCCCTGGACTGCAAGGAGGTCAAATCAGTCAATCCTAAAGGAAATCAACCCTGAGTGCTCATTGGAAGGACAGATACTGAAGCTGAAGCTCAAATATTTTGGCCATCTAATGCGAAGAGAAAACTCCCTGGAAAAGACCCTGATGCTGGGAAAGATTGAATACAAAAGGAGAAGGGGACAGCAGAGAATGAGATGACTAGATAGCATCACCGATGCAATGAATATGGACTTGAGCACACTCCGGGAGAGAGCGCAGGACAGGAAGGCCTGGTGTGCTATGGTCCATGGGGTCACGAAGAGTCGGACACGACTGAACGACTGAACAACAATTTGCCAGCTGCTTATGCCAAACTCTGCCTCCATTTGTCACCATTTTGTGACTGGCTCTGCACTGCCATTTTGTGGCTGGTGGGCCTCAGTAATTTTCAGTTTTCTCAACTGGGCTGTGCAGAAAGTTTGAGAACCTCCACCTTAGAAGAATATGCAATTTTGAATTCTCTTAGAAATTTAGGGGAAAAATCAGGTTAATACTCACTCACTGAAATCTATAAGGCATTAACAGTGTAATCCTATGCATGTCTTATTCAAAAGTAAGTCCCACTGAGTTCAATGGGGCTTACTCCCAAGTAAGTGCATCTAGGATTTCAGCCTAAAGTGTATAACTTTAGACTGTACTGGGCTTTCAATTTCTTGATACTCAGGAACCAAAAATAGTATGACAAAAATATCAATTATGAAATAGTGGGTAGTGTAGTGGCAAATTCAGAAGTGCAGGGTCCCTTCATGACAGTCACAGTCATGCCCTCTCACAGCCACGTCCCTTCTAAGATTGTACAACCTTGTAAGATATACAGCCTTCAACTGGGATCCAAAAACAGTGCAGCTGAGAGTAAGGCAGTGGTATTTCAACTGGATGTCTGAGAAAAAAATGCAGGGGTGTTATTCTTTTTCACCTACTCACTCACTCACTCACTCACTCAAACACAAACATTCTAGGTTTTCAAAATACGATACTCTATTGAAGCGTCAACCTCTCAACTCTGCCCTTCTCATTTAAACAGCCTCCTTGCACACTCCCTTAGCGCCCCAACATTGTTGTTGTTGTTCAGTCGTTCAGTCATGTCCGACTCTTCGTGACCCCATGGACCATAGCACGCCAGGCCTTCCTGTCCTGCGCACTCTCCCGGAGTGTGATCAGGTTCATATTCATTGCATCGGTGATGCTATCTAGCCATCTCATCCTCTGCCATCCCCTTCTCCTTTTGCCTTCAGTCCTTCCCAGCATCAGGGTCTTTTCCAGGGAGTTTTCTCTTCGCATTAGATGGCCAAAATATTTGAGCTTCAGCTTCAGTATCTGTCCTTCCAATGAGCAGTCAGGGTTGATTTCCTTTAGGATTGACTGATTTGACCTCCTTGCAGTCCAGGGCACTCGTAAGAGTCTTCTCCAGCACCACAGATGGAAAGCTTCAATTCTTCGGCGCTCAGCCTTCCTTAGAGTCCAGCTCTCACAGCCATACATTACTACTGGGAAAACCATAGCTTTGATTAGACGGACCTTTGTTGGTAAGGTGATGTCTCTGCTTCTTACTATGCTGTCTAGGTTTGCCGTAGCTTTCCTCCCAAGGAGCAAGCGTCTTTTAATTTCATGGCTACAGTAACCGTCTGCAGTGATCTTGGAGCCCAAGAAAGTAAAATCTGTCACTGCTTCCAATTCTTCCCCTTCTATATGCCAGGAAGTGATGGGGCCAGATGCCATGATCTTCATTTTTTTAATGTTGAGTTTCAAACCAGCTTTTGCACTCTCCTCTTTCACCCTCAACAAGAGGCTCTTGAGATCCTCTTCACTTTCTGCCATTAGGGTGGTATCATCTGCATATCGGAGGTTGTTGATAATTCTCCCAGCAATCTTAATTCCGACCTCTGATTCATCCAACCCAGCGTTTCTCATGATGTACTCTGCATATAAGTTAAATAAGCAGGGTGACAATATGTAGCCTTGTCGTACTCCTTTCCCAATTTTGAACCACTCGGTTGTTCCATGTCCAGTTCTTACTGTTGCCCCAACATTACCCATTAGCCTTTCCTAAGCTCCATTATATCTGTCCCATCCCACAACAGAAACGTCCACAGACCCAGCTGGATTGAACCCCCCCACACACACACCCCTACCTTCTTCCTCCTCTCCCCCCAACTGATTTTTTTCTGTTTCCCATCCCTCCACCAGGGTTTGTTTGCCCAGATACATGCCAACCTTGTACCAAACAGTGTAGCTGACAGAGCAGGTTGCATTTGGCAGTTCTGCTTACTGTAGAAATTAATGTTCAAGAATTAACAGTGAAATCCAATGGGTGTTTATTTCGAATTAAATTTACAGAGATCTTGGGAAGGCAGCTAAGGCTGCAGTCCTACGCACGCTTACCTGGGAGAAAGCCCAATTGGCAATTGAACATAGTGGGGCAGGCCTCTGAGTAAACGTGCATAGGATTGTGTGATAAATCCTAAAAACTGGCACAAACCGGCCACCCGCCCTGCCCCATAAGTAAATAATGGTGGCAGCCCACCCCCCCCCACGCTGCTGCCGCTGTGGCCAGCAGCAGCAGCCCTGAACAGGTGGCCAGTGTTGCAGGAGACGAGGGCAGCGCCGGGCGGGTGCGCAGGGGCGGAGCAGGGACGGGCGGAGAAGCCAAGAGCTGACGAGGAGAAGTGGGGGAGAAAGGAGCTTGCAGAGCTCCCTCAGGCTCCTTCTCTCACTCCCTTTGTCTGGCCAGCAGCCAAGAGGCAGCCGCCCGCACTCCCCCTGCTCCCTCCCCCTCCCCTAGCAGACTGCGACCTGGCTGGGGACTGGCTTCAAAAAAAGTTCCGGAGCAACGCCCCAGCGCGACCCACCACCACTACACTGCTGGAAGTAGTTGAAACTGTATTCAAACAGGCATCACAATGCTATAGGTTTTTACCATTGCTTACCTATGAGAAGGATTATCATTGTGTCTGTGAGAAAGTAACCAAATATGAAAGGCTTGTGCCAAACTTCTACCCCAAAAGCAGCAGTCAGCAGATACATGCCTATTAGAACCTAAAGGGAAAAGAAAAAGCTGCTTTCACTTTATTTCAAGAAGCATAAGAATATAAGGCTCAGGTCATTCTAGTCTTGCATAAATGCAGGGGTAAACATTATTTGCCTCTTTCACCCACTATCTTTTCCATAGTGAAGCCTGATTAAGCTATGGAACTAAGTATTTGGTGAGAATTCCTGTCTGAGATTATGAACATATTTTTATAGGATTGGGGGTTGAGATGGATGACCCCCCAGAGTCACATCCAGCTAAGTAGTTCTTGATTCTAAGAGAGGGTGGGCTGAAACCAGCCGGACAGGTCTGGCGTAGGCACATCAGGTGGCTGGGCACATTCTCTTTAAGTAAACTAAAGTGATAGGTTGCCATAGGGATTAATTGCTAGACCACCTCCCTGATGAGGACATGGCCAGTGGCTGCTCCAGAAGGGGGTATGTCTTTCCTCCTCCACTTTCTCTCTCCTCCCTTCACTGGGAATGATGTCATGTAACACGTAGGGGCTGTTCACACAACACACTAACCCACACTCAGTGGTTGAGTGTGGGTTGTTATGAACTGCGGGTTGCTTGTTGACCTGCAGGTTATGTTGTCTGAATGCAGCCAGGGTGGCTTGTTAACCATTTAGTGGGGCTTATTTTCTAAAACAAGCCATCTTGAGAACCCATGGTTTGTTGTTGGGTTGTTCAGGGTGGTTAACAAGCCACATTGCATGATTAACAAGCAACACTGGCTGCATTCAGACAAGATGATAACTCGCCCTGGAAAAAACGTGCTGTGTTCAGACAACACGCTAACCTACATTTCAACAACAACTCACAGTTCAACACAACCCACACTCAACCACTGAGTGAGGGTTAGCATATTGTGTGAACAAGCCTCTATGTAACTGGAAGTATGTCACATTGAAATAAATGGGTTGGATCCAAACAAGTCCTTCTGTCATGGAAGGGGTCCATCTGTAGACAAAAAGGCCCAGATCCAGTGGGGTTTTTCCATGAAAAGGTGTTTGTGTGTGTTGGGGGGTAATTTTTGCCAATTCCTTCTCTAGTCACCCATGCCATCTCCCTCTAATCCTCCAGAGAAGATTTTCAGGTGGCACAGGAGGAAGCTGAGACCTGACAGAGTACCCCGTTCCATGAGTGGAAGTCTAGATCTAACCCAATCTAAGTCTAGATCTAACCCAATGAGAAAAACTGTCAAGTGAATGTGTTTCGACTTGGTATGGGAAGGCCACCTATATTGCTTGAAAAATATGCCCTGAAAGTGGTATAGCAGACTTGGGGTATGGGTGGAGGGAAATTATCTCCTTATCACTTATATTCCATCTTCTGCAAACTGCCATTCTTAAATATTTTCATAAATCTTTCTAGTGGTTAATAGTATCAATGTACTAGTAAGATTTTAAAACATATCCTAGCGATACAATTAAAGTTTAATCAAACCATTTTGTCCTAAGATCAGCACAGCAGAGTGATTTAAAAAAGAATGGTTGCTATTAAGTTCTTATAAAACACAATGAAGAGGAAAGAAGGCATGTCACCTTTTATTAAAGGCTCTTAGGATAAGCAGTACTAATGCCATTAGCGGATAGAACAGGAATCAAGCATGCAACTTTAATTAACAATAAAAGAAGAATCAACACCCAACTGACCATGCACTGATCTAACGTGCTGTCTCTATATGGGCTAGATGTCTTCAGTCACACCACACACAAAAAATGTAAAGTCACAATGTATGTGACTTTCCTGTTATAAGAGGAGTTAATTTATAGGCCCCATGAGGACAGAAACCTTTGTCCAACACACTGGACACTCAATGCAATTTTTTAAACTAACTGCACATTGTTGTCAATGCATTATTGCCTGCAAGGATCAAAGCATGCACTTTTAAAATATATATTCTTGAAGGGCAATTGTAGTATCACTACCACTTAATTGTATTTGGAAGCAGCCAGTTATCTAGGTGTATGTATTGACATGCACTTGAATTCATGTTTCTCAAGTTTCATCTATCATATATGAGCTTAAATAGATTTGACTGAACATAGATTTGACTGAATATAAGAGAGGGGCTATGCTGAAAAACACTGAAAAGCATTTATCACCTCAAATGCAAATATGTGCCAGGAGAATGTTGAAAAGCTAACCAGTTAGTTTTTCTTGTAAGGCTGTAATTAGATATTACAGGAGATGCATGAGTGCTGCCAAAAACATCAGCTCTGTATCTCCTGCCACTCTCTGTCCCATAATATAAAATGTATAACATGGTATTACTGTGCTCCAAGTTTGCTAGCTCTCACTCCACTTCATTAATAAGTCACTTGCAGGGAAACTCTTAGCATGGTAATATCAGGTCACGTGTTTTGTATGACTAAATGTTACTGTGGGAGAGAAGAGGAGAAGATACATGACTGTGTTTTTTGGCAGCACCATGTGTCTCCGGTAGCTCATTCCAGCCACAGTGGCTTGGTCTTAAATTAGCAACATTAGCATAGGTGGGTGATCTGTGAAAACTGCTCTGCTACATCAGCCACTGTTGCAAAATATAGCATGAAGCAAAGCTGCTGCAAGCAAATACCTGGAAACAGTGCATTACTGGGGATTGTTCAAGTGTTGTACAAAAAGCACTTTGGCACCACTCGAGCCACCTAATATTTGGTAGTCGCCTTTTAAGGAGGATTATAAGTATCAGGCACTAGAGCAGGGTGGATCTGCCCCCTTTTGCCAAGCAACGGCTGCTGTTAAAGTTATCTTGGCACAAACTATTGCACACGTAGTCGCTGTTCCACATGTCTTTAAGGGCTAGGTGCTCAAATTTGGTCTTTGCATTATCTAAGAAAAATCTTTGTATCCAAAGACAGTACACTGGAAGAAGTTATATATGCACTGATATATGCATAAAGAATTCCAGCGATTGAAGAAGTGCGATTTTTCTTGTTAGAAAGGTGGGGTACAAATCAAATAACAAACAGTTTTACTTAATGCAGGGAAATAACATTCATAGAAACAACTGGGCATTCTTTTAGAATTGTTAGGTGTCAGAAATGGATCTGCTGATTTTATTGTGAAGTCAGAGTTAAAGTTCTAAGGTCACAGTCTCATTAATGTAAAAGCACTAAGATATAAATACTCTAATTAATCTCCTGCATGAGCTTTACAAGGAACCCTCTAGAGAGAACATATTCTCTAAAAAGATGAAATAACCTTTTATAATGGAAAATAAGTTCTCTAATAATCTTCCTTTCTCCAAAGAAACAACAGTAAGTAAAACTTGCTCCTGAATATGGGACTAAGCTACCAGCCAGTCTCTTCTTGGCCTAATTCTAACATCTGTGAAGCTAAACTTGAAGTGAAAATCTTCCCATTTAAGATTGTTTTAAAAACCACACAATTGCAAGGAGCACACTCCATGTGTGCTTGCGATGGAAGGAGAGGAGGGGCAGTGGCAGTATTGGCTACTTCCAACACTGTCGCTGCACCGCCATTCATTCCATTGCACCCACAGGACCAGCCGCTAGCACGACGGGAAGCTATGCTTCCTATAGTAACGCCAGCAATGCCAATGGGACAGGACAGCCAAGCTCCCTTCTGCAAGCTCCACTGACCTGCTCCAATCCAGAAATAAGCATTTCTGCTTGTTTCCAGGGTTAGCGGTGGAACCTGCTAGGGTAGCGTTGTGTGTGGGTGTGTGTATCTATATCTATATATCATATATATATGTGCGTGCATACGCACATATATATATATGATGTTGAATAAACAAAACAAACAAATAACATATGAAGCTAAGCATTTCTGAGTGGTTCTTAAGATAAAATCCCATGTTAAACAAACAATGGAAGATCTACAGATAAATCTCTCAGTTGCAATCCTGCTGAAATGTTAAAACTGAGATCCAGTTCAAACATTCAGAAAAGGCCTATGATATACTTCTCCTGTGTTGTTATCATTTTAGAATGCATGAACGCATGCATGTTTGGAAGCTGCACGATTGAATGCTCCCCATGCTGAGAAGCCATGCACAAACAGCATGTCAGGGAGCATGCTGGACTAGGATATTCTCCCCTGACATGTTAGCTTTGTATGTACATTGGGTTTCTGGCTTGCAGGGGAAGCATTAAAAATGTGACTCCCTATATACATTCTGAAGTGATACTGTCCTAAGAGGCCTGTCTCATGCATTTTTCTGAAAGCACATTTGAATCAACTCTGAGTCAGGTCCAATCTGATGGAGCTGTCCTGGCTCCAGAGTGCTGAGGAATTTGAAATATAATAGGAAAAGGCCTAGGAGCCCCAGGATCACGACTGAGTTGCCTTGTACAATTTATATGGTTTGAGAACTAATTGCCTTAATGATTGCTTCTTCGCCTTGCACGTTAACTATTATGATTATTTATCACATGTATTACCCATAGGCTAAGAATGACTGCCTAAAGGTACATTCAGGTTAAATCAGTGTGACTTGCTTCCAAGGAAGGGATTTTGGTCTGAAATGCCTGGTTGCCATCTTATACAATACTGACTTGAAAATAATTTCCACTGAAATCAATGGACTCCACTTACAAATAAATATGTTTTGAACTGAATGTATCTCACTGTTTTCAGTGACCCTATGTAGGAAGGAGATTAACCACTTCAGAGAGTGGGAGAAGTAATGACTTTACAAAGGCCATCAAATGAATCAATAACAAATTAGGAACTGAACCCTAATACTTTTCTGACCAGAGTACTGATTTACTGACCCTCAGAAAACGGTCAAAGGGTTGGATCCAATAGTGCCATTCTGCTGAGGGAACTGCTTCCATCAGTGGAACTGGAGTGTGGCTGTCTTCCCAAACTTGGTTTCTTCTGTCAAGTCTCTTTTATTGGAACTGGGCCAGGTATCCTTCCCTTAATTAACAGCTGCCCCCTTTCTTGTTCCAGCCTAACCAGGAGCAGGTGTGTGTGACTCCTTTGCCCTCCTTGGATAGCCCTGTTAAAAGGATGTGGAGTTCCTACTCCTTTGGGATTGGGGGGGGGGGTGTCCATTGATACCTGCATGTGTTATTGTTCTGTACCTTGGCTCCCCTCCCGATGTGGGGGTGGAGGTGCATGAGGTTTGCCCTGGTGACTGGCATGTGAGAGTAAGTTTGGAGCCTGTGCAGGTGAGACAGTTTAAAAGTTTTTGGGTTGTTTTCTGTATTGTGTATTCTCTGTTCACCCTTTTTCTCTGTAAAAGCTGTTTTGATGATAAATGTATTTTTTTCCCCTTCCTGTTTGGATGGGAACTGTACAACTGAGGTTTCTGACCAGGACTCCAGGGAGTTTTCTCTCCCCTACATGGCTTAACAACTCAGGAACACATTCAAGACATTTGATCTGGGCCCTGGAAGGCGGGGAGCTGCTGTATAAGAGAGCTCAAGTAAGCTCCATCTCCGTCACAGTGTGATTCCCCCTCTACACTGGGCACCCTCAAAATCTGCTCTGGAGGACTGGAAACCCGCTGGAGCAGATTTTGGGCAGCACAGAGGGCTGCAGGGGGAGGAGGAAGTCCCATTGTACTAGCAGACTTCCACTAGCATGATGTTAGATTTAACCCACATTGTTTTCTATATGTTGGTATATAAAAGGTGGTTCCCAGCAGTTTAATTTCTTTTGTTTTATCCAACCTAATCAGAAGACCAAATCATATGTGGAAGGTGAGAAGTGAGGAGAAGCTACTTGGTAGGGTATGGTAATTTTGGGGGCTAACTACTATAGTTGTATCCAGCAGTCATTCCACTAGTGGGCAGAGCTCCCACTCATGGAAAGTGTCTCTGATCAAACTTAGGGGATCCCCCTTTCTGCTCCCAGCTCCCCATGTCACAGCTCAATCCCATTTAGAAGGGTCCCCAATCTTCTGTGCAGCATTTTTGGGGTGAGAAATCGCTTCCTGTGAACTCCTTTCTACCAGTATGATGTTGGGTGGATCCCTATGTCACTCTTTTACCAAGATGAAAATTAAGAAATGTAATGAATATATGAGTGTTGTAATGAATATATGAGTTTCACAACAATTTCTGATTGCTATGCAAATTAAATATATCTTTAATTATACCTGGAGCAATAGACCAGTGGGAGTTACATGGCTGGTATACTTATGGTGCTTCTCTATAGTGCAATTGATGACAT
This sequence comes from Heloderma suspectum, assembly GCF_057233095.1. Classification (NCBI taxonomy): domain Eukaryota; kingdom Metazoa; phylum Chordata; class Lepidosauria; order Squamata; family Helodermatidae; genus Heloderma; species Heloderma suspectum. Next base: position 71,194,581 of record NC_139461.1, on the reverse strand, counting down.
TTGAGTAAAGACTACACCTAACAATTCTCATAGTATACCAGCACATAACATCAGGGGAGTCATTGAACAGTTTCACATCCAATAGTTTTAGAGTGCTACAAATCAAATGCAGCTAAATGACATTCCCCTTTATAATATCTGACTTTTATCCTTGCTGCAGGCATTTTTTTTTCCTACAAGGTGGTTGACTTTTTATTGATAATGAATTATTTGAGTGTGCTTTACCCCATCTATTGCAGAAATATTTCTTTAACACAATTTATTTCAATTTATTTAATTTAAAATTTATTTGAAGTCCCAGACAAATGCACTTGCCCTAAGCAATAGTTTCCTTTTCTTTCAATATGCTTTAAAAAGACCATAATTCTAATTTAAAAATCATAAATACTTACCACTTGGCTTATATCATATCCCCATGGAAGAAAAAGAACTCCTGTGTTATATTTTTCCCAGTGCGAAAACATAAAATTTAGTAAGATAACACTTAATGATAAATACATGGTGACAACAGAATTTCCAACTTTCCCATTATCACGTGAACAGATGGAATAAAAGGAGAGAGCAAAAATAGAGGAAGCCCAGCTGTCTAATCCATGGTCAAACAACTCTCCCAAAGGGGTACTGGACTGAGTCCTTCGAGCATGCTTTCCATCTATGGAATCTATAAAGGAACAGGAAAGTACCTACAGAAATTAGATGCTACAAGGCAAATAACAAAATTAATGACATCTTTGTTATTATAGGTTCCTCTTTTGCTTTCTGAATTGAATATTTTAGAGCCATGCTTTCAAATTTCTCTCAATGCCCATGGGAATTAGGAAAAAAAAGTTCTTCAGTCTCTTCACATTCAGTGAAAGTATTAAGAGTGTATAATTAACAGGCATTCAGCCATTACTTCAGATTTATCATGGGGCCTACAACAGGAAATGTACCAAACACTAGGGATCACCTATCCCTAGGGGTAGCTCTGTGCTAAAAAGAAGATGATCCTCTATTGAATCAGTGACATGGATAGAAAAAGCAGTTCAGGCTGGACTGGTCTCACTACTGGAAGATATCCCATTCCCTTTGTCTCCCAAATGATCCATATTTCATTCTACTCTCCCACTCTTCACTACCACCCTAGCCTTAGCACAACTTTTATAAAAATTGGTCTTGGCACAGAATCTGAGTTTCTTATTGTGAAATTTACACAAGCTTAATAACAACTGGCAGCATTTTTAGAATAAAAGACAGTTTTATATATACAGTTGAACTATGAAGGTATTGTTTTTGAGATGAGGACACTATAGAAATACATCGGCATCGTAACTAGACTGCAGCGTTAGCTGCCAGCAGCCGCTGCAGATAAAGTGACTGCTGGCAGCGCAGCAAAACACCAATGGAGAAGAAAAGATGCAGGAACAAAGTCTAGGAAGTTCAGTTACTATTTAATAAGTAATTTCCAATGCATTTCACATATCATCAGGGGAATTTATTCAGCAGGTAGCTAAAGCAAAATTGTATCTCCTTTAAATAAAACATGTGTAGAGGAGCACGTGGCAGTCATGTTCAGAGACACAGCACTTCTACACATTCTATTAGAAGCTTCTACTTCCATCTAGCTAACTGCTGAATAGATTCCCCCAGTGAAGACAAATGAAATATGCCAGGAATTAATAACTGCACCTTATTAGCCTTGACTCTTTAATCTTTCCTATGAACGGTGCAGCCCCAGACACACACACACCCCGGTTAATTTGGGGATTTTTTTGCTTGCCAATGGAGAAGGGCTTCGATTTTTATCTTATCCAAGATTCAATCTATATTTTATGTGGTGATATAACTCAAACTAGCTTGTGCTAGTCCTGTTGTTTCCATTCTGGGTTTGTTTTTTTACCCCAGACTGGGAAAGAGACTAGGGGTGCTTCCAGATGAGGTTTATATTGTGCCAAGAAACTTTCTTATTCATGGAATTTTATTCAGGGTCCAGACAATGTGTTCCATTCATAACCCTCCCATGTTTTCCTACAGCTTTTTCCATCTTTTTTTTCTTACCACGGAAAATCTGTTAAGAGAAAAAGACGGAATAGCTGCATAAATCCTTCTAACCGGTAGCACTAGGATCCATCCATTTGAAGCACCCTGGAAGAATGTGAAGCAGATCTTATGTAATGCCCCTTTTTTCTTGACAGTTTGGCCTTGTGACTATTCTTTTCATATCTGTTTTGACGGCCAAGCAGATCCATAAGGATTGCCTCCAACTTTCATTCTCAAGTAAAAGCACTGTCAAATATTGCTCCTTTTCACAGAAGAAAACCCAATGTTAAACTAATTTCTCTAAAGTGAGGAGTGGTAATGATTCACAGTCAATATTAGAATTCCATTTTTACCAAATATTCCCATACTGGGGGGGGGGGGAATCCAGAGGACAGTAGTCATGCTTTAGTCCCACTGAAATCAACAGCACAATTAGTCATGACTAACATGATATGATTGCTCCTGAGAATCCTCTCTTGCTTTGTTAGAGCCTGTTCAGCTCCTTAGTATACATCTGCGCTGAGGCCAATGAAGCAAGCTGGGAGACAACTGGAACACAGGTAGACAAAACCTAATCTCAAATCCAGTCAAATATAAGAGCTCATTATTAAGCTACTCTGTGCTGGTGGTAGAGGCAAAGCAGCAGTTTTTCTCCTCCACCATTACATCCTTCCAATGTCATCCATCTGAACTTGATTTGAGGTCATTTGGATTCTGACTGGGGGGACATCTGATAGAACCCCTGGTAGCATGCTGTAACATGTTTGCAAGACATTTCAAGGCAAAATCACTTGTATCTGTCACAACTTAAGATTCCACAGTTGAGACAGTTCAGTCTATGGAAATGTACAGGTCACCAACTGTTTGGATATTATTGGTTGACTTTCAGTTTTTAGGGCCCAAGGATGTGGACAAGATGCTTGATAAAGTTCAACCACCCTTGTCCCTACATCTGGTAGGAATGATGTGACTGGCTAGGACTGAAAAGTTATAAATTCCTCTTTTTGAGAGGGAATGCTCCCATTCTCCCTAAAGAAGGTGGTAGTCAGACCACTTTTCTGTAAATATATTTTTATTGTACTTTCAAAATGTAATAAAAAAAGAACTTGACTACAACAAATGCGAATTGTGCAGTTCTTGAGATGCAACTGATTTTATATACCCAAATTACATAGTTAGTGAGACCACTTCTGAAAAACACATCATTGGACTATAGATCTGAATAATTATAGGCTGGTGGCTAACATTACCTTCCTGGGCAAGGTGCTTGAGAGAGAAGTGGCAGGTCAGATCCAGGTACTCTTGGATGAAATGAATTTTCTAGCTCCATTTCAACTGGGGCACCAAACCTGCCTTGGTCACCCTGTGGGATTACCTTTGCTGGGAAAGAGACGGGGAATTGTGACTGTGTTGATTCTCCTGGACCTCCCAGCAGCTTTCATTGGCATCAACCATGGTATCCTTCTAGAGAGGTTGTCTGAGTCAGTTGTAGAAGGTACATATTTACAGGAGTTTAGCTCTTATTTGGATGACCATTTCCAGAAGGTGGTGCTGGGGGATTTCTGCTTGAGCTACATGACATTTATGCTTTGTGGTTCTGCAGGCTTCCATCCCCCATGGTATTTAACATCTACATGAACCACTGAGTGAGGTCATCCAGGGATTTAGAGTGCAGTGCTATAAGTATGCTGATGACACACAGTTCTCTCTCTCTTTTTCATCAGACCCAAGTGAGCTAGTGAAAGTGCTTAATTAAAGGCTGGCTGCGGTAATGGGCTAGATGAGAGCAGATAAACTGAAGCTCAATCCAAACAAGATGTAGGTAGTGTTCGTGGGTGGTTTGTCAGTTCAGGTGAGTGGCATTCATCCTGTTCTAGAAAAGGTTGATCCTAGGAAGAGGGCAACTTTGTAGCTTGTGGGTGCTTATAGACCCATCTGTCATTAGAGGCACAAGTGTCCTCTGTGCCATGGACTGCCTTTTACCAGCTTAGACTGGTATGCCAGGTATGACCCTACTTGGATAGAGACAGCCTGGCTTCAGCGATCCATGCCCTGGTAACCTCTCATTTAGATTACTACAGTGCATATGTGGGACAGGCCTTCAGTCAGAAATTTCAGTTAGTCCAAAAATGGCAGGTTGGTACAGACTGGAACTGGACATTATGATCCTATTATGTCAGTATTGTATCACCTACGCTGTCTCCTAATTTGTTTCCACGTCCAATTCGAAGAGCTGACGTTAGCCTATAAAGCAGGGGTGTTGAACCTCTTTCAGCCTGAGGGACAAATTAAATTTTGGAGATGCTCTCAGAGACAGCATTCCAGTGGTGGACTGGGCAAAAGGGGTGGGGCCAAAATAAAAAAGCAAAACAAAATAACATGTATTTTAGCTTACAACTCTTACTACCAATAAGTAAGCTTTATGAGAAGCATTCCAGCCTTTTATAATTGGGGAGGAGGGAGCACAAAAGCCAGGAAACCACCAAACAGTTGGCAGTTGGGGAAAAGAGGGTGAGCCTAGGGAAGGGTGTATAGCCATCTTGGGAACCATAAAGGCCAGATTGGGACCTCAGGTGAGCCAGTCATGGCCAATGGGTCTGAGGTTCAACACCCCTGCCCTCGCATGCGGAGGTATGGTGGGTGGCTTCTCAGCAGTGGCCTTTTCTGTAGTAGCCCCCCCACCTCCATTAGGGAATCCTCTCCCCAAAGTGGTCCACTTGGCACCTACTTTGTTCTGGTTCCAGGCCCACGCAAACACCTTTTTATTCCCTTACTAATCCTCTGTATATTTATAACACTGTGTTATGTTTTTAAGTAATTGTATTTTTATGATGCTTTCAGATCTTCTTGTTGTCATTCCTGTTTTAGCCACTACTGCTTTTAATTGACTGCTTTATTGCTCTGCTTTCATTTTTATTTATATGGATGTGGAATGTATTTGTGTTTTTATTGAAGGTTGCCCTGAGAAGTATTAGCTATAGGGAAACTAATAGATCTTAGAATAAATAAATAAGACATTAAATCCCACTGATTTCAATGTGACTAAAGTGTGACCAATTCCCTCTGGATCCGACCTATGATTGTTTTTTAAAGACAGATATGAGAAACTATTTTTAACAGCAGCCATTAAAGAAAAGTTTCATAATATTTTCTGATTTAACTAAATAAATGGTGCTTACATATTTTCATCATGTTATCAGAGTTTCAGCATTGTGGAACCATACTAACAGCATAACCTTTCAAGAATTCCCATTTTTAAATGTAAACATATGACAAAAACTCCTTCAGCCCCGCTGTGACTATCAATTAAATAAAGCCTGGAGTAATTTGGGTGATCCAGTCTTGTTCCTAGCCTCCAAATACCTCCCCCCATCCACACACACATTAAAGGAAGCAAGAAGACGTTTCATGTTGGAGCTCCTGGATTGTGCCTCATCATGCACTCTGTATCCTTAAATTTGCTGGTGATTATTCCATTGTTCCTATTACTACTTGCTGCCTTGAATTTTTCCAAGTCCTTTTTGTTTGCCTTTCCCCTGCCTATATGCCTGCATTTCTTTTAGTCCTAGTCCTAACCAAACTTATCTATAAAGCCTAGATCCAGGTGTGTATGTCTTAGGGCTTCTTCACACGGAGCTTTTATCCTGCTATTGAGATTGTTCACTCACAGAAGTTTGCGGGCCCTTTACATGATGTCTCCAGCACTAAATGACCTTGATTCCATTTTTAAATAGATTGGAGATAATGAGGTATGAAATTGAAATTACCCCACTTGAGTTCCCTCCATGAGAAAGGAAAAGCCGCAAGAAGAGGAGCTAGATCAATGAAACATATGGAAGACTCAGATAAGGGGGAGAAGGAGGGAAAGGGGGAGGGGGGAAAGGAAGTGTGTGTAAAAGGAGTCAGTTATGATCCTGCATTCAAAACAGAAGCAGAATGCCCTGTTCTAAATGCGGGATTTTAGGCTGGTGTAGAGATGCTGTCAGTGAGCTCTCAGAAGCTTACTTCCATGTTCATTGAGCCAAATAGTTAATACTATGTAGAGTTAAGGGATCAGAAGTAGGCTTCAGGATCATGTGCTCCCACACCATGCCCTTCTTCTGTGTAAACTCTAGATGGGCTCTCTGCTGTGTCTGACTATTATTAACCCTGGTTAAAATGAATGTAGAGACTGTACTAATTTGCTTTTCAGAGCCCTAATTAAACTCACAGGTAAATTCCAATCCCATAACCCTGGGTAGTGTTGCATTTGAAATGTGCAAAAATATCCACAGGTTTCGCTTCACAAATTTTCTAATAATACTTTACCTAAAGTGTAAGTACAACACGTCGCAAAAGCACCAAAAACCCAAACCCATGTCGGAATCAACCCAGGACTGGAACCTGCCCAAAGGAAAATGAAATAATAAGGGTTAAACTATTGAAATATGTGCTTCCGAAGTGTTTCATAATTAACATCCTTTAAACAACCCAGAGTTGAGCCTGTCATCATATTTTTAGGGCTTGCATCTTACAACCCTTACCTTGTGATATAGGCAAATATCACATAGAACGGGTTAGAGATGTACCTGCTTAACAGTTAGATACACATTCTCTCATTCAGCTGCTAGAGATTTGCTAGTCACAAATCTTCACTGTGACCATAGAGCCAGTGCTCAGGGCTGAAACAGGTATGATGCAGGGGAATCTGTGATAAGACCAATTGACTCTTTATATTTTAGCTTTAAAGCAGCCATGGGAGCAGGCAAGAGCTCCAATTTTGACTGGAGCAGTGGTACTAGAGGTGTGTGTGTGTGTGTGTGTGTGTTTGTTTGTTTGTTTTTAACCCTTCCCCATGTCATTTTCCCAAACTGCCTTGTCCCAGAAGATGCTATTAATGCCCCCCAATAAAAAAATTCCAGAAAAAAATGCAGATAACTCCCGTTTGGTCAATATGATGGACTGCTGCGTATACAAACTGCTTTCATATATGGAGGTTATTTCTGCTTCTTAATGACAATCCTATAGGCATATAAATTGTTGTATGTACATATACTGGAAAGTGTGATTGGCTGTGGCCTTTTAGCATGTCTATGCCTCAATTACCTATAGTAATTTACATATGTGCAGGATTGGCATGTTATCAGCTACATGCTAGGATGGTACACAAAAGTGATTTCTATGTATGAAATTGCCAAAACATGAAGCAACCCCAACATATTGGGCAACAACTACTCCTTCAGAGCCTTGTAATATATTGCAGTTATGAAATATCGCTCTTGTGTTTGACTGCTTATATTGCTTTAGGGATGCTTGCATCACTGACTTTTTAAATGCCACTTTCAACCCTCTGTCCTGGTCATGCTTCTTGCAAAATACCTGCAGATAACTCTGGCTGGTGAGTATTGGAAGCAACATACCATAGGTCCCCAAAGGGGCAAGAAAGCATCAGTCAGCTCCTATTCCTGACCATAGCTGCTACCTCAACCACAAATGACTTGCAACATGCTATGGTAAGTGCATAGCATGTAGCTGATCCTAATGGGTTTTTTTACTTTAGTGCAAGCATGCAGGACCGCTATCTGGATTAGGGCCACTGTGTGCAGGATGGGGTTAAACCTTCCCACCCAGCTACTTCCCTAAAAACCTCAATTGGTGTCAACTGAGTTTTTTTTAGCCCCCATGCAGGGAGGGGGACAAGTTTAGGGTGAGGGGAGTGACCAGGTGGGAAGGTCTACCCCCCTCCCCAGGTGCAGAGGTCCCAATCCAGATTAGGGCCTTGCATGCTTACACTAAAGTAAAACAAAGTTAATATCAGCTACATGCTATGCATTTAATGTAGGATGCAATTTAGCCCTCACAACCTGCCCTGAGGTAGAGCTGTGAAGGAGGACTGGAAATGACTGTTGCACACTTTCTTTTTCTCCTTGAGAGCTGTGTGGAAGTATGCACAACTCCTAGAGCAGAAAAGCCCACCATCTGTGTCTACGAGTTCTCAGTGCCTAGAAGCTCCTCACAGATGGATAGAAGGAAAGTCTGTTTGAAGGTCTAAACAAGCTTCCAAGTCTGCTAGAGGTCTGAGGGGGAGCACGGTTGGTTCTGGACACTGAGAGCCATCCACAAGCATCTGGAGCTCCCTGGCACAACACTCCAACAGCCTTCACAACTTTGGGGCTGGGGGGTGGGGGGAGGGCTACAGTGCTTTGAAAATAAAAAAAAAATTAAGTACAGTTGCACTTCAACTCCCAAATTCCCAAGCATGTGTGTCAAAACAAATTACCAGCTAAGGGCATTTTATAACCCCTATATATGGTCTACAAAGACGCCAATTAAGTTTCTTTTTGTGTGCACATGTGTGGCAGCTGGGTGGGTTGATGATCTGCTTACTCAACACCCTATTCATAAGCGTGGGCCTTGGTGACTGAGATTTAGGCTTGATCTACTGATGAGGGTTCTGATGGCACAATAGGAGTATAGGCGGCAGAGTTAATAGCACACTGAGTTGCCTTTGCTGGTCCAGTGTAGCTGCGCTGTCTACAGTGTCATGCTATATTGGTTTATCACAGCCCACTGTGAATATACAGTGAATTCAAGTTCCCTCTTGTTTGGTCATGTAATGTTGGAAAGAAGATTGAGCTATAAGAAACAAATGAATAATGTTACCTGATGCAGTGTAGTCCCAGTCATAAAAGGATAATACAGAATAATGAATTAAAATCATCATAAATCCAGTGAAGGTTAGAAGATTAGGAGCAACCCACAAGGGTACTATCTGCACAATTTAAAAGAAGAAAAAAAATATATTTGTGAACTGGAATTTCCCTGCCCTATTGACAAAATAGTTACTGTGTCATATAAAAGGTTTTTGTACTATTTATATAGCAGAGATCAAAAAAAGGCTGCAGCACCACAGTGTGGTACTGTGGTGTGCAGCAGAGAGCAGTAGTCTTCAACTGGCTGTGTTCATAGTGTCTGATTCTAGACTCTTTACTTCCTTAAATCCCCCAGGTAGAAAGAAATATATATGCTATTTGCTGCCCTGGTAGCAACAGCAACTAGGGGTAGGTTTTATCAGCTCCAGCTTACAAACTAGTTATGCCTCTTGTTACCATAATTATTTGGTGATCTCCCATTTGTATCATTGCTATCCAATATGTAAAACTGCTCTTGACAATGTTTCAGAAGCTACAGCTGATGCAGAATTCTGAAGCCTACCTTTTAGCATTATTCCCCTGCTCCACACATATATCCTGGTCTCAGTTTCCATCCTACACAGCTTCCCTGGAGGAATGAAAATATGACACTGTGGCAATGAGAAGAGGGTTGTTTCTTTCATAGAAGAAACTTGTCCCTTCCTCCCTTCACATTGTTTCAAATAGCTTGGCAGGGAGGGGAAAAGGGGAATAATAGTGGGATGGGTAGGTAGGAAGAGGGATGAAAGAATCATCCCAAACTTGGCTCCTAAAAATGTATCTGCCTCCTGCATTTACAACCAATTTACATCCCTACTACCCTAGCTTATCTGTCAAGGTCCTAGCTGAACTGTGAAACAGAAGTTTGACAAGGCTATGCACACCTTCAGGGGCTGTTCTCCACATGTAACTTCTGATTTACAGAATACCTGGTGTGAGGCAGGCAGTAGGTGGAAACTTTAGATGTCAGGTAGCACTGAACTGGTACTAAAGGTGAATATTTGTTTCCTTCAGAAACCTTAAAGTGATCACCCCAAATAACACATACAATAATAGCAAAGATAAAACAGTAAACATTTAAGGTATTAGTGACAAACAAGTAAATATACCAACAAAAAGGCTAAGGTTTGATCTGTATGTTTTCAACTTCTATAACCATTTAAGGGTGGTGTGTGTGAATGCACATTCATGCATGTGCGCACATGCGCACACAGTTTCTCTCTGAAAACAACACTACTGTGGCAAAAAGATGCTGGCTCCCTGTTGCAGGCTAACTTCTGCACCTATTACTGTTCTGCAGTGTGGAACTTCAGCCTTTCTGCAGCAGAGACAGTTCTCTTGCATCTCAGCTCTTAACACTTTTTAAGGAAACAAACAACTGGAGGATCTGGTCACTATGGCTATACTGAAATATATATATTAAAACCACATGAATACACAAATGAAACAGGAGACACTTCACATTTTGATTCTATTTCAAAGATTCCCTACTTTACATGTCCCTGAGAGTGAAAGACTTACATTGATACAAGCATACTCGCATCCACCACACAAACAGGGTAAAAGCATGTACATCTGTCATATAACCTTATTATTACAATTACACACATTAGACAAGCTGCCTGTTCCCTGAGCACTTAAGACCTGATAATGGAAGAGAACCTGTATTTCACCATATTATCAACCTGCTTCAACAGCACTATGCAACAGCATAGCTACATGATTTTTAAAAAACAGCACAGAAGTGTAAGACTGTTGCGTTCTGGAACTAGGTAGGTAGTTTCCTGGTCACTCAACCACAAGCTTTGGCAGTCTAGCACGAAATACCTTGCAGCTGAAAATAATGGGGAGAGGGAGTTAATTAGGATCAGAGAAAGTGCTTTTCTTCTGATCCTATTAAATAGCTTCAAAGGGGCCAGAGCCCTTAAAACCTTATAATGTCTTGTGACAGGGGGTTGGACTCGATGGTCTTATAGGCTCCTTCCAACCCTACTATTCTATGAGAGTTTTCTTTATTGTAAACAGTTTATTGTATTTTGCCATTCAAAAACGCCAGCGGAACAGATTCATTGGTGGAACAAGATTTCCTTCTCCTCTCCTTCCACTGCATTTCCCTGCACACCCTCCCAAATCTGCTCTGGAGGAAGAGGCAGATCCTCCTCTCTGTAGCTCCCCGTGTACCCCACCCCCCTGTATTTGCTCTGGAGGGTCATCTCCCTGATCAGATTTGGAGAGACGCACAGGTGGCTGCAGTGGGGAGGAGATGACGGGGAAGTTCCATTCCACCAGTGGTTCCATTTTGCTGGTGGAAGAACATAGTTAGATCTAAGCCCATTTTTGTTTTTACATAGCTATTTAACAACAACAGTTTTTATAGCAACCTGGACTAAGAGGGAATTAGGTTCACATTGAGGATTAGACTCTAATCCTTCCCCCCTTTCTATAAGCTCCTAAAGGCGCACGTGGACCACTTCTGCCTCTTTTTGGTTAACCTGATACTCAACTGCCCTCAACATGTTGTGGCTCCTGGAGGACAATTTTCATTTGCATAACTGCGGACTCCCCCAAGTATGCAGAAAACTCTGCTTTGTCTGTGGGTGGCCCTGTTTCACTGTACTGATAGTGAATTTTATAGTCCTGTGTCTATTGAAAGCTGTGGAGCTGCAAAAGAATCATGGGAGGGGGATAATGGTTAAATCTCACCCTCCTTATGTGGGAGAATTAGTGGGAGGGGGCAATTCCTGAAACAGATCGTCCTTCTGTCTTTAAACATGGATGTTTCAAAACCGCTATTTCAAAAGAAAAGTCTGAATGCATAATGAGTAACATGCATGGAAAACCTGTTAGATATAATTCTGAATCTAAAGACAACTGTATGGCCATACTCATCAGTTGGTAATGTAACAAGCCCATAACAATTGCTTTAAAATTTGCAGTAGCGTAAATAGACAAGGATCCATCTAGTATCATATTTCATATATATGGGATGGTCTCCATATAAGAAAAGCAACTTGTGATAATTTTAAGTGCTTATTTGGTTCCTGGCAGACCTTTAAGCCTAAAAAATTTGAAGCAATTCTGCAGGCTCTTGAGTTTGTGTAACCAAATATATGTAAAACTTATTTTGCAAGTTATTTTCACTCATGTAACGTGCCTGGATGTGGCTAATGAGATGTAGTAAATAGCCTTATTTCTCTTGTGGCAATATTAAAGTTTTTCTCATCAACACTGCATCCTCCCAATACTGTTCTAAAAAAATTAATGGGGTATGAGTGTTTTTACTAGATCAGGATATAAGCATTCCCTTCCATGGTGACTTTTGGTGTATGAATATGCATGCCATTTAAAACAAGCTACTCTTGAAGATCCAATAAAACATTTATTTTCATATATACACATTATAGAGACTATGCTTTACTAAATCTAAGTATTCTGTCCATATATATGAAAAGAGGATGTATACACGAATATGCATTCACATTTTTTGACTATTACTTTCACATTTTCTTCAATACTTCAATAGCATCACACTCTAAGATACACTTATTCGTTATATACTATTACTTCCTTCAATACAGATTTATGTTGAGGGTTGTTAGCTATGGTTGGAGAAAAGCATCAGAGTGTCTCAGCAAAGTGATTTTATTTCTTCAGATTCTTTCGCACATCTGAAGTGGTACTCATATTTTTCTGTGATCATTGTAATGGCTCTTATTTTCATCTTCTTAAAGGAAAAACCTGCTCCCTGGAGTAATACCTGAGTGAGCAGACACAGCTTATTTATCATATGTTGTATGAAAAACAAATTATAGTAGCAATATCTTCAGGCTCTAGAATAAAGAAGATAATGGAAGACAGACAGACATTTTATAATGGATGGAAGAGCAAGACATAATACTGGGAATCTAATATAAAATCCCTGTCTGTACATTCTAAGCATTTTAATGGTTTATATTTAAGTCCCTTTACTTAAGGACGTATTTAACTCAAAACAAAGTTCTGCAGACACATTCAATTCTCCAGGATTGGACAGTAAAAATATAATCTTTCAGCCACATAGGCCCTGTATTACAGGCTGTGACACCAATATACAGCCCCATGCCTACAAACATGATCTCCCAGAGTTGATGATGGCAGAAGCATCCTATGAATCCATGAAACTTAATTTGGTATGGCTGGCAACATTAGACTTGAATACGCAAATGACATAATTTCTAGGCAGAAAATAGCCTGCTGCATTGTGGTTTATGGGCTATCCTGGTACATGTAATTTCCCCATATTTCATTACAATTCATCTTTCTATCTTTATTCTACTCATTTGTCTTGGGTCCTCACTTATTTCTTGACCTATTTGAAATGGCTGTGTTGGTAGAATATTTATATTATGGTTAGCTATCAAAGTAATGTAACTTTAATGGTAATTATTGTTGTTGTTGTTGAGTCGTTCAGTCATGTCCAACTCTTCGTGACACCATGGACTGTAGCACGCCAGGCCTTCCTGTCCTCTGCTCTCTCCCGGAGTGTGCTCAAGTCCATATTCATTGCATCGGTGATGCTATCTAGCCATCTCATCCCCTGCCGTTCCCTTCTCCGTTTGCCTTCAATCTTTCCCAGCATCAGGGTCTTTTCCAGGGAGTTTTCTCTTCGCATTAGGTGGCCAAAATATTGGAGCTTCAGCTTCAGTATCTGTCCTTCCAATGAGCAGTCAGGGTTGATTTCCTTTAGGATGGACTGATTTGACCTCCTTGCAGTCCAGGGGACTTGTAAGAGTCTTCTCCAGCACCGCAGTTCGAAAGCATCAATTCTTAAGCACTCAGCCTTCCTTATAGTCCAGCTCTCACAGCCATACGTTGCTACTGGGAAAACCATAGCTTTGATTATACGGACCTTTGTCGGCAAGGTGATGTCTCTGCTTCTTACTATGCTGTCTAGGTTTGCCATAGCTTTCCTCCCAAGGAGCAAGTGTCTTTTAATTTCATGGCTACAGTCACTGTCTGCGGTGATCTTGGAGCCCAAGAAAATAAAATCTGTCACTGCTTCCATTTCTTCCCCTTCTATATGCCAGGAAGTGATGGGGCCAGATGCTATGATCTTAGTTTTTTTAATGTTGAGTTTCAAACCAGCTTTTGCACTCTCCACTTTCACCCTCGACAAGAGGCTCTTTAGATCCTCTTCGCTTTCTGCCATTAGGGTGGTATCGTCTGCGTGTCTGAGGTTATTGATAATTCTCCCGGCAATCTTAATTCCGACCTGTGATTCATTCAACCCTGTGTTTCTCATGATGTACTCTGCATATAAATTAAATAAGCAGGGCGACAATATACAGCCTTGTCGTACTCCTTTCCCAATTTTGAACTAATCAGTTGTTCCATGTCCGGTTCTTACTGTTGCTTCTTGACCCTTGTACAGGTTTCTCAGGAGACAGGTGAGGTGGTCTGGTACTCCCATCACTTTAAGAATTTGCCACAGTTTGTTGTGATCCACACAATCAAAGGCTTTAGCGTAGTCAATGAAGCAGAAAGAGACGTTTTTCTGGAATTCTCTTGCTTTCTCCATGATCCAGCGAATGTTGGCGATTTGATCTCTAGTTCCTCTGCCTCTTCGAAACAGCTTGTACTTGTATCCCAGCTTGTACTTCCGGTAGTTCTTGGTTCACATACTAGCTGAAGCCCAACTTGTAGGATTTTGAGCATCACCTTGCTGGCATGTGAAATGAGTGCAATTGTATGGTAGTTTGAACACTCTTTGGCATTGCCCTTCTTTGGAATTGGAATGTAAACTGACCTTTTCCAGTTTTGTGGCCACTGTTGAGTGTTCCAAATTTGTTGGCATATTGAGTGCAGCACTTTAACAGCATCATCTTTTAGGATTTTAAATAGCTCAGCTGGAATACTGTCATCTCCGCTAGCTTTGTTGTTAGTAATGCTTCCTAAGGCCCACTTGACTTCACTCTCTAGGATGTCCGGCTCAAGTTCAGTGACCGCACTATCATGGCTATCAGGGACATTCAGATCTTTCCTGTATAGTTCTTCTGTGTAGTCTTTCCACCTCTTCTTAATCTCATCTGCTTCTGTTAGGTCCCTGCCTTCTTTGTCCTTTATCATGCCCGTCTTTGCACAAAACGTTCCCTTGAGATCTCCGATTTTCTTGAAGAGATCTCTAGTCTTTCCCATTCAGTTGTTTTCTTCGATTTCTTGTTAATTTAACAATTATTGTTAATTTAAGAAGGCCTTCTTGTCTCTCCTTGCTATTCTCTGGAACTCTGCATTCAGTTGGGTATATCTTCCCCTTTCTCCCTTGCTTTTCGCTTCCCTTCTTTCCTCAGCTACTTGTAAACCCCTCATCAGACAGCCACTTTGCTTTCTTGCATTTCTTTTTCTTTGCGATGGATTGAGTTGCTGCCTCCTGAACAATGTTACAGACCTCCATCCATAGATCCTCAGGCACTCTGTCTATCAGGTCTAATCCCTTAAATCTATTTGTCACCTCCACTGTATATTCATAAGGGATATGATTTAGGTCATACCTGAATGGTTTAGTGGTTTTCCCTCCGTTCTTCAATTTAAGCCGAAATTTTGCAAGAAGCAGCTCATGATCTGAGCCACAGTCAGCTCCAGGTCTTGTTTTGACTGACTGTATAGAGCTTCTCCATCTTTGGCTGCAAAGGACATAATCAGTCTGGTTTCGATATTGACCATCTGGTGATGTCCATGTGTACAGTTGCCTCTTGTGCTGTTGGAAAAGAGTGTTTGCTATGATCAGTGTGTTCCCTTGGCAAAACTCTATTAGCCTTTGTCCTGCTTCATTTTGTACACCAAGGCCATGCTTGCCTGTTATCCCGGTGATTTCTTGACTTCCTACTTTAGCATTCCAATCCCCTATGATGAAGAGGACATCTTTTTTTGGTGTTAGTTCTAGAAGGTGTTGTAGGTCTTCATAGAACCGATCAACCTCAGCTTCTTCGGCATCAGTGGTTGGGGCATAGACTTGAATTATTGTGATGTTGAATGGTTTGCCTTGGATTCGTACTGAGATCATTCTATTGTTTTTGAGATTGTACCCCAGTACGGCTTTTCCCACCCTTTTGTTGACTATGAGTGTGACTCCATTTCTTCTACGGGATTCTTGCCCACGGTAGTAGATATAATGGTCACCTGAATTAAATTTGCCCATGCCTGTCCATTTTAGTTCGCTGATTCCTAAGATGTCGATGTTCAATCTTGCCATCTTATGTTTGACCACCTCCAGCTTACCTTGATTCATTGATCTGACATTCCAGGTTCCTAAACAATACTGTTCTTTACAGCATCGGACTTTCTTTTCACCACCAGACACATCCACAGCTGAGTGTCCTTTCGGCTTTGGCCCAGCCGCTTCACTCTTTCTGGCGCTACTTGGAAATTCCCTCTGCTCTTCCGCAGTAGTATATTGGACACCTTCCGACCTGAGGGGCTCATCTTCCAGCGTCATATCTTTTAGCCTTGTGATACATTCCATGGGGTTTTCTTGTCAAGAATACTGGCGTGGGTTGCCATTTCCTTCTCCGGTGGACCACATTTTGTCAGAACTCTCCACCATGACCTGTCCGTCTTGGGTGGCCCTGCACGGCATTGCTTATGGCTTCACTGAGTTACGCAAGCCCCTTCGCCACAACAAGGCAGTGATCCATGAAGGGGAATGGTAATTATAGTGAGCTTTAAATATATTCATTTCTATACATTAGGTGCTACTACATAGCCAATACACCCAACTGAAAACACAAGATACCATGAAATCCTATTTAAAATATGATTTAGTTATCCTCATATGAAGACTCTTACCTTTATTATTCTATCCCATAATGGCTGCATAACATAAATGGATAAAGGATTTGTGTCCACAGCACAGTACTGCAAGCAAAACAAATAAACATACATCAAATCAGAACATTTAAAATGTTTTTCTTTCACAAAGTGTAGAGAGCAATCTAAAAAAGCAACTACATTTCATTTCTATGATTATTCACCATAATAGCTTCTGTTTTATTTTTATTTACATGGTGGCAACCTGATTGAATGACAATATAAAATTCTTCTGAAAAATATATGGCCTTACATTTATTTTTAAAATGGTTGTACATGTTCCTTATACAGTACTAGTAACAGTAGATTATTATACAACGACAGGCCAAATCATTTTCCCAAATCTATACATACAGAAGAGCACACACTTTTCACACTCAAAAACAATAAAAACACATCCACACATTAAGAATAATTCAGTATCACCATCACAGATTGGTTATTACTTCATAATTTATTAGTTACACATTTTTAATACATCTTCACAGTCTCAATTAAACATTTCTCAACTTTTTTTCTATTATGTTTTTGTTCCTCTTCACCAACAGATAACAGGCTTTTTTTGGGAACATCCAGGGATACTAAGATAAATAAATAAATATAAATAAGAGATAAATAAGAGCAGCAATAACTCTTCCCCTTATACTATCATCAAGTTGGCAGGAAAATAAACAACAAAGCAGATCTTCAACTATACCCACCCCACTTAGAGGTTTAATTATATTAAGTGGTATCTAAGTATAAATAAATAAACAGACAGTGTCTACATTCATATAGTATTGCAAAAAATGTGGGATCAAACATAGCTCCCAAGCAACTCTCATCCATTTTTATCCAGTTTTAATGTATTTATCACATTTGTATCCCACTCCATAGAGTTATCCATAGAATTAATCTACGTAGACAAGAGAAGCTAAGATATAACAAATTTCCTAACGGCACAATTCTATGCATGTTCATACAGAGAAAAAGCCCACAACTCCCAGCATGCCCCAGCCAGCATGGCTGGCTTGGGGTATGCTGGGAGTCACAGGCATTCTTTCTGTCTAAACAAGCATAGAATTGCACCCGAATTCAATCCAGTGAGCTTCATGACTGAGTGAAGATCTGAACCAGAGTCTAGAGCCAAAATCAAACACTCTCTTCACTATAAGCAATACTTCTATAACTAGTGCATATTCAGTTTTCCCAGTACCTTTACAAACACTTTTCTAATACTATACATTGTTATATGAATGACTTGTTTCCCAAGTGTTAATTGATATCCTTTAATATTGGGGTGGGCAGATTAAAAGCTTGCAGGATCTACATTGTTTTTTATTGGAGTCAGGTGAAAAATAGTTGGAAGTCATATCCTTGGAATTATGAAGAAACATGGTCCCTTTTTCTTTTCATTACGAGAACTGAGTTCACGTTCTCATATACAAAAATCGACTCCTGGTTTTCTTTTTTTTAACAGCCTAATTTATTAGTATTACCTTATTGTTATTACCACTGTTAAAGTAATGGGAGTTAGAAACCCTTACTGATCTGCTGCAAATCACCTAGAGATCTACCCGTAGAGCCTGACCTACCTTCTATCCACCCCTGCTTTGATATATTTTCATCATTAACATATAGTCTGGGTCTGAATGATCACGGGGAGCGGGGAGAAGAAGCCATTGTGGGTTGGTGTGTCATGTGAACCTGCCGCATGGTGCGGCGGCTTCGTACTCATCCTACAACCCATGACATGCTATAGCGATTGTAGGGTGGTTATGAAGCCACCCCCACCGTATGCTGGGTTTGCACAACACACCAACCTGTGCTGCAGCGGGGGTAATTATGTAAACAACAGGCATGCGCGTGGCATGCATGGGGGTGGGGAGAAACCATGATGGCTTCTTTTCCCCTGCGATCGTCCAAACACCCCCATAGAAAGCTACCATCTGAAATTTGGACATAACACTAATATTGCTCTTTTTAAAACTTCCAAGTGAAATAGATCATCTCTAGGTAAATCAGTGAATAATGTTAAGATGCTATTTATTTGTTGTGTTCAGTCGTTAAGTCGTGTCCGACTCTTCATGACCCCATGGACCATAGCACGCCAGGCCTTCCTGTCCTCCACTCTCTCCTGGAGTGTGCTCAGGTTCATATTCACTGCATCGGTGATGCTATCTAGCCATCTCATCCTCTGCTGTCCCCTTCTCCTTTTGCCTTCAATCTTTCACAGCATCAGGGTCTTTTCCAGTGAGTTTTCTCTTCACATTAGGTGGCCAAAATATTTGAGCTGTGTCGAAATATTTCTAACTGTGGTGCTGCAGAAGACTCTTACGAGTCCCCTGGACTGCAAGGAGATCAAATCAGTCAATCCTACAGGAAATCAACCCTGACTGCTCATTGGAAGGACAGATACTGAAGCTGAGGCTCAAATATTTTGGCTATTTATTTACCAAGAGAAAACAAGGCTCCTTTTCAGGTCTACAGCAACATACTGACATAGGTATGATTCTCAATTGCACTCTTATTTAATTGCAGTCCAAACCAACTTTGTCAGTCATTTAGGATACTTAACCCTGGGTCAACCGCTAGAGTCAAATGTATTTCCCAGCACTGAAAAAGAATCATAAAATATTTGTGTACGTCTTCTACAACTCTATTTCTCAATGATGTTGAGGTTTGAATTGCAATATGAAGTACATGTTCTTACAGCTTTTGTGATTAATTCTACCCCTATTTGACTAATAAAACTGAAAAACCATCCACACAAAGTGCCAGGAGTCAAAGTGATGCCACAAAAGGCTGTTTAATTTTTTGGTTACTTTTTATGACTATATATGTTTAGATCAGAGATTGTTTCTCAATTTCTTATAAGAAAGGAGCATAAAGGGTAAAAATACAATAAGTTGTTTATTTTCATAACAGATAAATTAGGGTGCAATCCTATGCATGTTTAGACAGAAAGAAGTCTGCAACTTCCAATATTCACCAACCAGCCATGCCTTTTTCTTTCTAAACATGCATAGGATTGTGTCTTTACTAACTTTTCTTAATATCTCCCCAAACAGTTTTAAGGATTAGTAGCATGCCACAGATTTACAAAACCCATTTACAAACCTGAATTTTTAAAACATTTTTTTACAAAATGCTTTTTTCCCATTTTTTGTCCTCCTCTGAGGACGATGAAGGAGCAGTGGTAGCAGCTATTCTAGCACATTTGGATGCACCTGAAAAGCCCAAGGGCCCCAAGCCCAACAACATCCTATCCTGGACAAGCAGTCCCACCCTGTGCCCTATGACTAAGCCAGTAAAGAAAACCCAGATAGTGGTTAAGGCCAATGCTTTGTCTGCCCTCCTAGCTTGTTTGGAAGCACTGGAGAGGCTGAACACGGACAACTGTAGATGCCACCTGCATCCGTGGGGAAGACGGTTGAGCCAACACCGCAGCCAACAGCGGGAGCCAACCTGGCATATACACTGTCAGGTGAGTATAGCGTACCTATACGCATGGCGAGAGGTTGGGCCACTTTTACAGGCCCCTGGGGCTCATGGGGTACACCCAGCCTGGCATAGCAGAGGGCACTGGTGCAGGTTCAGATGGAAAAGCAGGCTGTAAGCCACAGGCGGCCTCACTGATGGATCAAGTGTGCCTTGGAGCAAATTAATATATGTCAGCCTGTCAATCTATGTGCAACAACTTTGCCAGATGGACCTCTTTAGCCCTGCCTTCCCACTTTATGGAGGCAGGACCTTATCTGATGTCAAATGACCTCCTAAGAATGAGGGCAAAATTGTGCCTAAAGGAGGAATTGATACAGATGATGTATTACCTCTCCCCACCTGCATTTATGTGCTGTGCATCTCATATAAACTATCTGATAAACTGAGGTGTAGGTGGTGTTTATGTGCAATTGCTTTCTATATTCTGTTAGTGTATAGATGGCTAAAAAGATATTTCAGAGCTTTGTGGATCAAAATTTAATTCTTCACTTCATAGCAGTGTATTTACATCACAATGTGCAAGCAGATACAGTACTTACAAGTGAGAGGGAAACTTCTCTCCTTCTCACAGGCTACTCCATCTGCTTCAGGATGGAGTTAAATCACTGTGTTAAATACATGAGCAGATCCATTATAAAGTGCTGGGTTGTTTTGTGTTTTTTAAAACATTCTTCAAAGCTAAGAACATAGTGCTTAGTCTTTAGAGGAACTTTGAGGTCATGTCTGCAGTTATAGCACAATTTAAAAATATATATAGCCTGCTAGTGGGGGTCACAAGACTAGTTCTTCTCTGTAGCACAGTATTTATGATGTACAGTGTGGAGCAAGACCAAAGTAGCTAACCTGAATGTCTGCTTGCTTGCCTGCCTGCCTCTATGTCAATCCAAGCAGAGAAGAAAAATATATTGGTCAGGGAGACTTGTGGGATCCCCATAATATTTGTTCAGCATGATATTGCCTGCAAATCCATTTGCTTGTCCTGTTCTGCTTCTTGAAAACAGGAGAATGTATAAAATCAATACTTTTATATAGAAATATAAAGGTGTGTTGCTATTGTGTCTATGCTACTGTATACTTCAGTGTATGATTCCATACTGTATTAATGTGAACATTAGCTGCAACAACTGATCGATTTACTTTGTTCAAGCTGCTAACTACGAAGCAAGACAACTTTGAAAACAGTGTACGTTTTTTAACTTGTGCATATATTAGCCATGTAGGGCCTCTGGCAAAATGACATATTCAATTAGTCTATAGTGCATATGCTATGAAAAAGTGAGACCACTGTACCACACACAAACCTAGAAATGCAGTGAAAATGAGAGAGATGATTACAAGGTCAGACCATCAGATCTAATCCCTAACAGAAATTAGTACCAGATTCTACAAAACATGTGTATAACACTACAGGGAGATACAGTAGCTGATTATTGCTTCCAACATACTAATATTTCAATAGAATGCATGGCATGAATATGTAACCCCATCCCTAGATAGTTGTGATTACACAAGTATGCAGCTCCCCCAAACACCCAAGGAGCAAGCGTGTTCAGTTTCAACAGTTTGATTCCTCCTGGTGTAAGCAGACTACACAAAAATTCATGAACTATGAATGATGCAGTAAATATATTTTATTACTAATTTTAAAAGCATGACAAATAATGTATTATTATTGTTCACAATGAGGCTGCACATCCACTCTGGACGTAGCTGGTAAGTCCATAAACATTAAACTCAAAACAATGTATTATGATAGCACAACATGCCCCTAATATGTTACAGCTCTCTGCATGTATAGCAGCATATGGAGACATCACTTGGTCCAGATGCATGTAGTTTGTGCTATTATTGTTGATTTTCACATTCTAGTTAGGCCCTGATGATCTTGTGAGGTACTCCTGTTGCTCTCCTCTAACTGGAGTCAGACTTTTTTTCAAGGCTCTGCAGCTGAGGCAGTGTAGAACATTAAAGTTCCCTCAGTTTCTCACTTCCTGGTAAAGTGTGGTTTTGCACCATCTATTTCCCCCTCTAGGGGCAGGAGACCCATTAAGATAGTCTACTGTTGGAAACTTACGGAATCCAATGGATTCCTGAATGCTCTGGGGGATTTTCCAGCACAGGTGATCCTGTTGAGGCCCGAATCTTGCTATGGAATGGCAAGATGCGACAGGCCATCAACACGATTGGTCCTGAGTGCTCTCTCTGATGATGTGGAGCTCAGGTTGCTCCCTGGCTCTCTGGAGAGTTGAGAGCAATGAAACAGGCTGGATGATAGCTAGAACACCAATGGCATAAAACTCCATATGAGACTGTCCGAAAGTGCATAATCACACCTACTATATGGCAGTCAGGGTTGCAAAGAAGGCTTACTTTGTTGCCTCCATTGTGTCCTCAAGTAGGCATCCAGTAGAGCTTTTCTAGGTGGTACAGAGATTATTAGCATCTGCCCCAGTAAATGTGATGCTGCTGCCCTTGGAGGCCTGCTGTGACAATTTTGCAAGGCATTTTGAGGACAAAATTTCTTGCCTTCATAATGATCTTAATGGTGCTGTTGTAACAGGTCCAAATGAGGTGTCCAATACACAATCTAGTTTTGTGGGATCAGTTTCAACTCCTGCGGCCTGAGGATGTGGACAAGACACTTGTAACAGTTTGACCTGTCACAGGTCTTCTTGACCATTGCCCATCATGGCTGATTTCAGCAAGCCAAGAGGGTTTGACTGGATGGGTCAAGGGAATGGTGAACACATCATTGTGTGAGGAGTTAGTCCCTGCTGTCATTAAGGAGGCACTGGTACAACCACTCCTGGAAAAGAAAAGAAAAAACCTCCCTGGACCCAAAGGTTTATCATTACTAGTGTTGTAATATGCGCTTTGTGGGGTTGCCCCTATGGCTGTTTCAGAAACTGTAGTTCCAGTTCAGAATGCAGCAGCTAGGTTATTTCCTGGAGTACATTATTGTGCAGATATTGACCCTGTTCAGATGCACATTGGGGCAGGGTGGTTAGGCTAACCACTCTGAGAGCCCCTGCTACACATGCAGCTAACCATGGCCCTCAGCGTGGCTAGCTTAACCACTCTCTAACCACCCTCCCTCCTGCAGTCCTCCAACCTCTCCGTCACATATCCCAGCAGCCTCAGTAGCTCATGTGGCCATTACAGGAGCGGGGCTACCAATGGCTGTTGGTGGTCATTTTCTTCCTTCTTTCTGATTCCATTACAAAAATAAGCAGAAAATAAATAAAAACGCTGAAAAAATGTACAAAAATTGCCATATTGCTAAAATGCACATTTGTGAAAAATTGCTATAGCAATTTTGTGCACATGCACATTTTAGCAATATACAGGGATAATGCGCATTTTAGTGATATATGGGGATAATGCGCATTTTAGCAATATACAGTGATTTTGTGTAAATATGTATATGCGCAAATAGTCACTCATGGAAGTTTGCGGGTCCTTTACACATCGTTGTCACCCTCCCGGGTGTCTACCATGCTTTATGACCTTTATTACATTTTTTTTAAGATCAAGAAAAGTCTGGCATTTTCTCCAGAACCGGGATATCGGCAGCGTGTACTTCTGGAATAGTGCTAAACCAGTGCCTTCTAGTGGCTGTATAATGAAACCTATAGAACGTGCCCCCCTAAAAAGCAAGGGGAAGCATGTGTGTAAAAAAGCCAATCTTGATCCTGCAAAGAATCCAGAAGCAGAAGCCCCGGTAAAGCTGCGGGATAAAAGCATGGTGTGCAGAAGCTCTTTGAGTCTCTAGGCACAAAGAACATCAGTAAGTCCATAGCAGAGAATGCAGGTACAAAATCAGTCTTTAAAAAATCAGCCAGGGACAGAGACACGGAAAGGCAGAAGGAAAGACAGGAGGACACAAACAGAAAGGCGGGTATAAGTGGGCACAGCAGGAGAAAGACAGAGGGGAATGGGTGCATAGACTCACAAAGGCAGGACACTCTCAAGGAATTCACTACAAAACTGGTCCATGCAGATTTACTTCCCACCATCGAATGAAAGTCCCACTGCTACCCCTGCTGTGCTAGCATCTAGCAGCAAGGCAAACCCAAAAACCTCAGACCATGCTACCTGTTGCAAAGTTAAAGAGAAACCAGTGTACAAGTTTTCCCTTTGCAGATATTTCCCAATGCAACAAATGGCACAAAAGTCTGAAAGGCCTGGAACCCCCCCCCCCCCCCAACAATATTGAGTTGGCAACACTAATTCTGGTTATATTTGGGACTGGGAAGGCAAGTTGCAGATACACTTAGAAGTACAAAGAATAAGAGTATTCAGACACAAAGGCTGTTTTATCTTTTGTATGGATGTATCATTTTTGACTTGTTAGGTATGGCTCTATGGGGGCTCTATGGAGCCTCAAGATTCAAAGCTAGTAAAGGTGCAATCCTATGCAAGTTTAGACTGAAAAAAGGCTGGGACATGCTGTGAGCTGTAGGCCTTTTTTCTGTCTAAGCTTCCATAGGATTGCACTGTAAGCCTCTCAGCTGTTTGGGAGCAACAGTGACAGAGGGCTATTGCCCTCAGACCCTGTTTGTGAACTCCCCAGAGGCATCTGTTTGGCCACTGTGGAAATCAGAATGCTCAGTTAGATAGATACCTAATTTGATCCAGCAGGACTGCAGGCAAGCAATATCTAACAGTTTTAGACAGTGTAAAAAATAATAAATTATAATAATATTCATCGACTATTAAAAAAAACTATATAACTATACTATAAACTAAACTATAACAAAATGAATAATATTCATCGACCTAATAAAAAAACTTACCTGGATGGAATTTAGAAATGTTATTGGTATAATTCTGGCCGTGCATCCATTTGCTGAATCTCTCTTGGTGGCAGGAGCTCTCATATAGAAAATAATTTCAAAAACACAAAGAAAGAAACTGCCTGGCCTAAATGACTTAAAGAAAATAAATACTCTATAGAGAGAGTCACTATTTTAGCTGTTAATTATGCATGAAATGACGCTAGAACAACAACATAAAATGAGATATTTACTTCAAGGACAACTCTATAAATTATGCAGGAATAAAGTGATCTCAGCCACAGAAGCAGACAAAACATGTTATTTAATATCTTTTTTTAAAAAAGGAATACATGTTCTTTAATTGTCCTTTTAAAACTAAGCCAAAAAAACATTCCTCCCATTTCTGTGGCTTCCTGCTACTGATAGCTATTTAAAACAAAACCAAGGTGATGACTCTTCATTTTTATTTTCAACTGAAATCTAATACTTCACTTTTCTTATAGGAATCAAACTTTGATTAGATAACATATTATATGCTTTGAAATTGTATTTATGAGAGACAATATGAGATGTTCGCCCGGTAGAAACTGTATCAGATTCATTGTACTGTAAGCCACCCTACCTTTTTGGAAAGGCAGAATAAAAACTGTTTAAATAAATAGACAAAAAATTGACAATTATCTTCCAAATAGTGTCCTTATCACATATGCAGAATCACTGTTCCGGCTGTACCTATCCCTTGTCACTGCAATAGAGGAAATACACACGCACACACACACCTTAGCTATTTCATACTGAACTGATAAACTCTGCCTGACTTAAAATTATGCATTCTGAAAATATATGGTTTCAGAGGAGGTAGAGAGGATTAATTTAATACAGCTCTGTATAAGAATGAAATGTTGTTGCCATGTTAGTCCCAGAAAACAAGAGTTACAAAAATAAGTAAAATGTTCAACTGAAGCCCATGTGAGAGGTGGGGATACTGTTCAAAGCTGGCTGTCACATCTCTATGGCAACCAAAAAGTGGAGAACTTTAATTTCCGTGCAGTCTTTACCACACCAATTACAAAACGCCATTGGTTTCAACAGAGCCAGATTGTACCTATTGGACCCAATCCAGATAAAGTTAATCACATGGTTTAAGTCTATTGAAATCAGTGGGATTTAATTAGTTGTAAGCTCTATAGTACTTAAGCATGACACATTTTATGGTTCTGTATTGTCTGCTCACTATATACATTACAACTCTTACAAAAAAAAAACACAAATTGGACTTTCTAACTTGCAGTATGAGGCAAGCACTCACAAGTCCCTAACTTTTCCAATCTTTGAAAATTATATAGCTAACAATGCAATCCTATGCATGTTTACTCAAAAGTAAGCCCCATTGAATTCAGGGTAAAGCTTCACATTTTCTTTGTAGTAAGTTCCTCTAATGAAGACTTACTTCCAAGTAAACATGCGCAGGATTGGACTGGAATTAACGACCTGGCAATTTGATGGGCAGGGAGGGGGTGGGAGGTTTACAGTGCAATCCTATGTGCGTCTGCTCAGAAGAAAGCCCCACTGAGTTCAATGCAATGTACTCCCAGGTAAGTATGCAGCCTTAGGCTCAAATCCTGCATACACTTATTGGCAAGTAAGTTTAATTGAAGTTAGTGAAACTTATTTCTGAATAAACTTTTAGATATTTTATTAAAATATTTCTAACCCACCCTATATCAATAGATCTCATGCACTGGAATGCACTGCACGGGAGGCAGGGACATCTTCCTTCTTCCATTCCTGGTTGCTCCAGATCCTCCCATCCCCCTGGATCCAACTCCTTCCCTGCTCACTAGCTGCCTGTGCCAGTGTCAGAGTCAGAGCCCTCCAAGGCAACAAGTTATACATTTTAGACAATCAGCCTTTCCTACTCCCAACATTATATTGTTATAAGATTGGGAGTCTGGACAGAAGAGGACTAATACAGCCAGAAGTACTGCTGGAGACTCCCTTAATTTTGTTTATTTATTTGATTGTACTCTACCTTTCCACTAAGAACATGGCACTCAAGGTGGCTAATAGTACTGGCAAAGCCGTCAAGCACATTTTTTGTTAGGGAAACTACAGGTGATGTGTCTCTAAGGGAGCGAAGAGTTAGATGATTGCTTCTTGATATACATAAATGGCCTGAGAAAGTTAAGAGATGGTTGGAGAAGATGACACATAGATCTGGTTAATGTGAACATCATTGCTTCTCAGCAGCCGGAGCGGGGATGACTCAAGCATTAACCCCTTCATCCCCCTCACTGTCACTGTCACCTCGAGGTGGTTCTCCCACTCTGGTGTCCCTAGCAAATATGCTGCCTTCAGGGATGTTTTTGACATGAAGGAGGCTGACCAGTTCCTCCCCGCCTCGACCCTAAGATTGTGCCATTCATTTGATCCCAGGAGCTCCCATCCCCGCCAGGCGGCTGTACTCCATGTTGGAGCTGGAACTTTGAGCTCTGCAAGAGTTTTTGGACACCAATTTGAAGCAAGCTTTCATTCGTCCTTCTACCTCCCCTGCAGGCACCCCAACACTGTTCGTAAAAAATAAAAATAAAAATCCAGGAAGCTCTGTCGGGTGCACAATTACAGAAAGTTAAATTCCATTACCATACGCAACAAATATCTGCTCCCTCTATTCCCTGAGATGTTAGAGAACCTGAGACAAGCCAAGATTTTCACCCAATTGGACTTGTGCGGCACTATAATCTCATATGCATCCAGGAGGGGGTGAAATGGAAGACAGTGTTCCGTTGCAAGTACAGAGCCTATGAATATTTGGTCATGGCCTTCGAATTAGCGAATGCTCCATCTGGACCTTTCCAAATTACGGCCCGATCAACCCTGTCGCTTTTAGACTCGCCCTCCCTGAAGATTCACCCTGTGTTTCATCGCTCCTTGCTTTCCCCTGTGATCTCTGGACAACCTCATCGCTCTGACTCTGCACCCCCCACCTCCCATTTTGGTGGGGGGAGAGGAAGAGCTTGAAGTCGCTGCCATCGTAGACTCGCGCCTTTTTTGGGGGTGGCTGCAATATCTGGTGGACTGGGAGGGTAATGGACCAGAAAATCGTTCCTGGGAACCAGCAGAATGTTTGCATGACCCATTGCTGGTCTGCAGGTTCCACCAACGCTACTCCCACAAGCCAGGGCCTTCATGGGGAAAGTGGTGGGGGAGGAACTGTGGGAGCGGGGATGATGTCAGGAATGAATCTGAGTGTGTGGAGATGGCTGACAGCTCAGATTCAGAATGGGAACAGCCAGAAGAGAGGGAGGCAACCTCCCCAGTGAGCCCAGATACAGAGAGACTTTCTTCCAGGACCTTGACACACAGATGGTACAGGTTGAACAGCTCCCTCATCCCTCTCCCATGAGAATGCAAGTTGAGGAGGGGGGGGGCAAGGGCATGACTTGAGGGACATGAGAGTTTGTCTCCGGGCGAAGTGGGAAAAGTTAGGGGCAGAGCTAAGACGCTCCACCAGGTTGACCACTCATGATAGCTAATGTAGGAGGGAACCGCCCTAAGGGAGGGGCATCCCTGTGGAGCTAGTCTGGCCATGAAACTTCTTGCCCAGACTGCTGGCAACTTTTCTAACTTCCACTTCATATCTTATATTGATATTCATAGATGTGTGGATTAGCTGGTTCATTGCAGTCTGAGAGTTTCCTAGAATTTACATTTGTAACGAAGCTAGTCATTAACCAATAAAGTAGTGTTAGCCTAGAGCTTTGTTTCCTGGAGTGTGTTGATTGTGAAGGAAGAGGACAGAGGAATGTGACACACAGGACACAACAGCCCAATGTGGCCTAATTTACCTATGTGGCTGTTGTGTTGTGCTGGGTGCCTGGTTTGCTGTGGCTTGTCATGTCATGTGAACCCAGGCAGCAGGGGTTGCTTGAGGGTTAGACAATCCTCAAATAACCCATGGCTTGTTTTAGGGTTATTTGAGGGTTGTCTAAACTTCAAGCAATCCCTGCCACCTGGGTTTCCATGACATGACAAGCTACAGCAAGCCAGACACCCACAGGCTCCATGCAAAACACAGCAATCCCCACAGGTAAATTAACCCGCAGTGGACTGTTGTGATATGTGAACAGGCTTGTTCTGACCCAGTTCGCACAATCAGAACAAGCCACTGTGGCTTGTTTAAATCGGCAGCAGGTGCTGGGTGCCATCATCCTAATTACCCACCAGGGCACAGCTTGTCATGTCGTCTGAACCTAGGTGGCATGGCTTGTTGTTGGGTTATTTGAGGATTGTTTCCCCCTCAATCAACCCATGCCACCTGGGTTTGGATGACATGACAAGCCACGCCTGGGTGGGTAATTAGGCTACTAGTGCATAGCACGTGCCGCTGATTTAAACAAGCCACTGTGGTGTATCTGAGCATACAAATCGGCCCACTGATTCCCCCTTTTGGGCAAGGGGAAAGCTAGCTGTGAGTGAAGACTGCTGTTTTCAAGTTGGATAAAGACTAAGCGTGATAGAGAGAGCCAAGTTTGGGCTCTTCAAGCTAACAGCATTTGGGGATACTGGCTCTCTCTTCCTCTCTGGAGATCTGATGTCTATTAGAGTGCTTAAGCTGTGCCTCCACCTATGCTCCACTTGTGTATTTGTAAATAAACTCAAATATTACAAGATCCCCTTCCAAAGGTAGCCAACCTGCATAAGGACAGCATGCCTGGAACTTCTCACCAGTTGGAGAAGTGGGGTGAGCATAACAATATATTCACTATTCAAATGGAGAATACTACAAGTCTTTTCAATAAAATTATGAAGCTGAACATATTGAAACAAATGAGGACAATTATTCTGCAGTGTCTTCTGACTGTTATCAATTTTTTGCAAACATTTCCAAATTGCACCTATAAGCTTAAAAGAAGCCATGAGACATGGTAATAGCTTAAATTACCAGAAGACTCAGAACAAACATGATTGAACACAGGTAAGAATCCACTTGCGATCTCATTCTGTGGCAGTGATGGTGGCAAAGAAATCCTACTTCTCCGCCACCATTGCATCTGCTCAGTGTTGTCCAGTGGAGCTCTTTAATGTGGTTAAAGGCCTCTTGGTTGTAGGCCTTGAAACACAAGAACTCAAACCCTCAAAGGCCTGCTGTGAACAATTTGCCAGACACTTTGCAGATAAAATTGCTCGTATTTGCGCTGACTTGGATGACATTGTTTTGACAGAGTCTGATATGGATGGGGCTGGTGCACCATCTAGTCATGTTATGGATACCTTTCAGCTTGTGCTCCCTGAGGATGCGAACAAACTGCTTGGAGGCCTGAGGCCTGCTATTTGACCTTTAGATCCTTGCCCATCCTGGCTTGTGAAATCTGCCAGAGCTGGGCTGGATATCCGGACCTCAGAGGTGGTAAATGCCTCCTTGAGGGATGGAGAGGTCTCCGCAGCTTTGAAAGAAGCTGTGGTGAGGCCCTTGCTGAAGAAACCAAATTTTGATCCTATGGATCCAGATAATTACCACCCTGGGTCAAAGTTGCCATTTTTGGGCAAGGTGCTGGAGCGTGTGGTGGCCTCACAACTCCAAGCTGTTTTGGATGAAACTGATTATTTAGATCCATTCCAATCAGGCTTCAGGCCTGGTTATGGGATGGAAACAGCCGTGGTCGCCCTGGTTAATGACTTATGCCAGGGAATAGATGGGGGAATGCAACCCTGTTGGTTCTTCTGGACCTCTCAGCAGCTTTCGATACCATTGACTATGGTATCCTTCTGGATCGTTTATCTGGATTGGGCTTGGGAGGCACAGTTTTAAAGTGGTTCCGGTCCTTTCTGGAGGAGCGGTCTCAGATGGTGGTGCTGGGGGACTTCTGTTCCACCCCATGCCCATTAGCCTGTAGGGTGCCACAAGATTCTAACTTGTCCCCCATGCTTCTTAACATCTACATGAAACCGCTGGGGGAGCTCATCAGGAAGTCTGGGCTGAAATGTCATCAGTGTGTGGATGATACTCAGCTCTACCTCTCGTTTCCATCTGCACATCCCAGGGAGGCTGTGAAACTCTTGAACCAGTGTCTGGAGACTGTTTTGGGATAGTGAGGGTGAACAAGCTGAAACGTAATCCAGACAAGGTGGAGGTACTGTGGGTTGGAAAACCAGCTACTTCGGATGGAGGTTTACAGCTGGTCTTAGATGGGGTTGCACTCCCCCTCACAGACCAAGTGTGCAGTCTGGGAGTCCTCCTGGGTTCTGAGTTCTGGGGAAGCTCAGGTGGCTGCAGTGTCCAGGAGTGTTTTTTATCAGCTTAGGCTGGTACGCCAACTGAGGCCCTATCTGGAGAGGATGGACCTTGCCTGAGTTATCCACACACCAGTAATGTCCAGGCTGGACTACTGTAATGCGCTATACATGGGGCTGCCTTTGAAGATGGTTCAGAAACTCCAGCTTGTGCAGAATGCAGCTGCCCAAGTACTGGTGGGGGCGAGGCAATTCAAACATATAATGCCAATACTGTGCCTGCTGCACTGGTTACCAGTGTGTTTCTGAGCCCAATTCAAAGTGCTGGTTTTGACCTTTAAAGCTTTAAACAGTCTGGGACCAAGTTACTTGAAGGACCTCCTACCCCCATATCAGCTTGCCCGTACTTTAAGATCAGAAAGAGAGGCCCTTCTCATTTGCCCACCCATGAGAGCAGTCAGGTGGGTGAACACATGTGAGAGGGCCTTCTCTGCAGTAGCCCCACATCTTTGGAACAAGCTGCCATCGGAGGTCCGCCATGCTCCATCATTGCAGACTTTTAAGAAGGCCTTGAAAACATATTATTTTACCTTGGCCTTCTCTTGATATGACTGCTATTGTTGCTGCTGTTAACATCATTGTAGGTTTTATTGTTGGCTTTTATTGTTTTTATATTTTTATCACTTTTAATATTTTAATTGCTTTTATGTATTTTATTGTTGTAAGCCGCCTTGGGAGGGCTTTTGCCCTGAAAGGTAGCCAAGAAATATTTTATATAAATACATCAATAAATAAAATGTAGTACCTCATATAAGTAATGGGTGCTGCCATTTTGACAGGAGCCCTTCCTCATAGAAACATGCACTGGATTTCATTAAAAAAAAAAATTAAGAGCCAAAAGTTTATGTCTGACAAAGCAGTGGTTAGGCAAGATTCTCAGGTTAGTTACTAACCTGAGAATCTTGCCTAACTACTGCTTTGTCAACACATGCACAGGCTGATGAACATTTATTTTAATTCCTACACTTTTGCCAGTAGTTTATTCTCAACAGTTTATACCACGCTCACAACTGCTTTGTCCCAAGTATGAAGTATGTCCCAAGTACACACACACACACACACACACACTGGACTGCAAAATATAAAATAGCAAGTAGTATGCTAGATCTCAGTGCAGCTCGAAACTACACGTCTTTTCTTAGAAGTAAGCGCCACTTTGTTCAAAGGGGTTAGTTTCAATGTGTGTACAGTACTGCAGCTTCCAAATTCAATATGCTGCATCCTTAGCACTAGAAAGAATAGCTAATGATGAAAACAATATAGATGCAAAGGCACAATCTGTTAGGCGGAAGATGCATACAAAAACCTCTGGTTAACAGTAGAGACAAGCTTGATTGAATACAAGAGGTGAGCAACCTGTTCAAAGTCCATTCGCATTTGCTGGATTTGCGGGACTTCTGTTTACACAGGCCAGATTTCTACGGACTTCCATGTGATTACTATCTATTCTGGCTCTTTACCGCTTGGAAAAGAGAAAGTACACTTCAGCCACTTTCCCTAAACAGCGAAAGCTGCTGCTCCTACCACGGGCGCCCTGAAT
This sequence comes from Heloderma suspectum, assembly GCF_057233095.1. Classification (NCBI taxonomy): domain Eukaryota; kingdom Metazoa; phylum Chordata; class Lepidosauria; order Squamata; family Helodermatidae; genus Heloderma; species Heloderma suspectum. The sequence goes on along the minus strand of NC_139461.1, from coordinate 71,161,954 downwards.
TTCCCAAACTATGTGAATGAAACCAACCAAGCCCCTCTTCCTTCCATCACAGGGGTCGGGGGAATCGCTGAGCCAGCAGCGCAGTACCGGATTTGCAAGCTGCCAGTCACAAAGCGCGCGCGAACGCACGCAAACGCAGACCGTCGCTTTCTAAAGGGGCAGATACTGAGGAGGGTCGAAGCTGAGAACACGTGGCTCCCCCCCCCCCCAAAACTGTATTACCTTGTATTGGCGGAAGCCGGCCAACTGTTGGGCAGTTACGTACTGGCTCTGCATCATGGTGCGCGCTGTGTCCACCGCACGCAACTTCTGCTCAGTGCTCCTTTCGGGTCCTACGCTTACGTCTCGAGCCGAGAGGGAGGAGAGCAAAACACACAGAAAAGAGGCGGGAGAAGAAGAGCTGCTGCTACCAGTCACTCGCTGAGCGCGTCAGCTCAGACCTGCTCTGAGCTCTTGTCTCTGCTTGCCCGGGAGTGATTCAGTGGTAAAGCGAGATGAGGACACTAGCTCTTTGTTTCAATCGAAGAATCCATTTCACCTTGGAACTGTACACACTTCTGTTTTTTCCACGCACCTCAGGTGTGCTATACTGTCCCTTGAACAGCCTCCTTTTTCTATCCTACCGTTTGAAAGGTTATCCTTTATTGAAAAGTATAATAGCTCCACAGAACAGGAATAGTGTTAATATGGTTTTTTAATTATATGCGTGTGCATATGTGTGTGTGCATAATCCACCACTTATGTTGTTGTTGTTGTTCAGTCGTTAAGTTGTGTCCGACTCTTCGTGACCCCATGGACCATAGCACGCCAGGCCTTCCTGTCCTGCGCTCTCTCCCGGAGCGTGCTCAAGTTCATATTCTTTGCATCGGTGATGCTATCTAGCCATCTCATCCTCTGCCGTCCCCTTCTCCCTTTGCCTTCAATCTTTCCCAGCAGCAGGGTCTTTTCCAGGAAGTTTTCTCTTCGCATTAGCTGGCCAAAATATTTGAGCTTCAGCTTCAGTATCTGTCCTTCCAATGAGCACTCAGGGTTGATTTCCTTTAGGATGGACTGATTTGACCTTCTTGCAGTCCAGGGGACTCGTAAGAGTCTTCTCCAGCACCACAGTTCGAAAGCATCAATTCTTCGGCGCTCAGCCTTCCTTATAGTCCAGCTCTCACAGCCATACATTACTACTGGGAAAACCATAGCTTTGATTAGACGGACCTTTGTCGGCATGGTGATGTCTCTGTTTCTTACTATGCTGTCTAGGTTTGCCACAGCTTTCCTCCCAAGGAACAAACGTCTTTTAATTTCATGGCTACAGTCACCGTCTGCGGTGATCTTGGACCCCAAGAAAATAAAATCTGTCACTGCTTCCATTTCTTCCCCTTCTATATGCCAGGAAGTGATGGGGCCAGATGCCATGATCTTCGTTTTTTAATGTTGAGTTTCAAACCAGCTTTTGCACTCCTCTTTCAACCTCAACAAGAGGCTCTTTAGATCCTCTTCGCTTTCTGCCATTAGGGTGGTATCGTCTGCATATCTGAGGTTGTTGATAATTCTCCTGGAATCTTAATTCCGACCTGTGATTCATCCAACCCGGCGTTTCTCATGATGTACTCTGCATATAAGTTAAATTAGCAGGGTGACAATATGCAGCCTTGTACTCCTTTCCCAATTTGGAACCAATCGGTTGTTCCATGTCTGGTTCTTACTGTTGCTTCTTGACCCTCATACAGGTTTCTCAGGAGACAGGTAAAGTGGTCTGGTACTCCCATCTCTTTCAGAATTTGGCACAGTTGTGATCCACACAATCAAAGGCTTTAGCATAGTCAGTGAAGCAGAAATAGACGTTTTTCTGGAATTCTCTTGCTTTCTCCATGATCCAGCGAATGTTGGCGATTTGATCTCTAGTAACTCTGCCTCTTCGAAACCCAGCTTGTACTTCCGGTAGTTCTCGGTTCACATACTGCTGAAGCCTAGCTTGTAGGATTTTGAGCATCACCTTGTTGGCATGTGAAATGAGCGCAATTGTACGTTAGTTTGTACACTCTTTGGCATTGCCCTTCTTTGGAATTGGAATGTAAACTGACCTTTTCCAGTCTTGTGGCCACTGTTGAGTGTTCCAAATCTGTTGGCACATTGAGTGCAGCACTTTAACAGCATCATCTTTTAGGATCTTAAATAGCTCAGCTGGAATAGTGTCATCTCCGCTAGCTTTGTTGTTAGTAATGCTTCCTAAGGCCCACTTGACTTCACTCTCGAGGATGTCCAGCTCAAGTTCAGTGATCGCACTATCATGGCTATCAGGGACATTCAGATCTTTCCTGTATAGTTCTTCTGTGTATTCTTGCCACCTCTTCTTAATCTCATCTGCTTCTGTTAGGTCCCTGCCTTCTTTGTCCTTTATCATGCCCGTCTTTGCACAAAACGTTCCCTTGAGATCTCCGATTTCCTTGAAAAGATCTCTAGTCTTTCCCATTCTATTGTTTTCCTCGGTTTCTTTGCATTGTTATTTAAGAAGGCCTTATTGTCTCTCCATGCTGTTCTCTGGAAATCTGCATTCAGTTGGGTATATCTTCCCCTTTCTCCCATTTCACTTCCCTTCTTTCCTCTGCTACTTGTAAACCCCTCATCAGACAGCCACTTTGCTTTCTTGCATTTCTTTTTCTTTGGGATGGATTGAGTTGCTGCCTCCTGAACAATGTTACAGACCTCCATCCATAGTTCCTCAGGCACTCTGTCTATCAGGTCTAATCCCTGAAATCTATTTGTCACCTCCACTGTATATTCATAAGGGATATGATTTAGGTCATACCTGAATGGTTTAGTGGTTTTCCCTCCGTTCTTCAATTTAAGCCGAAATTTTGCAAGAAGCAGCTCATGATCTGAGCCACAGTCAGCTCCAGGTCTTGTTTTGACTGACTGTATAGAGCTTCTCCATCTTTGGCTGCAAAGGACATAATCAATCTGATTTCTGTATTGACCGTCTGATGATGTCCATGTGTAGAGTCGCCTCTTGTGCTGTTGGAAAAGAGTGTTTGCTATGATCAGCGTGTTCTCTTGACAAAACTCTATTAGCCTTTATCCTGCTTCATTTTGTACATCCAGGCCATGCTTACCTGTTATCCCAGTGATTTCTTGACTTCCTACTTTGGCATTCCAATCCCCTATGATGAAGAGAACATCTTTTTTTGGTGTTAGTTCTAGAAGGTGTTGTAAGTCTTCATAGAACCGATTAACCTCAGCTTCTTCGGCATCAGTGGTTGGGGCATAGACTTGAATTACTGTGATGTTGAATAGTTTGCCTTGGATTCATACTGAGATCATTCTATCGTTTTTGAGATTGTACCCCAGTACTGCTTTTCCCACCCTTTTGTTGACTATGAGTGCTACTCCATTTCTTCTAAGGGATTCTTGCCCACAGTAGTAGATATAATGGTCACCTGAATTAAATTCGCCCATGCCTGTCCATTTTAGTTCGCTGATCCCAAGATGTCAATGTTCAGTCTTGTCATCTCATGTTTGACCACCTCCAGCTTACCTTGATTCATTGATCTTACTTTCCAGGTTCCTAAACAATACTGTTCTTTACAGCATCAGGTTTTCTTTTCACCACCAGACACATCCACAGCTGAGTGTCCTTTTGGCTTTGGCCCAGCCGCTTCACTCTTTCTGGTGCTACTTGGAAATGCCCTCTGCTCTTCCCCAGTAGTGTATTGGACACCTTCCGACCTGAGGGGCTCATCTTCCGGCGTCATCTCTTTTAGCCTTGTGATACGTTCCATGGGGTTTTCTTGGCAAGAATACTGGAGTGGGTTGCCATTTCCTTCTCCAGTGGACCACATTTTGTCAGAACTCTCTGCCATGACCTGTCCATCTTGAGTGGCCCTGCATGGCATAGGTTATGGCTTCACTGAGTTGCGGAAGCCCCTTCGCCACAACAAGGCAGTGATCCATGAAGGGGTTATCATTTATATCTTGCCTTTTCTCCAAGGAGCTCAAGGTGGAATACTTGATTTTCGCTCCCATGTTATCCTTGCAACAACCGTGTGAGGTAGGTTGGGCTGAGAGGTAGCAATAGCACATACTGTGAGAGACAGTGACTGTGGCAATAGCACATACTGAGCTATGGGTATCTGAGCCTGGCTCTCTCCAGGACAGGTTAAACACTCTAACCGTTATACCACACCAGCTCTTTAACTAATAAAACCGTTGATTAATCTCTGTGGGCTTCAATGGAGTATATTTTACAAGATGAAGATGTTCTAAGATGAAAAAAAAACATTTGAAATAAAGCAAATATCTTCAGTTAAGGGACACTGGGTAGTATCCAGTGGTACTCCTACACAGAGTAGACCCATTGAAGTGAGTAGGCCTAGTTTACATAGGACTACGGTTGGATACTGTTGAAATCAAACATACACCAAAGTGTTGCTTATTTCTGATGTTTGCACTCCAGAATTTATATAACTGAGAATACTAAAAAGATACCTATTTTTTCAAGGATAGGAAAGTTTAAAAGTAAACTTTTAAAATTTCATTTTATGGGCTGTAACCACTTATCTGGATGCAAGTCCCTTGAATTCAGTGGTGCTTACTTTTGAGTCGATGTGTATAGGCTTGCAGTGTTAGACTGCAATCCTGTGCATACTTACCTGGGAGTAAGTCCCATTTAACTCAAAAGTGCTTACTTCTGAGTAGACATGTATAGAATTGCACTGTAGGTCTGCAATAATGGTGTTTGCTGTTTGGGATCAAAAACATTAACAGTGAAATTGTGTACACATTTATTTAGAAGTAAGTCCCACTAAGTTCATTGGGGCTAGTATACGTAGGATTGCAGCCTAAGGACTTAATAGAAGTAGATTTCCCTTAAGATTTTTCCTTATTCCTCTATCATCCTCCATATATATATAGAGAGAGAGAGAAAGAGAGAGAGGACTGCAAAACATATAGTTTAACATATGCAGGTGATATACTAATGGCATATTGTAACATAAGCCATCATTTTGTGCAATCTGAATAATGCAATAACTTCCTTATATAACATGTAGCCACATAAAATGCATCTACCAATGTGTTGTATATTGCCCCACACCCTAGAACAGGAGTCCCCAACCTTTTTGGTTTAGTGGGCACATTTGGAATTTTGATTAAATGCTGTGGGTATTCTCACAAAATGGCTGCCATGGGGCAGGACTTGCCCATACATAAAATGCCTGTCATGGTGGTCATGGCCTGTCACAAAGCACTAATTTCTCATAAGCCACACTGGTGAGAATGAAAGGATAGCAACTTGCACAAGAAACAAATTACAAGGCAGAGGTGGGATTCGAGCTCGAAAACACAAAACCACTGCTCTGAACCCAAATAAAGATGGCACTGGAGAGCAGCAATTCGTTTTGCTACCAACCAGCTTTCCAGTTTTTTAAAAAAATCATTTTTAAAATTCTTAAGAAATAAAATGAAACTCAGGAGGGTCAAGGAGCTTGATAGGTCACAAGCACCATGTTGGAGACCCCAGGCTTCTATCATCACTGCATTCAATAAAAACAGTGTATTTGCCTGCCTAAAAGCAATATGGTGGGAAGCAGTTGATTCTAGAGCATCCCACGTGCCTTGCTGGCCAACTTTGTGATACTTAGGTGCATCCCTGCATTAGAGTTGCTTTTCTTCCTGTGTATCCAGAAAACAATGGAAAGGCCACAGCTCAAGGCAGGTTGATCCATCTTACCTCTGCAAGCAACTTTTTGTCTAAGAGAAAGCATCAGGTACAATATGAATTCTGCTATGTTCTCTTCTCCATTTCTAGTAGTAGCTGGGGGATGGGGTGGATTTGTACTGAGGAATCTGCACAGAGGGGCAAAGTGAAATCCTCTGCTGCTATGCTGTGGTCTTAATGAAAATCATCCCTGCAGCTGCTTTTAGCACAAAGAAGAGAAGCAGGAACACTTTAATAAATCTGCAGTGTCACAACTAGTTGTCCCTAACTCTGCTATTGAAATCAGTGGAATTTAAAACTATGTTGCTGGATTATGCCCAATGATATTTACAGGTGTGCTGATAGGTTCAGGTTCCCAAAATGCTTATGAGCATTCAACACTGACTTCATCTCAATTATCTTCTTGAATGGTATATAATCATGTCTTATTTTGCATATCATTTAGGGCTGTGCCTAAATTCTTAATTTTTTATTATTTGTTTATTTAATATATTTCTATTCCTTCCCATAGCTGATGCTCTCTGGGCGGTTTACAAAAGTTAAAACATTAAAATACAATATACAAAGTTTAAAAACTGTTTACATAAAAACACGCAGACAATGTATACAAACAACATATAGCTTAAAACAACTTTGAACTAAAAACATTTTTTTTAAAAAATCCAACAATAAAGGACAGCTTAAAACAACACTGCTTAACTGATTTCCCAGTTCTTAGTCACTGAGTAGCAGAGAAAAGACTGATATCCTGATTTCAAATGTCTTGTTGCAGTGATTTTCAAGCTGCTGTATGTTTGAAATAGTTGGAAAACTCAAATAAACAGAACGAGGCATTCAAATAATCCATAAAATACAGTCATTATTTTAACTGTGCCATTGTTTAAATGTTGATGTTTTAACTCTGATTTACAGCAGAATCCTATGCATGTTTACAAAATAAACCCCACTATATTCATTGGAGCTTATTCCCAAGTTAAGTGTATGTAGGATTGCAGCTTTAGTATGGTAACTTTAGCTGTTTTGTAGTGGAAAAGCAACATGTACTGGGTGTTTCCAGATGGATGTCTCCTAGTGCTAGCAATCAGAAGGCATCATGTAGCCTTTCCATCCTTTTTTCTTAACAGATGGAAGAAGTGATGGGAAAATACAGGACGGTTAGGAGTAGATGTCATCTGCCCCCCCCCGCCCCCACCTCTGTGAATGAGGCAGGGTGATGGTGTAGTAAAAGCTTCATTTAGAAACACCCGGCCTTTACATAAATGCAGTTGTTGTTTAAATACAATCATATCCCACCAAGGTGCTCAAGGCACCTCTGAGATAGGTGAGGAGAGGCTGAGAGATGGTGGTCCATGGTCACCCAGTGAGCTTCATTAGACACTGACTAAATACATACACACTGCTTCAGGATAAGGGGCTAACTCATGATCATCTGTCACACAGATCTACCGTTGAGCAGGGAAGGAACCCAAATGTAATTGGACCCCACACAAATTTTGCTACTGATGGCTCTGAGGCGATGTCACGGTCTCCGTTAGCTCAGTGGCGAAGCTCTCATTGCAGCTCGAAAGAACCATTCATACATGGCGCATGCGCAGCGAGCGTAAGGCGTCAAGATCAGACCGAGGGCCGTCAGGGAACCGCCGCGAGGCGAGAGCAAGGAAAAACACCCATCGCCTTCTTTTCCGTCGTTACGTCATACGCATTTTGCCGTGTTTCCCCCAATCAAAGGCTCAGCCGATGAAACGGCGCCAAGCTGGAAGGGAGGGGGCGTGGCTTGAATCCTATTGCTGAAACAAAGTATTTTTTCGCCGTTCTCTGAGGCCGAGGTCTTTCGTTCACGTCACGTGACAAATGGAAGGCCTGTTCTAAGAGGAGGAGATGCCCCTCAGAAAGGTACCACAGTGGGGAGAGGGGAATGCGTGAACAGTGGGAGTTTGAGCGTCATATTGGTGCAGAGAGAATGTTAATGCCTGCGGCTTGGGTCCTGGAGTTTCTTCTGACTAATACTAGATATTTTGGGGAGTCGTTAAGACTGCTGAGAATGAGAGAAGGGCACTCTGCACGTGCCCAGAGGCGCCTATGTTCATTATTCTGGCCTGAATCCTGGCTCAAATTAACACCCAGGGGGATGTTTCCAGTTCTGAGTGAGAGTGGGACCTTGTACATTTTAGGTGTGTATAGGGAGAAGGAAATTATCTAAGGGTGGAGAAAGCATGTCTTTGTGTTAGGGGTATATGCAGTGGAGAAACTCGACTAATCACTGGGTTTAATATGTTCCAGTGGCTGTTGGGAAATTCAGTGTATTCATAAAACTGTTTGGAGGGGACCAATGTATTTCAGTGGCCATTCTCTGTTTGTTTTGGTATGTCCCTATATTCATGAAAGGTTGGGAGCTAAGACTATGAATTCTATGACAAAGGTTGTCTGGTGTGTTGTCTATATAATAATAAGAATTAATGTAGTATTAAGCCTAGTTTATCTGTGGAAAATAGAGGTGGTAAATTTGAAACGAAATGAAACTATTGGGAGAAGTAATTCAGAGCTTTGGAGTCAGGTGCCACCAATATGCTGATGATATCCAGCTTTATTGTTCCTTGTCATCTAATACAAAGAAAGCTGTCAATAGCCTTACATGGGTTAGATGAAGGTGAACAAGCTGAGGCTACATCCAGATGAGATGGAGGTGCTGTTGATCAGTAGAAAGCCTGACTTGGGGGTTCAGTCCATTCTGTACGGGGTGCATTCCCTCTGAAAGATCAGGTCTGTAGCATTTGATTGCTCCTTGATCCTATGCTGTCTCTGGATCTTCAGTGTGCTAGCTGCAACCTTTCCTGAGTTGGCCTAATTTGCCAACACTTATCTATGCCTTGGTTATGTCATGTTTAGACTACTGTAATGTGCTCTGTGTGGGACTACACTTGAAGAGTGTTCGAAAGCTTCAATTGGTGCATAATGCAGTAACTGGTATCAAGACTATATTACACCAGTATTGACCTACCTGGATTGGTTGCCAGTTGTTTTTTGGGCTCAATTCAGGGTGTTTAAAGAGACAGCCCTAAACAGCCTGTCTCTTTAAAGGACCACCTGTCTTGTTATGAATCTGTCTGGTTATTACGATCTGCAGAAGAGGCCCTTCTGAGGACGCCACTGTCCTCAGAGTGAGGCCCCTTTGTCAGGCCCTTGGAAAAGGGCTTTCTCGAGTGTTGCCCCCAAATTGTGGGATGCACTCTAGATTTACGATTGCCCCCCACCCCATTCCCTTGGTTTTCAAAACAGGTTTTAAGACACTTCTCTTTACCTAGTGATATGAGTCGTCTGGAAAAAAAAATCCAATGTATATTAGGGTCATTTGCAAAGGAAAAATTCAGCATGCACTGGAAGATTTTCTGATGCTCTAGAGCTGCCTTCCCCAACCTGGGCTCTTCAAATGTTTTGGATTACAATTCCCAGCATTCCTGACTATTGATCATGCAGGTTAAGGCTGATGGGAATTGACATCCGACACATCTGGAGGACACTGAGTTAGGGAAGGCTGCCCCAGAGAGTGATCTAGCATATATAGATTTACCATATTCATTTTACTTGAATTTAGTAAACAACAAAGCTAAAAAAAAGTACGCCATGTTAATTATTTGTCCCAATATACCACAGGCATTTGACCTGAAATAGTTGCATGGGGAAACTAAACCAGGGGTGGGCAGAAGGAAGATCTCCAGATGTTTTGGGCTTCAACTTCCAGAAGCCCCTGTCAGCATAGCCAATGGTCAGGGATGATGGGAGCTGAAGTTCCAAAATCTGGAGGTCTATATTCTGCCTGTCCCTACATTAAACTCCAAAAAATAATGCCAGTGAATTAAGTCAATAATATTTTTCTTTCCAGAGAAAGCGAGCACGGTACATGGAATTAGCTTCTTTTCCAGATGAAGAGCCTATAGGGGAAGGGAATAGAAATGCTGGGGTAGCAGTGGCTGCAGCTTCAGTGTCAAGTGCATGGCTTCGTTGTGGTGATGGATTTCAGACAGCTTCTTCAGTGGAGGTAAAATGTATGTTCTTCTTGTAGGGACGTTTGGAACTGCGTACTGGCTAAGAAGAGAAGTTAGGGAAATTTTTATCAGGGTTGCCAAAAAAATTCTGGTTGCTTAATCATCTGCCTTTTTAACTGATTAATTACTAAATCTCAAGTTGGTACTTTTTTGTAATAATTTACAATTAATTAACAAAAGATAACACTCAGTGATAGAAGGAAAAGAAGTCTTTAAATAATGAATTAATGCTTAGCTTCACCAATTAAAATTTGCCTTTGCTGATTAAAATTGGTCCTCACCAATTAGTCAAGTAAACTGTTAGTTGTTTAAGACTTGCAATCATAATTTTTATATGAACTTAACAAAAATCACAGTTTATGGCATATCATTAGTAGTTTCTGTGTAGTTTCACTGTCAACACTTTCCTTAACTGTGAACTTACAAACAATTGGGAGCAAGCTGCAACATCATGCGCTACCTGTAGTCACTAATGCAAATTCACCTGCCCTTTCCTCGTCAGTCTTAACTATGCCTTGGGAAGTGTCTGCATGGACTGATGACATTTTAATAAATATGGTTAAGTATTACACCAGTACTACCATTAACTATGGTTAATACTAACCAGGGTTTTCTCTTAACAAAACTCAGCTAGCTAGCAAGCCTGGTTAATGTTAAGCACTGGTACTACTGGGTGCCAGTGTAATGCTTAAACATGGTTAAGGCCATTGTGTGTGTGTGGGTGGTGGTAGTTTGTGTTAGAGGGGAGATGATTGGGAGAGGGAGAAATGTTGTGACCCAGTTTTCATCTCTTAGCCGTGGTTAATAGATTTCTAGAGTTATATCTGTGCTGGTCCCCTGTATTGGTCAGCATTTTTCTTAGAGCCTTGTTATGTAAGCACTGACCTGGGTCAGTTAAAGGGTTAACTGGACCCTGTAGTCAGGAACAGGAGTCCAAACCATAAAAGCTGATTTTAATAAGCTCAGCATGGTGATAGGTAAGGTCCCATGGCAAGCGACTCTTAATGAGAAAAGGAGTCCAAGATGTGTGGTAGCTTTTAAAAAAGGAAATTCTCAGGGCACAATTACAAACAATTCCATCAAGAAAAAAAGGAAGAAGACAACAGAAGAAGCCAATGTGTCTTCACAAAAAGCTAAGAGATGACCTGAAAACAAAAAAGGACACATAGAGGAAGTGGAAAGAAGGCCAAGTAACAAAGGAAGAGTACAGGCAGGTAGCACAGAATTGCAGGGATGGCTTCAGGAAGGCTAAAGCTGAGAAAGAGCTGAGGTTAGCGAGGGATGCTCAAAGCAACAAAAAAGCTTTCTTCAGCTATGTGCATAGTAAAAAAACAGAGGAAAGAAGTGGTGGTTCAGCTATTAAATTAGGATGGTAAAATGATAACAGATGACAAGGAAAAGGCAGAAGTGTTCAATTCCTACTTTGGCTCAGTCTTCTCCCAAAAGAGGGTCTATGACCCCCCTGGCAAAGGTGAAGTACAGGCTGAAGGGGCAGGATTGCAGCTTGAGATCAATAGGCATATAGTCAAGGAACACCGAATTACTTTGAATGAGTTCAGATCTCCAGGGCCAGATGAACTGCACCCTAGGGTAATAAAGGAACTGGCAGAAGAACTCTCAGAACCACTGTCTATTATCTTTGAGCAATCATGGAGGACGGGTGAACTGCCAGATGACTGGAGGAGGGCTAATGTTGTCCCTATCTTCAAAAAGGGTAAAAAGGAGGAACCTGGGAACTACAGACCAGTCAGCCTGACATCAGTCCCTGGAAAATTCTTGAGCAGATGATAAAGCAATCCATGTGTAAGCACCTTGAAAGCAATGCTGTGATTACTCGAAGCCAACATGGATTTGTCAAGACGAATCTGATGTCATTGATCAAGTAACCTCCCTTGTGGACTGTGGGAATGCTGTGGACATAATATACCTCGACTTCAGCAAAGCTTTCACCAAAGTGCCCCATGATATCCTGATGAGCAAACTAGCTCAAAGTGGGCTAGATGACACAACGATCCGGTGGATCCACAGTTGGCTACAGAATTGGACTCAAAGAGTGCTTATCAGTGGGATCCTCTCAAACTGGGGAGAGGTAATGAGCGGGGTACCGCAGGGCTCAGTCTTGGGCCCAGTGCTCTTCAACATTTTTATTAATAACTTGGAGGAGGAGGTGCAGGGAACGCTGATCAGATTTGCAGATGTCACAAAATTGGGCGGGATAGCTAATACTTTGGAAGACAGAAACAAAATTCAAAGTGTTCTTGATAGACTGGAACGCTGGGCAGAAAACAATGAAATTTAATAGGGATAAATGCGAAGTTCTGCACCTACGAAAAAGAAACCAAATGCATAGTTACACAATGGGGGATACGTGGTTCAACCACACTACAAGCGAGAAGGATGTTGGAATTGTTGTCGCTGAATATTCAGAATAATGCTGAATATTCAGCATATTCACAAGCTGAATATGAGCCAACAATGTGATGTGGCTGTAAAAAAGGCAAATGCTATTTGGGGCTGCATTAATAGAAGCATAGCTTCCCAATTCTCTACTCAGCACTGGTTAGGCCTCATCTGGAGTACTGTGTCCATTTCTGGGCACCACACTTTAAGAAGGATGCAGTCAAGCTGGAGAGGGTTCAGAGGAGGGCAACAACCTCTGGGGACTGGAGCTTCAGGGGACTGGAAACAAAGCCTTATGAAGGGAGACTGAAAGAACTGGGTATGTTTAGCCTTGAGAAGAGAAGACTGAGGGGGAGATATGATAGCGCTCTTCAAGTACTTGAAAGGTTGTCACAGAGAGGAAGGACAGCATCTCTTCTCGATTATCCCTGAGTGCAGGACATGGAATCATGGGCTCAAGTTAACAGGAAGCCAGATTCCGGCTGAACATCAGGAAAAACTTCCTGACTGTTAGAGCAATATGACAATGGAACCAATTACCTATGGAGGTAGTGGGCTTTCCCACACTGGAGGCATTCAGGATGAGGCTGGACAGCCATCTGGCGGGGATGTTCTGACTTGGATTCCTGCATTGAGCAGGGGATTGGACTCGATGATCTTGTAGGCCCCTTCCAACCCTACTATTCTATGATTCTATGATAAAAAGTGAAAAGAGACATCTAAACGTTATTAAGTACAAGTAAAATTCATTGGCCTACAAGGCTACACTACAATCCAAATGCCCACAGGGCTACCATACAGTACAATGCATTTGTTTAGAAGGCCCCAACCACAACAGGGAATATAATTATTTATAGCCACGACTTCAACTTCCCCCCTTCCCCCTTCATCAGAGGGGCATGGCCAGTCCTCTGATCTTCAGGTGGAAACAAGTCTGGAACCTTTTTAGTCAATCTAAGGCAATGCTCATTGATGGAACAGGCAGAGTCTGTTGATAGAGGAATCCTTTTTCAAAGTCTAAAAGTCTTGCCTGAAATCAATACTACAAGAGCTAATTGCATTAGATATATCTTGCTTAACTCCCCCTTCTGTCTTTCCCCACGTTTATACCCTCCTCCTCTCTTTCTGTGGAGTTTACCTTCCTTTCTTGCTAAAATGGATTAATGATCTTGTTTTGGTTAAATGCTATATTTGTTATGTGTTTCATGAGATATGCATACATATCTTTGTAAGCATCTTGTGGAAGCTTCCCTAAAATATGGAATAAATGCAGTATTCATTTTAATTACTATTTTACTAGAATCCTAAGCCATTTTGCATTAATGTCCGCTCATCACCCCTTTCATATCTGTCGCACATGCACAATGCATTCTCTTTTTCTTTCAATTCCTTCCAAGTTATGTCAACCCCACCTGGCCCCCTTAGTTAAAACTAATTACATCCAGCTTGCTGGCATCTACTCAATACATCATTTCTTAACTAAAACTGTTACCTGAAATGTGCCACCAAATGTTTCACTCTGGTTAATTGCAAGCATAAACATAATATTTCACATGGAATCAGAGTAATGGCTTCCCTTTTGTCAGGCCAGTATTCTTATCAGCCCAATAAGGCTTTCATTTAGCCATCATATGATAGAAGCAAAATGTTTTAAAAGTCCTGATTGACCATTTCTTCAAATGCTGACTTAGATGCCCACCAGTTCAGGTTTTAAAAGTATGTCTAATATTACCAGGGCTTTAAAATCATATTTTCAATTCAGTCTGTCAATCTACAGCAGGGATGGGCAACTTGTGGCCCTCCTGATGTTTTGGTCTACAGTTCCAAACAGCTTTAACTAGCATAACCAATGGTGAGGGATGCTGGGAGTTGTAGGCTAAAATATCTGGAGTGTCACAAGTTGTCCACCCCTCCTTTACAGGCAAGCAACGTAAATGATAGCACAGATGTATACTATGGTCACATGCCTTGATTAGTGCTACTGCATTTTGAACAGTTCCCAAATGACAGAAGTATTGCTGGAAAATTGTAAGAGGGAATGGAAAAGTAAACATACCTTGGTCTTAGCCTTTCTATTATAGTATGTATGATCAACAGAAAACTAAAATACACTGAGTAAAAATAACTTGAATGGAGTTATTCATTATCAATATTAAGAACATAAGTAGAGCTCTGCTCGATCAGACCAAAGGCCTATCTAGTCCAGCATTCTGTTCCCACAATGACCAGCCTATGGGAAAGCTATAGCAGGCTATGAATGCAATAGCATTCCTCAGTAAGTGTTCTACAAAGGCATACTGCCTCAGATGCTGGAGGTAATATGTAGCCATCATGTCTAGTAGCCATTGAAAAATACTCAGTGGAGATTTTGGAGTTATTCATCCATGGAGGTTTGGATGTCCTTCCGTCTTATTACATCCAGTCAGATGGTGAAAAGCATTCTGTTTGAGCATAATTTTTGTGACAGTGTCTGCTGTTTCTGGTTCTGCTAACTTTTTGTTGTGTGTTGCTGGTATTGTTGCTTTTTCAGTACCATTGCTGCAATGAAAATTCTTTTGTTTTGTTGCATATTGATTTATATATTTTAAAATATGATTGTTAGCCTCTCTGGGGTCTCCTATATAATTTATGTATAGCATAATCCTATACATGTCTACTCAGAACTAATGCGGCTATTGATGGGGCTTACTTCCAGGTAAGTGGGTATAGGATTGCAGGTTCAATCAATAAAATGAATATGTATGCAAACGTCGAAGAATAGTTTTCATGTTACTTACTGATTTTGTATTCATTTACTTTTTAAAACAGACTAAAGGATCTTCAGAAAAAACATCTAGAGTTAAGAAACGCTTTTCATCATTCCTCAGCTCGATTGGAGGTATAACTGACATTGTATCATTTCACATTAACAGTACAAGAGGGCTGGTTTGTATTACTCACAAAGCTTTGTCTATGGTAGATTTGCATGACTTCTTACTTAGTGGTAGCCTAGTTGGAATTATATCTGGCCTTGTAAAATAAATTCTACACAGCCACCCCAGTATTATCATAACTTGGCAAAATCTTTAAAAAAATACAACTTTCTGGGTACGAGACAGAGGGGGAGAAAGAGAGAGACGGGGGGGGGGGAGAGAAAGAGAGAGACGGGGGGGGGAGAGAAAGAGAGAGACGGGGGGGGAGAGAAAGAGAGAGACGGGGGGGAGAGAAAGAGAGAGACGGGGGGGGAGAGAAAGAGAGAGACGGGGGGGGAGAGAAAGAGAGAGACGGGTGGGGGGAGGGAGAGGGAGAAAGAGAGAGACGGGGAGGGGGGAGGGGGAGGGAGACGGACTGACGGGGGAGAGCGAGAGTCAGAGGGAGAGAGGGAGAGTCAGAGAGGCAGTGCGCGCGCGGGACAGTGCGCGCGCGGGACAGTGCGCGCGCGGGACAGTGCGCGCGCGGGACAGTGCGCGCGCGGGACAGTGCGCGCGCGGGACAGTGCGCGCGCGGGACAGTGCGCGCGCGGGACAGTGCGCGCGCGGGACAGTGCGCGCGCGGGACAGTGCGCGCGCGGGACAGTGCGCGCGCGGGACAGTGCGCGCGGCAGAGGCAGAGAGCGAGAGCGAGGCAGAGAGCGAGGCAGAGGCAGAGAGCGAGGCAGAGGCAGAGAGCGAGGCAGAGGCAGAGAGCGAGGCAGAGAGCGAGGCAGAGGCAGAGAGCGAGGCAGAGGCAGAGGCAGAGAGCGAGGCAGAGGCAGAGAGCGAGGCAGAGGCAGAGAGCGAGGCAGAGGCAGAGAGCGAGAGAGAGCGAGAGAGAGCGAGGCAGAGAGCGAGAGAGAGCGAGGCAGAGAGCGAGGCAGAGAGCGAGGCAGAGAGCGAGGCAGAGAGCGAGGCAGAGAGCGAGGCAGAGAGCGAGGCAGAGAGCGCGAGAGAGAGAGAGCGCGAGAGAGAGAGAGCGCGAGAGAGAGAGAGCGCGAGAGAGAGAGAGCGCGAGAGAGAGAGAGCGCGAGAGAGAGAGAGCGCGAGAGAGAGAGAGCGCGAGAGAGAGAGAGCGCGCGAGAGAGAGAGCGCGCGAGAGAGAGAGCGCGCGAGAGAGAGAGAGAGCGCGAGAGAGAGAGAGAGCGCGAGAGAGAGAGAGAGAGAGCGCGAGAGAGAGAGAGAGAGAGCGCGAGAGAGAGAGAGAGAGAGCGCGAGAGAGAGAGAGAGAGAGCGCGAGAGAGAGAGAGAGAGAGCGCGAGAGAGAGAGAGAGAGAGCGCGAGAGAGAGAGAGAGAGCGCGAGAGAGAGAGAGAGAGAGCGCGAGAGAGAGAGAGAGAGAGCGCGAGAGAGAGAGAGAGAGAGCGAGAGAGAGAGAGCGAGCGCGAGACAGAGAGAGCGAGCGCGAGACAGAGAGAGCGAGCGCGAGACAGAGAGAGCGAGCGCGAGACAGAGACAGAGAGAGCGAGCGCGCGAGACAGAGACAGAGAGAGCGAGCGCGCGAGACAGAGAGCGCGAGAGCGAGCGCGCGAGACAGAGAGCGCGAGAGCGAGCGCGCGAGACAGAGAGCGCGAGAGCGAGCGCGCGAGACAGAGAGCGCGAGAGCGAGACAGAGAGCGAGCGCGAGAGCGAGACAGAGAGCGAGCGCGCGAGACAGAGAGCGAGACAGAGAGCGAGACAGAGAGCGAGAGCGAGACAGAGCGAGACAGCGAGAGCGAGACAGAGAGCGAGCGCGAGACAGAGACAGAGACAGAGAGAGCGAGCGCGAGACAGAGAGCGAGCGCGAGACAGAGACAGAGAGCGAGCGCGAGACAGAGACAGAGAGCGAGCGCGAGACAGAGACAGAGAGCGAGCGCGAGACAGAGACAGAGAGCGAGCGCGAGACAGAGACAGAGAGCGAGCGCGAGACAGAGACAGAGAGCGAGCGCGCGAGACAGAGACAGAGAGCGAGCGCGCGAGACAGAGACAGAGAGCGAGCGCGCGAGACAGAGACAGAGAGCGAGCGCGCGAGACAGAGACAGAGAGCGAGCGCGCGAGACAGAGACAGAGAGCGAGCGCGCGAGACAGAGACAGAGAGCGAGCGCGCGAGACAGAGACAGAGAGCGAGCGCGCGAGACAGAGAGCGAGAGCGCGAGACAGAGAGCGAGAGCGAGACAGAGAGCGAGAGAGCGAGACAGAGAGCGAGAGAGCGAGACAGAGAGCGAGAGAGCGAGACAGAGAGCGAGAGAGAGAGACAGAGAGCGAGAGAGAGAGACAGAGAGCGAGAGAGAGAGCGCGTGCGAGAGAGAGAGAGAGCGCGTGCGAGAGAGAGAGAGAGCGCGTGCGAGAGAGAGAGAGAGAGCGCGTGCGAGAGAGAGAGAGAGAGCGCGTGCGAGAGAGAGAGAGAGAGCGCGCGAGAGAGAGAGAGAGCGCGCGCGAGAGAGAGAGAGAGCGCGCGCGAGAGAGAGAGAGAGCGCGCGCGAGAGAGAGAGAGAGCGAGCGCGAGAGAGAGAGAGAGCGAGCGCGAGAGAGAGAGAGAGCGAGCGAGACAGAGAGAGAGAGCGAGCGAGACAGAGAGAGAGAGCGCGAGAGACAGAGACAGAGAGAGCGCGCGCGTGCGAGAGAGAGAGAGAGCGCGCGCGTGCGAGAGAGAGAGAGAGCGCGCGCGTGCGAGAGAGAGAGAGAGCGCGCGCGTGCGAGAGAGAGAGCGCGTGCGAGAGAGAGAGCGCGTGCGAGAGAGAGAGAGAGAGAGCGCGCGAGAGAGAGACAGAGCGCGAGACAGAGCGACAGGGCGCCAGACAGGGCGCCAGAGCCAGACAGAGAGCCAGAGAGCGCGCGAGACAGGGAGCGCAAGCGTGCGCGAGACAGGGAGACAGAGTGTTACACTCTGGTTACACTCTTCAGAAATCAAATCACCTTAACTGCTGAAATTGGTTTATCTTTGTTTTTTGAGATCTCACAGGTGCTTGGCATGTATAAGAAGTTGTGAGCTCTGACTTAGGAAGTCCCTGGTTTAAATCTGGACTTTGCCATGAACTTAGTAGATGGCTTTTGGAAAGCACTGGTTTTCTGGTTCAGCCCTCCACCTCCAATATGGGAATAATACTGGGCTGAACTCAAAGCAATGATATAACTGCCAAGTATTATCATATTGTGTAAGGAACAACCTAAAGATAAACATCACAGTCTTGAAGTCTTGAGTTTTCATGGTCAAAAAATCTGCTTACCCACTGGCTCTGTTAGGATGTAATGATAAACCATATTTTATCAAGCTAGGAATGAGTCTAGACTCTTCCCCATGCCCCTGTTTTCTCCTCCAGCCTTCGCTTCCATTTTTTATTAACCACAGCCCTTGGATTTGGATAATATGTAAGCCACTGTTAATCTTAAATATTTTTTCATTGTTTGAAACAATGATGCTGTTTTGTTTCAGCAAACCAGGCTTAAGATTAACCAGTGTTTATGGTTCAGACCACTTGCTAAACTCTGGTTAATTAATGTTTCCAATCTTCTCATGGCCATACTGAAGGAAGATGGGGAATGTGCAGGCCTGGGAGGAGGCTAGGCATGTTCGTGTCATGATAAACTGTGGTTTATATTGAGACATCCAAATGCAGGTTGTTTCAGATATTTATTAAATGGGAGTTGAACTCAGTTTGTACACTGAAATATTGTGCTAATAATAATTCTTGCAAATTTGTTGCTCTAAATATGCCATATGTACTTGCTGTTTTGTGTGGGGTTAGTTTTTGGCATTTATTCAAGTAAATTATTCAAGTTTTCGGCATTTATTTTCATATCAGTTTAAAAGATAATTTCATAGTTTTGAGCACCCGATGGTTATGATTTAAGTACACTTTAAAAAACTGGATTCCTGTTACATTTCAGTATTTTAATATAGTGACATGTACATTGCAATACAATTGTAGAGCGCATACTTTGGAATACTCTGATGTACTTACTGTGTTAAGTATTTACATATTCTGTTCCACAGAAAAATCTAAAAGTGAGAATTCAAGTGAATTCACTGACATAGTATGGAGCTCCAGTGGGAGCGACTTCTCAGATGGTGAAAATAAGACTTTGATTTCAAAGTTTCCTCATCTAAAAGCGGAGAAATATAGAAAATATGACTTGATCTCGAAGGATGGATATAATGAAGGTGAGGGTCTTTACATGTGTTTCCTACACATGGTATCAAGATCAGTTTCTTTGAAAATTATTTAAGTTTCATCCTGTATGAAATAGACAGCAGCAACCTTCATTTGCTAAATTGTAGAAATTGGTTCTTCTGTAATACGCAGTGTGTTTATTCCTGAGAATTCAAATTTTCAGTTATTAAAGATAATTTATTACTATCTCCCATTATTGCTGCAATTTTTAAATTATTATAATAGAGGTGTTACATATTAAATAATATACATAAGGTAAAGTAATAAATAATATTTATGGTGCAATATTTACAACATATGATAAAGAAAGATACATTAGTACTTGTAATATAATGAACACAAACAAACCTTATGATAAAAATCAGCAAAATAATTATTTACAGCAAAGAAAAGGAAACATATGTTTTAACTTTATCTTACATTGTTCTAATAATGGATAAACAGGGACCATCTGTCAGTGTGATTTCTGAAGAGCTTTTTGAAAATAAAGGAACGATTGTATGCCCCCTGCACAGCGTCTGGGGGTGATGGCATATAGGATAGTTTGGTTTCCTCAGAGCCAGGAAACTGTGCTCACTGCCCCTTATACCTCATAGCTGCTGGAGATAGAACCGTGGCGGCTCCCTCTCCGTGCTCGGAAAACGGCATGGAGATGTGGAAAAGGGGGCATTCGCAGGGGAGTGGGGAGACCAGGGTGGCTGTGATATGATGTATCCTACAGCCGCTCCAGCCTCTTTCCTTCCCCCTCCATCTAGCAGAAATGGCCCATCTAGTAGAAATGCAGGGTGCCTGGAGCACAGAGGCAAAGATCACTTCCACTGTCCTCCCGTTTTGGATACTCGGCAGCCTCTGAGTTTGGAGGCTGCTGGCAAGCCACATAGGATTGCACCCTATGTCGATTTAATTAACAATGCAATATCCCATATTTTCAAGCCAATCTGTAATGGTTGGAATTTGTGTAGATTTCCACTTTTCTGCAGTACAAATTATGTCAGCAAATAAAGTAAATAACAATTCAAAATTGACTGTTCCTATATCTCCTTTTAAGTAACCTAAAATAATTTTCTTTGGCTCAAATAGGATGTTATGTATTGTTACTGAAAAGCTCAGCTATGATGGTGTATTTTTGTTGGCATCAATAAGTAACTTGTCTAACAAGTTTTATTGTTCTGGAAGGCTGCACAGGGTAGCCAGGAGCAATAGAGTCTTATGGTAGGTGCTAGTGCAAGCATCTGATGTACTTAACATTACATGGCAATATGCTAGGCTAGCTGCCTTTGTTGTAATTGAAGTTTGTGGGCTGTATGTTCTTTGCCCTAATTGGGTTAAGAGGAGTTACCCTTCTGCAGGATGCAAAGCTGGGAACTCTGGGTACATGCAAATGTGTTCCTGACTACCAAGTCACCACTCTGGTCAAGCAACCTATGAGGGTACCTTTAAATTGGCCAGCTTAAAGCCTTGGCAGGAAATATAGGACAATCCTGAAGTGTCCTCTCTTCAAGGTAGATCAGGTTAATGAACCATCTGGGTATTCCTAATGGTTTCTTTGTTCTAGGAACTTCCACATAATTGTCTCTCAGGTGCATTGCCTTTGTAATGCTCAGCCAGGCTTAACTCAGTCAAGAAGTCAGGATTTCAAAGGAAGGGCCCTATTCATCCCTGTAGCCCTCTGTTCAGCCCCATCCTGTGCCTGTCCAAAGTCATTGCCTCCAGACATGAAGTCTGTAACTGTTCTTGAGTCCAGTCATTCTGTGTACTTCTGATCATGGGACTCAGTGTGGACACTGTTGCATCAGCCTCAGGATCTGCCTGGGTTTGCCTGGCTTTCTGCCCATTCCTTGTGATCTGTTCCTAGCATTCCCTCTTTACTCTTTTGTTGTCAAACCCATGTTTCTAAGACGAGGTTTTATCTTCTGTTTGTGCTACTGTAATGTCTCAGGTTTCTATAATTAGGATGAGGAGGGGCAGATTGCAATCACTCCAGAGACAAACAACTAAATATGTAACAGTATTTATATAACTTTAGAATTTTTGTTAAATACCAATATTAATGAAATAACAAAACTATATAAACCAAATATGAAAAGCTCTAAACTGTTCATGACAAAGCACAGTGTTACTGCGGTTAGACCAGCAACAGTTGTTTGTCCCAGTTCCTTCAGTCTGTTGTTGCCGGTTTCTCTTGTGCAAGTTTGCTCTTCCTTTCTGGCTGGAGGCTGCTTTATCTGCCTCTTTCTCTTCTTCACAACACTGCTGCCTTCCCTAAACTTCCTTCTCAGCTTCTCTGTTTCACTCTGCAGCTGCCTCTTCTCCTCCAACCATTTCTCCCTCCTCTTTTCCTCCTTCTCCCTCAGTTCCTTCCAAACTTGCATTCCACTCTCCTCTCTCTCCATTCCATGCCCCTGCCACTTTACACAGCTCACATCCCAAGCCCTTAAGGAGCAGCATTACACTACCTTGCTGCCTTGTATACCCTGATAGAGCTTTGCCCCTGTGAAGCACCCGTTGCTTCCTGCAAGCCACTTCCATTTCAGTGTGGCCACGCGATCACACTGAGCTCAGCCTTCTGTCAGCCCCTCAGAATCTCAGGGAGCCATGCTTTGCAGTCAGAGAACGTGCTATGACTGCTATGAGTTGTGACTAAGTGCAGTGATTTATTCCTCCTGTAGCCAAGCTAAGAGTCAAGAGCGTTGTGCTAGGTTCTCATGAAACATTGGACCAGGCATCCCGACAGTTAGCTAGCTTCTCTTTCTTGCCTCAATTCCTTAAGTTCCCTTGCCTTTGTTGTTTTCTTTAAGTTGGGGCTCAAGGAGAACATTGTGTTCCATCGCTCTACATTCCAAATTGTACTTTGAATTGCTTTCTGCATTTGTTTAGGGCTCTGGGGTTCTTAATAATGGCTTAGCCAGCCATCAGTTTCCCCATCATCTCCATTATCCAACTTTTGATATATTGGCTTTTGAGTGGGTGGTGGCATATTGTGGTCCTCAGTCCTATCCAGGCAAAGGCCAAAATTCATATCTAATGGCTGATCAATGCCAGGTTAGCCTGTGTGCCTGCTGTGAGTTTCTGATTAATTGTGATCAACGAGTGCAAAGGGAGAGAAGGGGGTGCCCTAACTCCCAGCAGTGTAGGCGGGGCAATTGCCAAGGTAGGCTGCCATCACCCCTTATGTCCACCTCAGCCTGAGCCAGGGGACTCTCAGACCTTACAGGATGCTCTAGAGATTTAGAGAATAGGGGCTCACCATCCTATTCACAAGCCTGAAGCCTGAAGCAATCAACAGTAGCAAGTAAACAAGTAGAAGACTCTGGATTTAGTACTAAGGTGCACTTGGAAGAAAGCACCCACAGATCTAGAGGCAGAGATTGTGTATTTACCAAGGGGGAATGGAAGAGGGATAAAAAGGCATACAGAAATCAGAGTAACCTTTGGAAACAATACTTCAGGCAAAATAATAAAGAAATTCCTGACTCTGCTCTATACATTACCTAAGTCCGAGTCTTCAGGACAGGGCCCAGTCCTGGATCCAAAGACTCATAAGCCTGAGGGCAAGTTGTAGCATGAAGACGAAGACAAATGAGTGGCTCCATGCCCCCTCGTTTTACATTCAAACCCCTGACAACCCAAGGAAGATCTTAGTTAGACAATCACAGGTCAACTGAAACAGTGTTCCCAAACCCCAGAAGGGAGGGTGAAAGTTCCCACAGGAATGCAGCTGAGATTATTCAGACCAGTTAACTGAATCTTACTCTGGCCTTGAAGATCAGAGGCATCTTGAAATAACAGACATGCAGGGAGTTGCAACACTATGTGCCACTTTACCCTGGCCAAGTGGAGTTAGACACAGAGAGCACAAAAAGAAAACGGAGTTCTTGACAATGATGAAGTGAAGTCCTTTGTGGTTTCCCTTCCCCTGAAACGAAGTAAATATACCCACTCTGACTTTACTTCTCTCTCTTTCTCCTGACATAGTTCTATATCTCTTCATGCTTCCCCTTGTGTGGCCCATGCTATGCTATTGAAACTCAGTTATCCTGTTGTGTGTAAGTTACCCAAAGCCCACCTTGCCATTTCTATAGTGCTGTTCCCACCCCTTATTTGGCAAATTACAACTCTTACAAATTACAGTTTCCATCTTCTCCTGCTCTATCTTGGTTATTGGGAATTGTGTGGGATTCCAGTACTACTTTTGTGGAAAAATAGAACCTCTGGTGTTCACTCTTAATCTTTGTCAGTGAGTCAATCCACCCACTTTAGTTTACTATTGACGAAATATTTTGTACGTGTGGACAGGATCATAACTGTGGTGGTTTTTGTTTTTGGAACCACCACATTTTTACTCATCAAAGGATCCTAAAAATACTTAGCCGTCATGGGATAAAAGGAGAGGTCCTCTTATAGGTTAGTGTAGTTAAAAAGCAGGAAGCAGAGGGTCCCCTTTTCTCTCGTGCCCTATAGTAGAACATTTTTAGGA
Organism: Heloderma suspectum; assembly: GCF_057233095.1. Taxonomy (NCBI): domain Eukaryota; kingdom Metazoa; phylum Chordata; class Lepidosauria; order Squamata; family Helodermatidae; genus Heloderma; species Heloderma suspectum. The sequence goes on along the minus strand of NC_139461.1, from coordinate 71,138,226 downwards.
TTGGTTATACCACAGTTTCCCATTTCATCTGAGTCAAGAACTGTGTTTAATCTCTGCTTACAAACTAGTGTATATGAAACTGCTGGACAGGTGTGCAGACCTAGAGAGTGCTCACTTTTTGCATTTGGACAGCATGACACCTTAGCAAGACAAATGTCTATTAACCATAATAGACAAGAATGGAACTTCAGGTTTTAGAGCAGGGATGGACCTTCCAGGCCTTCCAGATGTTCTTGGACTGCAACACCCATCAGCTCCAGCCAGCATAGTCACTTGTGAGGACTGATGGGAGTTGCGGTTTGACCATATCTGGAGGACCATATGTTACCCACCCCAGTTTTAGAGGCAGCATATTTTTGATTACCAAAATGCTTGCACACTTTTTGTGACCTTTGAGTTGGCCTAGTAAAGGTATTACTCTAACATGGATTTTTGAAGTAAATCCCTCTCATTAGTTAAACCATCAAAACAATTACGGCTTGAAGTTGGCTTGTTTTGAATCTGACAGTCTCTGGGTTGTGCACCATGACAAACCAGCTTTCATGTAAAGTAAAATTAAACTCAGGAAGAATCTTCCCAACTATGTGGGAGGAGAAGAGGGGAAGAGGCAATGTGTGAGCTTCAGGCTTTGCTCAGGTTTGTTCCAGCTTGTGCATGTAGTGCTAAATCCTGGTATAGTGTTTCATGTGAAGCAGGTTAATGTTTGAAGAGAGCCTTATTTCCTCTATCATAACTCCTCGGTGCTATTTTATAGATGATGTTGTCAGAAACACTAGATGGCCATCTTTCCTTAGCAGACTATTCTGGCATTTGTTTATTAGTTCAGTAAATGTTGCATTAGTCTAACTGGGTCAGGCACAACTTTTTGTAGTTTCCTGCTGTTCTTAGTGAAATGGAAGTAATACTCATTTTCCAGTTTATTGTCTATTTATCTGAAAACATCAGCTTGCATAGCTAAATATGTTTTATTTATTTATTTCATTTCATTTCTATACCGCCCAATAGCCGAAGCTCTCTGGGCGGTTCACAAAAATTAAAACCAAACAACACACAGTATGTTGTCATCTACTTCTGCAAATGTTAAACAAATCTGGAAATGAGAACTTTAAAAGTGTATTGGATCACTGTGTGATGTTCTACAGCTTTAGTACTTACATGTGATTTGCTCTTTCTGTTGTGTTTCAGAGTGGCATTTGTTACCTTCCAGTTTTCATTTTACAATTCTGAGGACATATCTGTTATTATAGCATCACTTAACCCCCTCACCCCCTTTTATGTTGTTGAATTAGAGCTTTTGGAAATCAGTAGCACCATTACTGACTTTTTCCATCAGCCTGATGCACAGAAACTTACTTTTGCTGTCATGGAGGTAAGTGGTTGCAAACATTTCTGCATGTCATGCTGTTAAGAATACAGGACTAAAGCTGGTAGGAAAGATGGCAGTCGTAGCTCTATATGGGTTATATACCTACTCTAGGGAGGCACCTTCCTGCGGTGTAATGACTAGTCTCACTTGCCACCAGTACTCATAAGAAACAGTTGAACTTGCAAGCTTCAATATTTTATTTGGTTAGGCACATTTGAAAGAATGAAATAAGAATGCAGTATTCCTTTGTATACCAACTGCTGGGGAACACAAACAGGATGGTGCTATTGTAGTCATGTCCTACTTGTAGGTTTCCCACAGATAGCTGGCTGGTCACTGTGTGAACAAAGTGCTGTAGTCGATGGACAGCACTTCCAGTATAGCTCTTATGTTCTAAATAAGCTTCTGTGGGGATGTTAGCATTTTAAAAGATGGTCTTAATAATTCTAATTTTTCTTTTTTCATTAAGATGAACCACAATTCATTGATTGGGAGAATGATAGTGATTATGATGTTGAACAGTACAATGGACCAAAAACTGATGTGATTCCTTTGGACATATTGGACACTGATTCTTGCACAAGCAGCAATTTTAGGTCTGATGAAGAGAAGGAAGGTGAACCTTCAAAGGTAAGAAATTGTTCTTGATTGCAAATAATTTAGGTATTAGAGGATAGATCCACTTGATAATTTTATGTCCTGAAACCTCATTTGCCCAAATGGTCTGAAGGTTGTCAAAGTAGTTAGTGTTTTAGGTTAACATGAGTAACATTTATCTAAATCTGTCTTAACATGGGCATACCTTGGGAATGCAGTGATTTTTGGATAAAGGAGTTTTTTCAAGGTTGCAGCTAATTTTTTGTTAGGTTAATGTTTGGTGAAAAAATGTGATGCCAGTGAAAAAGCATCACTCCATTTTGGCACAGCCTCTGTTTTGATGTGGGGGTTCTGTTCTTGATATAGACTTAGTCCTTATTAGAATGCTGTAAATTTTTAATGTTTTATGGCTCCATTTCATTCTCTGTGAGTACTTATTGAAAACACTTTTATACTGCTCTTCGTCCTGTTTGGATTTCAAAAGTTCAGTTTTATCTTTATGGCACCCCCACTAGATTTTTTTTAAAAGTAGATTTTAATGATGGACTGTAGTGAGCTGATTGATAGATGTTTATGGGTTCTTGAATTTAGAGTATTGATGGGTTGGAGCCATTTACTGATGTTTTAGCCTGTAAAGTCCTTCAGTTCACTTTGAAAGTATTCTCAGAATTTCCAGTAGAGGGAGACAAGAACCAACTCTTTTTTGTGTGTTTTTTTATTTAGGAATTACTTGAACACCCCAGTGAAAGTTGGATTTAGAGGAGGGTAGTCTCATGTAATCTGATGTACGGTATGCTGTGTTGTGGCATTTATGCAGTATAAGCAGGTTAAACTGTGGCTAAGTGAGTGTTTCATGGTCTTTTCCTTGTGAGCCACAGTGATGTAATAAATACAGGATATTTGATGGTTATGGGCAGACTATTTTAGATTAAGCAATGGGAGCATTTTAGAATGAACAAATGTGTGGTGGATCAATATTTCAAGAACTAATAAAGTAACTGAAATGTAAAAAAAAGAAAGTGAGCTAATACTGTAAGCAAGCATAGCTTCTGCATACTTTATTGGTGTATTTACTTGTTTTAAAACAACAACTACACCTTGCCTTCTTCCAATTGGTCTGCAAGATGTAAGGATTGAAGAAAACTGTTTAGTCTCTTTGTCTTAGTCACTAGTATTATAATCTTGAATTTTCAGCTCTTGTGAAAGGATACATGCCTGTCTCCCTAAAGTTCTTCATTTTCGGTCTATATGTATTCATGGAATGTGTAAACACTTTCATAATGTATACTTTTTCCCTTAGATGCCACTAGTCATATTATACAAGCTTTGTATAATTTAGTTTGCTGATTCATAAATTATTAGTAGAAGTGCTAGAACTTTGAGAGACTCTTTCCTTCTGTTCGTTCACATATTGCCTTATATGAAAACTAACCTTTGGCAAGATGAGAGCTAAATGTATGAGTTTGTTTTTATAATAGAAAAGTTGTTTCTCTGGGAACAGTGACAAAAATTTCTGTACTGATATATCTTATTGACAAGTTTGGCTTATTTGATGCAGGGAACAGGGAATATTATGTAGAACAAAGCAATATCTTCTGAAAGAGTGAACCCATGCTTGGAGGTTTTTGATTGCTCTTTGTTGGAGAGTGACTTTTGAAATGTGTTAGGGTATTATATAGAAATAGAACAATTAATATATAGGTTTCAGTGGGGTTTGCTTTGACTTCATTGCATTATTGTTACAATGCAGCTGACAGCAGTCTATTTGTTCCTGTCCAGCATACATATTTTTGAATTCTCTTTGGGTTCTCTCCAACATTGTGCAAGCAGACTTCCCTTTCTCTCCTTTCCCTATAAACACCCCCCCCAATCTGCTCTGTAGGTTCCCTCAATCTTCCAAAGCACATTTTGGGGGGTGCACAGGGAAAAGGGGTAATTCAGTGGCTAATGGAGTCAGACATGTTTGGATTTCACTTTTTGTCTGTATGAAATGAATGTCAATGTTGTGTCTAATGCAGGGAGAGCCCAGAGAAGCAATCCTACTCTTCTGCAGCACACTGGGTATTGTTCGCAGCCAGCTATACTTTGGTACTAGGGAAACAAGCCTTGTGCTTGTGTGCTCCTTCCTTGCTTGCTTTCTATGCTCTGCTTAATATATTCCTAGTTTGAATGGAAATTTATAACCCCTCATCAGGTGTTCACACATGAACGGGTCTATGGGAGAGGAGGGAATGTGTGAACCTGAGGCTTTGTTATGGAGCAACAAACCATGGTATGGCATTACAAATGAATTGACATAAACTGTCTATTTTGAGGTACATATTAATATGCTTATAGTTGTTCAAAAATGATGGTATTCCAGGCTTTATGAGCCTAAAGGAAACCAACTAATGTGTGCTTAGTGAACTTTGACAAACTAGGTACTGCATAGATTAAGTGGTTTCCTCATTTGGTTGGAAAGGGAGCCCTTTGGTCAACAATTCTGTTGTTGTGCTATGCTTATGTCTATAATTTATGGGGTGGGGAGGGGAATTGTGAGCAATTGGCTTTTTGTTTGCCAAGCATGATGCCACCAACATGCTACAGTTCACTGTTCTCTGTAGATACCCGTGTTTTGAAGTACAATTTGAATGTATTTACTCGTAAGACATAGCAGCACAATCCAAAATACAATCTGCTTCCCAGATATAATCTTAATGGAGTGTCCTTTTGTGGGAATTTCCAGGGCAGTGGTTTGTCTGGGTCATCAAACTTGACTTTGGAAGTTGAATCACGTTGCATGAAAGATCACTACCATCATAATTACAGGGCTCCTTACATACTTTACATTATTTCACTCTTCAGTGCATGAGACACATCATGGTCCTAGGAATATTTTTTAGAACAAGGGGAAACACAAATTTGTTTGCTACAGAAAATATTGTAAGAAGTGTGTGAAAAAGTAGTTTAATAAATAAAAAAGAGTGTTTCATTGTTATGCTGGTGGAAATAAAATTGTATCATACTCATACAACAACACTTAAAACTTGTATTAGATGTTATGTTAAATATACAAATATGTCTATACTTAGAAATGGAGCTGTTTGTATTAGCACAAATATATATTGAATTTTGCTTTCAGGAGGCAAGTACTTAATGAAATCCTTTTTATGTAATGTGATCTCTTTTAGGTGTGAGAACAGGAGAGTGTATGCAGAATTAGATTGCTCCCTTTGCCCCCTGGCCAAATATAATACAGTTCATTAGGTTTTGGAGGTTAGTTATTAGAGGAAAATTTTGTTTCATTTTCTAAAATGCAATATATTTTCTTGACAGGTTAATCCAGTAATGCACCTTTATTTGTATGCCTCTTTATTTTGTGCCCCCTTTGTGCAAAATAAGGAACCTGGAAATGCATGTAGCATGAGGCAGTTATTGACATGCATAGGTATGATGTCAGCCATCATAGTACATGTACTCAGTTCTTGTGAAATGTGTAAGAGGGCACACATTTTTCTAAAGCCTTTCCCACAGTTGTCTAATATTTGCAATAAATATATATTTTTAGGCAGCCGGAAGGGTGTGGGTGGGGAAGATGACCACCCAGATCTTCACCTTTTTTAGTCTGAGTAGATCTATGCAGAACAAAAAAAATGTAATATTCTTCACTTACACTGTGCACAATTGTTACAGACCACAGCATATACCTGACAAAAACTGGTCAGCATTTGCTCAATATATCTGGCTTAAGACAGCTGCCAGTAGCCACGGTGATTTGGGGTGGAAAATTCTTCAGTGCTTCATTTTTCCCTGGAATTTTTTTCCCCCTAACTTTATTAGTAACAATGAATGAATGCCAATTGCAAATACAATATTAGGCAAGCTTGGCAGTTTCAAAGTTGTAATTAATATTTTTCAAGTGATTATCCCAAGCAAGTATGTGCAGGAATACATATATGTCATTGAAATACATACATGTCAGAGTGAAATGGAACTAAAAAGTGGCAACAGCGAAACTGAAAGTGCCTCAACGACCTCAGTGGAAGAGAGTTGAGCTCTTGTTGAAATAGGAACGGTTGGCAGCATATTATGCACAGTTCTTTAGGTTGCTAAAATTAATTAGTGCAGCCTTCCCAAACCTGGTACCTTCCATGCTGCTTGCTGAAGGATGCTGGGAGCTGTAGTCCAACATACCTCAAGGGCACTAGGTTGGGGAAGGCTGAATTAATGTGTCAACAGTTTTTAGTATCTTTGTTTCTTTCTTACATCTAAACAACAAGGGAAGTATATGCTTTTGTCTTTAAATTTTTACAAGTATCCTAATAAAGAATGCCTACACAATATAACATTTAAATCACATGAAGTGTGCTCTTATTCCCCCCCCCCCAAATGTTTCAGGTCACTTAGTTGTGGTATATTAAGACAAAAAAAATAAAATGGGCACTTTTTTTAAAGCTTCATCGTTTATTTTACAAGGATTTTGTAAACATGCTAAATTAAATAACTCTAGTGATTTTCTGATGCAAACTGAATTTTCTGATACAAATAACCCTATGCAAATGCCCCTAATTTTCCAGGTCAATGTTTTCCAGAAAACCCATTTCACTGTGTAGCCACCTCTTATACTAGATGGACCAGCCTAATCCTAAAATTTGCTCATGTGCCTCTTAATACCAGCATACTATCACAGTTTTGCTCATTTCATTGGCATAGTGTATATATAGAACTTACGGACAAGTCCTCATGTAGTTGCTGCTTAAAACACGTTTGATCTGTGTGAAGGGGCTACTCACAGTTGCGATAATTTTCATTGCATCAGTGCAAACTGGAGAAAAATGAAAGTGTAGTGAAAGTTGGTATTACCACACGAAAAATCACTTCACATATGGCTTGCTGTGTGGAGCTGCTGCCATATGATTGCAAGTAGCTATGTGGATTGAATATAAGTATACACTATCCTAAGTACTTATTTGCTGGTGCAGCAAGTCTTAAACTTTGGAAAATATAAACCAAATATTAATCTCCTAATTTGGATGTAACGGGAAGCTACAGCTAACTGAAGACTTCCTGGCTTGTTTCCTGGCTCACATGAAAGGGGGAACAAAGTGGCCATGTGGGGCCATGAGGCTCAAATGTGGCCTCTGCCTTACTGAAAGTGATTCCCCTTTCTACCTTTAAAGTCGTGAGAATGGGTGAAGTAAGTTGTGATGTATAGGATTTATTTGACAGATTGTACGGCACAGTGATGCTTGGTGGCCTGCGGCAGTAGCCTCATGTAAAGGCAGATTTAAGTTGACAGCCTTGCTACTGTGAAAGTTACAGTTACATGTTTGCAAGAGAAACTGGTAGTTATGTGAATAATAAATTTATTACAATAAAACAAATGCCTTACTTAATGTATGAAATATTGATTGCTGTACTTCTCCTTGTATGTATGTTTGCCGTTGAATTACTTTGTTGAAGTAATTACTTAATGGTGAAGGTAAAGATTGAGATTAAGCACTTTAGTAATTTAATCCTCCAGAATGAAAATATTTGAAGTTCAATTTTTAAAGAGGTCACACTTCGTTATATGAATGGGAAAGATATCAGATTAATAAAAACACCATATTTGTGACTTGGTAATGTGTACTAGCCCTTCATGGATCGCTGCCTTGTTGTGGAGAAGGGGCTTGTATAACTCAGTGAAGCCATAAGCTATGCTGTGCAGGGCCACCCAAGCCGGACAGGTCATGGCAGAGAGTTCTGACAAAATGTGGTCCACTGGAGAAGGAAATGACAACCCACTCCAGTATTCTTGCCAAGAAAACCCCATGGAACATATCACAAGGCTAAAAGATATGACGCTGGAAGATGAGCCCCTTGGAAGGTGCCCAATATACTACTGGGGAAGAGCAGAGGGTATTTCCAGGTAGCACTAGAAAGAATGAAGTGGCTGGGTCAAAGCCGAAAGGACACTCAGCTGTGGATGTGTCTGGTGGTGAAAAGAAAATCCGATGCTGTAAAGAACAATATTGTTTAGGAACCTGGAATGTCAGATCAATGAATCAAGGTAAGCTGGAGGTGGTCAAACATGAGATGGCAAGATTGCACATTGACATCTTGGGAATCAGCGAACTAAAATGGACAAGCATGGGCAAATTTAATTCAGGTGACCATCATATCTACTACTGTGGACAAGAATCCCTTAGAGGAAATGGAGTAGCACTCATAGTCAACAAAAGGGTGGGAAAAGCAGTACTGGGGCACAATCTCAAAAACGATAGAATGATCTCAGTACGAATCCAAGGCAAACCATTCAACATCACAGTAATTCAAGTCTATGCCCCAACCACTGAGGCCAAAGAAGCTGAGGTCGATTGGTTCTATGAAGACCTAAAACAAGGGATGTCAGAGAATTTCGCCATGAATCTCGGGGAGGCCGAAAGCCAGCGCATTCGGCCCCCCGAAATCGGTGGCGGAATGGTCTGCCACGCCCCCCCCGGAACGGGACTTACCTTGGGCGGATCTTCCTGGCGGCGGCTTGGCGGTGGTGGCTGCAGTGGCCGGTCTTCCGACTGACTGACGCCGCCGCCATTTCCAGTTAAACAACAACAACAACAACAAAAGTGATAGGCTACGTAAATGTTTACGTAGCCTATCACGGCTGATTTAAAAGAAAAAAAAAACGCAGGTACGCAAATGGTGGCGCCCATGGGCGCCGCCATTTGCGTTCCTTATTTTGGCACATCTTAGTCTACGTAAACATTTACGTAGACTAAGATGGCAAAAATAAGGGGAATGCAAATAACGTAGCCACCGTCATTTGCATCCCTGCTAGCCAGTGGCCGGATGTCTGGCCGCTGGCGGAGCCGGCTGGCGTCTCCGCAGAATCCCTGTGGAGTGGAGCCGGCTGGCCAGAATTTCGGGGGGGGGGATGGAGCGCCTCCCCCCCCGGCCAGAATTTCGGGGGGAGGGACGGAGCGCCTCCCCCCCACCACGAATGTCACCCTTCGAAGAGGTAAGTGACTTTTGTACATCCCTTCCTACAACACCTTCTAGAACTAACACCAAAAAAAGATGTCCTCTTCATCATAGGGGATTCGAATGCCAAAGTAGGAAGTCAAGAAATCACCGGGATAACAGGCAAGAATGGCCTTGGTGTACAAAATGAAGCAGGACAAAGGCTAATAGAGTTTTGCCAAGAGAACACGCTGATCATAGCAAACACTCTTTTCCAACAGCACAAGAGGTGACTCTACACATGGACATCACCAGATGGTCAATATCGAAATCAGATTGATATGTACTTTGCAGCCAAAGATGGAGAAGCTCTATACAGCCAGTCAAAACAACACCTGGAGCTGACTGTGGCTCTGATCATGAGCTGCTTCTTGCAAAATTTTGGCTGAAATTGAAGAACGTAGGGAAAACCACTAAACCATTCAGGTATGACCTAAATCATATTCCTTATGAATATACAGTGGAGGTGAGGAATAGATTTAAGGGATTAGACCTGATAGACAGAGTGCCTGAGGAACTATGGACGGAAGTCTATAACATTGTTCAGGAGGCAGCAACTCAATCCATCCCAAAGAAAAAGAAATGCAAGAAAGCAAAATGGCTATCTGATGAGGGTTTACAAGGAGCTGAGGAAAGAAGGGAAGCGAAAAGCAAGGGAGAAAGGGGAAGATATATCCAACTGAATGCAGAGTTCCAGAGAACAGCAAGGAGAGACAAGAAGGCCTTCTGAAATGAACAATGCAAAGAAATTGAGGAAAACAATAGAATGGGAAAGACTAGAAATCTTTTCAAGAAAATCGGAGATCTCAAGGGAACGTTTTGTGCAAAGATGGGCATGATAAAGGAGAAAGAAGGCAGGGACCTAACAGAAGCAGATGAGATTAAGAAGAGGTGGAAAGAATACACAGAAGAACTATACAGGAAAGATCTGAATGTCCCTGATAGGCATGATAGTGCGCTCACTGAACTTGAGCTGGACATCCTCGAGAGTGAAGTCAAGTGGGCCTTAGGAAGCATTACTAACAACAAAGCTAGTGGAGATGACAGTCTTCCAGCTGAGCTATTTAAAATCCTAAAAGATGATGCTGTTAAAGTGCTGCACTCAATATGCCAACAAATTTGGAACACTCAACAGTGGCCACAAGACTGGAAAAGGTCAGTTTACATTCCAATTCCAAAGAAGGGCAATGCCAAAGAGTGTACAAACTACCATACAATTGCACTCATTTCACATGCCAGCAAGGTGATGCTCAAAATCCTACAAGCTAGGCTTCAGCAGTATGTGAACCGAGAACTACCAGAAGTACAAGTTGGGTTTCGAAGAGGCAGAGGAACTAAAGATCGAATCGCCAACATTTGCTGGATCATGGAGAAAGCAAGAGAATTCCAGAAAAACGTCTCTTTCTGCTTCATTGACTATTCTAAAACCTTTGATTGTGTGGATCACAACAAACTGTGGCAAATTCTTGAAGAGATGGGAGTACCTTAACTGTCTCCTGAGAAACCTGTATGAGGGTCAAGAAGCAACAGTAAGAACCAGACATGGAACAACCGATTGGTTCAAAATTGGGAAAGCAGTACGACAAGGCTGTATATTGTCGCCCTGCTTATTTAACTGATATGCAGAGTACATAATTAAGTTCATTATCAGCGGCCCTCCTCCGTGAGCCCCTGCCAAAGGAAGTGAGGTGGGTGGCTATTAGGAGGAGGGCTTTTTCTGCTGTGGCACCCTGGCTCTGGAATGAGCTTCCTAATGAGGTTCGCCTGGCACCTGCATTGTATTCCTTTCGGCGCCAGGTGAAGACCTTTTTATTCTCCCAGGCATTTTAGCATTTTAGCTTTCTGAACTTTTAGCTTTGCTGTTTTAAATCTGTATTTTAAACTCCTGCACTGCTCCTAGGTTTTATTGTGGTTGCATTGTTATATTGTGGTTTTAATGTTCTATATATTTTAAATTGGTTTATTGTGTGCTGTTTGGTTTTAATTTTTGTGAATCGCCCAGAGAGCTTCGGCTATTGGGCGGTATAGAAATGAAATAAATAAGTAAAGAGAAATGCCGGGTTGGGTGAATCACAGGTCGAAATTAAGATTGCTGGGAGAATAATCAACAACCTCAGATACGCAGATGATACCACCCTAATGGCAGAAAGTGAAGAGGATCTAAAGAGCCTCTTGTTGAGGGTGAAAGAGGAGGGTGCAAAAGCTGGTTTGAAACTCGACATTACAAAAACTAAGATCATGGCATCTGGCCCCATCACTTCCTCGCATATAGAAGGGGAAGAAATGGAAGCAGTGACAGATTTTATTTTCTTGGGGTCCAAGATCACCGCAGACGGTGACTGTAGCCATGAAATTAAAATACGCTTGTTCCTTGGGAGGAAAGCTATGGCACACCGAGACAGCATAGTAAGAAGCAGAGACATCACCTTGCTGACAAAGGTCCGTCTAATCAAAGCTATGGTTTTCCCAGTAGTAATGTATGGCTGTGAGAGCTGGACTATAAGGAAGGCTGAGCGCCAAAGAATTGATGCTTTCGAACTGTGGTGCTAGAGAAGACTCTTACGAGTCCCCTGGACTGCAAGGAGGTCAAATCAGTCCATCCTAAAGGAAATCAACCCTGACTGCTCATTGGAAGGACAGATACTGAAGCTGAAGCTCAAATATTTTGGCCACCTAATGCGAAGAGAAAACTCTCTGGAAAAGACCCTGCTGCTGGGAAAGATTGAAGGCAAAAGGAGAAGGGGACGGCAGAGGATGAGATGACTAGATAGCATAACCGATGCAAAGAATATGAACTTGAGCACGCTCCGGGAGAGAGCGGAGGACAGGAAGGCCTGGCGTGCTATGGTCCATGGGGTCACGAAGAGTCGGACACAATTTAACGACTGAACAACAACAACAACATAAGTGGTAGACTTAACGACTGAACAACAATGTGTACTAGAGTACTGTGAGGAGTATTTGATTTCAAAGCCTGGTCCTGTTTTTGAAATGCTGCTCCTAAATTTTAGTGATACCCCTTTTGTTTTGTGTTTTTTAAAGGTAGACTGGTGTGGGTGTTATTTCAGCAATTGTCTCCAGTGTGCCCAGATTTATCCGTGTATTTCATGTGGGCAAAAATTGGTTTCTAATATAAGATAATCACTTTATGACTGTAGAGTTTCACATATTAGCAGTGTTTAGCCTTTATGAGTCTGTAAACCTGTATGATAGTCCACTGGAAAGTTGTATATAAATCTATCTAGTAAACAAATGGTGTATTTCCTTGTGCAGAATGTTATGATACAGGTGTGTATGCACATGCGCGCGTGCACACGCACACACACAACTGATTTCAACGTCACAATAAACCATGACGTATCATGGTAGGAACAAGGTGCAGCGAGCCTGAGGCTCACATGACCCCCTCTCCTTTGCTCCTCTAGTGTGGTCTGAACTGTGGTTAAATCTTAATTCCAGTCTGAGACTGGCTTGTTTCCAACAAACTATAGCTAAGATTTAACCACAGTTTAGCGTTCTGGCATAATGCTAAACTGCGGTTAATAATGTTTTTAAAAACAGTAAAACAGCCTCTTTGTAGCTGCCTTGGAGAAAGAGAAAGTAGAAGGAGAGTTGAGCCCAGGGCTCATTGCAACTCATCCCATCATGATAAACCATAGTTTATTTTGGCATTCAAACCTGGCCTAGAGAAGGCAAACTTGGCTAAAACAAATAGTTTTGCACACATTTTTTCTGAATAAATACTTATTGTAAAAGGAGTTGTAGTGGTTAGCACAGATTTAACTGACAGCTGTGAAAAAGGTCAGGAAGGAGTTTTATCCATTGTCAAATTGGCTGGTGACGTCTGTTGTGTATAGTGTGGCTCACTTGTCTGAGTAATTTCAGTCCAGCTTGTTTGTTTTCTTTGTCCTACAGGCATCTTTATCATGACACATCTTGCTGATATCTAATTCTAATTTGCGGCATGTCAATAACTTGGATGTTGGCTACTCTGTTACAGAGATTTGTGGAAAAAAGCGTCCATGTTTTGGAAACTGTACAGTGGATTTTTTTGATAAAACAAAAAAAGCCTAATAAGAATTATTTTAAAAAACCTTTGTATTACTGATAAAGCTCTTTAAAAGTTTACTTCCCATCTTACCCCAAAATAGGTATTTCATTAGTGGTGGTCTTTAAAAATCCATAGTGTAGTTTTACTAATTAATTTTGATTTACGTATGAGAATATGTTTTCTGTGATTCGTTCCTGAATGGAAAATGATAGACTGGGCAATATCTTTAAGTCTTTATGTTGAAGTGCCTGCAGATATTTGTGTAATGGCTCTTTGTCCTTCTTTCAAAATGTACCACCAAAGGAGATGTAGTTCCTACTTGGTGGACTTACAAACTAAGCAAGACAGGACAAAAATGAATGGCGGGTGAGGAGAAGGGCAAAGTTTAATAATTCATTAGTAAAGATAACTGGAAGGAATTGGTCAGCTAGAAGCAGGCGTTGTAATAAAGTTAAGGTATGAGAATACAACGAAACCTCCAGTGTAGGTACAAATACCTTTTTTCCCCCTCATTCTCTCCTCCACTCCCTGGCCTTCTGCCCTTACAGCTTAAAACAGCTTTAACAATCTGGTGCCCTCCAGATAGTCTGGACTTCATCAACCCCAGAAAGAATGACCAATGGTCAGAAATGCTGGGAGTTGTAGTCCAAAACATCTGGAGGGCGCCAGTTTGGGAAAGGCTGGCTTAAAGGAATATCATCTTCAGTAGACAATGCTGGGAAAGTCAGCCAAGTACTATCTGGTTCATAGTTCCTTAAGCTTCAGAATAGGTGTGGTAACAGTTATCTGCTTTGTCCTATTTCTCAAACCTGTGTTGGTTAGGGGTCTTTTCTTAGAGGGGGAAAGCTTTGTTGGAGATCATAGTTTGAGCATAGAGGGACACTGTGATTTTCCTAAGTACAATAGAATGAAAAGCTTTTTGACCTTCGGAAATATTCAAAATATGAAAAGTTAATATGTGCCTCACTTAATCTAGATTTAGAGTCTACCCCAATCCAAAGGCTCAGAATAGCTAATAAGTACTTACTTTGAAAAGATATGGACCAGGAGCCAAAGAACTGTACCTCTGTGAGCCTAAGAGGATTTAGTCTTTGGTGGTGGTGGTGGTGTTCTTTTAAGAGCCATTCTGGCCCCCATCCCTTTTGCCAAAATGCTTATGAAATCGAAGGGAGCTCAGAAGCGGTTTGTGGTATTTTTATTTATGTTATTTGAATGTATATACCGCTTTCCACAAAGGTATCAAAGCAGTGGACATAAAATACAATGTCATAAAAATAACAATAAATATGACAATAAAAACAACACAATACAAATAAATCAGCAATAAAACCACACACTCCACTTTGTGCTACAAACCATAGCTGGCTGGGTCACACTTCAGGGAAAGCTTGTGTAAACAGATGAGTTTTAAGAAGATGTCTGAATGTCAGAACTGGGGGGGGCTGTCTAATGTCTATTGGTAAAGCGTTCCAGAGGGTGGGTGCTGCAACACTAAATGCTGTACTGCAAGTGCTCTTGAGGCAAACCTCAGGAGCATGTGGCATCCTCCAAAGTGCCCCCTCTGGAGATTGCAGAGATGAGGCAGGGAAATAAGGGGGGAGTAAACTAATGGGGCCAGTGCAAGTTCCTTGTATGAGCCTTTGTTGCTCTTCAGTTTTGGCCCAGCAGTGCAATCTGTGTTCAACTGAAGTCAGTGGCAATCTTTGCATTGAGTTTAATGGAGCTTCACCCAGGGCTTAATTGTTCAGTTTCCATAATTTAATAACTTACAGATAATAAAAGAAAATTAGCCACGGCAGTATTTCACATGTGGTTTTGTTTGTTTTTCTCTTGTCCATCCTGTCACATTTTCTGATGTGTCTATGACTGTTCCCTCTGTTGTGTAATATAAAAGGAATTATTGTAGGACACTGTATTACTATTGCATGGAGTGGAATCTGTGTCAGACAGATGACTTAATGCCTGATTAGAGGTTATATGTCTGTGTTTCTGCTCAAAATGTTTTCTTCTGGTCCCCATTGATGATGACACACCAAATGCTATGCTCTTTTGCATCTGAGTAGGAAGCTCAGAATAAACTGCTGGGGAAGATAATCCTATAAACCCTGTGTGTGTTTGTGTGTATGTGTGCACGTGTGTGTGTGTCAGTAAAACTGTTTCAGACCCTGAGGCTGGATTTCCTCCCGGGGCAACACCCTCCCCCGCCCACCAGATGATATCAGATGACAATCTTCCCTCCCAAAGCTTCCCCCTACATCATCAGTTCCCAGCTCAGTACAGCAGTAACCCAGCCCTTTCTGCAGCTCTGAGCTGTGGGAAACCCAATGGGGGAGGGGCTCTGTGGGAAGGGGGTGGTGCCTGGCAAAAGCACTGGCAGGCCAGATTTGGACACTCCAAGGTTCTGAGGTTCCCCATCCCTGCTATAAATGGAACAGAACAAGGTGGTGGAATGCTGTGGTGGTAGAATTTATGGCCCAACTATAAGAGGGAGAGCAAATATTTCCTACGTTTTTAAAAAAAGAAAACCAACACAAAATGCAAAGGGCTAAGCCAGAGCCTTTCTCTCTGCTTGGCTAGTTTTCTGTTTCCAGGCGTATGGCAGGTGTTTCCAGGCGTTTCCAGGAATATGGCATTCCCCAACTGTAGTCCGAAGTGGTGCAGTTCATCCTATTTTTTCGCATATGCAGACCAAGCCTAATTATAGCACAACATAGTGAGAAAATTCTGTCCCAAGTGGGGTATGTATTTGTTCTGATTTAACACTAAACTGCTAGAGTTGGCCAATCCACGCTGTCTCCTCCGTTAAATTTTAGGATTCTGAACAGCCACAAGCCTTTTCTTTTAGACTCTGTGCAGGGGTAGGTAACCTGGGGCTTTCCAGATGTTTTGGACTAAAAGTCCCACAAGCCGTAGCCGGTATGACCAATGGGCAGGAATTATGGGAGTTGTAGTCAAAACATCAAGACACCAGCTTGCTTAACAGCCTTTGCCATTACACTACTTCTATGCACTAAATCATTGCTTTTGAAATATTAAAGTGTATCTGTTCCAGTTGTGTCATTACATGTGGATCTGGTGGTGTATGTTTTGGGATTGGATTCTCTGGGCAGTAACATTTGGAATGATGCCAGAGGTACACCAGTCTATAATAAAAAGATGTATGTGTGTCTGTCATTGTCATAGCTCCAAGACCATGAAGCCTATGGCATGCATTCTAAGGGTGTGCACATCTGGTTATTTGGTTTTTAGAAGACATTAACTTTAATTTAAACGTATTGATGTGTTTGAAGTCCGCAATATCACCTTAAGGTGGCAGATTTCCCTAACCAGCACATAGCTTTGCAGTCAGTAGTTTGAAGCCAGAAAGGACAGAGTTATAGGGCTGCCACCTCTCTGCTGTGGGCAGCCCCCTCTTCAAGGAAAGGGAATAGATAGAGTCCTCCCTCAGGGGGCTATGGGGGGAACCATAGCATGGGCCATGCCTAGGGGTGCCAGCAAGTGTGGCTTCACTCAGGCAGGTTGGGCACAAAGTGTCCAGCTCTGACAGCTGTGTTACTTTACTTGAAGGCTTCATGGTATCACACACTACATTCTCTTCGTTCCTTCTCCTCCCTCCACCCTGTATCCTGCATGCAAAACAACCTGATGTTTGCAGTGGAAGCAAAGTGCTATAATTGTTGAATTACTATAGTCCATAAGAGCACAAGTCTCGTAAAGATTTAAAAGTGTTGAAAATCAACAAACAAATCCTATACTTCCCACTACTTTCTATAAGCCTCCCAGTTCCCAAGATTCTTGTTCTGGATTAACAGAAATTCTTCTTAGGTTTTGATATATTTTTTCCAGGACTGTTTTTGGCAGTGTTAAATCTGTATTCATTTTAAAAATATTTCAAAAACTGCCCTTTATAAAAGCATATTATATTTCAAATATTTAAAGTTAATATCCTGCTTTGATTTTATTGGCATGGCTGCCATGCATAGGATGCTGAAAAGCCCCTCATGGCAGTAGGTATAATATTTAATATGTACATGTTAGTGCTGCATATCCCTGGCAATTGCTGGCATTGGTCTGAAGGCGTTGCACGGGTTTGGGCCCATGGCTTGCTTGAAGGAAGAACACTGCTACTTCCTTCAAGGAAAACATGCTGCATATAATAGGCCTGTGCTGTTTCTTGCTTCTGTGAGCATCTTCTTAATCTAGTGGAAGACTTCTATAATGTATGCTAGCTCTTGGCGTTTTTAGGAAGATTGAGATTCCAGAAACTTGGTCACTTGAGGCCTGTGCATCTGTTTTCTTTCCATTTCTGAGATGGATGAAGTTCTTTTCTTAGATGCATATCTTTATAATTTTACGCCTGTTTTATTTCACAAGGGAGAGGCCAGCCACATATTTGTGCTTTCTTTCATGCTGCTGCTGGCCTTTGCTTAGAGGGAGCATAGCTAAGCAGTGTATGATAAAGAGGGGCCAGGGTGGTAAAACTGTGCTGATATTACAGATTACTATGGTGGGTGGAACAAGACGGAGCAAGAGGAAGAAGACAAACAGTTGTTTCCATTCCGTCGATGATATCTGTGTCACTTATGTGGGGAGTGCTCACACATCGTTATAATGAACCTCTCCAATGTGGA
Organism: Heloderma suspectum; assembly: GCF_057233095.1. Classification (NCBI taxonomy): domain Eukaryota; kingdom Metazoa; phylum Chordata; class Lepidosauria; order Squamata; family Helodermatidae; genus Heloderma; species Heloderma suspectum. The sequence goes on along the minus strand of NC_139461.1, from coordinate 71,120,600 downwards.
AATGTTTGATTCCTCCCAAGCATAACACCTACAAGCATCTTTCAGTTATGATATCTAGAAAATCAAGAGTATCTGCAACAATAGTATCTGTGTGCAAGGCACTGTCCTCTGGAATGACTTAACATGTGAAATATAGTGGCTCTCCTGTTCCATGGGACTACTTTGTTTTGTTGCTTGAGGACTGCATCTTCTATCAACTCATGTAGCTTTTCACATTGCGTTGTTGAGGATATATTCTAGTTTCTAGCCCACACTGAAAAGCATTCATATGAACAGCTGAGGTGATAAAGCCACCATGTGGTTATTTTGGGTGGTGGGTGGAAGAGGGGGAAGCATGGAAACCATTCAGTTGTTTGCTGTGACATATGGCAAGTTTATGGCTCTTCACTCCCTGCAAAGTGCATAAAATCTGGGTTGAGTAAAAAGAAAACAAGCGAGCAGACATTTCAGTATCCTGATGTCTTGAATGAATTAGTGACTGCATCCACAGTCACCAATTAAATTATTGATATGAATGTACCTAAAAGGTTGAGCTTGGGGAACTCATAGTAGGCTTCTTAGGCTCTGCTAGGAACTTCCCAGGTTTTCTTAGGAAGGCTCACCATCCATTTTGAGGGCCATGATCTTGCATTATCTCTGGACAGATACAGGTGGGTCATAAAGCAAACATCTTTTCCATCCATAACTTGCCAGTCATATTTACAATTCCTCTGTTATCAGGACATTCCAAGCAAATAGTTTTTGTGAATAACGAGAGAGGTTTCTGAGTTGAGCTTGTATAGACTTGTTTAAAAAAAAACCAAAAACAACTTGTGTACTTTGAGCTTACAGGATTGGCACATACACTAGCTCAAGCTACAGTCTTACTTATCCTTTTATGAAAGCCAGTGTAGGCAAGCCTCTTCTCTACTTACTTCACTGTTATTCTTAGATGTTCCTTTCTTTCAGTCTTGTACACTTTTGCTTATAGCAGGTTTCTGTTTAGGGCTCTGTTCCCAACAGAATTATACATTCACAAGAAATCATTTCACACTTACCATAAACTAGCTTAATTTATGTACTTAATTCTCTCCTATTGAAAGGGGGGCTTAATAAGCTTAACTTTAGCGTTCTCAAGCTTTCTTCCTTGCATTGAACATCCTGATTCATTAATTTACTTACTCAGTTATTCAAGCTCCCAGTATCATTCTATACATCCTGATTCAGGCCGGTGTATTTTCCATCCCGTAAAACAGTCACCACCCCCTGACTAAGTTGTCATTCACCTCTTCTGAGTAACTGCTTAATTTGCTGTCATGCCCTTATCAAGTTCTCTGTCTTCTCTCCTGTGCTGACTCTGTTGGCCACAACACTTTTTTTTAAAACAGTCACTTCAGTTTCCTCTAAGTTATAGTTCGTTCCTTTGGTGCTCCTATTTTGATGTAAAGTGATATAAACATTTGATCTTGAAAAGAAATTAAAATTCTACCTAGTAAGTTATTAGGATAGGGCTGCTTTGTAGGGCAAAGGAGAACAACTCTGGAAGTTGACTTTTGAAGTAACAATAGCTATATGAGATCGCTGTGGGTTGGTGGGCTTAGGGTGATCCTGCTTTACCAAGAAGCATATGCAGTGCAATTCTATGCATCTTTACTCAAAAATAAAGCCCTCTGAATTCAGTGGAACTTACTTGAGACTTTATTAATACATTCGTATAAAATTACATTTTACAAGGTAAACATGTTGTTCCCAATCCCCCTGTGTTTGTCTCAAAACGCTAATGTGGGAGAGGGGAACAGCTGCAAGGGAGAATAGGTGGGTACAGTGGGGTGCTTAACTCTTCTCTACCTGCCAGTTCTCCTTTGCAAATCCCCTTCTGTTTTCAATTTGTTTCTTTTTTCCTTGGGTGGACTCTGAGGCTGGAAATATGTCCAACTAGGAGGCAGAACAACCAAATAGCCAGGAATGGGGCTTTAACAAGGAAGGAGTGTGAGGGGTTTTAAACACTCCCTCTTACTTGTCTGTTCTTCCCTACAAATTACCTCTTTCTTTTCCCCCTTCATGAACCTCGTGTGGCGCAGAATGGTAGGCGGCAGTTATTGCAACCAAAACTCTCCCCACGACCTGAGTTCGATCCTAGCGGAAGCTGGGTCCCAGGTAGCTGGCTCAGGTCGACTCAACCTTCCATCCTTCCGAGGTTGGTAAAATGAGTACCCAGTTTGCTGGGGGAAAGGTAGTCACGACTGGGGAAGGCAATGGCAAACCAGCCCGCTATAGTCTGCCATGAAAACGTCAGCACAAGCAGCGTTCCTCTAGGGGTCAGCAATGACTCGGTGCTTAGACAGGAAGATCCTTTCGTTTCCTTTCCTTTCCTTTCCTTTCCTTTCCTTTCCTTTCCTTTCCTTTCCTTTCCTTTCCTTTCCTTTCCTTTCCTTCCCCCTTCCCCTGTATCTGAGTAAGTTCCGTGAATGTTTGCTGAGGTTATGCATAGTTTTGACAGGTTTATTTTCCATGTTTGCATGATGATGATACACTTGACCTATGTCATGCCTGGGCAATAGTTAAAAAAAATGTATTAAAAAGATTGTACATCCATATCATAGTGCAGAAGAGCACATGCACCCAATAGAAGAGCCCAAATGCTGTTTTTGTATTATAGAAAATGGTTAACTGTGACAGATAACATATCTTTAATTTATTAATTTGAAGTATTTCTATGCTGCTCCTTAGCCAAAAAGACTCCCAGAGCACTTACATATAATCACTTTTAAACAAGACAGTCCCTGGCCCCAGGCTTACAATCTAAAAAGACGTGACACACAAGGAAAAAGGAATGGGGAGGGAACAGGGGAAAAATTAATTCTTTTAGCAGGGCTCTGATATAGTCCTGCTCTCCTTCTCATCTCCCTCAGTACAGCCTGCTGGAATGGCTGTTGGTGGTAACAGTTGAGGGAGGAGGAGCCTTCATGAAGGAGGCCTTTCAGCAGGGCTCATGGAGACATTTTTTAAAGCAGTCTAAATCAGGAGTGCAGATCTTTAGGCCTGGCGGCCTGTGTGGGATCCCAGCCTGGCTCTCCATAGTTTCCCAGATGGCCATGCCTCCTTCCCCTGCCCCTCCTTTCCCCTAACCATCAATCATTTGGTAGTTTCCTGGATTTTGTGGCATTTCCCCCCATTCTAAAAAGTTGAAATGCCTTTCCTAAGGCTTAGTTGCTTGCAGCAAGAGCTTTAAACTAAAATATTCTGGTATTTTGGCCCCGCCCCTTTTGCCTTTGGCTCCATGTACCACTGGAATGTGGTCCCTAAAAGCTGCTCTGAAATGGAATTCAACCCTCAGGCTGAAAGGTTCTGTACTCGTCTAAATTCAGGGAATATGCATATTTAAAAAGGTAAAAAGGTAAAGGTGTCCCCAACCAGTCGTGTCCGACTCTAGGGTGCGGTGCTCATCCCCGTTTCTAAGCCGAAGAGCCAGCGCTGTCCGAAGACGCTTCCGTGGTCATGTGGCCGGCATGACTGAACACCGAGGTGCACGGAACGCTGCTACCTTTCCCGCCGAGGCGGTACCTATTTATCTACTTGCAATTTCTTGCTTTCGAACTGCTAGGTTGGCAGTTTACATATTTGAATGCATATTTGAATGCATATTTACATTCAAGTTAAATTGCCACAGGACTAGGGAACTATCATTTGAATTAGCAATGATAGTTTCCTGTGTTAAATAACCTTATTCTCTTTAACCATATTTGTGAGGTGTTTTTAAAGTGTTCTTTTACATTCTGAAAATTATTCAAATGTGCCAAATACATAAAATATATCATCTTCTGTGGATGCCTGGTTTGCGGTATATTAATAATCTTGTGCAACGTTTCCATTTCTTTAATAATTTTAAACTCTTAAGATTTTAGCATTTGTAATATTTACAAGGCCAAGGCCACTAAATATTGTATAAAACTTTCCCCACATTGTTGTTGTTGTTGTTCAGTCGTTCAGTCGTGTCCGACTCTTCGTGACCCCATGGACCATAGCACGCCAGGCCTTCCTGTCCTGCGCTCTCTCCCGGAGCGTGCTCAAGTTCATATTCATTGCATCCATGATGCTATCTAGCCATCTCATCCTCTGCCGTCCCCTTCTCCTTTTGCCTTCAGTCTTTCCCAGCATCAGGGTCTTTTCCAGGGAGTTTTCTCTTCGCATTAGGTGGCCAAAATATTGGAGCTTCAGCTTCATTATCTGTCCTTCCAATGAGCACTCAGGGTTGATTTCCTTTAGGATGGACTGATTTGACCTCCTTGCAGTCCAGGGGACTCGTAAGAGTCTTCTCCAGCACCACAGTTCGAAAGCATCAATTCTTCGGCGCTCAGCCTTCCTTATAGTCCAGCTCTCACAGTCATACATTACTACTGGGAAAACCATAGCTTTGATTAGACGGACCTTTGTCGGCAAGGTGATGTCTCTGCTTCTGACTATGCTGTCTAGGTTGGCCATAGCTTTCCTCCCAAGGAGCAAGCGTCTTTTAATTTCATGGCTACAGTCACCGTCTGCGGTGATCTTGGAGCCCAAGAAAGTAAAATCTGTCACTGCTTCCATTTCTTCCCCTTCTATATGCCAGGAAGTGATGGTTTGCCCACATGGCTGTGTTCTAAAACACATAATACAAAAAGGAAATAAATTGTTTTGGTGAACCTGTGAAAAGGCAGCAAATGGAGTCCAAGCTGAAGTTGAAGTCTGCAATTCCAGACAACCATAGCATGTGCAAGGGAAAAGCATGCAAGTAACCGAAGGCGTATTAAAAGTTTTTACTGCGGCTGATCATGTGGTAGAATCGGCAACCAGTTTTCCATTTGAAATTAGCTTGCATATTGAGCCCCATGATGGACTGCTGTAAGATCTTTTAATACCTCCAGTTGTCTGTGCACTTCTTTTCTGCTCATACTATTGCTGCTTTAAAATTGCAAATTCAGTTGGGTTTGCAGTTAAGACTTCATTGGTGCTATGCTTTTAAAACCTGACATACCATTGTTGTAATGCTATCAAAATGTGGAGCAGTGATAAAGTTTTTGGTACATTTCATTGCTTGGGTATAGTGTATTACAGCTTGGCCAATGTTCAGTACTGATAATAGTAATGGTCTTTGAACCAAATCTCAATGGCTCTTAAAGGAATGCTATAGGCTAATTTAAGTCACCACACTACCTTATGGTGCCTTACCTTCTTTCAGGATGGCAGATGCAAAGCATAGAGAAAGAACATTTCCAGATAATCTGAAGTCTGTGGTTGAGGAGAGGGGAGAGAGAAGTGCCCTCCCATATTTTTAAAGCAAACATAAACTTTACTATTTGTAAGAACAGGAAACATATTGGATCCAGAAATCAACCTGTGGGAGGGGATTGTGCGAAAGGTGTCTCTTCTATCTGATCTTCTCCCTGGCAGCCTTCTGACAGGGCTTTCCCTGAGTGTCAGGGAACCCTGCTAAATGGGGTGGGCTGTGGCATGGTAGATTGAGGGGGAAGGGAGAGATCACTGAAAATCAGACAGAGGCACATTCTGCGAGTGGAGCTTCTACTCATAGAATGTTCCTCCATCAGATTCTTCAGTGATTTCCCCTTTTCCTCTCAGCCCCTGATATCACAGCTCACCCCTATTCAACAGGGTCCCCCAACCCTCAAGGAAGATTTTTGGGAGGAAGGGCTTAGGGGGGTCTGACAGGGAGAGGAAGGGCAGGAAAGTCATTTTCCACCCTCCACTATATTGAAACAAATATAAATATACTCTGTGTCAGAGCTAAGCTTCAAGTTGCTGTACCCTAAGGTACCCCACAGCTCAATCTTAAGCATATTTATTTGGAAGTAAGTCCCACTATGCTTACTCCATAGTAAGTCTGTGTTAAAAGTAACTTTTGCCTGGTGGAAAAAGATGAAAATAGAAAACACAACAGTACAGGGCACAAAAGAAAGATTTTATTGTTTAGGTTCAGAAACAATACGTAGATTGTGGCATTATCATGCAGAAATGGAAGACATAGTTAATTTAGAAAAATAGCTCAGAAAATAATTTCCCTATAATGTAATTAAGAAGTAGCAATACATTTTAATATTCAGTAAAACTGTTCAATGAATATACTGTTGAAGAGTTCAATGATATCAGGCTACAGTCCTATGCTAGGAGTATGTTCCACTTAATTCAAAGGGAGGGACTTGCTTCTGAGTAAGCCTGTGTAGGATAAGTGCCATAGTATCTGAGCATATATTTCTGTACTTGATTTATATCCAACTCCATCTCTCAAATATTTGATCATCAAAAGTACTAACACAACTGAAGTCACTGCTCTAATCAGAATCAGTGTCTGAAAGATCCATAGCTTCAGATTTTGACCATTCACTTTGAGCTTCACGGACTTGAAAGTGAAAGGCTTCCTTGGACTGAAACATACTACAGTGCTTCCACAGGTTACGCTACTCCTTGACTTGCATTTGTGTAGCTTCAAGCAAGCGAGAAGCAAGAGGAGTTGGAGGAAGTATAGTATAAAGATCTTGCTACCAGGTTGCAAAAGCAATAGGCAGTATCCAATAGGGCTGCTGCGCTCCTGCGGAGTGTGTTATACCAGCGACTGCTCACATAATGGAGATTTAGTGCTTCATAAAGCAAGTCCCTAAATGAACAGAAATGCTTGTTCTTCTTTGTGGAATCTGTGCATCACACATATGATATGGACTCTGCGCCAGTGCGGAGCCTTGTTCGGGAACATTCTCTTTTTGGTGGGAACCCTCCCCCAACATCCACTGTGCATATCCCAGCGGGTTCCCGCCTGTTCCCTCAGTTCTGTTTTGACCGTATTGTTGTAAGGATGCCTCGTTAGGACTTCTCTTTTTTTCACCTTTTCGCTGAGATAGTTAGGAGCTCTTCTTTCCTCCCATTCTTCTTTCTTGTTTGTCTTCGTTCTATCAACAACAACAACAACAACAACAAAATTAGATTAGAGTTAGGTGTTGTCTTTTTGTCTTTTTCATGATCTTTGAAATTTGGTGACGCATGGCTGTGAAGGCCCCTTTTCATAAGTGCATCCAGTGTGGCAGTAAACTACCCCCTGCTGACGGGCATTCTCTTTGCTTTGCCTGGGGGAATCTCATGTGGTGGAGACGGGCCGACACTGTATGAACACTGTTTGTTTGTATAAACAAACTAAGTGTCACCGATTAGAATGCTTAAAAGCGATCTTGTGGAAGAAAGCCTTGGAAGCTGTTGATTAAGAACATATTATTTATTATTATTATTAACAATATTTCTTGGCCGCCTTTCAGGGCAGAAACCCTCCCAAGGCGGCTTATAACAATAAAATACATTAAAACAGTTAAAATATTAAAAGTGATAAAAAACAATTAAAACCAACAATAAAACCAACAATGATGTTAACAGCAGCAGTAGCAGCCATATTAACAGAAGGCCAAGGTAAAATAATGTTTTCAAGGCCTTCTTAAAAGTCTGCAGTGATGGGGCATGGCAGACCTCTGACGGCAGCTTGTTCCAGAGATGTGGGGCCACTGCAGAGAAGGCCCTCTCACATATGTTCACCCACCTGACTGCTCTCACAGGTGGGCAAATAAGAAGGGCCTCTCTTTCTGATCTTAAAGTATGGGCAGGCTGATATGGGTGTAGGCAGTCCTTCAAGTAACATGGTCCCAAACCATTTAAGGCTTTAAAAGGTCAAAACCAGCACTTTGAATTGGGTTTGGAAATGAACCAGTAACCAGTGCAGCTGGCACAGTATAAGGTGTTATATGATTGAATCGCCTCACCCCCACCAATACTCAGGTGGCCGCATTCTGCACAAGCTGGAGTTTCTGAACTGTCCTCAAAGTCAGCCCCACGTATAGGGCATTACAATAGTCCAGCCTGGACATGACTAGTGTGTGGCTAACTGAGGCTAGGTCCATCCTTTCCAGATAGGGCCGCACTTGGCGTACCAGCCTAAGCTGATAAAAAGCACTCCTGGACACTGCAGCCACCTGGGCTTCCTCAGTTAGCTCAGAGTCCAGGAGGACTCCCAAACTGCACACTTGGTCTTTCAGGGGGAGTGCAACCCCAATTTAGACTAGTTGTAAACCTTCATCCGAAGTAGTTGGTTTCCCAACCCACAGTACCTCCGTCTTGTCTGGATTAAGTTTCAGCTTGTTGACCCTCATCCATCCCAAAACAACTTCCAGACACTGGTTCAAGAGTTTCACAGCCTCCCTGGGATGCACAGATGGAAACAAGAGGTAGATATAGGGATGGGAGGATTCCCTACCTGCTGTTCCGGTGGGGAATCCACCCTTGGGGGGAGGCGATCCATCCCTCCCCCCGGAATCCTCTTTAGCCGGCTCTGCTTCGTGCCGATTCTGCGGAGCCGCCGGCTGACTCCGCAGTGTCAGCAATATGGCTGCCATTGCCATGCTGTATCGCTGGTTGAGGCTGACTCCGGATGCAAATGGCATCCCCTAGCCTATTGTATGAAAAACCACAGACGCAAATGGCGTAGCAGACGCCATTTGCATCCGTAAAACCCTTAGTTTAAGCTAAATGCAAAGCTTTACGGCCGCAAATGGCGTAGTGGACACCATTTGTGTCCGGAGTCAGTCTCAGCCAGCAGTACGGCATGGCAGTGGTGGCTGTATCACTGACATTGCGGAGCTGGCCGGCGGCTTCGTGTAACTGCCGCGAGGAGGATCCGGCTCCGCACAGGTCCAGAGGGAGGCGGAGGTGAGTAGTGACATTACGCCATGGACTCTGGAGGCCGGATTCTAAAGACTAGTGTGTGGAACTAGAGTAGTTCTGCCATGGACTCATTGGGGTCCGTGGCAGAATTCTACGCCATCCCTAGATAAAGCTGAGTATCATCCACATACTGATGACATTTCAGCCCAAACCTCCTGATGACTTCCCCCAGTGGTTTCATGTAGATGTTAAAAAGCATGGGGGACAAGATAGAACCTTGCAGCACCCCACAGGCTAATGGCCATGGGATGGAACGTAAGTCCCCCAGCACCACCTTCTGAGACCACTCCTCCAGAAAGGACCGGAACCACTTTAAAACTGTGCCCCCCAAGCCCAATCCATATAAATGATCCAGAAGGATACCATGGTTGATGGTATCAAAAGCCACTGAGAGGTCCAGAAGAACCAACAGGGTTGCACTCCTCCCATCCATTCCCTGGCATAAGTCATCAACCAGGGCAACCAAGGCTGTTTCTGTCCCATAACCAGACCTGAAACCTGATTGGAATGGATCTAAATAATCAGTTTCATCCAAAACGGCTTGGAGTTGTGAGGCCACCACATGCTCCAGTACCTTGCCCAAGAATGGCAAATTTGACACAGGGTGGTAATTAAAAATAACATATGAACATAAGAACATAAGAAGAGCCATGCTGGATCAGACCAAGGGTCCATCTATCTAGCATTTTGTTCACACAGTGGCCAAACAACTGTTGACTTGGAACCCACAAGCAGGGCATGAGTGCAACAGCACCCTCCCACCTATGATCCCCAGCAACTGGTGTAGATAGGCTCACTGCCTCTGGTACTGGAGGTAGCACATAGCCATCAGGACTAGTAGCCATTGATAACCCTTTCCTCCAGGAATTTGTCCATCCGGCCTTTAAAGCCACCCAAATTGTTGGCCATCACTATATCCTGTGGTAGCGAATTCCATAGGTTAACTATGTATGCCTTCTACCTCTCAGTCCAGGCAATGGCGGAGAAAGTTCAATCCCCATCTATGGAGCAGGCCAAGTCTACGTCTCTAACCACGGGTTGCACTGAACTGCCCACTCTGGGCAGGTCTTTGACAGTGTCTACAACAAAAATAGTGTCTAAGAAGGCAAAGATGCCAAGGGCATCTAAATCAGTGTCTGAGGCTCCTAAGAAGAAGTAAAAGAAAGATCACAGTACGTGTCTTTCTCCTTCTCAGTCTGCTGATGAGTGTGAAATTCCGATCCTGCTGCCTCCGCCATTTTTGGACTCTCCAATACAGAGAGCTCCATCGATTTCGCTGTTGGTACTGAGAGCACCTTTGGCATCGTTGCCTGAACCACTACGCATGGCATCGACATCGGAAGGCGAAATCAGAGAAGTGTCGCCACCAATAGCTCCCCACAGCTTGCCACTTCAAATACAGCTCTCTCTTCCCGTACCGAGGGAGTGCATATACAGGGATACCTCACCAGATTCCGTTCATTCTGAGAAATCAGGTATACCATACCGTCACTACTGTGAGAGGGATGTTGGCTACAGATCCCGTTCACCAGTACGCGACTGGAACAGATTTGGTGACTGGTAATTTCCACCCAGGATGCACTATCAATATGATGTCTGGTGTTACCATCATGATGCTTTCCATGATCGGACAAGGTATTTAGGAACAACATGCCCTTGGTACCATTCGGCACCTTTGGCAACAGTTTCATGGCCGCCATGAGAGGATCCTCTTTTGCCTCCTCCACCAGTCATGGTGTGCCCGACCTCCTTGAGGGGACACACAGGAGAGCCAGTACCTGTAGGAGAGCCACCATCCAGGAAGAGGGAGTGCTTGCTGCTGCTGCGACCACCACCACCACCACTCTTCCTGTGGGCTTCTGCCTGACAGACCGCCATTCCCTGTAGGACCAGGCCCCCAGGTACTGAGCCAGCTGCTGCTGACTGTCGCCACCTGTTCCTCCTGGAAGGACCATATAAGCTGGCTGGCTGAGATGGCCTGGGAGAGCCAGTACCTGTAGGAGAGCCACCATCCAGGAAGAGTGCTTGCTGCTGCTGTGGCCATCACCACCACCACCACCACTGCTCTTCCTGTGGGCTTCTGCTTGGCAAACCGCCACTCGCTGCAGGACCAGGCCCCCAGGTACTTAGCCAGCAGCTGCCAGCTGTTCCTCCTGGAGGGACCATATAAGCTGGCAGGCTGAAGTGGCTTGGGAGAACCAGTATTGGTAATGGGGATGTTTTGTTTTGATTTTTGTTTAACTGTTGGTGGGGGGTGGGTTTTGGGGGTTTTTTGTTGTGTTTTTTGGGGTGGGTAGCCTGCCTGATAGGCGGAAGCAAGGGGGCATGTGCTCACCTGATGGAGGCAGTGGGGGGAGTGTTGCGGGCCAGACTATACAGAGACTGGGCAGCAGGTGCTGGCGGAGTGCTAGGGGCAGGCCATGCCAGGTAAAGGGAACAATGGAGAGATGTGTAATATCTGTCCCCTGTTCCGGGCCTGACCAGAGCCAAAGGATGGCTGAGGGAGGTGTGACTCCATCTTCTGGCCTTCGTTTGCTGCTCTGTAATGCCAGGTCTGTTACCCAGAAAACATCCTTCATCCATGACATGATCCTGGGGGAGGGTGCAGACCTGGCATGTATTATGGAGGCCTGGCTGGCTGAGGTGGCTGCTCCAACTCTGGCAGCCATGTGCCCAGCTGGATTTTCGTATGCACAGCAGCCGAGGGCTGGGGATCGGGGAGGGGGAGTGGCTGTTATCTACTGGGAGTCCTTGGTCTTCATCATACCCCCTCTCCAGGAGACCAAGGTTGCTGAGTGCATGTACTGGAGGTTGGGCCCGAAGGGCAGTCTGGGTTCTGCTCATGTACTGTCTACCCCGCTGCACGACTGACTCCCTGGCCGAGGTGCTTGAGGTGGTCTCTGATGTGCGTGTGCAGTCCCCTAACTTATTGGTGTTGGGGGACTTCAATGTACATTCAGAGGCCATCCTCACAGGGCCACCTCGGGACTTCATGGAGACCATGGCTTCCTGGGAGCTGTACCCTATTCTAACTGGGCCCACTCATGTAGCCGGTCATTCACTAGACTATGTGTTTGTTTCTGGAGAAGCGGGGAGTGATCTGGAAGTTGGGGGTATATCCACCGCCCCCTTGTCATGGTCAGATCACTATCTGGTGATGTTGGACTTCTTGGTTCCACAATCCGTCCGCAAGGGTGGAGGACCCATTAAAATGGTCCGCCCCAGGCATCTTATGGATCCGAATGGATTCCTGAACATGCTTGGGGATTCTCTGGAGCACACCAACGGCCACTTGGTGTCGGGAGAGACCCTGGTGGGTGGCTGGAATGCTGCAATCACTGAGGCATTAGATTGGGTGGCTCTGAAATGCCCTCTCCCCCTGAACAGGGTTCGAACTGCACCATGGTTCAATCCGTGGTTACGAGCCCTGAAACAGGAAGTGAGATGGCTAGAGTGCCGATGGCGGAAGTCTCGCTCCGAAGACGATCGGACACGGGCTGGAGCTGTATCTTCAGCCTATCACGTGGTGATGAAGGCAGCAAAAAAGGAATAATATGCTGCCTCTATCACGTCCGCAGAGTGCTGACCCAGGAGGCTGTTCCAAGTGGTCCGGAGCCTGGTTGATCCAGTTGCTCCGGAACTGGTGGAGCATTCTAAGCCCTCCTGTGATGCCTTGGCAAGGCACTTTGTGGATAAAATTGATCGGATCAATGGACAGAAATGGCCTTCGTAACCTTGGTGGATGATATGAGGAGGGCTTTGGATAGGGGTGAATGCTCCTTCCTTGTTCTCTTCTACCTCTCAGCGGCTTTTGATACCGTTGTCCATGGTATCCTCCTGGACTGTCTGGAGAGAATGGACATTGGAGACATCATATTACGGTGGTTCTGGTCCTTCCTCTCCGGCAGGTACCAGAGGGTAGCACTGGGAGAGGAGGTGTCGGACCCATGGCCGCTCACATGTGGGGTACCACAGGGTTCCATCCTCTCCCTGATGCTATTTAACATCTATGTGAAGCCGCTGGGGGCTATCATCAGGAGGTTTGGGGTGCGGTGTCATCAATATGCGGATGACACACAGCTCTACCTCTTGTTCAAATCTTCACCAGGGTTGGCTGCAGAATCCCCGTCTAAATGTCTGGAGATGGTGAGTGGCTGGATGGGGAGGAATAAGCTGAAGCTGAACCTTGACAAGACCGAGGTACTTTTGGTGGGAGATAAGAAGAGGTTGGGGGATGTTGACCTGGTGTTGAATGGGGTACGGCTACTCCTGAAGGACCAGGTCCGAAGCCTGGAGGTCATTTTAGACTCCCAGCTGTCCATGGAGGCTCAGGTGTCAGCTTTGAGCTGGACAGCTGTATACCAACTCCATCTGATATGGCTGCTGCACCCCTGCCTTCCCCATTGGTAGTACATGCCCTGGTCTCCTCTCATCTAGACTACTGTAATGCGCTCTTCATGGGTTTACCCTTGAAGATGGTTTGGAAGCTGCAGCTGGTGCAGAACGCAGCGGCTCGCCTGATTAAAGGCAGCCGCCAGCGTGATCACATCACTCCAGTGCTGAAGGAGTTGTACTGGCTACCAGTTGTTTTCTGGGCCAAATTCAAGGTTTTGACCTTTAAAACCCTATACAGTTCTGGCCCAGCCTATCTCAAGGAGTGCCTCCCGCAACACCAGACAGGCTGCTTAACAAGATCAGCCTCGAATGGCCTTCTCTCTGTCCCATCAGCCAGGACAGCTAGGCTGTTGAGGACGAAGGAGAGGGCCTTCTCTGTGGTGGCCCCCACTCCGTGGAACCTCCTCCCTAGGGAACTCTGCCATGCCCCCTCTTTGATGAGCTTCTGCCACGCACTGAAAACTTGGTTATTCAGGCAGGCATTTGGGATGGGTTAGGGTATTTTTTAAATAATGTTTTAATGTATAATTTTACTGTTTTAAATTGCACCGTTGTACATCGCCCAGAGTGGCCGGGTGACTGGCCAGATGGGTGATTAAGCAATTTAATAAACAAACAAACAAATAAATAAATAAAATAAACACACACAGCCTACATACAATAAGACTGTCGGCTCCACTAGTTTCTGGGACCATGGGATCAATTCCATCTCGTCCTCTCCCACCTCTGCCTAGCTTGACACCTAAGGAGAAGGAGTAGGAGCAAGGGGCAGCTTTGTCCCCACATTCCATTGAGTACTGTCTTTCAGACTCAACATCTGTATACTTGGTACCGCCTTCAATCTCTTCCCCAGATGATGTGGTAGGGATGCGTGAAGGGGCTTCGCCTTCCGAAGATTTTTACCACTTCACCGAACAAATCCTAAGAATGGCACAGTCATTAGGAATTCAGACCCAACAACTGGCTGAGAAGTTACAAGATCTGCTCTTGTATATAGTATACACGGAGGCTTTGGCTCCAGTTTCCATTCATTTTCTTTCTACACTGCTTCAGTCCATTAAGGAATCCTGGATGGCTGAAGTTGACACTTCAGTTGTGATGTGAAGCAGTGTATTCCCAGTTGCCTTGATGTGACAACACATCAACACAATTGGGGATATACTTGCTTTCTAGTTGCTGAATCAAAAATCATGTCTCAGGAAGTTATAGGTGGGCTGAGCCAATTAGACAGTCCCATGGTGATTTGAGTATTGGACCAAGAACCAGGTTCAAATCCATACTTAGGAAGAAAGCTTATTGAGCAGTCATTCTCTCTCAGCATAACCTACCTAACAGGATAATTGTGAAGATAAGATGAAAGGGGCATTTCAACCTAGGCTCCTTGGAAGAAGGGTTGGGATAAAGCCATATTTGAATGTGTCCACTATAATTATTATATCAAATAACATTGTTTTTAATAACATTATCAAATAACAATGCGTCCACTGTAACTATTGTATTAAATAACATTCCCCAATGTTAATTAAAATCTATATGAGTCCGTCGGGAGCAGTCATCAGGAGATTTGGGGCAAGGTGTCACTAGTATGCTGATGACACCCCACTCTATTTCTCTGTGACATCTGAATCAGGAGAGGCCATGTACGTTCTGAACCGGTGCCTGAATGCAGTTATGGCTTTGATGAGGGTCATGAAACTGAGGCTGGATCCAGATAAGACAGAGACCCTATGGGTTGACAATTCTCAGGTCCAGGAATTGGGGTGTTTGGCTGTTCTGGATGGGGTTGCACTCCCTGTGAAGGAGCAGGTCTGTAATTTGAGGGTGCTCTTGGATCCATCTTTGTCACTGGAGACCCAGGTGGCCTTGGTGGCCCAGAGTTCCCATAACTAACTTTGGTTGGTACGCCAGCTACGCCTGTTCCTCGATAGGGATAGCCTAGCCATGGTGATCTATGCAGTGGTAACCTCACGATTAGACTACTGCAATGCGCTCTATGTGGGGCTGCTCTTGTGCATGGTTCAGAAGCTGTAGCTAGTGCAGAATGCAGCAGCTAGGGTGCTCACTGGGACACCTAGCTATGCTCACGTAACACCCGTCTTAAAAGAACTGCACTAGCTGCCTATTAGTTGTACTGAGCCACATACAAGGTTAAGTTATTGGCATACAAAGCCCTAAACAACTTGGGACCAGGCTATCCAGTAGACCGCCTTCCCTTATACCCAGGTGACTTTTAAGATCATCAGAGGAGGCCTTGCTGGCCATTCCAAAATGAACAGATTGACGCCATGTAGTACCCTACTGGCAGGCTTTCTCTGTAGCACCACCCACCCTTTAGAAAACCTTCCCTTGTGCATTTCAGGAGGCAGAAAAAGTGGTTCTCTTAAACACCTCCTGAAAACACACTTGTTAACACAGGCTTCCCCTGGGCTGTAATTAAATTAATCATGCCGCTCCATTGTATTCCTCCTTGAATTGTCTTTTATTTTAGTTGGAAGTGTTTTTAATGTGTTTTTAATATTGTATTTTAAATATGATTTTAATATTGTGAACCACTGAGGGGTTTTATTATATTCAGCTGTATATAAATGTCACAAATAATTAATAAATAAAGTCCTGTATCCTAAGGTTTTTGTACTCGGCAAGGGCATTGGCGTAGGAAATGGAAGGATCAGTGATCAAGGCCTATGAATATTAATTAAGGATGTCTTTTATGCTTCTTGTGTATAGTGTACATACTACAAAAATTTGACTGTGGATTTAAATCAGTGAGCAAGATCTACAAACAAAGTCATGGCTCCTTTTGTGAACAACTTTTAAACATGTAACCATTTCCTCCCTGAATAATATATAACTGTTGGTGCTCTTAGGGTCCTCACTGAAAATAAGGTAATTTCCCCCCCCCCCCCGTAATTACAGAGAGGAAGTCAATAAATACTATTAAATCCAGAGAGGCATCAGTGCCCCCCCTGACAACTTTCTTGGTGCCCACAAAGATGCCCTACACGGCCACTTTTTAACAACTTACCCATTTTCTTACCAGCAGCTGGGATTCGTGTGAAATAGGTTTCTGTTGATGCGGAAAACTGTGGCTTCAAAGTAGTTGTTTACTGTGTTGGGGCTCACACCCCACCTTTGCCTTATACTCAGACTTGTGGGCAGGTTCCTTGTCCTTTGCCATGTCTCCCATAACAGTCATTTTGTGGTGGTCCACAGGATCCATTTTTCAAATTGCCAACTATAACCATGGCCCAAAAAGGTTGTCTACCTCTGTCCCAGATTGGCAAAATATGTCATGAAACTCTTCCTTAAGTTTTAGGAAAACTGAATCAAGGCCATGAGAGCATTTTCACATGTGGCATTTAAATAACTTTTTAAGACTTTTGCTATTTGTGTTTAATGGGTTGGATTCAGATTTATTGATAATTGGGGTAAATCCATTGAAAAAAATGGGTTTTATGTTAGTCATGATGATCTCTCAAAGCTCCATGTGTACTTACTAATGAAATGATGGCATGCCTAATTTGAAACTAAAGGTATTAAAAAGAAAGGATTTAAAATCTCAGTGCCTGATAAGCCTGCAATAGTTGTGAAAGATGCTGAAAGTATGACTTCCTCATTTTTTGCATCCAAAGGAAGATACATGCAAAGGGAGAAATATTTATGTGAACTGTCTTTGTGAAGCACTGTCTTGTAATCATTTCTCTTGGGATAAAAGTTTGTAGTATGTTAGAGATATGATGTGACAAAACATATGACATGACAAAATTAGCACCCTGATCTTCAAACCTATAACTAAAGTTGACTAATATTTTTGTATTAAAGAGAAATGTTACCTTCCTGTAACTTTATTGGCGTGAACTAATGGTTCCATTTTTGATGTGGGTGGGAGCAAGCCAGATTTGAATGTACAAATCTTATCATAGCCTTTTTCTTAGATTTGAACATAGATGGTTATGAATGTTGATAAAAACTTATGACCATCAGAAGAATCTTCATTTACATTGGATTCCCAGAGGTGCAGTCATGTGTGTGTCTGTAGCAAAAACAACAAAGTTTCTTGTGGTATTAACTAACAAATATATTATGGCTCAAGCTTTCACAGACTGCGTCAGATGCATGAAATCTTATCCTGTGTTGCAAGTCTATATATGCAGTGTGTGTGTGTATTATAAACAGTGAGATCAGAGGGAAATGAAATGCAGAAGCACAGCCAGTGATCAGCATTATTAATCGCAGACATTCACAACGGTTGTTGGGTGATAACACAGACACCCTGGCATTGGTGATCTAATTAACATATCTAGTGTGATTGTTTTTTTAAAAATGTCCCTGTTGAAGCCACAGGGGATAGTTGAACTTCTTGATGAATTGTAGTTAAGGTAATCTGTTCTTGAAATCCTTTTGCTCCAGAATGGCTACTTTGAGGTCTGTATGCAAATTCCTTGCCACCTATGGCCACTAAGCTAGACCTTAATACAAGGATGTAGTGAAAGTATAGGATTTGGCAGATAGGGATTGGAAATATTATCAGCTTGCTTGCAGAATGGACTATGAAGAACATTTATTTCTAGAATGAGTTGTTTTATAAGCTAACATAACGTATGTGGCTTTATGTTTTTTCAGTACTTTTCATTGTGATTGACAGGCCAGGGATTAAAGAAGACAGATATTTACAAAACAAAATATAGCTGCATAAATAACATCAATTCAAACATACAACATACAAACATAAGGTAGCCCCTCCAGAAACAACCCTCCAACATCAGATTGTTGCTTCCCTGTTTTCAGTGCAACTGACAAGAATTTGGCCACAACTAATGTTACTGATGGGATTTTATCAGACAGCAGAGATTTAACATACAGTTGGGCTGATCTGCCTGGTAAAGTTTTTTTTTCAGTCAAGCTAGTTTAATCTGTAAAAACATTTAATATCTAAATTGCATTTTTATTATAGAGGTCATGCAGTTGCCTTTCATAACCAAATTTGCTTCAAGTATAGGAAGTGTCACCAGAAGTGAAGAGCCTTGTTGGCAGATATACTATTTTGCCTATTAACATGCTGATGAGCTTGCATGATTAATGCTGACATTGTGGATTTCATAAGTGTCCTTTTTCCATCCTTATGGATCACAAAAATAAGACACACTAGTCATCTAGTTCACTACTTTTTGGGTGAGAGTGGGTTAGAGAGAGGTGACATTACCCTATAGAGACAGCAGCTTTCTAATTTGAAATTTCAGACTCTGTGATCCTTCTTAATATGAGGACAGAAACAGATTTTGGGGCAGCCCAAATCTGTATAATATTCTCTAACTTCTAGCAAACAAAGTCAGTCTTGGTTTCCAAGCTGCTGCTGGCATTTGTTTGTTTGTTTTAAAAAGAGATTGTTGGTTGCTGTGCTGGCTGTTAGCATAGGTTGAACAAAAATGTGCACTTCATCATGCATCCGATGAAGTGGGCTATTGTCCATGAAAGCTTATGCTAAAATGTGTTAGTCTTTAAGATGCCACAAGGCTCTGTTTTTTGCTGCAACAGCCTACTCCTCTTGAAATTGCTACAAGAAACGTGGTAAATACAAATGAAACACATGTTGGTTTTGTGATTAATAGCACTGTAGAAACTTTAAAGTTACCAGTGATGTAGGATAGAAAATTTTCCACAGGACATTTTCCAGTTAATTTTTCTACAAAAACAATTCAGTTTCATCAATGCATAAAAAAGTAAAACTAAATAACAAATTAATAGATGCCAATTGCAAATACAATAATAGGCAAGCTCGGCAGTTTCAAAGTTGTAGATGAATGGTTGTATCATGCACAGCTCTTAGAGTAGCTAAAATTCATTTGTCTGTTAACAGTTTTCAGTACCTTCATGTTTTTCTTAAATGTTAGCAATGTAAGGGAAGTACATGCTATTGTCTTTAAATTTTAACAAGCTTTCTAATAAAAAATTCTATATAGTATAATATTTAAATTGCGTGAAGTGTGCTTTAATTTCCCCCTCAAATATAATTGCATTGTATTGGGTCAAAAATTAACATAAAGTAGTTTTAAAGCTTTATTTACTAAACACAAGTAAATTGTGCTAAATTAAATAATTATATGGCAGCAGCGGGCAACTTGTGGCTCTCTGGATGTTTTTGCCTACAGCTCCCATCAGCACTAGCCATCATAGCCAATAATGAAGGATGATGGGAGTTGTAGCCCAAAACATCTAGAGGCCCCAAGTTGCTCACCCCTGCTCTAGGTCATGATAATATTTTTCTGATGCAGATCTCCCTACTCAAATTAGCCTAATCCAAAATTTTCCAGACCCATATCACTAAAAGGTATGGCATTAAATATGTGTCATCATCTTAATGAATCCTCTTAAGTTGCTTAATTGAAAAGTATGAGATGCTAAACTTTGCCCTGGTTTTCCATGATGATTTTCTTACTCCTCCATAACATGTCAGTCTGGATTATAGCAGAACTGGAGGGGTTTAACATTTCATTTCTGCACTATTGTCCTGATGAAAATCTTCCTTGAATAAAATTTCCTTCTATGGGAAATAACAGATATTGGTTCCATTAGCAGCTTGAGGGAGGGGATTTTCATCAGGATCATGGCACAGGAGGAAAGGGTTAAATCCCCTTCACCACCTCTGCAGTCCTAATTTGAATCAGCTCTTCCTTTCCTTTCCTTTCCTTTCCTTTCCTTTCCTTTCCTTTCCTTTCCTTTCTTTTATAAGGTGCAAGAACAAGCCGCGAATTTAAAGCAACGTATTCTGGCCCTCAGATTCTTTAACCAGTGATGGCTTCAACTGATCCTGGGCCGGGACATTGCTAGGTTCTGAAAAGATCTGGAGCACAGGCCCATAACACAAGTGGGGCTCCTCACACTCGGAGCCCCAGTGACGAAGGGTCTCAGCCCTAGTGACAAAGCGTCAGCAAACAAGCGAGTTAAGCAACTGTGTGAGTTTAGCAACAGGGCGAAGAAGCCAGGGCAATCGACTCTTTCCTCCCTATTCCATACTCACAGTAAGTAACTGTAAATAAATAACTATAAATAATCTCCCACCTTCTTGTAGTGAACAGCTAAATTTCCCAGGGAAAACACATCCAGAAATCTACAACAGAACAGCTATGAAGGTAGAAAGCCAGCAGGGGGTGGGGGCTATCCAGTGTATTGCATTGAGCACCACATGTATGACTGTCTACCTGCTGGATGGAAGTCATGGGTGTGTGCTTGGTGTAATGAACTTCTGGCTCTCAGGGAACAAGTTCATTCCCTTGAGGCCAAGGTAGCTGATGTGGAGAAGCTAAGAAAGGCAGAGAGTTCGGTGGATGAGACCTTCAGGGACCTCCCAGGGTGATAGCTCCTCTGCTGTCATGGAGAATGTGGATCTTGGGGAAGGAGGGCATCATTCTGAGGAAGAGGGAAATGATCCTTTAGAAGGGACCCATTCCTTGGAAGACAAAGAAATATCCTCTCACGCCGAGGATGTGGCTCTGGGGGGAGTGGGATATTCGATCATTAGACACATAGAAAGCTGGGTTTGTGATGGGTATGTAGACCACATGGTGAATTGCCTGCCTGGTGTGAAAGTTGTGGATATCACACGCTGTCTAGGTAGCCTAGTAGACAGTGCTGGGGTGGAATCAGTGGTTGTGGTCCATGTTGGTACCAATGATGTGGGGAAACGTAGTCGTGAGGTCCTGGAACCCAAATGTAGGTTGCTAGGTAGGAGGTTGAAATCCAGTGTCAGGAGCACCCTAGCAGCCTCTTTCAGTACACTCTAATAGCCAACTCAAGACACAGACGAAAGGATTCTTTTCAAGGCTTTAATCCTTTTACAACTTAATGACTCTTTCAGATGCTAATCACCAGCGACTAAGCAATGAACAGCAGAGTATCCTGTGCTCCGGGTAGGCAGTTGGTCTCCGTTTGAAGGAGAATCACTTGAAGACCCTGAACTTATGGGCTAGGGAGAGATCCTCCCTCTTTCCCTTGGGTCCATGGGATGCGGCCATTGCTTGCGCATCAAACGGGCGCTACGCCTCCTTTTCACGCCCTCTATCGCTCATCGCTCCCTGCTTCTGCGTCAAGCATCTAGCAAGCCCCCCTCCCACACTCTCTCATTGCCAAGGTCACAATCTCAGGAATGCTGGCAGGAGGAATCTGTGCCAGATGCTGAGCCTGTGAGGGATGAGCTGGCTCCTCTCCCACAGATTGCTGATCCTCCTCAGAATCAGAACTGCTCTGGGGTTCTGTCGGCTCAGTTTCCACCCTGACATCCAGGAGCACCAAGGTGGCTTTCTCTGAACTGCTGCCTGTTCCACATGCAGGGCCAGCTAGACAGGCAAAGCTGAGGAGTCTCAATCTGTGGATATGACAGTGGTGCCAGGAGGAGGAGTTCAGATTTGTATTTAGAACTTTCTCCACCATTGCCTGGACTGAGAGGTAGAAGGCACACATAGTTAAACTATGGAATTCACTACCACAGGATGTAGTGATGGACAACAATTTGGATGGCTTTAAAAGGGGGTAGGACAAATTCCTGGAGGAGAATTGGTTATCATCGGCTACTAGTCCTGATGGCTATGTGCTACCTCCAGTACCAGAGGCAGTGAGCCTATGTACACCAGTTGCTGGGGAACATGGGTGGGAAGGTGCTCTTGCACTCATGCCCTGCTTGTGGGTTCCTGGTCAACAGTTGTTTGGCCACTGTGTGAACAAAATGCTGGACTAGATGGACCCTTGGTCTGATCCAGCATGGCTATTCTTATGTTATGTTTGTGTGTGTGTCTGTGTGTATGAGGTGTAAGTATAAGTAAGTAAGTATGATACCCCACTTTGACTTGGACCTAATTCAGCACTTTGGAAAACATCTTACTTCTGCTTGGACTAATTTGGAGTCAGTCCACTTCCACTTGGTACTGAACCTGAGTCAAGGTTCAGAAAATGGAGGCTTTGTTTTTCCTGTTGGCTATGATGGGATTTTTTTTTAAAACTAACTTTTCTCTTCGTCAGAATTGGGTGATAGTTGCAGGCATAGTAGCCCCTTAAGAGGGGATTTTTGTGTGCCCTGTGTCAGAAAAATAGGTACAGGGATTTTTCGGTTCTACATGCCTTTATATATTGGTTTTCTTTTAAAAGGAACTGTCAACACCATTTTTATTTCTTTGCAGAATTGGATGAAAATTTCAGGATAAGTTGCCCCATCTGAGGGGATCATGTCTGCCAGATTTCAGAAAGCTAGCCACAAGGGTCTTGTGCAAGAGCAGGCTTGACCTTTTGAGGGCCTCTAAAAGAGGACATACTTATTTCCATATATTCCTTTTGAACCATTGTTCTCAAAATTATAGGCAGCCTAGAGGTGTCCCTAAGTATGCAGCGGTTCATTTGGCAGGGGAGTTCTCCAGTTTGGGGTTAAGTGGTTTGCTTCCCCATCCCTCCCCCCCCCCCACACACACGTTTTTTTGGTAAATGTTTATGACAATGGCACAGGTAACAGAGGTGACTCCAGGAAAGAAACCTGCGAAGTTTCAGAAGGATAGGAGCAGGTGCTAAGGAATTATGATGCTTGAAATCCACTTTAAAGCTTTTTCATAGTGAAGTATGGTAGCATTGGAAGAATGGCCATCTCATTGTCTCCTCCTTGCCCTCCTCCAAAGCACAGTGATTGGAGCCTATGGTAAAATCTGTTTTAGGATTAGAAGGTAGACCTGTCAGACATTCAACCACATTCTCTCTGTCCTCCTGCAGCGTTTAGAGAAACAAAACCAAAATATATTATTTCGAGACATAAAGTCTGCCCAAGTCTGCTTGAGCTTTAGACAGTGCCTGAATTCAGTGCACATTGCTAATATTATATGCACATATATGTGTGCGCGCGCACACACACATGCATGCAACAGTAGAATTACTAGAATTTATTTACATTTCACTATTGTTAGTAGTTAAATAGAGTGCCTCTGAGCATATGCAGAATGCTTTTCTCTCACCACTGAGCACTTACGGCCTTCCCCTCCCCATTCTATTCTCCTCCACACAACAATCCCTCCTCGTTCTACTGTCCTGCAGCAATTCTCCATAAAAACAGATGTTTTCTTTTTATTTTATGCAGCCCTACTTCCATGTCATGTGCAAGCTCTCATTGTCCGCGCCTCCCCATATTTTAATTTGTGCCAAGACTTCACTAGGATTCAGCCAAGGAGTCTCTCTTTGAAAGTAGGGCTAAATTATGGAGAAACTCTGAGTATGTATTATGTGCATACTCACCTCACCACTGAAGCTCGAGCCAAATAAAAAGAAAAAACACATGACAAAACATGCTATGCTATATTGCTGTTTAATTGTACTCATTGAAGGGAGTGAAGGTACAGGAAGCCAGATTCTGGCTGAACATCAGGAGAAACTTCCTGACTGTTAGAGCAATATGACAATGGAACCAATTACCTACGGAAGTAGTGGGGTCTCCCACACTGGAGGCCTTCAAGACGAGGCTGGACAGCCATCTGTCAGGGATGCTCTGGGGGTTGGACTCAATGGCCTTGTAGGCCCCTTCCAACCCTACCATTCTATGTTTCTAGTGAACCAGAGCTGTCATTGTGATTTCTTTCTTTCTTTCTTTCTTTCTTTCTTTCTTTCTTTCTTTCTTTCTTTCTCCTTCTGATTACATATGCATACTCAGCATCTCTTATCAGAGTGTGAATTCCATCTGCCCCTTCTACCCAGTTTCAACATTAGTTTTAACAGTGTTCAAACCAAGCTAAAATGAAATGGTGTAATTTTGATAACCCTAGTTGTTGCTGGATTTCACCGTGAGTTTTGGAGTGTACATGTTTTATTTTACTCCAGTTTGCTGTATGCAACATGAAAACTGGGTAGAGAGGATGGAAAAGGGAGATGCAAAGGGCTTACTGCTGATCTATAAGCTTGGTTTCAGTTGTATGTTTGAAACTGGGATTAGATACTTGTCAAAGTGCTAGCTTGAGCATTTTCTGGAATTGCTTTAAAACCCATCTTGTGTAGGCTGGAGGTAAGCAGATTAAACTTAATGTGCTTACTTTCTGTGTGTGGTTTTTGTTGCTACGGTACTTCTAATACTGTACATCCTGCTACAGTACTTCTAATAGTCATTTTAATTTTAAGAGATTGTTAAGAGATTGTTTAGACTCATGGCCAACAAAGTTCAGGGAAAAAATGATAGCCCTAACAAGGTAAAGATGGCTCAGAGCTCTTGGAGGAAGAAAAACTCTTTGTTGCATCTTCTTGCTCTACCCGCAGTAGTCGAGGACCCTGACCCACAGGCAGCAATTACTGACCTTTTGTCACTCAACCCAGCTGATGTAAAATTACTACCTAATGATTCTCCCCCGCCTGGAGGCCTAGGTATAGATGGAATTATCTGCACTACTAAATTGCCTTTGGCAGCAAACCTATCTATAATACTTCTAAAATACCAGCTGGTCTTCTGTAATTTTCCAAGGCCAAGCAGCGAATTGTCTCAAACTGAAAAGAAGTATCATTTTTTACAAATCCTTAGTGATGTAGGGCTAGGTTTTCTGTCAGTTTTTGACATAGAGGATGTTGAAGATCTGTCCTTTGACTACCCTAGTTTTGGGATAAAAACAACCTTCACTAAAACCTCCACTGTGCACTCTGTCCTCACATATAGGGGGGCTTTTGCCACTGTTGGGATACAGGTGAAAATACATTTTTTAAACACCTGGACCCGACCTTTGATTGAAGGATTGTCTGTGAAATGTCAGGATACTGACACTCATAGACAAGAGACCCTCCTGACTCTGACCCCCTTTGTCAAAAAACAGTCAACCCTGATGAACTTTGACTCTTAACAATTTAATAAATCTAGATCATGATGATAATGAGATTAGAGTCAAAGAGTTAGATTTTACCAGGCATACGAATAAGAACCCTCTCTGTATGGCCTACTGGACTGAGAGCCAATATGATATAGACTCTGGTGAAGAATTCTCTCCAATTGAACAACCATTTACTTCTGTGATACCTGAAGAAGAAGCTTTAATTGATACATTCTATGACCTGACAGTGATGGAACAACAGTCAATTACTACTAGGCTCCATGCACTGTTGAAAAGATTAGGCGAAGGCCACCCTGCTTTGGACCCTTCTCAAAAGCCTTTTCAGGTTCCAGCTCTACAATCAGATGATATCAGCCACACAGGATTATTGAAACTATCTAATTTAAACTCCTTGGAGAAAAAGGCTGCAGACAAGCAAATCGCAATATAGCCACAACACTGCCTGACACCATCTTCCTTGCCACTTTCTGCTATCGAGCCTCTCAAGTTCACCTCTTTAGGAAAATCAAATTTAACTGAGCTGGGATCCTTTCAAACAACTTCAAAAAGTTACAGCAGAAATAAATTTACCACCCCACCTTCCTGCACAGCCTCTGAAAAATTGGTAGATGAGAATTTTAAAAAATTTTGCACTCAGTTTGAAGTTCTTTTTATTCAAGAAACCTGGACTACCACTACGACTGTTCCCACTTTTCCAGGATACCTTGTGTATACCCAACCAGCTAGCAAATCAGATAGTAGAGGCTGTGCCTGGGGCGGTCTAGCAACTATGGTTTCAGTGGATAATAACCCAAAAATTGTACAGCTTGATGTAAGCGATAGTAGTAACATCTTAATTCTTCAGGTGGATTGGCCTTCAGGTCTGACATTTTTTTTAGTAAATGTATATTCTCCCCCGCAGAATTCAAAGTATGAAGATACCTCCATATAGAATGAACTTGTTTGGGCCCTCTCCACCTTATTTGAAATACAGGCTGACCCCAAAATCTTGATAGCAGGTGATATGAATGATAGAATAGGACAAAACAACTGTAAAATGGGTGAGAAAATGGGACTTACTCCAGATGATCTGGCTTCTCTCCCTACTAGAAATTCTAAGGATTTGGGGCTTAATAAAGCTGGTCAATTCCTCTTTGCTCTTGTTGTTAAGTTTCACTTATAATATGTAATGGGACAGATATAGACCCAAATTCAAACTGATATACATATATTGGCCCAAGGGGCAGGAGTATGTTAGATTTTATGATCCTCTCACAATTGGCTCTATTCTTTTTCAACAATTTCAAAGTCCTTACTAGACCAGAGAGTGATCACATGCCAATTCAGATGTGTCTTTCGTTACCAACTGGAAAAGTTCCCCCCGGTTTCGCTTCTGCAAATAATTTAATAATCCAGGGAGAAAAAAGACTGTGTTGGAATGGGAAGCTACAAGAAGAAATAAACTTATTTCTAGCGACCCCCAAGATGTTATCTTTGAGAGAGGAATTTTTTACCTCCTTGGACCCCCTGGGAACTTATGGGAAAATAGTGAAAGAACTTAGACCATTAGTGGTCACTACTAAAGCTCCTTTTCCAGGCCTGCACACTAGTCAAGGCTGGTTTGATAAATGGTGTACTGCCCAGAAACGTAGGCTGGCAGGAGCAATCAGGAGATTGAGGCAAGAAGACTCCTTAGAAAAGTTTACTGTCTACATCAGCTTTCGCAAAGAGTATAAAAATCTCTTGCGCCAGAAAAAGAACGAGCATGTACGACAATCCTGGATGGAGCTAGGGCTGGCAATTCTAGAAAGAGATTCAACTAGATTCTGGATGTTAGTGACAAAAGGGACAAGGAGACATCATGACTCCATTGATAATCAAATTACTTCCTCACAGTGGCAAGCTCACTTTTCAGCCTTGTTTAGACAATCTTTTGTTGGGACCCCATCTGATCCCCTTCACGGCAGGGATTTTTTGTCTTTCTCTTCCTGCCCTGATTGGGAACCAGTTATGTGGGATGAAGTGCGTGATTTGATTGCCTCCCTGCCTCCTAAAAAGGCCCCTGGAGAGGATATGCTTCCTGGTGAATTGTTTAGATCTAATTCTACTTGGTGGTGCCTAGGGATGTACGAAAGGGACTTACCTTGTCCCGCAGCTTTTTTCGCGGTGGGGGGGAGGCGGTTTGCTTCTCCCCCCGAAGTTCAGGCGAGGGAGGGGAGGCGTCCCGCCTCGCCCGGCCGAAATTCAGGCCGGGGGGGAGGCGCCCTGCCTCGCCCGGCCGAAATTCAGGCTGGGGAGAAGCGCCCCGTCTCCCCGGCTGTGAAAGAAAAAGTAAAAACAAAACAAAACAAAAAACCCCATGATAGGCTACGTAACGATTAACGTAGCCTATCACAGCTAGATTTCCAAAGTCAGTCGTGATAGGCTACGTTAATCGTCACGTAGCCTATCACGGGTGACTTTGGAAAAAAAAAAGCGCGTACGCAAATGGCAGCGGCCCATGGGCACTGCCATTTGCGTTCTTTATTTTGGCACGTCTAGTCTACGTAAAGATTTACGTAGACTACAGCGAAAATAAGGGAACGCTATTTGCGTTGCCCTTATTTTCGCCTTAGTCTACGTAAATCTTTATGTAGACTAGATGTGCCAAAATAAGGAACGCAAATGGCGGCGCACATGGGCTGCTGCCATTTGCGTACGCGCTTTTTTTTTTCTTTTCCAAAGTCACCTGTGATAGGCTACGTGACGATTTACGTAGCCTATCACTGCTCACTTTGGAAATCTAGCCGTGATAGGCTACGTAAATCGTTACGTAGCCTATCACGGGTGTGTGTGTGTGTTTTACTTTATTATTTTGTAATGGTGGTGGCGGCAGCCGGTCGGGAGACCGGCCGCCGCCCCCGCTGAAACGCCGCCGAAACGCCGCTGGGACCCGCTGCCGAGAGGGACATTCGCTGAAGGTAAGTCCCATCCGGGGAGGGGGGCCAGGGGCCCGGCGGAGAATTTCCCCAACACTTTAGGGGGGCCGAATGCCTCGGCGCTTGGCCTCCCGAAGATTCATGGAGAAATTCACCGCCATCCCTAGTGGTGCCCAATTCTTGCTAAAATGTTTACTTATATAAACCAGCATGGAAAAATTCCCCAGGGCTGGGAAGTGAGCTTTGTTGTTCCTATTCACAAGAGAGGCTCTAAAGCAGATCCAGATAATTTTAGACCAATCAGTCTGCTTAATGTTGTTTCAAAATTATATACTAAATATCTTTTACACAAATTAGAGTTATGGGCAGCTGAAAACTTGATTTTAGCTGAAGAACAGGCCGTGTTTGCAAAGGGGAAATCTACAATAGACCAGTGTTTTGTTCTCCATCACCTAATACAGAAATATTCTCAGCATGATAGAAAAGAGTTATTTGTTACTTTTGTGGATTTTAGTTCAGCCTTTGACCTTGTAGATAGAGATCGTTTGTGGCAAAAGCTATCTGCCACAAACATTGATAGAAGGCTGTTACTTTTAATCCAAATGCTCTACTCTGACACTACTCTTAGAGTTAGGCTGGTGGCGAATGGATTGTTATCAGAAAGCATCCCAACTGATAAAGGAGTGCGTCAGGGATGTTTATTGGCCCCTTTTCTTTTTAATTTTTATATTAATAGCATTGTACAAGAATTGTATATTAATAGCATTGTACTTCCTAGCTTCTATTCAGGATGTTAAACTCTCAGTCCTCCTATATGCAGATGATATCGCAATGATTTCCACTACATTAATTGGTATGCGAAGGCTCTTGAGAAAGTTGAGTACATTTTACACAAGAGAGCATTTGTCTATTAACTATGCTAAGACTAAAATTGTAGTATTTGGGAAGAAAAGGAAAACACATATGTGGAAGTTGGACAATTAATCCATTGAACAAATGAACAACTTCAGATATTTGGGCCTTAATTTCAACGCCCGACTTTCGTGTAGAAAACATCTAGATGTAATTAAGCTGAAATCATCCCAGTCTACTCAATCTGTCCTTCAGTTCTCTCAATCACAAAGGGGAAGTTTGTTGTCCCTGCAGTTGAGATATTTCAGAAGAAGGTAGTTTCACAACTGACGTATGGGGCAGAGGTATGGGGATACACGAATGCCTCTATTTTTGAGGTGGTTCAGAACTCTTTTATGAGATCTCTCTTAACTGTCCCCTGGAGTACACCTGGGGCCCTTCTAAGGGCAGAAGTGGGATTGATTTCAGTTAAAACATCTATTCACGCTGCTCTTGCTTTGTATTGGCTCAAGCTGACCCATATGAGCGATTCCCACCTTCCAAAAAAATGCTTTCAAGAGCAACTTCAGACCCCATCCCAAAAGTCTTGGGTAAACCTGACCAAACCTATGTTGTAAGCTTATGGAATTGATACTGAGTCCTTTCCTTCTTTTCTTTCTGTGACAGAGTAAAGCAGAGGCTTAAAGAAAAAAATTATATTTATTCTAAGTGGATGGATTTGGTTACAATCTCACAAATGCCTTATTCTTGCTGGTACCCATTATATAAGACGTCATTTGGTCTGGAGAGTTACTTTACAACTCTGACTGTGCCTCACTTGCGGAAATCATTTACAGCATTGCTTCTACAATTAGGGATGGCGGAGAATTCTACCACGGATTTCAGTGAGGCCGAATGCACTGGCATTCGGCCCCCCCAAAACCCGTGGCAGAATGGCCTCCCACCCCCTGCCACCCTGCGGAATCCCCCCGGAACAAAACTTACCTGGGGCTCCGGTGGCGGCAGCAGCAGCAGCTCCTGCAGCAGCGGCTGGTCTTTTGGCTGGCTGCTGCAGCTGCCATTTGCGTCCTGCCAAGCTGCCGTGATAGGCTACGCAAGTATTTACGTAGCCTATCACGGCAAAGAGCAGGGACGCAAATGGCAGCCACTACACTGTTTGCACCGCTGCTCTTTCTGTGATAGGCTTCGTAAGTATTTACATATCCTATCACGGTAAAGGCAGCCACGCAAATGGCGGCCACTACGCCATTTGCGTGGCTGCCTTTACCGTGATAGGCTACATAAATACGTAGCCTACCACGGAAAGAGCAGTGGCACAAACGGTGTAGCAGCCGCCATTTGCGTCCCTGCTCTTTGCCGTGATAGGCTATGTAAATATTTACGTAGCCTATCACAGCAGCCTGGCAGGATGCAAATGGCGGCCGCTACAGCAGCTGCCATTTGCGTCTGCAGCAGCCCGGCCATGGTGAGTCGCCGCGGAGCAGAGCCGGCCAGGGAGGATTCTGGGGATCCTCCGTGAATCACACCTGCGAAAAGGTAAGTGACTTTCGTACATCCCTATCTACAATGCATGCCCTCTGCCTTCTTGGAGAGAAGATTTGACAATACCCCAGTCCATCAGAGACTCTGTATCTGTGGGTCTGGGGAGGTTGAGGATGTCTCTCATTACTTACTAAGATGCCCTGTCTATGGCCATCCTAGGCATAAATTTCTTGCCATTATTTCCCAGAGCATATACAAATATGTGACTGTACTGTTCTTTTTCTTTCTCTCTTTTCAGTGTACATTGTGGTGGCCTATGGCTTTAAGCAATAAAGTATCGTATTGTATGGGTTAAACTTAATGTGCCTACTTTTTTATGTGGTGTTTGTTGATCTTATTATGCTTAAATAATTGTGACCCATTCTGAGCCCTGAGAATGGGTAAAATAAGTGGAGATCCACAAAACCTGGCCAGCATTATTCTTGTTTTGCCTGTACCCAGTGAGTCGTCTATACTCTCGTACATGCTCACCTTCCATTCACACCTGCTTTTGTACCCTTCCCAAGTTACATAGGAGGCTGAATTAGACCAGCCTTGCCAATGCTAGCAAATGACTGTGCTAAAATGTCAGAGAAACTGTATTTTCTTCTTAAAGTAAATAACTACACTGTATAGGCCCTTCAGTTATGGGGTAGAGTGTTAGGAACCTGTTGATTTTCAGCTTGCCATAAAAAGTATTCTGATATTTTCACCAGAACCAAGAGAGCTGGTGTTCTTATCTTTCTGAATTTGAACTTCAAAATCTCGATTCACACATGAGCATGAAAATGTTAACATTACTTCAGTAATAGCAGCAGCGGTTATTAGACCATCTTCAAAACCAGAAAATTTATGTATTTGCAGGGAAAACTAAAGCCAACAAACTAATTTGTTGCTGAGCAGTTTCAGGTGTACAGAAAGGCTATACTGTCAATTATATACTATAGTATAATTATATACTATACTGTCACCATTGTAAAGAGAACTGAAGTAGACAATTAAAAGGCAGCAACAAATGAGTTGTAGAAGACTGAACATTTTGTATGTACCAGTATTATTCTGTATCATACATATATACATGCATTACTCCTTCCTATATATTTTTTTATTTTTTCAACACTTTGTCTCACAATCAGTCCTCTGTACTAAATTTAAACAGGAAAAAACCTACTCCATTATAAGAAGTCACCTGCAAGAATGGAAATGAATTTTCTAAGTCAAATAATGTCTCAAACAGTTCAAAGATGGGGGATAGATAAAGCAATATCTTTGTAAGGATATAGGAGCAGGAACAGAAGCAAAGTTTAATGCAATTATAAATAAATAATAAATAAAATAAATAATATTAGCTACACATCAGCCAAGCTGTGTGCGTGCCTGGGATCAATTTTGAGCTATGCAGATGGCAAGATGGTAAGTGGGTGGCTGGGTTCACCCTGGGAAAGTAAAAACAAAACAAAAAACAACCACTTGATTGCAATCTTGCTGTATATTTTGTGTTCTTATAGTATGTGAAGTTGCCCCTAGAAACCTCTTTATGGGCTGGCAGGTCTAGGGCCAGCTTGATGAGATGCATTCAGAGTGGTATGAGAGACATGCACATGCACTATAGAGAAAGGTGTATGTGTGAGTGTGAGAGAGGGAGGGAGAAGTACATGATGCCATCACATGTCTTCTGCTGGCAGAAAAGGTAGAAATAATGGAGATGTCCAGGCATAATTTACAGAGGCTTTTATTGACAAAACTAATCCCCAACACCATCCTATCCATGTTTATGGAGAAGTAAATTCACAATGTTCAGTGGGGCTTACTTCCAGGTAACTGTGCCTAAGGTGGCACTATTAATACACTATTCCCAAGCACTTCTAACCAAATTTCTTCTGTAAACAAGTAGCAGTGTTGCACCATGAAATAAGGCAGAGCTTACTAGCTATGCTGCTTTTCAGCTGCTTTTCCTTTGTTGATGGATGGAATCAAGGGCCAAAGAAAATGCTTGAACACTTGGCCATCTGGATACTGCCAGCTGCGTTGTCCTACTTTGGTCTCCTGTTTGGTGGAAAAAACATGCTGAATATACTCAGGAATGGAGTCTTCTTCCATTTTTGGAAGCATACAAAAAACCAAATTAGTGGCTAGATTAGCAATATAATTTCTAACTTTTCAGTGTGCACTGTTGACGTGGTCTGTGCATGTAAAGGAAGTTCTTCAACTATGTCTTGTAATGTGGATAAAGAAACTCTTCAAACAAAGATTTTATGGAAGCTTTGAGTGCACTCCTGTAATCTTCCAATACATTGAATAATTAGTCTCATCCTTTCTGAGCTATCAGTCTCATCCATTTAAGTGATTACACAAGCTCCTTTGTGCTTTATTACAAAGACCAGTTAGTTGCTTGCATGCTTGTGGCAAATGTGTCACATCCTCTGGCTTTCAACTTTGCCCTCCTTAGAGATGATGGCAGTCTTCTACTGTTTCTCACTAACCAACAGGGAGTGGCTCTAGAAACCTCACAAACATGTAGATCTGGTTTTCAAGCAAACCTTCAGACTTTGTTGAACCTGGCTGGGAACACTGATAATGCTAGTATCAGGGCAGGATTTCAGAACCTACTAAAGAAATCTGCATTCCCATTTTGGGGACAATTGTAGCTGTTTGCTCAAAACTTAAATACAAATATTTTTATTTCCCTCATGACTGTGTATTTTCCTCATACCATGATGTTTGCATTTTTGGGTCAAGCTCACAACCTTTTGGATGTAGTGAATAATGTTTTATGTCCAAATCCCTTCTTATTTATCTTTCTCAAGGTACTTAATACCAGTGAAGAGAATTTAAACAAAAAGCTTCAGTTTTACAAGGGAGTTTTTATCATCGGAGATCTAATGTCTTCAGCCATTATGCACTATTATGTAGGAAGCTGTCTTATATCAGGTCGGACTACCTGTCTGTCCAGCTCAGTAATGTCTGTTCTGGGTAGCAGGGGATTTTTAGGGTCTCCAGTAGGGGGTCTTTCATGTCACCTGCCACCTGATTCTTTTTAAACTAGAGATGCCAAGGACTGAACGACTTTCTGCATGAAAAGTATATGCTCTTCCACTGAGCTGTAAAGATTAAGGTGGCTTTGCAATATGTTTCTTGCTTTGGGCAGTTTTCCCTGGGGCAATTTTCCTTGGTAAGAATTCTAGTGACAAACTAACGTAGCCAAAGGCCGTACAATCATGCACCCAACTATCATAATGCAGTACTGCGTTGAGGAGAAATCTGTGGTACAGAGGCTGGTTGTCTTTCACCTATCATAAGATAGGCAGTTATCATTTAATGCTGCAGGGGGAGGGGTGAACAGGCAGAGCACAACACCTGCTGGATTTATATTGTGCTCTGCGTATAGCAGGGTATGGGGGATTTCCTCTCCCCAGCACTGACATTACCTATGGGGGAACTGCTCCTTTACTGGGTAATCCCACCCATGCAGTTTCTTATTTAGAGGAAATGCTTATCTTTCTGGGCCTAAGGAACTCTCTGCTGTTATAACTCAAGAGTTCCACAAGCTGATCCTTTTCCGCTGCCACCAATGCACTTAGAATACTTTAAAACCTCCTAGTAGCTAGTATAAGAGGCTTAGACATGAGATGGGCACCAGTACTAGAGACAAGACAAACTATTAAACAAGTAGTTTCTTAAAGGGGTATTTTGTACATAAGGGATTGCTTAATACTTACTTTGGGTTTTCAAAAGACTGCTTAGTGACAATCTTTAGGATTCAAGAGTCAATGTTGGTGTTACAAGACTCTACGAGTTCTTTTGTTGTTCAGTTGTTCAGTCGTGTCTGACTCTTCGTGACCCCATGGACCATAGCACGCCAGGCCTTCCCGTCCTGCGCTCTCTCCCGGAGCGTGCTCAAGTTCATATTCATTGCATCGGTGATGCTATCTAGCCATCTCATCCTCTGCCGTCCCCTTCTCCTTTTGCCTTCAGTCTTTCCCAGCATCAGGGTCTTTTCCAGGGAGTTTTCTCTTCGCATTAGATGGCCAAAATATTGGAGCTTCAGCTTCAGTATCTGTCCTTCCAATGAGCACTCAGGGTTGATTTCCTTTAGGATGGACTGATTTGACCTCCTTGCAGTCCAGGGGACTCGTAAGAGTCTTCTCCAGCACCACAGTTCAAAAGCATCAATTCTTTGGCGCTCAGCCTTCCTTATAGTCCAGCTCTCACAGCCATACATTACTACTGGGAAAACCATAGCTTGGATTATACGGACCTTTGTCGGCAAGGTGATGTCTCTGCTTCTTACTATGCTGTCTAGGTTTGCCATAGCTTTCCTCCCAAAGAGCAGGCGTCTTTTAATTTCATGGCTACAGTCACCGTCTGCGGTGATCTTGGAGCCCAAGAAAGTAAAATCTGTCACTGCTTCCATTTCTTCCCCTTCTATATGCCAGGAAGTGATGGGGCCAGATGCCATGATCTTAGTTTTTTTAATGTTGAGTTTCAAACCAGCTTTTGCACTCTCCTCTTTCACCCTCAACAAGAGGCTCTTGAGATCCTCTTCGCTTTCTGCCATTAGGGTGGTATCGTCTGCATATCAGAGGTTGTTAATAATTCTCCCAGCAATCTTAATTCCGACCTGTGATTCATCCAACCCGGCATTTCTCATGATGTACTCTGCATATAAGTTAAATAAGCAGGGTGACAATATGCAGCCTTGTCGTACTCCTTTCCCAATTTTGAACCACTTGGTTGTTCCATGTCTGGTTCTTACTGTTGCTTCTTGACCCTCGTACAGGTTTCTCAGGAGACAGGTAAGGTGGTCTGGTACTCCCATCACTTTAAGAATTTGCCACAGTTTGTTGTGATCCACACAATCAAAGGCTTTAGCGTAGTCAATGAAGCAGAAAGAGACGTTTTTCTGGAATTCCCTTGCTTTCTCCATGATGCAGCGAATGTTGGCGATTTGATCTCTAGTTCCTCTGCCTCTTCGAAACCCAGCTTGTACTTCCGGTAGTTCTCGGTTCGCATACTGCTGAAGCCTAGCTTGTAGGATTTTGAGCATCACCTTGCTGGCATGTGAAATGAGCGCAATTGTGCGGTAGTTTGAACACTCTTTGGCGTTGCCCTTCTTTGGAATTGGAATGTAAACTGACCTTTTCCAGTCTTGTGGCCACTGTTGAGTGTTCCAGATTTGTTGGCATATTGAATGCAGCACTTTAACAGCATCATCTTTTAGGATTTTAAATAGCTCAGCTGGAATACTGTCATCTCCACTAGCTTTGTTGTTAGTAATGCTTCCTAAGGCCCACTTGACTTCACTCTCGAGGATGTCCGGCTCAAGTTCAGTGACCGCACTATCATGGCTATCAGGGACATTCAGATCTTTCCTGTATAGTTCTTCTGTGTATTCTTTCCACCTCTTCTTAATCTCATCTGCATCTGTTAGGTCCCTGCCTTCTTTGTCCTTTATCATGCCCGTCTTTGCACAAAACGTTCCCTTGAGATCTCCGATTTTCTTGAAGAGATCTCTCGTCTTTCCCATTCTGTTGTTTTCCTCGATTTCTTTGCATTGTTCATTTAAGAAGGCCTTCTTGTCTCTCCTTGCTATTCTCTGGAACTCTGCATTCAGTTGGATATCATATATCTTCCCCTTTCTCCCTTGCTTTTCGCTTCTCTTCTTTCGTGAGCTACTTGTAAAGCCTCATCAGACAGCCACTTTGCTTTCTTGCATTTATTTTTCTTTGGGATGGATTGAGTTGCTGCCTCCTGAACAATGTTACGGACCTCCGTCCATAGTTCCTCAGGCACTCTGTCTATCAGGTCTAATCCCTTAAATCTATTCATCACCTCCACTGTATATTCATAAGGGATATGATTTAGGTCATACCTGAACGGTTTAGTGGTTTTCCCTCCGTTCTTCAATTTAAGCCGAAATTTTGCAAGAAGCAGCTCATGATCTGAGCCACAGTCAGCTCCAGGTCTTGTTTTGACTGACTGTATAGAGCTTCTCCATC
This sequence comes from Heloderma suspectum, assembly GCF_057233095.1. NCBI lineage: Eukaryota > Metazoa > Chordata > Lepidosauria > Squamata > Helodermatidae > Heloderma > Heloderma suspectum. The sequence continues at coordinate 71,084,378 of NC_139461.1, read as the reverse complement.
TTTGGCTGCAAAGGACATAATCAATCTGATTTCGATATTGACCATCTGGTGATGTCCATGTGTAGAGTCGTCTCTTGTGCTGTTGGAAAAGAGTGTTTGCTATGATCAGCATGTTCTCTTGGCAAAACTCTATTAGCTTTTGTCCTGCTTCATTTTGTACACCAAGACCATGCCTGCCTGTTATCCCAGTGATTTCTTGACTTCCTACTTTAGCATTCCAATCCCCTATGATGAAGAGGACATCTTTTTTTGGTGTTAGTTCTAGAAGGTGTTGTAGGTCTTCATAGAACCGATCAACCTCAGCTTCTTCGGCCTCAGTGGTTGGGGCATAGACTTGAATTACTGTGATGTTGAATGGTTTGCCTTGGATTCGTACTGAGATCATTCTATCATTTTTAAGATTGTACCCCAGTACTGCTTTTCCCACCCTTTTGTTGACTATGAGTGCTACTCCATTTCCTCTAAGGGATTCTTGCCCACAATAGTAGATACGATGGTCACCTGAATTAAATTCGCCCATGCCTGTCCATTTTAGTTCACTGATTCCCAAGATGTCGATGTTCAGTCTTCCTATCTCATGTTTGACCACCTCCAGCTTACCTTGATTCATTGATCTGACATTCCAGGTTCCTAAACAATATTGTTCTTTACAGCATCGGATTTTCTTTTCACCACCAGACACATCCACAGCTGAGTGTCCTTTCGGCTTTGGCCCAGCTGCTTCATTCTTTCAGGCGCTACTTGGAAATTCCCTCTGCTCTTCCCCAGTAGTATATTGGACACCTTCCGACCTGAGGGGTTCATCTTCCGGCGTCATCTCTTTTAGCCTTGTGATACGTTCCATGGGGTTTTCTTGTCAAGAATACTGGAGTGGGTTGCCATTTCCTTCTCCAGTGGACCACATTTTGTCAGAACTCTCTGCCATGACCTGTCCATCTTGGGTGGCCCTGCACGGCATAGCTTATGGCTTCACTGAGTTACGCAAGCCCCTTCGCCACAACAAGGCAGTGATCCATGAAGGGGACGAGTTCTTTTACCTCAGGCCAAATTCCCTAAACCTCGGCCCCAGCCAAATACTCTCACAACCAGGTCCAGCTTCTGGGTACAGGCTTCATCTGACACCAAAGCTCCTCCATTGTATTTCTGGCTGCTTGAACAGTCTATTTGGGTTTTTACTGCCTGCCTGTATAACCTTCCCCTCGCAAGATCTTAGGGCAGCCTCTTGGCATAACAGTGCTACCTACTCCTGATCTTTACCAGCCATGTATTGTTATCCCACAGAGAAATAATAGCTTAATATTCACGCCTTAGCTATTCAATTTCTCCTCAGCCTTTTCCTAGTCCTTTTGAAACACCACACACCAACCAGCAGACCTTCTCTCCTCTCTGACTATCACAGACTAACTCTCTCACTTTCAGCAATCATACTTTAACTGTTGTTTCCCAACCGCTCTTTTCCACCTAGATAGAATCCACAGCCAATCAGAATCAAATTTACCTGATCCAGGTCCCATTTAACAATATTCAAAGCGATTGTCATTCTCTCCCTCTTCAGAACATTGCTAAGCAACTACTACACAGGCTTTTTTTACAGTAACAAAACAAGGCTTCAAGCCTACACAGACACACTGTAGCCTCACAGAGGCCACACAAAATAAACATTACATGACACAAACGGTTATGTAAAGGAATTTCTTCACATAGGGATACACAACCTTTTCACCTACAATGGCCACATTTGGTGTCAGATGCCAGGTTGAGGGCTGTGTGTGTGTGTACGCCCCCCTCACATATGTACTCCCCCCCAATACACACACACTTTTTCTCTTCCCCCAGTCCACATACATACTCTCTTTCTCTACCCCCGCCCATGCCCACACACACACTTGATCTCTCTCCTCCTCCCCCCCTCCCGCCCCTATAGAGAGAGATTGAGATCTCAGTATGCAGGGAGATGAGGTTTAAACCTCCCCTTCCTGCCTGCTGGACTCTGGGGAATGCAGGGGATTGGGAGAAGCTTTTTGCCTCTCCCAGCCCCCAGCAATCTCCAGAGAGATAGCTGTTTCTCAACTGCTAATAGCAGCAGGAAAAACAATGATCTGGCAGTTGGGATTGCTGTGGGTTGAGAGAGGTGTTTGCCTCTGAGGCCCCAGTGAGATTGCTGTCTCAATGCTGCTAATAGCAGTGCCAGAGCAGCATTCTCCTGCCTGTGCCCCACAATCCAGCTGCTAAGTTGGGCTGTGGGGGAAAGTAGGTGGGAGCCCCTGTGGTTCCATGGGCCATACTGGGAGGGCTCAAGGGCTGCAGGTTGTGCATCTCTGGTATGTAGCATTGAAGCATAGCTATGGAGGGGTTACATGCCTGTCTGTCCTTCTCATCCTTGCAGTTTATGTCACAAAGCCAGAAGCTCTGTACTATTTGAGTACAGAGTGGATTCTTTTGATCCATATGGCTCAATTGTGCTAAACAAAGACAAGCCATGGACAACCTATGGCTGGCTCCATTTTCAGTTTAAAAAATCAGTAGCCCTTTAATGTTGGGGAGCTGGAAATCTTAAGTAGGGAAAGAAGGAGAAGGAATAGGGGGAAGGTATATATGCTACAATCTTGATATAGATTGCAATCATACCTACATAAGCAACTTCATACGTTGCATAGGTAGGTAGGTAGGTAGGTAGGTAGATAGATAGACAGATAGACAGACACACACACACACACACACACACACACACACTTCATTCACCCCTCTTCCATGCATGCAAATAGAATGTCTAGCTGATCATGTATCATGGCAGGTAGTGTATTTCCCTTGCGAGTAAATGCAATCTTGGATTGGGGGAATGGAAGCTTGTCCCTTACTCATCATCTCTCTTTAGCCATAAATATAATCGCACTGGCCAGGTCAATTAATTTTCATCTGCCCCTCGTTACACTGTGGTGATATCCATCATGTAAAGAAGCTGCTTATTTTATGTATGTATCTTATGATTTCTTTGTTGCAGTTTTATTGGGATTTTAATTTTTTTTTTTATTGACATGGCATGAACCACCCTAGTGCCATAAGATGAATGGCGGTATATGAATATTTTAAATAAACTACTAAGAATAGACACTAAATATGGATGGCAAATGGCTAAAATAAAAAAATATCTAAACATGTCTGTGTACAGTAAGCATAGTGATTTTATAGTGCGGTATGGGCAAGGCTTTATAGGAAACTCAGCTGCCAGCATGGTGCAGCCTCCTATTAAAGAAAGGAGTGAAGCAATGTAATCTGGCAGAACTGGTCAACTGGTGCTTCCAGTTTGGGAGTAGAGCTATATTTACATACATATATGATGAAGAATTCTATATAATTGGAAAGCCTGCACAATTTAAAAAGGTATAATTTCACCTATTTTGTACCTCCGATTGACTGGAAACACATGACAATAGCATCGCTTTGGTTTTAACTAACATTCTGTGAACAAGTAAAGATGGCTTACTGTGTATTTGACTCATGCAAGGCATCTGCACAAGTTATTTTATAGGAAGCGACCAATGAGAGGAACTCTGGTTAGTGCTAAACATTGTTACGTTGGGCTTGTTACATTGCTGTTTTACAGAGAGGAGCTTGTACTTTAAACGATGCAAGTAGCTGAAAGCTCAGCAGGACTGGTTCCAGGCTTGTCATGCCATTTAGGTGCTATCTGTCACAAAGACTAAACTGATAAAGATATAAGCCTATCTGTACAGGTTTAAAATTAGTAAAAGAAAATATTTCATCTGACTTGTTAAGTGAGGGTTGAATTGTTAGTTTGCTGTGCTAAGAATTCTTCATTCTGTGTGCAAAATATGGTATTATGCAAAAATGCACATACAATATAGATATGCATAACTTACACTAGCAAATTAACTGACCCAGCCTATGCAGATTTACTCAGAATAAATCTGACTAAGTCTAATGGGGCTTACTCCCAACTAATTGTGCATAGGATTCCAGATTGAGATAAATGTCATGCCATTTATTTTATTTATACTCATTTTTGTATCATTCTTCTTGAATTGAAGTAGAGAAAATGTCAGAGGCCTGAATACTATACCAAGAATACAAATTAATTCATCATAAATTATGCAGATCTTTATAATATATGTAAATGTGCTTATATGCATATGTACACAATTTTCAGATGTTCTTAAAGTCTTTATTTTTTGCAGACACTGTAGGAAGATGGCACTTAGGCATTAGTAAATAGCCAGGGGATGGAGAAATAGTCATCTGAGATAGAAACTGAGTGAGAGTATAGAGGAGGGAAACATGGAGCTTGGCACAGGGCACTGGGAACAAATTGTGGGGAAATCCCAAATGAGGAAATGGGGGGGAGGTAATACCAGCTTATTTACATGAAGGAAGTACATTGAGTTCATGATAAATTATATTGATTTTGTTGGCCTACTCTTTTGTTAGTTGTTAATCTCATGACAGAGTTAACATAATCTATTCATGAATGACATAACTTCGTAACAGATTATCGTGTACAAAAGAATTGTGTGAAAAGCTTGTCGTGTAGCACCTCCATCAAGGTTTTGAGAGGAAGTGAGTCATGGGTTGTTGCTAGTTTAAGAGGCTGTCACTCCCTTCTCTTATAAGCTAAAGGTGAATTGGAATTTTCCAGGTATATGACTGAGGGAAAGCTGGACACGAATGTGTGTGGGCTCAGATTTGAAGAGGGACTGAAGATGAGGGTGGGGTGGGTGAGAGGCTCAGTCCAGAGAACCAAGTGCATACATTTACTTGGTCCTAAATGCTGTGGGGGATGAGACAGGACACGGGACAATTTTTTAAAACGTCTGCAAACAAACATTCAGATTACTACTTCTGGCATTGTGTTTACTATCTCTTTATTACTCGTTCTTTTTATTAATGTGAAATGTTATACTTAGATTCTCTCCAGCGTAGCTTTCAACACATTTTTGTGTTTGTGCCAAGAACACTGTGTTCTGTTAAGTCATTCAGTGACGTTGCATGCTGGCCTGCAGCCAAGGAGGGTCAAGTTCATTCAAATAAGTTTCAGCGTAGGCTCACACTGGGTGAGGAATGTCGGTTGTGTCTTTGCATGATATCTGCCTCTGTCATAGCAACTTCGGCAAAGAAATGAAAAGATTTTTTGTGATTTTTAGCGAATTGATAATTTTTGAGAAAAAAGGTTATTTAGAAAATGAACTGAATCAGCTCATAAGGCATAATTATTTTCTTTTCCTCCTTTGCTCCTTTCACTCTTAAGAAAAATGCAATCTGTACTTTCCTCTTTTCCTTGGCATTGAGTGTTATGTTGAAGTCTCAGTGTTCTGTCGTTTCTTGTGATAAAAATAGACCTGGTCCCAGTCTTGGGCATTTGTTTATATGTGTTTTTAATTACTGCCCACAAATATAGGATATGTTCTTAGGATTGTGTATAAGGGCTACCTAAATGCACATATATTAGGCTTTCATTTCTAAACAAGTCAGCTCTGGTCTCTTTGAAAGATCCCTCCTCAAGGGTGCACTGTGTAATTGTGAAAAAACTATCATTACTTTCTTGCTCCATCTTCCCTTTGAGTGAACTGCCGTTGTTTCTACTTTGCATAGCTTTTCCTTCCTGTAACCCCACCACAAATCACATTGCATCCCTGCCCCTCCCCCTTCCTCCCTTCCAGTAACTGCACAGTTAGCAACAATTTGGGAACCACTGGCAAAATAATCTGCTTGTGAAGCCCATAAACCAACTAGCAACAGGACACTAGTTGCAACAGATATACTTAGGCTGCCACTAAACTGTCTCCAAAACAACTATTGATACTTAAGGCACAAATGGAAATCATCCACCACCACCCTTTATCTCTTAGTTTTTGTATTATATGTTAATAAAATATCTGGAACAGGTCCATTTTGGGGGTTAGGGGTGTGCTTGCCTGAGAGAATGAAGAAGAGAATTAAGTAGATAATTGACGGAAATCTTCTTTCATTACCAGCTTGTTTTTTGGGGTTATGTATCAGCTCTAGGTCTTGGCTCACTTGATGTTTAGTTTTTAAGGGAGAGAAACAGAGTTGTACCAGGTTCCCATAGTTTAACACCCACTCTTGAACAACTGCCTGTCAGAGCTTGCCCCCTTATCTTAACTGTGTGGGAGAGTAAAGTCTCATCTACTTGGTGCTCATCACTAGGTGTCACTCGGTTTCAATGATTTCCTGTATCACATAGGAAAATATAAGAGATTTGGCTTTGTTTTATTGGCAGAATAAAAAATGGCATTTTTATTCTCTTCCTGCCAATATAAGTTGTTTTGGGGGTATTTATTTGCTAACCTTGCTTGGCTCAAGTGCTTTCCCTGAGCCAATAAGTAATAACTTGGTTCCTGCCACTCCAGAAGAATAATTCTTTGTACGGTCTTCTATAAATTTGCCTTTAAATTAATGGCATGCATTGGGGGTAGAAACCGCCTTAGCTGCCCAGGTGGGTGACTTACACTGAGGAATGGACCTGTCAGTTTTCCTGGACCCCTCATCAGCTTTTGATACCATCAACCATGTTATTCTTCTGGATCATCCCTCCAGGATAAGACTTGAAGGCATGGTGTTACAGTGACTCTGGTCTTTCCTGGGAGAGATGGATCCTACAGGGAGAGATGGATCCTGGGGAATTTTTGTTCTACCTCATGACCTTTGAGGTCTTTGGGGTATGTCCTGGTTTTTTGGGGTACCTCAGGGTTCTATTTTGAGTGCCATTTTTGGTTAAAAGGCAGGGTACAAATAAAATAAATAATATATTGTCCCCCATACTGTTTAAAATCTACATAAAACTGCTGGGAGAAGTCACCTGGAGGTATATGCTAAAGTGTCATCAGTATGCAGATGATACCTTTTTTCCATCTGCTAGTCCCAGGGAGGCTATACAAATCCTGAAAAGCTGTCTGGGACAATTTTGGTATGAATGAAGGCAAACTAGCTGAAGCTTAATCCAGATAAGATGGAAGTACTATGGGATAAAAGCCTTCTGATTCAAATAGAGGTTTGCAACCAGTTTGGATGGGGTTGCATATCCTCTAGAAGAGCAAGTACACAGTTCAGGTGTTCTTCTGGACTCAGTGCTATGTATGGAAGTGTAGGTGGCATTGGTGGCTAGGAGCATCTTTTACAAGCATAGGCTGCTCACCAGCTGCAGCCCTGTCTGGAGAAACCAGACCATGTCTCAGTTACACATGTTCTGGTTGCATGGACAGATGCAACGCATTTTGTGTGGGGCTGCCCTTACAGATGTTTAGGAAACTGCAGCTGGTATACAATGCAACTACTAGAATGCTTGTGGAAGCCAGGCATTCTGAACATATTACACCTATAGTGTGCCAGTTACATTGGTTGCCTATTCATTTCCAAGCTCAATGTTAAAGTACGGTTGTGGTTGTTTAAAGTCCTAAATGGTTTGGGTTCAGGTTGTTTGAAAGACCATCTGCACCCATACAAACCTGCCCAGACTTGAAGAGCAGCCTTAGAGGCTGATTTCTAGCTTACTGTCAGTCCATCAGAGTGGCAGGCACAAGAGACAGGGCTTTTTCTCTGATGTCTACACATCTTTGGGACTCTCTCTTGAAAGAGGTACACACGGCCCCATCTTTATCAGTTTTTAAATGGACCCTTTAAAACATCTGGTTTCGCCCTTCATGATAGAGGTCATTTCAGAAACTTCAGGAGGGGGCACCTCCCCTTGTTCAAAAAGCAAGATCTAACAGCCTTAGTTGCTCCTCTAAGGGGAGAGACCATCCCCTTTGATGCTCTCCATAACCCATAACATGGCAAATTGCTTTCTTCCAGCAACACTAGGAAGTGAGTGACAAAGTCCCCCTGAAAACCACTCTTTAGCTCTCCCTGGGTGAGTTCTGTTATTAGCAAGATCAATGGGGTTCTCCCAGTTAGGGAAGGAAAATCCTGCAGCACAAATCCCTTGCCCTCCAGATCTCCACATAGGAGGAGGGACCATAGCTCAGTGGTACTTGCTTTGCATGTAGAAAGTCTCAGGTTCAATCCCTAGTATCTCCAGATAGGGCTAGGAAAGAATCCTTCTTGAAACCCTGGAGAGCTTTTTAGATTTATAAACGTAAAGATTTATGAAGGCTAAAACGGCAAATCAAAAAGGGACGCAAATAGCGCCCGTTACGCTATTTGCGTTCCCCTTTATTTTTGCCGGCATAGTCTATGTAAATATTTACGTAGATTCAGACGGCCAAAAATAAGGAACGCAAATGGCGGCGGCCGTAGCCGCCATTTGAGTACGCGGTTGTTGTTTTTTAACCCAGCCATGATAGGCTACATAAATCTTTACGTAGCCTATCACGTCGTTTTGTTATTTTTTACAAGACAAATGGCGGCGGCGGCGGCCGGTCGGAAGACCAGCCGCTGCTGCTGCCGCCGCCGCCCGGAGGATCCGCCACAGGTAAGTCTCATCCCGGGGGGGATCCGCGGGGGGGCAAGGGGGGCAGGCCGTTCCGCCACAGATTTCAGGGGGCCGAATGCACTGGCATTCGGCCTCACCGAGATCCGTGGCGGAATTCTCTGATATCCCTAGGTATAAGGCAGTTTCCTAAGTAGAAGGTTTCACAAGGGTAAGACAAAGCACAGATACAGCTCCTCTTGTGGCAGATCTAGGTGTAAACACAGAAAAAGTAGCTGGCCATCCACTAGTTATTTAAGTCATTCGAGCAAGGAGGTCAGCTTCTTCTGGGGATTGCTCTCTAAGGAAAAAGCATAGCAAATACCCCAGTCAAGAACCCCCATTTCCCAGCTGCATCCGCAAAATGTGGGGGGCAGTGAGGGTGCAAAAGTGTAACAAGATACTCCCCAGCTTAATACTTCCCCCATCAAAGATTCAAGCAGATTTTCTGCCCCAGCCAGGGGAAATTATGTACTTTCTCCTATTCCAGGTACGTCAGAGGCAGTGACCTCCCTCAATAGGTAGGAGGGTGAGTTTCCTGCGGTGGATCTATAACTAGCAGCTCAAACCTAGAACATTTATTTCAGGCTGATCTTTTTTTTTTTTAGCTTTATACAAGGCACGCCAAACCTTACAATTGTTGGAGGGTAAAGTTAAGGAACAAGGGGCCTCTACCCCTCTGCCAAAGGACCCCTCTCCCCAGTCACAGACTGTGCCATTCCCTGACCTTTTCCAAAGGATGCGGGAAACAGAGTGGAACAATCCTCTCAAGGAAAAATTCATGCACAAAATAATTATTCAGAATTATATATTACCAGACAAACTTAGGATGCTATTGCAGGTTCCTATTGTAGATGGTCTCACCTGTATGGCTGTCATTCCAGCAGATGGAGAAAGGGGTCCCAAAGACCCTTGTGACAAATGAGTAGAAGTGTCACTCTGCAAGAATTTTGAGGTCTCTCCTGCAGCATTCCATGTTTCAGTGACAAACTCAACGTTTGCCAGAGCAGACCGCTTCTCGTTGGAGGAGCTGGCCACGGCCGAGCAGACTTGAAAGCAATTCAGTGATGGGCTAAGAAAGATCTCTTTTGCAGCTGCTGTGCTGGCAGATTCCTAGTTAGATGCAGTGCAACTCGAATCTAGGGCCGTGGCGGCAAGTGTAGCCAGGCACAACATTTGGCTAAGACATAGGGCAGTGGATTTAAGCTTTCCGGCTTGCCTTGCAATCTACACCTTTTACATGGGCCAAATTGTTTGACGAGCCCATGAAAGTAGTCCTGGTTGAGACCAAGGATAAAAAGAAGTCCTTCAGCTAAGAAAAAGGAGAGCAAGAAGATGCCATACTCCTTTATTCCTTAAAGCAGCCCAGACAACAGTTTTACAATACGCCTATGGCCAAGTGGTCAAGACCTAAGGCCTTTGGTAGGGAAACATAACATTATTTATCCAGTGCCTTATCATCATTCTCCAAGGGCTCTAAGAAACCAAAGTCCACCTGGCGCCATGGTGACTCAGTCCCTGGACCCAATTGCAGATAGTGCATTCTTTGCTTAAGCCTGGGAGAACACAGCATTGGATGCTTGAGTAGAAAGTCTCACTCCCAGGGCTATCCTGAAGAAGTCCAATGATAGGAAGTTCCTGCACTTTGCCTAGAATAGGGAATGTTATAAATACAAAGCTCTTCCTTTTGGTCTAACATCAGCCCCAAGGCTCTTCACTCAGGTCCTGGTTGCCTTGGTGGCGCATCTCAGAAGGCAACAAGAGCGAGTATCATGCGATTAGCCCATCTACATGGTATGAAGGTGCCGTGCCAGACCTAGAGTGGTTGATGTTCTACTTAAGACACTTACAGAGGATACTGCTACTCTTTCAGGATCAGATAGCCAGCTGCATTTCCGTCAAGATAGATCTGCCTTGCCAGTTACATCTCTCTCTGGATTGGTGGCTGGCCTCTCAATGTCTTTTACAAGAGATGTGTTCTGGACAGAGTTCTAATCACAACAGATGCCAGCCTTGTGCCAAGTGACCTTGATTGTCACTTGGCACAAGGAGAGTGGAGAGCAAGAGGAGCATAAATTAGTTCGAACTTAGAGTTGATCAGGTTAGGTCTCTTAGGCTTTCAGGAACTAGCGCAGAATTCACATGTGCTAGGTCAAATAGACAACATTTCAATGAGCACACATGTAAACTGGCAGGGTGCAGACACTCATTGACCTGGTTCACACATAATGACTACCCATTGGTTATTTAAACTGTCAGGACCGCGGGAGAATTGAGCATGCGGCCTCCTGACTGCCATTTCAGCAGTCTTTCTCCAGGAGCCCCTGCTAAATGAAGTGAGGTGAGTGGCTTCTAAGAAGAGGGCCTTTTCTGTTGTGGCACCCCAGTTGTGGAATGAGCTCTGCAGAAAGGCTTGCCTGGCACCTACATTGTGGTCTTTTCGGCACCCGGTTAAGACTTTCTTGTTTTCCCAGGTCAGCAATTAAGAATTCTGTTAAAACCAATAGCGGTATCCAAGGATCCATTCGTCAATTGTTTTTCTTTTAATCATTAACTTGGTCCTCACATAATGCTAACACATGGTTTATTCAACCCATGGGTTGTTGAATTCTGAGATTGGCCTTTTTACTTCCGGGGAGACCTATCATTTTCGCATGTGGATCTATAGTAAAACCTTTATCAACATATGTAGATTCATTCCTTAAACCACTTGTTTGTAATATTGAGTCCTATATAAGGAACACTACTCATTTTCTAAATTGTATTGATGTTATATCTGGGGATATACAAAATATTTGGCTTGTGACAATGGATGTGGTCTTACTTTATACAAATATTCCACAACATGAAATTATGGATGTTATTGAATGGGCTTTAGATAAAAGAGAAGAACGACCTGCTCTTCCTACATTATTTTTACATTCATTTGGAAGAACATGCTCTTAATTTTTTTTCTTTCATTTTCAGGATAAATTTTATTGGTAGGTTTCTGGGATAGCTGTGGTGTTCCAAGCCTATAAATTTGGTATATGTGTTTGTGTATGTAAATTTATTTTGTCTATATTTATTACATTATACTTCCCAATTTGTCATTTTTTTGTTTTTGTCTTTGCTTGTTGGGATATACTTCCTTCTCTGTTCTCTCCTAGTTACTAAGGAACACTGTCAGGCAGCAGCTAGGGGCAGTCAAACCGCTGTTGGACGCATTAGCACTGTTTTAAAATAGCCACCCTGTCGTCATGTTAACCGCACCTCAACTTAAAAGTTTTCCTCACCCCCTAAAATTTGCAGAAAGTCTGGGCCGAATGTCCCAGTGCTAGTTTCAGTATTGTTGAATAGGTATGCCAGATTTAAGTACAGTTGCCTGACCCATAGAAATCACAGATATACAGTGAAATTAATAGTCTCTCTAAACTCTAGGGGTTCATTTTTTTAAAAAAAGTTCCACTGTGATTGATTTATCTATTATATTTTAAAACTACCCAATAACCAGTTATTTGGGCAGTGTACAAATTAAAAACATAAAATACCATTTAAGAAACCTAAAATACAAGGTAAGAAATCAATGACAATTATCTGACCTAAACAGGTCAGATAAAAGCAAGATAAAACCAGTAACAGCACCTAAAACCAAAAGTAAAATCAATAGCAGGGATAAAATAGTGCAAAGATCTAAAAGCCATAAAACAGTTCCTAAAATATGTTGGAAAATAAAAACGTTTTCACCTGCACGGAAGAAATCATTATGTAGGCACTAGATGAACCTTTCTGTGGAGGGCATTCTACAGTGAGGGTACCACCACTGAAAAGGCCCTCTTTCTTGTTACCACCTTCCTCACCACATTTGATAGGGGAACCTGGAGTAGATCCTCATCTTGGAGTCTGGGTAGAGATGCTCCTTCAGGTAACCTGGCCCCAATCCATTTTTTTCTTAATAGTTGTCAGATTCCACCCCAAATATGTGGTCACGTCTGTGGTGGACAATGTTGTTCATCCCTTGATTTATCTAGATTACAAAATGTCTTATTTTATAGCTGCTTTGTAAATTATAATTAAATTATTTTTTACAATCTGTTGTCTTTTGTGTATGGGCTAGAATGTCTCTATTAAAGAAATCTTCTTTGAATATTTCTTTCCTGTTGCTAATGGAGAAAGGTCACTTACCAAAAAGAGAATGATATGATCAAAATGTTCACTGAAGGCAGATAAAGGGCATGAAGCCAAAAAAGGGGCTTTGTGTGTTTTCCAGTTGCCTTTCATACCAGATAAATATTAATCTTTTATTTTCTAAAAAGATTTGGCAGATTTTGTTTTGAGGCTAAAGGAAGGGAGGAAGAGAAAAAGTCAAAGGTTAAAGTTTTTTAAACTGTTCATTAATTTAGGGAGACGGTACAACCAACTAAAGATGGCTTCACAATTTTACTAAACTAGAAGAAATGAATCCGGTGATGTCCTAACTGATAAAAAATTTGGGTACCTTGATATCACTACTGATTTCAAAACTTTCCACACGTACAGATGTTTCAGTGAAATTACCATATGAGCAGTGCAATCCTAAAAATGCTTACTCAAAAGTAAGTCCCACTGAACTCAAAGGAACTTCCTCCCTAGTAAATGTGCCTGAGATTGCAGCCTAGTAGTACAATCCTAAGTGGGACGGGTGCATGCATGTGTGTGTGTGCGCGTGCGCAAAGTGGAGGATCGTCAGCCTCTTCCCAAGCTCTAGTGGTTTACCTGGCCAGGGCAGGAGGTCTGTGGGGGGCAGTCTTATAGTTCCTTGTCTCATGTGGTTCTGTTTTTAGTCCCTCTATTTGTTCCAATAAGGGGGAGGGGGAATAATTGCACCAGGCTGGTGTAGAGGGCCCCCCAATCCTGGGACTTTCCCAGTGAATGAAGGGGCCTTTTATTAAGCAGTTCCAAGACTGTCTCCATCCCATCCCTCCCTTGTCCCCAGAATGCCCCATTTTTGAGACCTATCAATGGTGGGAACACCTCGGGTGATACAGTTATGCCTGCAGAGCTTGCCATGGGTGGAACTGGGATATGAGCAAATAGCACCCTCCCACATGTTCCTCAGCAACTGGTATACAGAGGCATGCTGCCTTTGATATTGGAGGTAATATATAGCTATCGTGACTAGTTGCCACTGATACACTTCCCTTCCATAAATTTATTTAATACCTGTCAAAGCCATCCAAGCTGGTGGCCATCAATACATCTTGTGATAATGAATTCTACATTCTGACTGTGCAATGTGTGAAGTACTTGCTTTTATCTGTCCCGAATTTTGCACTATTCAGTACATTGGGTGACCCTGGGTTCTAGTATTACCTCTTTCTTCTTGCCATGCATAATTTTACACACCTCTATAATGTTTCCCCTTATTCACTTTTTTCTTAAGCTAACAAAGGCCAAACGTCATAACTTTTCCAGATTGGAAAGTTGCTCCAGCCCCTTGATCATTTTGGTTTCCCTTTTCTACGCCTTTTCCAGCTCTACAATCTTGTTTTTGAGGTGCAGTGACCAGAACTGTACATTTTGTATTCCAGGTGAGGTCACATCGTAGATTACAACATTGGCAGTTTTATTTTTGGTTCCTTTCCTAATGGTCCCCAACATGGAATTTGCCTTTTTCATAGCAGTTCCACACTGGGTTGTTTTCATTGAACATTATGTAAAGATTCTGCATGCTTAGTGCATAAAGTAGCATTCCTATCTGGTGAATCCACATCCACTCAAGTAGAAAATAGGAAGCTGCCTTCTACCAAGTGCTATTATTTGACTCTCTAACCGAGTAATGTCTACTCTGACTGGCAGCAGCTCTCCAAGGTTTCTGGCGGAGGCCTTTCCCATGTCATATACACATGCCACACACACTCTAATGCACATACACCCATTCTCTCTCCCTCCACCCCTGGTGCATAGATTTCCCACCTGGAATCTGAACTGGGTGTTAATATGGGGGCCCCATTCGACTCTATGGCTACTCGTTCCTTAAAGCTGCTAACTATCAAGACTGTTTTTCTGGTAGCCATTACATCTGCGAGGCGAGTCTCAGAGTTGGGGACGTTGTCTTCTGATATAGAAGTTATGTACCTTTTAGGTTTGAAGTGGAGCTACCAAGGCTGCAAGGGCAGAATGATGAGAAGAGGCAGTGCCGGATGATCAGACGAGGGATAAAGAGGATGAATAGATAGGGGTGGGTTGCTGACTTGCTCAGGAATTGCCCTCCACCCCTTGACAGATCCATGATATAGCATGCTTACAAATTAAATTGGCAACCATTGACGTGCAGAAGTGTGTTCTCATTTTCCAGTGGAATAATGGTTTTTCATTTAAGCACACCTCATTCTTTCTAAGATAATTGACAAAATGATTGCTCCCCCCTCCCCCCAGTGATCATCAGTTGTGTAGAATCAGTTTGATAGTACTGGTAAAGTTATCCAGATGTAGTCATATGTTTCTCACAAACATTTTTTGTTCGTGGCTTATACAATGGGTACATTTTAAAGCGCAAATGAATAAAACAAAAGTGTTCAATGCATATACGCTTTAGACACACTTGGATGAATACATTGATTTGTGTGTGCAGCCTCTACATTCTGACATCTGAAGTGTTTTGGAACTTTTAATTCTGTTCCACAGCTTCCCCTTTGAGGTGAATTTGCAATATCCTTTGGAGGAACGACTTCCTGTTTGAATACAAAGCTTTCACCATTTTAACTTTACAGTCTGCTTTTTTCTTCTAAAACACTGAAATCGTTGCAACACAAAAAATATACAGAGAATACAATAGAGGAAAGGGGTTGCTTTCATGTCCTGCTTATGGGCTTCCCAGAGGTATTTCATTGGCTACCATGAGAAACAATATCCTGGGTGAGATGGATCCACATTCTGATTCAGCAGGGTTCTGAGGGTCAGTGCTGTGCTTGAATGTCATCACTTGCTGAATTGAGGAACTGTAAAAGGAAATGGCTTTGCCTTGCATCCTGAATAATGAGAAGCAGATCAAACTGTCCTGTCCTGGTATATAACCCAAATATACTCAAGCAGTTTTGATAGCGTAATAGATGTGGAAAAGTACTGGGCAATAGAAGAAAAAAACCATTTTTGCTTTCCAGGGGTGGAGGAGAGCAGAGAATGAAAAATCCCTGGAGGTTATTTATAGAACCATTACAAACTACTTACAGTAACTTTCATGTTTCAAAGCCAATTGATACTTCAGTTAATCCTCATAACATCATCTTGGAAAGGTAAAGGCAGGACTTGCTGATTATTTACTTGGAGTGTGTTGTGGATGTGCAGGGGTTGAGATGCTTCAGGCTTGGTTTTCAGAAATGGTGTGGTTCAATTGTGAAGTTATAAAGTCTGCTGGTGATGCTTGTCTTTTGCAAACTGTTTCACTGCTTCACATTGGTCAACCCATTATAGGGCAGTGTTCGAAAAATGTATTAGTAGACATATTTGTGGGTTTTTTGTTTTTTTTTTACGTAGTTCAAATACCAACCTTAACTTCATTATACAAACATAAGATATCAGTGCAGAGTTCTGTGGGGTTCCAGTGTGTATTCTGGCCCAGTTTGCTTGGGATGTTGCAGGGAAATGAGTTGCATCTGACCTACGACATGAAAGAAACCAGGGGCAGGTGGGGCGAGGGGAGTACTTAGAAAGTGAGTTTCATTGCAACCTTCAGGGAACAACGTGATCTCTGATTTTTTTTTTAAGGCAGTAACCCTCAGTCCTTGGTAAAGTTTCTTTTGAAAAGTTTCCTGTAGTTTTCTTTCTTTTGCTAAGACATATTTAAAGGAAGGGCCCTACCACTGAATTGTGTTCCCAGTCAGTGTAAGAGTTCGGAGCTATAACTTGAATTTTTTTTTTGCCCAAATTATGCCCCAGAAGTTTCAAATAGGCAGGAAGAGGTCTTTAATGTATTGAAATAATGTGTGGAATCAACACGACAAAGATTCAGAATAGAGAGTGCAAATGTGTGTAACAAGTATGGAATAAATCTTGTTTTTCAGATTTCATTCAAGGGGGAAAATAGTGCACAAAGCTCTGAGTTTTGGCCTTTCAACTGCATATTATGTACTGTTTTTCTCTCTATTTAGGCCGTTATCAGAAACTATGCAACAATTGGACAACACCCTGTTGGGGTATATTTTCAAGATCTTGCCTGATGAAGAGATCTGGGGATTTTGAAAGCTTGCACATTTTTTGGTTAGCCTAATAAAGATATTACACTAATATGTATTTTGCAAATAAAAGTGTTTCCTTTGCTATGGATCGCAAGTTTGCATCTGTATCCCCCTGTCATTACACTAGTGCTGCAACCATCTTTTCTAACAGAGGAACCCTTATGAAAGCAAGTGTGGTGTAATGGATGGATCAGGGAGGGTTGGGTCTGAAATCTTGACACAGCCACAAAGTTTAGCCTAATATTTATCACAGGATTATTGTGATGATAAAATATGATAACCTCATGTACATCATACTTGGGAGTATTTAAATGTGTTCAATATATATAAACAATTAAAAGTTATTAATGTATTATTTAATTAAAGCACCCTCATAACATATTTCTTTGAAAGACTGCAAGACAGCAAACAGTCAATTATAAAAATAAAATATCATACAGTCCTTAAGCAGCTAAGGCATCAATCCTATTGGGCTAGGCGGCCGCCTCCGAACTTGGAGGCAATCGCTATCCAGTGCAGGGTCGGAGGATTGCAGAGGGGATCCTCTCCTCCATGTTCCAGCTGCCCTGCATTCGTGGCTGGATGACTAATTTGAGCTGTCTAGCCATGGGATGTTGGAGCATGAGGTGGGGAGGTTGGATGACACATAGGAAGTGTACCAGCACTTCCACACTCCCTGCCTGTCCCCACCCCTGGAAACACCCCCTTTTGCCCTGCTCTGCACTGCTCTTACAAGCTCGGGAACGTTCTGTGTTGCCTGTGAGGCAGCAGGGGAGGGGCGGGGAGGCGGTTCTCCGGGGACCAACCATGGAGTGCGGGCTCCGAGTTTGGGTCCCGGAAACCGACCAATCCTATGGCTGTCTAGCCGCTATCCAGGATTGTGCCCTAAGATAAAAATTAAACAAGAAGTATCCAAAAGAACACTTAAAACAGCTTCAAGAAATGTAAAACTCTTTAAAAGGAAAGGTCCTCACAATCGGGCAAAAGCGTGGCTAATAATCAATGAATTAAAAAATGGAATGTTTTGATTTAAAGTTCATTTGTTTTTTTAAATAGAAATAATGAGGTTATCTTAAAGAGTAGCTTGATATTAAATAATGTCAATTTAGGCATCTTAGTCCTACAGTTAATGAGCCAGCTTGCATGTAACACTAAAAAATAGTTTAGCATTACATGCATGAACCTTGAGCTCACATGCTTGCCCTCCCCTCTTCCTATGAGGAGGAGGTTGGAAGCATTTGCTGTCATACCTGAACTGGGAGAAATTGTGCTTGGTTTTATCTCTGGTTTGTCCAAATCAGACAGCTTCAAACTGCCATTAATGATCCTAGCTTGTTCAGATAAATCACAATTAACACTACCCACAGTTCACAGTTTGGACATAATGGCCCTGTTTGGCCATCACTTTAAGCTATGATGGCTTAATAAGCTACTCACAGTAGTTTATTTAGAAAATAAGCTACTGTTTTCTCCCACACGATTGGCCAAATAAGCTACTGTGAGCAGCTTATTTTCCCCGGCCTCGCTCCTCCTCCCTCTCCAGTCCTCCTGCTCTGCTGGATGGTATCCCAGCTTCCCTTGTGTTGCAGTTTTCATGGAAAAGTTAGCACTGTCAGTCTCATCATGGAGGGCTGTAAATGTGACACTTCACAGTAGGGGGATCGTGCAATCAGGGGAGGCTGTACTGTACTGCACACCTATGTTCCCCTATTCGGCCGTTGCCTCTTGTCTTTCCTTTTTTCACAGTAGTGATCCGGGAGGTCTGTCATTGTGCGACTTAGCTGTAGCACAGCCCTGTGGATACAGGGGAGGCTGTCATAGCACTGGGGAAGCCTGTACAGTACTGCCCAACTTTGCTTTTTCATGGAGAAGTGTCCAGAAAAAGGGAAACTCCTTGGCAGGTTGCTGGATTGTAATAGGTGGGGTGCTCTCCTGGGGGGCCTTCAAAAGCTATAATGGATAACTGTGTGATTTTGCTTGTTCATGGAAAGTACACATAAAAGGAAAAAGGGGTGGGAGTTATAACTCCCTGACTGTTTGCTGGACTGGGCAGAAATTGCACAGGTGGGGTGCACTCATGGGGAATCTTCAGATGCTATAGTGGATAATTGTGCAATTGTGCTTCATGGAAAAGGGACAGTGACCTGAGTGACCCAAGAAAGAAAAAGGAAGTAGGAGCCCTAACTCCCTGACAGTTACCTGGAATGGGGTGAAATTCCACAGGTGGGTTGTCTTCATGGACAGCCTCAAGATGCTGTCCTGGATAATTGCGGAACTGCGCTTCTTCATGGAAAAGTGAGCAGTCCTTTCCCTATTGCCATATTTTCTGCTATTTCCCAAGTTGTGCACTTTCAAAGTAGTGATCAGGGAAGCTTGTCATTGTGTAACTTTGCTGTAGCGGGGTAGTGCGAGACTGTCATTGCACTAGGGGAAAGCTGTCATTTTGTAACCATAGCGTAGTATCATGGAAGGCTGTGCTTGTTTGGCTGTGGTTGTCCCTGGGCTGCTTGTCAGATCTTGGAAAAAGGGCTCTGCAGACTGGAGTAGAACATCTGCAGCAGTTTTGGCTGCTCTTGCCAGCCGACCCTGTAGGCAATAGGGATAAGCCATGGTGAGCGCCAGATGATACAATAACACAGAGGGGGCTATTTCAGCCAAGTAAGCCATCATGGATTTAAAAATTCTCAACAGATGACACGATAACAAACGATGGGTTAAATAAGCCATGGTGGCTTATTTAACCCATCCTGAGTTATCTTGATGACTACTTCAGTTAGTTGAAAATGGAAGCACATGCTTCCATTCGCCCTGGGACCATGTCAGAGGAGGAAGCACATAAGCTCAGGGCTTGTGCATATAATACTAAACTGTGGTTTAGTACTATGTGCAAACCAAACCGATCTCTAAATTGAATCAATGCCCACTACTAGATAAGGAAGATTTTCCATGCAAATGAAGAACCAATTTGATCATTCAGTAAACAATCAGACCTTGCTTTCACCTATTAGGCATTATGTTTCTATTTGGTACTTTTTTTTGTGAGGCTGAGGCTGGGCCGAGGCAGAAAGGGGCAACTCTGGCAAGAAGACAAAACTGTCCAGTTTGCAGGTTTCTATATTCCTATACTTAGGACATAATCCTATGCATGTTTAGACAGAAAAAAGTCCTTAATTGCACCCTTAATCTCACAAACTGTCATGGTTGTAAGTATTTATGGTATATTTTTAATCTGCCAAATAACAAGAGTTCTCCGCAAAGAAAGATTTAAGTGGGGATGTTTTCAAGAAGTTCCTTCTATAGGTTAAAAAAAACCCTTTCAATTGAGCAGTGTATTCTAGAAGTATCTCTTCTATATTGTGTAAAGAAAATATTTAGTCATAAATTAACAGTTTAGTATGAACCATTTTTAAAGGAATGTATGAAGTAGTATCAGTGGGCAGCGTCGTTTAAATCAATTATTTGAATAGCCTCTTTTTCTTGCTTATTTTGAATCATGTTTTAAATTATTGTTTTAAATTTAGTCCACACTGGCTAATAGAGAACTAGCAAGATTGGCTTCCTTTTAGGGGGAGTTTCAAAGCCTGGGCACAGCTGCTGAAAAATTCTTGAGGCTGGAATAATAGATCATCTCAAAATTTCTGGGGTGTCTGCTGGATAGTTTCTTTCTGTCAGTGGCATTTGCCTTAACTTTGGCTGCCTCTGCTCCAGTTGAAAGAAATGCCTATGATGCTGATGACCCCCATCCTAAAGTCTCTGAGCATAATGTTAGCTATGAGGTTGGACTAATGGATCTTTTCTTCCCTAAATAAGCTGGGGAACCTCACTGAGATTCCAGCAAGGGAAATAACGGACTACATTGAAGAGAGTTGAAGAGGCCGGACTCCTTTCCTATCTGACATACAAGAGTAGTAAGGCTATCTAACTTAGAATCTCTTGGGAACGCTGGCAAGTTCTAGCCACCGTTCTGTAAGGCAGCTTAGAAAAAGTTGTAATACGTATATCATAGCTTATACATGAAATAGCTTGTGAGTAAATGCGAGGGGATGATGCATAAATGGAGGGGATTTTTGATAAATTCTGGAACTAAGATCTGTTATTTTTTTTAAAGGCGTAAAGTATCATTATTGTTTAAATCACAGAAGTTTAGATTTTATTTATACAACATACTTGGGATGTAAAATGTTTTAGCCTCAAGCAACACATTTTATAATCATTTTGAGTTTGTCTCACACTGTTAAAACACTGTTTAAAGAAGGGTGGGTGTGGGTGTGTATTTTGTACTGCAGCATTAAGGGATTATTTTGAGACTGATCAAACTTTGTTTTTCTCGACATAAATTCTCCTGTAAAAATAGTTGAAAGATATATGGTACGCTGGTAAAATTTACAATTCGTAAAAGGTTTATAGAGAATTAGAATTATAAACTGTCAGTCATCCATACCTTTCATAGTACAATTAAAGCAGGAGTCCCATTAAACTCCTGCTGGAGTTTAATGAGACTTACTCCCTAGTACGTATGCTTAGGATTGCAGTCTTACTTCAAGAACTTCATGGGGTATGATATAGAAACTTTCTCCTCCCATCTTTGGGGGGGGCAGTTAAGGATGATTAAGGGAAGTATGAGGAAAACAGAATTACAGCTTGCACAGTATTATTATTATTATTATTATTATTATTATTATTTTATGTTCTTGGTTCCCCTATGCAAAGCAGATATAAGGCAGACACAAATTGTTTCCATTTTTCTCCTAAGAAGAAAAGTATTTATTAAATATGGAAGGAACTTCAGAGAATACATATAACTTTGTTGTTGTTTATTTGGTCAGTCGCTTCCGACTCTTCGTGACTTCATGTTTTATTGGATGAGTTTCAGTTACTGAGGCCTGAGGATGCGGACAAGGTGCTTGGCCAAGTCCGATCGACCACTTGTGTGCTTGACCCTTGCCCTTCATGGCTTATTAAATCAAACAAGGAGGGGTTGTCCGGCTGGGTCCAGGAGGTTGTAAATTCCTCCTTGAGAGAGGGAGTGGTGCCTGCCGCTTTAAAAAAGGCAGTAATTAGACCACTCCTGAAAAAGCCTAACCTGAACCCAGAGGATGTTAACAATTATAGGCCAGTGGCCAACATCCCCTTCCTGGGCAAGGTGCTTGAGCGGGTGGTTGTAGGACAGCTCCAGGCACTCTTGAATGAAACGGATTATCTAGATCCATTTCAATCGGGCTTCAGGCCTGGTTTTGGAACGGAAACTGCCTTGGTCGCCCTGTGGGATGACCTCTGCCGGGAGAGGGACAGGGGGAGTGCGACCCTGTTGATTCTCCTGGACCTTTCAGCGGCTTTCGATACCATCGACCATGGTATCCTTCTGGATAGGTTGTCTGGGTTGGGAGTTGGAGGCACTGCACTACAGTGGTTCCGCTCCTACTTGGATGGCCGATTCCAGAAGGTGGTGCTGGGGGATTATTGCTCTGTGCCATGGCAATTGTGCCATGGGGTTCCACAGGGCTCTATTCTATCCCCCATGCTGTTTAACATCTACATGAAACCGCTGGGGGAGGTTATCCGGAGGTGTGGGCTGAGGTGCCATCAATATGCGGATGACACCCAGCTCTACCTCTCTTTCTCATCAAAACCAGGTGAGACAGTGGCTGTTCTGAATCAGTGCCTGGGCACGGTAATGGACTGGATGAGGGCTAATAAACTGAAACTCAATCCAGACAAGACGGAGGTACTGTTAGTGGGTGGTTCGTCTGCCCGGCTAGGTGATATTCAACCTGTTCTGGAGGGGGTTGCACTCCCCCTAAAGGATCAGGTTCGTAGTTTGGGGGTGCTCTTGGATCCAGAACTGTCCCTTGAGGCACAGGTGAACTCAGTGGCACGGAGCACTTTTTATCAGCTTAGGCTGGTATACCAACTACGCCCTTATCTGGACAGAGATAGCCTAGCTACAGTTATCCATGCTCTGATAACTTCTCGTCTGGATTACTGCAATGCGTTATACGTGGGGCTGCCTTTGAAAACGGTCCGGAAACTTCAGCTGGTCCAAAATAGGGCAGCAAGATTGTTAACAGGGACTGGCCTGCGAGCTCATATTACTCCAGTACTTTTCCAGCTGCACTGGCTGCCAGTCCATTTCCAGGCCCGATTTAAAGTGCTGGTGTTAACATTCAAAGCCCTTAACGGCTTGGGGCCAGGTTACCTGAAGGATCGCCTCCTCCCATATGTGCCTGCCTGGACCTTAAGATCATCATCAGCGGCCCTTCTCCGTGAGCCCCTGCCAAAGGAAGTGAGGCGGGTGGCTACTAGGAGGAGGGCTTTTTCTGTTGTGGCACCCCGGCTCTGGAATGAGCTCCCTAGTGAGGTTCGCCTGGCGCCTACATTGTACTCTTTTCGGCGCCAGGTGAAGACCTTTTTATTTTCCCAGGCATTTTAGCTTTCTAAATTTTTATCTTTGCTGTTTTAAATCTGTATTTTAAACTCCTGTACTGCTGCTAGGTTTTATTGTGGTTGTATTGTTATATTGTGGTTTTAATGTTCTATATATTTTAAATTGTTTTATTGTGTGTTGTTTGGTTTTAGTTTTTGTGAACCGCCCAGAGAGCTTCAGCTATTGGGCGGTATAGAAATGAAATGAATAAATAAATAAATAAACAAATTCATGGACCAGCCCACGCCAGAGCTTCCTGTCAGCCGTCGCCACCCCAGCTCCCCCAAGTCGAGTACATATAACTTAAAGAATCCTAAATTCCCCAAATACTTGGAATATGTTTTTTACTTTGTGCAATCATTTTAAAAAGCAAAGAAAAAAGTTACACTTTAGCAGTTTGCTTGGTCTCAAAACAAAATAAAACAACTTTTGGGGGAACTGTTTGGTTTCTGTTCGTTTCTTGTTTTTGTGGTTTCAGTTTATTTTTCCTAGCTACTACTATATGCTGTGGCATATTTGTTCTGGTGGGCAGGGTTTCTGCTGGCTGAGGTGCCTGAGGTGAGTCACTGAGCTAGCTGGGGGTGGAGCCAACTGCTAAACCAGTTCTGTAAGTAGACAGCTAGACCTAGGGAGCTTTTAATATAGAGCGAGCCAACGGGAGTTGACTGAGGAGTTTGAGGGTCCAGAAGTTAGGATAGGCTTCTGAAGGGAGCCCTGCCAATGAAGTGTCTCAGTCCCAGGGTCAAAGCATCATGGTAATAAGAAGTTAAGCAGATAGGTGAGCTAAGCAACAGTGCAAGGATGTGGGCCAGTTGACCCTTCTCCCCTTGTGATAGTAAATAACTTTGCTTTCCAGGTGACCAAATTCAGTAAAGAAACAGCTATGAATGTAGAAAGCCAACAGGGGTGTGGGTGCGGTCCAGTATATTGTATGACTGCCTGCGTTCTGGGCAGAAGTCATGGTTGTGTGCTTGGTGCAATGAACTCCTGGCTGTGAGGAAGCAAGTTCATTCCCTAGAGGCCAAAGTAGCTCACCTGGAGAAGATGACAGAGGCATGTTGGTAGATAAGACCTCCAGGTCAAAGATTTGGAGAATGTAAACAGATAATTGGAAATGAGGAAGAAAGAGAACCCTTAACATAGAAACCTGGAGGAAAGTCATGGAGGATAGGGTTGTCAGTGGCTACAAGCTGTAATAGCCATATATTCCTTCTGATATCAGAGGCAATATGAAGACTAGTTGCTAGGGAGCACAAGTAGGAGGGTGCTATTGTGCTCATATACTGCTTGGGGGGCTTGCCATAGGCATCTGGCTGGCTGTGTGAGAACAGAAAGCCTTTGGTATGATTCAGCATGGTTGCTCTTATATACTTCAGCTTCTCACTTCTCTTGGTGTTTAGATTTGATAGCTCTCATGTATAAGAGTAGAAGGTGACATATAATTATAGTGGGCTTTAAGACTTTGAGAGGGCTGGGGGCTTAATGTTCATCTGAAGCATGGGAGTGTATAGTTTGTCCTTCTCAGTTGGAGTGTATGTTTTATCACCCCCTATGTGTGAAGCCGGAGGCAATTGCCACCCATGGCCCCTCCCAAAGGTCCTGCCAAGCTTTTGTTTCTTCCATAAACTGAACTAGTTGGAATGTCCTAGCTCTGAATTTAATCAGCAATGAGCTGTTGGGTCTACTTTCTGCTTTCTTCCCACAGGATGAAAACAGCTTTAGTAGTGCAATGTTGAGTGGGAAAACACCTGCTGGGAAAGGTTAAATGCCCTTCTTTCCACCTGTGCTTTCTTAGCTCCTGCTTGCAGACCACAGCAGATGCTCTTCAGTATTTGGGAGCCACAGTGGGGATGGGGGTATGTGGAGAGAATGTTCTATCCACGTATTGTGTCATTTGGTCCTCTAAACTGATCCAGTATGCTTGTGTGTTGTGCTCGGGAATCTGTTTCAAAGTACAAAATATCTTGTATAAAATGTCCGTAAGACTGCTGCTGTTGCAGTTATTGTGGATCAAAGTTTTGTAAGCCATTAACCAGAGCTTTGATTTGTAGAATCTATGAATGCAAGGAGAGCAGTGTAAAATGGTCTAGTTATAGCAAGTTTCTCTTTTATTAAGCAGTGGTATGTGTTTTTAATTCTTAATTATGCAGTCACCTTATTTTCAGTTGTTAGTTTTAGAGGGGCTGGTGCTGGTACTGGTGCTGGCTAGCCAAACACATTAGGCTAGAATTGCCAGTCTTCTTGTTGAAATGAAAATGAATGATCATCTAAGCAGGTGGCCACTCATATTTTGATTAGGTTGATCCAGGTATTATAAAAACCTGTTTTAGCAGAGGCGGGCTGGAACAGCTTGCAGTTGGGGCTGAATGAGTCTAACCTGTGAAACCTGTTTTGCTTCGTAAAATATGTTTGTGATCAGAGTTAGAGACTAACCTATTTAACTCTAAGAAGGCTGCAGCTTCTTTTCTTCGTATTTTCTTATTTCTAGTACCCTTGATCACCCTGCACCCAATGTTATATCTTTAGAAAAGTAGAATTTTCCTTAAGTCACTGGAATAATCTGAATGTTGTTGCAAGATAAAATGGTCCTCACAAACACCTACATTCTATTTCTTCTAGAGGATAACCAATTAAATCTTCTCCTCTAAAAATTCTGGGCATTTGTGCAGGTGGTAAGAGTAATATCTTCTCCCGCAGAGACGTAAGGAATTTGATTGATTCTCGAATCCTCTGGGGGACTTTCGATCCTGTTGAGATCCTAGTATCGTTAAAAAATGATGAGATAAGATGAGATGGGCTGTTGACACAATTGCCCCCTCTGTTGCTGTGGAACCTGGTAGTCTCCTGTTTCTCAGTGGACATATGGGCAGTGAGGCAGGTCGGATGATGGCTAGAACAAAAGGTGGTGGAAAATTCCTTGTGAAGACTGTCAAACACAGGCTACAACATATGAACATGCCTAGCATGTAGCTGCGAGGGCAGTAAATAGGGGATTCTTCACTGCTTCCATTGCATCCTCATGTAGACAGCCAACAAAGTTGTTTCATGAAGTTTGGGATCTTTTAACAGTAAATGGAGTATTGGACCCCACCAACACTTACTGTGACATATTTGCAAGGCACTTAGGGGATAAAATTGCCCATCTTTGTGCTGAATCACTTTCCACTTTTGAGGTCTGATAATGTGGACAGGTTGCTTAAGGTGATGCATCCAACTACTTGCTTTCTCAACCCTTGTCCTTCATGGCTAATTCCAGCTAGCTAAAAGGGACTGAGTGGATTAGGCCTGTGTGTGGTAAATGTATCGCTGCAGGAGGGAGAGGTGCCCGATGCCTTGAAGGAGGTGGTGGTGTGCCCAATTCTCAAGAAACCTACACTGCACCCAAAGATTCTTAATAACTATTGCCTGATCACTAGAAGCCCTTTTTTAGGGAAGGTACTTGAGTGTAGTGGCTGTGTAGCTTCAGAAACTCTTGGAAGAAAGTGTTTATCTAGGTTGTTTCCAGGCCGGGTTCAGGCCTTGTTTCGAGACTGAATCAGCCTTGGTCACCCTGACACATGACCTTTATCAGGAGAGACGGGGAGTGCAACCTTGTTGATTCTCCTTGATTTTTCAGTGGCTTTTGATACCATTGACCATGGTAGCCTTCTGGCTAGGTCCCTGAATTGGGAGTTGGGAAGCATGGTGCTACAGTGCTTCTGCTCCTATCTGCAAGGTTGTATCCAAAGGATAGTATTGGATGACCATGCCTTGAGCCTTTGGCAGTTAAGCTCTGGGGTCCCGCAGGGCTCTATTCTGTCCCTGATGCTATTCAACATCTATACAAAGCCATTGCGGGCGGTCATTAGGAGATTTGGAGTAAAGTATCATCAGTATTCTCTTTATCTTCTGAGTCAAGAGAAGCTTTGCAGGCCCTGGATTGCAGTGGTGGGCTGGATGAGGGCCAATAAGCTTAGGCTGAATTCTGACAAGATGTAGACACTGTGGATAGGTGGTTCCTTTGTCTGGGAATTAGGGAAGTTGCCTGTTCCGGATGGGATTGCACTCCCTCTGAATAGTAGGTGCATAGCTTTGGGGTGCTCCTAGATCCATCACTGTCAGTGGAGGCACAGGTGGCCTACACAGTGAGGACTGCCTCTTTAGTTGGTTTGCAAGCTACATCCATTCCTGGACATGATAGCCTGGCCACAGAGATCCATGTGCTGCTGTTCTCAAGACTGCACTATTGCAGTGTGCTTTACATAGGTTGCCTTTGAGGCTGGCCTGGAAACGATCGAAAATACAGTGGCTAGGCTGCTGCGTGGGACAGCGTACCAGAAGCATATTACACACTTCTGTAGGAGTTCCACTGGCTCTCAATAAGCTACTGAGCCAAGTTCAAGGTCCTTGTGTTAACAAATAAAGTCCTACAGAGCTTAGGACTTGGATATCTGATGGTGCACCTTCTCCCTTATGAAACTGCTCAGATATTAAGGTATAGCAGTGATGCCGTCTTGACGGTATGGCATTTGTCTGGGGTTTGATATGCGGCAACCCGAGAGAGTGCTTCTCAATACAGGCACCACAATGTGGAACTCCTGCCCCCCTCATATATGGTCTGCACCAAGTCTTACAAGCTTTTGGCACCAACTAAAGACCTGTTTGTTCATCCAGGCTTTTGACTTGAATCTGTGTTAACGTTTCGTTTTGTAAATTTATCTATGTTTCTGTTCTGCCCTGTTTTACTGTTTTGTAGATTAATGTATGAGTTTGCTGTGTTTTATTGGTTTCATGCCCTGGAAGGGGATTATTTTATAATGAACGCAGGTAATAAATCATAGTAAATAAAGAAATATCTGTGCATAAGGATAGAGATGTAAAAATTTCCAGAAATTTTGAGGCCATGGGAGAAAAAAAATGTTTTTTTTGAGGGGGGGAGGGTTCAGAAAAACTGGAAATCTTGGAAAAATAGAAAAATAAGCAACACTTACTTTTTAGTTCTCTTTACAAATCTAAAGTTGTTGCGTTACTTTAAGACAGTCTTCCCCAAACTGATGCCATCCAGGAATGCTGGGCACTGTAGTCCAAAACTTCCAGAGGGCACCAGGTTGCAGAGGGTTGCTTTAGGAACATAAAGCAGCCTTTCTGTTCCTAAAGCTATTTTATGTATGATTTAGTTTGCTCATAAAATTATTATATTTTAAAACTTTAAAAAGAAAACTCAGTAAATTTGTAATTATTGTCTGAATAGATTAGAACTACATTAAATGACTGCTCTAGCATCAGAAATTCAGGACTGTATAGAACAGAACCCAAGCTGTCAAGAATGCACATTTACTGTCAAGAATGCACAATGGTGACTGTACTCACATGCTGGGAAATGGTGCATAAATGTCTATCAGTAAAACATACTTTAGATAAATAATTTTAATAAGGAATGAAAGAACTAACTATGCTGGGAATCTTACAGAGAGGATTAAAAAATATTTTCCACATGGTTTCATTATTTCCAGACATTTTACATCTCTAGTCTTTCTATAGAAGTGTTCTTATTACATAATTTTTAGAAATCATTTTGGGGTGAGTAAAGGCTGGGTAACAATATATAAATACTTGTTCTTACATTCTAAACAAAAATAT
Organism: Heloderma suspectum; assembly: GCF_057233095.1. Classification (NCBI taxonomy): domain Eukaryota; kingdom Metazoa; phylum Chordata; class Lepidosauria; order Squamata; family Helodermatidae; genus Heloderma; species Heloderma suspectum. The sequence continues at coordinate 71,055,697 of NC_139461.1, read as the reverse complement.
TTCATAATCCAAAGCTGTTCAGTTTTTTCAATTTTCTGGAAAAAAAACAAAAACAGTCCTTGGAAAAAAACAGAAAAAACACAGGTTTTTTTCTGAAATCTTCTGTTTTTTTCCTGGACCTTCACATCTCTACATAAGGAGCTTCTTGGAACAGCTTTTTTCAAATAATTTAATTTTTGACAAACAATTTTGAATTGGGTCAATGCAGTTTGCTACTGTTAGATAAAAAGTCCTTGCTTTCGGTTTAGAAGAAAAGAATGCCAGGCAGGCAGCAGTGGATCCAACACTATTTTATTGAACGTTTTGCAAAACGGGTGCAGAGCAGTCTGGACCCCGAGACACGTGTGCAAAAGCCTTTTATATCATATCGCTTCTATTGTTCTCACCAGTAACCAATGAAACAGTTAGTACATCGGCTCACTAAGTTAATATCCAATAAACAGTCACTATCAGCTTACCAAGCCGTTAGTCATGAGTGCGTCAGTATGATTCCCTTTTTGCTCCGCCTATATTTTCCCGCCACTCGGGCTCTTACGTAACTTGAGACGCCAATGGTTATGGAGTCTCCTTTTTCTAACAATTCCCTCCTTTAAGTCTTTATTTACGTCTTAAAGCATTTAAAACGGAGTTTCTTTATCAGCACAATAAAGCAAGAGCATCTGTTTTGACAGAGCGGTTTCAATTAACCGCTGGGATAAGCCTCTAGCGCAGGGGATAATGCAACAACCAAATAACACTAAAACTCCTATCATCACTACAAGCGAAATAAGGATTGAGGCTGCTAGGTGTTTCCATTTTCCAAACCATCTCTCCAACCAGTCAGTCACGGGGTTGTTAATCCCTGAATTCTCGGCTAATTCTTCAGACAAGGCGGTGAGACCCTGCAAAGCCCTTGCTACCGTGCCATCTGGGGCAGTGTTGTTAGGGATGAAGGTGCAACACCGTCCACCTAGCATGACACAAACCCCTCCTTTTTCTGCTAACATCATATCAAGAACACGCCGATTTTCCCAAGCCATTTGGCTGGTGGCATCTAGCTGCTCAGCCAATCCTTTTACAGCATCTCGAGTATAGTTTATAAACCTCTGCTGATTATAATAAACGTAATTGATCCAATCTACATTTTCGTTAATGGTCACCCACCAAAACAGGGTAGATTCAAATCCTGCAGAAATTTGATTTCTTCCTTTGAACTCATCTGGCACTCCCCTTGGTACTCCTATGGAGTCAATATATATTTGATCATCAAAAGGGGTTACTGATCGTTTCTGCCGGGGTTGGCCAGTCTTCTCTGCTGGATGGTATGCAATTGAAAAGGGGACTGCCAACTGAACTAACCCACAAGCTCCGGACCAATTGGAGGGCAATACCTCATACAACTCTAGGCCACCACAATACCACCAGAGATCAGCTCGTGGGATTGAAAGGGAATTATTCCTAAAGCGGGTAGAATTAACACATCTTACTTTACTCGTCAGGTTCCCTATACGCCCCTCTGTGTCTGCAAGGTTTCGGTGTATGCATCCGGTATGGTTTCTTCTTTGCAGGAAGACTGTGGAAGGTCTGACACGATCCTTTGATTTGAGTGGGGGGTATAATTTATTGAGGGTTTGGCATTCCTCCTCTCCCCATGCATCAGGGTGTTGGAACAAACGGATCACGCAGGTGAGGAGGGAAGGAGTGTCCCATCCCAGTGGAAAGGGCAGCACCTTTGCCACAGATCTCCCTGTGGCACAAACAAAACAGTCAGACTTATTTAAAGACTTGGCTGTATACTTTATCCACTCTAACCACACATTATCAGTTTCCTCTGTTATTGGGATCCCTAACCTGGTTCTCCAGGGACGCCTCTCTTTCTCAGGGATCTGTACCAGAAGTGGTCTGAGGGGTGTTGGTGTGACATTTCGGGGTTTTATCTTAAAGCTGTCAAGCCCAAGTCCTTGAGGTATCACCATCCACGTTAATATTTCTTTAACCAACATTACCAACACCACCCACAATACTTGCTTCATATTACAAGTTTTTTGTAATTCGAACCCGAGCTTTTCCCAGATGTTGTGACTTGTATATTACAGGCGATTGTGGCTCCTGGATGGCTTCTTCGCCTGTGTCCTTGGCAGCTTCCAGAGGGGTGCCAGGGAGCAAAGGACCGTTGCCTGTGTCCTCCTGTTCTTTCCAAGTGACAGAAGGAAGCGAGGGTCGCTTAAATGGCTTTATCCGGCTGCAATGTGTCCATTTACTAGAACCCACAAGCTTTACACACGAGTGGCTGGTTGGTCCCACCAAATAAGGCCCCTCCCACCCTTCCTTTAAAGCTTCTTTATTCCACTTTTTCAGCAACACCTCGTCTCCCGTCTGGAAGAGATGGATAGGTGCATCTAACGGCAGTCTCTGAAACGGAACGGAATAAGCTCGTAGCTGTGAAAGAAAAGACTGTAGAGAAGTCAACTGATCCCTTAGCATCTGATCACCCACCTCCCACTTGACTTCCTCCCTCCTTCCGCAGTGTACCCAAGGCGGGAACCCAAACATCAGTTCAAAGGGGGACAATTTTATGTCCTTTCTTGGCATCCTTCGAAGCTTCGTTAAAGCTATTGGCAGAGCCTCAACCCAAGTGAGCTTCACCCCTCGTTGGAGTTTGGTTAAAGTCTCCTTGAGGCTCCGATTGATTCTTTCAACCTGTCCACTTGCCTGGGGCCTCCAGGGGCAATGTAAATGCCACTCTATTCCCAGAGCTTGTGCCAGCCCCCGTGTAATAACTGAGGTGAAATGTGAGCCCTGATCGGACTCTATAACTTCGGGCAGGGAGAACCGGGGCACCACCTCCTGTAACAATTTAGCAACAACAGTTTTAGCTTGGCAGTTTCTACATGGAAACGCCTCTACCCACCCTGTCATTTGACATACTATTACAAGCAAATACCTGTAACCCCTACATGGTGGCATCTCAGCAAAATCAATCTGCGCCCTCTGGAAAGGATAGTAGGCCCATGGTCGCCCTCCTTTTGGAGGAGGGGGTGCCCTGGGAGGGTTGGTTTTCTGGCAAACTTCACAGGTTGCGGCTAGTCGGTGGGCGCATACAGTTAAGCCAGGGGAGACAAACAGCCTCTTGCAATAGTCGATCATGGCTGATGCTCCAGGGTGTCCAAGAGAATGGTGAACTTGCTCTAGAACAACCCTCTGCAGGGTCTGTGGAAGAAGCAGTCTTCCATCTGTCATCTGGATCCATCCGTCATCACAGGGACTTATTCCGTGTTCTTGTGCCATTCGTAACTCAGCAGGGGAGTATGTGGGGCGCTCTTTTCTTTTGGGTAGAATGAGGAATGTTCCTTGGATTCCCTCTCTGGCTGCTCTTTTTGCGGCCTCATCTGCCTTCTGATTTCCCTGTCTCCATTTTTCCTCTTTTTCTTTCCCATGGGCTCGGACGTGGACAACAGCTACTTGTGAGGGTAGCTGGAGGGCATCCAGAAGATCCACTATTAGGCCGCCATTAGCCACTGGAGATCCGTTTGCTGTAAGGAATCCCCTCTCTTTCCACAGTTGCCCATGAGCATGCACAACGGCGAAGGCATTTTTGCTATCGGTATAAATATTTACTCGCTTTCCCTTGCTGGCTTGCAGGGCTCTTGTCAGGGCTACCAGTTCAGCGGATTGGGCGGAGAAATGAGGAGGCAGCCTTTCCTCATGCACACTCTCCTCTAGAGTAACGACAGCCGCGCCTGTGTAGCGCCTTCCATCCAGCATATAGCTAGATCCATCTACAAACAGATCTCTGGCTCCCTCTATTGGTTCATCCTCAAGGTCCGGTCGGCCTTTGGTGTCCAGGTCTAATACTTCAAGGCAGTCATGATCTGGGAGTCCTGATCCGTTTGTGCCCAGTAATGTTGGCAGCAGTGTGGCGATATTAAAGCTGGAGCAAGCCTTAAAAGTGAGGTTTTCGTTTGTTAGTAAACCTATTTCATATCGGGAATGCCGGGCTGGGTTGAGAAATTTGCTTCCTCCTCCTGATCCCAAAATTTGTGGCACTCCATGCGGCACCCAAATTTCAATGGGTCCTCCCATTGTCAATTTCTCCGCTTCAGCGCAAACCAGAGCCGTTGCCGCTACTGCCCTCAGGCAACTTGGCCATCCTCGCGCTACGACATCTAGGACCTTGGAGTAATATCCCACTGGTCTCCAAGAGGGCCCTTTTCGCTGGCAAAGCACTCCCGAAGCTATGCCCTTATTTTCATGCACATAAAGTCTAAATGGCCGGCTGGGATTTGGTATGGCTAGAGCAGGTGGTGACACAAGAGCAGCTTTAAGACTGAGAAAAGACTTATTCATTTCCTTAGTCCATTTCCATTTATCCAGTCTATCTTTCTGCAGCGCCTCATACAGCGGCCGCGCTGTCTCCCCATAGTTTGCTATCCATAGTCGGCAGAATCCGGTCAGCCCCAGGTAGGCCCTCAATTCGCGGGGGGACTTAGGGACAGGAGTGTCACGGATGACTTCAACTCTTTCTTGCCCTAGGCTCCGAGTCCCCTTAGTTATGTGGTAGCCTAGGAATTTTACAGTTGGTTGGGCCAACTGTACTTTTTCTTTTGACACTTTATACCCCCCCCCTGCTAGATAGTTGAGGAGGGAAACCGTCCCACTCAGGCACGCATTCTTGGCCTTGGCTGAAATCAGGAGGTCGTCACAGTACTGGAGGAGATGCACCTCTGAGTGCTGCTGGACCCAGGGTTCGAGATCCTTTTGGAGCTGCTGACCAAAGACCACCGGTGAGAGATTCAGCCCCTGAGGGATGACTGTCCATGCTAATTGAACTTTTGACCCCCCCCCTGGGCTTTCCCATTCAAAGGCGAACAAAGGCCTTGAATCAGGGTGGAGGGGGATGCTGAAAAAGGCGTCTTTTAGGTCTATGACAGTGAACCAGGCGTGCTCTTCCGGAATTCCTACAAGGAGGGTGTGTGGGTTGGGGACCACAGGATGGGGGGCCTCGATCTGCTGATTAATGAGCCGGAGGTCTTGCACTAAGCGGTAGCCCTTGCCCCCCCCTCCCCTTTTTGGCACAGCGATGATGGGCGTGTTATAGGGAGACATTATCTCAATGAGCCGGCCTTCTTCTCGGAGCTTTGTTATTACTGGTTGTAGGCCCTCCTTTCCTTGGCGGGAAAGGGGATACTGTTTCACATGAACAGGCCTTGCTCCCTCCTTGAGGGGAATTTTGTATGGTGCTGCCGACTTGGCACGAGAGGCCCCTCCAATCCCGGACCAAGCTAGAGGGTTGACTCTGTTTTCTATTAAGCTCCAGTCCTCGGTGGCCTCTGGGATGGATTCTTCTGCAACCTTCAAAAGGGCCATTTGGTAGTTACTACTCTGCTGTTTAGGGAGCCGTATCTCCATCCTTCCGTCAGGAGTAAAAGCAATCTCAATTTGGAGTTTAGTCAATAAGTCCCTCCCTAGCAATGCCACCGGACAGGAGGGGGTACAGACAAATGCATGTTCTAGGTGTGTTTTCCCAACCTTGGTGAACAGGGGACGAGAGAGGGGCACTTGAGTTGCCCTTCCCTCGACCCCCATTATGGTGGTGAACCCCCCACCTCCCGTTGGGGGCTCACTGAGGGGGAGGACGGACAGGGCGGCCCCTGTGTCCACAAGGGCTTTGTAGGAGTGGCCCCCAACCTTTATTTTGACCATGGGGTCCCGTCTTGCCTCAGAGACGGCTAAGAGGGGGCCGGGCCCCGGTCTGTCCTAATCTCTTTCCTCTTCATACAGAACTCTCTGTGCTTCTCCCGTATTTTCCCCTCTCTCTTTCTGCTTCAAAGCCTCACAGTCACGCTTCCAGTGCCCCATTTTCTTACAAAAGGCACATTGATCTTTCCCCAGGGGAGATCCTTTCCTTCCCCCTTTCCTCCCCTTCCTAGCTCCCTCCTTGTCAGGTTTAAGAACCGCAGCAAGGAGCTTGGCCTGCCTCTTGTCTTTTTCTTTTCCTTCTTCTTCTTCTCGCCTCTCATAAACCTTTTGAGCTACTTCAACTAAAACTCCTAAGTCAGCTGCCAACCCTCCTTCAACTTTTTGCAACTTCTTTCTGATGTCCTGGCAGCTATTTCCCACGAACTGAGTCGTGAGGATCCTTAAATTATTTGGATCATTCAAGTCAATGTCAGTATATTTAGCGAAGGCTTCCCTCAGCCTTTGGAGGAACACAGCAGGAGGTTCGTTTTTGTCTTGCTTTAGAGTCAGGACTTTTTGCAAATTGGGGGCCCTTCTCGCGGCTTGCTTCATGCCTGCTAAAATGAGTCGAAAATAGTCAGCATGTAAGCGTCTATGTGCCGCTGTGGCCACCCCCCAATTGGGTCGCCCTGTGGGCAGAACCTCCACCGTCTCCTCCTCAGTTGCTTGGGGATTTTCCTCCCTATACTTGGCTCGTGCCCCTGCAAGGATGGTTGGCTTTTGGCTGAGAAAACAGGTGTTCAATAGCATTTGTGTATCGTCCCATGTGGGGTTGTGAGTAAGCCTCACATTCTCCATCAGAGACAGGAGTGGCCCGGGATCCTCTTCAAAGGAGGGGTTAAATTGTTTCCAATTATACAAATCAGATGTTTTGAATGGGACATAAACAAACATCGTCCCTTGAGGATGTTGGGCGGTAGGGTCGGGGACTTCTCTGATGGGGAAGGTGAACTTCACCGGTGGTTGGGGGTCCTTTCGCAGGTTGTAGTTAGGTCCCCCTTTTGCCTCTCTCTGTAGGACCTCCAATTTTTCCTCTAGGGAATATAGACGATCTTGGAGAGTGTCCTGGTGTTCAACTAGAGGGGTGGGGTCCTCCGGTACTATTTCATGAGAGGGGTCCTTCTCGGGGGCATCTAACCGCTGGGCGGGCCCCTCAGGAGAGGGTGGTGGTTGCAACGAGCGCCCTGCGACGGCTGTCCCGTAGGGAGGAGGAAGCAGTAGGTCCTCCGGTGCCGTGGCCACGACCCTGGGTGGTCCTTCTTTTGGTGGTTTCCTTTTGACCACCATGGGAAGGGCAAGGGACATGCATTTAACAACCCACGGAGCAGGCCTGCCGCCAAGGGGCACACAAGTTGCCCACGAATCAATATAAGGGAACTGGTCCCAACTTCCCCTCTGTGCTACTATTGTTCGCACATCAGATACCAAGGTTGGGTCAAAAGACCCCTCGGGTGGCCATTTGGGTTCTAATATTGGCCATTCCCGGGTGCAAAAAAAGACAAGACGATCCTTTGTCATCTTAGTTCCATAATTCTGCTTAAAATGTGACCAATTGCGCAAACAACACTCCAAGGGCGTATGGGATTTCTTCGCAGACTTAGATTGGGACCCGCCCATGACGGTGGGAATTTCAGTCAGCAATTCTTGCGCTTCGCCCTCCTCTGACCTAGCCCGTCTCCGGGGTAAGGAAATGCAGATCGGGGCTCCTCACTCGCTTCGCCCATAGGCGTCTCACACAATCACAAACACACCACCGTCCCGCGTTTATCCCCTGATGTAAGCTGTTTCACTTACCCCAAAAGCCTCTTCTGTCCCGCCCGCAGCTGCGTCCAGCTGCTTTATTGATCCACTGCCGGTGCCTAAAAGGAGTGATCACGTCTCCCTCTTCCTCTGGCGTTGGTCCCCAGGCACTTCTGCCGCCACCGTCGTGAGGAGAAGGCAGTATAAAACAACCGCCTGTGGCCACTTCTCCTCCGCGGCCCCTCGGCTCAGCGCGAAGGGGACGCGCCCCGAAGCAGGATCCGAGTCACGGCACCAAATTGTTAGATAAAAAGTCCTTGCTTTCAGTTTAGAAGAAAAGAATGCCAGGCAGGCAGCAGTGGATCCAACACTATTTTATTGAACGTTTTGCAAAACGGGTGCAGAGCAGTCTGGACCCCGAGACACGTGTGCAAAAGCCTTTTATATCATATCGCTTCTATTGTTCTCACCAGTAACCAATGAAACAGTTAGTACATCGGCTCACTAAGTTAATATCCAATAAACAGTCACTATCAGCTTACCAAGCCGTTAGTCATGAGTGCGTCAGTATGATTCCCTTTTTGCTCCGCCTATATTTTCCCGCCACTCGGGCTCTTACGTAACTTGAGACGCCAATGGTTATGGAGTCTCCTTTTTCTAACACTACCTTATTTTGGGGAAGTGGTGTTGACATTGGCTGGCTAAATTCTTATTTCAGCCCTACTTTATCCAATGTCATCTTGTGCCTAGGTTCTCCTTTAAAACCAGGCACTCCAACTCTGCCATTTTGGCTTGGAGGCTTCTAGCATTTTGTATAATAAAGTTTGATCAAATTCATTCCTGATATCTGTCGCTTGACATGTTACTTCCAACAAAAGGAAGGAAGTATGTAAAGAGGCAAGAAGATTGAGCAAAAGAGTTTCAGTAGTCAAGGTGAGAAATAATGAGAGTCAGAATTTGATTTGCTGCAGAAGAGAGAAAAGAACAAATGTTAAAGATAGTATATGATGAAAGTGTAATTGAGTGAATATGTATGCAGAAAGAGATCAAAAGTAACATTGAGGTTTCAAGCTTAACGGTAGAAGAGTGGAGGAGGAGGAGGAGAATGGGAGAGGGGCTGAAGCTTGGTTTTAGCAACCTTAATTTTTAGAAAATTAAATGCTATAGGGAAAAATAGCAAAGAAAACATCAGAAATGTTAATTAAGGAAACTGAACAAAAGCAAAGATAGAGCTGAAGATGATCAAGGTAGAAATCCTACTGGAGATAAGGAAGTACAAATAATAAAGCCAAGAGACAGATTCATTGTTAAGGGTTCTCTCTCATCCTCATTTCCAGTATCTGTTGATGTTATCCACAACTTTAGCCTAGGTCACCTTCTTTTTACTAAAAAGAAAAGGACCTAGGCTAAAGATATGGAGAACATCAACAGATACTGGAAATGAGGATGGGAGAAAACCCTTAACACAGAAACCTGGAAGGAACTATGGAAAAGGTTATAGCTGAAACTAGGAAATGGTGGAACTAGAGAAACCATGGAAATACAGAGGAGAACGTAGTCAATTATATTAAAAGCTGATGAAGAATCCAAGGGGAGAAGGACAGAAAGAATACCCTGAGATTTAATAGATAGAAGGAATTTATATTTATATTTATGATACTGATATAGTACATGGAATTGTACCTATGGTTTGTTGTTGGGTCACCCGCTGGGTTCTTTAGTCCCTAAACAACCAACCAGTCCGGGTTTGCACGTCATGCTGCACAACCTACGAAGGAACCAATTGTGGGTTGTGGTCTAAACTGGAAGAGGTGGGTGTGCTGCTGGCAGCACACCCATGCATCCCCAACAAGCCAATGGTTTTTAAACCAGTGGGTTGTTGTTACATGTGAACCACCTTATAATATTTTTAGCAAGATAATGTATGTGAAGCACTTTGAACATTTGAAAGCAGTTTTTAAAAAACCTTAAGCTGTTGGTGGTAGTTCAGTGTTTTGGCAATCACTTGTAATAACCTGAAGGACTAGTCACTTTTTGTCAAACTAATTTACTTCAAATTATTTTCATGAGGATAAATGTGGTAAGAATTGGAGCATATATTTTGTTCAGATAAAGTTATAGAAATGATAAATACTGGATTTTATTTTATGTTACTTCGTAAGTGCCCTTAGCTTTTGAAATAGCTTGGAATAAAGAAGTGTAAATAAACTTTTCTGCCTGTTATAATCAACTTGCCATTGCCTGAAGAGGTATTGCTGATGTGTTTTTTTCTATGATGTTACTCTCAAATGTCCAATGGATTTCTGTTTATAACAGTGACACACAGACTGGAGTCCTGACAACACATACTATTAGCAATAAATATTTGTTTTTAGTTAACACTACAAAAAGAAAAAAAAATCCTAGCCCCTTCACATAGAGATAATTAGCCTATGCCCAGTGTGATAAGGCACTAAGATCTCACTTCTGTGATAATGATTCATAACATTAAATTATAACCACATTTCAAATGTTGCTAATCACTGTTCTGAAAAGAAGGGGTGGTGGCTCTAACTAAATTCTAATCTGATGAGCCTTAATCTGATTTAAGTTCTGCTGCATTTATTTTATTTTTCTCCACTGTTTGTCCTAGCTGGCACGTAATATTAGTGTGCAATGCATTTAACACTGGACTTAACTGAGATGTATTTTTCATAGTAGTTGACTTGGAGGATTATGACTTCCTGCTGTTGAGGCTGGCAGATGATGAATTAAGAGATGCAATCCATGTGAGCCAATGTGCTATAGCAGGTAGAACACTGGACTTGGTTTCTAATCTTTGCACAGACATGTGGGTGGCCTTGGGCAAATCAGTATGCCCCATTTTGTTTTGGTGGCCTAATATCACTAAGCCTGCAGTTCAAAATGCATATACTTAGGAGTAAATCCTATTAATTTTAGTGGGGTTTACTTCTGAGTAACCATGCATTGAATTGCTTTGTTAGAAACATACTGGAAAATACAATATTTTGCCACTAACTTCATGCTGTAGCCAGCAGCAGCAATTATTAATAAAGTTGTGGAAAACTTCCATGATTGGGCAATATATTTGGTGAGCCATACACCTTTGTTTTTTTTATTGTGTACCCCCATCTGAAAGAGTTTAGCGACTCACATGCAACCCATAGGAGCCGAAGGCTTACTATATCAGTGTTTTTGCTAGACTAGACATGAAAGTAACAGATGGTAGGAATGGTGGCTCTTGCACTTTTTTTTTTTTTTTTTTGCTGTGAGTGTGTGTGTGAGAGAGAAAGGTACAATTCTGTTTTGTAGTGTAAAGAAGCAATCTTGCATGCTAAAGAAATTAAAAACACTGCATGTATAAAAAGTATGCTTGTCAAGGAAAGCCTATGTGACTGATTAATTTTATCTGGGCTTGCCACTCTGGGAAAAATTAAGGAACTAGTGATTTATCAGTCTCGTTGTTTGTTTATCATGGTTAACTCTGCCCACGCATGACTATTTAATCTTTCAGCTATTTAATCTCTCACAGTCTGACTGTTGCCTCTCTGTGGTTTTATACTTTGAAGAAAACAGGTGTCACCTCATACAGCATTGCACACACAAACAACTAAGATTCAAAATGTGGGTGTGTACTACTTTTGAATTCTCTTTATACCACCTACCATAAGATCTTCACAGATGGTATTCAGAAAAAAAAATTCTACAAGAGTGCTCTAGAAATGGGAAAAACTGCAAAGGCAGAGTGAAATGTATCAGTAAGATCTTGGTTAGAAATAGTGGCCTATATTTAGTTGTAAATGTCCTATTGCTACTTTTCCATGCACAAAAGAGGGACTGACTGACTGACCTGGGTCAGATGACATGAGCTGCTGTGTGTGCAGCTGCCATTTTGAATATGCACCCCTGATTGAATATGCAACCCTTGATTAGTAGTAGGGTTATGCGAAGGTTGTGTAACCCTTGAATAACCCGCAATGGCTGGGTTCACATGACATGCTGAAACCCCTGATTGCCCCAGTTGGGGTTTGCATATTCAAAATGATGGCTGCATGCACTACGGCTCATCATGGGTTAAATAACCCACTGTGTCATGTGAACCAGCCCACTGACATGCTGTCCCTGCTGTTACTTTCTAGTGCAGATCATAGGCTTAATAACAAACACCCTTCCATACTCTTCTGCAGTTATAGTCTGTATCCATTAACAAATACAGCAGAGATTCACTACACTAGCCACTCAAATATTTACAGGGTCCTTTTCCATATTCTGTGATATATGGTATAAGAATCGGAGGTTGCTAGTTGTGCAGCTGGAGTGGGCTGTCTGATTTAAGATTGTTGCCTCATAACTCGCTTATCTAATGTTGTGGCAAAGTATCTAGATTGGAAATAAAATGTGATGCGGGGTGCTTGTTCTTATGTTATACTTCATTTCATTTAATGACTTTGTGTATGCTTTGCTGCACATTACTGGTTCTTTTAACCAGATCTTAGACTGTACTTCTTGGCACACTTATTTGGGAGTAAGTCCTGTTGACCTGAGTTAGGGCTTGGCTCTCGCTAAGCATGCATAACACTGTTAGGGCACATTCCTATGCCTTTTGATGGAGCCCTCCGATGTTGGAATGCTCCAATATCCTGTGCTCTGTGGGCAGATGGCTGGTAGAACAGAAGGAGCGATGGAGCTGATTTTCACTTCTCCATCCTTCTTGTTCTTTTATAGAATCATAGAATAGTAGGGTTGGAAGGGGCCTACAAGACCACTGAGTCCAAACCCCTGCTCAATGCAGGAATCCAAGTCCGAGCATCCCTGACAGATGGCTGTCCAGCTTCATCTTGAATGCCTCCAGTGTGGGAGAGCCCACTACCTCCATAGGTAATTGGTTCCATTGCTCTATTGCTCTAACAGTCAGGAACTTTTTTCGGATGTTCCACCGGAATCTGGCTTCCTGTCACTTAAACCCATGATTCCGTGTCCTGCACTCTGGGATGATCGAGAAGAGATCCTGGCCTTCCTCTCTGTGACAACCTTCCAAGTATTTGAAGAGTGCTATCATATCTCCCCTCACTCTTCTCTTCTCAAGGCTAAACATGCCCAGTTCTTTCAGTCTCTCTTCATAGGGCTTTGTTTCCAGTCCCCTGATCATCTTTGTTGCCCTCCTCTGAACCCTCTCCAGTTTGTCTGCATCCTTCTTAAAATGTGGTGCCCAGAACTGGACACAGTACTTCAGATGAGGCCAAAGCACTGTTGAGTAGAGGGGGACTAGTACTTCCCGGGATTTGGAAGCTATGCTTCTATTAATGCAGCCCAAAATAGCCTTTGCCTTTTTTGCAAGCACATCACATTGTTGGCGCATATTCAGCTTGTGATTGACAACAATTCCAAGATCCTTCTCACTTGTAGTGTTGTTGAGCCACGTATCCCCCATCTTGTAACTGTGCATTTGGTTTATTTTTCCTAGGTGCAGAACTTGGCATTTATCCCTATTAAATGTCATTCTGTTGTTTTCTGCCCAGCGCTCCAGTCTATCAAGATCACTTTGAATTTTGTTTCTGTCTTCCAAGGTATTAGCTATCCCGCCCAATTTTGTGTCCCTGCAAATTTGATCAGCATTCCCTGCACCTTCTCCTCCTCCAAGTTATTAATAAAAATGTTGAAGAGCACTGGGCCCAAAACTGAGCCCTGTGGTACCCCGCTCGTTACCTCTTCCCACTTTGAGAAGACCCCATTGATAAGCACTCTTTGAGTCCGATTCTGTAGCCAAACTCTAGCTTATCTTCTAGGTTGGATTCAGAGCCTGCCTAGAGCGGTTGTACTCCTGGGCTCAGGACTGAAGCTTGAGAGGCCACAGGATACTGCAGATCCGAGTCTCTCCTCTCCTCCCCCCTCCCTTCCCACCAGAACACTCCATTTTTTTTTACCTCCTCAAAGTCACTTTTGAGATCTCAGGAAGCAGCTTTATTTCTGTAGTGATGGAGGAGAGTGGGGGATCAGAAGCCAGAGTCCCCTCACCCCCAGGTCATAGGAGTGTCTACAACCTCAACAGGGGGAATCTGAAAAATCCTATGGTCCCTGAGAATGCTCTTCCAGGGACCATAGGATTGCTCTGTTTGTCATTCAATAATTTACATATGACTGATTCACACATACATTTGCTTCACTTTCACGTTTTCTCTGTTACTTGCAGTCAAATGTAAGAATGAATTCCATTGATAAACACCACATTTTGTGGTGATCTGACTGTCTGTGTTGTTAGGTCTTTGATGGCCCATAACAGTATGCAAATCGTTAAAAACATCTTAATTGAAATGTGTATTATTTTTGCATTTTAATCCCTCCTTTCTATAAAATATCCAAGGTGGCAAACAAATTTAAGCAAGATAGGTATCTAATGTAACGCTTAAACTAAAACAATAATTTTAAAAAGTAAATTTGGTATGAAAACAGCACCTATCAAGGGAAAAACACACACACTTAAGAATATAGGAAGAGCCCTGCTAGATCAGACCAAAAGCCTGTCTAGTTCGGTATCCTACTTCCCACTGTGGCCAACCAGATGCCTGTGATAAACTAACAAATAAGGCATGAAGGCAATAGCCCTCTCCTGTTGTAGTATCCTAGCAACTCCGGTTCAGAAGCATACTAGCTCTAATCCTGGAAGTTGCATATAGCCAACTTGACTAGTAACTATTGATAGCGTTATCCTCTATGAATTTATCTAATCCCCTTTTAATGTTGTCTAAGTTGATGTCCATCATCAAATCTTTATTAAGCAAATTCCATAGTTTAACTATGTGCTGTGTGAAGACGTTCTTCCTCTTTTTCCACACCATGTTTAATTTTATACACTTCTATCATTTCCCCCATTACTCGCCTTTTTTTAAACTAATTGTTCCAAATGTTGTAATCTTTCCTTAACTATATGCTGTGTGAAGAAGTTCTTTTTTTCCATACCATGTTTAATTTTATACACTTCTATCATGCCCCCCATTATTTGCCTTTTTTCTAAACTAATTGTTCCAAATGTTGTAATCTTTCCTTATAGGGAAGTTGCTCCAGCCCCTCGATCATTTTGTTTTCCCCTTTCTCCATGTTTCCCAGTATCCTACACTATCCTTTTTAAGGTACAGTGACCAGAACTGTACATATTCCAAATGTGGTCATACCATAGAGGAATTACAATATTGGCAGTTTTATTTTTGATCTCTTTCCTAATGATCCCTAACATGGAATTTGCCTTTTTCACAGCTTCCACACACTAGGGCAATGCTTTCATTGACCTAATATCCACCACAACTCCAAGATACCTTCCCTGGCTAGTCACTGCCAGCTCAGACCCCATCAGTGCATATGTGATGTTATGAAGGTTTTGCACAAAGTGCATCAGTTTACACTTCCTTGCATTGAACCACATTTTGTTGCCCATTCACCCAGTTTGGAGATACTGTTTTGGAGCTCTTTGCCATTCCTTTTCCTAGAGGTCTCTCATCACTCAGAATAGCTGTGCTAAATAACACTGTGTGGGTGATGGAGAAGTATGTCCTCTAAAGCCATAGAATATGCTTTAAGATGAACTCTCAGTAGTGCTGGGTCAAATTTGACCTCAGGTTTTCCATCACTTGTCTTCCCTATTCATATTATTGCCCCAACTCCTACAAAAATCATGGAGACGGCATGAGACTATAGCTAGGGTGCGCAGATGTCACACTTGCAGGATTCCTAGAACCAACAGGTGCCAGGTGCAAAAGACACACACTTAAGATGAAAGAATTCTGAGTCCAGGAATTTGTTTCAAGTGAAAAAATGAACTTGTAGTTCTTCCACACAAAAATTCCACTATCCCAAGCTTTCAGCAGTATAATTTAAGGTGGGTGAATCATTGTGTTGTTAGAAATCATTGTCGATCTACTATAGATCATCCAGAGATCTACCAGTAAATCCAGATCTACCTTCTGCCCACCCCTGCTCTACACAGAGCATAGAAGAGAGTATCTTGGAATAGCCATGTCAATAGCCCAGACCATCTCTGTGTTTCAGAGATCAACTAGGGCACTGGCAGGTCTGCCAGACATATCAAAAGGAAAATCCCCAAGAGACATCTGGAAACCTCTGATCATTCTTACAGGTCCCATCACCCTTGCAGAGGTTTGAAATTGTTATGAGAATAAACCTAAACAAGTAGCAGCCTGCTGAGAACAAAAGAATCACATCAGAATAGAATAGAAGCAACAGAAAAAGCAGAGAGAGGCTGAAGTGTACCAGAGTGCAGGGAAACGGTAGATTCAGCCAGGACAAGATTGACTGATTCTTGTAAGAGCTCAGGTGGGAAGAAATCGTACAGAAAAGATAGATATCTAAAGAGGGAGTTGCGTGGGAGGGGGAGAATCTGAAGAGAAACTGTAGAAACAAATAGGGAAAGCAATGTGGCAATACACATAGTTTGATTGAATGGGGAACAGGATCTAGTACTACTTTTGCCTTCTTTGGAACTTTAGGAGGCTGTGTCATAAGGTCATATGATTTCTTCCATTTTGGAGATGGACACAACTGGCCCACATGCCGGTGAGTTTAAAAGGACCCTAAAATCTTTTGACAGGAACTGGAACATATCAGAAAGGCGGGCAGGTAGAATCACAACATCTTGCTCACTTCATATGATTTCATGTGTCAAATGTAACCAACTTCACTTAGAACTTGGCAAATGCTTAGTATTGGTTAAAAGTGATTTAGAAAGAAATGTGAGAAGTTAAACAGACTTTGAATTTGGCACAGTTTGTTGTTGTTGTTCAGTCGTTCAGTCGTGTCCGACTCTTCGTGACCCCATGGACCATAGCACGCCAGGCCTTCCTGTCCTGCGCTCTCTCCCGGAGCGTGCTCAAGTTCATATTCATTGCATCCGTGATGCTATCTAGCCATCTCATCCTCTGCCGTCCCCTTCTCCTTTTGCCTTCAGTCTTTCCCAGCATCAGGGTCTTTTCCAGGGAGTTTTCTCTTCGCATTAGGTGGCCAAAATATTGGAGCTTCAGCTTCATTATCTGTCCTTCCAAAGAGCAGTCAGGGTTGATTTCCTTTAGGATGGACTGATTTGACCTCCTTGCAGTCCAGGGGACCCGTAAGAGTCTTCTCCAGCACCACAGTTCGAAAGCATCAATTCTTCGGCGCTCAGCCTTCCTTATAGTCCAGCTCTCACAGCCATACATTACTACTGGGAAAACCATAGCTTTGATTAGACGGACCTTTGTCGGCAAGATGATGTCTCTGCTTCTTACTATGCTGTCTAGGTTTGCCATAGCTTTCCTCCCAAGGAGCAAGCGTCTTTTAATTTCATGGCTACAGTCACCGTCTGCGGTGATCTTGGAGCCCAAGAAAGTAAAATCTGTCACTGCTTCCATTTCTTCCCCTTCTATATGCCAGGAAGTGATAGGGCCAGATGCCATGATCTTAGTTTTTTTAATGTTGAGTTTCAAACCAGCTTTTGCACTCTCCTCTTTCACCCTCAACAAGAGGCTCTTGAGATCCTCTTCGCTTTCTGCCATTAGGGTGGTATCGTCTGCATATCGGAGGTTGTTGATAATTCTCCCGGCAATCTTAATTCCGATCTCTGATTCATCCAGCCCGGCATTTCTCATGATGTACTCTGCATATAAGTTAAATAAGCAGGGTGACAATATGCAGCCTTGTCGTACTCCTTTCCCAATTTTGAACCACTCGGTTGTTCCATGTCTGGTTCTTACTGTTGCTTCTTGACCCTCGTACAGGTTTCTCAGGAGACAAGTAAGGTGGTCTGGTACTCCCATCACTTTAAGAATTTGCCACAGTTTGTTGTGATCCACACAATCAAAGGCTTTAGCGTAGTCAATGAAGCAGAAATAGACGTTTTTCTGGAATTCTCTTGCTTTCTCCATGATGCAGCGAATGTTGGCGATTTGATCTCTAGTTCCTCTGCCTCTTCGAAACCCAGCTTGTACTTCCGGTAGTTCTCGGTTCACATACTGCTGAAGCCTAGCTTGTAGGATTTTGAGCATCACCTTGCTGGCATGTGAAATGAGCGCAATGGTGCGGTAGTTTGAACACTCTTTGGCGTTGCCCTTCTTTGGAATTGGAATGTAAACTGACCTTTTCCAGTCTTGTGGCCACTGTTGAGTGTTCCAGATTTGTTGGCATATTGAATGCAGCACTTTAACAGCATCATCTTTTAGGATTTTAAATAGCTCGGCTGGAATACTGTCATCTCCGCTAGCTTTGTTGTTACTAATGCTTCCTAAGGCCCACTTGACTTCACTCTCGAGGATGTCCGGCTCAAGTTCAGTGACCGCACTATCATGGCTATCAGGGACATTCAGATCTTTCCTGTATAGTTCTTCTGTGTATTCTTGCCACCTCTTCTTAATCTCATCTGCTTCTGTTAGGTCCCTGCCTTCTTTGTCCTTTATCATGCCCGTCTTTGCACAAAACGTTCCCTTGAGATCTCCAATTTTCTTGAAGAGATCTCTAGTCTTTCCCATTCTGTTGTTTTCCTCGATTTCTTTGCATTGTTCATTTAAGAAGGCCTTCTTGTCTCTCCTTGCTATTCTCTGGAACTCTGCATTCAGTTGGGTATATCTTCCCCTTTCTCCCTTGCTTTTCGCTTCCCTTCTTTCGTGAACTACTTGTAAAGCCTCATCAGACAGCCACTTGGCTTTCTTGCATTTCTTTTTCTTTGGGACGGATTTCGTTGCTGCCTCCTGAACAATGTTACGGACCTCCGTCCATAGTTCCTCAGGCACTCTGTCTATCAGGTCTAATCCCTGAAATCTATTCCTCACCTCCACTGTATATTCATCAGGGATATGATTTAGATCATACCTGAAAGGTTTAGTGGCTTTCCCTACGTTCTTCAATTTAAGCCGAAATTTTGCAAGAAGCAGCTCATGATCTGAGCCACAGTCAGCTCCAGGTCTTGTTTTTACTGACTGTATGGAGCTTCTCCATCTTTGGCTGCAAAGGACATAATCAATCTGATTTCGATATTGACCATCTGGTGACGTCCATGTGTAGAGTCGCCTCTTGTGCTGTTGGAAAATGATCAGCATGTTCTCTTGGCAAAACTCTATTAGCTTTTGTCCTGCTTCATTTTGTACACCAAGGCCATGCCTGCCTGTTATCCCGGTGATTTCTTGACTTCCTACTTTAGCATTCCAATCCCCTATGATGAAGAGGACATCTTTTTTTGGTGTTAGTTCTAGAAGGTGTTGTAGGTCTTCATAGAACCGATCAACCTCAGCTTCTTCGGCCTCAGTGGTTGGGGCATAGACTTGAATTACTGTGATGTTGAATGGTTTGCCTTGGATTCGTACTGAGATCATTCTATCATTTTTAAGATTGTACCCCAGTACTGCTTTTCCCACCCTTTTGTTGACTATGAGTGCTACTCCATTTCTTCTAAGGGATTCTTGCCCGCAATAGTAGATATGATGGTCACCTGAATTAAATTCGCCCATGCCTGTCCATTTGAGTTCGCTGACTCCCAAGATGTCGATGTTCAATCTTGCCATCTCATGTTTGACCACCTCCAGCTTACCTTGATTCATTGATCTGACATTCCAGGTTCCTAAACAATATTGTTCTTTACAGCATCGGATTTTCTTTTCACCGCCAGACACATCCACAGCTGAGTGTCCTTTCGGGTTTGGCCCAGCCGCTTCACTCTTTCTGGCGCTACTTGGAAATACCCTCTGCTCTTCCCCAGTAGCATATTGGACACCTTCCGACCTGAGGGGCTCATCTTCCGGTGTCATCTCTTTTAGCCTTGTGATACGTTCCATGGGGTTTTCTTGGCAAGAATACTGGAGTGGGTTGCCATTTCCTTCTCCAGTGGACCACATTTTGTCAGAACTCTCTGCCATGACCTGTCCGTCTTGGGTGGCCCTGCACGGCATAGCTTATGGCTTCACTGAGTTACGCAAGCCCCTTCGCCACAACAAGGCAGTGATCCATGAAGGGGTTGGCACAGTTAGCATGCTGAAATACCAGATTAACTCATGATGATGTTTGAAACCTAAGTAGGTGCAAACATACACTTACATCTGCAGATGTAAATTTGGTAAGGTTTATATTACTTTTTCTGGATGCTTACTTCTGAACAAATAGAATTGCTTTTCAAATATATTTGGCATACATTGCAAGTATCTGACAGACAATACAGCACTATGGGGGCATTGCTAAAGCAAGAGAGGTTCTCTTTTGTTGCTGATTTATACTTAAAACATGCATTACCTGCCAACCCCTTCTCTTAATTCTGCATGGTGAAAAATGTTTTTCAGCCAAACAATATTGATAAATTAAGCAAACGAAAGCATTTATTTCTATTTGTGCTCATGTTGAACACACTGTCTTAAAAATTAATACTTAAGAAAAATACAAAGAAGCAGTAGGGTTGGACGAAAGGCTTAGGTTGTAAAGAAAATTAAATGTGTGTGCTTATTTTACATATGTTCTTAATTTTTATGATTTGTTTAAAATATGAGTTTCATAGAATTGGAATCTTAATTTATTGCTGTGTCATTTTTTGTTGATAGTGATAGTGAAGCAATAGGATAAGAGGTGCATATAATTAAGCAAACATAGCAGGAGGCTATATGGGAGAGTGGTATGTTTTCATATAGCACACAGAATCTCCAACCTCCAGGACACTGGCTGATACCCCAGTCCAGTTCCATGTGCAATCTGATCAGTGTACATGCACAGATCTGTGTCTTTCTTTGGAATGAATGCAGGAGCTTTACATCCTTATTGGAGCACCTATACTCATCCCAATCAACTGGCTGCAAGGTTTTTAAAAGAAGCGTTCTTGCTTAAAATAATGGAGGGCCATACGACATGTTGCTCTCATGTCTAGTAGCCCTTTTTTGGCATGAAAAGTCATTTTGGGAGGGAGGGAGGGATTGGGAGTGCATTTGAAACCATCAAGGAAAAGATGCTTGGGGGCAGGGCAATTTAGAACAAGGAAAGTTTAAGCTCCCTTTCTATGTATATTTCTCTAGTCCTCATTGTTCCCTTCTGAAAGTGGCCTTTATATCAAGGAAAGGTCTATGGGCTACCATTACACATGTGTATTATGTGAAGTTTGGCCCTTATATTTTCATTTTCTCTTGTGAGGTTCTTGCAGACTGCAGAATTTTGTGGATGTAGATAGTACATATACTTGTTACATGTGTAATGCATTAAGTACCTAAATAAATAAGCCTTTTAACGTGAGAAACTCTTAAGCATAATTTGAGTTTCCTCTAGTTTCAAGTTATGAGAAAGCATGTATTATGAATGTTTCACTGGTTTAATGCCATCATTTTTATTATTATTTATAGTAATAAAGTGTGGAAGAGAAGTCAGGTTTTGTCTTTAGGTAACAGAATAATTTTTAATAGAATAATACCTTGCATTAATAATTAAAAGAGAAATTGTGTCTTGTTCGGGATCAAGGCTGCAGGCCTGTAGAGATACCTCAGGCCTAGATGTGTACTTTACTAGGGTCGATAATGGCACTTACAGGTAGTCACAACGAGTCTCTGATTGACCTGGAATTTTATTACCTCTAGCCCTGTACCCTGTTGCTAGCTGGAGGTGTCATAAAGGGGCAGAACCCTGCCTTACTATCTCAGACACTGGGCCAGTTCTAACATCATGACAAGCCACTGGGTTCTGTGAGGGTTGTTTAACCCTCGCACAACCCCTGCTGCCCGGGTTCACACAAAACGATAAGCCATGGCAACCGCTGGATGGGGTTTGCATATTCAAAATGGCATCTGGCACACACCACGGGGGCCCTGAGGGTTAATTAACCCATGGTGGCTTATGGCATCACTGTGAGTGGCGCGGAGCTTTCTGTTGTGCCTTTTGCCTCATTACATTGGGGAGTCTTTGTTCTTGAGCCCCAAGGGAGAAGACTCTGGCTCCCTGCTGATATATTTGGAATCACTGCTTTGTGCTGCCCAGTTTAGCAATGGCCAGAGCAGCAAATCATGCAAACACAAAGCAGGCAGACACCTCTATGGGTGGGTAATAAGAAAAGCATTTAATTAAATGCATTATTTTGTTCAGCACACTAGCAGTTCTTTTATTGCGAGCGATTTGGGAACTAACTTAGTCAAAGGGAGGACAAATGACAGGTAGGACAGGGAAAGTTATCAGCAAGAGCTGGGATGATAAGCAGCAGCAAATAGATGGACAGTCATTTCATCTTAAGGAAATTTGCTTGTAGTTTGTGTCAGACTTACTGGCAAGGAAGTCTGGCTCAGGTAAATCTACACATCAATAGCTGATGGTTGAGCAAAAAGGCAACCTTGCCTGGTAGGCACTTTGGACTGGTTCACTTCTCACACTAAACCATGCTGAGAATTAGCCGCTGTGGATTGGTTGTTAGTTTGCTCACCCATGTTACTCCCAACTGACAATTGGGTGCTCTGCGGCTTGCCTTGGTTTGTTTTTCCCTTAGTCCTCCCATCTGCTCCTTTCACATATCCCAGGGCACTTTGTGGCACAATTCCTCTTGTGTCCTCATATGCCCTTCAGAGTGAAACTTTTCCTCCCGGCTCACCCCCAGTAGTGACCTCTTTTTGGAGCAATAACTTAGCTTGCAACTTTTGTTTCTTTTTCTTTTTTGGTGCTTCACTCATATGTTTTTAATTATTACTTTTTGGTGCTTCTCAGGTGCACCAATGGGTTTGTAATTTTTGTTTAAATTTCCCAGTCCTTCGCGAGTGCACAGATTCACCTATCTGCTGTATACAGTCTACAGCAGTACAATCAACTTGTCAATTTCCTTCTAAATTACCTACTTGACTTTGGTGTGTCGCTGGACAGCAACCTCAATTTTATTTTACATGCTTCCTTACAGCAGTTGCTTTGTACATCGGTACAGCAGAAATAACCTTCACATACTCCCTCAGTAATCATAACCTCCCCCAAAACTCTTTTTTCGGAGTTTGCTGTCAAGGGAAGTAGAGTTTGCTGCCTCCCACCCATTCGCTGCTTCCACTTTGCATCAGCTTTGCGAAACAATCTGAGAATGCCCTGCCCTGTTCCAGGGTTGTTCAGTTAAAACATTGTTGTTGTTGGATTAAAACTCTGGGCTGTGTAACTCTCAACAATCCAGACTGCCAGATTTAGATGTCACTATTAACAAGCCAGAAACATCCTGTTGTTTAACAAAGCAGAAGTGGTAAGCACTCCCCCATGGCCCTGCCAATTCATGGGTTGTTTAACCCCTTTGGCATTATGTGCAAACTCAGTCTATTACTACTTTGCTGTATCAGCTGCACTGGCCACTGACCCATTTCTGCACACAATGTACAACCATTATATAAAGGACCATCTCTCCCCATATGAATTTGCTGCTCCACTGTGATAATCTGGTGAGGCCCTTTTGCATATACATCTTTTGCATCCCCCGAGGTATAACCAACACATGAAGAGAGCCTTTTCTGCTCTGGCACCCAGAATGTGGAACTCCCTGCCTTGAAAAGCTCCTTCTTTGCTACTGTTCTGCCAATGACCAGATCTTTGTTTTCTGTCAAGCTTTTGATTTATTTGCTGCTTAGAATTTTTGAGGGGAGAAGATTGTAGATCAGTAGTAGAGCAAATGCTTTGTCTACAGAAGGTCCCAGGTTCAGTATCTGGCGCTACTAGGTAGTGCTGGAAAAAGTCCCCTGTCTTAATCCTTGGAGAGCTGCTGTACTGGGTTAGATGGGTCAGTAGTATGACTTGATTAATGGCTCCCTGATTGGTTTCTAGCTCTTGGTTTGGGGCATTTATATTACTGATTGTTGTTTGCTAGTGCTTAATTAGTTTTGAGTTGTGTAAGGTGCCTTGAGCATTTCCATTTTTTGAAATTAGAGAAGTGGGTTATACTCTTTCCAAAAAAGCATAGCCTCCATGTTCATTTTCTGGATGCATTGGATGAATTGTTAACACTGCTTGTCATAATTTTGTGACATGTTACGTTATGTCATTAAGAACATACTGTTATGTTCTTACTGGTCAGTGCTGTGACACCTTTACATTTAAATATACATTTAAATATATGTTTTCTTCTATGCAGACAATTTCTATCGACATTTCAGAATATTCATCAGACAGTGAAAATTCAGAAGAATGCCTACTAAAAACTGAAGCTGTGAATTTAAAATGTCCTAAAAAGCTCCAGTTCAGTTTTGGAGTAGAGATTGAAACAGATACAGGAAGATCAATAAGTGATTGGTTAAAATCTGCTCAGACCCTTCTGCAAACACCTAAGAAAAAGACAGACAAGAGTTTGAGGACTCTGGAAGATTCTGCAAAGAAAAGAAAATTACTGAGGTATGTATCTGGTCTTTTAAATGTAACTTCCCATTAATATTAACTAGTGTTCCTTCACCATTAGTAAAATTGATTTTTAAGAGTTAAACATTTGAAGAATAAAAAAATGTTGACCATTATAAGTTGTGAATCACCATTTGGTAGCTCAATTAATGTCTTAATTTTTTTCCAGGAGATGTTGGTATCTTAATCTCTGTGTGCAGTTTGTTAAAGTCTTCACACAATAACCATCTTCTCTCCACTCTGAGATGCTGAGCAGTTCACACAATCACTGAGGTTGCTTGTTGAAGGGTTTCAGGGTGGTTTGTTACCCACCCCAGCCACCCACCCTAGCCAGGTTCAGATGTCATGACAACCTGCTGTTAATGTTAATTAGACAGCTCATGATCAGCACATGCAGGGAGGGGGGGAAGCCAATGATCATGCGAATCCACCTATTGTTTAGTAGTGCTGGTCTTATTTCCTATGTTATTGTGAGAGGTAAAGTCAAAGCAAAACAAAACTTTACATTGCTTTTTTAAACACAATTTGTGCTGATGAACAGTTAAGCACTGATAACTTTATCAAAGCACGAGAAAATGCAGAATGTTTTGAAATACTATACAGTAAAACAACAACCTCATCTTGTGAAGTGAGCCAAAGCTTTGAAAATAAAATAAATTCTGAAAGGAAAGAGAGCATCAAAAGTACAATGGATTTTTAGTTGAATGACAGTTTTTTCTGGATTTTTAAAACTCAAGAATTCTTAGAGTACAGAAATGTCTTTTAGAACCACCCTATTACTTCTCATCTCATCGTTTATCAAAATAAAATCATTTTAATGCATGTTAGGTTGCTCTTAAATATCTGGAAGTTGGGTGATACAGTACTTCGGATAAATCTACATTTCTGTTGCCCAAGAGTATCTCTGGTCCATTTCAGTGTTGCTTTTTTTCCCATATAGAAAAAATACATGTGAGAAATTATATGTATATTATATTGTTTGAATGCAGCACAGATGTGTGGTAAGTGCAGGGTTAGAAAGCTATTACATGGTTCAGTTACATTATGCCTATCAAAATATCACAGTCCCATTTATAGTACTATCAACTTAACTTTTCTGTGATTGGCCCATATCTCTTCCTTTTAAAAAGAGTTAAAAAATGAGCTAAGGATTAGTCTCAGCCTCATAATTCCCTCTATCTCACAGTCCTTGTGGATGCCTTACTCATTAGATCTTTTTCTTCCTGTTCCAGTCAACTCATTACATCATTCCTTTTATGCCATCTGTCTCACATCCCAGCTTTTTCTTCTTGTCATTTTCTTTATTTATTACATTTCTATACCACCTAAACTTTACTGAGCTCTACACAGTATATTAATGTGGCCCCATTCAATGCTATAGTTTGGTGATTGGCAGCACCGTGTATACTTATACTCTCTTCCCTCTCATTACCGAAGATACATACCAATATTTTTGCCAACCACGGTTATCTCCAAAACGGAAAGGGGCTGTGTGCATAGGGAATGTGTGTACAAGACTGGAAGAGGGAAAAATGCTTGAGCACATCTGGCAGAATTTCATCTGTAGCAAACCTAAATAGCTTCAAGTTTCAAAACTTGTCTAAATCCAGAAGTTCAACATCTTAAAAGTTTAAGCTTCAAATAAGAGGTTAATATTTTAGCTTTACTTGATCTATCATCTATGTTGTAGATTATTCTAAAATATCAATATGTGAAATGAGCAAAAATCAGCAACTCATCCACTTGATAAGTCTCATGGGGAGATCAATCCGTTCCCCCCTAGACAGTGTCTGGAGGACATTGGATATTTCGGTTTCCTGGCTCTGAGCTCAGAGCCAGGAAAATGCATTCCCCACCCCCTCCCCTGCCCCCTTGCAACCAGCACGTAAAGAACTTCACTGGCTGCTGCTACGAGCTCAAAAACATGAGCTCATAGGGGGTTAAAGGGGGGTGTTCCCAGAAGAGGGGAGGAGACAGGGATGTGCAGCTATGAGGTATCTCCAACCGTCCCCAGCCTCTTTCCTTCCCCGAGGCCTTCTCTAGATGGATGAAATAGCCCCTCTAGCTAAAATGCAGAGTGGGATGAGCAGCATGCCTCCTGCTCTACACTGGATACTTGTAAGCCTCTGAGTTCAGAAGCTTATGAGTACCCAGGACACATCCCATAGGATTGCGCCCTTAGTTTTCTATTTCAGTATGTAAATAAAGATGCCCAAACATAGGTAGTGTATAGTTTAAGCACTTTGGCTATTTGCCATACCTTTTATCTATCCCTGTTCTCATTTTTTTGTATCCATCTTTCTCTCTAGTTGCTCTGCTCTGTCTCTATCTCTTTCGCATTCCTTATTTCAGTCTTGTCCCTGTCTCATCTTTAGTGCTTATGAAGAAGGAAAGTGTGTGTCTGTACATGCGCGTGTGTACACACATACACACACACATTTTTTGAGAGCTTGCCCACAAGGAAATGATTGAAAAATTGGTGCTTCTCCTATGTGAAAGAATCAGCAGCCTGAGCTCATGTGTTATTCATGAGTGGCTATTGCTGTTGCAGCTATCTGTAGTGCCTATAAATAGCCATGCAAAATGGCTGGCTGATTTGTTTACTGCAAGGGTGGGCAACTTGTGGCCCTTATATCATTGGCTGCAACCCACATCATACCTCACCCTAGAGCTGATGGGAGTTGCAGTCCAACATCTGGAAGGCCACAAGTTGCTCACACCTGGTTTACTGTAACACTGTGACAGAGGAGTCTAGTGTGTAAGAAGAGTTTAGAACACACCTTCTTATGCATGCTGTATGTACTGTTTATAGGAAAACACTTCTGTCTAAAATTTCATGTTTCTTAAGTTACCATTAGGATTATAGTTTAGCGTTTCAGTGACTATATATATATTTTTAATAGTTATGTTTCATTAGAAACTTTAAGAAAAAGAATGTCAAAGGGTTGAATACAGCACTAAATGTTGGGTTGCACTGGACTAGCCTTCCCCAACCTTGTGCCCTGCAGATGCATTGGACTACAACTCCCAGAGTTCCCCAGCCAGATATGCTGGCTGTGGGATGCTGAGCGTTATAGTCCAACTTATCTGGAGGGCCCCAGTTGGGAAAGGCTGAACTAGACGATGCACTTGGGCCTGTTTGCTCTTCTTACATTCTTAAGAAGAAAGCTGCTTTGCAGCAATTAATTTTAAGAGGTAAATTCACGTGTAGTTTGCCATTGCACACAGAAGAAAGTGTGCTAAGTATCGGAGGCAGAGGCATTGATGTAGTATGTGAACATTTCCTTCATTTCATAAGTTTTAAAACGCTTTTGGCTGGTGAATAATTGGTTAAGAAGCTGTATGTGATTATAAAGTGCTCTGAGCTCCTTGGCCTTTTTATTACTGCCAAAGGACAAATAAATCATTTACTTTTATTGTCTTCTCAATTCTTCTGACTTGAGCTGTTTACTTGAAAGTAAGCTTGCCGAAATTATATCAGCTTTTAAAAATTACAGTATTGATGCTGCGAATGTGTAATATTTAAGTCTAGTAACTTGGAAAATGGGAGGGTGCATAAAAGAAATGCACATTTTAACAGAGCTAAAGTTTCAAGCCATATTAGCATGTGTAGATGAGAAAGAGAAAAATACCTTGCTTTTTGAATGTTTAATGTCAGCCTTCCCCAACCTGGTGTTCTTCAGATGTTTTAGACTACAGTGCACATCATCCCCAGCCATTGACCATGCTGGAACCTAATATTTATTTCTTTGGCCAACACAGCTATCTTTTCTTTTTGCGTGACCATTAAAATATATCATGCATCAGTAAAATATCAGGCATCCAGTTTGATACAGCATCACTAAAGCCAAATTAATCTTGCCTATGCCTTTTAAAAGTCTATAGGTTTGTACATGGGAAGGGCTCGTTAGAAGAGGAGGTTTATTACACTGGGCCTTAGGCGAGAAGGCCCTGCTATGCCCCCTCCTAATAAACCCCCATAACAAATAGAAGGGATGCAAAGTGCGGCCTCATCTGACTACTTAATAAAAAGTACATATGTTCAGCAATTTACTCAATGGTGCCTTTAGCGCAAAGGCAACTTCAGGCAAAATAATACTGTTGTATTTAACATAGACAGTTTTGTATCTGAATTGTAGATATGTTGTTACAGTATTACCTTAAGTATATTCGCTTTTCATGACATTCCCCTTGCAAATACTGAACTATTTCAGCTGTGGACAATTTTCAGACCACTGAAAGTGCACACTGGACCCAGCTTATGAAATGAATCATGAGGTCAAGTATGTGTGAGGAGTATTTTGGGATACACTCCTTGCCAGCGATCACGCATCTTCCAGTAATATGCTGTAGGCCAATGGTCAAAAGTACACTCAACTGAAAGTTGTGGCTGAAATTACACTCTTCAGTTGGAGAGTTGCTGTGACCCAAAGGGTCCTCTTATACCCCTTTCAACATTCCTCTGGTTTTTATTCCAGGTACTAAAAAATACATATATGAAAACAGCTTATAGTAATGATGTCCTATAAAAAATCTGTACAGGTGTAACTTTACATTATCCCTGTGGTTCTAAGGAGTTCAGAAAATATATATTACATTTGTTTTGTGGTATTTTCAAGAAAAAGATAAATCTTGGCATGATTAAATAATCTTTTGTTCTCTGTAGGGGAGGGCTAGCAGAGAGATTGAATAGACTACAGAACCGAGAGAGGACTGCTGTTAGCTTTTGGAGGCATCAGTGTATTTCTGATTATGAAAGACTTTCAGGTGAGAACCATAGCGGAAATTTTGGCATCTGATTACTATGTAAAGTATTTTGGCCAAAGTCTACTTTTGTGGGGGTTGATTTTAAATGAAGACGTATGAGGTGTGGTGTAAACAGTCTGATATGTGTATTTTGTACTTCTTGTTATCACTCAGGTTCTTCAATGCAAACAGAGAAGGATGTTTTAGTTTTGCAACACCAATAAAGAGTAATGATTACAGTCAGATTACAGAAACCTCTTTGGTATTCACAGAACACTTTCCCTAAATAAAAGGCTTCTCCAGAGCCATGTGACTATGATGCTTTCAAAGTATCAGGTCAGCAGTCCTAAAAGTCATTTAACACTAATGAGACTCAAAGTAAGCACATTGTCTTAGTCTAGGGGGAGACAACCTGTCGCATGTTTTGGTACATCAGAATAACCTTGAGGCTAATTAATGGCAGACTTTATCCTTGTGCCTCTTGACTTGAGGTACTCAAGCCATGGTAGCTGTTGCAGTAAAATCATTTTCTAAAAGTTTGGCTTTGCATTCCATTCCTTGCGCATGCATATAGCTTTGGATCGTGGCTATACCATATTTTTCCATGTTAAAAGCAAAATGTATTGGATAACTTTGATGTTGCCAATTGCTTACTGTTATCCACAGTGGTTGAAAAGAGCAGTGTCATGTAGAAAAACGTTGAGTCCTGTAATGCATTAAAGCAATTTTTAAAATAAAATTAGTTTTATGGAAGTCTAGCTGGGCTCATTTGCTATCTTTTCCTATTTGGGATTTTATTTGCTTCGTTTTCCCTTACAATATTTCAAAAATGTGATGATTCACAGGCTTGTTTTTGACATCTGCACATTTCTTGCTTCTGTGCTCTTGCTTAAGGCAAACATGCAAGAGACAGATGAGCTCAGAGATCAGAGATGGGATTGGACCATCTTAACTTTTGGAGTCTTGTTAAATCCCTCTGGAAACTCTATAGTGTACAGTTGCATAGAACATAATGTCACTGATAAAAGAGAAGAGACGAATTTCCTGATGATGCTAAATCCTAGGTTCTGGCTTTATTTGGGATTTGGGAAGACATTTCCAGAACTGGTTACTAGATATGGGATCTACGTGTTTTCCCCTGCAGGGAAAAAATAAGCTTCTTGCAAGGGGGAGGGGGAAGAGTTTCATTGGGAATATGATATTGAGAAAAAGGCTTAAAGCCTCCCCACTTCCCCCAGGTGTTGTGCTTTCGATCATATTTGGAGCCCTGTGTAGCCATATTAAACTTTTAGAAAAATGGCAGGAGATCCACTCATGGATGTACGAATGTCACATATACTTGCACCCTTAAATAACTGCTATTAGCAGGGCCTGTTTATGGAGGAAGGGAACCAACTGGTTATTGATTGGGTTCAGACTTCAAGGTTATTCGTGCTCATTACCTTGTGTTCCTTAGTATGTTGCTTCCTGTACTTTTAGCTGGGGGCAATGGCTACGAACACTTTCCACCATCTCTACCTAGTTATTTATTTTAGATTTGGATGTAGCAACCAACATTCATGGCTTTATGCCTTACTGCAATGCACTTACTCCAATGAACATGAATGGAAGCTTTGGCTGGTATAGAAAGAAAGCATTGTGAAGATCTTATTTGGACAAATGATTAGAACTTGTTTATAATCAGTGGGTTCTTTTAAATATATTATAACCCATGAGTCTTTCTTTTTTAAGTTTTAAAATGTTACCCAACTCGAGCCTTTAGGACAGCCTTCCCCAACCTGGTGCCGTCCAGATGTTTTGGACTGCAGCTCTCATCATTCCCAGCCAGCATGGCCAGTGGTCAGGAATCCTGGGACTTGTAGTCCTTGGGGAAGGCTGCTTTAGGATACAGAAGTACTAAAGGAGGATAAGGAGATCTTAGAGAAGCTAGAGATATTATTTGCATCTATATTCACTGCAGAAAATGTAGGGCACATACCTGTGCCTGAATGGATGTTTTAGGAAGGGACTCTGAGGAACGGAGGCAAATAATGGTGACAAGAGCTGAAGTTCAAGACTTTATTGACAAATTGAAAAGAAATGGTCCAGATGGTATCCATCTGAGAGTTCTTAAAGAACTCAAATGTGAAATTGCTGATCTTCTAACAAATTTGTAACATCCCTAAGATTGGCCTCTGTATCAGAAGGCTGGAGAGTGGGCGATGCAACATCAATTTTTGAAAGGGATCCATGAAATTACAGGCCTGTTAGCTTAACATCTGATCTGGGTAAATTGGCAGGAAGAGTTATTAAAGGTTATGTTACACAATTACAGGTGCACAACTTGTGGCCCTCCAGCTTCGCCAATGGTGAGGGATGTTAGGACTTGAAGGCCAAAGCTTTTCGAGGGCCACAAATTGCTCATCCCTGATATAGAAGAGCAAGTCCTGCTGAAAAAGAATCAACCCAGGGAAAGGATTAAAACCTTCTGTCCTTCTCCCCCATTCAGCAGTCATCTGCTCAAGCTCTCAGCCTCCTGACACTGATTTCTCTGGAAAGAAATGAAAAAGTTGGGCCTTGATGGAATACTTTTACATGTAACATGTAGTTTGTCCCTTATATTAAAAGCAAAACAAAACATATATTTAAGAGCAGCAAGACTAGCCTTGCCTGTACAAGCATTGCCTTTCCTTCTTGTGAATCTTCTTCAATTTTTAAATATCTACTTTTTGGCTGTGTGCTCCCACATCCAGCCTTGAAGTGTGCATATGCATTGCCTGTTCACCGATGTAAAAGATTTATATTTCTTTTAGACAATCTCACTGCACCCTGGCTTTTTCTCTTGCAGGAAAGCTTGGTGCCCCACACCCATCCATGATATGGGGATGTAATACTGCACTATTAATACACATTGGGCCAGCACTCCTTTAGCACCATCTTTAGTGTATGAATAGTCTTCCTAAGTGTTTGTACTTTACTTACTTGGCACTGTACTTGATGGCTTTCTTGTTCTTAATCGTAATGAATGCTAGAAGTTAATATTTTAGACCCACAGGGGAATGGCGACTGGCCAGCATTCTCTTTGTGTCCTCCTGTCACCTCTTTTTTCCCTTCACAATGTTGAAAACAAAGTGCAGAAATAAAAACTGATATTTTTCTTGGTGAGTAAAACCTAAGAGAAGAAAGTAATGGCATGCCACTTAAAATCAGAGCATGTATATATACAATTCCAGGCGGGATTAAGTGCCTATTGTCTTTTCCCCACATATGCCTACCCTATTCAAGAAAAACAAAGTAGTACTTAGGTAAAAATAAACATTTCTCAAAATAAGGTTTTATGATTAGGCCTAAAGTAGCACTTACATCAGTTTGTACAGTGTGTATGTGTGTATACTCTCCTTTCTTCTCTTTGGCTTGAGTCATTGGGTTTATGTTCAAAATTCTCCCTTGCCAGCAGCCTTCTGGCTGATTTAGGTACACCTGTGTTCAAGTATGTGGAACCTTCTTCAGCACAAAACAAGAACAATGGAAGGATAATATTATGAAATTGATAATGTGCTTTCAGACTTAATATGATTATACTTTTGGGAATGACCATCCTAAGTATTCACCATAGACAAGTTCCCCCGAATAATCTTTTCTAGATACTGGAAAGCCTACGAGGAAGATAGGACAACTCACAGTGGCAATGACTTACATTCCAAACAGTTCTTAGGATTCATATGATCATCCTTGGATGTTTTACACACACTTCCCAAATCGTAGTACCTCGGTAGTCTCCTCACCTTTCCATGCATGTCCTCAGGATACAGGGCAAAAGGGAGTGTGTGAGAGAGAAATAGGGAGGGAGGGAGGGAGGGAGGGAGATTAGAACATGCAAAGGTAATATAACATTTACAAAGTATGGCACCTCTATAAAAGTGAGTATTCATAGTTGCAAGTTGGTGCAAGTTTTTCCTTTTCCTTTTCTTGGGTAAAAATATAATAGAACAATATTACGTTCTAAGAAAATGGTTAAAAGAGGAGCATGCTGCATGGAGACAGAAGATAATATTGAGACCTGGTTGAAGTGCAGTCCCAGTCGTTACAAGCCAGGTGTCACAAGGGCAATGTCAGCGGCTGGAAGGAGTGATCTCAAGTGGAACTGCTAGCTGTTAAATGGTTAAGGGAGGCCCCACCATCCTGATGCCTCCAGTGATTAAACTTAGGGACTGCGCTGCAATTTCTCTGGCCACCTTAGATGGAGTAGCTGGCTGTATACACAGTAGGAAGGCGGTATAACAAATCATTCAAGTGCCACTTAGGACAACTGCCTAGAAAAGGGCAACCAAAATGATCAAGAGAGTAGAGCAACTCCCCTGTGAAGAAAGATTACAACATTGGGTGCTTTTAACTTAGAAAAAAGGGTAAGTAGGGACATGGTAGAGGTGTATAAAATTATCCATGGTGTGGGGAAAATGGCTAGTGCAAAGTTTTTTTTCCCCCTTTGTCTCATAATGCTAGAAAGCAGGGTCATCCATTGAAGCTAAATAGTTGGAGATTCTGGACAGATAAAAGTACTTCTTCACACCATGCATATGTAAATCATGGAATTCCGCTACCACAAGATGTAGTGATGGCTGCCAATATGAGCAACTTTAAAAGGGGATTAGAAAGATTCATTGGGGGATAAGAGTATCAGTCGCTACTAGTCATGATGGATGTATATTATCACCAGTATCAGAGGCAGTATGCTTCTCAATACCAGTTGCTGGGGATCATGAGTGGGAGGATGCCACTGTGGGAACAGAATGCTGGCCTAGATTAGGCCTTTGGTCTTATATAGCGCTGCTCTTCCTATGTTCTTTTATATACTTGTATGTCTGTGTCTGAGCTCTTTGACTTCATACTCTTTAAATATCTGAACTTAAAATATTAAATAAATCATGTTTTTAAAGGATGTCAGTAATTTTGGCTAGAGGCCTGTGCTCTGTTTTCTGTCCTTGATCTTTCCTCCTTGAAATTAGATCTACTGTACTAACTTTGGAGAAACTACAGCTTCTCTAAAAGTTGCATAGCTCTTTACTAAATAAGAAAAAACAGAATCCTGGGATTAGTAGTGCATTGGTTTGTCTCAATCTCTGAGTTGTTGGTGGGGGTGGGGGTGGGGTGGGGTGGAGACCCAGGCCCAGTTAAGTTTTAAAATAAATATATATGTGTACACATACATGTTGACCATATGGTGACCGGGTTCAGATGACATGCAGCGGCTCTTGGGTTATTTAACCCATGATAAGGCACGATTCTTGCAGGCATCAAAACTGTATATCCAACCCCTGCTTGGGGGTTGTCATGTCGTGCAAACTCGGTGAGTTGTTTAACCCTCACATAACCTGCTCTTGCCAGGCTTGCATGGCATGACGACCCCTGAGCAGAGGTTGTATATTCAAAATGGTGGCCATGTGTGTCCCGCATGCACCACAGCCTCACCATGCAGTGGACTGTTGCATCATGTGAACAGCCCCCATGTCTTTGTTGGAGAAACAAACATAAAATTTTATGAATCTGATTTTTGGCTGCTGTTTTTCTCTGCATTGATTGTGGGTTTTATAGTAGTTTTAGGCTGCAGTCCTATACCAACTGAGAAGACTGTCTCTTGTGTTCCTGCCAAATGTGCCTCCAGTGGTGGTAGGAGAGAGAGAAATCTTCTTTCCTAAGGATCTTAAAACCCATGTAGAACCATAAGAGAGAATGCAGTCTTTCAAATAGCTTGCTCCCAAATTGTGTAGGACTTGATAGGTCATAACTAGCACTTTGAATTGTGCCCAGAAACAGGCTGCTAGTCAGTGACGTTATTATAACAGGGGAGTCCTACACTCCTTATAACTGGTTCCCATCAACTGCCTGGCTGCAGCATTCTGGACCAGTTAAAGTTTCCAAACACTTTTCAAAGGCAGCCCCATGTAGAAGCATTACAGCAGTGGAAACAAAATGTAACTAGAGCATATGTCACCATGGCCGGATCCAACATCACCAGGAAGAGGCACAGTAGTCTTAGCTGTGCAAACACACTCCTGGACACCGCTGAAACTTCGAGTATGCTAAAACTATGAACTTCAGCTATGAACTATGAACCTCAGTCTTCAAGGAGAGTGTAACCCCATCCAACACAGGTTGAGCCCCTCTTCCCTGATCTGTCTTTTGACTGACCAGGAGAAGTTCTGTTTTGTCTGGATTAAGCTTTAGTATGTTCACCCCAGCCAGTCCATTATGGACATTAGACACTGATTTAGAACTTGAAGAGTTTCTTTGAATTTAGATGGAAAGGTGAAATACAGTTGAGTGTCATCACCCCAGACTCCTAACAACTTCTTCCAGCAGTTTCATGGATATGTTAAATTGCTTGGGGGACAAGATAGAACCTTAAGGGACACCATAGGCCAATTACCATGGTGTTGAACAGGAGTCCTTCAGCACCACCTTCTGAAATCACCACTCCAAGAAAGAGCGGAGCCACTGTAAAACAATCCCAACTCAACCAGGTGATCCAGAAGGATGTGGTCAATGGTATCAAAAGCCAGTGAAAGGTCGAACAGACCCCACAGGGACACCCAGTTTTTGGCATAGATCATTCACCAAGGTAACCAGCACAGTCTCTGTCCTATAACCAGGCCTGAAGTCAGATTGAAATGGATCTAGAGCAGCGGTCCCTTTTTGGCACCAGGGAGCAGTCTCGTGGAAGACAATTTTTCCACAGACTGGGGCTGGGGGGATGGTTTCACTGGCTGACCTCTGGCTGCTGGGATGCAAATGGTGTCCGCATAGTGGACGCCATTTGCGTCCCTGTTCTTTGCAGTAATAGGCTACATAAAGGTTTACGTAGCCTATTACTGGAAGAACAGGGATGCAAATGGCATCCACTATGCGGACGCCATTTGCGTCCCAGCAGCTGGAAGTCTGCCAGTGGCTGGAGCCGGCCGGCAGCTCTGTGGAGTCGCCGCAGAGCGGAGCCGGCCGGGTCAGCGAGGATTCCGGGGGCGGGAGGAGGGACGGATCATCCCCCCCCCCGCCAGACCCAAGGTAAGGGGTTTCGCACACCCCTACTGCGGTCTGGTTCCTAACAGGCCTCGAACTGGTCCCGATCTATGGCCCAGGGGTTGGGGACCCCTGATCTAGAGAGTCTGCCTTATTCGAGAACACCAGGAGCTGAGAAATCACGACATGCACCAACACTTTGCCCAATAATTGTATATTGGAGATGGACCAGAAATTATCGAATACAGTGGGGTTACTACCACC
Organism: Heloderma suspectum; assembly: GCF_057233095.1. NCBI lineage: Eukaryota > Metazoa > Chordata > Lepidosauria > Squamata > Helodermatidae > Heloderma > Heloderma suspectum. Next base: position 71,019,898 of record NC_139461.1, on the reverse strand, counting down.
CCCTTTGGGCATAATGACATTGCATCCTGTTGTAAAAGAGGCATTAACTGCTACCCTAAATCCCTGACCACTTTTATGAGCCAGGAAGGGCAAGAATCCTGTTTACATTCTTTGGCTGTACAAATTGTTCTGTTACAATGGATATTTTTCAATTAGAAGTTACAGTTACATCCTCAGGATCTGTACCAACTGTGGCATTGAAGTCAGCATAAATACAAACAATTTTTTTCTGCAAAGTGTTGTGCAAATTGATCACAATGGGCTATTGAGCGTTAGATGTTTTTTGTGCCTGAATTTAATAGGCTGTTGACTATCTGAAAAAGCTCTGTTGAATGACACTGTGCAGATACAATAGTGGTAGAGAAGTATAATTTCTTTTCACCCATCACTATCACAGAGTAGGCTTTCAAAGGGACTCTAGCCCATGTTTGCTCATGCTCATTCCACCTTTTTCACCAGCATTGCTCTAGCCATCTTCCCACTCGTTTCTTCATTTCCACTTCCCTTGAAAACAAGGTAGCTTTACTTAGCAGGAGAGGGTTCTCAGGAGCATTTGTGAGAACTGCCCGAGCTTTTCCCATTCCTGAAGTCAACTAGGCTTTGACAGAATTCCAACTGAGGTGATTGGAAAATTCCCAAGAGCTGTCAGGAAGCCATTCAGATCCATCACATTTCTGGGTGGATCATATTGTTCTGGGTGGATCATATCTGCTGAATGAGTGAATACAGACACCAACTGGGACAGACGCATGGTTTCCATGGAGGCCATGAAGACCTGATCCACTCCTGACAGGGTGGTCTCACCATGTAGGTTGAAGTTCCCAACACAAAAAGCCAAGGGGGCTTCAGAACCACCCACGGACCACCCCTGGTAGTTCAGGAAAAGAGCGTGTTGGGCAGCCGGATGGGTGGTATGCCAGCAGGATCCCTGTTCTGGTCCAAACACGCACCTTCAGATACACACACGCACAATAGTAGAAGACTGAGGGATGGGGCATCTGGTCAGGGAGATGGAATCACAATAGACCACTGTAAGTCTGCCTCTCCCCCCCCATCTTGCCTGGTGCTGCACAGGGAACCCAGGTGGACAGAGGTGGGAGAGATTCACCCCCCATCCTCCCACACACAGACACAAAAGGCTCATCCAACCAGGTCTCCATAACACAACCCAGGATGGCATGTTCATCATGGATCAAATTCTGGATGGCTGTTGTTTTCCCATTTGCTGAACTGGCATTCAGAAGCAGGACCTTCAATCCAGGGGAACTGTCACTAAGGCTAGTCAGGCTGTCTGGATTAAGAGACAGCCTGGGAGCAATCAACACCTGGTTGCACTCCTTCCCCCTATAACAGTGTGGTTGTCTCTACCCTCCATATCTCCCTCCTCACCATATATTATGTAATATAATATAGAATATAAAATCTGCTGAGGGTAATGCTTTGTGTAGCTGAATAATTGGGCTCTAATCTGTTAAAGCGTATGCCACAATAAATCTGTTTCCCCTTGGTTTTGTTGTAACAATTTAACACAGCTACCCCTGTGGAATATATCACTCTATGATTCATATAAATGCAATGCATATGGAACATAGAAACATGTTAATATTTTTAGGCACATAATTTGTTATTAATGTTAATACCACTGTCACTTCTTATATATGTTTGCAGTCATCTTGTGAAGAATGTTTAGCAGAGAAGTAGCAACTTGTTCATGCCCATATTGTGAGGTTATTACATGATTAGGGGTAATAACCTAATCATGTAATCATCCATGTCTCCAGGGTCCAGTGGTAATATACTATTCATTGCATGACTTTGGGCTGCATATTAATTTTGCATGTAATTGTTTTGTGTGTTTTGTATTATGTGTGTATGTGTGTGTAGGTATAGATAAACAAAAAATATACTACACACACACACGTGAGTTCAGCCCTGTTCATAAATTCAGTTGTCATACTGTAATTCCCATTTTTGAGCTTTAGAATTTAGAATCAAAATGTAGAATTTTCTACAAAATGTAGAATCATTTGCATATTTCAAATGATAGGTGGTATGTATAAATGTTTATGGTGTTTGATGTTAATATATGTGACTCAAAGGTTAATTAGAATGGATTGGAAACAGGAAAAGTCTAGAGAGGAGCAAATCCAGTTGTTTATGGCAGATAATGTTTTCTTGGTTAAAAACAATTATAATTGCTAGATAATTTACAGTCTACTGACAGCTTGAACGGGTAAACTGATAAGGTACTGGTTCAAAACAAAAGATCTAAATATAAATGTATTCAGGGGCTTTATGGAACTCGGGTCTGTCATGTGGCAAATGAGCATGCACAATAACAGTTCTCGCATAGCTCTGCTTATTCGGGCTCAGGCACCTTAAAGGAAAGTCCTGTAGAGATCAAACAGCTTGCACAAGAGCAGGCAGCAAACCAATGGCATAGCCAAACCTAAGACCTTATCTTCCTGAGTGCAAGAGACAGGGCTGTAGTGACCCAGTTTGATCCTGATACAGGCTCTGAATGTCTTCTTCAGAGAGCAAAAGAGACTAGAGGTCAAGAAGCTGTTATCTCCACATCATCAGATTGAATCATCACAGACTGAGGAACTAGATGTTGAACCATTCAAATCCTCAGTTGCTCTTCAGAACCTCTAGCTTACTGCAGTAGAGGAACCCAAGATATCTCCTGTGTCTATTCTAATAACCTGGTACAGGAGTCCAACTGAATCCAGCCTTACTCATGTGACAGTGTCACAAGAACTAACATTAATCTGTTCAAAGGGGCCAAAGCACTTGTCTGGTTACAAGATTTAAGTACCTGTTAACTATAGCAGTGTGAGTGATAGAAGAAAACTCTGGATATCACTTGTCAGTGGGCAGAGCAACAGCATATATCTGAGCTTGAAGCACTATAAATTCAGTTTGTAAGAGGCAGTAGTTGCTTGTGAAATATCCTGTATTAGATTAGCTTTCTAGTCCCTAGTCATGGCTTCTGTGCTGAATCCTGCAGTCTTTGTTTTCATAGATCATCTTGCCATTTGCTTGCTAGTTCCCTGACCCATAGATATAAGAGAGTACCAGGCTAATTACTTAGTTGGCATATCATATTCCCTGGCTATTTTTGATGCCAGGATCATCTCTCATTAGTATTAAGAATTATAGCTTCTCATAGGAGAGCTTCGGCTATTGGGCATTACATAAATGAAATAAATAAATAAATAGGAGGTGATCCAGAAGTCCCGAACTTTATTGCTGCAGTGATTTGGCAGTAGCATGCCCTCCCAAGAAGCAAAGACAGATGCATTAGGAAAGGAGAAATAAACTCTCTATTGTTATCATTACCATTTGGGAGATGGGTGATTAGAGGCTGAGAGACGTTATGAACAGAGTGTGATGACGGGAGAATGGCCAAGGCTAAGAGAGAGTATGGTTTATGACAATTCTGCAATGTACTCCAGTGTTACAGGTTGATGAGGATGACTTATGACAGCCTTGTAATGTAACTCTTGTCATGTCAATATCCCCATATTGTCAATAGGGTTGAGAGAGATAGGCTATGACAACCCTGGGGACATAGGAAGCTGCCTTATAGCAGGCCAGACTTGATCAGTCTAGCCTAGTAATATCTACTCTGACTGGCAGTGGATCTCCAGGGAAATAGGCCTTTCTCCTCACTTGCTACTTGATTTTTTTAAAATTGGAGATGTGGGATATTGAACCTGGGACCTTTCACATGCAGAACTTATGCTCTACCACTAAGCTATGGCCCCTTCCCATGTGTTTTGCTCATAACACCATAACAGAGTAAAATGGAGATTGCAAGTGAAAGAGGATACCAGGGATGTGTGTCACTTTGTTTTTTTCCCCCAGTATCTGTGCTGGACCCTACAGAACACATGGCTCACCACATGACTGGCGCTGCGCTTACTCTTTGCTATGCTGGATTTCTTCCCCAGACCTTGTCTGCCCTCAGTTGTCCATCAAACTTGGTCTGATCACTTATACTATGACTTTCTTATCTGTTTGGAACTGGGCCAGGACAAGACCTAAGATATGGAAACATACTGTATGTGGGGGAGAAGACTGAGCTCAGTCTAAGGTACACCCCAGAAAGTTCACTCAGCTGATGAGAATTAATTTGCAGTTGTTAGAATTAGTAAATATATATTTAAAATGTCACAAGTAATTGGCAGTATTTTTCATTGAATGAAATTTGCCAGTCTCAGGTTGACTGCAGGTATATGTTGAAAAGTATACCGATATGTTTGGTTTAGGTGCATATTTCTACTTTCTTTGGAAAATGGTTAGGTCCCTTAGTTTGGAATATTGCAATTTAGTTTAGGAATCAAAATTTTCTGACAAAGCTCAACAGTCAGATTCAAAATAATCAGATAATGTCACAGCAAATAGTTTACTACTTTTCCCCTCAAACATATTTTTGAGATACTTTATATTTTGACTGAAGTTGTGTAGCAACTAGACTTTTTAAAGCTAACCACTTAGCTACCCATTCCTGCCATTCTGCAGCAGTGGACTTCTGGCTTTCCAAGCATCTTTAGTCTTTTATAGCCCTCCTCCCGCCTTCATAGAATAGTACTCTCTTTTCTTATAGGTAGGTATTTGAAAGCAAATGGCAGAAAATGGAGAATAAAAGTAATAGAGACTTGTCACATGAGTGTCACGTAGGGCTTAATTGATATGGCAGCTGCATGCACAATTCTTAAGTATTACTGGAACAGAGCTCCTTTGATGTGGTGCTTTAAACCCCCTCTTGGCTGTACTTTCAAGCTACTCAGAAACCCTGGTACACCATACTCAAGCGTCTCTTCTGAGGCTTAAATATTTCAAGTGTCAAGTGTTTTTTCCTAGCGATGTGGCTTCTAAGCTACGCCCAAGCTCACAGATTTTGCTGATCATAGAAGCTGTTTTCTGTTGTTTGCATAATCAAGCAACAAACATTATAACTCACTGATGTTGGCATTTATATTGCTAAAATTAATTCTGCTGTCGTTCTTAAATGGTTTAAGATGGAAAGGACTGGCTCCTCTTGCTTTGGGCTGCCGGCCTTACTTTGTAAGTATGTTTTAGGTAATATTTTCTTTGTTTAGGGTAGTCTTTATTCTATTTTGAAAATCATCTGTTTTTGGATCAGTTTAAGCCCGTCTACTAGAACGACTGAGGAAAACTTAGGCTCCCCAGAGCATTTATTTTATTTACTTGATGTATAAGCCGCCTTTTAGGTAGAACCCTCCAAAGATGGTAAAACCTAAAACCACAAAACAGTGATAAGAGCAATGAAAAAATCAAGAGTTACAGTTAAAGCCAGACAGCATCATATACACAATGGCCCCGGTAGAATCCTAACTCAGTTATAGGCCAAGAAGTCTTTAGGGCCCACTTGAAGGCCTATAATGATGGGGCCTCATGGACATAAATTGGAACAGAGTTCCACAAGCAGGACTCTTCCGAGAAGGCCTTATCCCATATTCCTGTCAACCTAATTGCTCTTACAGGCAGGCACACAGGTAGGGCTTCTGTTGGTGATCTCAGTGTGCAGGCAGGTTAGTATGGGTGAACACAGTTCTTCAATTAGTCTGGACCCAAACTGTTTATGGCTTTAAAGGCCAATAGCTAACCTACCTTCCTTCCTTCCTTCCTTCCTTCCTTCCTTCCTTCCTTCCTTTCTTTCTTTTTCTAGTAGGAAGATTATCAAGTCCTTCCCAATTGCTGTTTGTCTGCTGAGCTGCATTTTTCAAATACGAAATAGGAAACAGCCTTATACCAGGCTTTTAGCCCATGTATTGTCTATTCCAGCCCTCCTTCCCCAACTTGGTACATTCCAGATGTGTTGGACTACAACTCCCAACATCCCCATGGGGTGATGGGAGTTTTATTTATTTAGTTCAAATATTTCTAAGCCACCTTTCAGGGCAGGAGTGCTCCCAAAGCGGCTAGTTGCAGTCCAGCAGATCTTCAGGGCACCAGGTGGGGGAAGGCCAGTCTATTCTGACTCCAGGGAGTCTGGCAGAGGTCTTTTCCTGCCACTTTATTACTGAACATTTAATTGGAGATGTCAGGGATTGAACCTGAGACTCCTACACTGAAAGCCTATGCTTTACCATTGAGCTATGGTCCATATTGGCCCAAATACAAGTCCAGCTTACTGTGAGGTTATTCAGGGTTGTACAACACTAAAGTATTATTTAAAGGCATATTGGTGAGAATTAATAGAATGCTGTATTAACAGATGAAAAGTTTAAAGGAGATGGATTGATTTTCATGTACTGAAGTCCTGTACAGTCTTTTAAAAGTGCAAGCAAGTTCATTTTCTAGTGACTTCTTTTTATCTGCACACATACATGTCTTAGAAAGAAGTAGGGCTGTGTATCCTTTCTATGCTTGTGTGACTTAATATCCTGTGAAGAACTTATGTGTTTCATTGTTTAACTTCCAGGTGTTAAATCTGGTGTACTAATTGTGAAGATCTTAGAAATGCATGAAGAATGTACTCACTGCATAGCTATCTGTCAGCAGTTGCAACAAATTTGTGCTGACAGTTCTTCTGCAGAAGAAATTGCTGATATTCACCCTAGACTTAAGGTTCTTTTCGCAAAAGAAACAACAGCTCATCTCAAAGCTGTACCACAAGATGTCATATATATCCATCCTCCTTGGTAAGTACAAAGGACGGACTCTGCCAGTCATAGGTTAAGTGCTTCTTTTATCAGAACAGCTTGTTGCATTATTTTAGAGGAGACCTGGGTCTTCATAAGAGACTTGGGCTATGCTACAAGGTGTAACTAATTATTTAACCATTAAACTCTTTTTAATCCAAATGTGTGAAGCATAATTAAATGAGATTTTAAAAGTCAAAGTGCTTCAAGGTGCTTATGATGGTCTTCAACATGAATTTTTTAACTATAAGTTAAGCACATCAACTCTTCAGCTGTTGTGTTTTCTAGCTCCCAATGGGGTGAGGTGTGTGGGGACGGGGAGCTCCAAGCAAACACAAATCAAAGAAATACTGCTACACCTCTGGAAGTTGTGTATCTTTAGTTATTCTATTTATCACATTGATAAAGGCAAGTTCCCTGGATCAGCAGTTCATCAGTCAGATCAGGGACAACAAGGGATATTGTTCCTACAGAGCCCTTTGATAGAATGTATGCATTTAAAAAGTTATAGATATTCAAGCAGACAATGTGGAGAAAAAAACAACAGACAAATCCTTACCATCAAAAAGAGAGTAAGTCCTCTTTTACATTCTTCCTTTGAAGTTTTTGCAAAAGCAGAAGGGATAGAGCTCTGATAAGGGAAAGACGTTCAGCCACCCTACAATAAAATTCGACAAAATTCAAAGTCACTGACTGCAAGAGCACTGCTGGAAAATAGATGTAATTGTACAATCTGTAGATGATTACTCCTTCAAAGACCTTAGAGATTATAAACTATTCTGAAGGAGAAAAGAAATGAAGCAGCCTTGGTTAGCTTGCTTCCAATATCTTCATTCACAGTACAGTTGAGAAGCAACCATCTCCTTCTTAAAGCAATCAATTTCTTAAATAAATGAGTTGTATTGGGAGCAATCAGAAGCTTGCTGTCTTAAGCAAAGTAATCCTTTCTCACACTCTTCTATATTAACAGTGTAGTAGTAAGTATTTAACCATCAAATCTTCGGAAATGTTGGGACTGAGAAGGATTTTAGTATGGGTTAGATTTAAAAACTAAGTCCTTGAAATGTTTCCTTAGGCAATGGTGATTATTTTAATTTGTACATTAAAAGACAACAACAGGTAACTTTCGTTCAATATATGTTACCTTTTGAGCTTTTCACACACCTTTTCAGTGTGGATTGTAAATGCCACTTAAGTTACTGTGGCTTGACTTGGGTTTCTTTTTTATTTTTACAGTTTCTTGTTCCATTGGAAGCTGCAGATTCAATGTGGCAAGAAGATGTGGGAGGGGTGTCATGGTACACATAATACACTAGAAATTGAGAATAGTGGGGCATGGCAAAATGGTATTGACTGAGCAAATTAATCTGTCTTTTACTGTTGTTTGTGCACTGGTGTGCATCCAATGTACAGAAGAACTGTGGCACAACACAGATCTCAGGTTTGAAGTTTAGATCACTACTAATATAAAATCCAGCTTCAACTGAAACAGACGAAAATGACAGCAGCTGTCTCTTAGGATAAAGAGAAGTAAAGCCTCGGCTATAGTTTCAATAAGGCTTTTACTTCTTCTGTGCAAGACAGCAATCTCTTCCTGATACAACTCTCGGAGGTATCTCCTACTTGTGCCCTTCCTCCCAAATGTCACATACAGATTGAACTGGTCTAACCTTTCTAGAGGATGCCAGCTAATTAGGAATTTTACTCATTCTCCTGTTGGTGTAGGAGGCATCCAACTGTGGGTTAACTCCACCTACTGCTTGGAGGGCAAGAAACATACAACTTGATTTTTTCTCCATTATCCTTTGCCCATTCAGTCAGTCAGTCAGTCAGTCAGTACATTCGAATCTGCCCAATAACTAATGTTCTCTGGGCAGATTACAAGCAGTTAAAAAAATTAAAATGCCATTTTAAAATACAGTTAAAATATAAAATACAATACGAATATTTAACAGAATATAATACAATACAATATATCGTATTTTATTTTATACTGAGGCCCCTCTTCAGTTCATTCCCGTCTTTGCTTGGAGTAGAAGCTCATTTCCTCTCTTCTCCTTATTGCTTAACTTATGCTCGCTTCCCTTAAAGCCTCTTAAATCTTTCTCTCCTTGCTATTTTCTTGCAGCCCTTCATGTTTTTCTTAGCCAGTGTGTAAGAACAAATCAACAAACCCCCTGCCCACTGCTCAAATCGGTACCACTGTGAATTCTTTCCCTCAAGTTAGCCTTCCTTATAGCAATCACTTTGGCTAGTAGAGTGTCAGAACATAATGTCATGTCTATCAGCAAACTCTTCTTCACTTTCTACAAAAGAAGAGTAGTAGCCAGAACCAACCCCACATTCATTCTGAAGGTTAACTATGTCACAGATCCCAGCAGTTGATTCTTCCCCCTTTTGTCCCAAGTCAATACACCCTTCAGAACACTCATGCCAAAAGCTAGATGTCAAAAGAGCACTCAATCTTCCTTCAATGAACAGAATCATCTAGACATCCAAATAAACTATTTGTATCTTTCCATTCCATGTCAGTGGGGAAGGAAGTGCCCAGCTCCACTTTGGCATGCTGGTTGAAAGCCTGCATTTCTCTTGGCTATGAATACCAACACCTGGCCATACCTCTCTACACATCACTTTACTAGAACAGCTGCCATATCTGCTGTGCTATCCACTAACACATCCATACCAGAAATCAGCTGAGCGGCCACATGGTGGTGGTTAAGCATTTTCACAAGACACTGCAGAAAATATATTTTTGCCTCCACCAAAATTACCTTTGGAAGGAGGGTGTGCAGAACATCCTCCTCCTCCCTAAGGGCACCCACCTAACACTCCCAGGATATCACTTAGCTTTTGCACATCTCATAGTTCAATGCATCCAAAGCCAACAGGAGGACATTGGTAGTCACCCATTAGGTTCCTTCTTGTTGTCATGCAGACACATCCAGCGCTACACCCTCATAGTAAGTGGCTACCCTCAATACTTACTCACTAAGGTACCTGCCTCAATTTTCACTATTAAGATTTTTCTACCCACCATCTTAGATTCTACCTTTGCCTGTGATAAGTTCATAAGTCTCTTTCTGCTACAAGCTTGGCCATGTCACAGAACTGAGGAGTGGCCTACCTGGGGAGAGAATAGAGAAAAAAATCATCACTTTGTTCCTACCTTTCAAGCAGTTGGAGGATGAGTTAACCCATGGTTGGGTGCTTCACTTGGGAACATTCCAGAGCTGAGAGAGCTTTTGGTGGGAGCCCACCCTCATCCTAGTGTACAGATTCAAAGGCCATGGTCCCACTCTTCCTGCTTAGTTCTTATTCAGCCATTTCAGGAGGAGCACTGCTGCGAACATTCTCCCTCTTTTTGCTGAGAAGATTGATCTGAGTCACTGTTACTTCTCTTTATTTTGTGTTTCTTCTTTGTCTTCATGATACTTCTGTCTTCAGTGTTTTGTGTTTTTCTGGTTGTCTTGTCTTGCCTTCCAGCTCCTTTTTGCCATCACAGGGCTTATGGCCTTGAAGACCCTCTTCTGTAGGCTTTCTAGTTGAGGGAATAAGTTGCCACCTTGGAATGGCACTCACTCTGGTATTTTTGCCTGGGCGAGGGAGATATGGTTGATCTCATTCCTTTTGTTGAGCATTCACCAAACAGGCCCACCAAAACTGATTGTGGAGGCTACCTGTGCTTCTGTGAGAGCTCTTGAAGCTGGAGACAATAAAGCTAGGGTCCAGTTGCAAGCTCTATGGCCATCCACAGTCTGTTCCACATGATTTCTGGATATGTCTTTGTTGGCTCCAGGGTTTACTGTTTCATATTACTCACGTAGTATGTATACACATCATAGAACAAAGAGCTTTGATATGCATTATTAGCTGTGTTTTGAACAAAATTACCTTGGAACAATAGTCATGGATGGAACAGTGGTAGATGCTAGCACAGAGATAACTGGGACAATGTGGTTTTCTGTCTTTTTGTGGTATATGGTTCAATACTATGTGCTGCAATCCTAAAATGTCACTTGTAAGCATGTTGAAAGCAGAAAAATACCTAATGAAGGAGTACAGAATGAAGAATGTGAAAACAATGGACCTTTGATACTGTAGCTGAACCTCAAGAGGATCCCAGCCATTGTCCAAAAGGTTGTTACCAGAACCAAACAATGCTAGCATGAAGTAGGATAGTGCAAACTGGAAACATTTATCAGGTAGGAGGACCCTCCCCTGCAAATAAAACACAGATAGATTTCTGTTTTTAAAATAGTTTTAAAACTATATCCAGAATCTGATTTTGTTTTTATGGCTAGACAGTACATGTTTATGGACCTGGTTAACTTCAGAAAGAAACCAAAAAAGAGCAAGTTGCTAGCCAGTTAATTAGTGTTGACTTGAGGGATAAGTAGATCTCTTTGGAGAGCTTTGTGCTTTGGGACCGACCGTAAAGCATGTCACCCTTATAAAGACCTTTATGTACCCCATACCGTCTTGTTATATTTTGCTTCATTTTTAACCAGCATGCAGCCTTGCTACCCCTTTTCCTCTTTAAGCATGACAGATTTATGGATGGTCCTTACTAAGTTGTGTTTTCCCATCACTACTGGGTTTTTTTCCTCTTCAATATAAGGCTCCTGGTATAGGGGTATAAGGCCTCTGGGTAGGGGTTATGCCGCTTCTGTTTTGCAAGCAGCCTAGCATGCTGGTGTTAAATACATTTGAGGTATAGTAATCAGAAGCATACTGTTTAAAATGAAGCAAAATATAACAAGATGGTATATAGTTAATAAAAGTCTTTATAAGAATGACATGCTTTATGGTCAGTCCCATAGCACAAAGCTTTCCAAATAGATCTACTTAGCCCTCAAGTAACTTCCATTATTTATATATAAAAGAGAAGGTCCTTTAAAAAATATAAACTTTGTCAAAGTAGAAGCTTGTAAAAATCTATAAACTTTTCACATGAATGGAATGAAATGTATTTAAAACTTTATCTTATGATAACATGATTGAACTGAGACATACATGATAAACTAGACTAGTTTTTGTAACATATCCATTCTAAAGTAAGATGTTATGTTTTAACTACTTTAATTTTTTGTTAAATTTGGGGATAAAGCTATTGAACTGGAATGAAAATGCTGCAATGATATATCAAGAAGGATATTCCAGACTTGAAAATTTCTAGCTCTTATAAAAGAGGAAATTCCAAGGATACTGCCGTGACAGAAATGGCTAGTGGGTTGTTGTCCGTTTGACGTCAAACAAGGCATAGCAGACAGTTTTGTTAAAATCAGTAAAAAATGTATAGTAAGGAATTAACTCCAGGCTAGATACCGAACTTTCCATTATATATGGCTCCCTTTAAGAGCATTCCCATGTGTGTTTAATCCCATTATGAATTCCACATTTTATTTAATGAGGAAGTGGTGGAACTAAAATCTGGCCCTGTTAAAAGATAATAATTCTGCTTTATACAGTTCTGGATAGAAGCATGCTAAAATATTTTTTATAGCTCAGCCAAGAGTAAATGCATAAATAATAAGAATTGATTTTTATTTTGCCTGAAAGTATGAATAACCTGTCTGCTACCTGAAACAGTTCTTCTTTTGTTAAAAAAGTCATATTTTCTATCTACTAAAAAACCAAGTATTATTACAAAGACATTTTAAGACAAACCAACGTTGCTACAGAGAAATTCGTCTAGGGATAAACATTGGTTAAAGGGAAGAAGATGGAGGATTTTGTCAAAAGGCAAAGCTTCTTGGTAGAAACCAGTAGAATCTCTTAGGGAACAGACTTGGCTCTATTTTTTATTACTTAGTGGCTTTGGACAGGGAATTAGCAGAGGAGACAATAAGCTAGCAGGAATTGTTAATTCAGAGGAAGATCAGAAAGCTATGTAGAATAAATTGGGTGACCTCCTGAGCATTAAACTGAATAGTCAAAAATTGTTATGCCATGCATTTTGAGGTGCAAAGACTATGACCTTGCAATATGAACTTGCTTCAAAGATGACAGATTCAGTTCTTGGATGAATTAGGGGAGGGGTTATTAGTAGGGAAAGGGCAGACTTGGTATAGACAAGGACACATTGGAATTTGGTTTCCAGTTTTGGTCATTCACATTGGAGATACATTTAACCTGGAATAAGTACAAAGTCCACCAACTAAAACCCAGTTAATGCACTACTTAAACGCTATGGTTGTGCAAAATAGTTAAAATACGTGAATTCGTATCTCTGTAATAAGGCAATTGTGTGATGTGTTGCCCATGTAGCTTGGGCAGTTTTACTTTTCTCAGCAGCTACTCCACTCAGTAACCATGTTGATCAGGCCTATGAAGATCACAGAATTAGAAACAAATAGCTGTGCAAACAAAAACTAAAATAATTTGGTCTACTTGACTCTGGGGGGAAACTCTGAAAAGGAATATGATAGCATGCTTCAACCAGTTGTGAGTGAATCAATGCAAAATAGCAAGCAAATGATTAAAGTTGAATGCTAATGGTGTAATAGTCTACAAATTGTGAATTTACAAAGTCTCAGAAGAATTTTAACGATTAGAGATGTAGAATTCCAGAATAGTCATAGGAAAAGTTGCTGGGGCAAAGAACCTCATTGGGTTCAAGAAAAAAAAAAAGGAAAAAGCTTCCAGATTTCCTTTCTTGTGCCTTAGCTGTGCCCTTTTGGAGTCAAATAGGATTTCCCCTGTACATGTGATGTTTCATCAGGGAAAGGATGGTGTTCAGATGCACCCTTAGGATGACTTGGTTGATGGGCTTGGTTCAGATTCAGGCACTAGCTGATCAGCATGTTTTGTGTCAGGAAGGACCCATCGCCTGTCTGATTTCCAGTGGCCCTGAGAGATTTTGCCTTTTCCTGTAGAGTTGACTTACTTTATTTCCATGAACTGTCTTGAGATATTTAAGCACCTTTTTGTAGTTCACCTGTTTTCTTTTTGAGGCACATTTCAATCCATTTTGTTCAGTGATCTGTGTTAGGGCTAGTGGATGGAAGATCTTACTTTGATCAGGAGTCTGACTGGATGTTCTTTTGAGTCCTTCTGATTCCGTGATTGCCCCCACCCCAACATTTATGACTTTTAGTGGTGCACTTAGTGTATATTTGCATATCAGGAATGTGTCCTTAGAAGGTGCTGTGCTGGATAAGCATAAGAAGTGTCCTGGAAAAGGCAGAAACTCTGGGTGGCACTATGCAGATAGAGGGGCAGATACAGTCCTAAATGGATCCCATTGTGTTATATAGGACAGAGTAAACAGGAGGGAAATTACAATGAAGGTGGTGGTGGTGGAACCTGCCTCTTTCCCAAACAGTGGGCTCACCAAGTACAAGTGGCTTATTTAATCCCCGGAGGTTTTCCAATGCCTGTCATTCACTCTTATGGAGAAAAGTGAAATGCTGCACTTGGTGACAACTTTGCTGTAGGGGTAAAACCTGTCTATCATCTGTGGGTGATATTACTCTCCATAAAGGGAAATTTGTAAAAGCAAAAACTTTATTATCAAATCAACAACTAAAAACCAATTAAAACATTGCATGCAAAGGGAACACACATTGACCTGGTTCACATGACACACAGTCCACCATGGCTCAATTTACCTGTGGGGGTTGCATCATTCTTGGTGCCTGTGGGCACTATTTTTGCATGGCATCTGTGGGTACCCAGCTTACTGTGGCTTATCATGTTGTGCAAACCCAGTCGGCAGGGGTCGTTTGAAGGTTAGAGAACTCTCAAATAACCTATGGCTTGTTTTATGGTTATTTGAAGATTGTCTAACCCTCAAACAACCTCTGCTACCTGGGTTCACATGACATGACAAGCCACAGCAAAATGCGTGCCCATGGGTGCCTAGCATGACGCAACAGCCCCTGCAGGTAAATTAAGCCACAGTGGGCTGTTGTGATGTGCGAACCAGGGCGTTATTAAACTGAGTCATACTATTCCTTTTTTAGCTGTTGTGTAGGCAACGAATGTTAGAACATATAACTAGTGAAAAGGTTTACAATTTGTTTAAACAATGTAATAAATTATAGCAACAAATTTAACATCAGAACTCTATTATACCATAGCCTCAGAAGTACACATGTGTTTTTGCTTCAGTTTACAAAAATTGCCATTTCCCAAATAAAGAAATGTGCAAATAGAGTGCTTACTGACTTCAGTAAGATATCCAGATTTATTTCTTTGTCACAACATGCTTTTTAGAATAGTTAATCTGACAGTGTAGGTTTCTAGCTATACCAACAGTGATAAAACTATTGGATAGTTTTAAATCAAAGCTAAAAGTATCTTATTGAGCATGCACTAATTCAAGGGTGGGTGGAATGTAGATCTTTATATTTTTTGGACTTCAACTCCCAGAAGCCTCTGCCAGCAGGGCCAATTGTCAGGAATGCTAGGAGTTGAAGTCCAAAACATCTGGAGATCTACTTTCTGCCCACCCTGCACTAGTGTATCATCCTGGTCAGTAACTACTGGCATGTCAGGTTCAGCTTTAAATAAATATTCATCTGAAATGAAAGTCTATTGACTTTGCTTTGCAACCTGTAAGAAGAAAAAACTCAAAACCAAGTAATCATTACTATGGCTGTCTGTCTTGATTAGATTTAGAATACACAGCAAAGCCAACAATATTTTTGGAGAGGAAAATGAAAGTGGAATCTAAGATGGAAGATGAAGGATTAAGACACCTTCATGGTGAGGTTTTTTTGTTGTGTGGCCATCAGCAGTGGTTGAGTTGTAGACTAGATAGAGTAGTGCAGTTAGGAATGGGGAGTGTGAGTGCTGTACATAAGGTAAAGAACCAAGATGGACTAGGCCCTTCATGACCTACCTGTCAAGTTTGTATTGCATTTCAAAGGCTGTGTCAGGGAGGGAAGATAGGCAGGAACAGTGCAAAGGTCAATTTGATTTGGGAAAGCCTGGTGGCTACATTTAGGGGGACTTTTTTTTAACCCCTAGGTCACCCTTTGTCAATCTGGTGCCCGCCAAGTGTGTTGGGCTACAACTTCCATCATTCTTAGCCAGCATGCTGATGGGATTGATGGGGATTGAAGTCCAACACACCTGGAAGGCACCAAGATGGGGAAGGGTACCCTAGAGTCTTTATGTCCTGTCCTGTTCCAGGGCTGGAGTATGGTGCACTGAGTATAGTACACAGCAGAGAATGGGGAAGCAGTTGCTTTGACATTGTCAGGAATTTGAATATGTTTAGAGTGGTGTGTATACATAGTATTCACACTTGTGATTTCTCTCAGTTCCAGCTTTTTTCTCCCATTGGCTATTACATGTGAAGTGGCAATATATAAGGAACTGAGACACATAATACAAGACTGTGCATTGCAAAAATATTCTTGTTGCCTTGTCTGAAACTTATTTTCACATTATATACTGATTCTCTATCTCCTTTGTGATCATTAAGAGATTTCTTTGCTAGTTCCTGTAATGCAAGTTGTTTTGCCCATGAACAACTAAGTTAAAATTGTGACATGGCAGGTTGCTAAATAGTGTTTTCTCACTTTGAGTATATTTACTTCTGGGAATCTGGGAGTTTACAACTTCATACTAAATGTTCCCATTAGTGATTTAAAGGGAATCGAATCTCTTACCGAATTTGGGCCATGGAAAGTTGGATGTGACTGCATGACCACAAGTCCTGGAATTGGACTCAGGAGAGTCATGGGATTTTGAGGCATCTTTTTGAACAGCCTTCTTCCCTTTAGCACACACATGGAAAATTCTGCTGTGATAAATTGTTTAGCCTATCTCCACATCCCTTTGCAACCCCTCCTTCCTGCATGCTGACTTATTTGGCAACGTGAAAAGTTGTTGTTCCTAATAATTGAGACTGTTGTAGTGGATGGTACAAACATAAAAATAAAATAAAAATCAGTGTGCTCCTTCAAGCACAGGCCAGTTTGCAAGAACAAGTTTGCTTAAAACTATTGAGATGAAATGTGCTATATTTCTTTGGGAGTCCCATCTTACCCATGCATTGTAAGTTTTTATGAAATTACATTGTATAAAGGTGGCATAAATAGATTCATTTTTAAAGTTCAATCTGAGACTAATGATTTATTTTTCTGGAAAATCAAAATCTATTAAAATGTTTCATGTTGTTCGTTTCTTTTGAATGCAGAACACCAGAGACATATTACAATTCTTAAATGTGTGGCTTATAGAAATGTGAATACATAATAATATAAAGGTGTAAAAAAGAGAATGTAGCCTAAGGAATCCTAAATCAGGTGGGGAACCTTTTCCTACGAAGGGCTGCTGACCCACGGGAAAGATCAGTTGGGGGCCACAGCCAGTGTTGGGCAGAATCAGAGCCAAAGATGGGTGGAGTTTGCAGGATTGCATAGTTCCTTTTCTCTGTGCCACCCCATTTCATCTTCCCCTTTCATGCGCACGCGCACACACACACTCACTCACTGAAACCGAAGAGGAAGCATTTCCCAGAGAGCAAGACTGGGCCTGTAGCATCTGTTGAGCTGGATGATACTGAGCTCTGCATCAAGTTATGCTGAGGACTCGAGGTTCCCAACTGAAGCCTCAATCATTTCACATTTTATAGGTGAACAAGTTTAACCCAATGTTTTGGCTTTATTTGTTGGCCTTACTTGTGTTAAAACTGCAGACTAGTGCAATGAATATAATTGAAGTATGTTAATATTCCTTTAAATATGCATGATCTTTGTGGATCATGCATATTTAAAGCAAACTGATTCCCCCCATGCAGTAAACAATCTGTCCATGGAACTTACTACTGCTTTGTTTATCAGTATGGTGAAAACATAAATTTTATGGTTAGTATGACCCTTAACTGTAACCAGATAGGACATGAGAGTTAAAAGGTAATTAAATACTTCACAAAAGACCTTTTCCGTTCTATAATATAGTTAGTCTTTTCCGGAGAGATAGGTTATTTGTCTAGGTGTATGAATACTCATGTTTGTGCCTCTTTTCCTTTCCCCAATCCCTGTAGCCAAAAAATGAAAATAAGAAGTAATTTTTAAAATATACCCTTTCAGCACTGGGGAAGTGCAGAATCTAATATGCTGTGGAATTGCAGAACTTGAGATTTGGTATCTATGCATTGATGTTCAGTTTGTTCTGGGTGCTGTTGGTATTATATGTGAAGAAATAATATACAAGTAGCTAATTGTAGATTAACAGTGGTGTTCAACACTGATTCAGACTAAAATTAAACGGGAACGTAAATAATTCTGAGCTGGAGAATCTCTAGTTTAGAACTTAATATTGTGAAAGCTGAATGGGATGACATGAACAGCTGTGCATGGCATAACCCACTTGAGGATTTCTGGCTGAGTCATGGTTTACTCTGCTGTTAATTTAAATAAACCTTTCTTCCTCCCCCCCCCCCCCCATGTATGAAAGAGGCACATAAATGATACATAATACTTTTGTGCATGTATTTAATTCTGTTAGGGCAGCTACTAAAGGTTTAAGGTTGTGATAAAACAAATTAAGCAGTCTAGTCACAATTACAGTGTGCATTATTAATTCAGAAAAAAAAAATTATCAGGCTTGTGCTGGTTTGGGGCACCAATAATCTTAACATGAAGCAGTTTAAAATGTGATTCAGTGCTGGCTACAGCTGCTATCGCGTTCAATTAGTTCTACTAGAGACTGGAATTTCCAGACAGTTCTGAACATTGGGAGGCGAAATGCTCTGCTGACGTCAGGAGCTGCTCCTGGGAATGTTTTGCATTCCTCTTCCTGGCAATGGTCAGGTGGCTTCCAGCAAGAAGGAAGGAACAGCCTCTTCCAAAAAGGAGCAAAAAAAGGAGGAGGGGAGTACAGCTTATAATAAAAGTATTGTGGAGGAGACACTTTTATTGTAAGCCAGATTTGAAATTGAAACCAGATGCTTTGCATTTGAAAACTGCATAAATGTTAAATGCATCTATTAGTGACTGTGATGGCTGAGGTATGTGGCTGTTTGCCACACTTTAATCTCATTGCTCTGTACTGAAGGGGGGAAAAACAATTGAGAAAAACAGTTTTTTGTTACTGAGGTTTAAATGTCTTCTTTTTGAGGACAATGTTAAAGAACAACAACCAACCCTGCCATTTGTAGCAGGAAGAGGAAAATGGTGTAAAACAGCCAATGAGCGAGGTATTTCTTAAGATACTCTTAATTGCTGTAAAACAATATCTTTATCATGAAATGAGAGATGCAGTGACTTCAAATAATATACATATTTTTGTATAATTGGAAGAGTGGATATCTGTAAGTATTATAACTCAGTGTATTTGGAAAGTCTTTACCATGGCATCTACTATCTGTTGCATCCCCAAAGAAACTGTCTATTTAATTAGAGCAGGATATTAGTGGAGCATCTGAATTGTAATAGCTGTTGCCTGTTTAAGAACATGGAAAAACATGGAAGGGTCACTGCTGGGAATTCTGTGTAAGTGATCATATATAGTTTACAGGGGTTGACAAGGGATGTTTCCTTGTTTGTTTTCCCTTGTTTTCATCTGAGAGAGGTATGTTGATTTGATCTGGTTGCTCTTCTTCCACATTACAGGTTTGGTACCTGTTTTCTCATTATGTGAACAGAAAGCTACTGTAAAATGGATTTGCATCTAATGCTGACGTTCATGCCCCTGAACCTATTTTGAATGATAGCAATATTGTCACTTTTTAAAATGTACTAGTCACCATTTCTATCTGCATATTTAGCACAAACACAGACATTACTATCTTACTTAGGAACTGGGGCTGTCAACACTGCTAGCATAAACTGAATTTTGAAATTCTGAAACTAGTTTGAATTTTGGAAATGAGATATTTGAAAATATATGCTCATTTATGACAATGCAAAAGTATAGGGAAATATTTAGTTTAATATTAGAAATGTTAAATTCCTCCCCAGCAACAACGGTCGTGTCCTGAGGACCCAAAGGAAAGAGGGAGGATCTCTCCATAGCCCATAAGTTCAGAGTCTTCCTGTGGTTCTCCTTCAAACGGGGATCAACTGCCTTACTGGAGCTTAAGCTACTCTGCTATCTTTCCCCAGTGCTGTTCCTTGCTTAGTCGCTAGTGATTAGTATCTGAAAGAGTCATAAAGTAATAAAGGAATAAAGCCTTGGAAAGAATTCTTGTCGTCTGTGTCCTGAGTTGGCTATTGGAGGGGACTTCAAGAGGCAGCTAGGGTGCTCCTGACATTTGAAGACCTTTATACACCTTACCTGTCTCCTGAGAAACCTGTACGAGGGTCAAGAAGCAACAGTAAGAACCGGACATGGAACAACCGATTGGTTCCAAATTGGGAAAGGAGTACGACAAGGCTGCATATTGTCGCCCTGCTTATTTAACTTATATGCAGAGTACATCATGAGAAACGCGGGGTTGGATGAATCACAGGTCGGAATTAAGATTGCTGGGAGAATTATCAACAACCTCAGATACGCAGACGATACCACCCTAATGGCAGAAAGCGAAGAGGATCTCAAGAGCCTCTTGTTGAGGGTGAAAGAGGAGAGTGCAAAAGCTGGTTTGAAACTCAACATTAAAAAAACTAAGATCATGGCATCTGGCCCCATCATTTCCTGGCATATAGAAGGGGAAGAAATGGAAGCAGTGACAGATTTTATTTTCTTGGGGTCCAAGATCACCGCAGATGGTGACTGTAGCCATGAAATCAAAAGATGCTTGCTCCTTGGGAGGAAAGCTATGGCCAACCTAGACAGCATAGTCAGAAGCGGAGACATCACCTTGCCGACAAAGGTCCGTCTAATCAAAGCTATGCTTTTCCCAGTAGTAATGTATGGCTGTGAGAGCTGGACTATAAGGAAGGCTGAGCGCCGAAGAAGTGATGCTTTCGAACTGTGGTGCTGGAGAAGACTCTTAGGAGTCCCCTGGACTGCAAGGAGGTCAAATCAGTCCATCCTAAAGGAAATCAACCCTGACTGCTCATTGGAAGGAAAGATACTGAAGCTGAAATATTTTGGTCACCTAATGCGAAGAGAAAACTCTCTGGAAAAGACCCTGATGCTGGGAAAGACTGAAGGCAAAAGGAGAAGGGGACGGCAGAGGATGAGATGGCTAGATAGCATCACCAATGCAATGAATATGGACTTGAGCACGCTCCGGGAGAGATCGGAGGACAGGAAGGCCTGGCGTACTATGGTCCATGGGTTCATGAAGAGTCAGACACGACTGAACGACTGAACAACAACAACAATGCATTTTAAGAACTATTTTAGTGTTTTTAGATCTTTGCAGTGTTTTATTTTTGCTCTTGGTTTTACTTTGTTTTTGTTATGTGCTGCATTGCTTTTACCCCAGATGCTAGTTTTATTCGGGTTTTATTCTGTACTTTTATTATCATTGTTTTATTGCTATTTTGTATTTATGTTTCTCATTTATATGTGCTCCATGCAAAGAACTTTGGTTATAGGTGATCTAAAAGTCTAATAAATAAATAGAAACCAATACTTCAAAGACCTCTGGAATGTTATAATGGTACTGTTGACCTGAGGGAGCATATGATGTACGAGTGTTTACATATAGTACATATTGTGCAAGGGAGGGGACAGAGGAGAATAATTGTGAAGTCAGAAGGAGATTAAATGCAGAAAGTACTGACAGTGACAATCACATTATTAACAATGGCCATTCACAGTATTGCTGATAACACAAACATCCTGGCACTAGGTAAGCCAATTAACAAATGTAGTGTGATTTAAAAAACCCTTTATCTCAATTCATGCCCCTGACAATACAATTAAATCTGTTCACTAAGCAACCTTTTACACTAATCTCCCTTTGGTCACTTTAAGGTAAGTGACAAATATCGTGGGAATAGTTTTTGAATATTACCATTTCTGATGTTAGATTTGTTTCCATTTATTATTTTCCATAGAGACTGGCTTGTTTGCCCTATGTAGAACGCGGAAGGGCATTGCTGAAAGAAGATGGCATATATCACATTTGAAGCTGAGCAAGTGAATGAACTCCTAATGTTGTGTGTGACATCATTAGGTCCTGCAATAGTGTTTCCACAGTAGATATGGGGGCAGAGCTGGCATCTGGGTTTGTTGCAGGGTCTGGTCCCTGTGTGTACATACTTGCTATATGGCCTGTTGTTGCTAATGAGTAACTGTTTTATGTTGGGGGGCTTTCTATAAGCAAGTACAGACCTTCCACAAAAGGCCTATGAGAGGGAAGTGTCGTTGTCCAGGATGGGCTGTTGATCATTGATGATACATTTGAGTGGTTTTAGCAGGGAACTGTAGGTGACAAGTGTGTTCTGTTGTTTTCTCATTTGCATCTGTCATGTAGTAGATTATTCGTGGGTACCAGTCTGGCCTTGTCAATCTGTTTTTTCACTTTGTGGGTGGGAATTCTAGTCTGAGGAATGCCTGATTTTTGCTCCTTAAGTTGTGAGTCTCTTGTCTGACGAATCAGAACAAATACAACTGTATCTTAGGGCTTGGCTGTAGACAGTGGATCTTGTGGTGTGTTGTGGGTGGAAGCTGGAAGCATGTAACTATGTGTAGCTGTCAGTAGGTTTCTAACAATCATGTCTTGTGTGGGCTGATCAAGGCTTAGATTGACAGTGGGGTGAAAGCGTTACTGAAATCTTGGTAGAACTTTGTCAGGGTCTTCTGTCCATGAGTCCAGATAATAACATTATCATTATTGAATCTCAGGTGGAGGCTTTTGAGGACAAGAGTTGAAAAAGTGTTGTTCTAGGTCAGCCATGAAGATGTTGGCATACTGTGGGCCATGCAAGTGCCCATGGCAGTGCCACTGATCTGAAGATAAATGTTTTCCTCAAAGCTGAAATAAATGAATTGTGGGTAAGTACAAAGTGGCAGGGTTTGGTGGCCGTAGCACACTCAGTGATGATATTCCTGATGCTTGTAGTCCATCTTTGTGAGGGACGTTGGTGTAGAGGGCCTCAATGTCCATGGTAGCTAAGATAGTGTTTTCTGGGAGATTGTCAATAGATTATAGGTTCCATAATACTTTCCCAGATTGCTTCCATCATACCTTGATAATATATCAACAGGTCTTTAGATTAAATGTCAGACAGTGAGATGGTTTTCACATACCTTGCATGTAGGTTCACGTTATGAGAACAAACCATAGTAAGCTTCCTACCCCCCACTCCCAACTTGCCCGTAAGGACTAGTTTGGAAGCTTTTGCTTCCATTTTTAATAAACTGTGGCTTGCCATGTTCAAACCATACAAACTATGGTTAATCTGAACAAACCAACTTCAAGCCATGAATTATGAGGTTGCCTTGTTCGAACAAACCATAGTTCAGATTAAGTACAGTTTAGGATTTGGGCAACATAGATAGATTGAGGTTAATCTCAAATGGAAGCACAAGCTTCTGATCTCTTCCTTGCAGCTATGTCAAGAGGAGGAGAGGGGAGGAGGGAAGCCATGAGCCTGAGGCTTGCTGCAGCTTGTCCTCAAATTACTAAACCATGGTTTAGCATTACCTGTGTACTCTGCCTGTAAATATTTCACTGTGTCACTACTGCCTTATAGGAAATGTTGGAGAGTACAGTATACTGAAATAGGATTTCCTGAGAAAAGTGATACAGGAGCACACCTTTTACCTAGTTCATTTTGCTATTTTTATTAGTGGTGGTTCTTTGGAATCAGAGCCTTTTTCCTTCCATTTGTACTCCTTCTATAGAGTACACCAGCAATCGCTCTGACAATACTGTCCAATAAGACTTCAGATTTCAGAGAAAGAATATTACTGTGGTGAAACTTCTCTGAGAACAGTATATAGTAAAACTGAATCCCATATGTAAGTGAATTTGAAGGTGGTTATTGCAGCGTCTTGCAGGGATCTCTTTGTGGCAATGGGAATATTTTCCCTATAAGGTAACTACTAGTATAAGGTCAGACCTGCCATTATACTGAAAATGATATAAGAAGTATGAATTGTATATGGGTTAGAAAATTGTGGGTGGGTAGGTCATGTCTTACCAGTTGAAGCTTGAAGAAAATGGGATGACAGGAAGGCATGGCAGTTTATAGTGCTCAGGGTTCTAAGTTATTATCCTGTTGCTTAAAGCTATGACATAGAAACATATAATAGCAGGGTTGGAAGGGGCCTATAAGACCATTGAGTCCTTAATTAAGTCATTAATAAAAATGTTGAAGAGCACTGGGCCCAGGACTGGGCCCTGCAGTACCCCACTTGTTATCTCTCCCCAGTTTGAGAAGATCCCATTGATAAGCACTCTTTGAGTCCAGTTCGGTAGCCAACTGTGGATCCACCAGATCATTGTTTCATCTAGCCCACTTTGAGCTAGTTTGCTCATCAGGATATCATGGGGCACTCTGTCGAAAGCTTTGCTGAAGTTGAGGTATATTATATCCACAGCATTCCCACAGTCCACAAGGGAGGTGACCTGATCAAGAAATGAGATCAGATTCGTCTGGCAGGATTTGTTCTTGACAAATCCATGTTGGCTTTGATAATCACTGCATTGTTTTCAAGGTGCTTACAGATGGTTTGCTTTATAATCTGTTCCAGAATTTTCTGGGGATTGATGGCAGACTGACTGGTTCCCAGGTTCCTCCTTTTTGTCCTTTTTGAAGATAGTGACAACATTAGCCCTCCTCCAGTCATCTAGCATTTCACCTGTGCTCCATGATTTCTCAAAGAGAATAGACAGCGGTTCCAAGAGTTCTTCTGCCAGTTCCTTTATTCCTCTAGGATGCAGTTCATCTGGCCTTGCAGATTTGAACTCATTCAAAGTAATTAGGTGTTCCTTGACTATATGCCTATCAAGCTGCAGTCCTGCCCCTTCAGCCTGTACTTCACCTTTGCCAGGGGGGTCATAGATCCTCTTTTGGGAGAAGATTGAGCTGAAGTAGGAATTGAGCACTTCTGCCTTTTCTTTGTCATCTGTTATCATTTGCCATACTGATTGAATAGTTGAACCACCATTTCTTTCCTCTGTCTTTTACTATGCTCATATCTGAAGAAAGCCTTTTTGTTGCTTTTAGCATCCCTCACTAACCTCAGCTCGTTCTTAGCTTTAGTCTTCCTGACACCATCACTGCAATTCTGTGCTACCTGCCTGTACTCTTCCATTGTTGCTTGGCCTTCCTTCCACTTCCTGTATATGTGCTTTTTTGTTTTCAGGTCATCTCTAAGCTTTTTGTGAAGCCACATTGGCTTCTTCTGTTGTCTTCCACCTTTTTTTCTTGTTGGAATTGTTTGTAATTGTGTCTTGAGAATTTCCTTTTTTAAAAACTCCCACCCACATGGACTCCTTTTCTCATGAGAGCTGCTCACTATGGGACCTTACTTATTGGTCTGAGTTTATTAAAATTGGTTTTCCTAAAATCCAGGGCACACATTTGCCTACACTCAGCTTTTTCTTCTTTTAGAACCAGGAACTCAAGTATAACATGGTCATTTCCCCCAAAGTTCCTGTAACTGTACTTTATGCACTAAGTCATCTCTCTTGGTTAGGATGAAGTCAAGGATAGCTTATCCTCTAGTTCCTTCATCCACTTTCTGTAGGAGGAAGTTATCCGCAACACAAGTCAGGAATTTCCTGGAGGGGCCATGTTTTGCAGAATTTGTCTCCCAACAAGTATCAGGGAAATTTAAGTCCCCCATTCATGCTTCCTTGAAACATTGGCAATTTGCTTTTCAAAAGTTTCATCCTTGTCTTCTCCTTGATTGGGTGGCCAGTAGTAGACTCCAACCACCAGGTTCCTTTTATTCTTTGCTCCATTTATTTTAACCCAGATGCTCTCGATGGGGCTACCAAGCTCCTCCTCCTGTATTTCTGTGCAGAGATATGTATTTTTAACATATAGTGCAACTCAACCTCCCTTTCTGTTCCTTCTGTTCTTTTTGAACAAGTTATATCTTTCAGTTGCTGTATTCCAGTCATGGGAGTCATCCCACCAAATTTCAGTTACACCTATCAAGTCATAATTCCTCTCCCATATTAAGAGTTCAAGTTCGTTCTGTTTGTTTCCCATACTCTGGGCATTAGTATTTAGACATCGAAGACCATGTGCTTCATGGTCTGGCTTTCTCCCTACATGTTTGTGACAACTATTACTGGCCGCTATTAGAGCTGTTCTCTCTGTTGTGGTGCATGAGCCTTCATCCATTGTTACCCCCAACTTTACATCTCCCTCCCCTGTAGGATTCAGTTTAAAGCCCTCCTGATGAAGTTCTTCATGCTGTGGCCAAACATATTTTTCCCAGCCTTTGTGAGGTGCAACCCCTCCCTTGCCAACACTCCATCTTCTAGGAAGCATAGCCTGTTGTTCCAGAATCCAAATCTCTCACGCCGGCACCACCTTCGTAGCCAGTCATTCACCCGGGGTATTTTTCTTTCCGTTTCTATCCCTCTTCTAACTACTGGAACTACTGCTGGATGAGAAAACTGTCTGTGCCCCAAAGTCCTTGAGTTTCCTTCCCAAAGCTTCAAAGTCTGATGTGATTTCTTTGCAGCTCCACTTGGTGGTATCATTTGTTCCCACATGGATGAGAAGAAAGGGATACCTGTCAGTGGCCTTTATGAGTGTAGACAACCCTTCAGTCATGTCTCTAATCCATCCTCCTGGGCGACAGCATACCTTGCAAGTCGATGTGTCTTCGCGACGTACTTGGGTTTCAATCCCATGCAGCAAGGAGTCTTGACTTTACGAATAATGGTTTGGATCCAGACTTAGTCATACTTAAAGTAGACCTGTAGAAATCAATGGGTCTGTTAGGCTACACCTCACTGAGATTTAAACAGGGCTGGATACATGGCATGAATGTTTAGGCACCAGGACAAGATTACAGAAAATGTCAACATATGTAGGTACCTGACACATTTCCAGACCAGTACTTGAAAACTTAATTGACATAATTTTTTTTATTATTTAATCTTCCCAAGCTGCTCCCAACCAGGGAGAAAAATCAGCATTGGTACAAATCTTTCCCAGTTTATGATTTCTGTCATTTGAGTGGGTTGTATGCGTCTTCTCCTGAATGACAGAGTGGCTCCAGTGTAAAGGAGAACAAGGCCCCTGTACCTTAATAGCTGTGTAGAAGAGGGAATTTTGGCCAATGTAGCTTGTCATGTAATGATGAGAAAAGACTGTACTTGCTGAAATTGTTTTTGCACAACTCTTAAAGGAACAACTTTCCTGTGTTGCTTTGTATTTGGCCAACCTATTGAATGAGACTAATATTGGGAAGCAATTGTACTACAGAACAGCTTTCCTAGTATTGAAACTGGGTGTTTTGAGATTATGTTTTCATAGAATATGAACTTTTTAACGTTTAATATTTGATTGTCTTTGAGAACTTAGACTACAATCCTATATCTACCTACCTGGTAGTATGCCCTATTGAATTCAGTGGGACTTATTTCTAAGTAGAGATGTATAGGATTCAATTGTTAATCATATACATAAGACTTAAGAACAACTTAATTATAAACTGAATTATGGCAACGTTTGGTATTTTTTTTTATAAACAGTATTCACTGATTAAGAAGAGTTCCTGCTATTAACTCTTTGTTAATTGAAGCATTAGTTTTCTGCAACCAAGAGTATCACTGAAAGAAGCGTGGTTGGGAGCTACCCAGAAATGTAATTAAATGCTTATGTGGCTCCAGTGAAATGTGCAAATCTCTGTGTGTTTCCTGGTATACACTGAATTGGATCTGCAGTTTCCTGCTATATGGGAGGAGTTTACACAGAGGAATTTCCAGAAATGTTGAGAAGTGCTGACTCATAGTACACAAGCAAGTGATCCAACTGAGGTTAGTTTCAGGGAGGTTTGGGAGTTCTTGGCTGAAGCAAGTGAAAAGTATTGCAGTAACATACAGTTTTATTTTTAGCAAGGTGGTGGGGAGGCTATGTTGCTTAGCATAAAATGCTTGCTGACTGACATTTCACAGTTTGAGTTATTTTTAACTCTATTTGTAGAGTTTGGAAAGTAAGTTCTGCTAAAATTACTGCCCCTCGCTATTTTTCTCCAGACGTTTTCTAAGGCTTTGTAAAAGATACTTTGGCTACTAGCACTAGCTCATGGTGGCTTTAATGATGTAAAATCAGAGCTTTAATAAATTTGCTGTGTAATTGTATTGTCTGCCTGTGTGTGTTTCATATTTTAAGAAACTTGGTTGCATCTCAAAAAGAATATAGTAGGTTGGTGCAAAAAATAAGAGAGGATTTATATAACATGAGTGGTGTTAGTCACTGCTTTCATATCAAAGGAAATTTTCCCAAGTGCATATAGATTCTAAAAGAGAAACATTTCTTTAGTTTTGAACAGGTACTGTGACAGGAAGAGGTGAAGTCTTGTCTGAGCTTTCCATCAGTAATTAGTACTGTATTAAATTGTCCTGTTTTAAATTGTTGTACACCACCTTGATGGCTTTTTAGCAGATACGGTGGTATATAAATGTTGATGATCATTGTCACCATCATTTTTAACCCAACTCCAGTTTATTAGTTTATCCTTCCATTGGAGTGTTTGGTGAACGTATGTACGTACGTATGTGCGTGTGTATGAACATAGACTACATTTAAGAGTTCCTTGTTAATGTTTGCATTTGACTTTATGTATTGTTCCAGACTTCACTATGATATGATCAGTGATAATTTGTAGAGGAATACAAATATTTCTAATTATTTCTAAAATGTTTTATGATGTGTTAAAAAGCTACATTTTATATTAGGAAGTTTCTTTTGTTCAGTCAAATTTTAAGCACATTTCATTTGTCTTGGTAGCAAACACTCTTTCCGAACAGCACAAGAGGCGACTCTACACATGGACATCACCAGACGGTCAATATCGAAATCAGATTGATTATGTACTTTGCAGCCAAAGATGGAGAAGCTCTATACAGTCAGTCAAAACAAGACCTGGAGCTGACTGTGGCTCAGATCATGAGCTTCTTATTGCAAAATTTCGGCTGAAATTGAAGAACGTAGGGAAAACCACTAAACCATTCAGGTATGACCTCAATCATATCCCTTATGAATATACAGTGGAGGTGAGGAATAGATTTAAGGGATTAGACCTGATAGACAGAGTGCCTGAGGAACTATGGACGGAGGTGGCAAGAATACACAGAAGAACTATACAGGAAAGATCTTAATGTCCCTGATAGCCATGATCGTGCGGTCACTGAACTTGAGCCGGACATCCTAGAGAGTGAAGTCAAGTGGGCCTTAGGAAGCATTACTAACAACAAAGCTAGCGGAGATGACAGTATTCCAGCTGAGCTATTTAAAATCCTAAAAGATGACGCTGTTAAAGTGCTACACTCAATATGCCAACAAATTTGGAACACTCAACAGTGGCCACAAGACTGGAAAAGGTCAGTTTACATTCCAATTCCAAAGAAGGGCAATGCCAAAGAGTGTTCAAACCACCGTACAGTTGTGCTCATTTCACATGCCAGCAAGGTTATGCTCAAAATCCTGCAAGCTAGGCTTCAGCAGTATGTGAACCAAGAACTACCGGAAGTACAAGCGGGGTTTCAAAGAGGCAGAGGAACTAGAGATCAAATCGCCAACATTTGCTGGATCATGGAGAAAGCAAGAGGATTCCAGAAAAACGTCTATTTCTGCTACACTGACTACGCTAAAGCCTTTGATTGTATGGATCACAACAAACTGTGGCAAATTCTGAAAGTGATGGGAGTACCAGACCACCTTACCTGTCTCCTGAGAAACCTGTACCAGGGTCAAGAAGCAACAGTAAGAACCGGACATGGAACAACCGATTGGTTCCAAATTGGGAAAGGAGTACGACAAGGCTGTATATTGTCGCCCTCCTTATTTAACTTATATGCAGAGTACATCATGAGAAACGCTGGGTTGGATGAATCACAGGTCGGAATTAAGATTGCTGGGAGAATTATCAACAACCTCAGATATGAAGACAATACCACCCTAATGGCAGAAAGTGAAGGGGATCTCAAGAGCCTCTTGTTGAGGGTGAAAGAGGAGAGTGCAAAAGCTGGTTTGAAACTCAACATTAAAAAAACTAAGATCATGGCATCTGGCCCCATCATTTCCTGGCATATAGAAGGGGAAGAAATGGAAGCAGTGACGGATTTTATTTTCTTGGGCTCCAAGATCACCACAGACGGTGACTGTAGCCATGAAATTAAAAGACGCTTGCTCCTTGGGAGGAAAGCTATGGCAAACCTAGACAGCATAGAGCTGGACTATAAGGAAGGCTGAGCGCCAAAGAATTGATGCTTTCGAACTGTGGTGCTGGAGAAGACTCTTACGAGTGCCCTGGACTACAAGGAGGTCAAATCAGTCAATCCTAAAGGAAATCAACCCTGAGTACTCATTGGAAGGACAGATACTGAAGTTGAAGCTCAAATATTTTGGCCACCTAATGCGAAAACTCCCTGGAAAAGACCCTGATGCTGGGAAAGATTGACGGCAAAAGGAGAAGGGGACAGCAGAGGATGAGATGGCTAGTTAACATCACCGATGCAATTAATATGAACTTGAGCACACTCTGGGAGAGAGCGGAGGACAGGAAGGCCTGGCATGCTATGGTCCATGGGGTCATGAAGAGTCGGACATGACTTAATGACTGAACAACAACAACAACGACCTGATCTCCATCTGTGGATAACACATGAAAAAAAACCCGTTCACATGTAAATAGCTTGTTGTATTTGCATCTGTATTGTGGGATGTTTTAGAGAAGAATCACATGATTCAGCACTGCTTGGACTGGAGAAAGCAGGTGGAGGATTGCAGCCTGTCTTTAACAGGCATGCTGTTTTAATTTTTTTTAAAAAATAGGTTGGATCCATTGTTGTTGTTGTTCAGTCGTTAAGTTGTGTCCGACTCTTCGTGACCCCATGGACCATAGCACACAGGGCCTTCCTTTCCTCCGCTCTCCCCAGATTGTGCTCAATTTCATATTCATTGCATCGGTGATGCTATCTAGCCATCTCATCCCCTGCCATCCCTTTCTCCTTTTGCCTTCAGTCTTTCCCAGCAGCAGGGTCTTTTCCAGGGAGTTTTCTCTTCGCATTAGGTGGCCAAAATATTTGAGCTTCAGCTTCAGTATCTTTCCTTCCAATGAGCAGTCAGAGTTGATTTCCTTTAGGAATGACTGATTTGAGCTCCTTGCAGTCCAGGGGACTCGTAAGTGTCTTCTCCAGCACCACAGTTTGAAAGCATCAATTCTTCGGCGCTCAGCCTTCCTTATAGTCCAGCTTTCACAGCCATACATTACTACTGGGAAAACCATAGCTTTGATTATATGAACCTTTGTCGGCAAGGTGATGTCTCTGCTTCTTACTATGCTGTCTCGGTGTGCCATAGCTTTCCTCCCAAGGAGCAAGCGTCTTTTAATTTCATGTGCAATTGTGCGGTAGTTTGATCACTCTTTGGCATTGCACTTCTTTGGAATTGGAATGTAAACTGACCTTTTCCACTCTTGTGGCCAAATTTGAGTGTTCCAAATTTGTTGGCATGTTGAATGCAGCACTTTAACAGCATCATCTTTTAGGATTTTAAATAGCTCAGCAGGAATACTGTCATCTCCGCTAGCGTTGTTGTTAGTAATGCTTCCTAAGGCGCACTTGACTTCACTCTCTAGGATGTCCGGCTCAAGTTCAGTGACCGCACTATCATGGCTATCAGGGACATTCAGATCTTTTCTGTATAGTTCTTCTGTGTATTCCTTGCACCTCTTCTTAATCTCATCTGCTTCTGTTAGGTCCCTGCCTTCTTTGTCCTTTATCATGCCTGTCTTTGCACAAAACGTTCCTTTGAGATCTCCGATTTTCTTGAAAAGATCTCTAGTCTTTCCCATTCTGTTGTTTTCCTTGATTTCTTTGCATTGTTCATTTCAGAAGGCCTTCTTGTCTCTCCTTGCTATTCTCTGGAACTCTGCATTCAGTTGGATATATCTTCCCCTTTCTCCCTTGCTTTTCACTTCCCTTCTTTCCTCAGCTACTTGTAAAGCCTCCTCAGACAGCCACTTTGCATTTCATTTTCTTGCATTTCTTTTTCTTTGGGATGGATTGAGTTGCTGCCTCCTGAACAATGTTACGGACCTCCGTCCATCAGGCACTCTGTCTATCAGGTCTAATCCCTGAAATCTATTCCTCACCTCCACTGTATATTCATAAGGGTTATGATTTAGGTCATACCTGAATGGTTTAGTGGTTTTCCCTACATTCTTCAATTTCAGCCGAAATTTTGCAACAAGCAGCTCATGATCTGAGCCACAGTCAGCTCCAGGTCTTGTTTTGACTGACTGTATAGAGCATCTCCATCTTTGGCTGCAAAGGACATAATCAATCTGATTTTGATATTGACCGTCTGGTGATGTCCATGTGTAGTCAGTCGCCTCTTGTGCTGCTGGAAAAGCGTGTTTGTTATGATCAGCGTGTTCTCTTTGCAAAACTCTATTAGCCTTTGTCCTGCTTCATTTTGTACACCAAGGCCATGCTTGCCTGTTATCCTGGTGATTTCTTGACTTTCTACTTTAGCATTCCAATCCCCTATGATGAAGAGGACATCTTTTTTGGTGTTAGTTCTAGAAGGTTATTGTAGGTCTTCATAGAACTGATCAACCTCAGCTTCTTCGGCCTCAGTGGTTGGGGCATAGATTTGAATTACTGTGATGTTGAATGGTTTGCCTTGGATTCGTACTGAGATCATTCTATCGTTTTTGAGATTGTACCCCAGTACTGCTTTTCCCACCCTTTTGTTGACTGTGAGTGCTACTCTATTTCTTCTAAGGGATTCTTGTCCACAGTAGTAGATATAATGGTCACCTGAATTAAATTCACCCATGCTTGTCCATTTTAGATCGCTGATTCCCAAGATGTAGCTGTTCAATCTTGCCATCTCATGTTTGACCTCCTCCAGCTTACCTTGATTCACTGATCTTACATTCCAGGTTCCTAAACAATATTGTTCTTTACAGCATCAGACTTTCTTCTCACCACTAGACACTAGGGATGTACGAAAGTCACTTACCTGAACCCGAAAGTTGATTCGCGGTGGGGGGGAGGTGCTCCGTCCCTCCCCCCCAAAATTCTGGCCGGGGGGGTGGCGCCCCGTCCCTCCCCCCCGAAATTCTGGCTGGGGGGGAGGCGCCCCGTCTGTCCGGCCGCGAATCCTGTCCTGCCGGGACACAAACGGCGGCGGCCATAGCCGCCGCCGTTTGCGTCCCTCCAGTCAGCCATGATAAGCTACGTAAATGTTTACGTAGCCTATCACGGCTGAGTGAAAAAAAAAACAAACCTGCGCGTACGCAAATGGCGGCGCCCATGGGCGCCACAATTTGCGTTCCTTATTTTGGCACGTGTAGTCTATGTAAACATTTACGTAGACTACGGCGAAAATAAGGGAAACGCTATTTGCGTTCCTTATTTTGGCACGTGTAGTCTACGTAAATCTTTATGTAGACTACACGTGCCAAAATAAGGAACGCACATGGCGGCGCCCATTTGCATACGCGCGGTTTTTTGTTTTTTTTTCCACTCAGCCATGATAGGCTATGTAAACATTTACGTAGCCTATGACGGTGTTTTTTTAAAAAATCTAGCCGTGATAGGCTACGTAAATTTTTACGTAGCCTATCACTTCTTTTTTTTTAACTTGGAAATGGCGGCGGTGGCAGCCAGTCGGAAAACCGGCCGCCGCCAAACCGCCGCCGCCGCCAGGGACATTCGCACAAGGTAAGTCCCGTCCCGGGGGGGCGGGGGGCAGACCGTTTCTCCACCAGTTTTGGGGGGCCGAATGCGCTGGCATTTGGCCTCCCCGAGATTCGTGGAGAAATTCTCTGACATCCCTACTAGACACATCCACAGCTGAGTGTCCTTTCGGCTTTGGCCCAGCCGCTTCACTCTTTCTGGCGCTACTTGGAAATGCCCTCTGCTCTTCCGCAGTAGTATATTGGACACCTTCCGACCTGAGGGATCCATACTTATAGGTTAATCATACCTAGTGTAGACCCATTGAAAGCAGTTGAATTTAAGATAGTCATGACTAACTTAAGTCTCATTGATTTCAGTGGTCTGCTACAAGTATGACCCATTGTGCACTGAAAGTATGTCTAGCCACAAGGCTATCTTCAGTGACCTAAGAGTCAACCTTGTGGCTATTTTAACATAGTGACTTGCATGGTCAGGGCAGTGTGTATCAGCAAGATCACCTTGCTTCCAGTTACTTTGAGTACAACCCTTTCCCCTTGCCTGCTCTATCTAGACTTTAGAAGAGCACTGCATGTACCCTTTAAACTCAGGCTTCTTTCTGCAAGTGCAAAACACAAGACATAAATGGTCTGACTTTCCAGGAAGAAATTGTGGATGACCTGTGTATCAAACTACTCACTTTACAAATGGCACTTTGTAACCAAAACAGTCCATCAAATCCTGATCTCTCTTTTATGGTCAAACTTAGCAGTCTTGTTCTGTCAGTTAATGTCAACTATCCCCCGCCCCCCTCCATTGGAGAATTGTAAGAGGTGAGGATACTGACATCTGAAGGTGAATGTGGTGGGAATGTATTACAGAGGTAGGGGTTCCATTGGTACTACAATATGGAAACTTCGAAGTATCATGCACACATTTATCTTATACATGGAAAGAATGGCAGCCAGTATTGTCACACAAGTTAAACATTTGAAGCAGCATAGAGTAGGAAAGCCCTTGGATCAAAGGTTTTTCTGCTCAGGCATTCTGCATTCTTTATAAGACTATGCAATATGTTGAATATAGAAAGAACATGCTGTCTTGTCAGTGTGGTGTTTGGAATTTGTTCCACAGTTCAGTAAGGAAGAGCATAACTCAAGCCAAATGCCAGAAATGATATTTAGATGTTTCTCCTTCCTATGATGGGTACAGTGTGTATTTGGAGAGCATCGTAGTTTGTATTCAAATACAGGTCAAATATCTCTTTTTCATAACTGATGTCGTGAACAGCCATAATGTAGTCATATTTATCTGGGCTGTGCTTGCAGAAATAGTTTAGAAATGCATAACATTCCTGTTGTGTTTAGAAGTGAAAAGCCAGGATGAGCAGGAACATTCCAGTGTTAATAAATCTTTCTTTCTGGGAAGCTTTTGCTGTGTGTCATATTTGTTTTGCAGAAAGAGACTCAAGTTGCTATAGCAGGCATGGCAAGTAACGTGTTGATTTGTGGTGCTGGTGTTTTAGTTATAACACAAAAAATTGTGTTACAGCCAGATGTACCATTCCATCAGTTATATATCCAATATAAAATTGCCGTCTCTCACCTTTTGTAATCATAGTTACAGTACAGTATCTTAAATCAAGCCCTCCAAGACTTAATTACCATCAGTTACTACAGTGTCTCAGGGCCAAGCTAGAAATGGCACCATTCACACAATTAGCAACTGCATGCATGGCTTTTTAAAAGCAAACTGCAGTCATGGGGGCTCAGTCTGGATTAGAACAATTGTGGGGGGGATTCACCCTTTGGGCTGCCCACCACCACTGTGGTCCCTGTCCAGATTCTCTCCCCACTCCTGCTCCTGCTATTTGCTTGGGGAAATAAGCTTGCATTGGAGCAAATGGGAGCCCCACCTTATTCTAATGTGAATAGCAGGCGTAGGGGACCCGAACTCGATTGGGGCTGCATTGAGGGTGAAGGGTTAAAGGTTGCTATAAGTGCATGCTATAAGTGGAGTGGATCAGGCTTCCAGAGAAGGGCATTTTCCTTCTCTTATAAGGTTTGATCCCCGGCATCTCCAGGTAGGGCTAGGAAAGAATCCTTTCTGAAATCCTGGAGAGGCCCTGCCAGTCAGTATCAACAATACTAGGCGAGTTGGACCAATGATCCAACTCAGTATAAGGCAGCTTCCTATGTTCCAAAGAACAATTCAAGACATGAAGCCATTCCACCTAGGATGCCAGAGAGGCAGAACTCTTTCTCTGAAGCAGCCATCTCTAAGAATTCTTGATTCACTGGGAGGGAGCAAGATTAGATTGTTGGATCTCTTCCTACATATCAGTCTATCCTTTCTTGTATTAACAAAAAGCCCATCTCAGATCTTCCACATATTAAGCTTTTCCCTGCAGAGGTGGAGTTGTTGGGCCCATCTGCAGTCAACTGATTTTCCTTGTAGAGCTACATTTAGTTATTTGATCCTTTACCAATGCTCCTTCTGAATTTCTGGCCCAGATTGCTATGAAGCTTCTGGCCTAGAAAACCGTGTTCTTCATAGGCCTGACTTTAGCTAGATGCGCCACAGAGCTGAACAGAACATAATGTGTTCCACAGGAACAAAGTTCTGCTTTGTCATCTTTTTCACAGGTTTCAAGAGCTTTCCCTCCATTCTGTCCAGATGCAGAGAATCTTCAAGAGCTCCTGGTGCACAGTGAATATTCAGAGGGCTCTTAAATATTGGCCATATCATGAAGCTTTCTCTTGGTGTCTTTCTAGAAGAAATCCCTAGGAAAGAATATGTCAAATTGGCCCTGGCAAGTAGCTAATAATAGCCATAAATGAATTATAAAAAGCATCAGGGGAAGAGGTGTCAAAGTGGATTATGGCCCCCTCTGTACAGGGAGCTGTAGCAGTCTGCTGAGGCAAAAGTCCCCTGGAGGGCTGCCAATCCATAGTTTACTAGGCACTGCAAAATGTATTACCTGGGTTTATGCAGTTTTCAGAATGTATGTATGTATTTTTTCTTTCCTCCTGGGTTATCATTAGATGAGACTTGCTGGTAGAAGACAAAATCTCTGTTTTAAGGGATGACCCAGCCTTGCTTTAAAGCAAATTTCCTGTTAACAGTTGTGATTATTCCTCGCATATGTGGCTGAATGCCATTCTGGTGTATTTGCTTAAATACTCAATCCAGTCATTGTGTTCGCAGTTTGGCAACTTGCCCTCTCCAAAGTAGCTGGCTAAAATGAGCAACTCCCTGTGAGCATAGTATCCTGGGTAAAGATCAGGGAAGAGAGAGGGGAAAACCCAGGGAGATGAAGGAGTTCATTTGCATTCTGTACTAGAGGGCAGCTCATAGTCCATCATATGACACTCTCTTAAAATTTCTACTGTTGTTCATAAACCTGTTGAGTAGCATGTCAAAATATATTAGAACAGATTTTTAAAATTGCTGTTCGGTTATCAGGTTAGCTTTATAAAGATGCTTCTGCTTCAGAATATGTTTAAAGGCTGAAAGATGCGTATTTTCACCTTTCAAGATCCACTGGCCGAACTAGATGTGATGCCAGTCATGTAGTATGTAGGATTTCTAAGGCATAAATTCTTCATGGTCTCAGTGATTCAGACATATGGGTCTACAGAGAACAGTAATTCAGCACATTCTAGAGCTAAGCAGAGATTTAGGTGGGAGTTGCATCCTCCCCTCTGCACACTCCAAGCATGGCTGCCGCCTGCCACTCAATTCCTTTTTGTCTGCTGCAGCAACTGGTAGAGTTTGGAACATTCTCCTTGTCTCACGGCCTTTCACTGCAAAACTGCGGCTACCCCCGCCTGGGACTGCTGGGCAGAGTTCTTTCTTCCTTCACTATCTTCTCTGAGTTTTTCTTCCTTTTCGTCTTTACTCCTCTGGGTTGCATAGCCTCCAAGGCCTTCTTCAAAAAGTTCACCCACTGTGGTGGGAAGATACCAGTAATTGATGGCCATTCCCTCTATCTCCTATGCCTAGGAGAGACACACACAGTGGACTCTTGCATCCTCTGCTAGGCCTTTACCTAATAGGCCAGAAGGAATAGGATGGCTCATCTCCGCACCCTATTGTGGGAGCAAGCCCTCAAGGTGGTGGCTTTGGCTGCCCCAATTGGCCTCTTTACAGTGCCTCGTCCTCCATCTGCACCAAGCAGGCACTGACCCTTTCTCTCCTGCTCGCCACAGCTTCCATACAGAAGGAAGAGACTGCAGGGCAGTCATCTCCAGTATCAAATGTACCAGCCTTTTCTCTGGCATTAGCTTCGGCCTTGCCTTTGAGCAAACCACCAGCCATGGCAGTGCAGCCTGACCCCAAGACTTCAATACTGATGACTGAGACCGAGAAGGCAAACCCTACCAAGACCCAAACCAAATAATTCCCAAGGACCAAAATAATCCTGCAAACCCTCTGCTAGGGCCGCTAAGTGGAAAGTGTTTTCAGCCTTTCTTGTGCCAAAGGGACAGAGTCCCATATCCTGTGACATTTCTTGAGTACTTGAGTTCTTTCCTCTCTCAAAGCTAAGGATCTAGCACTCTCATCCCTGAGAGTATTCTTGGCAGCAATCTTAGCTAATCATGACAAGGTTGAGGGTTTCTCCCTGTCAGGAGCGCCCTAGCTGCCTCTTGCAGTCCCCACCAATAGCCAACTCAGGACACAGACGACGAGGAATTCTTTCCGAGGCTTTATTCCTTTATTACTTTATGACTCTTTCAGAATACTAATCGCTAGCGCCAAAGCAAGGAACAGCATTGGGGAAAGATAGCAGAGTAGCCTAAGCTCCAGATAAGGCAGTTGGTCCCTGTTTGAAGGAGAATCATGGGAAGACCCTGAACTTATGGGCTAGGGAGAGATCCCCCTTCTTTCCCTTGGGCCCTCGGGACGAGACCGTTGTTTGCGTGCCAAATGAGCGCTACACCTCCTTTCCGCGCCCTCCATCTGTCATTGCTCCCTGCATCTGCGCTGAGCGTCCAGCAAGCCCCCCTCCAGCGCTCTCTCACTGCCAGGGTCACTATCTATCCCAGGAATGCTGGCAGGAGGAATCTCTGCCAGCTGCTGTGCTTGTGAGAGATGAGCGAGTTCCTCTCCCACAGATTGCTGTTCCTCCTCAGAATCAGAACTGCTCTGGGGCTCTATTGGCTCAGTTTCCACCCTGACACTCCCCCTACTCCCATCCAGATGTCAAGTGTTTCCTCAAGGGACTTGCCAGACTATACCCGCCAGACACTCTACCTGCCCTGGCATGGAGCCTGTTGGTGGTGCTGGCACAATTTACAGTGAAACGCTTTAAACCGATGGCTATGGCTGGTCTATGACCCCCTACTATGCAGGTAGCTTTCCTCACTGCCATTAGTTCGGCATGCAGAACAAGTGAGCTCTGTGCTCTACACCATGACCAGCCATATTTGATGTTACACAAAGATAAGATGTTTTTGCGACCAGACTGTTCCTTTCTTCCCAAAGTGGTGTCATAGTTTCATGTGGTTCAGTATATCGTGTTGTCAACGTTTCTTCCACACCTCACCCCTCCATTGGAGACCAAGCTTCACTCACTAGAAGTGTGGAGGGTTCTTTTGTTCTACTTCCAGTTCACAGCATTGTTCCAAACTTCCCTTCATCTGTTTGTGTGCTACTTGGGCCTGAAAAAAGGACACTTCATATCCCCACAACATTTCATTAGGTGGGTGGTGTCGACCATACTCTTTGCTTACCAGCTTGCATGCCTTCTGGCTCCCTTACATGTCTGAGCCACTTAACTAGGGCTATGGCACCATCTATTGCCTTTCTTAGGGGCATTTGGCTTCCCCAGCTGTGCAGCACTACAACATGGGCTCAACCTTCATCAAGCACTACTGCTTGGGCATTCAGAGCTCGTACGGATGCAGCCTTTGGCAAGGCAGTTCTCTCTACAGTCTTGATGTGACATCTTCTTCTGGTAAGTTTCTTGCTTATCAGTCACCCATATGTGTGAGAGACCATGAAGGAGGAGGACAGCTTGCTTACCTAATGCTCGGAGCATTACCAGTCTTCCAAATGGCTGTTCTGTGCAGGTCTGTAACCCATATGTGTGAGTTCACAGGTGACTAGTCAAAGTACCACAGTTTACAGGTAAGCAACCTGTCCTTGCACGCATGAATCCCCCAATCTGGATTGAGACCCTGGCATGGGGAGTAGGAGGGTTTTAACCCTTTGACCCTTCACTGCAGTCGTGATTTAGATTGGG
Organism: Heloderma suspectum; assembly: GCF_057233095.1. Classification (NCBI taxonomy): domain Eukaryota; kingdom Metazoa; phylum Chordata; class Lepidosauria; order Squamata; family Helodermatidae; genus Heloderma; species Heloderma suspectum. The sequence continues at coordinate 70,980,294 of NC_139461.1, read as the reverse complement.
GCCCTTGCGTCTGTAATTTGAATAAAAATTTTCCCCAATGCAAATTGCTGGTAGGGGTGCGAAAGAGAGAGAGAGAGAGAGAGAGAGAGAGAGATCAGGACTGCAACAAGGGTCAAAGGGTTAATGTTCCCCTACCACACACACCAAGGACCACATCCAGAATGCGGGAGGTGCATCTGCAATTTATGTTCTAAAAATCCTGCCACATGATTGACATCATATTTAGTTAGGCCCTAAGGAAGCTGGGGGTGGATTTTAATGTGTGTATTAGCAGGGTATTTAGATCTGTATGAACCAGTACACTGAAATAATGTTGCTTTGGTTATTACCAATTTGCTTTGTTCTCCTAGAGCAGGTGTGGGCAACTTGTGGCCCTCCAGAAGTTTTGGCCTACAACACCCATCAGTTCTAGCCAGCATAGCCAAAGGTGAGGGATGGTGGGAATTATAGGCCAAATATCTAGAGGGCCATAAATTGCTCACATCTGTCCTAGAGCTACTATTGGATACTTTGTGGTAACTGCATGGGAAATGTAAACAGAAAGAAAAGGTAGAGGTCTTTATTCATGTTAGCTGTCCCCAGTGCTACTCAAGACTGCTGTTCGGACCCTGAGAAACATGGATGTTTGGAAGGAGAGGCTAGTAGAAAATTGCTCTTAGCTAACAATTTATACAGGGTGTGAATGACTTTTTCATCTTTTCTTTGTGGATGGCCAAGTAGTATGTTCTCTGTATTTCTAGCAACATCCTTAATTTTGTGTGATGCAGTAACAACTGGCTAAATGAGCAGAACCGCAAGCTAGGTGTTCAGAGCTCTGTGAATGGTGACTGTGGGCCCCAGCAAAGTACTTAATGGGTTATTGAGAGAGCTTTGGCTAGGGTCAGTATAGAAATATTAATAATAATAATAATAATATAAGAATGTGGCACAGTAAGTCACATATTATCTACCCCTTCTAAATAGGCTTTACTCATGCCATACTGCTTTGAAAGGGTAACTGTTAAAGCCTAAATAGCTGATACTCAAGAAAATGGTTTTGATTTAGGAGAATTCTGTATCATGGTGATACAGGATTAATATTATTGCCGATTTTATAGCTTTTGTTGAGGTAACCTTTTAAGAATATCAGGCAGTTACTTTGGAGGAAAAAAATAATTCCAGGTGGTTTTAAAGAAGTTTAGTTCCTCCTTTTAAAGGTGATCACTATAATCTGACAATGATATCTGTAATATCTTGCCATCAGCATCAGTGACATAGTATTTACCTGGACGTATTTTTCTAAACTATTTCATATTGCTACAAGGCGGGGAGGGAGGGATATTTATGAAATGAAATGAGGACAACCTTTCCTCCTAATGTGTTTGTGTGTGTGTATTTGTTTTGCTAGATATTTTGTCTATGGTGAGGTTGAACTAAAAACCTAGGAGGCAAATTCTCTCATTCTCTCTCTCTCTCTCTCTCTCAAATGGCACAATTTTTAATCTCAAATTGGATTTTGAATATAAGTGTAAGTATTTTAACTTTTATCTTTTAGTTATATGAACAAGAAATTCAGCACACTTTCTTTTTAGTGGAATGCTATAATTAAAAGCATGCTGTTTCATTACGTCATTTATTTGAAATAACAATATGAGCTCTGGTGCTTGAGTGATGGTTTAAGACTGTCTTTATGTAATTTCTGAAGATCAAACAGGCAGAACCAAATACTATTTTGAAGCATTCCATAGATGCCCAAAGTGGTTCATGTAACTAATATCCAATCTTGCATTTTTGTGGAATCTATTCTGGAGCACATCTTGATATCTGTTTCTATTTGTGGTATCACCTGAAAAGTTAGAAAGGCTGAAAAGTATTTGCTGTTCTAGAAACTGATTACACTTGTGGTTGCAGTAGATTTAAATAGTATTGCAAGGATTGTTTTATTTTCAGTTAGTGTCAATACAGCCTTGTCAAACACAGTAGTAGAACCATCTGAGGGCCAAACCAGGCATTACTATAAAGACGTAGTAGCAGCTATGTCTTTTTCTGTTTTACTCTAGAGTAAGTGCAGGGCCCCTGATTTAGATTGGGATCTGAATGTGTTGGTAGGGAGGCTTTAACCTTTCCCCCCCGTTGTGGTCCCAGTCTGGATTGGACCTTGTGCCTGCAGTTTTTATTGCCAAATACCGATATCACTTTTTGGCCATTTAAATTGCAGGCATGTCCCCCCACCCCCAGTCTTGGAGGGGGGAAAGGATTAAAGCCTCCCTACCCACCCACCCCCATGCTAAGGACCCAATCTGGATTGGAACCATGTACTTAATCTAGAATAAAACAGAAAAAAATACATAGCTACTACTATTTTTAAAGTAATATCTGCTTTGGATCAAAGCCTTATCAGTATTGCTGGTTTAGTGCACCACTGTAAGCTGTATTCTTGTAATGTGCACAATGTATGTTTTCAAAGAAATGTTGTTTGTAGTGTACATATGTGATTGTGAAGAAAAGCTCCATCTTTAGATATAAGGATCTCTTTTTCAGTAACCCAATTTTGACCCTGTAGCTGCTTTTGGGCACAGTCCTATGCATGTTTAGACAGAATGAAGTCCTACAACTCCCTGCATTCCCAACAAGCATGTTGGCTGGCTGGGGAATGCATGGGAGTTATAGCATTTTTTTTCTGCCTAAACATGCATAAGATTGCACCCTTAGTTGTTTTTCCATCCCCATAATGAACTGGCCTGCTGTAGACAAAAGCTGCGAAATATACATAGCCAAAACCACCCCAGAGAAACTGTACTGTTCAACACAAGAACAGAAACTTCCTCCCCAATTATTGTGAGAATTTCCATATCTTCTTTTCTGCTTGCAAGGGGGTGGCAAGGAAGAGGGAACGTGACTGACCTTGGTGATTCAGGAGGTTATGCCAGACAGGAGGCAGAGGAAGAAAAGAGCTTAGTTCTATAGGGCGTGTGATGGCTGTCCGGCTGTGTAGGAGAAGGGCCACAACCGCAGATAAAAGGATGGGGAAAGGGGCGATTCATCCCAGGCTGTTTCTGTTTCTGTGGCCCAACCAACCCAAGAAAGAGTGGGATGCAGTGGGAGCATCCTCCCCAAACCTTTTCAAGAGCCAGAGTAGGGCAACCAACTGGGCTCAGAAATTAGTAACCGTACTTTGCATTGTTACTAATTCAAGTTAGGCTTAAAGCAGCAGATCATGGGAATCTGTGCATTTTGTGGTGATGGAGGTGCCAGGGTAATTCCACATATCACTGCTTTCCTTAGGTTCTGAGGACGTAAGAGCATGCACATTAACAGATATATAGGAAGGACACCTGAAATGAAGCTTTGTGCTACAGTCATCTAAAAGACAAACTGTTTGACAAGAATTATTAGGGATAAAAAATTGAGTTGATTTCAGTGGTATGTCCACAGAGTGAACTGAGCATTCTGCAGTTCTGAACTCATCCATGTACACTTTATCTTAAAATGTATTTGATATAGCATGTTCTAAGAAAGTTTGTAAGAATAAGTGAAAAAAGACTTCATAGTTTAGGGATGGGCAGATGGTAGATCTCCAGATGTTTTGGACTTCAACTCCCAGAAGCCCCAGCCACCATGGCCACTAATCAGAAATGCTGGGAGTTGTTCAGAACACCTGGATATCTACTTTCTGACCAGCTCTGGCTTAGAAAAGTTATAGTTGACACATGCAGAATAATTAGTAGGTTTATAAAAGTGAATATTGAATAATTCTTTACTTTTAATATTAGAAGTTTGAGTCCAGCAGATTTATGAACATCTTTAATGAAACTTCCCTTATTACGCCAATTAAGTATAAGTACAAGTATATTTGAAAATATTAAGCATTTATCTTGTTTCTGGCTCTGTTCTCTAGTCAGTAGACTCTTATCTTGGTGCCTGTGAATATTCATAGCCTGAGGGAGTTGATCTTCTTTCCACAAACAGGGCCATCCATGTCAGCTGTATTTCACTGCAGCAGTGAAACTGCTAGCGACCATACAGGGCACGTTATAATAATGAGAAATGAATTAACTCCTACAGGAATTAACTCCTACAGAAGAAGAAGAAGATGATGATGATAATAATAGAACTATATAGTTTAAATACTTAAAGCAAAGCTAATTTCCTTACGTGAATTTTTTCTATGTTCCCATCCCTCATATCTGTTGTCCAGCATGAACCCATAACTTGAACACACATGAGAAAACTTTTGTGCATCCTAGAAAAATAAAGTCAAAGGGAGGGGTAAAATTGATCATACATTTAGCTTCAAAGTTGACCATTCGATAGAGAAACATTCCATTCAATATCATGAATTGAAGTTAAGAACATAAGATCGTGCTGGATCAGACCAAGTGTCCATTTAGTTCACCATTCTGTTCACAGTGTCCAACCAGCTGTCTGTGGGAAACCACAAATAGGAAATGAGTGCAATAGCACCTTCATGCTCGTCTTCCCCACCAACTGGTATACATAAGCGTACTGCCTCCAATGCTGGAAGTAGCATATAACCATCATGACTAGTAGCCACTGAAAGCCTTATCCTCCATGAATGTATCTAATCTCCTTTTAAAGCCATGAAAATTGTTAGCCATCACTACATGTTGTGGTAGTGAATGCCATAGTTTATGCGCTGTGTGAAGAAGTACCTCCTTTTATCTGTCCTGAATCTCCCACCAATTGTCGTTGAAATTGAAGCTGTAATCCACAATTTACTTACAGTGAGTAGAAGAGTGCTGGTGGTCTGTTTTATAACTTTGTTTTAAAGTAGTTCTCCCTTCCAGAATAATCTTTTTGTTTATTTACTATGAGTGGATATTGGGTGGCAGATGTCCTAAGCAATACACTCCCCCTGAAGACTCAGACTCACAGTTTGGTGCACTCTTGGACTCGGCCCTGGATCTGGATGTCAAGGTTTTGGCAGTGGCCAGGAGTGCGTTTGCACAGCTGAGGTTTGTGTGTCAACTGCGCCTGTTCCTAGAGATGTCTGATCTGCTGATGGTCAGAGATGTCTTAATGTCATCATGTTTGCACTACTGTAATGCACTCTGTGTGGGGCTGTCTTCAAAGAGTGTTCAGAAACTTCAGCTGCAGCCAGAATGCTGTGGCCAGACTGATGACTATAGCTAGTTACAAGGGAGCATAATACTCCTTCGTTACAACAACTTCCCTGGCTGCCAGTCTGTTTCTGGGAAGAATTCAGAGTGCTGGTTATGACCTGTAAAACCCTATATGGCTTAGGACCAAGCTACCTGAAAGACTGCCTTCTCCCATATGAGCCTGCCCCATTATTGAGATCTTCTGGAAAGGCCCTTTGTTTGAGACCACAACCTTCAGAGGTACATTTGATGGTGACCCAAGAGAGGGCCTTTTCAGTGGCCACTCCTAGGCTGTGGAACTCCCTCCCAAGAGAAGCTACGTTTGCTCCCCTGTGCTGTCCTTCAGATGCAAAGACTGCTTTATTCAAGAAGGCCTTTGGCCTATAAGTGAGTCCATTCAGTTGGATGCTATTTTTAATTCTTAATTTTAAAAAATTCCCTGTAATTGTAATGTTTTTATTGTATTTTAATGTATTGTTTTATTCTAATCAATGTTAATTCTGTAGGCCATCTTAAATACTATTTTTTGGTAGAAAGGTGGGGTACAAATCAAATAAATAATATAATAATAATAATACCATCAATGATCCCCCCTCCCCCAGTTTTATGAATGAACACTCAACAGAATAGTTGATTTCTGCTCTATTGCTGGTATTGACTGTTCCGTAGTTACTAGACTCTATCAATCATGGAAGAAACTGGTAGGTTTGGATCCTAAGAAGCACAGAGTTCCACCCACAAAATGGGATTTTCTCACTTTCACCTTCCCACTGCAGCTTCAAGCACCTGCCCAAAAGGTCATTCCTGAGAATGGTATGAAATGTGTTTGGTGGGGCTGCAGTTGAAGGTGGGGGGTGGGATTGGAAATTGGTTGTCCCCCTTACAAAACTTGAAGTGTCTTTTTTCTCATGCTACACTTTGTTGAAGTGAAGCCATAGTAATAAAACTTTGTTGGTTGGCTGAGCCCTTGCCACACTATTTCTTTTTCCTTTTTTTAACCAACTGGATTATGTGATTACTTCTAGTAGTAACAGTATTTTATGAATCAATACCTCTGCTAAAAATTCTTGGTACCTAGTTCACAGTTCATGAAATCAGTGAACTGTGTCTTTAGCACAAAGAATTGTGCTAAAAAGATAGATACAGGAGGGTTCAGTGTGATATAAGTGAAGAACTAAATAAGACTATGTTAAGAGTTTTTTCTCTCATTCATCTTGGTTTTAAAAACCCTTTCACATCAGCAGCTATAGTATATTTCACCATTAGCCCTAAGGCCAAGGGAGCCGACAGTCTCCGCCAAGGCTATAATACTGTTCTTCTGGCTGGCGTCCAGCAGGAGCTGGATATTGATATGGTCTGCACAGCCTCTCTCATCTTTGCCCAGAGCCTGTCAGGGTCATCATCTTTTGGGCTGCTGTGAGCAGACAAACAGAACAATTTTAAATAAATGTTGTATGTGGTGATTATTATATAAATATGCAAGAAGGGGACTGTCACTCCCTTTTGAGTGCTAATTGTCTGACACTTGGGGGGTAAGCAGAAGTGGAACAGTGCTGGTCCCTTGATAGTCTTTATTTTCCTTCCTCTGACATTTCTTAGGGAGGCAAGGAAACTCCTCTTCAGAAATGTGATACTATGTACCCTGCACATGTTTTTCAGCTGCATATCCTTGTATACAGGAAATCAGCCTCCAGTTTGCTCTTGTTAAAAAAACAACATGCAAACTGTTATGCTTTTGTGATTTGATATGCCTTTTTTTCTTCTCAGTAAGTGCAACTGGATTAATTGGTTTTGTTTTGTTAGTTAAGCTTATAGAACATGTAAACAGTTTTTCCTCAAATTCTGTACTTACGAAAGTGTAAAAGTATATCATAAAGATGATGTATCATGTTTTTAGATCTTCTCCAACTGTAATTGGGTCTAATTTTCATTGCTAAATATGTTTGAATAAACTGTTGACCTGAACTCAACCTTTTCCCTTCTTCTCCATTGCCTGTCTGTCATAAAATTCCAAATCTTAGGACATTCTGTAGTAGTATTCCATTTCTGTATGGAGGCACACAATATGAAGTATATGAACAACTATTATTTTTCATGGACTTTAAAATAATTGCAGTACTGATGGGACCAGTTAAGCTTTTCAGTATTTTCATTATGAGCTCCTGATAATTCTGAAATGATTAACATTGGCTACAAAGTGTTCTTTGTGCCGGAACTTGGCAAAAAGCACTTTAGCCTGAGAGTAAGATTTTTGTTGTACAATTTACATGAAAATAATGTACATTGAAATGTATTTGAGGGGAAAGTAAAATTGATAATCTCGTCTTTCCTATGCAGTATGCAATGTTTATTCTTATTCTGCCAAAATGAAGAAGAGTGGGTTTAGTAAACCCAGTGGGGTTACATAAGGACATAATTTCAGGCTTAGTTTTGCCTTTACTTTGTTTTATGGAATTTGCCAAGACTTCAGAATAATTGTTTATCTTCCTGAATCTGTCTCCCTGAGTGAACCAGCATCTTACTTCAGTTCTCCAAAGAAATTACCACTGTTTGATTGTATTTGCTTTCTTGTATTTCAAACTATATTGTTGCACATTGTTTGATCTAATTAGAGGAATTAGAGTCATGAAGAACACAAGATGTAATTATACTTCAGTTTAACAATTTCATATTTATTTGTGAAATCCCAACAGTGTTCTAGCAGTCCTTCCTGCTGTAGTGGATGAGGAAGGGTTGTCCAGGAAAACCAGAGGTTTTATTGATGGTAGTTATTAGAGGGTTTTAAAAGACCAGGACAACCTGAGTGTTTAAGAGAAAGGATGAGCCAACATCCATAACATATGCATGCATGCTATCATTAGATCATTAGGTGTGAATATACTCTAGGTATGTAACAGGTAATCCAATGCTGTAAAGAACAACATTGTTTAGGAACCTGGAATGTAAGATCAATGAATCAAGGTAAGCTAGAGGTGGTCAAACATGAGATGGCAAGATTGAACATCGACATCTTGGGAATCAGCGAACTAAAACAGACAAGCATGGGCGAATTTAATTCAGGTGACCATTATATCTACTACTGTGGGCAAGAATCCCTTAGAAGAAATGGAGTAGCATTCATAGTCAATAAAAGGGTGGGAAAAGCAGTACTGGGGTACAGTCTCAAAAAAGATAGAATGATCTCAGTATGAATCCAAGGCAAACCATTCAACATCACAGTAATTCAAATCTATGCCCCAACCACTGATGCCGAAGAAGCTGAGGTTGATCAGTTCTATGAAGACCTACAACACCTTCTAGAACTAACACCAAAAAAAGATGTTCTTTTCATCATAGGGGATTGGAATGTTAAAGTAGGAAGTCAAGAAATCACTGGGATAACAGGCAAGCATGGCCTTGGTGTACAAAATGAAGCAAGACACAGGCTAATAGAGTTTTGCCAAGAGAACACGCTGATCATAGCAAACATTCTTTTCCAACAGCACAAGAGGCGACTCTACACATGGACATCACCAGATGGTCAATATCGAAATCAGATTGATTATGTCCTTTGCAGCCAAAGGTAGAGAAGCTCTATACAGTCAGTCAAAACAAGACCTGGAGCTGACTGTGGCTCAGATCATGAGCTTCTTATTGCAAGATTTTGGCTGAAATTGAAGAACGTGGGGAAAACCACTAAACCATTCAGGTATGACCTCAATCATATCCCTTATGAATATACAGTGGAGGTGAGGAATAGATTTCAGGGATTAGACCTGATAGACAGAGTGCCTGAGGAACTATGGACGGAGGTCCGTAACATTGTTCAGGAGGCAGCAACTCAATCCATCCCCAAGAAAAAGAAATGCACGGAAGCAAAGTGGCTGTCTGAGGAGGCTTTACAAGTAGCTGAGGAAAGAAGGGAAGCGAAAAGCAAGGGAGAAAGGGGAAGATATATCCAACTGAATGCAGAGTTCCAGAGAATAGCAAGGAGAGACAAGAAGGCCTTCTGAAATGAACAATGCAAAGAAATTGAGGAAAACAATAGAATGGGAAAGACAAGAGATCTCTTCAAGAAAATCGGAGATCTCAAGGGAACGTTTTGTGCAAAGACGGGCATGATAAAGAACAAAGAAGGCAGGGACCTAACAGAAGCAGATGAGATTAAGAAGAGGTGGCAAGAATACACAGAAGAACTATACAGGAAAGATCTGAATGTCCCTGATAGCCATGATAGTGCGGTCACTGAACTTGAGCCGGACATCCTCGAGAGTGAAGTCAAGTGGGCCTTAGGAAGCATTACTAACAACAATGCTAGCGGAGATGACAGTATTCCAGCTGAGCTATTTAAAATCCTAAAAGATGATGCTGTTCAAGTGCTGCACTCAATATGCCAACAAATGTGGAACAATCAGCAGTGGCCACAAGACTGGAAAAGGTCAGTTTACATTCCAATTCCAAAGAAGGGCAATGCCAAAGAGTGTTCAAACTACCGCACAATTGCGCTCATTTCACATGCCAGCAAGGTTATGCTCAAAATCCTGCAAGCTAGGCTTCAGCAGTATGCGAACCGAGAACTACCGGAAGTACAAGCTGGGTTTCGAAGAGGCAGAGGAACTAGAGATCAAATCGCCAACATTCGCTGCATCATGGAGAAAGCAAGAGAATTCCAGAAAAACATCTATTTCTGCTACATTGACTACGCTAAAGCCTTTGATTGTATGGATCACAACAAACTGTGGCAAATTCTGAAAGTGATGGGAGTACCAGACCACCTTACCTGTCTCCTGAGAAACCTGTACCAGGGTCAAGAAGCAACAGTAAGAACCGGACATGGAACAACCAATTGGTTCAAAATTGGGAAAGGAGTACGACAAGGCTGCATATTGTCGCCCTGCTTATTTAACTTATATGCAGAGTACATCATGAGAAATGCCGGGTTGGATGAATCACAGGTTGGAATTAAGATTGCTGGGAGAATTATCAACAACCTCAGATACGCAGATGATACCACCCTAATGGCAGAAAGCGAAGAGGATCTCAAGAGCCTCTTGTTGAGGGTGAAAGAGGAGAGTGCAAAAGCTGGTTTGAAACTCAACATTAAAAAAATGAAGATCATGACATCTGGCCCCATCACTTCCTGGCATATAGAAGGGGAAGAAATGGAAGCAGTGACAGATTTATTTTCTTGGGCTCCAAGATCACCGCAGATGGTGACTGTAGCCATGAAATTAAAAGATGCTTGCTCCTTGGGAGGAAAGCTCTGGCAAACCTAGACAGCATAGTCAGAAGCAGAGACATCACCTTGCCGACAAAGGTCCGTCTAATCAAAGCTATGGTTTTCCCAGTAGTAACGTGTGGCTGTGAGAGCTGGACTATAAGGAAGGCCGAGTGCCAAATAATTGATGCTTTCGAACTGTGGTGCTGGAGAAGACTCTTACAAGTCCCCTGGACTGCAAGTAGGTCAAATCAGTCATTCCTAAAGGAAATCAACCCTGACTGCTCATTGGAAGGACGGATTCTGAAGCTGAAGCTCAAATATTTTGGCTACCTAATGCGAAGAGAAAACTCCCTGGAAAAGACCCTGATGCTGGGAAAGATTGAAGGCAAAAGGAGAAGGGGACGGCAGAGAATGAGATGGCTAGATAGCATCACCGATGCAGTGACTATGAACCTGAGCACACTCCAGGAGAGAGCGGAGGACAGGAAGGCCTGGCGTGCTATGGTCCATGGGCTCATGAAGAGTCGGGCACGATTTAACGACTGAACAACAACAATGTAACAGGGGGTGGGGTGTTATATAGATCAAACGAAAAGGCCTGTTACCCCCTTCCAACTAACTCTCTCCACTTAGGTTCCTTTGTGACTTCAATTAAAGTGTTCAAAATACACGATTAATTATTTCCAAGCACTGATAGGTTAAGTGGGGAGGGAACTGGCTGAGCAAAAGGACCTGAGCTGAGCAAAAAGACGTGAGCAAAAGCATCTGCTTCATCCATGGGGCCATTGCTCCTTCATCCTTCCAGACTGGCATGGACAGTGGGGCAGGGCTAAGTGTTGTTCTGTATGCCTACAACTTCCCTGACTCTTTTTTTCTGCTTGGAGCTTGGCAGGAATATAGGAACGGCAAGGCAACAAGCAGCTTTCCAGGAGAAGGATTTCAAATATTGGGGGCGGGTTAATTATTTGCACATAATTAAAACAACACATTACTTTTTCAAGTCAGATACTTGCATTTGTCAAGGATCTTATATACTGCTAATAAACTTATTTTGTAAGTGCCTATCCTTATGTAGCCAAAACGGCACCATCCAGACACAAGAGGGAGATATCACCAGGCTCATGGCAATCTTAAGGTTTGCAGAAGTACAAAAAAAAAGCCCCCACCAGTTTTTATGGGGGGGGGAATTGGTGGGGGGAAACTGCAGAAACAGAACAGCCCTATAAGCATGCTCAGTGGTGACACTGGATGTCTGTTGTGGAGGCTGGACACGGAAAACTAGAGATGGTAGAATGGAGTTGGCTGGAAACGAGAAAAAAGCCCATGGCTGGTTGGCTGAAAACCCTAAACAAGAACAATCTGTATTGCTACATTTTGTTTTAGGCCCAGTTGTATTACTTCTGATACAGTAATTCTGATTCAAAATTGTGTATCCTCAAAAGGAACAGATTTGAATAAATCCTTGAAAAATCTTATATATAGACATAACATGATTTTGGGCTGCTTATTATTTTTTTCCTGTCCTTTATTATTTCTACCATTACATTTCCAAACATCCTTGCAAATATGATAGCTACAAATTCTTTTAAAATGAAAACTCTGATGCCCAATGAGCTCAGAGTTCAGTTGTTACGTAGCATTATTTACACCAGCATACAATGGTCCAAGAAATGTGACCAAGGAGTAGAGATTACAAGAGACATGGAGCTGCCACTGCTTGGTGTCTTTTTCATCTTGGTAATAGTTAGTATTAAGGCAACATGTTAACATTAAGTTGTTGTGTTCTGCATTTTCCTGCAACAAAGCTGACTTCATGTGTTGTATTATAGTCCTGTGTTGTATTATAGATGTTACTGGGAAGAGGTGGGAGTGTGTTGCTTCCAGATGAGGCTTTTGTCATGCAATCGCCCTGCCTCATTCATGGAATTTTACAGGAAGTCAGACAAAGCCATCTTATAACCCTCCTATGCTTCCCTATCACTTTTCCACCTTTTTTCTTCTCACAAAAGTTTTGTTAAGGATGGAAAAACAGAGTACTTGCACAGTGTCTTTTGATTGGCAGCGCTAAGAGCCCACTGTTTGGAAGCACACTAGGAGTAGCAGCAGCTCAGTTTCTTTTGTATTATCTAATTCTGCACTGAATTACCTGCCTAAAGTGTCATGCTGAAAGGTTAATGAAACTGATATTTGATTCGTGAATACCTGTGATGGTATAATTGCTGTGAAGAAGCTTCCACACTGCTGCCATGAGCATATGGAATGTTTATCATATTGCTCCAGCCCTGTTGTGTGATTTATGCATACCCTAGCATCATACCTCTGTGGAAGTTACTAATTCTGTTTAAGATTGAGCAGAGTGGCATATTCTTGACAGCAGCTTGGAGCCTCTACTGTGCTGAACTCCTTTTTGGGTGGTGACATGCTGTTGTAAGTATATATGCATTGGAACTGAAATGTGAGAGAAATAGATTTCTCTGATAGGAGATATATGAAAACTGAATCACACCACTGGTGACTTCTCTCAGTCTGTGTTCAAAAAGTGGAGACTGTGTCTTACTGTTGAGTTATGAAATTCTGTTCCTCCATTCCTTTATTCTTCACCCAATGTCTATGTTTTGTAGTAGGTGAAGGACTAAGAACTATATACAATTCATATTAAGAGGAGAATATAGCAATGAGGGCTGTTGTAATACTTTATCTTCTGATGAAAGTGTTTATAAGCCACTGGAAGATAAAGATGAAAGCTACATTTGAATGGACTTACCTACCATAATCTAGTGTTGCAAATAATTATTGGGAAGGGGATCTCTTCTCTTTGCCTCTTCCATTTTCCTGTTCGCTTCTCTCTCTTTTCATACTTTGATCTTCCAGCCTCTTCATCCTGCATGTGGCTGAAGCAGCCTTCTGAAGCAGGCTTGTAGTGGGGAAGAGGAGCCATTCCCATTCTCAGGGCTAGGGTGGCTCTTTCCTCCTTGCCATTCCAGTATCCAAGCTTAGTCCCTTTGCAATAGCAAGGGAAGGAACAGCCAACCCCTTGGTAAGTGTGGTGCTGGCTGTTTCTTGCAAGACCTGACCATACCAGCTCCAGAGCAGACCCTGAGGCTGGAAGGGAGAAAGGGAACCCTCACTGTACAGTTCCCAGTAGGTAGCAAAGCTAAGGAACAGGAAACTTTCAGAGTGGCCGAATGAAGAGGGCAAAGTAGGTAGTGGACTGAGTAACAGTCTAGTGGATGGATATGCAGGTACAACAAGGGAAGAAGATAAAGATGGGATGTGAAAGGGTGCTAAAGAAAAACCATACACAGGATCTAGGACCAGGAGAAGCTTCATGCTGGCAGGGAACGAGACAGGTCTACTGGACATTCAGGGAGGCTATCCAAAAGTCAAGGCAATAGAAGGAAACAGGACAGAGAAGGCAATGGGTTGGAAAGCTGGGCCTAAGGAAATTATGGGTATTGGAAGAATGGGAGATGGGCAAAGAGAAACTGAGGAACTGTGATAGAAAAAGCTGCACCTAGTGAAAATATCCCTTCTCTGCAAACTCTTATACTTAACAGAAGCTTTCTCAGGGTGTGGATTGTACTACCATAAGGAAGAAGGGAGAAGCTCAATTTTATTTTGATTTGTACTAAACCTTTTCCAAAGCCAAACCTTTGACTGAAGGTCTCTGATTTCTGCTAATAACTGCTGTAGCCATTGTTCACATAAGCACTCCTGATAAAAGTTAATGCCACCAGTTCGTATACAATCACAAGCAGTTGTTTCTCAAATGTAGCTTAAGTGCTCTAGTTGTATCCAAGGTTTTTTCTGCTCTAGAGAGCACTGGATTAGTGCCATAGTGGAGAACAATAAGTGTAATTGTAAATATAATGAGAGAAAATGTGTTCCTGTTTTATATTGGCCTTTGCCTCACACTATTGCACTTTATTTAGGCAAGAGCAGGCATCTATGCATGTGCTAACTTGAAAATATAAAGTATGCTGCACAGTTCTCTGCCAGTAGCAAAAGAGTACTGGTTCTCTGGTGAGTGTGCTGTACTGAAAATTATTCACTCATTATTTTCTGATTTACATTTCTTTACTAATGTTTGTGTGTGAAGAACCTTATTCATGCTCCCTAAACCACAACTTTTGCCTCTCTTCCTGCAGTTCTAAAATTCCTCTCCTGAACTAGCCAAACGTTTGCCTTGCCATATTCCTCTCCTGAGCTAGCTACATATTTGCTTTGCCATATGCTATCCCACCATGCTACCTTACCATCCCAAATTGTCTTAATGCATTCGCTGCATTAGATTGCCACATTGTCAGATCTGTAATTTTTGATAAAATAGCCAACCATTCTCAGTTGAAGCTATAAGTGGAGACTTTTTTTTTTTAAACACCTCTGCTTTTCAACCAATTAAGTTTGTAGAGAAGTTTAAAAAAGATTAAAATGCCTAAACAATTCAAAAATATAAAACAGCAGAGCAGAAAAATTCTGGCATAAAAACTTCTTAAACAGATAAATCTAAAAGGCATGGGGAAATGAAAAGATCTTCACCTGGTGCTGAAAAGAAAGCAAGGATGATGCCATACCAACCTTTTCTGGAATGAAGGAGTTCCAAAAACAAGGCAATACAACCAAGAAAGGCCTATCTCTGGTTCGCATCCAACTTACTTCCACTGATGGAGAAGGGTCACATATGATGATCTTAATACTCTGGCAAGTTTATGTAGGAGAAGAGGGTCCTTTAAGTAGCCAGGTCTGAAGCTGATTTGGGCCTTAAAACCAGCACTTCAGATTATGCTCAGAAATGGACCAGAAATCAATACAGTTGTTAAAAATGATGTGAAATGATCATCTTCACCTGATCCCAGCTGCAGCATTTGAACCAACTACCCTTTCCAAATACCTTCAAAGGCAGCCCTTTGCAGTAGTCCAGACAAGATATTACTCAGGGCATAGAGGGCCAGGAAGAATTCAAGCTAGGGCACTAGCCTGAGTTAGTGGAAGGTCCTTCATGCCACAGAGACCACTTCAGTCTCCAAAGGCAAGAGCATTCCCAGACTGTGACCCTTAGAGGGAGAGTTGCACTTTCCCGAACAGATTGATCAAGCCTCCTAGGGCTGACAAGCCACCCATCAAAAGCACCTTAGTCTTGTCCACAATGAGAGCAGGAGCACCCCAAATTCTTGAATGACATCCCTTAGCAGTTTCATGTAGATGTTACATATCATGTTGAACAAAGTAGAACCCTCTGACACACGATATCACAGGGGAAGACATCCTCCAGCCTGCAGGCCCAATTTGGCCTGTGAAGGCTGCCCATCTGGCCTGCAGAGAGTTGGGCTCTTCCGCAGGCCCCTCTCCCCCTCCCTAAGCTCCATTTCCTGGCCTGCAGGCTACTGGGGCCTTGGGGAGGACATGGGCAAGAGGAATCTTCTTGTTATCTCCAATCTTTCATTAGAGATAACAAGAGGATTGGGGGAGAGGCTTCTTCTCATCTCTCCAGTGGGAGATAGTGTGGGGCAGGCAAAGCTGGTTCCTGGTGGCTGCCTCAGGCAGATCGTCCTCCCAATACGGCTTCCGGGAATCAATTACTTCATCTGCCCCATGTTCTCTTCCCAGAGGGAGAAAGCACAGGGTATGGGAAACTGGTTCCCAGTGGCCCTGTTGGGAGAATAATCCTCCCATGCAACTGCCAGGAACCAAATGATGTGAGGGGGTGAGGCCTAACCCATGTTGCCATCTGGGGTGGGGTCTTGCCCCTGACTGGGGTGGGCCATGCCCTCTGATATCTGACAGCTCATGGAGGGTTAGGTGAGGGTCGGGTCAGCTGGTCCCCCACTGGATTTTGATTGCCTGCCTCTGCAGAACTGCCATAGAATGGAGCAATATTCTCCTGGTACCACTTTCTGGAAATAGCTGTCCAGATAGGAATGAAAACACCAAAGTGCAGTACTCCCTATTCTGGACAGTTGATCCAGAAGGATACCATGGTATCAAAAGACACTGAGAGGATCAGAGGAATCAATAGAATCACACTCTCCACATCCTTTTCCTGGCATATCATCCATTTTATTCCTGGCATATCAAACCAGATTTAAATGGATCCAGATAATCATTGTTAACCAAGAGTGCCTGGAGTTGTCTAACCGCCATTTGCTACAGCACCTTGCCCATGAAGGGTATATATGGACATGGCTGGTAGTTGGAACAGTCCTCAGGGTTCAGCCCAAAGCAGAGTTTACTTAGTAGTAGTTCCATGTTCACCTCCTTTCATCAGCAAGGGGGCCAGCAGAAGGCAGCTCTGTGCCCCCTACTTGAGAGATGATCTAGACATACTGTCCAATGAATGAGTTGTTCCTGTACATACAGAGGAGGTTTTATTGATAATCTGTTGATAATCTCAGTTTACTAGCTGCCAGTAACAAGAAATACGCTATGGCCTCTGCATTACCAGGATAGCACTTATTCTAAAGTCTTTTTCAGATCATCAAATACATGTCAGGGTTGATTCAGTTGGGTTAGCAGCAATTTGAGTCCTGGGATTATTTTCATGATTCTACTGCTAAAAATATTTTGAGGAGTACCACAATAAAGAAATTAAAATCTGTAATTGTATCCATGGGATCAAACCATTTAAAGATGTGTGGATATGTATTTTCTCATAAATTACCATGTTAGAACAGAAAATCAAATATATTCTTTCCTTGGAAATGTGAATTCAAACTGGTTATAGTAAGATTGTAGTTGCCATGTTGGCTCTACAACTATTGTATTGTATTGTATTGTATTGTATTGTATTGTATTGTATTCTTTTAGCTGTAAAGAACAATATTGTTTACGAACCTGGAATGTAAGATCAATGAATCAAGGTAAGCTGGAGGTGGTCAAACATGAGATGGCAAGATTGAACATCGACATCTTGGGAATCAGCGAACTAAAATGGACAAGCATGGGTGAATTTAATTCAGGTGACCATTATATCTACTACTGTGGGCAAGAATCCCTTAGAAGAAATGGAGTAGCACTCATAGTCAACAAAAGGGTGGGAAAAGCAGTACTGGGGTACAATGTCAAAAACGATAGAACGATCTCAGTACGAATCCAAGGCAAACCATTCAACATCACAGTAATTCAGGTCTATGCCCCAACCACTGATGCCAAAGAAGCTGAGGTTGATCAGTTCTATGAAGACCTACAACATCTTCTAGAACTAACACCAAAAAAAGATGTCCTCTTCATCATAGGGGATTGGAATGCTAAAGTAGGAAGTCAAGAAATCACTGGGATAACAGGCAAGCATGGCCTTGGTGTACAAAATGAAGCAGGACAAAGGCTAATGGAGTTTTGCCAAGAGAACACGCTGATCATAGCAAACACTCTTTTCCAACAGCACAAGAGGTGACTCTACACACGGACATCACCAGATGGTCAATATTGAAATCAGATTGATTATGTCCTTTGCAGCCAAAGATAGAGAAGCTCTATACAGTCAGTAAAAACAAGACCTGGAGCTGACTGTGGCTCAGATCATGAGCTTCTTATTGCAAAATTTTGGCTTAAATTGAAGAACGTAGGGAAAACCACTAAACCATTCAGGTATGACCTCAATCATATCCCTTATGAATATACAGTGGAGGTGAGGAATAGATTTAAGGGAATAGACCTGATAGACAGAGTGCCTGAGGAACTATGGACGGAGGTCTGTAACATTGTTCAGGAGGCAGCAACTCAATCCATCCCAAAGAAAAAGAAATGCAAGAAAGCCAAGTGGCTGTCTGATGAGGCTTTACAAGAAGCTGAGGAAAGAAGGGAAGCGAAAAGCAAGGGAGAAAGGGGAAGATATATCCAACTGAATGCAGAGTTCTAGAGAATAGCAAGGAGAGACAAGAAGGCCTTCTGAAATGAACAATGCAAAGAAACCGAGGAAAACAATACAATGGGAAAGACGAGAGATCTTTTCAAGAAAATCGGAGATCTCAAGGGAACGTTTTGTGCAAAGACGGGCATGATAAAGGACAAAAAAGGCAGGGACCTAACAGTAGCAGATGAGATTAAGAAGAGGTGGCAAGAATACACAGAAGAACTATACAGGAAAGGTCTGAATGTCTCTGATAGCCATGATAATGCGGTCACTGAACTTGAGCCGGATATCCTAGAGAGTGAAGTCAAGTGGGCCTTAGGAAGCATTACTAACAACAAAGCTAGCGGAGATGACAGTATTCCAGCTGAGCTATTTAAAATCCTAAAAGATGATGCTGTTCAAGTGCTGCACTCAATATGCCAACAAATGTGGAACACTCAGCAATGGCCACAAGACTGGAAAAGGTCAGTTTACATTCCAATTCCAAAGAAGGGCAATGCCAAAGAGTGTTCAAACTACCATACAGTTGCGCTCGTTTTACATGCCAGCAAGGTTATGCTCAAAATCCTACAAGCTAGGCTTCAGCAGTATGTGAACCGAGAACTACCGGAACTACAAGCTGGGTTTCAAAGAGGCTGGGTTTCGAAGAGCCATGAAATTAAAAGACGCTTGCTCCTTGGGAGGAAAGCTATGGCAACCCTAGACAGCATAGTAAGAAGCAGAGACATCACCTTGCCGACAAAGGCCCGTATAATCAAAGCTTTGACAAACCATAAAAGCTATGGTTTTCCCAGTAGTAATGTATGGCTGTGAGAGCTGGACTATAAGGAAGGCCGAGCACCAAAGAATTGATGCTTTTGAACTGTGGTGCTGGACTGCAAGGAGGTCAAATCAGTCAATCCTAGAGGAAATCAACCATGACTGCTCATTGGAAGGACAGATACTGAAGCTGAAGCTCAAATATTTTGGCCACCTAATGCGAAAAGCCACTGGAAAAGACCCTGATGCTGGGAAAGGTTGAAGGCAAAAGGAGAAGGGGACGGCAGAGGATGAGATGGCTAGATAGCATCACCGATGCAATGAATATGAACTTGAGCACGCTCCGGGAGAAATCGGAGGACAGGAAGGCCTGGCGTGCTATGGTCCATGGGTTCACGAAGAGTCGGACACGACTTAACGACTGAACAACAAATCCACCCAGAGAACCTTTGTTATTGAGTGATTGAAAATATAATGAATAAATAATATGTAGTACATAGGCTCATCAAGCACTAAGCAATCAAGTGACACAGATGAAATATATGAACCAGCCATGGGATTATTATAGTAGGGCATTTTAATTTGTTTTCTAGTCCCATAATGAAAGATCCTGGAAAGACCCACTACAATATGTAAACAGAAACTTACTAGTTGCCATGTTTATTTCTATCTTACTTTTTTATTCAGTTGCTTATCATTCCCTCTAATAGTGAGTTTGGATGGTCTTGTGCTTATCAGTTTGAAAGTGAAACAGGGCTAGTGAAAATAAGGTAGTGGTCTCCATATTACCCTATGTGCACAAAGGAATATACCTTTGAGATTAAAAGAAAACCCCCCCACCCCTAGTTCCTGTGAGCTTCCAGAACCTGTAGAATGTTGAGGATACTGGAATAAGAAATACTAGAGTTCCTCATCTCATTGTGTAGTGTGTGAACTTCTGGATGCACACTGAATGACATAGACAGAAACTACTATCTTTCCTGATACCTTTTGTTTGTGCTGCGTGGAGGAACATGTTCCTGCCCAATAACACCAGTGCTAAAATCCTGGATTTCTCCCCCCCCCTCCATGGGTGGCTCTTTCTTCCTGTCCTGGGGAGGGAGGGGGGATGGGTTTGCTTGACCCCTAACAGCTTTAGTAGGCAATCCGGTAGGTAAGCATTAGGATCAGGGGGGTGCACATTATAAAGTGAAAAAAACTATACCCCCTTGCCCAGCTACTCAGCAATAAAGCACTCATGTTCAGAGCTGGCAGGCAGCCCCAATCCTGTGCCCTTTACCACCATATTATAGCACAGTAGGGGGAAGTTTTCATAAAGGTGGGAAAACAAGCAAGTTTTTTCTGTGGACCCCAAACAGCTCTATAAGGGATTGTTTTGGAAGCTGGGTGGAACCTGGAACAGGAACACTACTGTTAGGGCCTGGGAATACATTGTAACATTTTGTTGCGGGTTCCTTCTTGTCTATTTCAGTTAAGTTTAGAATTATTTTAGTAATGCAGAATGCAAGTGGCCCTACTTAAGAAAAACTGAACAGCTGCCATAATTTCCCATTAAACTGTAAAGAAAATTATGACCCTTACCTGCTAGCACCCTTTAGATACCATTAACTAAGCTGTTGGCAGAATCTAAAAAGAAAGTGTGCCTGTTATGACAAATGTGGAGTGATGTTCCCATCATTGTCTTAATTTGTCATAGCCATGCAGCTTCTGTAGGAGTGAGCTTTGTAATTTCTTACACACACCCTGGTAATGAATAGGAGGAACTAATTAAAAACCCTGGAAAGCTGGATCAAGAAAGTAAGTGCAATAACAGGATTTAAATATAGCTAAGCAATGTCTCAACCTGTTTTATTTTGCTACTATTATATTACTTAAATACACGAATACTTCCCAACATCTTTTCCCATCATATGTTCAGCCATCTAAGCAACCAGAGTCTTATGATTGTTTCTCAAGTCACACCATTTACAGCTGTACAGACAAGAATTTCTTTATTCAGAAATATTACAAGATCATATACTTCCTTGACAGAATTTATCTTTAGAGAATTATTTTATTTTGTCAGTTGGTTTTGCAAATCACATTTTGAATATATAAAATTTTTTACATAAAATAAATACAAATAAAAACATAATTAACTGCATATAATATGTGCTTTCTAAAGCAGAGTGCCTAATCTACTAAGGAGGAAAGGGAATCCTTTAGTTAGGATGTGAGGTTTGGCTAGATTAGAGGACACTTCAGTTATCAGCCTCCAGGCAGCACCATGAATCTATTGAGAAGTATAAAACAGATAGTGATATAATAATGGAAATAGGAGGCAGATTGAATGATTTCTGGATCCTGGTTAGATTAGTATCAGAAATCTATTATTGAGGGTAAGTTGGCGCTCATAAGGGGTTTAGCAGAAAAAACAGTATGAGTACCTCTTGCGAAGTTTTGTGTAATTTATAAATATTTAAATATTGCTATGAGACAATAACTGGACTGACATAACTTGCATATCTATAGCTAAAATGATATAATTATAATGGGCTTTATCCTATAATAAATATTGGAACTATGAAAAATAGTTTTCCGTATAACCTAGTGATGTCCAGACTAGACTACTGTAACGTGCTGTACATGGGGCTGCCTTTGACAATGGTCCAGAAACTTGAACTGGTGCAGAATGTGGCCACCCGAGTGTTGGTGGGGGTGAGGTAATTCCATCATATAATGCCTATACTGCGCCAGCTGCACTGGTTACTGATGTGTTTCCAAACTCAATTTAAAGTGCTGTTTTTGACCTTTAAATCCTTAAACAGTTTGGGATCAAATTACTTGAAGGACTGCCTTCACTGATATCAGCCTTCCCACACTTCAAGATCAGCAAGAGAGTCCCTTCTCATCTGCCCACCTGCGAGGGCAGTTAGGTGGGCAACTGTACAAGAGACAGCCTTTCCCGCAGTGGCTCCACACCTCAGGAATAAGTTGCCATTGGGGGCCCGCCCCAAGATGGCCACTGGCCGCTGCTACAGCACCAAGCAGCAAAATGGCTGCCTGCAACAGCTTCCTCCACTTGAGGCTCCAAAATGGCTGCCCACAGCAACTTCCTCCGCTGAGACTGCTGGGATGCATAGTGGCCCATCTGGAGGACTGCAGAGTTTAGCAGTAACCATGGTGGTTAATGAGTGGCTAGACTAAGCACACTGCGGGCCATGGTTACCTGCATGTGTGGCAGGGGCTCCCGCAGTGGTTAGCTCTAACCACCCTGCCCCATGATTAGCCTAACCACCCTTCCTCAGTGTGTGTCTGAACAGGCCCTTTTTTGTGAGTTTTATTCTTGTACACTGCCTTGGGAGGGCTACTGCCCTGATAGTCAGCCAAGAAATAATTTAAATACATCCATCCATCCATTCTTGGCCATTGCCCCCTTAATAATTTTTTGGGGAACAAATATTCAACTGTCAAAAAATGTAATATCCCAAAGAGGGTGCCATACCACAGAGATCATCCCCTACAGACTTCAAAGAGTATAATTTATAACCCAGACTCGTGCCAAATTAACTCCTAGTGAGATGTCATACACTGGTTGTCCCCTCCCTTCCTTCCTCTTGGAATAGTAGACATATAGTACCTGCTTCCCTTAATTAACTTCATATCATCTCTTGTGTCATGCTGTATAAAACAAATGACACATGGGGAAAGGGGAAAACTCAGCAGTAATCTGTGTTGGTTTCTAGGAGCTCATGCTGAAACTTTACTTGGTAGCCTCCCCCCCCCCCCCCAGCTTGTACAATATACCATCATATGCAAATACAGCATCTTCTTCCCTGAACTGAAACAGCTGCACTGATGACTATCTTGTGAAGTCAGCAGGACTACCTTCCAGCACCAAAATGGGAGGACAAGAGGTCCCATTGTGCCAAAAGTGGAAGGCCTGAGATGCTATGCTGAGATGCTATCCTTGATAGCCTAGTGTGGAATGGGGTTCTCATTATGATTTTTTTGTGACCACCTTCAAACATGTATTCAAACATAACAAACCTGTATGTTAAATGTATTCAAACATTTAATTTTTAGTGAACATTTTGTATTTTAAAAGCGTTCAAGAAAGCAACCAGCATATACATTTTAAACAATCATTCAAGATTATATTTTGAATCTTTTAACTTTTTAGAAGGAAGCGAATGAGATAACTATAATTCTGTTTTTCAGGCAAAAACGTCTCCTAAATGAAAACATTCCAGTTATCATGAATACTTATTTCAGTCAAAAGGTTGTTCTTAAAGAACCGACAGAGATGAATAGACCGCATTTTCAAGAACCTTTGCTTACTAAAAGAAGCATATCTTTGGCCTGGATATTCAGTTTATCTGATGTAAAAGACAATTGGCCTCAAGCATCTGCAATTAATCAGGTAAAGTTTATTTTATAGTTTAACACTTTGTAGCAAGTTAATGAATGGATATTTGGAAACAATGCATGCAAGAATGCTCATATGCTCTCAGGAGCCTTTATTTGAGCAAGTTTGAATGTTCGATAAGAAATACTCATATTAATATTTTTCAAGCAGATGTTTTTTTCACATGTTCAAATACTTAACTGCTGTGAGAGTTTGCTGTAACAGCTTTACTACTGTGCTGAATAGTATTGCTGTGATATATTGAGCATTTTACTGTTCATCTTGCTTATAGCTGAGCTTGTTCAATTTACCAGCCTTTCTAAAGGAAGAACACATGATATGAAAAATACAGGGCTGCTGCTACGAACAGCAGCTGTATAGTGTTCCCATCCTCTCTGTCTATAACATCTACTGTAACTTACTTTGTGTTCTGATATATAGAATTTTCCGCCTCTCTGGGGAAATGTACAGAATAAAATGTACACATCCAGAGTGGGGACTGGACTGCCATGTTTCTTACGATGAGTAGTTACTCCTAATGTTCATGCATTTAATTTCTCTGCCCCATCTTTGAGTCCTCCAATATTTACCACTGTATTTTTTAATGAAGTTAGCAATTTTTGTAAAAGATGCATGGCTTGTGAACATATGTGCCTAGTTCATGTCCTTTATGTGATAGCCTCTGGGTGGCTCATTGCAGTTGGGAACATTAATACATCCTTGAGTTATTGTTTCCTAGTATTAGGACATTAGAGCAAGAGGAACAGAGCTGGACATCTTTGCCCACTTGCTAAGTAACTTTTGATTCATCAGTCAAACATATCTCAGTTACATCCAGACTAGACTGTTGCAATGCTTTTTTACATGGGGCTGCCTTGAGAGATAATTCAAAATCTGCAACTAGTGCAGTATGTGGTGGCCAAAAAGTTGGTTGGTGCTTGTCAATTTTATACTGATCATGTATCAAATGCACCCAACTTAAAATGCTGGTGTCAGTCTTTAAGTCCTTGTATAAGCTTTCTGTACAATCATTTGGTTTATGGCTTTGTTTTTACCAGTCTTCCTGTCCCAGTATGAAGACTTCCAAGGCTGCACACACTCATACCAACAATGAGCCCAAATTATCTCCCTTTTCAATTACTTCCTTGAGCGACTCTCTTCTTGATGTTGTGGAGACACAAGGAACAGCCGGAGGAAGAGGAATCCAGGTCCAAGTGGTTGTTCAAAGAGTGTATTATTTGGTTGCTAAAGAAGATTTAAGATGTCATCTTCAGGGAACTAACCTTTCCCCAAACATGGCACCATTGTTAAATTCAGACCTGCCAAATGTTAGGTGAGTAGTAGAAATTGGCCTACCGTGATTTGTAGTACTAACTAAGGAGAGTCGCTAGGCTGAACATTGTGATTTGAGTGGTCTTAGTTTTTTCTGAAGGTTAGAATGATCCTACTCTCTAGATGAAAATAGGATGCTACTTCAAACATTTCTGGAAGTGCTATAGCAAGGGTGGACCAGCTTTCTTAGTCAGCACTCACAGTGTATATCAGGAGTCTGTTATGAGTTTGGATGGCCATAACTAATTTGCTCATTCAGATCCATGTAATTATCTACCATTGGGTATCATTGTAATAACACTGGTGGTGCCAAATTACAGTTAAAAAGATTGAAGGCTGTTTTATGCTCAGACCATTGGTTCGTCTAGTTCAGTATTGCCTACACTGACTGGCAGCACCAAGTTCCCCAACCCTACCTTGTAAAGTCCGGGATTGAAGCTGGGACCATCTGCATGTTAAACATGTGCTCTACCATTGAGCTATAACCCTTCACCAGTTGCTAGGGTCTTGTTAAAATCCTGGGTGGATGACAAAAATATCAAGTAATCAGTGTCAAATAAGTGGTGAACCTGACTTAACAGATCTTTTAGAAATCCCTGATGCCTCTAATTCTGTGATATTTTACAAGTCTGGACATTGTACTGTTCAGATAGGATTTGCACTCCCCCCATGTTTCCCATGTTCTCAAATTGCCATTTTCTTCTGAAATACTCAATTATTTCCTTATCAGTATTCTATATTTCTCCTTAATCTTCATAGTGTTTCTTGTGGAGTATTATCACTAACATCTCTGAGCATAGAAACTGAGACCTAAAGAACTTGGCTTGCCCGAGGTTTTCCTTATAAGATGCTTATGCCCCAACTCCAAATCCCTTCTTTTGCCCATTATTTACAAAAAGAGCGTGATGCTTGATCCAAGGTTGCATAGTAGCTGCATTCTCTTTACTCACTCTCACCTCCTTCTGTAGTCAGATAGCAATGGCTTAATTTCTGTTTACCAAAAAGGAATTAGATGAGGTATTTCAAAACTCCTTTGAAAGAAGGAGCTCATCAATCCCTACAAGCTTTAGCTGAGTCATGAGACCAAAACAACCAGATATTTTTGATAAGAATATTGGTAAAGCAATAGAGATTACTTCTGCTACATGAATGGACATCCCTGCTGATGAAATATTGAACTTAATATTTTATCATTTTCCTTCCTGGCGCAATGCATACATTGGTTTTCTAATATTTGCTTGCTGTGAGTGAGCTGGTTGAATTAAGAAAGAAAACAGAAATAATTGACAGATAATTACTGTAATGGGGATAGTTAAACAGGGTAAATGAAATGAATATAATTTTATTTATTTTCATCTGTATCTTGGAGGCTATGGGCAAATTATATTTGTAAACCCCTCAACAAAAGAAGCATAGTTTTCAAAATACCAGAACACATAGGGCTAGATAGCAGAATAAGAGCATGTATTCTAAAAAAAATACTTATTAACTTCTGTATGTTGTCCTTATTGCCTACCCTTTTTCTCCTTGTTTTGTGAATCAGTAAACAAATATTTTAATTTGGTACCTTTGGAAAATATCCTTTTCTTCTGCATGAACATTAATAGTATGCAATCCTATGCATATGTCCTTGGGAGTAGGTGCCATTGAACTCGGTACAGCTTGTTTCCAAGTTATACATAAGAATGGGGAGCACAGCTAAGTGAAATTTTATTCCCATAATTCTTAGTAAAATAGGCAACTTCGAAACAATGACTGGGTTTGCGCAACACAACAACCCATCATGGGCAGCCAGCCATAGTTGGTTGTTGTGTGATCTGAACCGAGAGCACTTTCCACTAGGGATGTACGAAAGTCACTTACCTTTCCGTGGATTATATTGATGGTGGCGGGGAGGAGTTCTGTCCCTCCCCCCGGAATCCTTGACGGGGGAGGGGAGGCGATCCGTTCCTCCCCCCCGGAATCCTCCACGGCCGTCTGTGCTCCACGGCAGCTCTGCGGAGCAGCCGGCCAGGCCCAGGCCAGAGCTGTCCACAGCTGGATTTCCGGCCACGGAGGGCTCTGGGTAAAAAACAAAACAAAAAAACAGCCGCGTACGAAAATGGTGGTGGCTATGGCCGCCACCATTTGCGTTCCTTATTTTTGGCCGTCTTAGTCTATGTAAATATTTATGTAGACTATGACAGCGAAAATAAAGGGGAACGCAAATAGCGTAGCGGGCGCTATTTGCATCCCTTTTTGATTCGCTGGCATAGTCTACATAAATATTTACGTAGGCTAAGACGCCCAGAAATAAGGAACGCAAATGGCGGTGGCCGTAGCCACCGCCATTTGCGTACGGGTTTTTTTTTTTTTTTAACCCAGCCATGATAGGCTACGTAAATCTTTACGTAGCCTATCATGTCTTGTAAAACAAAAAACGACAAGACTGCAAATGGCGGCGGCGGCAGCTGGTCAGAAGACCAGCCGCTGCAGCCTGAGCCGCCACCGCCCGGAACATCCGCCCCAGGTAAGTCTCGTCCTGGGGGGGATCCGCGGGGGTGGCGGGGGGTGGCAGGCCGTTCCGCCACAGAGTTCGGGGGACCGAATGCACTGGCATTCAGCCTCACCGAGATCCGTGGCGGAATTCTCTGACATCCCTACTTTCCACAGGGTGGCTTATGTTTTGGGAACAAGCCATGCTGAGAACCCATGGCTTGATGTAGGATTATTTTCACAGATGATTGGTTGTCGTGTCGTCCAAACTTGGGGAAGCAGTTTCATCATGAGATGTCGTGATTGGCCACAGAACCACTCAGCTAGAGTGGCAAAACAGCCCGTGCCATTCAGTTTTCACGTTCTCGCTGGTGTCCATACTTCCAAAGTGCCAAAATGGCCCTTTAAAAGAACTGTCACTTGCTCCCTGGCATGTTAAAAAGATGCAGTGCTTCAAAAATGCGTAATTGGGGTCGTATGGGGGCGGGCTCAGTCTTCCACAAGTGCACTCTTATGGTTCTCTTATATGTGTAGTCTTGACTCATCAGTTTCCTTGAGTATTTCTGCTGTCAAAGGGAGCAGGGAAGGGGAGTAGGTAACATACAAGGAAACTGACATGACAAGTTTACATATCGGCTAATTTATGTACAGTCGCGAAGGTTCAGGGGAGAAATAATACTAATGGAAAGGAGGGGCCGCAATTCAGAAGCACTAGATATGGGGGGGGGGCAAAAGAGTAAGTGCATCAAAAGGGGGGGATATCTCCCCCTTGGCGATGTGATCCTCTCATTTTTAAGTGTTGGACTGACACTTCTCAGTGTCCTCCATCTTTTCAACACTTCCCTAAGTCTCCAGCTACTCCAGAAAGGGGAGATATTACCCCCCCCCTTTGCAGCGCCTTTTCAGAGCACTTAACTGCTATGGTTACTGCAGCTTCCTGACAGTTCTTAAATAATAATAATAATGAGAAGGCAGTTGCATGGGATGGGGTGAATGGGAACCCATTGGAGGTGGGTACTACTGATGCTAGCACCCTATTTGCTCTGTCCCATTCTGCTACCCTCTTAAAGTTTTTTTTAAACGTCAGGGAAATTTCTGCATTTTGGGGGACTGGGATGTAAATGCAAGGGAAATGTATGCAAATGTAATGGCTGGGAAGTTAAGGGAAGTGAAATTTGCACACCTGCATGAATTGCTCCTTTATTGGGAATGAAAAGGGGTAGTGATTGGAGCAGGGAGGCAGAGACAAGATGGTTTTTGTCGCAAAGTCCTTGGGATATGTGAAGGAGTCTGCTGGAGCACTTGGGGAAGAAGGGGAAGAATAACGCACGCCAAGCCCAATCATCTTATCAGGCATGGCTTATTGGAAGGGTGGGTTTCATTTTATTTTATTATTTTATTTTATTTTATGGTTTTTTTAAATATTCAATGTCCCTAATATAAAGCAAGATAACTCAGTAGAATGATTAGACCGTGTTCTGTTCTGGAAGGAGAACACAGTAGGATATAAGGAAGAAGTTGGTAGACTGAATCTAGGACTTCCCACTGTTCAGTTTGTATTGAGATGGGGGTAGTGTAGAAGGAGCAGCCCAGGGAGAGAAGGGAGACACTTTATATGAGACAAGATAGCATTGGTGGACATATATTTGGTCTGGGAAAACCAGAATAGGAGTTCATCCATCTAGTCTATCTCTGTAGTATGGTATGTGAGAGAGCTGCTGTATGGTACAGGAATTGAGCATTGGCATGACTGTTTAGCATGTTGTGGTTATCTACCCTCATAGACCCAGGCCAAGCTGAATATGAATTACCCTCAGGTTTTTTGTATGTGTTCATATATAGTCTGCCATATTTCATTTCATTAATTACATGTCTATACTGCCCAATAGCCAAAGCTCTCTGGACAGATTACAAAAAATTAAAAACCTAAAATACAATATAATAACATAATATAAAACCATTTACATATAAAACAATTTTAAACAAAAATCCCAAGACTTGTTAAAAACTTTATTGTATGTTGTCAAATGCTGGGGGGATAGAGGAAAGTCTTAACCTGGTAGCAAAAAGATGACATTGTTAGTGCCAGGCGGATCTCACTGGGGCGAGCATTCCATAATCAGATGGCCACCATCAAGAAGGTCCTCTCCCTTCTTGACATCCTCTGAGAGGCACTTGGAGGATGACCTCAGATGATGTATGGGTAGGTTCATACCTGGAGAGGTACTTTGTTAGATATTGCTGTCCAGAGCCTTATGAGTCTTTATAGGTCAAAACCACACCTTGAATTGGGGTCAGTAATGTACAGGCAGCCAGCGCAATTGGGAAATAATTGGTTTATATGTTCAGACCATTTGCTCCCTGTTATCAGGGACAAGTTGCAGCTTCCAAACTGTCTCCAAAGATAGCCCCACATATTAGGAAGAAGAACAGATTGCTTGTAGATTGTACCTTTATGGTCTATGACATGGTGTGTTCTAGTTACTGATCAATGGAGTCTACCTCTTTTCTGAAATTCATAGACATAACAGGACTGTTTTTGTTTTTCAACTTTCTCTGAAATGCTGTTCCATCAATTATTCTGTAATTACAACTGACAGAAGAGCAAATGCCAGAAAATTGATTACCGCTCCCCCTGCCTCCTGCAAAAAACAACAGCAGAGCATAGAAATAAAAATATAGGGCACAATCCTATGCATGTATAGACAGAAAAATGTTCTACATCTGCCAGCATCCCTCCAGCCAGCCATGGCTGGAACATGCTGGGAATTCTAGGACCTTTTTCTGTCTATACATGCATAGGATTGCACTCATAGTCATAAAGATTATGCTTGAAACTAGGGCTCTTTAAGGGGAAAATCTCCCTAAGATAAGAACATAAGATGAGCTGTGCTGAATCAGACAAAAAGTTCAGCATTCTGTTCCCCTAATGGCCAACCATATACCTATGGGAAAGGAAGCCCACAAGGAGGACAGGAGTGCAATAGCACCTTCCTACTTGTATGCCCTAGCAACTGGTATTCAGAGGCATAATGCCTCCTATACTGGAGGCAATATATATCCATCTTGACTAGTATCCATTGATAGCCTTCTTCTCCATGAATTTGTCTGATTCCCCTTTAAAACTGTCCTGTTATTTTACAGGATAAAATATAGCCGCCTGCTTAATAAATACACTGCGGCCTGATTTCAATCCCATGTTATGTGTTTCTATGACTATGCCTGTCAGTGACTAATAGTTTCAGGAGTCTAATTGTTTACATGAGGTCTAAAAGGCATAGGTAATGAGGAATATATACATTTTTAATTTGTCTTATGCAATATCAATCCTTTTAATGGGATAATGCTCCAGCATCTTTTAATGAGTTTCTGTATAGCATTTTCGCTTGTGCAGTGTTAAGTAGACTACATCGGATTTACCTGATTCATATCTGAATTATTCATAAAATTCTTTACAATTTTGCTTTTTCCATGCTGGACTTTTACATATCCACTTACACAAGCACCATTAAATTTATCACAAGATCTGCATCTGAGTAAAGATAATGGGTCCAATGCTAACATTTCAAGGTAGGTAAATTAGAATTGAGGTCACTCATTGTGTTTACTCTAAGGAAAACCGAAGTCCGAGTTACACAAGACTTATTTTAACTTAGTGTTTATTGTGGTTGAAGAGGGAGGAGAGAGGGAAAGGACATTTGTGGAAAATCCATGTTCACAGATGTTAGCATCTGTCAAACCGTTTTCTTTTGTGGGCAACTTCCATTCTGTTTACAGCATACCATTCATTTCTTCAGCTAAATGTTTCTAAACAAAACATTCATGAACATAGGATTTTTAAGAATATCTAATACTTCTGGGATACATTTTTTTTAAGTGCACAATAAACAGGAAGCAGACAACCTAAATGTGCCTCACTGAACTCTATATGATAGAAACGTTTATGTCTTGTAAATGAAAAGCCATTTTTAAAAGTAGTCTCGTAAAGATGTCTAATTGCTGTTTGAGGACTTTTACATTATTTCCCTTACTTGTCTGAGCAAAATGTATCTGTAGCAGGTCAAATTCTGCTTTGACTCTTTATTCTAAGGAATAATTGGGGGTCAGGGAAATCAGTCATTCACATACAGGAACCGTGGAGACTGGGGCCCAAATTAATTCTGTTTATTATATTCCTTATAATCCCTCTCTTTCTTTTGGGAAGTCCAGAAAAGCTTATATGGAGCTCCTGCCCTTAGGAAATACTCCTCTACCCACTCCCAGACACAGAAAACCCTACTTCCTACTTATTTTGAATATAGTCTTTTTTAGAATACTCTCCAACAGAGAGTGCAAGTTACCTTATATACCTACTTTTATGTATTAAGTCTTATTCTTATTCTGCCCAAAGGGCAGATATTTTATCTAAGATCTGTTTGCTTGCTATAACTAATAATTTAATCTCTATTGATAGTTTAACACCTATGTAGTATATTTCACTTGTTCAAAGTGCTTCACATTTTATCTGAGCATTCCTTGCAACCTTCCAGGTAGGTGGCTGAAGCTCAGACAGTAGTGACTTATCCACAGCCACCCAGTGAGTGAGTGAATGAGGTGAGATTTGTAGACTTCCTGGTTCATAGTTCACATTCTACACTATGCCACCTCTCAATGAAGATTGAGAAATAAAATAGTGCAGAGTCCAGCTCACAGCTGGAGGGTTCATAATTAATCTGGAGCAGAGGAGGCAGCAGGCAATTCGTCAGTTGTCAGTCAGTCTAGAGCACAGAGGGATAGTATAGTAGTCTCCTTGAGCAGCCAGTTGCCCAGGCTGAGGGGGTGCATCAGATTTAGGAGCTATGCAACAAGCTGTGGTACAGGATTGTTTCTTGGGTACTCCTAGGACCAGGAAGAGTCTGGTGTTTCTCTTCTGGCTTGAACTAGTTGCAGTTTGCTTCTCCAGACAGTGGCATGAGAAGTAGGGAATCGAGCACTGAGGTGTCTGACAAGGACAGAGACATTCTGGGAAGGTGAAAGGAAAGTAGAGTGATCGAAGAACAGGAATTGATAAAAAGTATTAGTAAGTTGGCTGGCTGTGATGATGGTGACTATGGGGAAAGGCTGAGTAGACCTAAAACATGTAACACTTCATTTAGAGGTCCTGAAAAAATAGTACAGTAGATATGAAGATTGATGGTAGATATGTAAATGTTTAACACCAGTCAAAACTGGTAATTATTTTTGACAACTGTTGCTGTTGATTATGCCATACAACTCTTGTGCCAATAAAACATGGATTCATAACAAAATGTTCAGTATTGTAGTATAAACAAGCAAATGTTCAGCTGCCTCAATCTAATTCACTGTTCTTTATTCACCTATAGAGTGATTATGCTCATGTTTACATGAACTGAAATGCTGATCATGGGATATGTTGCTTTATTTTATTGGGAGCTGTTATAGTGTAGTAGTGGTTAGTAGTATAAGCTTTGAGCCTGGTTCTTACCTTGCCTCTGAACTATCTCTGTTTAAGGGGGTGGCAATCTTGAACCATGTATCCCAGCAGTCAGGCTCTGGCACCTTCCCTTCTGTTCCATCAGCATTCTGTCTCTACTGCAAGCCTGGTAGACTGAGTTTTGGGCTTTGCTATTGGAGCCTGACAACCTCAGCTTGCCTGAGCATTTGGTCATCTGACCTCATAGATCAGTCCTGGCCTACCAGGCTCTAAAAAACCCTAGGCTCAGAGCTTGCTGCTCAGTTTGAACAACCTGTCTCTGGTGTGAGAACATTGCCTAAGCCTCTGCTCTCTTTCCCTGATTGCTGCTATGAATCATGACTGTTGCCTGGCTTTGACTACCCTCTGCTTCTGGTGCTCCTGATCCTCTGTTGCTGCCTTGAATGCTGACCTCTTGCTTTTTTTTTTCACTAGGCACCTGTCTCTGGCCTTTGTAATTATTGTTTGATGCTCTGGAATTCAACTTCTGCCTATTTTGGATCACACACCTGCTTTTGGCTCACTTGGGTTGACAGCAGACCCCTTGAGACCCTGGAACTTGATTACCTGGTCAGGCCTAACTCTAAGTTATCTTATAACTCCCCCACCCTCCCAAATCTGCAATATGGGGATAATTACACTAATCTCCCATCCAAGATTATGGTAAAGATTACTGAGATAATGTTATATGTAGTACTTTAAGGTGCTATATAAATGCTGCTATCCTTTGAGTACTATATTCTTCTTTATAACTTTATGTAGTAAACCCAAAATGCACACTTTTGTGGAATGGGTAAGAAGATATATTGTTTCTTGTGAGTTATCTAGTGGTATAATGTATAAGGAATCTGTCACAGGCAAGTTGTAAAGGTAACTTTCCAGGCCTAGAGCCAGCATGTGCAATACTAGTTATTAGTAGTTTCAGCAGAGAATGGTAATTTTCCAGCACCTGCTGTATGTCAGATATTCCAAAATGGCCTACATAAAAAGTATGGAATATTCCCTTTCTTTTTGATATTTATGATTTTGAATATTTGTACCTTTGAATGTTGTGCTTAAAAGAGGAATTTCAAGTATGTATGTAGTATAACCCTACCTCTCACCAAATGATTGACTTCAGTTCTGGCTTGGATAACAAGCAGTAGTATAATCATGCTGGAACAGCTCATAGAAACTGTTATACAATCCAGGTAGTGAAGCTATAAGGAGAATAACTGTAGGCATTCTAGTACAGCATTGCTGGGTGTGCTGTATGTAAGTTAAGATAAACAGATACAGGACTAGATTTAATTTTGTACAGTCAACCTTGGATGGCTCAAATTGATGAAAAACTTGATTAGTGTATTTAAATGTATAAAACCATTACATAACCATGCACCATGGAGATATACCATTTTCTTTAATTGAAAATGGAGGAATAGGACAGATTATAGGTAAAAGAACAATGTTAATGATGGTAGTTTGAAGACATTTCTTGTAGATCTACTGAAGATCTACAAGAAAGAAATATAAAAGTTCAGTATTAGTCTCATTAAGTCCATCGTGTTCCTAATACACAGTTAATCAGAATATCTTTATCAGAAAATGGGGATAAAAATCTTCAGTTCATTGGGCCCAACTTTTATAGTCCTAACAGATTTAGGTTTCATTCTTAATGGAATCTTTCCTTGGGTTATATGAAAGTCCAGTTATGACCTCTCATTATCTTGCATTCTTTCATGTCTTATGCTGCATTTGTGAGTGAAGATACTTTTGCCCATAACTGAAATCCACCCCAGGTAGATTATCAGTTTGGGAAAGTTTCATGCAGTATATTCAGAACCCAAAACATAGTCTGAGATACTAAAATATTGATAACACTAAAAGAGTACCTTGATAATAGACGCCCTGCATGCTCAATGTGAGTTCTGAGCTTCTTGGAGAAAGAGAAGATTGAGTAAAATATTTGGCTAATACCAAATGGGCAAGATGGCAGTTTACCAACAGTAGCATACCATGTTGACTGCCACCTTGCCACGTAGTTAAGTATCTGTGATAAAATGCCCATCCTTGGCTAGTCCAATGTTCATTTAAATTTTATAAACGGGCCACTGCAGAGCATTGTGGAAGTAGCATAGCACTGTAAATTTCTTTTGATTTAGAACAATTTCTGTGTTTAATAAAGTGAACTACAGTTCAATGAAAATGTAAACCCAGTGTTTGGCTGTTGTGAAAAAGGCAAAATCCGTGTTGGGCATAATTAGAAAAACAACTGAAAATAAAACTGCCAATGTCATAATCCCCATATACAAATCTGTGGTGCAACCACAATTGAAATATTGTGTACAGCTGTGGTCACAGCACCTCAACGAGGATATTTTTGGAAAAGGTGCAGAAAAGGGCAACCAAAACTATCAAGAGGCTGGAACAACTCTCCTACAAGGAAAGGTTACAACATTTGGGCCTGTTTGGCTTAGAAAAAAGGCAAGTGGAGTAGACATGATACAGGTGTACAGAATAATGCATTGTGTAGAGAATATGGATAGGCAGAAGGTTTTTTTTCCCTCTCATAATACTAGAACTTGGGGTCATCCTATGAAGCTAAATGGTGGGTGATCCAAGCCAGATAGTGCTGAGTTAAACTGTGTACTTTGTTACCACAAGGTGTAGTTAACTTGGATGGCTTTGAAAGGGGGTTAGACAAATTCATGGCTAAGACTATCAGTGGCTACTAGTCATGATGGCTTGTGGGTGGCCCAATTGGGCCACCCATAGTTACAGTTAGAAACACTATTTTGCACATTTTTCTGTGGGGGCTAAAAGTAAGTTTGGGGGGCATAGCTAAGCTCCCCCTTGTCTGATTTGCATGTAGACAGCTGTGCAATTTTCAAGTGGATTAGCTAGGTTTGGTGCATAACAAAGCTTATTATGGGATGTTATCGGGGGAAAGGATTAACCCGTCATGTAGGGCCTCATGGACTGAAGTTAGCATTGCCCTTTGAGATGTAGGTGTGTGGGGAGTTCTAGTGCATAAGCTATGGTAGAAAAATATTGACTCTGAAAATTGAAGAAAAAAGAGTGAAAAGGCATGACCAACCACTTGTTTTGTGAAATATGGATGGAAAGCTGTCAGATTTGCCAGGTGGGGAAAGAATGGGTTAACTAGCAGTGGGGTCGAAGTCCAGCAAGATCAGTCAAGGATTGGAGGAGATATGAGCTCCCTCGCCCCCAATCCTATTTGTTTGTATTGAGGGAAGTTGGTTGGAGCTTTTGGAATGTTCACATTGAACAGTAGCATGCAGCTGGGGGCCGGGGGGGGGGATTAAAAGGGCCTTCTAGAGCCCATGGCAGAACAGCTTGGTCCAGGTCAATCAATCACGGCAGGGAGAGGGAATGACGGGGCTGTGCCCTGCCCCTGCAGAAGGGTGGTTGATTTGCATTTTTTATTTCCATGGGGTTGTGACTGAATAAATAGGGGTAAGGGGAATGCATTTAAATCTGTGCTGCCACGTTGTGTAATAATGTATTTGGGCTTGGGGTGGGTAGGGATTTGCAAACTGATAAATTCTTATGTATGGGTGTATAGTGCTTGGTGTGGGTGGATTCTATCCTTAATAGAAAACTTTTTCAATTTATGGTGCTACAACTTAAGATGATGACGACAACAATGATGATGACAGAATACACATTGGCATCATTTGCTTGTGTGTGCCAAGTGCTTTTAAATGATGGGATATGTACAGCAATTGTATGTAGGTCTACTTAGAAGTATGTCTCACTGAATTAAATGGAACTTATTCCCATATAAGCATGTGGATGTGAGTGTGAAATGGGTTTCTTCCTCTCCCCCACTGTTTTCAATAAGTGGGCTCTGCCACAAACTGCTTTCTCTGTGTTGTTATTCTGGGAAAATGTCTGGGATGGAGGGTTGGTGGGTTGAACTGTGAAGCAAAAGGCTTGTGTATAGCAAAATAGGTGCCGGTGGGTCCACCTCCAGTGACCCCTGGGCTCCTCCTCCAGTGATCCCCCCTTTATGCCCTACTAGTTGGATTGGCCATGAGCCTCCATTGCAGAGCCCTAGGTATGAACCCCCCAAACTGCCCCTCCAACTGCCCCCTCCCAGCCTGGAGCCCCCAACCAAGCTCCCATAAGGCCCCCCATACCTGTCATGGACCCCCACCCCAGACCCCCCACCCCTAGCACAAGTCACCCCCATCAGACCCAGGTATGAGCTCCCCTCGAAACCAAGTGCCCCCAGCCTGGAGCCGCCACCTCCAGGACCCCACCCTAGTCATAAGCCCTCACGCCCAGGCACCCATCCCAAGCATGAACTATGCATGTGAGGGGGAATCTACTGTGATTACGGTATTGTTCTGAGCAAACCCATTGTGTGTGGGGCTGGGTTGCTGTATCCCATGTTCTAAATGTGGGGAAATCTTCTTTTACAACTCCAGTGTTGATAAACACCAGTGTCTGCAAGCCCTTCTTAACAAAACTTGCGACATCAGTGGCAAAACCTACTGTGGTTTGTGAGTTATCGTCGCACTGAACACACAAAAGCTGGGAAATCATTTTTCTAACCATAATGCCCACCCCCTTTGAAACCACAACACGCCTTAGGCAAAGGGACCAGCACATGTGTGGCAAGTGACGAAGGGCAGGAGCCCATTGGGATGCACACATGACTGTTGAATCACAGGGCTCTGGGACCTGTCAGTCAACAGCCTGAGTGCTTAGACCTGTGAGATCTTATGCATGCCAAGTCAGAGTTGCCCCCTCATGCCTGAGTGAAAACAGTTGAGGGAAAGCCAGCAGTACAGGGGTTAGCAGGTTGGCACCCTTAGCCTCCACTTCCCATTTGTTCTGGCACCCGCTACCCTGTGCCACTGCCAGCAGTGAAGGGATAACAGCTTGAGCGCTGGTTGGCAGAGAGGAAGTTGGGATGTCATACTGGACAGAGAAAGGAAAGCCAGCACAACAAAAAGTTAACAGTTTGGCCCCCATTGGACTGCAGCAGCATGGCAAGACAAACAGTGCCCCTTCCCCCCATAGCCTCCCCTCTATTTCTACCTGCCTACCGGAGTGCAGGAGTTAATTTCAGGCAGTTCCAGTCGCTAGCTAATGTTGATGTTCATAATCAGTGGCTGAGGATATATTTGTACTGGCTTGTAAATAGCTGGGGATGCATTTTCAGCCACAATGTATCAACCGATTGTTGAAACCTCTAAGCTACTACAATGAGTACTGGCCCTGCGATAATCTATGGCGCTAACAGCTTCTGCTGATGGCACAAGATTGGGAGAGCTGGGAAAAACAGGGAGATAGTCCCTATAGGCTATACTTCTTGTCCATTAACCCTTACGGCGGTGGTGCAGCCCAATGGGGGCCAAATTGTTAACCCTTGTACTGCTGGTCGCTGGCTTTCTCTCCGTATGCCAACTTCCTCTCTGCTAGCGAGTGCTCAGGCTGATAATCCCTTCACTGCTACAGGACTGCTACTCCCACATTGACTGGATAAATGCATAGTCAGGACAAAGAGGTTAAATTTTTTGATGCTCTAAATGACCTGCCCTAGAAAAGTTGGTCATGGAACCGACCAGAGGGGAGGCAAACCTGGATTTAATCCTCAGTGGTGTCGACCAGGACCTAGTATGATATGTAAATGCTGTTGAACCATTTGGAAATAGTGACCACAGTGCTATCATATATATTCGAGTGGAAAATTGCCCAGGAAGTCCAACCGAGTCACATTTGACTTCAAAAGAGGAAACTTCTCTAAAATGAGGGAACTAGTGAAAAGGAAGTTGAAAGGGACAGTCAACAGGGTTAAATCCCTTCAAAATGCTGGGAGGCTGCTCAAAACCACAATAACGAAGCTTGGCTAAAATATATACCACAGGTTAGGAAAAGTAGCATGAAGTCCAAGAGGTCACCAGCATGGTTAATGAGCAGTGTCAAGGATGCTATTAGAGAAAAGTGGGCTTCCTTCAGAAAATGGGAGTCTTGCTCAAGTGAGGAAAACAGAAGGGAGCATAAGCTTGCACAAAAGGTGATGCAAGCAGACAATAAGAGATGCAAAAAAGCATTTTGGAGAGCATATCGCTAACAATATTAAGGCCAGTGATAAAGGATTCTTTAAATATATCAGAAGCAGGAAAACAGCGAGGGAGGCAGTTGGACCGTTGGATGGTAATGGAACTAAAGTAGTACTAAAGGAGGATAAGGAGATTGCAGAGAAGCTGAATGAATTCTTCTCGTTGGTCTTCACTGCAGAAGGTATATGACCGATATCTGTGCCTGAACTGATGGAAGGGAGTCTGAGGAACTGAGGCAAATAGTGGTGACAAAAGATGAAGTTCTCAACCTTATTGATAAATTGAAAGCAAATACATCACCAGGCCCAGATGATATCCATCCTAGAGTTCTCAAAGAACTCAAATATGAAATTCCTGATCTTCTAACCAAAATATGCAACATGTCTCTAAGATCAGCTTCTGTACCAGAGGACTGGAAGATGGGCAACGTAACACCAATTTTTAAAAAGGGATCCGGGGAGAACATGCACTGCAATGGAGAGAACAGCTGTAATAGCACCCAATAATAGTCTTCACAAACATGTAGGAAGAAAGCCAGACGATGAAGCACATGGTCTTCGACGTCTAAATACTAATGCCCAGAGTATGGGAAACAAACAGAACGAACTTGAACTCTTAATACAGGAGGGAAATTATGACTTGATAGGTATAACTGAGACCTGGTGGTATGACTCTCATGACTGGAATACAGCAATTGAAGGATATAACTTGTTCAAAAAGATCAGGAGGAATAGAAAGGGAGGTGGGGTTGCACTATACATTAAAAACACATATCTCTGCACAGAAATACAGGAGGATGAGCTTGGTAGCCCCATCGAGAGCATCTGGGTTAAAATAAATGGAGCAAAGAATAAAAGGAACATGGTGGTGGCCATCTACTGCTGGCCATCCAATCAAGTAGAAGACGAGGATGAAACTTTTGAAAAGCAAATAGCCAATGTTTCAAGGAAGCATGATATAGTAGTAATGGGGGACTTCAATTTCCCCGATATTTGTTGGGAGACAAATTCTGCAAAACATGGCCCCTCCAGGAAATCCCTGACTTTTGTGGCGGATAACTTCCTTCTACAGAAAGTAGAGGAAGGAACTAGAGGATTGGCTATCCTTGACTTGATCCTAACCAATAGAGATGACTTAGTGGGTAAAGTAGCAGTCACAGGAACTTTGGGGGAAAGCGACCATGTTATACTTGAGTTCCTGGTTCTAAAGGAAGCAAAAGCTGAGTATAGCCAAACGCGTACCCTGGATTTTAGGAAAGCCGAATTTAATAAACTCAGAAATGATAAGTAAGGTCCCATGGCAAGCTATTCTAACGAGAAAAGGAGTCCAAGATGAGTGGGAGTTTTTTTAAAAAGGAAATTCTCAAGGCACAATTACAAACAATTCCAACAAGAAGAAAAGGTGGAAGACAACAGAAGAAGCCAATGTGGCTTCACAAAAAGCTTAGAGATGACCTGAAAACAAAAAAGGACACATGTAGGAAGTGGAAGGAAGGCCAAGCAACAATGGAAGAGTACAGGCAGGTAGCACAAAATTGCAGGGATGGTGTCAGGAAGGCTAAAGCTGAGAACGAGCTGAGGTTAGCGAAGGATGCTCAAAGCAACAAAAGGGCTTTCTTCAGCTACGTGCATAGTAAAAGACAGAGGAAAGAAATGGTGGTTCAGCTATTAAATAAGGATGGTAAAATGATAACAAATGACAAAGAAAAGGCAGAAGTGCTCAATTCCTACTTTGGTTCAGTCTTCTCCCAAAAGAGGGTCTATGACCCCCCTGGCAAAGGCAAAGTACAGGCTGAAGGAGCAGGATTGCAGCTTGAGATCGATAGGTCAAGGAACGCCAGATTACTTTGAGTTCAAATCTCCAGGGCCAGATGACCTTCATCCTAGAGTAATAAAGGAACTGGCAGAAGAACTCTCAGAACCACTGTCTATTCTCTTTGAGAAATCATGGAGCACGGGTGAAGTACCAGATGACTGGAGGAGGGCTAATGTTGTCCCTATCTTCAAAAAGGGTAAAAAGGAGGAACCTGGGAACTACAGGCCAGTCAGCCTGACACCAATCCCTGGAACATTCTGGAGCAGATTATAAAGCAATCCATCCGTAAGCACCTTGAAAACAATGCAGTGATTACTCGAAGCCAACATGGATTTGTCAAGACGAATCTGATGTCATTGATCAAGTAACCTCCCTTGTGGACTGTGGGAATGCTGTGGACATAATATACTTCAACTTCAGCAAAGCTTTCGACAAAGTGCCCCATGATATCCTGATGAGCAAACTAGCTCAAAGTGGGCTAGATGAAACAACGATCCGGTGGATCCACAGTTGGTGGATCCACAGTTGATCCACATTAGCATCGGACTCAAAGCGTGCTTATCAATGGGATCTTCTCAAACTGGGGAGAGGTAACAAGTGGGGTCCCGCAGGGCTCAGTCCTGGGCCCAGTGCTCTTCAACATTTTTATTAATGACTTGGAGGAGGAGGTGCAGGGAACGCTGATCAAACTTGCAGATGACACAAAATTGGGAGGGATAGCTAATACCCTGGAAGACAGAAACAAAATTCAAAGTGATCTTGATAGACTGGAGCGCTGGGCAGAAAATAAGAGTGAAATTTAATAGGGATAAATGCCAAGTTCTGCACCTAGGAAAAAGAAACCAAATGCACAGTTAAAGATACTGTGGGGATACGTGGCTCAACAATAAGCGAGATGGATCTTGGAACTGTTGTCGATCACAAGCTGAATATGAGCCAACAGTGTGATGTGGCTGCAAAAAAGGCAAATGCTATTTGGGGCTGCATTAATAGAAGCATAGCTTCCAGATCCCGGGAAGTACTAGTTCCCCTCTATTCAGCACTGGTTAGGCCTCATCTGGAGTACTGTGTCCAGTTCTGGGCACCACACTTTAAGAAGGATGCAGACAAACTGGAGAGGGTTCGGAGGAGGGCAATAAAGATGATCAGGGGATTGGAAACAAAGCCCTATGAGGAGAGACTGAAAGAACTGGGCATGTTTAGCCTTGAGAAGAGAAGACTGAGGGGAGATATGATAGCGCTCTTCAAGTACTTGAAAGGTTGTCACAGAGAAGAAGGCCAGGATCTCTTCTTGATCATTCCAGAATGCAGGACACGGAATCATGGGCTCAAGTTAACAGGAAGCCATATTCCAGCTGAACATCAGAAAAATGTCCTGACTGTTAGAGCAATACGACAATGGAACCAATTACCTAGGGAGTGGTGGGCTCTCCCACACTGGAGGCATTCAAGATGAGGCTGGACAGCCATCTGTCGGGAATGCTCTGACTTGGATTCCTGCATTGAGCAGGGGGTTGGACTCGATGGCCTTGTAGGCCCCTTCCAACCCTACTATTCTATGATAGAAAGCAGAGGGTAGGAATAAATAGTAAATTCTCCTGATGGAGGGACGTAAATAGTGGGGTCCTACATGGATCTGTATTGGGACCAATGCTTTTCATCTTGTTCATAAATGATGAGGATTTAGGAGAGAGCAGTGAAGTGGCCAAGTTTGCTAACGATACCAAATTATTTAGGGTGGTTAAAACAAATAGGGATTGCAAGGAGCTCCAAAAGGATCTCTCCAAACTGGAAGAATGGGCATCCAAATGGCAAATGAGGTTAAGCGTATGCAAGTGTAAAATGATGTACATTGGGGCAAAAAATCCTAACTTCAAGTATAACCTGATGGGATCCGAGATAACGGTGACCAACCAAGAAAGATATCTTGGTGTTGTGGTGGACAGCTTGATGAAACTGTCAACCATTGTGTGGCCATTGTAAAAAAGGCAAACTCCACGTTAGGCATAATTAGAAAAGGAATCGAGAATAAAACCATCAATATTATACTGCCTTTATACAAATCTATGGTGCGAACCCACTTGCAATACTGTGTACAGTTCTGGTCATCACACCTACAAAAGGATATTGTAGAGCTGGAAAAAGCTCAGAAAAGGGCAGCTAAAATGATCTAGGGGCTGGAACATCTTCCCTATGAGGGAAGGTTACAACAGCTGGGATTGTTTAGCTTGGAAAAAAGGAGGGCGAGGGGAGACATAACAGAGGTGTACAAAATTATGCATGGTGTGATGAATGTGGATACAATCATTTTTTTCCTTCATAATACTAGAACCTGGGGTCTTCTCATGAAGCTGATGGGTGGGAGATTCAGGAGAGATAAAAGGAAGTACTTCACACAGTGCATAGTT
Organism: Heloderma suspectum; assembly: GCF_057233095.1. Lineage (NCBI taxonomy): Eukaryota > Metazoa > Chordata > Lepidosauria > Squamata > Helodermatidae > Heloderma > Heloderma suspectum. The sequence continues at coordinate 70,937,420 of NC_139461.1, read as the reverse complement.
AAACTATGGAATTCACAAGCACATCATGTAGTGATGGCCACCAATTTGGATGGCTTTAAAAGATGGGTAGAGAAATTCCTGGTGAAGGAGTCTATCAATGGCTACTAGTCCTGATGGCTTTGAGCTGCCTCCAGTATCAGAAGCAGTATGCCTATGTACACCTGTTGCTGGGGAACATGGGCAAGAGGGTGCTGTTACTTGTGCATTCCTGGTTGACAGCTGGTTGGCCACTGTGTGAACAGAATTCTGGACTGGATAGACTCTTGGTCTGATCCAGCATGGCTCGTATGTTCTTATGATTATAGGCAGCTCGATCTTTAGGTACAAAGAAGGCTACAGAAACAGAGACCCAAAGATGCTTAATCAACATGAAATAAGGGGGCAGCTCTGACTTGGCATGCATACGATCTCACAGTTCCGAACACTCAGGCTGTTGACTGATAGTTCCCAGAGCCCGGTGGTTCAGCAGTCACGTGTGCATTCCAGTGGGCTCCTGCTCTTCTTCATTTGCCACACACATGCTGGTCCCTGTGCCCAAGGCATGTTGTGGTTTGAAAGGGGGCTGGCATTATGGTTCAAAAAATTTCCCAGCTTTTTTGTGTTCAGTGCAACCGTACCTCACAAACCACCATAAGTTTTGCCACTGTTATATACTACCCCAGTATCAGAGGCAGTATGCTTCTGTAGAACAGTTGCCAGGGAACACAAGTGGGAGGGTGCTGTTGAACTGTGGGCTTCCCATAGGCAGCTGGTTGGCCACTGTGAGAACAGAATGGCTTTTCTTTTTGTGAGTCCAGTATAAGGATTTTTGGTTAATGTGGGCATCTTGTTATACCTTTTATAATGGTGCAACAAATTTATACTTACATATTTTACATTTCAGATATATGGAGTACACTTCGTTAGTTCAAGTAATAATTACATTTTTCTTTTTCATCATTTACATAATAGCACTTTATGCTTTACAATCATCATCCTCGCAAAAATTCCTATTTTGCAGCTGAAGAGCCAAGACTACGAAAGACACTTCAAATCAACTCATGGCTGAGTGGGGATTTAAAGCCACATCCAGCACGTGTACCAGCACTGCTGGTCTTTTATAATTTACATTCCAATGTTGGTCAACGCATGTTCTGCTTTTCTAACTGTGCTTTCATGGCTAGGTGGCCATGAAAAATTGTGCTGTTATTTAAAACCTATGTATGATCAGATCAAGCTTCATGGTCATATGAAGTCTGTGCAAGCCCTGTAATGGTAGTGATATTTTCCAGGGTTATCTTTTGTTCATATATACAAGCCCCAAAGTGGTATGGCTAAAACTGCTTTAGTGGGCCTGTTGGGCAAAAGGTGATACATCATCTGCAGAAATAAAGATGCTGACATTGCAGAAAGTGCTGTATTTATCCCACCTCTTTTTCCCATAATAGAATTCTAATTTTTGTTGTTGTTCAGTCGTTCAGTCGTGTCCGACTCTTCGTGACCCCATGGACCATAGCACGCCAGGCCTTCCTGTCCTCCGCTCTCTCCCGGAGTGTGCTCAAGTTCATATTCATTGCATCGGTGATGCTATCTAGCCATCGCATCCTCTGCCGTCCCCTTCTCCTTTTGCCTTCAGTCTTTCCCAGCATCAGGGTCTTTTCCAGAGAGTTTTCTCTTCGCATTAGGTGGCCAAAATATTTGAGCTTCAGCTTCAGTATCTGTCCTTCCAATGAGCAGTCATGGTTGATTTCCTCTAGGATTGACTGATTTGACCTACTTGCAGTCCAGGGGACTCATAAGAGTCTTCTCCAGCACCACAGTTCGAAAGCATCAATTCTTCGGCGCTCAGCCTTCCTTCTAGTCCAGCTCTCACAGCCATACATTACTACTGGGAAAACCATAGCTTTGATTAGACGGACCTTTGTCGGCAAGGTGATGTCTCTGCTTCTGACCATGCTGTCTAGGTTTGCCATAGCTTTCCTCCCAAGGAACAAGCGTCTTTTAATTTCATGGCTACAGTCACAGTCTGCTGTGATCTTGGAGACCAAGAAAGTAAAATCTATCACTGCTTCCATTTCTTCCCCTTCTATATGCCAGGAAGTGATGGGGCCAGATGCCATGATCTTCGTTTTTTTTAATGTTGAGTTTCAAACCAGCTTTTGCACTCCCCTCTTTCACCCTCAACAAGAGGCTCTTGAGATCCTCTTCGCTTTCTGCCATTAGGGTGGTATCGTCTGCATATCGGAGGTTGTTGATCATTCTCCCAGCAATCTTAATTCCGACCTGTGATTCATCCAACCCTGTGTTTCTCATGATGTACTCTGCATATAAGTTAAATAAGCAGGGTGACAATATGCAGCCTTGTCGTACTCCTTTCCCAATTTTGAACCAATCGGTTGTTCCATGTCGGGTTCTTACTGTTGCTTCTTGACCCTCGTACAGGTTTCTCAGGAGACAGGTAAGGAGGTCTGGTACTCCCATCACTTTAAGAATTTGCCACAGTTTGTTGTGATCCACACAATCAAAGGCTTTAGCGTAGTCAATGAAGCAGAAAGAGACGTTTTTCTGAAATTCTCTTGCTTTCTCCATGATCAAGCAAATGTTGGCGATTTGATCTCTAGTTCCTCTGCCTCTTCGAAACCCAGCTTGTACTTCCGGTAGTTCTCGGTTCGCATACTGCTGAAGCCTAGCTTGTAGGATTTTGAGCATCACCTTGCTGGCATGTGAAATGAGCGCAATTGTGCGGTAGTTTGAACACTCTTTGGCATTGCCCTTCTTTGGAATTGGAATGTAAACTGACCTTTTCCAGTCTTGCGGCCATTGTTGAGTGTTCCAAATTTGTTGGCATATTGAGTGCAGCACTTGAACAGCATCATCTTTTAGGATCTTAAATAGCTCAGCTGGAATACTGTCATCTCCGCTAGCTTTGTTGTTACTAATGCTTCCTAAGGCCCACTTGACTTCACTCTCGAGGATGTCCGGCTCAAGTTCAGTGACTGCACTATCATGGCTATCAGGGACGTTCAGATCTTTCCTGTATAGTTCTTCTGTGTATTCTTTCCACCTCTTCTTAATCTCATCTGCTTCTGTTAGGTCCCTGCCTTCTTTGTCCTTTATCATGCCCGTCTTTGCACAAAACATTCCCTTGAGATCTCCAGTTTTCTTGAAGAGATCTCTAGTCTTTCCCACTCTGTTGTTTTCCTCGATTTCTTTGCATTGTTCATTTCAGAAGGCCTTCTTGTCTCTCCTTGCTATTCTCTGGAACTCTGCATTCAGTTGGATATATCTTCCCCTTTCTCCCTTGCTTTTCACTTCCCTTCTTTCCTCAGCTACTTGTAAAGCCTCATCAGACAGCCACTTTGCTTTCTTGCATTTCTTTTTCTTTGGGATGGATTGAGTTGCTGCCTCCTGAACAATGTTACGGACCTCTGTCCATAGTTCCTCAGGCACTCTGTCTATCAGGTCTAATCCCTTAAATCTATTCCTCACCTCCACTGTATATACAACATCAAATACAGAAGGACACTTTCCTCAAAATATTAAATACTATATATTTCTGAATCAGTGTCTGGAAGCTGTGGTCATTTGCACGAGGGTTAACAGCTTGAAGTAGAATTCAGACAAGACAGAAGTGATGCTTGACAGGTCTTCCTGGATTTTGAAGGTTTCTCTCTGATTTATGGGGTTGTAGTCTTCCCCCCTTCCCCATTGGAACACATGTGGAGTCTGGGAATTGTTTTTGATTCGGCCTTGTTTTATGATAATCAGGTTGCTGTAGTAACTGAAAATGCTTGCTATCAGCTCCATTTGTTGCACAGGTCCACCCCTTCTTCAACATACAGAATCTTCTGATGATAATCTATGCTTTTCTGACCTCTAGCCTTGACTTCTGTAATGTGCTGTGTATGAAGCTGCCCTTGAAGAAGACAATTTAGAAGCTTTACCAATAGCAAAATGTTGCCATAAGTCAGCTTATGGGTATAGGATGGATGTGATCATACTCAACCAGTCTAGTTGCAGATGCAGTGGATGCCATGTGCTTCTGAGCTCAATTTAAGTTTCTGGCGCTTACCTATAAAGCCCCTTCACAACCTGGGCCCCATCACAGAGAGCACCTATTCATTCATTCAGTCAGTTCTATACTGCCCCAATGGCCAAAGCTCTCTGGGCAGTTTACAAAGATTACAAAGATATTGTCCCCCATGCCAGCTTCAGTCATTACAGACCGTGCTCTAACTTCCAGCTCATTGCAAAGTGAGGACTCTTGTGATAAGGACCAAAGCTACTGTGTCAGTTGCTCTAATGCTGTTGAATGAATTCCCCCTGAGATCTGGAATTCCTCCTCTTTATTCATCTTCCAAAAAGGGAAGCAAAATGCATATTTTCCATTTGGCCCTTTTGTTCAACTGAGTAGTTTTGTTTGTTCTTATTAATGCTGTTTTTTCTGGATTTGGTGGTTTTTTTGTTTTAGTTATTGTATGCTACTTTGAGTGCTAGAAAGGTGGCTAATAAATTACTTTAAGAAATAAATAATAACAAAATTGGGTATTTCCTATCTCTCTCCCGTCTAATATTTACAGAATATCGCAATGGAAATAATTAGTTTTAATTTGGGCCAAAGATCAATTTATTGTTGCTTTTCCCTCATACAATAAGAAAACACACACAATTATTTCCATATACTTGAAAAAGATAAGTAACTCATCCATGCAGTCCTATACATGTCTACTCAGAAGTAAGTTCCATTGAGTCCAGTGGGACTTACTCCCAGGTAAGTATGTGTAGGAGTGCAGCCTGTCCCACCCAGGAGAACTTTGAGCTGATGATAGGAAGCAAGCTTGTACAGACCATATAGCCATAGTACTTCCATGGCTATTTCAATCAGCCATTTAGACAGGCTGTGAAGAGTTCACTCTGAAATCCTAATTTGTGTGAACTGTGGTGTTCCAACCCCCAAAATAAAAACCATATGGTGCTCATTTTGACAAATATGCTAATGCTGCAAACCTATACATATTTACCTGGAGGTAAGTCCAGTTGAACTCAATGGGACTTACTTATTTTGAAAATACTTTTTATTCTATTTTTTATCTTTATAAATGAAATAAACAGTACCAGCAACCTAGTCATTATCTACAGTTTCCAACAATACAGTATTCTTAGGCAGACACATAACGAAAAAGAAAAAAAAAGAACAGAAGAAGGAAAAGGAAGAAGAAAGCAAGAAAGAAAAATAAAAAATACAAAAAAGTTACTTAAAAGGATTAAATTTAAACTGCATTACACGCAAACTTCAAGTATCATTCTACTTAAAAGTTATACCTATAACATTGCCAATATTACAATTCAGTACAGCATAGATAATCAACCTTACATTTCAATATCATATCATCAGTCTTATAGCAAGGGAGCAGGCCTACAATTCATTTCCAATAACCATATATTGCCCTTCAGTTAATGTATAATAGTAAAGCTTAACAATTTAACCAGCCAAAAATATTACTAATCAAAGTCTCATAATAATGATAGTAATAATAATAAAAAAGGAAGGAAATTAAAAAAGCTAAGTAATAATAATAACTATGCTATCTATATTTTAGATAGTGTCATTTCTAAATCTATATATGGATGTATACATATCTATACACACACAAACAGGAATTTTATTATACAGTATATCATGTCTAATGTAAAAAAAGAGGGAGTAAGAAAAAGAGAGAGAAATAAGGGGGATAAATGTAAACAGTCCTCTGGACTGGCATACTGCCTGGACCTTATAACCCAAATAAATCCAAAGAAGAATAAGAATTGAAAAGTTCCCAGCTCATGAGGCTGGGGAAGATGACTCCCATGCCTTACTTTGAACACCAGCTAGCCAAGCCTCCGCCATTTCATGATTTAAAAACTTTTTCATCTGGCCTTCAAAAAGAATGCAAAATATAGCAGGATGTTTGATATGATATTGCAGATTCATTTGTCTTGCCTGATTTCTCGCCTTGGTAAATTGCCTTCTTTTGTCAGTGATTTCTTAGTGTAATCCGGAAATAACATAACTTTGTCTCATGTTGCCCCCCCCCCCCAAATTCTCCCACTTCCCTTGCCAAGCGCAAAATGTGATTTTTTGTAGAAACTCTTGCAAATTGAACTATAACAGTATAGGCAGTCCCTTTGGTGCCACGAACTGGACCTGGAACATGGTATGCATGTTCAATATCAAGTAAATAATCAGATGGCAGAATAAGTAGCTCATGCAGAGATTTATCCAAGAATTTAAACAGACTTATATCAGCAGGCAGATGTTTGATACCAAGAATATGCAGATTCGCTCTATGAGTATATGCCTCCAGTTGGGAAATTCTCGCAGACAGGATATTATGGGAGGCATGCATAGCTGTCTCTTGCGCAGACACCTGGTCTTGGGGAGCATTAACCTTCAATTCCATCTTTTGCAAAGAACTGTTAATTCAACCCACAGCCCCTTGAAAGTTAGTAATAGAATCTTGGATTGTATCCAGCCTCTTAGCCTGTTCTGCTAATTGAGAAGACAAAGTTTTTATCAGAGCCAACAATTCCTCTACATCTCCGGCATCTCTAGAAACCTTTGCCAAGAGAGGGGTTGGGGGAGTTGGCAGTGGTCCCGCGGCTTTTTTCCTTCCCCTTGATGCTGCCATCCTCCTCTTCCATAAAGAAAGCAAGCAAGTATAATTACAAACAGTCACTTCAACAGATTTTGCAGTTCCTCAGATATTGTTGGTATTTTTAATTCATAAATACTTTTGGAACTCGTCAGCCCAGAAGTCTCCTAATTACATAGGAGTTTCAAAACAGCTTTGAGTAGATGATGCTCCGGAAAACTGACCTTAGAGTCCAGCTCTTCTGCTGCTCTGCAAAAGAAGTTGTTCTTCCAAGATCTTATCCAGATTGTACTCTAGCTTCCCCTTTTAATTCCAGGGGAAGATGAAAAGGTTTTTCAGCCTTTTAAAAGCTGTTTGAGGAGGTGACCTGCAGAGCCTCTGCAGGACGCTTGCCAGGGCGACATCGCTCCTACCGGGAGTCCCATCTCTGAGTGTTTCATATGAGGGTACAAATCTGAGCCTCCTGTTTAAAACCTCATAGCTTACAGTGGGACTTACTTCTGAGTAGATATGCATAGGATTGTGCTGTAAATGTTACTTTTTACTATAATTTACTGCACACAAAAATAACACATACATCTATTACGCAAAGGCAATGGGTTATATTCCATTTACTTCTACCTCTGAGTGGAGTTCTACTCAGAATGCCCCCACCAACAGAAAGGGGGGTGATTTTTGCCAATCTCCCCCCATGCCCACACTGTTCCAAGGGGTCCCGCAATCCTCCACAGCAGATGTTTACGAGGCATAGGGGGCTGCAGAGGGGGGGAAATGAAAAAATTGGGTCCATCCCCATTCTGCCAGCAGGATTCTTCTGCTGGATCAAAAGTTTTTCATAGACAGAGGGAGCCCTTTTGTTTTTGGGAGGTAAAATCTGAATTAAACCTAACATGTTATCTACCTATAATGTATTATACCATCTGGAGTTATAACCACACACTGCAAAAGGGTGGATTGGGGACACAAACTTCTCTCTAGAACTAGCCTGCACATATAAAATACATAATGGGTGCACATGCACTAATAATTCCAAAATACTTGATAACATCACCCTGCCAAAAACAACTTCTCTAAACTTTGTGCAGTCAACTTAAATATTTCTTATGTCAAGTCAAGGGCATGAGTCAAATACAGCTTGTACATTAACAGAGAGGGGGTTTCCTCCTAATTTAAATGCACAGATATGGACATGGCTTAAAGTATTTTCTGACTTTCCATGGATATTTCCCATGCTTTGGTTGATGTGCAACATTACCCACCTTGGAGAACAGGCCTCAAGCATATAGGCTACTAGCTGAACAGTGTGTGTATTGAACATAACTCTGTTTCTGTTACATGATGACATGACTTTTGTCATCTGTGTTTTGTGACAATGAAAATCGGAAGGGCTCACAGAATAAATGGCATTGCTTTGATACTTACATCCATACTGCAAAGTCTTATTTTCATCTAGTCCAGTTTCCCTGTTTTGTTGAATCCACACAGCTTTTTCTCTGTGTTTAATGAAAAAGCACTGCATCTGTCACCCATAAACTCAATGTTGAGTTCAGAAATGAGTCATCCTTGACTTGTTTTGTTTCATAGGCTCGTGCTTTGATCCAGCAAATAAAATCTGCACGTGCTAGTGTGCACGCAACAAATTAGTTTGGTCAGTGTCCTGTTCAGCAGTTTCCTCCACTGAATTCCAACCCTGAAGCATGTCAGACTTGGAAATCTCTTCGGGAATGGAATGGAGGGGGAAGGGACTGCTTAAGTAGGAAACTGGCGAGCACACACATACCTTGCAATTCTAGATGACAGGTAGTGCAAATATTATGCCCCCATTTCCCTCCCAAAATAATACATGAAATTCAGCTTGATCCAGCTTGAAGAATAAAATCAGGGATAGCAGTAAGACTACGGCCATTTAAGACCAGAGATTTAAAACCTTCTCCTATATGTAAAGCTTCTAAAAATAAAATAATTAAGACCTATGCTTTGCAAAAGTCCTTTATAGTCTATTTTCTTCTAGGCTTTACTATAAAGGTGACAGATCTGCCTCCCTATCACTTTCCCCACTGTGCTCTGGAAATGTCTAAAAATGGATGAACCATATAAGTTGACCAAATAACCTGGATGTTTTCCAGGTGAACGCCCTGGAAGGCAGTGAAGAAAGGAACCACATCCCTTGCCTCACCAACATGGTCTTTCCATCTAGATGTTACTGGAGCAACACATGGGAAGTAACTTAAGAGAAAGTGTCTCCCCACATTGCTGTGAAAAGCATGATTCACTCCAGATTCTACTATAGATGCTCATAATAAATTCTGATTCTACTATATGCTTCAAAACCTGAGATCTGAAAAAGTTACTCAATTCTCTTCATCCCCACAAACAAACCTGTGAGTGGTTTTCATGTATACTAGTTCACGTTAAGAGTGTGTCCCTGGTCCTTCTGCTTCTCATGCATCTGGATGTAATGTAAGCTAGTGAGGTCTGGTGGTAGTGGTAGTTTAGAAGGAGGTGCTCCGAAATTCATTTTTCACCTGTTTACCCTCTTCCATGATACCTTTTGGTCAGAAGACCAACAAAGCAACTAACTATACAATAGTAATACAGCAATAAAACCACATTTTTTTCATTTATAGTGACTTAACAGAATAACATAACCAAAACTCCAGTGCAACACTTTATCATGAGGGATGTTATGATATCTCCAGCTATCGTGTACAAAAGGTGAATTGCCACACAACATGCAGGTATTGGGGGGGTGGGAGTGGGGATTTGGGACAGGACCAGTTCATCCCAAGAGATCTTTCCAAAGATTCAAATGTGTCATAGGTGGCCTTAAATCTGTTGCATTATGCAGAACATAGTCTATAAATCGGTGCCAAATTGACACTAAAAATCACACAACAATACAGGCACGACAAGAACATAAAGCCAGATAGTATAAAATCATCAAGAAGGCAACCAATACATTGATTAAATTATCATAACTCAAATGTCCCTGAAACAGGCAGGTTTTTGCTGCCAGAAGACAAGCAGCATCTAAGTCAGATGTGCTTCCCTCAGTTACAAAGTTTGGGTGGCATGACCAAAAAGGCCTGGTCTCATTTGTTTTTTTTGTTTGATTTCTGTCCTACCCTTCCTCATAAGGAGTCTAGGCCAGCTAACAACCTACATAAAGTACAGTATAACACATGAACAACATTAAAATCTGAACTCTAAACTCATAAATATATAATAAAATACAATAAAACTATCAACACAATCAGAAAAACAAAGTACTTGCCTATCCTCCAAAGCTTGCACAAATAAATACATATTTAACTGATGCCTAAATGTCAACAGCATGGGGACAGCCAAATCTCTACCAGAAGGGACTTCTTCTGTAGCTGATGTGCCACCACCAAGAAGGCTCTGCCAGGGGTGGTAGTCTTTCTCAAGAGCACCAGAAGCAAAGCCCCCCTGGCTCACCTTAAATTCCAGATTGGCCAGTATTGTGGAAAGGTCCTGAACCATTTAGCACTTTGTGCACTACTACTAACACCTTGAATTGGGCCCAGTACCTCACCAGCAGCCAGTGCAGAGATTTCAAAACTGGTGTAATATGCTCATATGTCACTGCCCTGTCAATACATGGTCAGAAGCATTCTGCACCAAGTGCAGCTTCCAGACCATCTTCAAGAGAAGCCCCATGTAGAGAGCATTGCAGTATGCCCAGGTGGAAAGTTATCGGAGCATAGACCAGGTTTTCACAGTCCAGGAATGGCTGTGGCTGGCAAACCATCCATAGCTGCATCTCAGGTAGTGTTTGGGAGGACATGGAACAGGACCTTGGATGGTGATCTAAATGTACATGCAGGTTGATATGGGCAGATGTGGTCCTTCAGATTAGAAGTGGGTGAGCAGAAGGCTGCTCACCCCAAAAATGTTCCAGGCGAACATTAAAACGTCACAAAGTTTTTTTTTCTCGAATGTGTGGAAGAATGTTGGAAGTGTCCTGATTCTCTTCTGCTACCTGATCTTGGCCCCCAAGGGAGAAAAGCTTACCTTGGGGGGCAGAACGAGATACCTGGCAATGGCTTTAGTGAAGATGTAAGAAGCCTGGCAGGCCTTTCCTCCTTTCCCATGCTTCTTTCAAAATTGGGACTATCATTCCTGGCAGAAAATGCCAGTAGGCTGTACTACCTGCCCAGCTTCTGCTTGGTGACATCAAGCAGAGGTAGGTGTGAATGCAAGCACTCGCTACTTGATTTCTCACCCCCACTTCAGGTATCTCAGTCCCAGACTGTTTATGCTTTCAAGGATCGCCACCAGTATGCATTGTGCCCAGAAACACATAGGAGCTGAACCAGTATTATCATAGAATCATAGAATAGTAGGGTTGGAAGGGGCGTATAAGATCATCAAGTCCAACCCCCTGCTGAATGCAGGAATCCAAGTCAAAGGATCCCTGACAGATGGCTGTCCAGCCTCATCTTGAATGCCTCCAGTGTGGGAGAGCCCACCACCTCCCTAGGTAATTGGTTCCATTGTCATATTACTCTAACAGTCAGTTTTTCCCTGATGTTTAGCTGGAATCGGCTTCCTGTCACTTGAGCCCATGATTCCATGTCCTGCACTCTGGGATGATCGAGAAGAGATCCTGGCCTTCCTCTCTATGACAACCTTTCAAGTACTTGAAGAGTGCTATCATACCTCCCCTCAGTCTTCTCTTCTCAAGGCTAAACATGCCCAGTTCTTTCAGTCTCTCCTCAAGCATACCTTATAATAGCATGCTGTATGGGATGTGTTTCAGTTTACAACCTCGGTACTGCATTTTGAACCAATTGTGGTTTCCAAACAGTTTTCAAAGGCAGCCCCAACTTGTGCATATTTCAGTGATTTAATTTGGGTGTTACTAAGGCATGAATTATTGTGAGCAGATCCATTATCTCAATCCAAAGCTGATAAAAAGTGCTGCTGGCTACTGTCACCACCTGGCCATCCAGGAGGAGCAGAAGATCAGGGAGCACCCCTAAGCTGTGGACCTTATTTTTAAGGAAGAGCACAGACCCATCCAGAACCTAACCCTGGATCCCAGTCAAGTATTCAAATTATGCCCTTTTCAGAACAGCAACATAGAATAGGAAGAATTGTATGTATGTATGAATTTTTAAAAATTGTATTCTGCAACACTCCAGAGTCCAGTAGCTTTACAGAATAGCAGTAACATCCACATCACATACAGTCCTCTCTTCTCCTCAGTAAATGCAGTGGACTCAGTGGTCATCTTGACTCCTGGCCACTATGATGACTGCTTGTGTGTTTGCTTTATGCTCCCTGAACCCTATTCTGTGTTCAGAAGTGCCTGCAGTTACAGTGCATGGTGAATAGGAAAAACTAAGCCATGTGGCTTAATTAAGAGGATAGATGGCACTCTGGAAAGAGTTTCAGGGCAGGTCTTATTGCTTTTATATGAGAGGTGAGTCTTGTGACCTTCTTGCTTGCAGGATGAGGATGTCCTTACTCTTGTCGTGATGGCACCTGACGCCATAATGCAATAAAATGGTAGGCTGTCACTTACATAAGGGTGTGTTTGACATCATAGAATATTTGACTGTGTTCATATTATAGATGGTCAATTGATAATATTTGACAACTCATTTAGCATCCCAGGCCTGCTTTGCAACTTCTGATTAGGGCAGGGCTTGGTGTTCTGGTAGAGCTGTGCTTGCCGTGTTACAAATATGTAACATTTTTCACATGCATCACATTTGAACTTGGCCTTTGTCACTCCAGTTTAGCCTTCTGGAGCTTGATCCCCTGCTGTAAATTTTAATTAACAATTTACTACCATGGAAGCACATAATCTGTGGGCCGGTGCAAGTATAAGAAGCCCTATCCCTTAAGACTACCTTCCCCAACCTGATGCCCTTCAGATATTTTGGACAACAACTCCCAACATTTCTGACGATTGGTCATGCTGACTGGGGCTGATGGGAGTTGAAGTCCAAAATATCTGTAAAGCACCAGGTTAGGGAAAGCTGCCTTAAGAGATTGGGAATCGCCAGTAGAATCACTTGTAACATCACTTGTTTCCTCACTCAGACTTCTCTGTGCTGAAAATTTCCACCCAATCTCTTCCTGCCGGCGTGAACTATGGTGACAAGTTACATCAGCATCCTAACGCTTCTTAATGGTAACCAAGGTATGAATTTGAACCTGGTTTCAAAACCCTGTTTAACAGGGAATGCTATTTGGTATTAATTATAGATAAGGTTGGTTCCCGTGTAAGCCTTAACTAGACCTAAGCTTGGGATTTGTGATGGATGGGGAGAGACCGGTGGGAGGGAGCATGCTGTCTTGCACCTAGTTCTTGATCCTTTAAAAGCGGTTCAGGGACAGAGTGCAGTACATTTTTACAACCTTATTTTGTTGTTTAATAATACTCATAACATAATTAGCTGTGCAGCTCAACAACTGATATGTTTTACTAAAATCAGAGTTGCATCTTTATTGTGTGTATTCTTCATTTGTTAATAGATGGGCCAATCCACAGCCCATAATGCAAAACAGTGTTTAATATTTTTAATCTATACTGCCATGAGATCCATGTCTGGATGAAGGCACAGTTTAGAATTAAAAAAAATAAATTAAACATATAAATCTTCACATCTGTCTGTCTCTAAATTTTAATCTTTTTTAAAAAAGTGGGTTGTACTGACACCCTTCGTTTCTAGACATACCCATGATATGAAAAATAAGTGTTTTATAATTGCAGGAGATGAAAAACAACAACATAATGTTCTGCACTCTCAAACTCAGGTGCATTAATTTGAGGAATTTCAACATTCATAATATAATATTTTGTATAATATTTTGTGATATTTGGAATGCACATTGACTCCCTTTTGTATTCTGATTAGCATTTTTTATTATTAGAACCTGCTCCTCCCTCCCACATTTCCTGGTCTTATTTGCTATAGAAAAGCACATATTTCAAGGCTCTCAGTAATACCCATTGCCTGAGCCAAGGGATCATGTGATTTGTTTCTCCCCCTATTTCCCCCATGATCAGTGTGTCTCTGCACATGCTGTTCAGTAAACAAACTTCAGGGAACCAGACCAAGCTAGTTCAGAGCAGGGAGTTCATTCACACAGAGCCCTTGGAAAGTGATGCCTTTGCACAGCCTTGACGCAGGGGCTAAGAGGGTGAAGAGTGGGGGGGGGGCAAAGTTAGTACTTGTGTTTTCATTAATGCTTTTTATAGCTGGGAGCCAGCTGTAGCTGGTTAACATTTGCCCGTGACATCTATTAGCATGCAGACTTCTTACGTAGGATTAAGGGCTTCTGATGGAAACAGAGTTGTTAGTCATCGTACTGCTAGTTTACAAGAAGGCTCTTTGACGTGTCATAGATTATATATTAGAACAGTACACATCTGTTAATTTAGATTGCTCCTGCAGCTGAGGAGAATTTTTACAGCACAGATAGCAAGACTTGTGGCGTTATTTTTGATCAGATTAACTTTTTAGGAAATGCAGCTATAGGAGACTTTTTAAAAAGTAGTTCAGGTGGTTGTAAATTATACAGCTTAAGAAATGTGTACAGTGAGCAGTATGTATGTGTACATTATGCAGGTAACAAATGTAGAGCCATAGGCTACAACAAAATAATTTTGTTGCAATGGACTGGCAACTGAGATTTTGTTTCTATTTGGGATCCTAGGACTGAATTCACAAAGATACCTTAGTTTAATACATCTTTAACATTAGCTCCTGTTCTTCGCTGATGGAAGAGAGCGTTATTGAGATTGCTGGTCTCAGAGCCTGCAAATGATCCTTATAGATGGACTGGGTGCAAGATGTATAGTGTACACATACACACGCACGTACATACCACCCTTCATAAACATTTATCCCAGCAGTTTACATGCCATGTCTACGGATTTCATAGCTCTAGTCAGGTGACATTGTTCTTTTAATTTTCCTGTTCATCTTGGGATCATGTTCCTTTTGTAATGTATACCCATCCCAGGAGCCTAGCATCCATGGACACCAAGGTCTTGACTTGGGTTATGGATGGTCACTTCTGCACGTGGATCTCAGAAGTTGGGATTCTCTCAAGGGTGACTGGGGATGGGTGGTTGGTAGTCCAGAGGAAGCACTGGAGATCTCAAGCCACTGGACTGACTTGATGGATGGGACCATTCACCCCCTGCACTTCTTCACATTCTGTGCTAGGTCCATGACTTTGGAGACTTTCATTTGTATTTCCTTGGCCATTGCTGGGATATAACTCTCAGATGCAACTGCATCTGTTTGGGAGTCGATGGATTTTTGTTCCTATGCCTGTGATGCTCGAGGCAGAACAAGGCAATCTGTTAGCCCCTGGGTATTCTTTCTTGGATGGGGTGTGATATCAGTAAGTTGTCAAAGGTATTTATTTATTTATTTCATTTCTATACCGCCCAATAGCCGAAGCTCTCTGGGCAGTTCACAAAAATTAAAACCAAACAGCACACAATAAAACAATTTTAAATATATAGAACATTAAAACCACAATATAACAATACAACCACAGTAAAACCTAGCAGCAGTGCAGCAGTTTAAAATACAGATTTAAAACAGCAAAACTAAAAATGTAGAAAGTTAAAATGCTAAAATGCCTGGGAAAATAAAAAGGTCTTCACCTGGCGCTGAAAGGAATACAATGTAGGTGCCAGGCGAACCTCACTAGGGAGCTCATTCCACAGCCGGGGTGCCACAGCAGAAAAAGCCCTCCTCCTAGTAGCCACCCGCCTCACTTCCTTTGGCAGGGGCTCACGGAGAAGGGCCGCTGACGATGATCTTAAGGTCCGGGTAGGCACATATGGGAGGAGGCGATCCTTCAGGTTACCGGGCCCCAAGCCGTTAAGGGCTTTGAATGTTAACACCAGCACTTTGAATCGGGCCCGGAAATGGACTGGCAGCCAGTGCAGCTGGAAAAGTACTGGCGTAATATGAGCTCGCAGGCCAGTCCCTGTTAACAATCTTGCTGCCCTATTTTGGACCAGCTGAAGTTTCCGGACTGTTTTCAAAGGCAGCCCCACGTATAATGCATTGCAGTAATCCAGACGAGAAGTTATCAGAGCATGGATAACTGTAACTAGGCTATCTCTGTCCAGATAAGGGCGTAGTTGGTATACCAGCCTAAGCTGATAAAAAGTGCTCCGTGCCACTGAGTTCACCTGTGCCTCAAGTGACAGTTCTGGATCCAAGAGCACCCCCAAACTATGAACGTGATCCTTTAGGGGGAGTGCAACCCCCTCCAGAACAGGTTGAATATCACCTAGCCGGGCAGACGAACCACCCACTAATAGTACCTCCATCTTGTCTGGATTGAGTTTCAGTTTATTGGCCCTCATCCAGTCCATTACCGTACCCAGGCACTGATTCAGAACAGCCACTGTCTCACCTGGTTTTGATGAGAAAGAGAGGTAGAGCTGGGTGTCATCCGCATATTAACGGCACCTCAGCCCACACCTCCGGATAACCTCCCCCAGCGGTTTCATGTAGATGTTAAACAGCATGGGGGATAAAATAGAGCCCTGTGGAACCCCTTGGCACAATTGCCATGGCACAGAGCAATAATCCCCCAGCACCACCTTCTGGAATCGGCCATCCAAGTAGGAGCAGAACCACTGTAGTGCAGTGCCTCCAACTCCTAACCCAGACAACCTATCCAGAAGGATACTATGGTCGATGGTATCGAAAGCCGCTGAGAGGTCCAGGAGAATCAACAGGGTCGCACTCCCCCTGTCCCTCTCCCGGCAGAGGTCATCCCACAGGGCGACCAAGGCAGTTTCCGTTCCAAAACCAGGCCTGAAGCTCGATTGAAATGGATCTAGATTCAAGGTTTCATTCAAGAGTGCCTGGAGCTGTCCTACAACCACCCGCTCAAGCACCTTGCCCAGGAAGGGGATGTTGGCCGCTGGCCTATAATTCTGTTATAAGGTACAGGCAGACATCAGTCCCTTCTGGCTTAGTTGAGCCATTAGGGCAACTGGTACTTCAATTAACATATCAGGTGTTGAAGAGAGCCCAGATGGAAGGCCACTACTGGAATTGTTTGGGAACCATAAGCAAAGCAAAGGCAGCTGCTATGATAAATATATGCACAAATGCCTCAATGAGATCCACCTAGTATCAAGCAGGGTTCTTGATACTACAAAGAAGCTTGCAGGACAATACAAAGTTATGTGTTGGGTTATGAACAAGCATTCTTGCCAGGAGCATTATATCAGGGTTAGAGGGTGTGCTCTGCTAGATTTCTTCCTTGACTGGATCACTTGGCAGACACTGTTACTCTGCATTCTTCATCTTTTCTAATTCCTTGTGGTCTCATTTTTGTAGAACCTTCTTATCTGTTCCTATTTAACCAAATTCACTGTGCCCTTCGTAAGTCTCATGTCAGTATAAGAAATACTACTCTAATATAAAATATATGATTACTTGAGTATCATGGAAGTCTACTGGATTACTTGGGTAAATAGATTTGGCTGTTGTTTCTTGACTATTTTTTTTTATGGGTGGCTGTATTAGGGGACGAGCCATAGCTTATTGGTAGAGCACATACTTTGCGTGTGGAAGGTCCCACGTTGAATTCCCAGCATTTTTTGTTAGGGCTGGGAAAGACAATACTGAGCTACATGGCCCAATGGTCTGATTTGGTGTAAGGCATTTTCTTATGTTCCTGTATTATGTGCTTAATACAGCTACTCAGTCTTTTGATATTAACTTAGTGACATTGCAATAGATGCAATTATGTTTCTCTCAAGGTTCTTTTTGGAGGCAATAACAGCCAGATTGCAGCAAGGGAGTTGGCACAAATATAATGTTTGAATTATTCCTAGAATTCTTGCATCTTCAAAGTGACGTGAAGTCATGAACTAATTAACCCTCCCAAGACTACTTTGTAATATACTGATAATAACTGAACATAAATAGCATTTCTTTCCTTAGGGTCTTAACATACTACATTGCACTTCCCATTTAGCCTTTCTCTCAAGTTTTAAATGAGTTACAGTGTGATCTTAATCTTGACAAACACCTAGCAATATAACAGGTGCAGTTCTAAGCCTACCCAGCATGGATATTTAGTGATGAGGAAAGCTTGCATCGGCTGCTGCTCTGTCTCTCATTCAGCTTTCTCAGGCATAGGGGACCTGCAAGAACAGAAAGATGGCTTGCATTCATATTCCTGAGGTCTGCAATGCAGTCTGCAATTTTGCCAACAGTGAAAATAATGTTACATTGGTAATTATCTGGCGTTTTGAGTAACACTGTAACACAGAATTTGATTTAGGGATCTAAATGTGATGCAAGTTAGACCTGACGTATTTCTGGTATCTTATAGATCGGTGGAACAGAGCCACTTTTTGGGGGGTGGGGGGATATGCTTGTTCCCAGAAAGTTCAAAATTGCAAATAGCAGTTGAGGGGAGGGGGGCGATTTTCAGCAGGAAAACATTGCAGAGGGGAAGACATAATCATGCCCCCGCTGCACAGTGGTCCAAATTTAAATTGGTGGGTTCCCATAAGTCATGTTTTTGTAAAGAAAGGGTCATGGAGAATCCATACCAGTGGGTTCAAATATGTCATTGATGTGTGTAGTTGGCCTTGAATGGGATCTACAAGGATGTCGGTGGTCTGCCCACACCACATTATTCTTGTCATTAGAATTCAACACAACTATTCATTCCTCTCGTGTTCTTCTGCATTGTGATAAATTGGAGTAGCATGTGGTATTAAATGGTCTAAGTAAGAGTTGCTGTTCTCTATAAATCAAAGATGGGATTTTACAGACGTTAACAAGGATCTTTAAATTTGCTGGAGGAACAATGCCAAGTAAGCCTGTTCTGACATTTGCTTTAACCTCTAAATCCGATGCGCTCATTTATTACTTTGATCTTTTGTTTGCTTTCCTGGTCCAACAACTTAAAATCAATGAGCAATAGGCTGTAACAACTATGTACTGTGATATGATCTAGAAAATAAATGAAGATTCCATTTACATCTCAGAATGTTATAGATAATTTGGAACCATTACAGACAGTCATGTCAGGACTTGTCTAACCATTTTCAGTTTGTAGATTATCATCCTGTAGATCGATATGGCTCATGAACAGAGCAGTTATGATACCCACCACTAAATACAGGTTGAGCACAATATATCTGCATATTGAAAACAAATATCCACTGGAAAATAAAATTCACAGCAGCTGCCTTTAAAGAAAACTCTTGTTTTCTATTGTAATAGCATTCCTTGTGGCTGGTCTTAGATCACAAGTCTTCCACTGATAAATTCACAATTGTTCCAGATTTACACAATAATGAAAAATGAAATAGTCACAGAAGTAACCCCCCGCCCTGCCAGCTGATATTTATTTCTGGTGTTTTATTAATATCACTTGTTATTGGTAAGGGCTTGGAATAATTTTGTGGAATACACACACACACACACACACACACACAGTCTACAATGAGGTCCTCAGCATTTAGAAATGGAGGGAGCCTTTTTGTCAATTCATAGGTTTTTTTCCTTTCTGTTTGATTTCCCATGCCTTTTTGATAGTACGGTAACCATTACTGTACTATCAAAAAGACACAGGAAATCAAACAGATAGTTCATATTTAAGAACATGCTTATGTGACCTGCTTTTCAGTCTCATTTAGGGCACAATCCTATGTATGTTTAGACAGAAAGAAGTCCTACAACTCCCAGCTTCCCTTCAGCCAGCCATACATAGGATTGTGCCCTTACAGTACTTTGTCCTAGGACAGTAGGACAAATAGTTGAGTCATTTGACTGGATTTCATAGCTGAAATATGAAGAATTTGCAGAAACAAATTGACAGAACAGCCATGGGTAACTTCTATAGATTCTGATGTATCACTAAACCAGAGGAAAGGCTAATATATGTCAAAGGGATCTGTTCAGATATGAATTGTTGACAAAAAATAATTCTGTAAAATTAGGCTACAGGTGTTGTAAAACAAAGTTCTGATCATACATTGTATATTCATGGTCAATGTATGGACAGTGGTCAAAGACATTTCCCATGATCTATGAAGAGCAGTTCTTTCTTTTCCCCTCATATTTGCCTCTTAACATATGCACAGACCTCTTATAGTGTGTGAGAGAACCTACCTGGCAGTTTCTTCTTGCTTTTATCTCCAGTATACTATCTATTTGCACTTTGTGTCTAACTGCTCTGCGTTATTGGTGAATATGTTTATACCTATATTGGGGTATTGAGTTGTATTGGACTAGATTATGTGAACAACTGATTTTTACTAGAAAAAGACAGTATAGCTATTGCTGTCAGATATATGCTGGTGGGCTTAGCACTGAGCAGGGCCAAGCATCATTCTATGGGGCATAGTATAAACTTGAGACCCAAGCCCTATTCCCATACACATAAAAATGATCACATACAATCTGCCATATGAAAAAATAGTTTCCATTTTAATTCTAAAACTATATCTTCTATATGTCTGAAATTACACCATAGTGTACAACTGGGTATAAACCTCCCCATCCCCTCTGTTGCTGTATGTTTTTAACATACCATCTAGAGAAAGAGAGAGGAAATGAATGAACAAACAAATGAATACTAGACATTGGCCCAGTTCAGACATTACTATGTGCTGACATGATTACCACATCCCAGTGTGGCTTATTCAAGCCACGGTGGGTTGTGGTGCATGCCAGTGGCCATTTTAAATATTCAAGCCCCAGTGGCTGGTCGCCATGGCTTATCGTGTTGTGAGAACCTGACAAGGATGGCTTATGTGAAGGTTAAACAACCCCCCTATAACATATGGGCTGTTTAAATAAATCACGGCGGTCTGCAGTGATCACGTGAACCCAGTCTGTGCGGCTGTTCACACTCAGTGGTTGAGGGCGCAATCCTACTAGATAGGCTGCTGCCTCTGACTTCGGAGGCAACTGCCTATCCAAAGCAAAGCAGGAGAGGCACAGGGGGATCATTCCCTCCATGCCTCTCCTGCCTTGCTATTTTTCGCTAGACAGCCGTTTTCGGCTATCTAGAGGCAGAGGGGCCGACCAGGAGAGGAAGCTGCTGTACGACACATTGGATGTGTCATATGTGCAGCTCCGCTCTCCCCACCCTGGAATGCCCCCCCAGTCCCACCCCTTGCAGTCGCTCTGCGCTTCTCTTCCGAGCATGTACGATGGGGCTTCTCCATGCTGCCTCTGAGGCAGCGCAGACGAGAGGGGCAGTTGGTTTTCCAGGAACTGACATGGAAGCGCAGGCTCAGAGGTCGATTCCAGGAAATGAGCATATCCTATGGCCCTCTAGATAGTGTCTAGCGGGCGATAGGATTGCTCTCTGGGTTGTTGAACTGTGGGTTAGCATGTTGTCCGAACCAGGACATTTTCCACAGGGTGAGTTGTTAACCACCCTGAACAACCCAAAACAAACCATGGGTTCTCAGGTTGCCTTGTTCAAGAAAAATAACCCATGCTGCATAGTTAACAAGCTACCCTGTGGAAAATGTCCTGGGTTCAGACAACTTGCTAACACACAGTTCAACAACAACCCACACTCAACCACTGAGTGTCGGTTAGTGTGTTGTGTGAACCCAGCCTATGCATTTGCACATCACATCAGTCCACACTATGGGTTGTTGAATTCCACCCTATGATTCTATAAATTCTCATGATGTGCAAACACAGTCACACTAACCAAGGTTTGTTAACCATGAATAACCCAGGAAGAGAACCCATGGCTTGTTGTTGGATTGTGAACTCTGGGTTGTTTAAACTTTGGATTATTGTGATGTGCAAACTTGCAGATGTGGGTTGTTCATGGGTAATTTTGCCAGGCCACAGAGGCAGTGGGCAAGAGTGGTAAAAAAAAAACCCAGCTGCTGAACAGGTAGTCATGCTCTCGCTTTCCCTTTGCCTGAACTAACACTAATGGAAAAGTCTGTCTGGCAATGCCAGTCAGGCAGATCTGCCCCCCTCCCCCACCTGAAACTCAGTATTGCTTCTGACAGCTCTGGGTGAGTTTTCAAGGATTAGTTCCTGAGTGAGATACTTCCGTGCCAAACTGCATGTACCAAGCTATCTCCAACCCACCTCTCTGAGGTAAAGAACTTTAGAACTCTGGAGGTTACCCACAAAACACATTTCTCCCTTCTGCAAAGTTCTCACACCAACTACCCAATCTCTGGAGATTAAGAATTCTTCTGTGGTGAGAAAGGGTTAACATTATCTGAAGATAAGGTTTCCAGTGTGTTGGTTGGGAATGGGGGAAGTGAGTCATTCTTTAGCAAGCTATAAATGGTGCTGGGAACAACTGATGAATCTTCCATGTCCCCATGTCCTGTAAGTAGAAAAGAACAGCAAAGGGAAGGGAGTGAGGGAGTGTGACATAGTAAAAGTATGTCATGCTCCCTCCCTCCCATGGCACCTTCAGTAAAGGTAAGGGGAGTGCAATGCAGTGGCTGCATGTGTGCTCTCTTGCCTCAGGTGGCGGGAGAGCTTGTGCTGGGGCTACTCCAGGAACTCTGGGACTGGTATTTCTTGAGGGAGCATGCCACATTTGTAGGGAAGTACAAATCTCTCTCTCTTTTTCAAACTCTTAAGTCAAATTTTAACTGCACAAGCACACCCTGGGTGCTTCCAGATGGAGGGCTCCTGTCACTAACGGTCAGATGGTATTGTGCAGTTTTTTTGTCTTTTCTTCATTAATGATTTTTTCTGACAAGAAGAAGGACAGAACAAGTGGTGGGAAAATATTGGAGGGCTACAATTAAAGGTATCATCATCAGGACCCCCCTTAACATTATGTGAATGAGGGAGTGAAATCACACAAAAGCCTCATTCTTTCTCTGTTCTAGAGAAGGACAATAGATACCTAGATACTGGGAAATAAGTTTCCATAATACTGTCAAGCATGACCTAGAATGTATTTAGCTCAAGAGAATGTGCTGTCTCCCTCCTGCTCACCACTTCCACTTTGAATCAAGTTTCCAAAACAACTAAGGAATACCTCATTCCTGAGTTGTTATCATGGCAAGTGAACCCACCAGTCTGGGATGTTTAGGGTTAAACAACCCAGAGTTTTAACCCAACAACAAACCATGGGTTAAAACTCTGGGTTGTTTAATCCTAAACAACTCAGAGTGCTGGGTTTGCATATCATGACAACAACCTAGGAACATTCCTAGGTTGTTTCAGAAAGAGGAAGCGGGTGAGTGGGTGGGAGCCAGCTCGTTTGCTTGCTTGAGCTCACAAAGAACCCATGGTTTGTTAACCATGGGTTGGTTGATCCTGCGAACTGGACCTGCTACTTCTCTACTAAATAAATAAATAAATTTAAAAATTCTTTTGAAGGGCTTTGTTGCATGAAGTCTTTTCAGATTAGTCTTTTTAAAACAATACATGTGAAATTTAAAAATACAATCTAGAATATAGTAAAGGCAGGAGTCTGCAGTTAATCCCTTTCCTCATTTTTATTTTATTTTTTATGACTTCTTAAAGATTTAACAGTTGGGCTTATAAATTTGAACAAGCTTACTGAAGGACCTTCAGGTTGTCTGACGTATGTGGAGAGGAAGCACAAATGAGATGCACTACTTCTTCATTTGCTGCTTTAAAATATCTGGAGGAATGCCTGTGCATCTTGCCCTTTGAGATGTGTAGGCTCATTTTCAGTGCTTCCTCTGCCTTATTTCCTTAGATCCTCCAACACCACTTTTGGGGACTATAGTAGAAAGCCAATGCCATGCCAGCCTTCAGTGGTTTCACAACCAAAATGAAAATTCAAAATGATCCCCCTCCCTCCGATTGGAGGTCACTGTTTTTCAGATATTTTGTTTGTTTGTTTGTTTGTTTGTTTATTTATTTATTTATTTGACTTATACTCTGCCTTTCTACCAAAACCAGCACTCAAGGCAGCATGCAATCACTAATAAAACTTGATAAAAGCAATAATAAATACATTAAACACAACTAAAACCACAACAGGAACAGAGTAAAAACAGCCTCAAGCCTGACACACCAAAGGCGCACTTGAATAAAGTGGTCTTTGCCTGCTGGTTGAGGGATATCAGAGAAGGAGCAAACCTAGCCTCCCTTGGCAGGGAGTTCCACAGCTAGGGAGCAGCCACCGAGAAGGCCCTCCTTTGTGTCGCCAGCAAATTCACCTCTAAAGGTGGCGGTCTTGAAAGAAGGGTCTATCCAGAAGACCTTAAGAACCGGGCAGGCTCATCTGAGAGAAAGCGATCTTTCAGGTAGCCTGGTCCCAAGTGGTATAGGGCTTTATAGGTCTGCCTGGAAACAGACTGGTAGCCAGTGAAGCTGTTATAATAAGGAAGTCACATGCTCCTTGTAACAAGCTCCGGTCAACAGTCTGGCTGCAGCATTCAGGACCAGCTGAAGTTTCTAAACAGTTTTTTGAAGAGACCCCCACATAGAGCATGTTATAGTAATCCAAACGGGATGTAACTAAGGCATGTGAGACCATGGCAGGATCAGATATCTATAGGAATGGGCGCAGTTGGCTCACTAGCCTCAGCTGCGCAAACACATTCCTGGCCACCAAGTACACCCAAACTGCCAGTGTGAGTCTTCAGGGGGAGTGAAACCCCATCAAGCACAGATTGAAACTGGAGGAAGGAAAACAGCATCTTGTCTGGAATCTCCTGCCCAAAGTAACTGCTTTATGTTCCTTTCTTGTAAGGTTGGCCTAGACCAGTGTAGTATGATAGATAGGGAGCTGGATATGGACCTGAGTTGATATCTTACTTAGTCAAGAGTTTATGTTCCTTTAGTAACTGTAAAAATGAGATTTTTATATAGACTATATAAGTGAGATTTCAAAGGGCTGTTGTGAGGATGAGTGAGGTAAAGATTCTAAACCTCTTTTTAAATTAAAAAATGCTATACAAATTGGCCCCAGTAAAGGCATATAATGAAACAACCTTACTGAAGCTCTGGTCAGTGTCTGGATGGGAGAGAATTAGATGTAAACTGCCTTGTGGTCCATAATGGAACATTGGTGTTACATAATGAAATATTGATCCATGCAAAGTAATTAAGGGAGAAATTGTACCGGGATAGGCAGCCGCCTCTGAACTTGGAGGTGACCGTCTATGCAATGCAGGGCAGGAGAAGTGCGGAGGGAATCGTCCCCTCTGCTCTTCAGCCACCCTGCATTTGTGGCTAAACAGCCGATTTCGGCTGTCTAACCGTGGGAAGATGGAGCGGGGGAAGCGGCTGCTGGACAACACGTTGGAAGTGTCGTACTGGTATTTCCGCCTTCCCTGCCCCGGAACACCCCCAGGAACACCTCGTTTTTGCTGATCTGTGCTCCTCTTCTGAGCGCGGAGTGTGGGGCCGTTCCGCGCTGCCTACAAGGCAGTGCGGGGGGGGAGGGGGAAGGTTGTTTCTCAAGGAACTGACCTCGGAGCGTGGGCTCCGAGGTCAGTTCCCAGAAGTTGACGTATCCTATGGCCGTCTAGCCACTGACTGGCAGCCATAGGATTGCACCCTATGTTGTGGACTGTAATGCAGTGTTCTTCTCTCCCCTCCTTTGGAATTCCTGTTTTTATCTTGATATCCTACATGAAGTTTATACCTGGCAGGGTTTTATGCATTGGGGGAGGAGGCTATTCCTTAAAACATACTCCCTTCCCATCTTTCCTGTTTTTCTCATTCGCAATCTCTATTGGAAAATTAAAGATCACATTGTCTTTTGAATCCCAGAAATCTTGGAAGGTCCTGTTGGATAAGTACAGGAATTTCTGCATGCCTCTTTAAATCCTCTTTTGAAGAAGCTGTATCACACGTAAGGGCCTTAAAAGATATAATTGGTACTTGGCTGTGGATATGAGCTTAAAAAGAAGATAACCCTTAACTTAAAATATACGGTTAATTAAAACTAGTTTTGTCTCTAAAGTTGTCTATTTCTAAATTGTTTAATAGGCTTTGTAAGTAGGATTGCCAGTGATTCATATTTTTTGTTGGGTGCTCATATAGCAAGTAGATGGATGATGAATGGACAAATTTAGCCATATTATTTGTCAACATAAAATTTCCTTTCAAATGACAGCCAATATGTAATTGAGAGGGAAACAAGGGCTTCTGTAGGAACTAAAGAGCAGCATTAAGTGTACATTCAGAAAAAAGTTAGTAAGAGTTTTATAGAAGTATAATGCATAATGTTCTGTTTGCTGTCCCCATTCCCTAGTGAATAATTAAAATAATTTACATTATAGAATTGAATTTCCAAGATTATATATTGTGGCTGCAGCAAGTACCTGATGTCCTACTCACTGCCCTACTTGTGCAGTGAGTGGCTAGACTGTCCATAATTTGCCATGTTAAAGGTGGTAGTTCTGAGTTGTGAATGAGAGAGAAGAAATGTACTGCTTCTCTAGAGATTTTGTCTGGTAATCCAGGCCTCTTTGTTAAATTGTACCTTCTCAATTTATTTTATGTATTTATTACATTTATATCCCGCCTTATTTATCCTCATAATTCACAGCTAAACACCCCCCTTCCGCTTATTTACAAGCTTCCATAAGATCTATAACATAATATCCTTGTCATAATTTAAATTTTACTTGCTGGGCTAGACTGATTTACCCTTCCAGATCCTTTTCTTAGACACAAATCTCTTCTCCCCCATCCCCAGGCAGTTGTTCCTGTGACAGTTACATTACATCAATAGAATTTCTTTGTAAATGTGATGTGTAAATGGGTATGGGAACTCATGCCCTGTACTTATTCCTCTACCACATGAGTTGCAGACAGTGCTGGGTGGCCCAGCATTGGCACTGGGCAAAACTCCTGGCCCATGAGCCTATACTTGATGGCACAACCATATGCATAATGCTGCTCCCTCTCCCAACATATGCACATCTGAAGCAGGGCCAGCATAATTAACATGGCGGTGCTGACAAATTAAGGCATGCTGTTCAGGCCTGGCCATACCCACTCCCTGCTGCCACCCAATCAAACTACATCAAATGCAGTGATGGGGCAGTATAGTTTTGTCACAATGTCACTTGAGAGAAAAACAAACTATACTCCGGAGGAGAATATGTTATGAGGGAGAGTGTTAGAAACAATAACAGCAAGAACTATCAACAAGAACTTGCACTTTTAAATACAAAAGGTACACAAAGGCTTGATTGTGTTGAAATATCCACCCTCACTCCCTTTCACAGGATCATTTGTACCCTGTGGAAGGGGGGATATTCCGTAACTTTGGAAGGGTGAGAAAATGTAAAGAATTTTCCGTCTGAATTTTCCATCTGAATTTTAAGTATGAGGCGGCCATCCTTTGGATTTTTTCAAGCTTTTACCCCGTGGTCACCCTGGCTCAAATATTTGTACCTTTCCCGTGTTTTCCCATCATTTCTTCTGTCTTTTTTCTTACCAGAACTAATCAGTTTAAGGAGGGAAATATGGAATAAGTGCCCAATGCCTTCGAGCACTAGGAAGCCCAAGGAGTATTGTTGCGCCAAGTTGTCCCAATGAATGAGAGATGTCTAATGAGTAAAATTAATGTATCTTTGCACCAGCTTGTGTTGATGAACGATTATGCTGGTGTTCTGTTTTGCTCTCATCATATATCCTAAGGAAGAGCGGATCTGAAAGTTTGAATAAAAAAGTTCAAACCAAATCTGTGGGCAAGAAATCTAACTATCTGAGCAAGAGAAATCCACATAGAAAAAATATATTTGTTGAATTACAAAAAGCATTTTAAAACAGGATTTTTCTTTTCACCTTGGAGAGCTGCTAGAGTGAAAATTGCTTTAAAAAACAAAGCAAAAACAAACAAGCATCTAGCTGCATGCATGAGAACAAGAGAGGAGTTTTTGATTTGGGTATGTGATTGCAACCACAAAAAATGTTTGCAAGGAACAATCAAGAGAATTGACCCAAATACAGAAGATATTCAGCAAACTAAAGACTGTTTAGTTGTTCAGATTTTCTGGTCTTGCAGTTCACAGTAATCAGTTAAGAGTTTCAGTGAAGGGGTGGGGGTATGATGTTAAAGAACTTTGTAGTTCTTCAAAGTAATTGGCTTTGTAGTTCATGTAGTTTCAGAGCAATCAGAAAGAGTTTCATCGAGAGTAAAGGGTTTAAGATTTTAAAAAAGCTTTTATGCATTCATCTACAAGGCAGCTGGCTTTGTGCGCACGTTTTCAGAGTCTCACAAAAAACTTGTTGTACCTTACAAACTGGAGAAGAATGGGAGAAAATGCCACCTTGTACAACTGTGTTACTATGAGCTCAACAAATTGGTATTCCAAACCAGTGAACTATGGACTGGTGTAGCTTCATAGTATAGGATATGGCTGATTCTTTACAAGACCTTATTTTTTGTCAGAATCAGTACTGAGCCATTGTCCCAGCACACAGTAGTACTACTGCCCTAGTATGTGCTACTACAGGTATTCTCGTTCAGATAAGAGATAAAATCCAAGTCTAAAAACTACTCATTCTAAATTACTCATGCAGTTTGGATAGGAGTTAACTGATGATGTTAACAAAATGCCCTTGTCCAGTTCTAATTTGTGTGATTACCTTCAGACTCCCTCAATTCCCTCTGTAGTTTAGATTAGATATGGCATTCTTTGCTTTTGTGTTAAGCCTTTGGCTACTAGTAAATAGACCTGTTTTTCACTACTGATAAAGGGAATCTCATTCCAGTCATGGAAATACTGGTCATGTGGCTGGAGCAGAAAAGTCAAATGAAGATCTATTCTGAAGATAGTTTGTCAAGCTCTTTGAGGTGTTTTGGGATGAAAAGGCCTATATAAGCGTGAGGCTGCTGTTGATTAACTTTGATTATCATTCTTCCTTATTCTCACAGCAGTTTAGATGATGTCTCTCACCCTTTTTTTAAAACCACATTTTTTAAAAAGAGACATTAAAAATAAAACAATTCTTGTTCTATAAAATTATTCCAAATGCTACTGTATTTAACAGGTTTTGGTTTTCAAAATTCTTGCATATGTCTTTTACCGGTTGGAAGGCCGACTGAGTGAAAACACCAAAACCTTTGGTGCCAATCTGCGTATGGTCATAAAGGGCCAGACATCACCCATTTTTTCTGTCCAGTTATGTCTGTCATGTCAATGTATAGCTAAATCCCTTCTTTAAGTTTAAGATGGGATTTTGTCTGAAGGGAGTGCTAGATCCTGCCCTCTAACCATGAAGTAGCATCACTGATTTGGGTTCTATTGATTATGTACCTAGTGCACTTCTTAAAATTAATCTTCAGGTAATAAATGAAAGACATTTTAACTGGTCTTTTCTGTCTTAACAAGACATTGAAATAAGTTCTGATCAGTACCAGAAACAAGCATGGCTAACAAATAGTTGTTAAACTTTACGGAGGAAGATCTTCAACTGCTCCTTTGTTCCAACATGCCTCTGTGTTGCATGACATCTTTTACACAACACACAGCGCTAATCCAATCAAGTCTGCAAATGTTTCATCCATTACCATCTTAAAACTGAGCTGTAGAATAGGGTTTTACACCATGCCCTTACTCAGAAGCATGTTTTCCCCCTCTTTAACACACGCACACACATCTCCATCATTGCAACTTTAAAACTTGCATAGTGTTTTGTAAATATTGCTTAGTCCTTTAACCAAATGGAGGCCTTCTGGTTTCTCTTAAGAGTGATACAGCCTGATCCTGCTTGTTTACTCAGAAGTAAGTCCTACTAAATTTAGTTGGAATTACTCCAGAATAAATGAACATAGGATTGCAGCCTCAGTGACTAATATTGTCTTGGATTTAGGAGACCTGTACTGAAATCTCTTTTCGCTAACTGGCTGTGGGCAAATTAACTCAGTCTGGATTTTCTATCTGTAGAATAGTATAATAAAAATATTACTACTAATAAATTTGGGGCTGTCTTCCTGAAATGGTGGAGTATGATCTTTTATAGGGAACAGGGAGGACTAGAAAATGGCTTGCTGTAGTGGCACAAAGGTTTCTTTTTAGGCCCTATGTCATGAGGGTGGGGCTCCTCTCTGCACACCACAGATAGGCAGCTGTGAGAGTAGCTCAGAAGAATAGGGTGTCCCACTGTCTTTGCCAGGGATGGGATCTGTGGTTCCATTACTGATGCAGGAGGTAGTAGGACAAATCATTGAAAGACAGGAAGAAAACCAAGGTTGTTGAGTTTTGGCTGGGCCACAACAGAGTCTGTGTGTTGTGGGAAACTTTTTCTGGGACAGTTCCTCATTCCTACTATGGCAAGGTTTTGTTGAACACAAACCCAAATGTCTCTCATCAGACTAATTTCACATACTATTTTCATTTCTACCTTGATGTAGCAAAATCATGGAAAAAGTAGTTGTGTGCCTTCATCCTGAAGCAAGGACAGAGTACATAAGAAACTGTTTATATCATTCCCCTCTTACACTCCAAGGACTTTAATCTTGATTAATTGTATGGAGAAGGACTGTGCATTTTGCATGTAGGGTAGGAGTAGCCATGCATACATGTTGAATGAAATCATAGTGGTGCTGTTGCACTCATGTCCTGCTTGTGGGCTTCCCGTCGACAGCGGGTTGGCCGCTGTGTAAACAGAATGCTGGACTAGATGGACTTTTGGTCTGATCCAGCATGGGTCTTCTTATAGTCTTATAGTGCAATGAGAGAATTTGCTACCAGGCAGTGCTCATTTTCACATGCCACTTCACTTTCATTTTGTGTGAGTAAGAGCTTTAAAGCCCTTCAATATGTCCAAGTAGTACCCATTGAGACCTGATTCTAAATAACCTGGAGAATGACCTCAGACTGTATCCGACAGTTTGCTTTTATGCATTACAGGCATAGCACTGCAGAAAAGGAAATATGTTGAATGTGAGCATGCTATTTAAATAGCTTCACAGAATGGTCCAAGGAAATCCTAGCTTGTGTTGCAGGTTCTTCTTGTGCATACAGATGGTGGAAATAATTAATATTGCCCATTATCTATTATAAAGTGCAAGCTGAAAGAGTAATGGTAGAGGGTGGCCTAGTGTGGTTGAGTTTATTTATTTATACATGTGTATGTACGTATTTTTGCCCCACTTTTCAGCCCTAGGGCTTGCATAGTCTCATATATAGGGAAGAAAGGTGATTAGAGAGGGTATGCTTGTCTGGGATCCGTTTGCACACATATAGACTGTGTTCGCATTCAATGCTAAGCTATTGTTTAAATTAGCAATGGTTTATATTAACCAGGGTTTGTTGCTTTAGCCATGAATTCTGTTGCAGATGAGCAAACAAACTGCAACTTGTTTTCCCTATTTTTGGCTTGTTTCTCTCCTGCCCATTTTGCCAACCTTCAAAGCAGTTTCAGCTGCTCTTGCTAGGCACCCCTGTTTCAGGGCAACCAGCCAGGCAAGCAAGCCAGGGATAAGCCACGTGTCTGGGTTTAGACATCACAACAAGCCATGGTTTAAAGAAGCCAGACTTTATAAGCTAACAACAAACCACATGTAACGCCAACCCATCAGTTTAAAAACCGGGTTGTTGTGCACAAGTGGGTACTTCTTCCGCTTTACCACACAATTCACAATCATCTCCTTTATAGGTTGTGTGGTGTGAAATGTGAACCCAGACCACTGGGTTGGTTAGGGGCTAATCAACCCAGCAATTAACCCAACAACAAACCATGGATTAATTGCAACTGAAAACTCTCCCCACGACCTGAGTTCAATCCCAGCAGAAGCTGGGTGCCAGGTAGCCGGCTCAGGTCAACTCAGCCCTCCATCCTTCCGAGGTCGGTAAAATGAGTACCCAGCTTGCTGGGGGAAAGGTAGTCACGACTGGGGAAGGCAATGGCAAACCACCCTGCTACAGTCTGCCATGAAAATGCCAGCGAAAGCGGCGTCCCTCTAGGGGTCAGCAATGACTCAGTGCTTGCACAGGAGGAACCTTTCCTTTCCTTTTAGCCCCTAAACAACCCAGTGATTCTCATTTGCACATCATGCTGTACAAATTATGAAGGAGCCAATCATGGGTTGTGCAGTAAAGCAGAAGAGGTGGGTGTGCTGCAGGCAGCATGTCTGCACGTCCCCAACAACCTATTGGTTTTTAAATCAATAGGTTGTCATTATGTGTGAACAGGGCTCATGGGTTATATGAGCCCATATAATTTATGGGTTATAGCTGGTTAACAAACTGTGCTTTGTTTGCAGGGATGAGTTCAGACACAACTACAAGCCAGATTTCAACAAACCACACCAGGGATTAGCACTATGTGCAAACCAAACCATATAGTACTGCAGAAAGCTGTGATTGTCATCCCACTCATATGACTGCAAAAATCACAAATGCAAGGTCATTTGGGCATCTAGAAGTCACAACTGTTAGGAATTCACAACTGTTGTCGTCAGTGCCTAAACATCAAACCAAAAATGTGGAGTTATGTTTAGGACAGAAGGGATTTTCATATATTAGGAAGCATTTTGATTATGTGGCTTTAAAATGCATTATGCAAAATCCCACCAAGTTAAATCCTAAAATAACTGCTTATTAATATGTTTTAAATGGTTATATCAGCTTATTAGTTTTCATAATTATTTTAAATTTCCTTTCAATCTAGTATTCCTTATTTTTGAGAAACTGGAATTATATAGCATGGAGAGAAGCTATCATTAACTAATAAAGAGGTACAAAGTGGCTTCATCCTACAAGAAAATCAATACGACTTCATTTTCTAACTACGTATTCGTCAACTGTGTATCCAAGGACAAAATGGGAACATATTTGTTGATTTTTCTGTTTTGAAGTAACATGAATTACATGTTCAGTAACTATGGACAATGTTGGATTATTCAAACATTTATCTGTAACTAGCACATTTTACAGTTGTATGCTATCATAGGCCTGGATCAGAGTGGAGAACTGTGACCTTCCAAAGGTTGGATTCCAATTCCCATCAGCCCCACCCAGCATGACCCATGGTTGGGGATCATGGGATTGTAGTCCGATGGCATCTGGATGACCACAGGTTCCTCAACCCTGGTAGATCGTACACAGTCAGCAAAAGATAATATAACACATATAGATACTAAATCAATAAATACTTAAATATATTGCAATTAAGAACTTTAGTGTCCTCTTAATTTTAATTTTTGTATAATTAGTATTGTGAATTTGTTAAGAGTAGACTAAAAAGCATCCCAGTTCTCATTAAAGGTCCACATTCTTTGCTCTAGATGTTGGGGGTTGGAATGTAATCTCCATTCCCTGACAGTGTTTTCCCACCCACTCTTTATGAATTAGTCATGTATTTATATATCTATTACAAACTTTCAAGAAGGAAAGTCCTATATTAATTCCAACACTTATTCTGCCTGCAAGACACATTGGTTTGGCACCACGTTAAGTCAGTTTTAGCAAAACAAACAGAAAACAAAAAACCTTAGTGCATGCAGATAATAGAAACTTTGCATATTGGACTGATTTGTGGCAGGGTGCTGCTGAGAGTAAAATAAAGAAGTTAAATTCTGCAGGGAAAAGAAACTCTTGTTTCATGTGCAAACTGAATTGTTCAGTTTAACATCTCATCAAATTAGAAAAAGGTAAACAAGATTAACTGTTTACTTGAAGTGAGCTGAAGTCTCAATGTTTTTCTGAAGAAGAACACAATGTGCTGTTGCATCTTGTTTCCAGAGTAGTGTTTATCATAATTCCTTGTGCTGTGGTCGGTCGAGTGCTGAGAAGGCACTCCGCCCACTCATGGCTCATTCGTCTGCTCTCCCTCCCTCCCTCTCTCTCCCACCCATTGAGGCCTCACTACGGGATTGTAAGGCTGAGCGAGCTGTCCTGTGTCAGCTTTGCTGCCTGTCATGAGCCGACATTGACCTAGAATAAAATAACAGAGGCCATTTCCTGGAATTCTCGATGGGCTGCTGAGAAGTGCTACCATAACTTTTGTAAACAGTCTACTCGAATACACACACAGTTCTCTCAGTCATAGGCATGCACCTATGAAACAGAGCCAGCAAAAGAGCGGAGAAGTGAAAACAACTGAAGTGTGTGTGTTTGGAGAGGAGGATGGGAAGAGAACCAACATTAGAAACTTGAAGAACGAGTTGTCTTTTTGCCAAATGAGAATCCCCAGCAAATCCCTTCTCTTATGCTTTCTTGCTCTGTTCGTTCTGTAGCTTATTTTGCTGAAAAGTAGGGTATATTTTTAGTTGAGTTTCAGTGGGATGGTGTTACATTAAACAGTAGAAAGAATATCATCCCAAATGTAGGCACCATTCCATAATCAACTCTGTTACATTTCATTTGCCTTGCACAATCATTGAAGCTGTGATGTTTTGTTTATGTTTGCTTCATTTTACTAAGATCTTTGAATGTTCTTTCAGTTTTTAAAACATGTGAACTCTCCGTTTTTAAGTTCTAGTTTCATAGTATATTTACTAATTATTTTAGCGTCCCATTCATAGATTTCAGAGAGTGGCTGAATAAATACTAAGAAACTATACTTGTCTCTGTAAACATATTGCTTCTGGTTATTCAAAGGTGAAATCTTCCAGTATGAATAAAGAATTATCTATTCATCAGTACAATTTTATTTGCATTATTGTAGTTTTAATGGGATTTTTGAAAAGGCATTTTCTTAGAAAGAACATATCTATGTTAGCTAAGCTGTCAAAAACATAACACGTTGGCATTTTCTCACATGAGGGTGTTTATTGATTCTGTATGTCTAGATCAAACTGGCCAGGTTTTTCAACTGGGGAAATTGAACTTAACAATTTTGCTCAGTAACTAGAGAACACCCCCCCCTCTCTTGCGCGCACACACACACACACACACACACACACCATGGCATCACTGTCCTCTCCCCTGGACCAATTTGGCAGAGAGAGAGCCCAGGCCTTCCCAGGCTGAAAACCCCATAGATTCCTCCAGTGGCTTCTGCATTGTTGATCTATCATTTCTTGATGGCAGTGGTGCTTGCCAAGCTATAAGTGACATACAGCTCTTTTGTACACTGCTTTTGTCCTGCAGAATTCTTCTGAGTAGCTTCTTATTTCCCATTGGAGAAGGTACCTGCCAGGTAAGAAGCAGCACCTTGTCCTTCTAGTCTGGAGCAGATGTGGTTATGGGAACTAGATGTGCCCTGTGGTGTGGTAGTTGATCACTTGTGGTCGAGATTGCCATTGTCCAGTTTAACAGTTCATATATGAGGTTTTGCCTTTAGAATCCTCTGTAGAGATTACCCAGCTATTGAGGGGCCATGACTAGCCTAAGGCACCCTGATTTATGACTGCCACCATTTCTCAGTTGACGCTAAATCTTGAACAAGAGGAACTACAGGAGTTGGAGATTGAATCTAAGCCTAGGAGGAGGCAACCACCAGTTAACTCCTCAGTCTCCATTGAGTGAGTTCTGCCTGTTTTCGCCTTATCTCCCCTTAGTCAAAGCACATTGCATGGACGTGCAGCCTGGCACACAGGGAAAAGAACCTTGAGTTGTCAGCAGTATGCAGTCAACTCTACATTATGAATCAAGAAGCTTTATTAAGATTAGCGATTGGGATGTAAGGGACAAGAGGTAAAACAGGAACTAACCAAAAAACAAACCCCAGTTCACTGTCTAACTAAACTACACAGTAACTAAGAGGTCTTCAGCTTACATGCATCAGCATGGATTTCTCGTGATGTTCAGAGGAAAGACAACTTTTTATAGTGGATTATGCCTATTTTTTAATCCTGTCAAATTAGGGGAGAGGGTTGATGTGTGTGTGTGTGTGTGTGTGTGTGTGTAAGTGTAACCTCCAATCAGGTATGGCATGTGGGCCTGGGCAGAGTTTTCACACTTGGGACATGCCGTGACCAATATATATAGAGAGAGAAGTAGATGGGCCATTGGTTCCTTTCAATAGCTGAGGAAGGTATAAGTAAAATGTTAGAATTAAGAGATATATCCAGTCTACTTCTGGTAGACAGAACCATCAAGGGGGAAATTCTGGCCTGTACATATGGAGGATGCTTCAAATACAGAATGATGGGTAAGTTGCTATGTAACGGAAGCTAGACCATCATGCTGGGTGTAATGGATTTGTAAAGAGACCAGCACTTTATTCTCAGGCCTTTCTCCAGCCAACCAGACCTGCTTGACATCCTTTACCCAGTCAGGGCTGATACTGGTGGAGGGAGATGCAAAGTAATCTACTCTTGGTCCAAGTGGAAGATCTAGGAAGGCATGGGATTTGTGGGTCCAGAGGTACCTCAAATCAGGCAGAGGGGGGCATGTAAGGAGCATGTGGCTGTGTTTATGTGTGTGATGGGCAAAGTGATTTGTAATTTAAGAGTATTAGGTAGAGCTTCTACATTATAGCTTATCCTTATCATCCATGAATGTATTTAAAATCATCTAAAATTAATAGAATACTTACCAAAAGTAAATATCCTGTTTGGGGATTATTTTATCATGAAAAGCGGATACGAAATTAAATAAATAAATATAAGTGTTAGAGCACAGCTTTAATATTGCTTTGAGTAAGCCTAAGAGATTTATCATTTAAATGTTTCTGAATATGAAAATCCATATAGGAATACAATTAGATTAAAAAGTACCTACCAGATATAGTAAGACAGTAAGCCAGCATTGCTGTGCTTAAAAATACTTACGTCTTAAATGTATTCTATGAAAAATAATAATTAAAACCTCTGACTTCCATTCTACACTTGATAGAAATGCATTCCCCAGCAACATGCTTATTCTTTATCGTATTTACCATGTCCCGCTCCTATAGGCAGTAAAATGTAAAAGTCTTTGCCTATGTGTGGATTCCTGTTGACTGGCCTGCATCCCATAATAACTGTTTGCCTGGGCTTCTATTCCTGAAGGCATAGAAGTATAAAAAAGAGTGAAAGAAATCTTATTAAGACTTGCCTGCACAAGTTCGGTAGGTAGATTAATTAACCTATGTTCTAGGGGTTAGAATTTAATACTGCTTAATTAAATCTACATAAAATCCCGCATATGTCCCTTTATTCAGTTTGATTAGCTTTACCTTAAACTAACTCTTAATCCACAGGGTCAGCACCAGTTCTAGGATCTTCGGGGCCCTTATTCAATGAGTCTATGTATTTTGTCAGAGGTTGGTCTTGCAAACTGAGATTCTCTAATGCTGTTTTTTTTTTTTTTAATTACTGGATATTTCATGCAAAGGCAGAGTAGCAGTACTATTAGGGCAGTGGGTTCTTTGCCAGTCCTAGGGGGGCCCTGGGCCTGCACAGAGTTAAACTCATTTGGGTGACTCAGTGGTTCAAAGCAAAAGTTAAGCCCCCAGGTTCCACTGTTTCCTGAACACTTCAAAGAAAATGTATCCACTGTTTGCATTCTTCAAACATGCAGTCCAGTATTGCAGGGCGGATAAGTCTGCGGCTGGCAGACAAAAACTTGAATTGATATTCCATTTGTGCTACTGAGTAGTATACCAATGGTCATGTTTCATCACCACTTTCTGCCTCTTTATCTCCCTTGCCTCCTGGTATCCATTTTACAGGTGGGGTAAGAGTACAAAACGAGGCCTGTTTTACCTCCCCTCAAACTAACTTTGACCATGCTTACCAGTATGGTCATCTCTCAAGTTTTAGGACAGAATCTGGGACCAAGCCCTAGTGAGATCTGACTTAAATGAGGCATTTTGCCTATCTCCTTGCCTATTGTTGCTTTTTGTATCACTCCTTTCTGCCTCTGCCATTCACTCTTTCCTCCCTGGATATCCCTTTCTTTTTCTTTGTTGTTTTCAAATTTCTTTCTTCTCCCTGTTTGTCCCCCCCGCCCCGCCCCGCCCCGCCCGTTTCTCCCTAGACTTTGCCTTATTGAGATGCCTCAAGACTCAAGTCAACCTGAGAGGCATGCCCTCTGCCCAGGAAGGCTAAGTGCTGGGGGAATGCTGTACATGTTCAGAAGCTATCCTGTATTGAACTTCGGGAGCCTTTACCACAGATGTATGGCCTTCTTTGTATGGTCTCAAACAACTCACTCTGATTCAGCCTCAGTTTCTGATCTGTAATTATAATCACAATTTTCACAAGAGTGCTGTGAGGATGAACTGAGTAAAATTTGGACTGAGCAGGACTTGAGTGACTTTGGTGCAGATGCTCAAGATTCCTCCTCCTCCCTCTTCTATTTCTCTGAGTGGGAAATTGGGTTGTAGTTTGGAGAATGAGCCCGTCCTGGTGGTTAATGACTTAGGATGTATTTGGAGTGATTAGAGGGGATAAGGATAATTCTTGCCCTTTACTTGATCAGTGTATGCTTCTTGTACAGTGAAAACTGGCAATATGATTGTGAATCCATAGCCATAGATTGATAGTTAAACACAGAGGAAAATAATGGAATCTTGTGATAGGTGGATTTTTCAGTGCTTGCTTAAGTCTAAATCTTAGTCATGTCCCTCCGTTGCTGCCATTTCCCTACTCTCTCTGGACTGGATGTCTTGTGCCTGGGATAACCCAGTACCCTAGTTTCCAGTAGTGCCTCAGACACATTTGATTATGTATTTTTGTGAGGTGAATTAGACATTGGGCGGGGGGATCTGGGCAATCGCCGGGGAAGGTGAAGTAGGTGCATGGCAGGGAGTGCAAGGGGGTTTAGTTGCTGACAAAAACAAAACATACAGCTGCAAGATTTAATTCCCAATATATTTGTGTGCACAAATATATTGGTGTTTTGGATGGGGGGAGAGGCTTTTACAGCTGTCTTTTTTATCCTCCTTTTTTCTTACCTTTTTTTGGCCAGGTTACAAAAAAGTGGTCCGGAGGCCATTTTCACCCCCTCCTCCGGACCACCCCCTTTGTAGGCCATACTCCTGCTGTTGAGTGTGGCAGCAGTGGCAGTAAAAAACAAAATGGTGCTACAGAGAGGTAAAAAGGTAAAATTTAGCTTGTTCTCAAGCTCATTTGGCTGTTATGCCACTCCATAGCATTTTGCTGCTGAAATTTGGCAGCCAACCACCAACCTTTTTGCTGCCACCATGACTTTCAGCAGTGTGGCGGGGGGGGGGGGGCACTGTTGCCCACCCTTAGTCCAGCTCCTAGAGATTATTAACCACATTTTAAATTAAAGTTTTAACTAGGTGGAAGGCTGCAGGCCTCAGCATTCTTGAATGTAAATTCCATTCAGATCAATAGAACTAATGCTTTTTGAATAACTATATATATATATATAGGATTGGGGCATTAATGCAGAATATGGAGGTATTTCTGTGCATTTCACAATACGGCCCTTTAGTGCTACATAGTTAATGCTCTACTACAACCTGCTAGAGTTGGAATTACAACTGTAGTTCCACACATAGAGCTGTTTTTCCTGCTAGCAGGAAATCCACTAGAAATGTATATGTGAATGGCACAGTACTGGTGGGCATATCTGCCAGATTACAGGAGGGCAGTAACCCAGGCTTTTTAAAAACTGCCTGTAAGGACACACTCAAAAAATTCTGCATGTTTAAAAAAAAGAAAAGAAACAGTTTTTTTAATGTAAATTACATTTTAAGTATAATACATTTGTTATATATAAAAATGGTTGTGCTATTGAGCAAAAAAGTCCAGACGTTTCAAAAGGTGAATGCTAATGCTAGGAAGTGTCATGTTGCAGGAAAACGCATGACATAGGTGTAGTCAGATAAGGCAATATGAAAGCAAAACTGTATGGAAAAGGGACTTCATAACCAAGACATTGTTATCAGCCATGTTATTACCCACATCATGGAGTAGTCCTCCATAGAAGGCATAGGTCAGTGCCCCTATGCAATCCTGTTGGAAGTTGAATGAAATTGTCACAAATAAGGACTTGAAAAAATTGGAGGACACTGGGGAGAACTTCGGAATTCATTGTGGTGGAAAGCAACGTTATCTGGGTTCTCCAGAATAAACAACAGTGCAATCCTATACATATATATTCAAAGCTAAGCTCCAGTGAGTTCAGTGGGACTTACTCCCAGGTAAGTGGGTATAGGAATGCAGCCTAAATGAACAACTTGTATCAGTTCTGGAGAAGGAGAATTTGGGAAGATTCTAACATTCAAGGCAGATCTTGTCCTTTCAAAATCTTGTCTAGTCGCCTCAAAATGCATATTTTTCTGGTGCTGCCAGTGGAAATGGAAATCGCCTTTTGCCCTAATTGATCATAGAGAACATTGCTTTAATTAGGGCAAAAACAAGTATTTCCATTTCCAGTAGCAACACCAGAGAAAAGATAACAAAGATATTTTCAGGTTAATTGTAATTTTGATCAATGCTGTTTAAGTTCTAATTGTTGCTGCTTTTATTTTCTTGGTATCTTCATCACTACTACATAGGATATATAAAAATGATATGGAAGAGCTCTTTAGGCAACTACAAATAAGGTGTCTTTTACCAAGGAACTCATGTAGGCTAGATAGAAAATAGACTGATTTTTACAGGACAGAAAATAGGCTGATATTTGTGTCCTTTTGTGCCTATACATCTGTCTCCCTGATTCTGATCGCTCTAGAGATAACATGTGCAGTGGGTGGAGGGCTTTTGTTTGTATTTGATAGGTTCAGATAAGTTAAATCCAGCTTGGGTGGCGTCTCAAAGTTGCCGTTTGATTCCAGGCCACACCAGTAGAAGTTAAGGAGCTCCACCTTAAGACTTGACCAGACAAGTTGTTGAATTGGAACTGTGTTGGCACAGTTTTGTGCCTGTTTTGACTAAGAGAATGGAGCACAGAGGTCCTATTATGTGTGTGTGCAACCTCTTCATGTTTTGGTCCCTGCTAGGAGTGCACATACATACATACACAGAGAGATACGTTTTTCCTCCAGGAGCAAACACGAACAGCATCGCCCTATCTTGGATGAGCAAATGTTGCCACTGATATCAGGCAAATTGGCTGTGTACTTAAAACTTTCTGTTAGCGTCTGCCTTTTCCCCCACCT
The DNA here is from genome assembly GCF_057233095.1 of Heloderma suspectum. Lineage (NCBI taxonomy): Eukaryota > Metazoa > Chordata > Lepidosauria > Squamata > Helodermatidae > Heloderma > Heloderma suspectum. The sequence goes on along the minus strand of NC_139461.1, from coordinate 70,896,865 downwards.
CCTCCATGCTTCCAGTGATTAAATACATAAACAGAAGCCTGAGCAGTCGTTCTCCATCCTTTATAAAATAGATTTATTTCCACAATGTATTGATTGTCTTTGCTGTTCTTTTCTGCAAGAGCATTACAAACCCCTTGTTTTGCCCTTACTTCCTCCTGTATTAATGCTATTCCATGACATTGCTGGCATCATCAGGAGGCCGTTTCTTTTAAACTGTACCTGTTGTGTGGAATACTATTCAGCCCTACTCTTTGGGGGAACAAAGGGAACTCCAACCATTTTATGGGGTTTATATAGCCATTTCGTTACAGAATTAAAATCCGTTTTCCACCTTTCCCAAGAAGGATGACTAATGAGGAGGGGGCAGCATAATGGCACAATATCATATTTTCCAAATATCCACTGAAAAATGAATAAATCTAAGCATTACCACCACAGTCATAAAAACAATGCAAAGTAATTGGCCTCGCCTTCCCTCTTCCCTGCCTCCAGCTCTTTTGGGATATTAACAGAACATTCCCAAGCTTTGAAATGAAATTCATTGTGGCCTAATGCTCATTGAACTTGGTAAACCTGTGGCTGGGCTGATTGCAGGTGGGGGCTCAGATGACTGAATGCTCCTCCATATAAAAATAAAAAAATCCCTCCACATAAAAAGCTAGATGTTAGGGAGAAGAGATCTACTCTAGCCTTCTCACTGACGAGCCAGTTTTCTATATGTAGGGGTTTTTTATTTGTAATTTTTTTGGTATGCGGGAACATTCAGTCATGCAAGTCCCCACCTGCATAAACCTGAGACACAGGTTTACCATTTCAAGGAGAATTAGGCTGCAGTCATAGAGAAAGAAAAAAAAATCCCAATCTGCCTATTTTCTTATCACACCCTGCCTTTGCCTCTTTGCTCTTCCCAGTTAATCGTGTGAGTTTTTCATCCCTCTGTTCTCACACTCTTATCTTTATGCTCTTTCCAGTGGCAACCACACATCTAAAAGCCTTCTTGTCTTGGGGCACCTGCACATGTTTTTGCAGCATTAACTGAGGGGAAAATCAGTTTTACCCCAGGACAGTTTCCACTTGTTTTGATGTTGAGCTACAAGCAGAATGCTTTTCCCTGGAAGGTATTTCCTTACCACTAATGAATTGACTCTTACCACAGTTCAGTTTTTTTAAATTTACATTTCTACCCCACCTTTTTACAAAAAAAGGAGAGGTTCTCTTGTACTTTAGCTGCTGCCTGCAAGGCACCTGCATTTGTAACCATTATTTGGAAGTGATGGTGGGAAAACATGTATACTGGGGATACAGAACTAAATATAGGTGGGTGACCAGAATGCTACCCACCAGGCCCTTCACAAGCCAGATGATGATGTCAGGGGATGTGGCCACACCCACTGATATCAACCAACCAACCCCCCCCCTTCTTCCTCCATGCTGAGAGAGGCACAGAGTTCTGTGCCTCTCTCAGTATGGAGACAGGTACTTGGCTGGCACTGGGATGAGCAGCTGCTTCTCTCAGCACTGGCCGAATTCCTGATTTCATGCAATGCCAATATGCAATTCTGAACTTGGAGAAAGGATGGGATAAAAATGCAGTCAACAAAAACATTTATTTATTTAGATGCTGCTTTTCTGAGAAGGTTCAAAGCAGTTTACATAACTAAAATACAATGTGAAAATCAACAATATAATATTAACATGACAGCAACAGAGTAAAAACAGCCACAGAAAACAATATTGAGAACAATTAGGGAGGGGTGCAGTTGACAGAGCTCGGTTAGTAAGGTGAAGGTGCTTAATAATTTTACCTCCCTTTTTTCAATAAGGTATCCACATCTAGAGTCACAGTTCCTTCCTGCAAAGACTTCCTGGAAGTATAGCAGAGTGAGGTTGGATGGTTATCTGGCTGTAGTTTTGTTTTGTTTTGTTTGTATGTATTTATTTATTACATTTCTATACTGCCCAATAGCCAAAGTTTTCACCCCCTTTCTGAGTGCAACAGTTTCTGTATGGCTGTTCTTAGTTAAGGCAGCCTTCCCCAACCTGTTTCCCTGTAGAGAGTTGAAGTCCAAAACATCTGGAGGGCACCAGGTTGAGGAGGGCAGCGGTAAGGGAACGGTTCTCAGCTGGAACTGAGTATAGGAATGATTGCTTCATTATGTAAGACTATGCAGCTGATATGAGGTAGGAGGCTTCTTTTTTTAAAGGATGATATATGAAGGTTCAGATTTTTCCAGGGACAGTACTACTGCAAATTAATTTTATTCATTTAAAATATTTCTAGCCCAACTATTTATTTCCAAGAAATTTATAGACTGGCTTACAGAAAAATAAAATATAAGAACACAACATTATTTTAACCTACTATAAGCATTAAAAACACAAACCATAAAATAGCATGATGATAAACCTCGGGAAGAACAGTAAAATACTCAGTTAAGCTTTGGCAAATAAAGTAGTTTTAACCCTGCATCTAAAACTAAGCAAACTAGTTGCCAGGCAAACATCTCTAGATAAAGTGTTCCACAACTAAGATGCCACCACAGAGAAGGCCCTCTCTGTGTCACCACCTGCCTAACCTTTGAAGACGGACACCCAGAGAAGGGCCTAACCATTAGGCAAATTCATTTGGGAGCAAGTGGTCCTTTAGATGCCTGGGTCCTAAGCCATATAAAGCTTTAAAGGACAAAGCCATCACTTTGAACTGTACCTCAAAACAAAACAGGAAGCCAAGAGAGACATTTAATACCAGCAAGATACTTGCCATGCAGTTGATTCCTGTCAACCATCTCTACCGACTATAATTTGCAGTAATTTATGTACTGATTTTTCTTCAGAGCTGTACGTTCAGTTTGTTGCTATAATCTAATCTAGAAGTTACCGGGGCATGGATAACTGTGACCAGGCTATCTCAGTCCAGAGTAGGCTGCCATTGATGCACCAACCTCAGTTGGGGAATGGCATTTTATGACATGGATGCCAGCTGGGCATCTTGAGTGAGGACTGGATCAAACAGCACCACCACCAAGCTGCATCTCTATTCCTTCAGAAAAGTCCAACCTCATTCAGAACAGGGAGAATACCACCGTGGTCAGATGAACCACCCACCAATAGTATTTCCATCTTATCTGGATTGAGCCTGAATTTATTTGCTCACATCCAGTCCATTACTGACCTCAGGCACCTGTTCAGCACTTTCTTTGCCTCATCTGACTCTGACAAAAAGGAGAAATAGAACTGGGTGTCATCTGCATATTGATGACACCTCAGCTGAAGCCCCAGATGACTTTCCCCAGTGATTTCTTGTAGATCTTAGACAGAATGAGCAATTGAAGAACAAATTGTAGAACAAATTGTGGGAACAGACTTTAGAAGCCATTGGGCTGAGGCTGAGATATCTGTAGCAGGGGGAAGAGTGCTGGAACTCAATCCAGCATATTACTACAGGTAGCCACTAGAGTAAAAAGAACTAGGAATCACTGTTTTAGGAGAAAAATTAGAAGTGTGTGCGCGCACAGTGATACCTCAAACTGGAATGTGACATTCCTTCCTATAATTTCTCAATATAAACACTTGAAGTTGTTGAGTCAGGGCATTGGTCTATATAGCTCAATATTGTCTACCTTGACTGGCAGCGGCTCTCCAAGGTCTTAGCCAGAGGGCTCCTCAGCCCTGATCCTGGAGCTCCTTTCAACTGGATCCTTTAAACCAGGGCTGGGGAACCTCAGGCCTAGGGGTCAAATTTGGCTCTCCTGGGGTCCCAGTCTGGCCCACCAGGATTTCCCAGACAGCTATGCCCCCATCCCCTTTCCCCCAGCCACTGAGCATTTGGTGGTTTCTTCCTTTTGTGCAGTTTGTTCCCCATTCTAAAAGGCTGAAATGCCTCTCCTAAGGCTTAGTTCCTGGCAGCATAAGAGCTTTAAGCTACAATATACTGGGATTTTTGGGTCCCCACCCATTTTACCTTTGGCCCCATCTCCTTTGCCTTCAATCCCACTCACCACTGGCATACAGCCCCCCCTTCTCTGAATTTGAATTCAGCACTTGGGCTGAAAGAGGTCCCCCCCCCCCCCGCTGCTTTAAACTTGCATAACAAAGCAGTTGGTTAACAGTTATGATGAATTCAGTTTTCATCAGAATTTCATAAACCTTAAAGGGGGGTGGGGCAGATAAAAGACTTCTATCCTACGAAGAAATCTTTAATTCCGAGATGTCTGAGAACTCTTATGAGTGTGCCATTAATGGCCTAAATTTTAATACTCTTTTTTGCAGATTGTGCCTCCTTCTTCAGGATACCTATGGAATATTCAGTGAAATACGGTTTCAAGTCCTATTTTCTTCTTGGGAACCAATAGAAAAATGTAGCAAAAGATGGGAAGGAAAACACTGCAGTTTATCTGGAATTAAAATTTTGCAGAGAGTCACGAGAGGAAGGTAACAAAAACACCATAAGAATATCCTCCACAAGGATAGCTGTCTTAATCTGTTGCAGCAGAGCATTGTAGCACCTTAAAGACTAACACATTTATGGAATAATAAAGACTAAATAAATAATAAAGACTAACACATATATGGAATAAGTGTCACAAGACAATTAGTTGCCTGTGTATTAGGGCTTCTAGGCTCTACCAATCAAAAGGTGTTGGGCACCTATTCCATCTTCCCCTCATTAATGGATTTTTTGTGGTAAGAAAAAAGATGCAAGAAGCGCTGAGAAAACACAGGAGGATTACAAATAGAAGATGATGGCATCTGGACCCCCTGTAAAATTCCATGAATGGGGTAGGGTGATTACACAGTAAAAGCTTTATCTGGAAGCACCCCAAGGTACAAGGGGAGGAGAGTGCTGCATATCTACTTTGGTCCTTGGTAGTGTGCCACTCTGTCTAGTACTTCAGGCTTGACTTTTGAGTCTCTCACCAGAAAGGTCGGTCACTATGGTTCTACTATTCTAAAGCACTTATAAATATGCTTGATAAATCTAATGTTGTTCCCAACACGTACAGCCTAGTTGATGCTAGCATTTCCCCGTGAGGAGAAATTTGCTAGCATTTCTCCATTCTCTCATGTACATGGTTGCATGGAAGAACTGACAATGTGACCTGGCCTTAAGCTGAAGAGCTGCTGTCGTCTTAGCTTTTCCTCATAAGAAAGGCATTCCATATCCCTGATTGTTTTTGTTGCTCTTCTGTGTATATTTTCTGTTTTTTAGAGAGGATGACTAGAATTGTATCGTTACTAAATCAACTGGATTAACAATATGTGAAGCAGTATCTTTGTTTCCTGGCATCCTTTCATACTGTTATGCTTACTCATACATGATTACCAGCCTTCCCTAAACTCTTTTACCTTAACCTGAATATTTTACAGCAGCTTAACAGCGGGTGACTAATGAGTGATTGTGAGGAAAAGAGGGCAATATACTGAAGTTTATTGTGTAGAATTTCTAGGTTCATTTTTCCATTGTTTGTCATTCTGTGTAGGAAAAGAACCAGAACAGTGGTTTCTACCAATTCGGGTAACGTCTTCCATGGAGTAGAGGCTGTGCTAGTAGAAGCTATCACTAAGTTGAAATTAGCCTTCAGGTTTTGAGCACGTGTTGCAGAAAATAAAAGCCATGCTCAAAAATGGCTAAAACCATCTTTATTTTGACTTGTCATCCTTATCCCATATAATTTAATTTGTTGTGCGTCAGTGAGGAGTTGGAAACGCATTAGCATTATGGTCACAGTAGTTTGTGTCTTGTGGATGGTAATTATTTTGAATCAGGTGTCATCCATGGAGGTGAAGTACCTGGCCTGCTAGAAGATTGTCTCTGCCCCTCCCCAGTTGATAATGCTAGTTTATGACTTGCATTGAATGGAGCCCTAGAACCTTCCAATTAACTCTTGTTTTGTCAGGAGGAGATAATTATTCAATTATCATTGTGTTTTCATTAAGCTATTCTGTCTGTTTGACCTTCCTTCTCTCCTCTACCTCCTTGATGACATAACTTATCTTCATCTTTCCTGTTCTCATAGCTGAGCCATAGGGCTTAGTCCTTGTCCCACTACATTTTCATTCTACAAGCATTCTGGTTTCTCTCATTAGTTCTTATACGTTCTTACTGATGATTTCCATTTTTTTCTACCGTTTACCTTTCATCTTCCACTAGTCTCATATCCCTGACATTTCTTCTTGGGTCAGTGTTTCTAGCTGAATATGGCAGATGTGGAGTCCCATACCCATTACCCATTTCTCTGTTGCTGCTGGAGATACTTTTATCTTTCCCCCGTGCCTTTTCACAGACGCACAACCAACTTTCCCTTTTTTTCTCCTCCCACAATCGGTGTCTCTAAGAACTGCTGTTCCATCTTTGTAAGGGTTTTATCAGTATATACAAGCACTATAGTAATCTCTTGTAGCTTGTTTGTTGGCCTTTCCTCAGAAGTAAGTTGCAATAAGTTCAGTGGAACTTACTTCCAGGTAAGTATGGCCTTAGGCTCCATTCCTTCACCTACTTATCTAGGAGTAAGCCCCTTTGAACTCAGTGAGACTTACTTCCAAGTCGATATGTGTAGGGTTGTAGTATTGATCAGGGCAACTAAAATCTAAAATGTAGTGAGCAAATATGACATGAATTTCCTTTCAGCATCATGTATTGTTTCAAATTATTACCCTTTTACTTTGAATACAGCATTCTAAATTTTAAAGCTAGATTTTACCAGATTTGTGTTTTGCTTCCTTGTTTTTGTTTTCAAAGAGTGCTGGGGCTTTTTAGCCTGATAGACAGTTTATGGCCTCCACTATTGCCTCTTAAAGTTCCTGGTCGAAGTCAAGAGAATGAAATGGTAAGCTATAGCTTCAAATCTCTTCTTTTTCCAAATAAGCACATTTATTTATAAGGCAAGGATGTATTTATGCACCTTCTCACTTCCTCTAATTAAATCTTGAAGGTTCTGTTGTTTTCTGTCAGCACAACCTCACCAATGGTGGGGTTTATGGTGACCGTTCCATTAGTAGCAACTCGTGAATACCTGAGTTAAGCTAGCATGGTGTTCATGTCTAGAAAAGCTGATGATCTCATCCTAGGCTATAGAATGAACACTTGCAGGAACTTCTACAAACACCAGATGAGTGCGCAGTTGGCTTTGCTCCTGCTTCTCGTTCCCCATGCAGAAGCAGGACTGAAGCACCCTCAGCCAGCACTTAGCTCCTGCAAGCGCTTGATGAGTGAGCAGCTGCAGCTCCCGCAGGGGAATCACAAGGACATAACAAGGGGATTCCCCTTTGCACTGCTCGCCCTCCCATTGGATGGAAGTTACCCACCCATATTCTATGGGAAAGGACCTGAATTCAAGAGGACAAGCACTTGAGATTCCCAGAGTGAATTAATAAAATAATTTAAAAAGTGTATTAATGTATCAAGTTCCAAACTAGGCCATTTTGACCCTTGCTACTTCAGGGATGAGAGACTCTTTTTGAAGTGTTAAGAGTAATTTCTTCAACTAATGATGATTTTGGATGTAGAGATTATAATACTACCATAGGAATGCTTTTTAGGGCCTATGGTGAATTGCCACGGGGGACTTGACAGACCCAGAATTATACTTGTATTGAATATCAATATATGCTATTGATCCACACGATTCTGGTGTTATACTGACTTTTATTTTATTATTTATAGTTCATCTTTTAGAACAAGTTTTCCCTAGTCAGCTTTTAAATGAAAGAAGAAAAAACATCAAAATTACAATAAAATCCATAACAGTTAAAAACACAAGAGATAATTTTAAAAAATGAGGTTATTAAACAAATCATTATCCAAAAAGGGCTTCTGGAATAAAACAGTTTTCAAACCATGTCTAAAAATGTAAAAACTTTGTTTTACTGAGCTAAATTAACAGATTGATCTTTGGTAGTGGCGCAATCAGGAAACATTTGGAATTATTAAAGCTGCCATATGCTTGTACATGGATAGTCAATAACTGAATGGAATTGAAAGTGAATCTTCTTATTTTGCCATTACATAGTACTTTGGGTTAGTATTATTATTCACCCCGCTGTTCAGCTAAAAAGGCTCCCAGAACAACTTACATGGAATCAGTAATAAACAAGACGTTCCCTGCCCACAGGCTTACAATCTAAAGACACAACACAAAAGGGATGGTGAGGGAAGAATGAGACAACAACAGTTTTATAATGACCAGCTTGAATGGAAACAGTTGAGGGAGAGGAGGAACTGGACAGAGCTGGAATTGTAGCCGAGCTGGTGAAGAGGCCTTCCAGTGTCATTTCTCCTTCTGTGTAGTCGGATGGTTCACTGGGACTCCTCCTGTTTCTGGCTTGCCGATCCAAGGGAAGGCAGTGCTATTCAATCTATGCCATGACCCAATATAGTTGTGGAAATACTAGGAAAGCAAAAAGCCTGAAAAAGTAGGAGGCTGCCACATTGACTTCTAATGCTTGGCAATACCAGTAAGATACTTGGCCAGAAATGGAAAAACTGCCAGTATTGCCTTGACTAGAAAGAGATAGGTGGATGCAGTTTATTACAATCATATACAAACCCTGAGCTAGGAAGTTTTATGAATTAGACTTCACTTCTATTGGACAACTGCTCATGCCTCCTTTTTTAAGTCAAGACTAATGCACACTGTCAGTTGTGACAATGCTGAAACCACAGTTGTGATGACATAGTTGATAAGTAATGAACATAAGGCTATCCTTGTATAGTTATAATTAAGATAATATCCTTTGTCATGTTTTGACATTGGACAGTCTCCTAACAGGGAAGATTTAAGGTTGCTGTTCTACTATCTACTTGCAATTTGGGAGAGATAAATAGATATTGTGACTGGGTTTGGATGATCGCGACGGGCAAAGAAGCCATCGTGTACTGTTTGCGCAACTGCCATTTGTATAATCTCCCGTACTGCAGCACGGGTTGGCAGGATGTCTGAACCTGGCACACAGCAGGGGTGACTTTGTACACACCCTACAACCCATGACATGCAGTAGAGGTTGTAGGGTGGGTATGAAGCTAACACCACACACCAGGCTCAGACGACATGCCAACCTGTGCTTCAGTGCAGGGGATTATGCAAATGGTGGTTGTGCACGGGGAACATGTGGGGGCGGGGGGAGAAGCTATGACGGTTTTTTTTCCTGTTGCGATTGCCTGAACAGGTCCTTTATGTCAGAAAATATCCTTCAGGGATGCACATTCATTGATGTGCAGTATGCAAGTTGATACTTTACTTTGAAATTCCTTGTCTCAAATACTGAGCAGAAGGCAGGTTCTGTAGAAAATTCTGTGAGAATGAATTATTGGGAGCACATTCTCCACAGGATGGAAGTGCTCTCGAGCAAGCAGGTTGCTCTATGGCTGCCAGAAAAGAAATTTGTCCTACCCCTTAAATGTTCTCTTCTTTCTGATGGGGATAAGGCAATCTGTTCACTGGGATTGCTTCCCCTCCTGGAAGAGTGAGAAGGCAGGACAGAGGGACATCCCTGGGTGTCCCTGTCTAATCTCAACCCCAATCAGAGAGAAATGCTACTGAAGGGTGGGTTATACTCCACCAGAGAGAATGAGAAATTTAAAAGCAAGGTAAAATTCCAGATTATGATACTTCATCTCACCACTGCTTATATAAATCTCAAAGCAATAGGTGGATTCATGTCTTACAGCACTTGTACAATGGAATATATGGAGGTATGTATGGAGCAAAAGTCTTAGAATATGTTGACTTATGCCATTCATTTGTTTGTAATTTCCTTAGTGATTCTTAATCAAGCTTTCAAAAGAGTGGAACTTTCAATTATCCTTTTGTTGACATTTTAGTAATACCTAGCATTTACATAGCACATTTTGAGTGTTCAGTGCATTTCATGTACCTTCTCTCTTAAAGATAGACCATTATTACTATTCTCCTTTGTTTCAGATGAGGGGAGAGGGATGAAGCTGAGAGAACACTGGTTTGTCAAGGCAGGGCTAGGGAACCTTTTTTGGCCTGAAGCTGAATTAGTTCTGGGCAAGCAGAGCCGCCCCACTGCTGGCAGGTGGCCCCATGACATGATTGCTCACCCACACTGCAATTAGTCTTGGAAAAAGTCTCCATTGGCCTCAGTGGGGTTTTTTTAAGCCTGACTGCAGTGGGGGAGGGGTGATTTTTTGAGGGGCGGTCACAGTGTTGGGGAGGGGAGGATTATTTCTAAGGCTACCTACTGATGCTGAAGCAAGATTTGAATGCGGGTCTTCCTACCTCATAGTTCACACTCTTCACCATTTTGCTTCTTCAGCTGTTTGTGAGCCAGGATTAAATGAATATTTGTTCATGCCCGTCATTAACACAAATGTGTCCGTACAATACACAATCTTTCACATCTAAATTAAAAACTTGAAATTAATTTATTGTGGCTTCTTGGAAGGATGTGTGATTTATGGCTCTCTTTGAATCATCAGAGACCAGCATCCAATTTTGGATTAACGCTATGTGTGTAAGTGGGAAAATGTTTAATAGCTGAACAACTGTTTTCATTATTCATAATTTCTTTATGATTTTAGTAATTCTCAAGCAATAACTCCCAAGAAGAATAACATCACTCCTATAACACTAAAAATTTATTAATCCCCATAGCTTTATAGCCTTTTCAGATGGTGGATGTTACCTTTAAATAAAAAGATTTGTTCTCATCATAACAGGGAGAGAGAGAGAGAGTCACATTGCTTCATGTTCCAGTATTCATGTTCCTTATTATCCTTTTGCTGCTTAATTTGGCAGTATTCATGTTTCTCAGTGATGCGGCTTCATCTGTTTATTGTCAAATTCACCCATGTACTAAAATTCTCAAATGTCATTGAAATAATTTGAAGACATGAAAATAATAGAATCCATTTTGACCATGACTACCATGACAAAAACAGCTTTCTTGATTTGTTGATTGGGCTTGTTTTTGTGCAACATAGATTTGTGGGTGTAGCCACACAGGAAAGTTTAAGTGAAATATTATTCTTGATTTTGCCAAAAGGGTCACTCTCTGACATTTAGAGGAGCAGAAGCAGCTGCTACTACCAAGTATGCCTTAAAAAGAAGATTCTCTAAATTTGCTCTTCCCATTTGTTTTGATGAAGATCTCCCTACTCTACTCAACCAAGTAATTAAGCTTAATATAGAACATTCACTATTTTATGACCACACCTATTTTGATTGCTTCATTTTCAGCAGGTTACAATGAATCTGCCCCCTCCTAGTTTCTGTTACATTCTTGCTGCTCATCCTGACCCAAGACACATTGATGCAGATGAGAAAGAACCAATTTCAGATTTGTATTTCCCCCCAGCTGTGCACAATCTCAAGGAAATTCTTCAGGTATTTGTTGTTGCTGCTGCTGCTGCAGATTTTACAACTTACATGTTTATTAGCATATTAACATGTTTGAAATTAAATATCTGGCCCACTTTTTAATTGTATTTCAGATGTGCGACATGCATCAGTGTTGTAGCTTCTGGGCACATGTTGTATATCGAAGACTGCAGGTAATTATTTTGTTGGTTGGTTTTACAGGTCTTACTCTGCAAGCCAACAAAGCATTCATGTACAAACATAGTCAGTTCAAACAAAATATATATGTAGACAGAAGCATTTCTCTTCCTTAGTCCTTTGTGTATATCTCTTCCCAACCTTAAGCTGAAGGATTCTGTCTCTCTTGGTGTAAGTGACAGGAGATAATGTTTTTCAGAAATGTCTAAGAGCCACAGATCCCTAAGTAAAAATTATTCCATTGTGCAGTACCAGATTGACTAGATGGTTCAGCTGGTCCACTACCACTCCTCCCTCCCTCCCTCAAAAGTGTAATGTGTGTGAGAAAGCAAATCTTGGCGGTGTTGGGAACAAACTGGTTTGCTGGTGCAATTTAATAACAATCAGAGTAATACTTACCTCTGGGAAGAAGACTTTAAGGCAGGGGTAGGCAATGTGGTGCCTAGAGACACCTTCTAGGCATCTACCAAAGTGCCCTACCCCTCTCATTTTTAAAAAAATTGACACATTTTCTTACTGGCACCTGGGATTGCTGTGAAACAGGCTTTTCTTGGTGCTGAAAACTGTGGGCCCAAAGGCATTGTTTAGTGTGTTGGGGCTCAGATTCTACCTCTGCCTTCTCCTTGGTCGTTTGGGCAAGTTATTTGTCCTTTGCCGTGCCTTCCATGACAACCACTTTGTGGTGGTGGCCAGGACAGTTTCTCAAACTGCTAAATGTGTCCATAGCCCAAAAAGCTTGCCTACCCCTGTTTTAAGGAGTAAATTTTGCTAAATCCATGGGAGTTGCAAAATTAAAGGAACAGTATGAATATCTAGAGCACAATTTCTTATGACGTGATGCTGCTTCATGGATTTAGCCTGGCTGTGTGTGTATAGAGTAGGAGAAGGGGAATGGCTGGATCCATCCCAGCAATTGCAGTTTTGACTGAAAGTATAAATGTGGCGATAAAAGTAGAGTCATATAGATGGACTGTGGGTGGGCCTGCAGGGACCCTGACTTGTATTTGAGAGAGGTTTTGTTTTCATCTCCATGGGTAAAAGGAAGAAACAGAGCTTTCATAACTTTTGGGCTTTTAAACATTGTGAGAGGTTTTGATAGATGAATAGATATACTGAGAACCCTGATCTAGAGCTAGGATTGCTGGTAAAGAAGAGCTACAAAACTTAGCTTCTGGGCTGAATCTGTTTCCATAGACTAGTGGTATAATCCGGAGAAAGTTAAATAGCCTGAGGTTTAAAAACAATAGGACTTGGGAAATGACTTAAGTTCCTTGTATCAAGAAGGATGTTTCAGAATTGCTTGGTGTGACATGCGGTACTTTCAGGGGGAAGACTCGTATAATTAATGTTTTGGCCCCGGTTTGGGGGACATTTTGTGGGGGGAGGGTAAAATCCCCCCCCCCCCGATCAAATCAGTCTTTGAGGAGAGGGAAAAATTCTAAGACCTTTCAGGGGGAGGTCTTAGGTTTTAAATGTGAGCTGGCAAAAAAGTTTTTGTCTTCTTTTACTTATTTTTTCTTAAAGCATGGCCACTGCTTCAACTGTAGCCCAGCAGTGTTCTTGGAACAGACTGCCCCACGGGAATGATGTATGGTCATGATGTAGCATTGTTCCCAGGGGCATTCATGGTGGGGGGAACATGTTTGCCCCCATGTCCAGCTTTACTTACAATCTCATTTAAGTGGGTAGGTCCTATATTCTTAGGTTAAAAGATGTGATTTGTTAAAGTGTAGCAGTCCATTTAGGAAAAATTGCTATGGCCTACTGGCTTGTTATTAATTTTGACCTTGGATATGCCCAGACAACTTTCCTCTTCCCATTGGTATATCTCCTCCTTTTACTATTAACTAATTTTAATAGATTATGGGATGTATCTAGTGTTAGTCTAACCCAAGTCCTATTCATTTCAATAGGTCAACTTAAAGAAAGGCTAACATTGGATACAACTCTATATTATGTCAATAGATTCTTACTAACATTATAAACTCATTTGAAGAAGAGTCTGTTTCTTTGCAATACAAAGACACTGTACACTGTGCGCTCTGATAGCACTGTGTTAAGAATAATAAATAAAAATAATTTTTAAATGAAGTGCCATAATATCACAAGAGACTCTGTAAGGATACATCTGAAATGTTCGTATTCATTTAGTTAGTTGAGGAGGATTATAGTGTTGCAAATCATTCGTGTTACAGAAAGGTTGCAGACTGTAGAGAAACTTTTGCCATGGTATGACGTAGGGAATTTTCTATTGCCTTTACCAGAAACTACCCTGACACATACAAAAATGACATCAGATTTATATTCAGAATACAAAACAACAAGCACCATTATATAATTAGATAAGAGATGACTAAAGCTCTTAAACCTAAAAATGACACTAAAAAACTGCACATAGCTGAACCACATTTTACCTGCCCCTCCCTCTGTCCCTTAACTATCCAGGCTGTTGCTGTTTTTTCTCTCCTTCCTCAACAGTCCTCCTACAATCCCTGATGTGTCTCCCGTACTTAAAATGTTACATTGGGTTGTGGGCAATTTCTGGGGTATGTTTGTACCTGTGATGCAGAGAAGCCCCACCAATGAACTATTATCCCATGAGTCTGACAAAAATTATTTGACATAACTTCTTATATTACATTCCAGAAGCTTAGAGCAGATAAAAACAAATTGAAATTTAACATATAACATCCTATTATCAAGGGAAACATATGAACAAAATGAGATCCCGACATCTTAGATGTAGCTTTGGAAAGTTCAGGCAAGGGGGTAGAAATCGCCCACTTCATAGAGATTCCCAAACTCAAGCTGAGCCCCCTCTGCCTTTTTTACTTAAGACAATCAATCATGCACCTCTTAACACCATTATCTGTTGTTAAAGGCCTACTCCAAAGATTGGATTAGTCTTTTTTTACAATAGCATATTTTTCTTTTCTTTCTTTACTTATACGTTGGTTAACAAAATAATTGTCTTAAGCTCTTACAGAATCATTGGCTGTTGAATGAGTCCTTCTTGAAACAAGCAGGACAAATCACATTGCATGGTATTGCGTCAGACTTTTTGTGCTCTCACATAGTGCCTTCTGCTTACATACGCCTCAGGTTTGGAGGAATTTAACATTCAGAGATGCAAGCTTTGTTTAAATGGGTTTCCATTACTCTGTTTATTTGGAAAGTCATCCAGTTTCAGCTAGGTATCTTTGGGATGCTGTCTTCTCCCTAAAGGACAAATTTGTTGATGGAATATGATACCTGCTTATTAAAGAGTAGGCTTTCTCTTGCTCATTATTTTCCCCATTATATTAAGAAGTAACTGTCAAGGCAGGAAGATGTTTAAAGAAAATTATAACGATAGCATACTGAATAATATGAGAACATAAAAAGAGCTCTACTGGATCAGACCAATGGTCCATCTTGCCCAGCGTCCTGCTTCCCGTAGTGGCCGACCAGATTCTTCTGGGAAGGCCACAAGCAGGACATGAAGGCAAAAGCCCCCTCCTGTTGATGCTGGCATTCAGTGGCATACTGGCTCTGAACCTGGAGGTAATATGTAACCATCATAACTTGTAGCCATTCATAGCCTTATCCTCCATCAATCTGTCTAACCCTACTTTAAAGCTATCTAAGCTAGAGGCCACCACCATGTCTTGTGGTAGCGAATTCCACAAATTATTAGTCAACCCTACAATATCAGTTTTGAAATGTGGCAACCAGAACTGTACACAGTGCTCCAAGTGTGGCCATACCACAGATTTGTATAAAGGCAATATGATACTGGCAGTTTTTAAGAAATCTCTTTCTTAATAATCCCTATTTTCCTTCTTCGCAATTGCTGCACACAGGATGCACATCTTCATTGGGGTATCCACCACAGCCCCAAGATCTCTTCCCTGTGTAATCACAGCCAGTTCAGACTCCATCATTGTATGTTTAAAGTTGGGATTATTTACCCCCAATATGCATTACTTTACACTTACTTATACTAAACTGCATTCTCCATTTTCTTACCCATTCATCCAGTTTGGAGAGATCATTTCAGAGGATCTCTTTACAATCCCTTTCTGTTTTAATCACTCTAAATAATTTGGTGTCGTCTGGCCACTTAACTGCATACCTGTAAATCCAGAACAAGTTACAGAAGCAGTGGTCTCAAAATAGATCCTTGGGGGAATCCTGCTATAGGATCATGAAAGTGTGTGCATTCCTTACATCCCAGAGATTCATAGATGTTTAGGCACGAGAAAAAAATGAAAAGATTTTGAAAAAAAACTATTTTTTTCCGGGTTTTTTCCAAGGACCATTTTTGTTTTTTTCCCCCAAAATTGAGCAGCTTTGAATCATGAAATATTTTCTTTTCGAATTTAAGACAATGTGTTTATATATTGTTACCAAGTCTTTACTCCCCCAAAATGATTTCTGAAATCTATGTAATAGGAAGGGTTTTATAGAAAGACTTGTAAAATGTCTGGAAATAATGAAGCCATAGGGGAAAATGTTTTTTTTAATCCCCTCTGTAAGATTCTTAGCATAGTTATTTCTTCCATTTCTTATTAAAATTATTGATCCAGTGTAACTTTTACTGATAGACATTTTGGGATGCTCCAAGTCATGCTCAGTTTCCCAACACGTGAACAGAATCACCATATAATATGGAAGAAAATGTACGTTCTTGACAGTTGGGGTTTTGTTCTACAGAGTCTTCCCCTGCCTCCAGTTCTTCCTGCTTCCTCTGGCTTCTAGGATGATTTTAGGGACTACTTGCTGAAATTCCCTTTGGTCAGACATAAAGTAGAAATCTAAAATAACTTATGTATAACTTGGTTTACTCATAAAATTAATCATGTTTGGGTATTAAATTTCAAAAGTATAGTTTATTGACACAATAATGACACATTTACTGAGATCACTTTTTAAAGTTTTCAAATAAAATGAAAATTTTATGAGCAAACCATGTTATACATAATATAACTTTAGGAACACAAAGGCTGCTTTATGTTCCTAAAACAGCATTCCTCAACCTGGTGCCCTGGTTCCAGATTTTTTGGGCTACAGCGGCCAGCATTCCTGACCATTGGCCATCCTGCCTGAGGCTGATAGAAGCTCCAAAATATCTGGAGGGCACCAGGTTGGGGAAGGCTGTCCCAAAGCAACAAAGTGACTTTAGATCTGTAAGGAGTGCTTAAAAATAAGTATTGCTTATTTTTCAAATTTTCCACTTTTCCCTGAAAAAACAGGGAAATTTTTTTTTTCTCCATGGCTTCAAAATTTCCAGAAATTTTATAGCTCTAGTAGTTCACATGTGATATCTGATTTAGCATCCATCTCAAAGTAAGCTTGCCAGTTGTTGGGGACTGACTGTAATATTCAAATTAGGGTCATTTTTCTAGACACTAAATTGTGCATAGCAGAGGCTACTAGCAGGAACAGGAGTGCATAGACACAGACAAAATCTGTCAAAAGTCCCTGGTATCCTGAACAGGGAGACTAAGAAGATGTATATGGTTCTTGTAGACTTCTAAGATGCCTCCTAACAATTACAAGATTAAAATTAGGAATTCAACTTTACTTGATTAACTGGGCTGATAAATCACTTAAAATCTTCTAGGTTGATAGAAGTCTTCAGTCTGATTGTGCCTATGCCCACTCCTTTATCACTCTGTGTAAACTGTAAGCCACCTCAGCTCTCGCTTAGTTTTCCTCACCTTGGCTGGTCTTGCCAGAAGTAAACAAAGCTGTGATGAAGCTCAGTGTGATGGAGCTCTGTGTGAGTGGAGTCCCCACCCATCCGCTGCCACCGCCTTTCTCCAGGCTTGTGAGAAGAGCAAAAAAATTGTGCTGTGAGAGGATTACTCCACAATGCTTCTTTAGGATTTTGATCTTCCCCCTTTTGTGATTCATCTCTTAGTAAGATATTTTTCTTAGGATGCTTTGGCTTCACCTTCTCACTTGTCCAGCAATTCCTCAAATAATAGGTGCTTTCTTTGGTTCTGCATAGCTTTTACAGTAGACACATCCCAAGATGGTTGATTGATTAATATGTGCATAAATACTGATTTAATGCATATGCAAATATAATTGAATAATCAATTCAGATTTCTTTAATTGAATTACAGTGCTAGTGAAAATATTTTAGACCAGATTAAACAGCAACTTAATTCAACCTTTAAATCTTCAAAAATGATTTTTAAAAGAGCTGTACTACAAATGAACAGAAAGGGTTAGATTTTGTAGAAATGAGGATACAAATACCTATTCTAACCATTCCAGAATTAAAATGTCAGGGCTGGAACTTGTTTATTGCTTCAATCTTTGCCAATAAGGATTTGTCCTTCACTCAAGTCTGGTGTATCATAAAATATGAAGTGGAAGACCTTGGTCCAGTTTAGATTTCTTTTACAGACTAATTTATTCAGAACAGCGGGGGAGGGGGGACTGTATAAACTGTCTATATTTTCTGCCTAATAATTACGTTGCTTATTTTTAAAAAAAAAATCACTAGTGTTGCTCCATATAGCTATTTGAACTAGAACTCTACATCTCTTTATTTATGTGAATAGAGAAATGGAAATATGGCCTTTTTTATTACTATTCAGAATAAGTATCATGGTGCAAAAGGAAAATGAGGAAATATATTCCATCTGTGCTTGGGAGAGCTGTACCGTCGCATAACTCAATCCTGCTGCTGTTTGTCTGTTCTGTCCTTTCTGTTCAGAACAAGTTGACGCACACATAGGAAGATGATGGTTTTAAAATGACTTATTGTTATTTACTTTTTGGCTGACAGTTCCATTGGTCAGAATCTAAAGGTTAATGTTTCAAAGTTCTAGTGTTTCTCCTATGTGCCATTTAAAATAAAACAAAAAAAATCACTCTTTCAATAAACTTTTAAAATTCTGCAGTTACAGAACATAAGTTCTGGGTATCAACTATAAAAACCTGAAATGAGAATAACAGTACCCCTGGATTTAAAATGTTATAAATTGCTGTATATTTAGCCAACTTTTAGTCACTCATATTTTCCAGTCTCTCTGTTATGAGGCTATTCATATAAATCAGTGGATGGTTATCTTTTTTTAAAAAAGCAAATATGTGTAAGTGTTGATATCTGAAGCCATAATAATACAGATTCCAGACGGGTAGGCTGGCCGTATCAATCAGTTGCAACAAAAAGCTGTTCTTTTGGCACCTTAAAGACTATCAGTTTATAATGGCCAGTAAAGCTTATGCCACAATAAATGGATAGGGTTGGGTCCAGCGTTATGCATGCATTAATGGGGCTAGCAGAAGCAGACTTCTTTACTCTTTCCTCCCCACAGTGGCCCTCCCCACCCGGTCCCCCAAAAACACTACACAGAAGGTCAGGGGAACCTGCTGCATAGGGTGGACAGAGAGGGAAGTGGGAGGCCCCCAGAATTGAACAGAGGCATCCCCTTCTTCCCCCTTAGCCCCCGTGCCACAGCTATCCCATTTAGCAGGGTTCCCCACTCTTTTGTGTAGCGTTTGGGAAGCTGGGGGAGGTGCCTTGAAGGAGAGGACAGGGAATTCAGCTTTTTCAACGTTTTACATTTCAAGTACCTCATCAGTATTAAAATCTGAAAAACTGCAAACATTCTTTGGTGTTGTCATATAGATGCTTATGAAAACCCATTTTGGAGGAGGAGTAAAACATTTGCAATGCAATCCTATACTTATCTACTCAGAAGTAAGTCCCACTGAGTTCAGTAGGGCTTACCCCCAGCAAAGTGGGTATAGAATTGTAGCCTTGGCATTTTCAAACGTTGAAAAACCTGGAAGAGTTACAAAAACTACAGATCAGTGGGAAAAGATGATTATCGTTTAAATCCAAATGGATTCTGCACTATCCTCATGAATTAATAGTTGCTTTACAATCATAGGTTTCTAGTCTAATAATTACATGTCTTAATATTGAGCTGGAACTCTTTCCAATATGAGATCAAACACAAAAGGTATGCACTTTTACTATGAGATTATTTGTTTCCATGTCCTTTACTTTTAGCTGAATATTTTTCTTCCTGTCCCAAGCAGGATATTTATGATGATGGGGAAGATGTATTTGTTTCTCCCATTACTTTTATGAATCACCTTGTTTATATGCATCTTTGAAAAATGTTGATATTTATCTGGGAGGAAAACTTCCAGGTTCATAGCTATAGCAGTTTCTACCAAGGGAGTGGAGCACATTACACAGCCTAGTAATAATGTTTCTGGTGTGTTCCTTATTCTGAGGGAAAAAAGGTGAACGTGTATATTTCTTTAAATGAACTAGGTCAACGTTATCTGACATCGTATATGAGGAGAGCTTTTAAAGCTGATTAGTTGAGGAATGCTGACATGCTTGAAAGCCCTAATGCAGACAAGGAAAATATTATTTACACCTGTCTATATCACTTCATACCATTTTAACATACACCACAACAGCTAAGATGCAATCTGTTGCAAGACAATCAAGTGTAGCCATGCATTTCTGCCCCACATGACCTTGAATTTCCTCGTTCAAGGTTGTATAACAGCTTTGGATGTGGCATATCATGCAGTTGACAATGTCAGCCCTTTTGTCACCACGTCCTCACTTTCTTCCTGACCTTCAAATCCAAGCATGGGAGCTTTCTGAAGGCAGCAGTGGTGATAACCATTGCTGTCCTAGTGCATAGACAGGTGCTGGAAGTACTGTGCTGAATCCTTTGCTCTACTGTTGTAGCACTGCAGAGTGTAGAATCAAACTCTGGGAGATTCAGGATAGATAAAAGGAAGGACTTCTTCACACAGCGCACAGTTAAACTATGGAATTTAATTCCACAAGATGTAGTGATGGCCACCACTTAGGATGGGTTTAAAAGGGGATTGGACAAATTCATGGAGGAGAAGGAAATCAATGGCTTCTAGTCCTGATGGCTATGTGATACCTCCAGTATCAGAGGCAGTATGCCTGTGTACACCAGTTGCTGGGGAACTTGGGCAAGAGGGTGCTATTGCACCCATATCCTGCTTGTGGGTTTCCCATGGGCAGCTGGTTGGCCACTGTGTGAACAGAATGCTGGACTAAATGAACCCTTGGTCTAATCCAACATGGCTCTTATTGTGTTCTAAGCTCCATATCATTTTAAATTATATAAAATTCAGCCCACTGAATTGAATGTTTAAATGCTTCCAACTAAAGTGGGGATTATACCAACTGAATTGAGTATGTAATTATGGAGAAAACAGAATGTCTTGTTCAATTGTAACATATTACTTTTTTGCATTGTTCTTTTCCTTTCAAACTCTAGGAAACAGGTAGCACTCCTTCAAGCCAAAGGCAATTTTGGCTATTTGTCACTGATTTCTCCCTGCAGAGTTCATCTGAGGTCAGTCCTGGAACTCCCAAAACTCTGCCAGTCTCAGTTACTTCATCATGTGTGGTTGATGTGGAAGTAATGGAAGCACTTGAGAGCACATCCCCCTGTGTTATTTTTTTCAAGGATGCTCTATATGGCAATGGTAAGCACTAGAACAAGTGGAGACAAATGAACTTTGATAAAATCTATAAGCTTCCATGTATCTGTACAAAATATAACCTGATGAATGTCTAAGGGAGCAATCCTATGGCCACTAGACATTGTTTAGAGGGCCATAGGATATGCTCTTTTCTGGGAACTGACCTTGGAGACTTGGAGTATTTCCTAGAAATCTGACCTCCTCCCTTGTCCGCACTGCCTTGTAGGCAGCGCAGAGAAGCCCCGTCCTCTGTACTCAGAAGATGAGAAAAGGGGTGGGGCTGGGGGGGCGTTCTGGGGTGGGGAGAGTGGAGCTGTGCATCCAAAAATGACTGTCTAGCGAAAAAGAGCAAGGCAGGAGAGGCACGGAGGGAATGATCCCCCTGTGCCTCTCCTGCCTTGCTTTCGATAGGCAGTTGCCTCTGAGGTCAGAGGCAGCCGCCTATCTAGTTAGGATTGCGCCCTAAGTTGCAATCCAAACTGAAGCATGATGGACTCAGTCCAAACAAACTTCTCTGCAACTGCCAATATTTCTTATTTTTCCTGTTACATTTCTGAAACAAAGGAGGTATAGCTCTGAGTTCTCTACTACAGTGGTAGCAGTGGAAAACTCGCCAGCCTGCTTCCAGCAAAAGAGGATGATCTTTAAAGGTTCAGGCCTCTCATGCTACATACCTAAAGACACACATCCATCCCTGTCTTAAGATACCTGGAAACAGTAATGTTCTAGTAACAATCCTTCTAGTATTATTATTTTTCTCATCATAAGATGGATGTGGCCCTCTTTGTCTTGGGCATATGTCTCTATCATGGGCAAAGTTTCAATAAGAGTAGAGGGTTGAGATTACATAAGATCAATTAAACAAGACAATGCCTGCACACAGGATTACAGTCTAAAAGACATGACACAAAAGAAAAAGGGATGAGCATAGAAGAGGAAAACAAGCAAATTCAGACACCAGTTCTTAGAGTTACAAAGTTCTTATAATGACTAGCTGGAATGGAAACCAGATGGATCCTATCTCTCAGCAAAGCTGATGGAGTGGCCTTACTTCCCATCTCTCCCTCTGCTGTAGCCTGATGGAAGCTTCATTGATTAGTTAGCAGCAGCACTGTACACACCAAATAGTTGTTGAGAATACAGTGATGTGTAATAAGTAATCCACTTAGCATGCACTAGCCGAAGAAAGCTTTATATGGTGCACACCCTCCTTGGTGTTGTTAATGGGAATACAGTGGAGGGAATGATCCACTGGAGTGAAGTTTCTCTTCTACCAGGTGGACTGCTTATACTGCCATAGCCAGAGGAGGAGAACAATCTTTTTTATTAACTCTGTTCCCTTCTGTAGTCCTCTTAGTGCACTGTCCCAATTGCTTCTATAAATATAATGGCCAAAATCTGTCAACATGCCTTTTATTTTAGAGGATATACTGTCCTTCTGCAACCATCTGGAGTTGCCAACATATTATCAATTGATGTGCATGCACATACTGGAAAGAATTAGGATTAGATTGTAATTATGTTCAGTGTAAATTAACCACCAGATGATAGTGGCCTTTGGCCTCTGTGGCATTTGAGCCACTGACCTACTTATAAAAGTTTTTTGTCATATATCCAAATCCACTGCATCATCCACGTGACACTCTGCTGGGCAAAGGTTTGGCCATCCTGCTTTGGGGAGCAAAGTGCAATGTGTCTAGCCTCAGAACAGCTTGGCAACACACACACACAGAGACACGAAAAAGAAAAGGAAGAAGAAGAAGAAATTGTGCAAGCAACCAAAAGACTAATACATTTTCTCCCCTCTAAATATTTGACACATCAGGATGGTTTGGGCTGGAAGCCACTTTGCTTAATATCATGTGCTTCACATTCAGAGTTTGAGTAATGCAGACTAAATCAAGCTTCGTAAAAGGCTGGCTGGGAACGTTGTCTTTATTGGTCCAGCCAATTAACATGGTCACCTTTTTCCTTGTTACTGTAACTTATCAAAATGTCTTTGTTGGCAGGTAGGATTATTTGCATTGAACGTACTGTTCTCTCCTTACAAAAGCCCCTTTTGTGTAGGGCTGCTGTTGCTGACATCACTGAACTGACTGGTCCTGTCAAACTAGATAAGCTGGATTCTGCAACCCAAGTCAATTCCATTTGTACTGCTAGAGGTTAGTACAATTTTTTTCTGAAGCACATGTTGCTAAGACTTTTGCCTACTTGAAAGGTCCATTTTATTACTTTTTAATATTGCCCTTCCTCTTTTTAACCTTGCCCTTGTAGTTCATATGGTTTCTCCCCATTTTTTCGCACAACAACCCTGTGATGAAGATTGGGTTGAGAGTGTATGTGACTGGCCCAGGATCATCCAGTGAGCTTATAGTCTGAGTGAGGATTTGAACCTGGCTTTCTACAGTCTAAGTGCAACACTCTATCCACAACAAGAAAAAGTGTATGTTGGGAATGGAGAGACTGGTATATGCTATTAGCATAACTTGAAAGATAACAAATCCTGACCTTTACTTGGCATTATTAGTAAATATTATTGGGTATTATGAATGTTACCACTTTTACATTTATGTAGGGTTAAACCCAGCTTTATATAGATGTTTGCAGTATTTATTAAAATCAAGGTAAATTTATAGATTTATTTTTGAAAATGTTAGTACTTTAGAATTCTTGCTTTTCTGCCAGTTTCATTTTCTTTTTCCATTTACATCCCGTCTGCAGTACTTAATTAGCACACCATTGTTTTGCTACTTCGCTTATAACCCTATATTCATCTGTATTCTGCGATTTAATGGTTATTCATCACTTAATTTGACCACAAGTTCTCAGTAGCAATTGAACCACCACAGGGCCTGTTTAGATGAGCATAGCACACATGGGGTACATCTCTGTGAAGATGGGCAATCACAGATTGTGAAGATAGCAAACATGGACTCGGTCATTTGATCTATTTGTCCACTTCAAATGTAGACATTTTTCTAGCTACGTTTTCTAAGGGTATGCATATACCAGCTATTTTTCTTGGGCTATGTCCTGGGAACAGCTGGTGGAATCTGCACTTCATCCCAGCTGTCCCTGCTTCTGCTTTCAAGTTCTTTTGCAAAAAATTGAGTACTTTGTTAAAGAATTCCCAATCACATGAAAGACTGTAGCTGAACCCAGTTACACTTTCAACTACAGACATTCCCTGTCAACACAAGAAGGGCAGGGATGGAGTTTGCATCCCTGTCTCCTCTACATGTTTTAAAATCTGAACACCTGAAGAGAGCTTCTTTTTGCCAATTATTCACATTTGATGTCTGGATTTTAACATAGAGGGCAGTATCCAGTGGGATGGTACACCCCCACTGATTCTGTTGCACTCCTGCCGATTCCGTTCCACAGGCGAGACCCACCACTTGTGCAACAGACATTTAGCACTTCTGGGAGCAACCAGAAACTAACAGAAACGCTAGTTTCTGGAATGCAGCAGGTCAATGAAGCTTGCATAAGGGAGCTCTGCCAACCTGTCCTGATCCAGAAATGAGCATTTCTGCTCATTTTGGGGCTTTCTGTAGGATGTCTTAAATCTCTACTGCGCAATGGGTGGGGTTCCGCTTGCACAATAGAATTGGTAAGCGGGGCTGCTTGTGCAATGGTCCCGCTGGATACTGCCCACAGTGTTCATTTCACACAAATGCTCTATCTCTAATTCCCTTAACTAGATAGATTCATTTAAAACTATTCCCCACCCTCACTGCCACTACTGCGGGGCCAACTGACACCTACTGCCCTGTGGGAAGGATTTCAGGAGAGAGAGGGAGACAGGCAACGTTAGGGACCTGCTCCAAGCAGACTGGCCCTCCCCTCCTCCACCACCACGGGTCCATCTGCCACCAACTGCAGGACCAACTGCAGGACCCTAGAAAGACCCTAATGACTTTTGTCCTTATATTTCTATTGTGTTTTTATCAATGTATATTTATTGTTGTTACTTGTAATCCTCCTTGGAAGCATTTTTGTCCTGAAAGGTGGGATATAAGTAATTTCAATCAATCAAATAATAAATTAAATCAGCAAGAAAAAAATGCCACTTTAGGAGGGGATCTTCACGACAATGGAAGGAGAAGCGTGTGGGACTATTATCTGGATTTTCATGGAATCAGCTTTGGCCCATTATCAGCTTTTGGCCCATTTGACACACACAGCAAGAAAAGCCAAGTGTACCGTACCTTTAAAATCCAGTTTTCACAGGTCACACAGCACTTGAAAGGAACACACTTCTGGGCTGAGTGCGGGGAGTAGAACTGAATTCCGTCAACCCAGCAGGGGCTGCTCAACCAATGAGAGAGGCTGGCTTCCCACCCCATGTCCAGGCTCCCCCCTGCTATTACATTATTATGAATGGAGAGTAATTCACAATTCTGAAAGCTACAAACAGCACTAAAAAGGCAGGTTAGATACCTGCTAACCATGAGAGCACCCCAGCAGCGCCCCCCTTTTCCTAAATGTGTGCACTTTTGCCTAAAGAAGCCAAAATCCTTGATTCTCCAGTGTAGCATCTGAAGGATCCCTATGAGAGCGGCCCACTACCCCAATTTTGCCCCATTCCAGCAAACTGTCATGGAGTTATTGCCCGCACTCCTTTTTCCCCAGTGTGCACACTTGGGGTGAACAAGCCAAAATCCCCAGTTTTCCAGTGCAGCATTTGAAGGCTCCGTATGAGAGCACCCCACCCTCCCAATTTTGCCCCAGTCTAGCAAACTGTCATTGAGTTATAGCTTCCAACCCCTCTTTCTCCTTTCCTGGACACTTCTCCCTGCTTGCAGTGACAGGTTTTCTGCTCCCATGTTCCTGAGACCATGCTAGATTGCTACAGCAATAAAGCCCATATTCGCATCAGAGAAGCAAAGTAACGTGACATCAGAGAAGCAACTTTACACAACATCAGAGAAGCACCTTAACATAACATCAGAGAAGCAAAATAATGCAAACCTCAGAGGAGTGAATAATTGGGGGGCTAATTACTCCCACTGACGAAAAGGAAGTGCAGTGCGATTCTGAAGGCTTAAAAGGGTGCTCTAGCATTTTGATGTGTTGGAAAGGCAGGGTAGTTACTTTAGTTACCTAGGTTACCAAGGGCACAGCCAGGTGAAAGACACACCCCTAGGAATGCCCCAGTCATACCAAATTTAAAGAGGAAGCTGAACTGCAGGGGAGCCGATTAAAGAAAAACAATAGAGTAAAAGTACTCTGCAAAAATGCGGCTTCCCTACAGGTAAACTCCAAGGTGGCTGCGGACTGGCCACAATGTCATGTGATGCAAAGGACCTCCAAACAGTCCCAATCCACAGCAAATCACCCAGGAAGATAGGGCCTAAGCCTTTGATTTAAATCAAGTTTCTCACTGATACTAGTTCCTATATTTCCCAAAGAACAATGTAACTAGGACTACTAAGGGAGCATTCCTATGGGGATAGGCGGCCACCTCTGAATTTGGAGGCGACTGCCTATCCAATGCAAGGTTGGTGGAGTGTGGAGGGGATCTTCTCCTGTGCGCTCTGGCCACCCTGAATTAGCGGCTAGACAGCTATTTTTGTCTGTCTAGCTGCAGCACTTTGGAGCGGGGGGGGGGCTGTGGCCAGACATCACATAGGAAGAGTCACAATGATGCTTTCGTTGTCCCCGCCCCCAGGAACGCCCCCTTTTCTCCCGCTTCACGCTGCTCTTACAAGTGCAGAGCCTGGGATGAACTGCACCTCTTATGAGGCGGTGGGGGCAGGGAGGTGGTTTTCTGGCAACCAGACTCAGAGTGCGGGCTCCAAGGTTGGTTCCTGAACACTGAAAAATCCTATGGCCATCTAGCTGCTGTCTAGTGGCCAGAGGATTGCGCCCTAAACCATGTTATTTTACAACTAAATAAAGTATTATTTACACTGTGGTTCCATTCTTACAACTAGGCCTTCCATCTATTTCTCACATTATATATGATTTGCATGCTTTCCTTTTTATCTATAGAGGGAATATCTTTAAAATATTTTGATGTAGGGTCTTTCTTATGGCCAGTAGTCATGACAATTTATGAGGTTAAGTATGAGAATATAGGAATCTGCACACTGGACAGTTTTATCCTCTCTTGTTCTTGCAGAGTTGCCCCTTTCTGCTTCATTCTGACTTGATCCCGCCCTGCCCTCACAAAGTAAAATGCCCATGATTGATAAATTGAAGCAAGGTCTGATAGTTAGTGGGCAGACTAGAACAGTTTACTTTCATTGGGTGATAATGAAATGCCTATGTTTCACTAGAGTGGAAATGTTCATATTTACAAAATGATCAAATTGGTTTTTCATTTACACAGAAAAGTGTGCTTTTAACTCAGTGTATCTGGTAAATGGTGTTGAATATAGAGTTAATATGCTTATATTTAGATTACTTAATATTAAGAAAAAGTACTTTCATTTTTTTTAAAAAAACTGTTTTTTGAGATCATCATTTTTCCCCTGCACTCTGCTTAATTCCTAAACAAGTAGGGTAGCGTGTGCACTATGGTAAGATGCCAAGAATACAATGGATTCTTTGCTGCTCTTCAAAATGTCACAGTTTGGGAAAGATATATTAAAAGATTCCTTTCCTCACAATCCCACCTATAAGAATCAAAACATAAGGGGAGACTTCCGGTTGGAACCGATGTCGCTCTGGCAGCTTCCCATGGGTTCTCCCACGGGTTTTCCCGTGGGAGCTTTCTCAAACAGCTTTTTAAAAGGCTGAAAAACCTTTTCATCTCCCCCCTGGAATTAAAGGGGGGGCAAGGCGGAATCTGGACAACATCTTGGAGAAAAGTACCCCCCTCGAGATAGTGCGGGGGCTGGATTCCAGGAATATCTCCCCAGAGCTTTACCAACACAAAAAGCCGTGATGAGACTCCTATTTCATAGGAGAAAACAGGGCTGACGTGTTCCATAATAATATATGCTTCAAGAAATACCAACAACTCCTGTGGGATGATTTAAGAAATATTAACAACATCTGAGAACCTGTAAGATCTGTTTGAGAGAAACATGAATGCACCGAGGAGAAGAAAGGGGATGGCTTCACCGCCAACTCCCCCCGTACCTCCTGTGTCAAAAGTTTCAGAAACAGAAGATTATTAGAGTAACAGAATTAGTTACTCTAATAAAGACTTTATCTTCTCAATTTACGGAGCAAGCCAGAAGGTTCCAAAATTCTATCACCACCTTGCAAGGAGCCATCGATGTAATTAATGCGTCATGGCAAAAAATGGAGATGAGAATTAACGAGCTAGAAGACCAAGTAGCAGCGAATGAAACTTCAACACAAATTTGTTTTAAAACTACCTCTGACAGAATTTCTCAACTGGAGGCCTTCATGAGAAGATCCAATGTACGTATTATTGGAATTAAAAATTTGTCTAATGATGTAAAATTGCCTGTTTTTGTGGATAAACTTTTGCATGAGATACTCCCTATCCCATCTGATTATTTACTTGATATTGAGCAGGCATTTTGTGTGCCAAATGCGAAAGGGACTGATTATACCATCATAGTCCAATTTGCAAAAGTCTCCACAAAGAATTATATCCTGCGTTTGGCAAGAGAGGGTGGAAGCCTTTCCTGGAAACAAGATCAAGTTATGTTATTTCCAGATTACATCAAAGAGGTGGTGAATAAAAGAAGGCATTTTATCAAAGCAAAAAATATGGCAAAACGAATGAACTTACAATATTACTTAAAATATCCTGCTACACTTTGTATCATGTCTGAAGGTCAGATGAAGAACTTTATAAATCATGAAATGGCAGAGGCATGGTTGAACGTAAAAATGTGTGAGATTCCTGTTACAACCCCATGAACTGGAATCTTTAAACAAGCTTTGTTAACTGTTTGTGTTTAGTCTACATGATCCAGGCTACGTCAGAAGATAATGATTATATATATATTCATTTATTCACTTTCAACTTTTGTTTTTTCTTGCTTTTATTTATATTTTTTATTTCAAAATAGATATGGTATGCTGTATTTCAATTAATTGTTTGAGGGTACAATGTGTACTTATATATCTAGCATAAAATATAAAATATGTTACTGACTGTTGAAGGTTTATTTTAAGTTTTATTATTATATAACACTACATTCCTTTTTTAAAAAATTATTATTAGTAGTAGTAGTAGTAATCTAGGTTACTGGGAATGAACTGTAGACCTGTTTCTTGGATGTAAGATTGATGATATAATATTGAAATGTAAGGTTGTTTATTAAACTGTAAGATTGTTAAGGTTATAGATATAGTTTGTAAAATAGAATGGCATTGGAGGCTGAGGGGTATTGGAATTTAAATTTAATTCTTTAAGGGGGAGGCGGAGGAGAAGGGGAAAGAATCTTCCTTTTTCTTCACCTCCTTTCCTCCTTCCTTTGCCTTTTTTCCTTTTTCCGCCCCTTTCTTTTCCCTTCTCTTTTTGTTATTATGGTGTCCTCATCAGAATATTGTATTGTTGGGAAATTCTAGTATTGATCAAGTTGTTGGTATGTTTGGTATTGTATATTTCATTTATAAAGATAAAATAAATAAAAATATTTTCCAAAAAAAAGAACATAAGGGGACAAGGGTTTTGAGTTGTGTAGGAGCCTTATGTTATCATAGTAAAATGTTGACGTTTCCCCCCATTTTAGCAAGTAACAGAAGAGGTTGTTTAAATCTCTTTAAAAGCTGAAAATATTGTTTATCTGTTAATTTAACTTCCAGATTTCTTTGTTTAATTAAGCATGAAGCAATGCAATCCTATACATGCCACTCCCTACTAAGTGGATATAGGATTGCAACCTTACAGAGCAATCATAAGGGGGAGGGAGGCAAAAACTGAGGTAGAAGAAACTACCTTCCTGTGCCACTAGGGCAGAAGTTGAGAGGACTTTTTTTTTTTCCTTTTTGGCCTTTTATACCCATTTGTCCGTTTTAAATCCTTTTCTTCCCACTACACCCAATGGGAGGGATATAACTACACCAGCTTCAGGACTGGCATGATGTTTTGCCTGTTCAGAGGGCATGTTGGGGGAAGAGGAGGGCTTTGGATCCTCTGGTTCCTCAGCCTCTCTTAGCACACCTCTTTTTTGCCTTCTGACATTGTAGTTCTGATGTTAGAGAAGCATCAGCAGCACACCTTTCCACAGCAAAAGGTAGGAGGCTTATGAAATCAGTTCTCCCTCTGAGGGCATGCCTCTCTCTCCACCCTCAGAGAGGGATATCCAAAAAATCCTCTAGCCCCTGGGATGTCTTCCCAGAGTCCACAAGTTTGCACCCCAGAACACTTTGAAATAAAATGAAATTTTGACTAATGAATGCTATGTAATAGAGAATGCATGGTCATCACATTTTTCAACCGTATTTCTTTAGGTCTTAATAAATTTACTGTACTCCTCAACATTTCATAGTGCAGAATGTGTGATTTGTGTAAGAAAAAAGATGTGTAACTTCGAACTACCTAATAATAGTTGTTCTTTAAGTGTTTATGGTACAAAATGTGCTGTCCCCTTGGCCTCAGTGCTTCAATAAAGAGAAGCAGTGGGCCATTCCACATGTGATGCTAAGCTAGGATTTAGCACCGTGGGCATAAGCTGAAATGAGCCCTAGTGAAGTCTTGGGCTTGTGCTCAAAGACTCCCCTCTCCTCCTCTCACATGGCTGGGAGGAGGGCTCCTGCTGAGTTTAGTTTCACTTTTCCTGATTCCAGGTTTGTCATTATGTACAAACCAGGAATCATATTTTAAAACAAACTCTACTTTGTTAAACGAGCCAACAAAACACTCCAGAATTTGCTTTTGGCTTGTTTAGCGACAGAATAGTTTATTTTAAACCAAAATTCCTGGTTCATAAGTAACAAGCTAGGAATCAAGAAAGTGAAGCTAAATTTGGCAACAGTCCTCCTCCAGGCTATGCAGGAGGAGGGGAGGAGGGCATGCAAGACTGAGGTTTTGTTCAGGCTCGTTGAGGCTCATGCAGATAACACTAAATCGTGGCATAGTGTTATATGTGAATGTGGCCAGTTATGATGTATTGAAGGATTCTGACCCCTGTTTAACCTAGGATTCCTAAGATAGCCTTACAAACAACCTGAGTTTTCCACATGTAAATAGAAATATTGGTAACTATCTGTCACTAGACTGTTGTGAACATGAATGTGGTACAGGGGTGGCTCTACCGTAAGTGGGAGGCATTCGTATCATAAAACATATCAATTTACAGTAATCCTTAACATCTCCCTTGATCACAGGGTCACTTGTGATTACCTCGATTACTTATCTTGCAGGGTTATTAAAAGGATAAATTGGAATAACCCTATATATGCCATCTTGAACATCCTGAAAGAAAAGTAGGGTTCAGAGGTGATAAATTTGGATGCCACCCTTGATCTGCTTGTGCTTCTTGCTATGGTCCAGGCTTTCATTGTGAACTAAAGTGTTCTTTCACACTATCAGTTAGCAACAACTGCCAAGTGTAATATGTCTCTGAAACTCCTGAAACTGCATATAAAGGAACATAAAGTCTGATGCGTATTTCACCCTTGTCTTCACCACCAAATTTCAGCACTGCTTTTCAGAACATGCAAACATTAGCAGTTGTGATTCTCTAACATTTGAGTTTATCATAGGATTGACTGTTACTCAACACAACAGGGATTATGAGGTGATT
This sequence comes from Heloderma suspectum, assembly GCF_057233095.1. NCBI lineage: Eukaryota > Metazoa > Chordata > Lepidosauria > Squamata > Helodermatidae > Heloderma > Heloderma suspectum. The sequence goes on along the minus strand of NC_139461.1, from coordinate 70,865,169 downwards.
GGCCTTTGACGTATATACTGTAGGCTTGGCAATTGTAATCCATTTACTTGCAGGTGCCCAAGATTACCCATCTGTATGTTTTACTTGCAAACAGTGCTACATCCTTAATGTTTATTGCTTGGCTCAACAAATCTCCATTGTTCTAAATCTTTTTACTAGCCTTCCCATACAATACTCAATTTACTTGATTTATAATACTTTGCAACAATGCTTACTGGTGATCCAAAGTATCTCGATGGCCTTCAGTTCCCTAATGTTTCTAGTCACGTATGTCAGATTTTTTTTAGCAGATTCTGCTCCTAGTTACATGGATATAAATAAAGAGTAACTCCTGGAGTTAGATGAATGTACATTCTGTTGATTTTCCCTCCTTCTCCCTGGCATTTTCCAGATATCAGATTGAAACAATTACTACATGTGGACAATAGTATCTTGGCATAATAGCCGTTTGGCCAGGCACACAGCCCCTGCCAGTAAGCAAACAAACCAAGGGAATCTTCCATTAACTAGTTCTCCATTTCATCTGAACCAGGAAACTATTGTTAACAGTTTCAGAGTAAGCCAGGATATTAAGCCATGATTTGAATTTGGCATAATACCTTGGCTTGTTCCAAAGCTGTTAACCATAGCTTCCCTGTTCAGACAAAATGAGAAACTATAGTTAATGGAAGACTTACTGGTTTATTTGCTCTTGCTGCAAAGGGAGGAGCGAAGGAGCTGGGTAAGCAGGCAAAAGCCTCATTTAGAAGGCTTATTAAGCTGATATAATACATTCAAACTTGTCCAAGGTGACCAAGAGCACTTGCTCTCTGAAGCAGAAAGAAGAAAAAAAGAGGCAAAATGTTAAAAGCTGCCAGGTTAGAGCTTTTAATACTTCGGAGGTTCAAGAAATGGCAACTGAGAGTTGCTTTCTAGTAGTTCTGGAGTCAATAAAAGGTCTTTAAGAATTAAATAAGTCTTCGTATACCTGAGAGTATTCTTTTTCATTTGCTTTCGCTCTCTCTCTCTCTCTCTCGCTCTCTCTCTCTCTCTCTCTCACACACACACACACACACACACACAGCTTTCTGCAGAGAAGAAAGAGCCATACTATATCAAGCCAAAAAGACGAAGTGTCAAAGGTATATATATTGATATATATCATCAATATATATTAAGCCCATGCACATGTTTTCCCCTTTTTTCAGGCATGGTTGCAGGCATTAATGAGAGGGCTGCTTTCTCTTGGCCTACATGTAACAGATGTGGCAATGAAAGAGTAGAGCAGCATCCACAAGACAGGTAAGAACATGCTTGTGTAACTAATGTAGATAAGGATGATGCTATGGGCATTGTGTATTTGGAGTCTCAAAAATCTTTTGACAGAATTCGTCATCAAAGGCTTTTTGGAAATTAGAAGTCACAGAATAAAAGAACAGATCCTTCAGTGCAAAGTTGGGCAATCTGTGGCCTGTAGCCCTACCTAATTTTGATCAAGATACTGCAACAACTTTGCCTTTAATTTCATCCAGAGGAAAATTCTTCTCAAAAGTTCCAGGAGACAGGAGATATTTCACATGTTAATGTTTCCTTTGAGTAGCCAATAGCTGCTCAAAGAAGCAACAAAATACATGGGCACAACTGTGTGAGAATGTAGAGTAATCCCAATAGTGCTTAACAAAGCCCTGGGTTTTTTCCCCCTTCCTTCCCACCTCCCCTCCCCACACATGTGAGCAGCATAACAGGCAGTTACAGAGAGTGGGAGGTCTGTGCATGCCTCCCATAATCTCCACCCATTCCCTCTCACCTGGTCACATTGCACAAGCTCTGGAGCCCATGTAATTTGACCAAAAAGGGAAGAAGGACTGGAAATGGAAGGGGGCAAAACAGGGCTCTGTTAAGCCCTATTAGAACCCCTCTGCATATGGACACTGAGCCCATGTGGAATGGGTCATGATAGAGGTTTATAAAAATTATATAGTGTGAAGAAAGAAAATTGAAAGTATTCTCAAATAATTTAATTCTCTTCATCATCCAATAAAATTAACAGAGAATATATTAAGGACAAACAAAAACACTACTACTTCGTGCAACACACAACTTCTGTAATTCAGTGCCACAGGATGCCTTTTTAAAGGGTTAGATTCAGAGGGAGGGGATATATCAATAGTTGCTGGCCGTAAGTAAGAATAGAAACTCTAGGTACACCAGTGAATGTTCCAGGGAAGAAGCAAAAGATGATAGCTTTCTCATCATAATCTCTTTGCTCACAATAAATTCAATCTGCCTGCAGCAGAGGGGGAGAGAGAAGCAAGACAATTCTCATGGCTCTGCTGAGAGACCAGTTCCATTGGGCTCCTCCTCTCCCTGAACTATTTCCATTCCAGCCTGTTATTTAAAGAACTACTATGTAACTTGAAGAATGTGGTGTCCAGGTGTGCTTGTTTTCCTCTCCCCTCCTCATCCTTTTTTCCTTTTGGTCTTTTAGATAGAAAGCCTGTGGGTGGGGCCTGTTTTGTTTTATTGATCTTATGTAAGCCACCCTGGGAGCCTTTTTGGCTGAAGTGCAGGGTAAAAATAAATAGTTTAAATAAATCCAGCACAAAGTTTCCTAAACATATTATTACTGGTTAACAAGAATGCAGAAGGAGATTAGCAGGGCAGGAATGGTGGTAATAGGGTACTTAATTCTTCTCATATCTGTTGATTCGCCCAGGCAAATGTCCCCATCCCCCTGTCTAGTTTTCCCTGAAGCTGGATTTGTTTTGATCTTGGACCCTAGCTGGGAGAAAAACAGTTTTTAAAAATGGTTGGGATGGGCATTTTCAGAGGACAATAGGTGAGTGGAAGAAGGTTAAGCACCCCTCCTACTGCCTGCTTTCCCTTGGTAATGTCACTGGCGTTAGGAATCCATTCGCACTTGGAGCTGGGAATCCCATCTTCCCCTTGCTATCTGTAGTTCCATCTTATTTCTCCCTAGGATTGTAACGTCAGTTTAATAAAGGTAGGGAAAATATGAATATTAGTTCTTCCAATCAACAATAAAAATTCACATCAAGAAAACTGATACCATATGTTTGGTCACGTTCAAACAGTCAAATTAATAAAGAAAAGGCCTAATGCTGGTTGCATATATAACATGGACCTTTTCTCATGGATTTCAGAGGATTACTTTACTGCAGCCAGTGTTGTAAAGCTGTAATTTCACCAGTTCTCAAGATGCACCTGGAAGTCTTTCTGCATTGCCAATCCCGGCCGCTATCCACAGTAAAAGTTAAGGTATGAGAAGAACAGAGTTCATGTTATAAGAATTGTTATGTTATAGTGAGGCTCTGTGGGTCACTTAAAGGTGCTCTGAAATGAAATAACGTTTCATAAACAGCTGTAGCTGAAGAGAGGCATTCGGTTTCTATAGCATCCACAGAGCCTTTCTTTTGTGTAGCACATGTATAATCTGGATGATCTCAGCTGTTCTGTATAGAGTGTTAGGCATGAATTGCTATAGCAAGGGTCCTGCCCTAGATGTTGGACTACATGAACTTTAGGAACAAATGGACCACATCCTTCTTTGAAAGTACGTGTACCTTGAGAGACCAAAGCTGTTTAAAGCCCTTCAAGTATCCACAGATCTTTTATTCACTGCAGTACAACTACCATTCTCCCTATGGGATGATGAACAAGAATTTAAAGCTCTGTCCCAGCATTATTATTCCTGTGTATCCTAAAGATTCAGGAATCGGTTACCATGTATCTTCATCTCATTTTAGCCTCATAACAACCTTGTGAATAAGTCGGGGTTAAAGACTAAGTGCTTCCCCAAGGCCACCCATTATGTTTCATGGCTCAGTATCCACGTCCTATCAAACTTTCAATCCACTGCACTACACTGGGTCTTTTCTTAAATAATATCTCCACCATAATTTTTGAGATCTTAAAGGTGGGGAGTCTTCTTTTGGAGGGTTTTCCTGGGATCATGAAATTCTGGAAATCTTTTCTGTGTCAAGTTACATAATGTTTAACAGCTTACAGGAAGCACAGACCTTTAAGGTCACAAACTTCATATAGCTACCTGTCCTCTTTGGATGAAGCCAAATTGAAGTCATAGGCTTTTAATCTTTATTGAATACTCCTATTTTTAATGTGGGCAGAGAATACATAAATCTGAATCTTCTTTTGTCATTTCTTTGTTATGTTAGCTGCTCCAAAAGACCATTTCGTTACTTCTGGAGTCCTCCCCCGCTGACAACGGGGTATGTATACTTGTTTCTCTGTTTTTCATTCAAACTTGTTTATTGAAGTGGATTTTTTTAAAAATATACTTTTTATTAAAATGTTTTTTTAAATATACTTTTTATTAAAATGTAATTGGTAAAATACAAATTTGTATTAATACAGACAAACAACGGTACAAAGTGGTTATTTTTCATAACTGTTAGGATTATATGCAGGCTACTTTGCTTTTTGAGCAATAAAAATAAGAAACAAAAAAAAGGTTTTACTTGAAGAGCACCTTTCACTGAGTATCTTTCAGCTGTATGCTGGCTAGGACAAAATGTACAGGATTGTTTGTTTTAATGTATGTGCTTTATCCTTACAGAGTTATGAAGTGAAGAGTGTGCTGGGAAAGGAGGTGGGGTTTTTATATTGTTATGTCCAGTCTGTAACCAGCCACCCATCTAGCTGTGTTGGATTGGAAGAAATTGTTCTCCCAGATGCAGGAAAAAATTAAAGGAAATATTGTCTGCTAGTCTGTAATATGGTTGTGAACTGTACTTGTAGATAATGTATAATGCAGGTAATAAATATTTTTTGAGAGATTACTCTGAAAATAAACTGTTAGCGCCAATATTGTTAATATTTATATGGGACATGTGCCAAACAACATTAAGCATATTCAGGTCTCATTGATTTCAATGAGAGAAGTTAAAATACATGTGTTGAAATCTCTCCTACTGAAATCAATGGAACTTGCAAATGCTTAACTTTGGCTGAATTGTTCCCATTGTGTATGTGTTTCTGGTCATCCAGAAGTAATTTCCAAAGCACTGAAGTGAAATACGTTTGTCCAACTTTTTTTTCTTGATCTGGAAGTTAATTTTTGGATAAGGTTTCAGAGGCTTGAATTTTTTTCTAACTGGATGTTAAAACAATTGTGTGTGCTTGAAAAGGTTTGTAAAATTAATTTCTGAGCTACATGATTAAGTCCAACTGTGGATATTAATCTATTAACAATAAATTCTAATAAGGATTTCCCAAATATGTATTGAAACACAGTATGTCTCATATGACATGGTGTAATGATGATCTGTATTTGTTACCAATTTCAAGTAAACATTATAAAGAGTTAAAATGTTTTACTTTCTGCTGATGTGATAAAGGGTGTCAAACGCATATGTACAGTGTTAATCATTGTCTAAATATAGAAGTACTTGACCATTGTATCTTTTTAAAACATCATCCTATAAAGTGGTTATTGTACTTTTCAGTATAATTAAAAGTAAAAGAACAAGATAACTCCTTGAGAATAGTTATACTTAATGCGACCCATATTTTTTAAAATGTCCTTTTGGTTTGTAGATAGAACTGGAATAGATTTCTTTAAGGAACCATAAATCTTCTGGTTGGATCCAGATTTAGTCATACTTCGAATAAACCCAACGAAATACTTGGAATAAACCCTAATGACTAACTTAAGTTCCATTGATATCACTGGGTCTACTCAAAGTATGACTAAATCTGGATCTAACTTATTTGGTGCACCAAACAAAACAGTGGCACAGTCTTAGAAAAGAAAGTTGAAACACTAAAATCAGCTGGACTTCATTATAATAGCTGGGATCCAGAGTCCTGTATGTGTACACTGTACAGAGGGTTTTCTTTTGCAGAGAATAGGGAATCCCTGCATATATGGACTTGCTTGCATGAAATATTCCCCCTACTCAGCTGCTGGCTTTTGTGCTTAGAATGGGGGGGGGGTGGAGTGGGGGGAGCGAGATAGGGGAATCTCATCATAAACGGAGCTCCTTGGAAGTATGCATGCTTCCGATTCCAAATTGTAATTTTTTCAAAACAGTGTCTATATTAGATTTTACATTGTGTGACTAGCTAATTGTACCTCTGAAAAGAATCAATGTGTTGTGCAATCTGTGGCTTTTAGCCAAAGAGCAGTACAAAATCTAGGCACTGCATCTTTTCTGTGGACAGCAACAATTTGGCTCATGTTATGTTGTTGTTAGCTGTCTTAGTGGTACCTTGACAGGCAGAAGAGCAGGGTATCAACCTTGCCTAATCATGCTAGCAGTATATGTTTGGATTTGGGTGTGTGCAGTTGGGCTGGCCAAAGTATACTTCCTTACATAAATCTTCTCAAGGCAGCCCCCCACAACCCCCTAAAAATGCTACACAGAGGGGTGGGGGTGTCAGCTGAATGAGGCGAGCAGAGGCACAGCGGGGAGTAGGGATCCCTGAAAACCAGGTGGAGGCACCTTCTGTGAGCAGCAGCTTTCCATCCACAGAAGATCCTGGATTCAACCCTGTATCTTGCTATGTTATGCATGGATTTGGAAGCTGCAGTCATTATAGTTTCCTAGTGCACACATATGCAGCAAAATACATCTGTGATGAGTTGGATGGTAATACCTGAAAGTGCTCCCTGAAGCAGAAACAAACTTCTCTCCATTCCCCTCTCCCCAGTGTATTTGTGTTAGAAATAGAAGACCATTTTTATTTTATTTTATTTTTTGGAAAACATGCCATTGTAATGTTTACTCCTGAGGATTTAACACCGGTCATGTTTAGCATCTTGTTTACATGGTTGATCTTTTTCTGTGGCTTGGTTTGTCTTCACATTCATCATTTACATCACTGCTTAGAATTATTTGTGGGGGCTATTCGTCTCATGCCCAAACTGGCATGAGACGAATAGCCCCCAGAAATAAAGAAGCCAAACTGGCTTCTATTTTTGCACTGCTTTTGCCATGTACTTTGCTCATAATATTTTGTACACATACCAGTTTAAAAATTAGACATTTTGATGCGTAAGTATTTGCATCAAAGTGAGTATACGTTTATCTTTTTGGATAAATGTATATATAGATGCATAGACTTTCTCTACCGGATCATTTTTATGTACCTGCAATTGCACTGAGTTTTAAGGAAGGCTCAGCTTCTCCTAACAGCACAATCTTATACATGTCTACTCAAAAGAAAGTCCTGAGTTCAATAGGTATAGAATTGCACTTCTTTAACTTGTTGGATCCTTGGTGGAATTAGGCACCCTTTAAGACAGTGGAAGATTGCGACAAGTATGTTTTTGCAGGTAACTATTTAACCCCAATGCGGATAACTTCACCTTGAATTCCTGTTTTAATATTATCTGTTAGCTGTATAACTAGCATTTAAAAACTATCATGGTGCTTTCTCATGTTTTTAAAATCAAGAAACTACACATTTAACTCCTGCATCCTTAACTGTTACCTCAGTATGTCCCACCACAACAAATACGAAGTCAAAGTACATTTCAAAGGGTTTTTTATTTTTAGAAATGCTGTAAAAATTTATATAAAAGTTTGAGCATGCTCAGTCTATTTTTTCTCTTGCTGTTTACAATAAAAAGTGTTTGAAAAGTTTGAAAATCATGTTTGTTTCTTACAAAGTACCGTAGCTGCATCAACAGGAGGAAGATGTAGAAAAAAAAAACTATCATTACAAAAATAATTTAGGAAGAAAGAGACTTTAGCTTTTTTCACTTTTTTGGCAAGTTTTGTGGTTAAAGACCCAAGCTTAGCCCATTCAAAAAAGAAACGCGAAAGCCAACACATTTTCACGGCATGTTCCTTTCTGGCCTTCCAGCCTCGGTTTCTCCTTCCTCGGGAGGAAAGCCAGGAGAGCAAGGAGCGCCCGCCCCGCGCCTCTCTGCACACCTTTGGCACAGTCTGTGCGTGCAGCCACTCTTCCCACCCGGCCTGCCTCCCTCCCTCCCCTGCAGCCCCAGCTGCAGTCTGTGCGGCTCTCTGTGAGGTATTCTTGAAGAAGTTCAAAGTCTCTTGCATAGTCAGCCGTGGTGGCTCCCTCTGCAGCCGGTTACCGGCAGTCCGTTGCCGAGGAGGGCTGCAGGAAAGTGGCGCTGGGCAGCTGCTTGAAGAAGTGTCGGAGGCTGCCTAAGTCCCGGGTGAGCTGGTCAATCTTCTTGTGCAGCCTCTCGTTCTCGGAGGAGAGCTCCACCAGCTTCTGCTGCATCTCCTGGTTGCGACGCTTGGCTTTGTCGCGGCTCTTGCGCACGGCAATGTTGTTGCGCTCTCGCCGCTGCCGGTACTCCGGGCTGAACCTGTCCACGCACTTCTTCGCCGTCCGCTCCTTGCCTCCCGACGACGACGAGGCGGACGAGCGGCTGCTGTAGCTGGACGGCGAGGCGCTGCCCGGCGGTTCTGGAGAGGTAGGCGGGGTGGGCTGGCCGCTCAGGCTGACGATAGTCTGGGCGCAGGTAGCGATCTGCGAGGGCAGCAGCGAGCCCGACCCGGACGCCTCGTCCCCCCAGTCGGGCTCTTGCTTGACGGCACCCCGGAGCGGGCCGGGCGGGACGCTGGCGTGCAGCAGGCTGGCTAAGGCGCTGCCGCCGGACGCGTGCTGCTGCTGCGGCGGCGGCGGCGGCGGCAGGTAGTCCCCGTAGGCGCCGCCGCTGCCGCGCTCGCCGCCCTTGTGGTTGCTGTTGAAGAGGTCGGCGAAGAGCTCGTCGTTGCACAGCTCCAGGTTGGGCACGGCCGCCATGGAGTCGATATAGGAGCTGAAGTCGATGGCGCTCTCGTCCTCGTACATGGCCGGCGCGGCGGCGCTCAGCTCCGCCAGGTCGCGGCTGCCGCTGCCGGGGGCGGAGGAGATGACGCCGGCCTCCTCGACGGCGGTGGCGGCGACGCTCATGCCGCCCGCTTTGCACGAGGGGCTCAGCCCGCCGCCGCCTTCACCCACCTGGGCGTCGTAGAAGTTGGCGGGCTCCAGGGACCAGCTCCGGTAGCACGACAGCGAGTCCAGGCTGTCCAGGGTGGCGGCGCTCATTGGAGGGTCGGTGCTGGCGAGGCGAGCGAGGGGCTTCAGCGGCTGGCGGAGGGCGCAGAGCCGACGTCGCCTCCCCGCTCTGCTGCCGTGGAAGAGGCGCGAGGCGCAGGGGCCTCGGCTGGCCGGGCTTGGACTTTGCCTCCCTCCGCGCTGCCCCTCGCTGGCCCGCCCGGCTCGCTCGTCCGCTCCGGGCTCGCACGCGGGGCTTCGGCCGCTAGCGAGCTACCGCCGTCTCAGGCGGCGCGCGTGCGCGTGGAAAGGAGAGCCTGGGAGCGAGGTGCCGCCTCGGCTGCTTATATCCCCAGCTCGGGCCCGCCTCCTGCCCCTTGTGACGGCGGGGGGGTGTTGCTGGAGAAGCCCCGGGAGGCGGAGGGGGTGGGCAGGGTCTCTGCCAAGGGGCGGCGGGAGCAGCCGCCGCCGCCGCCGCCGCCCGGGATTGGTCTGGGCGCGGCGCGGCGTGGCGTGCTAAGCCCCAGTCCGTCCCCTGCCGCTTCGCCGCCTTTGATCCGGCGGCCGGGGGGCGCAGCTTCGCGTCCTCCTTGCCGCCGCCTCCCAGCCGGGGGCGCCCCCAGGCGGAGAAAGTGAGCAACGCACAGACGCCTGGTTACCCACGGGGCGGCGGCAGCTCGGTTGTTGTGGGGGCGGGAGGTGCCTCCTGCCTTGCCCGCCGCGAATAGCGGGAGAGAAGCCTGTAACCTTCGTCGCTCCCGCCCGTTTCTGGGGTCCTTGACTGAATTCCTCCGTCCTGAGTTCCTCCGTCCTAGGCGGCGGCGGCGGCCCTGCAAGCCCCCTCGTGCGGGCAGTATGCCTCCGGCGCACGCGGTGTACACCCCGCTCCCCTAGCAGGCGCGGCAAGGGGCGGTAGTGCAACGAGCAGCAAGTGGGGCTGGCGCCTTCCTCAGCTGCTCCCGGGGGCGGCCTTTTTACCGTGGCTGGATTTGTAGGCGGGGAGGAGAGGACCTGCTCCGGACAACCACCTGCCCCTTCGCTTTGGGGTCATGCAGCGCAGTTACTGATGTCAGTGAGACGTCAAGAGAACCGACAGCGCTTGGGCGGGCGGCGGGGGAGAGACTTGGAGGGGGCCCGTGTCGGTTTGCTTTTGCCTGGCTCATGCCAGTCCAGCAATTCCTGTTACAGGCTTCTTTTTTGCTAGAATCTTTTCTAGCATGGTCGGAACCTACTTGCCCGAGACTAAATCGTGAGCTAGTGGCTGAAGTGACATTTGAACCCGGGTTTCTCAGTCTGTTCCCTGGACCACACTCGCTTTTGCTGTTACAGTTTAGAATGTTGGGACACGTATCTGACCATTCTGAGAGTTACATTACTGTGCATCTACCACAGCTAATAAGCTGTGTATCAGAAGAGGCTGTGAGAGGTGCTTCAAAATAATTTCAAACGTGAACCCACCTTGCAAGACGTTACCCATTTTATTTGATGTAATTGTTAGGGAGAAACCCTCCCGCCCAATCTGGGGTTTGACATAAGACTAGTACAGCTTGAAAGAACATGAAGAAATGGGGGCATATTTCACACTTGCTTTGCCCTGCCCAGTGTTCCCTCTGCAACTGCTTTTATGTATACTTTCCACAGACAAACAATAGCCACTGATAGCTATTGAAGCATTGCCCTCTTGTGGTTGAATGTTGTACATATGTTTATGATTCGGAATATGTTCTGCTCAGATTATTTTACAGCCTGTAAAGTAACAGGTCATTCTGTTGCCATCACATGGCCAGTTAAAAAAACAAGACACACACACAGGGTGCTAGTATGTAGAAAAGAACCAAGAAATCATAGGTTTGATCCTGAAATGTTGGCTATAATTACAAAACATTAACTTTTTTCAGTTATTCCTTCAAGGAAGAAACAGTATCAGAATAGGCTCAGATTGAAGTCTAAACAGGAATTATTCCTCAAGCAAAGTGCCATAAAGAATACAGACAGCCACAAAAGATGTAGTAGCCTCAATTAGCTTTTTTTAAAATGAAAGTTTAGAAGTTTCACAGTGCTCTTGTTATTAAAAGAATGTTAGCAACTTGTTTTCCGTATATTCTCTTAGTGCAATTGCAAGTGCATCCAAAAGACTGGGTTGTGTTGTTGGCACCGCCCAGGAAGGCAGGGATCACATGATTATGATCTTTCAAGTGCTGCTTCCTTTGGCTCATGAAAATGTTAGGTATCAACCAGGTCGCTGGTAGAGAAGCATTTGTGGAAAAAGCAGCAGACGCTGCTGCAGCCCTGGTAGAGTGTGCCTTGAGATGTGGAGGCCTAGGAATGTGTTGTGCATCATATGCTGATGTGATACAGGCCTCAATCCAGTGTGCTATGGTGGTCTTGAAGGCCTTTTTGCCTAGTGATGGTAGATGGAAAGACAGATATAGTGAGTCTGTGAGGCATAGGTCCTTGGTTCTACTTACTCACATTTTTAGAGCCCTGCAGACATCTAATTTGTGTCATAGCTTCTCAGAGGAATGAGAAGGGTTTGGACAGAAAGATGGAAGGACCAGTTCCTGAGGCCGGTGAAACGCATAGTTACTTTTAGTAAGAAGGAAGGGTCTGAGTATTGCTGTGTTGTTGGTGAAGACACATAGATGGTCTCAGATAAAGTGCCCAACTCGGAAACCCTTTTGGCTCAAGTGATGGGTATAGGGAAAACCATCTTAGAAAACAAAGAGTCTAAGCAACACAGTTCATAGGGGTTCAAAAGGAGCCTGAGTGGGTGCTTTTAGGGCTGTATATAAGTTTCAGGATGGGAATCTGGGCACTACTGCTGGAGAGCTGAGAAGAGCAGCTTGTAGGAAGCACTTCAGGTGGTGGTGGTGGTGGTGGGGTGTCGCCATTGGTGCATGTCCAGGTCTCCAGAGAACTGAGGAGATGATGCTGGAGTCTTTAACAAGTTGGCTTTAAGGCCCATGTCCATACCTCCTTGGAGGAAGGAAAGGAGGTGGGGTGAGGCCTGCCTTAGAAGATTCCACTGTTTTGCATTTGAACCATCTGCAAAAAGCCCTCCAGGTTGCCTTGTAGATACACTCCGTTGATCGTTTCCTAGAAGACAGGAGAATATTAATGAGCAGGCTCAGGAATGTTTGCCATTTGGCTTCCATGCTGCTAGATGTAGCCAGGCTGGGTCTGGATGAGGAATGGGTGCCTGAGTGAGATCTGGTTGCTGTAGAAAGAACCAGGAATTTGTCTTAGCCAAGTGTAGTATTTCCGAAAACCATGGGCATTTTGGCCAGTGTGGGGAAAAATGTGGCCTGCTGCATTTGTTTCTTGAGAAGAACCCTTGAAATCAGAGTGTTGGTGGAAAGACAAACGGAAGACCTGGGGGCCAGGGTGATGTGAGAGCATTCTGTGCTTCCAACTTGCTGGACTGGAAGCAGGAGAAGCTTGTGATTTTGAGGGGGATGTGAAAAGGTTTAGCATCAAGCAGCCAAAGTGGTGTTGAATTTGGTGAAGGCCCTCAGGGTTGAGGGCCCACTTGTCTGGATCAATGTGTTGCTGACTGAGATAGTTTGCTGGCGCACATAGCGTCCCCTTGATGTGTTGGGCTGAGATCGATAGAATGGATCACTCCACCCAGGCAAAGAGAAGATTTGCTTCCTTTCAAAGCACTTTTGAGTGAGACCCCCCTCGATGGCTTATGTGGGCCATTGTCTATTCTTATGAGGATGTGATGCCTCTGTAGGGCATGGTGAAAGTGGACTAGTGCTAGATGGGCTGCTCATTGTTCCAGCCAGCAGATGCTGTGGCTGGCTTCTGCAGGGGACCAGCGGCCCTGGGCTACCAGATTGTGGCAGTGGGTCTCCCACTATTAGACTGGCATCTGTAGTTAGTCCTTTGTGGATATTGGAACGATTCCTCCACCAAATGAGTGACATTTTGATTATGGGCGGAGGGGAAGCTGTATTAATCTGTCATGTGTGAAAGTAGTGTCCTTCTGGTAAGGTAGAAGTAACCACTGGAGAGGACAGGAGTAGAATCTTGCTCATCGGAGAATTTGGATGCAGGAAATCATGAGTCCCCAAAGGTGTGCTAGGGTCATGAGATCCACTGCCCTGAGATGGTGGCTAGAGGAGGACTCTTGGAGCAGTTTTGAGATTCTTTCTGGGGACAGGGAAATGGAGCCAGTGTCCATGTTTATGAGTGGCCCTAGGTGAATCAATCTCATACCAGACTGGTGTGAAGATCCCTTTTTGCTTTGGTGAGAGGGGGAGCTCTCAGGAGATAGTCCAGGTAGAGCTATGGTTTTGGCTGAGTAGAGCATCCCAGGTGATGTCTTCCACAAAGGTGAATTTGGCAGACATCCTCCACCCAGAGCATGGGTGCACAGGTGAAGAGTGAGGAGGTAGGGAATGCTGTGATGGCTAGTGAAGCTGCTTCATGAACACTTTTAAAGGTGAAGTCAGACCGGTTCTCATTAAGATCCTTGAATAGGATCCCATCTTCTTTGGGAGTAATGGCTCCTGAAAGAAGAGCTGTCACTGGGGTGGCTACAAAGGGTATCTTAAATTTTTCCATGGTTGCTGTGGAAGGGAGTAGAAGTTTTGTGCTACATTAATGCCCTTTCTGCCTTGGAAAAGAGCGGCCCATTCCAAGTCCACCAGCTTCTTGAAAAGCTAAGGGAAAGGGGCCTCGCTGTTGGTTTTCTTGGGTTCTGGAAAGACTGCTGCCCCTCTGGGTAGTTATCACGTCTTTCCCAAAAGCAGGGGTTGGCAACTTGTGGCCTTCCAAATGTTTTGGCCTACGGGTCTCATCATCCCTAGCCAGCATAGCCTGGGGTGAGAGATCATGGAAGTTTATAGGCCAAAACATCTGGAGGGCCACAAGTTGCCCACCCATGCCCTAAAGAAACCTGGGAATTATAGCATGGTGAGAGTGCTGAGATGTCACAGCTACAGATCCCTAGCCTCTCTAATAGAGCTGTAGTTACTGAGGAGAGAGTAGGCTCTTTTGGTGAAGGGGAGCCGATGCCTAGGGTGGCCAGCACTTTAGAGAGCAGAGGGAAGAAATAATCAGCGTTAAAGAGGTGATCCCTAGAAGGTTGCTCAGTTTGAGTCTGACCATACTCCTGCTTCTTGATCTGATAGACCTGAATGAGGGGGGTTGCTTTCATAATCACTAATTCTATACGCAGCGGGGTGACCACTGGGCAAGAGAGAGTGAAACTGTGGGGAGGCTTGGTCAGATTTTGCCACGGAGTGAACCGTGGCAATCAAGGTGGTGGGGTTGCTTGTAGTGGCTTGCTAAGGAATTCTCCCTTTAACAAGCTGTCCTTTTCCCTTCCACTTTGATTTAGATGCAGCTCTGGGAGGAGAGGATGGAGGCAAATTTTGAGGGGAGGGCGATATCCTTGCTCCCTTGGAGTATCTACTCTGGGCTGCCTCAGTAAATGCCTATCAATGATTTCACTAGCTACCCACAGCCCTAATTTTTGGCATAAATTGATCCTCATTGAAGGGAGTGGGAAGAGAGTGTTGCCCTGAAGGATTAGGTCTGGTGGTCCACAGCTGCTGAATGCCCAAGCAGGCCTGAAAACCAGAAGATGGCGCTGCCTGGAATTGACAGCTAGACAAAAGGTGGCCGCTGCCTGCAATGTTGCTGTGATCCCCCCCATACACACACACACTCATCTCTAGATCTCACGTGATGGCTATGTTGTCTTCCACTAGGACCAATTCAGTGTCGGAGGCCTCAGAAATCACCAGTTCCCAGTCAATAAGTTGTTCAGCAGTGCAGCAGGGTTTTGTTTGGAGCTCAGCCTCTTTGGAGCTTGGGGAGATACCAGCACTGCAAGGAGGTGGCTGTCTATTCTGCCCGGATGCAGTAGCACAATTGTGAGGCTTGGGAGATGCAATAGTTTGGCAGTTGGGAGAACAGGACTATAGCAAGCTGTGAGGTGTGCTGGCATGTGCTTGAGGACCCTGATGACCCTAATGTGCATCGTCTTCAATGTCATTGTTCCCTTCCCTACCAGAGCCATCAGAACAGAGGTGAGAAGGAGCAAAATTTTATGGGAGGAACAGAAGGAAGCCTGGAATTGAGAAACAGTAAGAAAAAGAATTAGAAAAAGGTGTGGAAAACTGGAGAGGAAGCTCAAGAAATGACTTTCCTGGGTGAGGCTTGGAAGGAATGGAGGGTGGAGTCAGAGCAAGCAGCACTTGAAAGATCGCATCATATGATCCCTGCTTTCCTACGTGGTGCCAAGGAAACAATCCAGTCTTTTGGATGCCTCCCCACACTATACAGAGAATGTGCAGTGACAAAACTCAGGTTGCACCCAAACTCTCCAGACCTTGCATATGGGTGACAGCTTAGTGTAGTAATAGCTCAACAAATGCATCACTTATTTGGGGGACGATATTGAACAGGAAATGGAAATATATTAGATATAATAGTGACTATGGGTAGGACTGAGGAAGGGACCATCTAGTAGCAACTGGAGTAGGCAGTGAGCCTGTTTAGACGTAACAGAAGTATCTGGCAGCAAATCATGGTTACCGCTATTTGATTTATCTTTGTGTATGCAAATATACCCCTTCATGGATCACTGCCTTGTTGTGGCGAAGGGGCTTGCGTAACTCAGTGAAGCCATAAGCTATGCCGTGCAGGGCCACCCAAGACGGACAGGTCATGGCAGAGAGTTCTGACAAAATGTGGTCCACTGGAGAAGGAAATGGCAACCCACTCCAGTATTCTTGCCAAGAAAACCCCATGGAACGTATCACAAGGCTAAAAGAGATGACGCCGGAAGATGAGCCCCTCAGGTCGGAAGGTGTCCAATATGCTACTGGGGAAGAGCAGAGGGTATTTCCAAGTAGCGCCAGAAAGAGTGAAGCGGCTGGGCCAAAGCCGAAAGGACACTCAGCTGTGGATGTGTCTGGTGGTGAAAAGAAAATCCGATGCTGTAAAGAACAATATTGTTTAGGAACCTGGAATGTCAGATCAATGAATCTAGGTAAGCTGGAGGTGGTCAAACATGAGATGGCAAGATTGAACATCGACATCTTGGGAATCAGCGAACTAAAATGGACAGGCATGGGCGAATTTAATTCAGGTGACCATCATATCTACTATTGTGGGCAAGAATCCCTTAGAAGAAATGGAGTAGCACTCATAGTCAACAAAAGGGTGGGAAAAGCAGTACTGGGGTACAATCTTAAAAGTGATAGAATGATCTCAGTACGAATCCAAGGCAAACCATTCAACATCACAGTAATTCAAGTCTATGCCCCAACCACTGAGGCCGAAGAAGCTGAGGTTGATCGGTTCTATGAAGACCTACAACACCTTCTAGAACTAACACCCAAAAAAGATGTCCTCTTCATCATAGGGGATTGGAATGCTAAAGTAGGAAGTCAAGAAATCACCGGGATAACAGGCAGGCATGGCCTTGGTGTACAAAATGAAGCAGGACAAAAGCTAATAGAGTTTTGCCAAGAGAACACACTGATCATAGCAAACACTCTTTTCCAACAGCACAAGAGGCGACTCTACACATGGACGTCACCAGATGGTCAATATCGAAATCAGATTGATTATGTCCTTTGCAGCCAAAGATGGAGAAGCTCCATACAGTCAGTAAAAACAAGACCTGGAGCTGACTGTGGCTCAGATCATGAGCTGCTTCTTGCAAAATTTCAGCTTAAATTGAAGAACGTCGGGAAAACCACTAAACCATTCAGGTATGACCTAAATCATATCCCTGATGAATATACAGTGGAGGTGAGGAATAGATTTCAGGGATTAGAACTGATAGACAGAGTGCCTGAGGAACTATGGACGGAGGTCCGTAACATTGTTCAGGAGGCAGCAACGAAATCCATCCCAAAGAAAAAGAAATGCAAGAAAGCAAAGTGGCTGTCTGATGAGGCTTTACAAGTAGCTGAGGAAAGAAGGGAAGCGAAAAGCAAGGGAGAAAGGGGAAGATATACCCAACTGAATGCAGAGTTCCAGAGAATAGCAAGGAGAGACAAGAAGGCCTTCTGAAATGAACAATGCAAAGAAATCGAGGAAAACAACAGAATGGGAAAGACTAGAGATCTCTTCAAGAAAATTGGAGATCTCAAGGGAACGTTTTGTGCAAAGACGGGCATGATAAAGGACAAAGAAGGCAGGGACCTCACAGAAGCAGATGAGATTAAGAAGAGGTGGCAAGAATACACAGAAGAACTATACAGGAAAGATCTGAATGTCCCTGATAGCCATGATAGTGCGGTCACTGAACTTGAGCCGGACATCCTCGAGAGTGAAGTCAAGTGGGCCTTAGGAAGCATTAGTAACAACAAAGCTAGCGGAGATGACAGTATTCCAGCCGAGCTATTTAAAATCCTAAAAGATGATGCTGTTAAAGTGCTGCATTCAATATGCCAACAAATCTGGAACACTCAACAGTGGCCACAAGACTGGAAAAGGTCAGTTTACATTCCAATTCCAAAGAAGGGCAACGCCAAAGAGTGTTCAAACTACCGCACCATTGCGCTCATTTCACATGCCAGCAAGGTGATGCTCAAAATCCTACAAGCTAGGCTTCAGCAGTATGCGAACCGAGAACTACCAGAAGTACAAGCTGGATTTAGAAGAGGCACAGGAACTAGAGATCAAATCGCCAACATTCGCTGCATCATGGAGAAAGCAAGAGAATTCCAGAAAAACGTCTATTTCTGCTTCATTGACTACGCTAAAGCCTTTGATTGTGTGGATCACAACAAACTGTGGCAAATTCTTAAAGTGATGGGAGTACCAGACCACCTTACCTGTCTCCTGAGAAACCTGTACGAGGGTCAAGAAGCAACAGTAAGAACCAGACATGGAACAACCGATTGGTTCAAAATTGGGAAAGGAGTACGACAAGGCTGCATATTGTCACCCTGCTTATTTAACTTATATGCAGAGTACATCATGAGAAATGCTGAGTTGGATGAATCACAGGTCGGAATTAAGATTGCTGGGAGAATTATCAACAACCTCCGATATGCAGATGATACCACCCTAATGGCAGAAAGCGAAGAGGATCTAAAGAGCCTCTTGTTGAGGGTGAAAGAGGAGAGTGCAAAAGCTGGTTTGAAACTCAACATTAAAAAAACTAAGATCATGGCATCTGGCCCCATCACTTCCTGGCATATTGAAGGGGAAGAAATGGAAGCAGTGACAGATTTTACTTTCTTGGGCTCCAAGATCACCGCAGACGGTGACTGTAGCCATGAAATTAAAAGACGCTTGCTCCTTGGGAGGAAAGCTATGGCCAACCTAGACAGCATAGTAAGAAGCAGAGACATCACCTTGCCGACAAAGGTCCGTCTAATCAAAGCTATGGTTTTCCCAGTAGTAACGTATGGCTGTGAGAGCTGGACTAGAAGGAAGGCTGAGCGCCGAAGAATTGATGCTTTCGAACTGTGGTGCTGGAGAAGACTCTTATGAGTCCCCTGGACTGCAAGTAGGTCAAATCAGTCAATCCTAGAGGAAATCAACCATGACTGCTCATTGGAAGGACAGATACTGAAGCTGAAGCTCAAATATTTTGGCCACCTAATGCGAAGAGAAAACTCTCTGGAAAAGACCCTGATGCTGGGAAAGACTGAAGGCAAAAGGAGAAGGGGACGGCAGAGGATGAGATGGCTAGATAACATCACAGATGCAATGAATATGAACTTGAGTACACTCCGGGAGAGAGCGCAGGACAGGAAGGCCTGGCGTGCTATGGTCCATGGGGTCACGAAGAGTCGGACACGACTGAACGACTGAACAACAACAACATGCAAATATAAAATATCCATGCTGTGCCTTTATTTAAATCGTAATCCTAGTTATCTGGGAGTAAGCTCCATTGAATTAAGTGAGACTTACTTCTGCATAGGCACATAAAGGATTGTTCTGTAAAATATTTGTTTTCTCCACCTACTGTCTGATGAGGGCTATTTGCCCCTCAGCAGAGCTGTTCTTGGCACTTTGTTTCTGTTAGCGTTGCAGCCACATACCATCAAAACATTGTCCATACTGCCTTTGTGAACACTTGAAATCACTTTCTTTCCTGTTGGGTATCTTAATGGAAAGGCACTAAAGGTTTGTCATTTTACATAGCAGTATTGATGTAATATATTAGGGGGTATGTACATTAGTAACAGATAATGTTTAGCTAGATAGTTAATCATCCTTACTGCCAAGAAAATGCAATGCACTGTTAAAAATGAGTGTGTTTAATATTGGCTTGCTATTCAGATAGTAGGAATATGTTATCTTCAAAGCAAAGTACAACTAATCGTATCAACTAACTATGCAAGAGAATGGGAGAAGCATTAATTTGGATACTGTTCTAACAAATAACAGACTATCCGCTTGCAAAGATTTACAGCACAGTGAAACTACTTCTATTTCTGGTGGTTGGTTTTGAACTAAGCAGTTTACTCTGCCACTTCTTCCAATGGTATTTTTTGACAAAAGCCAGTTCTATTTGTTACATAATACCACCTGTATATTGTGCTAAAACAGCAGAAACACTACTCACAGATCCGTAACTCTGATCATGGTTACAAGCTCAATAATTTTACCTTTATTTTCATCTAGTGTAGGACTTTGATTTTAAAAACAATCCGGTCTGTCTTTTATATCCTATAACATTAGAGTGAAATAAGTTGTTTTGCATTTACTTGCTCCCACTGTTGCCTTCGAAAGATAGAGTTTGAAAAGCAGGTGATTGGGATTATTGCTTAGAGAGCCACAATGCCTGTAGAAAGGGATTATTAAGCAAAGCTGAGGAGAGAGCTGATGTTTCAGTGGAACTTTGGCTACTAGTTCTTTGGCCTACAGCAGGAGCAGGCAACCTGTGGCTGTCCAGATGTTTTGGCCTACAACTCCCATCTTCCTTAACTATTGGCTTTGCAGGCTAGGGCTGAAGGAAGTTGGGGTGGAGACATCTGAATGACCCCAGGTTGTCTCACAACCACCTCATTGTTGCAGGCTGTGGTGGACAAGTATCTTCACAGTCTCCAAGACTGAGTGATTTCTGATTGGTGATGTGGGTTCCCTCCCGGTTGATGGAGTAAGTGGGCAGCCCTGCCTCATTTAGTGATGCGGATTGCAGATATCTCCTGACCCCCACCCTGCTAATCAAACACCTCCACCCTCACAACTCATAAAACCTGCCCTTTCTCCTGATTGAGTTATAAGAACAATCGATTGAACAAGAAGGCTACAAGAAAACCACAGTATCTCTTGTTTGCACCCATGTTATTTGGACAACCTAGCACTATAATATTTGCTATGTGGCTCACCCACCACAAGAAAAACATGGATAGAGGTAGCAACATATGCATGTATGCTGCCATCATATCAAATATGATGGGTGGGGAGATTGAGGGCTCCATACACATGTACACCTTTATGACCAGTTTTATGTCATCCACTGGGAATGTGATAGGGCCCCTGGTCCTCTATGACATTGGAGGAAGTTGTGTCCAGATACAAAATGCCCACTTTGGCAGGAGTGGCTTTTGTGTATGTATTCGTTTTGCCAGAGTCATCCGAATCTAAAGACTTTCCACAGATCAGGCTCAATCCTCTAGCTGTTGGGGGAGAAGGTGGTCACTTCACTTGAAGGACTTTCCCCTGCCAAATAGGTGTGGGGACTAAGGGCAGCAGAGATAGGGCTAACAACCCTTCAGTGTGCTTTAGGACCATTCTCTCGAAGGCTCTGCCATCTCCTTTTTCCTCTGCCCAATCCAGTGAACGATATGACACAGAAAGAAACAGGAGCAAACAACTACAAAACTACACCACAGAATATGTACAACGAAGTTAGCAAACTTTCAACACACCCAGAGGTGCAGCAAAGGGGAACCCTGGGGCATTGACACAGGCCTGTTACATGGCTCAGTGTAACACTGGTGATTTTAGAAAACAATACAGTCAACAATTAGATGTACAAGTGGGACTGGCAATCAAGAGTTTCAGTGAATTCCCCCCTTCCACTTCCAAAATGCATCCCCTATTTAGCTCTCTCCCCTCCTCCAAATGCTTACTATACTGTGTTAGGGTTTTGAGGACAATCCCCTTTACTCACTTATATATGTCTGTGTACCTAGGGAGTCTCGCGAGTATGTAGAAACCACTGCCTCCTTTTTGGATGAAGCTCTTAGGTCGCTGTTACGGGGAACAAGTGAGACCTGCAACAAAACTGCAGCGTGGAGTGCTCCTGCTCAGGATTCCAGCCAGATAGCCATGCCCCTTTCCAGGATACTCCATTCCATTGTCCTCACTCCTCCCCACCCCTTTTCTCCCACAAGTGTCAGCCAGCATTCTCTGGTACTGAGCATGCTCAGTCCTTGTTTAGCTGTTTTGGTGTCCTTAGGATTCCCCCTTTAAGGGGTTTGTTTGTTTTTTTTTTTTTTGTAGTTCTGCAAAATCTAGGGCTCCCCTAAGCCTGCTGCTACCTCCCTCTTGGGTGTGGATGAGTTCATTTTGGCTACTTAAGGTACATGAGTTTGCTATTAAAGATGAGTGGCAGTGCAGGAACAACAGAAACAACCTTTTCAAAATCTAACAGTACTGAGCAGATGGGGCAAAGGGGAAAAAAACCCTGTACTGTAACCTTGGACATTTAAACCTTTTGGCAACCAGATCTTCCTTGTATCATTAAGATTTCGCTGACTAATCTTCGAAATCTTGAAGTAATTACAACTAGAAGTGTCATGTCCACAAGAGTTCCTTATTGAAAAGGCTGCTATGCATGCATTACGATTAAGGACTTGGTTAAATTATAAGCTTGGACCTTTACCCTTCAAGCTTACAGGTCAAAGTGCTCTGTAAATGAAGAAATGAGTAAAAGGATAAATTAATACCTCACTTGAGGCCGATGCTTAATTTGTGGCTCTTGCTGCAACTTTGCATTATCTACTTGTATTTGCAGTACAATTATTTTAGAAGCCATGTATCAAAAACATTCACACCATTCTCAAATCATAGCAACACTTTTACTGATGAAGATATAAAAGGAGAAAACAATTCTGTTCTGTGTAGGTTTTGCTGCTTTTCCTTCTGTTTCCTTTATGAACAAAACCTGAAACAAACCTCAGCACAAACACAAGCAAGCACACAACTTTTAAGAGACTATTGTTTTTTGCGGTGCTCCATGATATGCAGAAGTTACGAGGTCAATAACAGATTTATTCTAAAATAAGTTTAGTAACATTTTACAGATGTGTCTCAATATCAAATATTCCCCGATGTTTCAGTGGCACAGTTTACATTTTTCTCCAGGTCAAGTTCTGCAGCAGTAGACCTTATCGACAGCAGAACGATATTGCCATTTTCTGCTTTCAGCTTTGCTGCTCTTATTTTTTAAATTACAGTCTGCTTGGAAGGAAAACATTTTCATGGGACATCAAGTTTGTTGATAATTCGTTTTTATAGCCAAGGACTTTCGGAATTTAGGATTTATTTACTGGTGTTCATTTGGGGTAACATGGATATATTTATGCACACACACTTGTCAGCTTAAGGTTAGCTGGTAATCACAGAGCTGGTGCAGATATTACTTTGACAGACTAAATCACACAGATTACTGCTTATAACTGTGCAGTGGGATGTCGGAAGAGCATACTCATGCAAAATTGCAGCTGCTTGTCTGTGCATAGCACAGTCACAAATTTGCTGCTTTCCCTTCCATTAGCAGAAAAATCAATCTCACCTGAGTTCTCTCTTCCAGTGTTACTCTGAATAGGTGAGTAAATCACTCACATAAGCAGTCATGCTTTCACTGGTTCACAGTACCATAGGTAATAAGCAAGCACTGCAGCCAATTCAGCATAAATACAGCTAGTATGATCAGTTATATATTCTTACTGGCTTTTTCTACTAGGTTTTTGGGAAACAGTGTTGCTTT
Organism: Heloderma suspectum; assembly: GCF_057233095.1. Classification (NCBI taxonomy): domain Eukaryota; kingdom Metazoa; phylum Chordata; class Lepidosauria; order Squamata; family Helodermatidae; genus Heloderma; species Heloderma suspectum. The sequence continues at coordinate 70,842,263 of NC_139461.1, read as the reverse complement.
TTCTTTTCCTTCCTTAATGTTAGCAATTAAATGTATAATTATCGAGCTGTACACATCACACTTTTAAGTCTCCCTAACTCAATACCTCACATGGTAAGCAGTTACAAGTTCAAATTACAGAATTGTCAGTGTTTGATTAAATTATGTTGCTGCATCACAATTTGTAATATGTACTAATTGCTATGTAAATAATCCACAGTCCAACTAGTCTTCACCTCCAATTTCCAAGTAGTGGTAACTTGATGGCACAGGCACTGACAAAGAATTTCATTTTGATGACATTTTTATCTTTCACATCCAGGACTCCCATCCTACCCAAACTCTGCCAAGGATATTTGGGTCCGTGGCTTGGTCTATAAGGCACTTCACTTGCATTTCTTCTGAAAGTCCATCCTCTGGTTCTCTAGCTCGGATATTGTGTTCTTTATTTCCTCGTGCCACAGATATATAATCCCTGTAGGCAGCTGATTTCTCATGGCCCAGCCGTAGTTCGTCACTTTAAGGAAGGTGACAGCAAAAATACAATGGAACAATTCAGCATACTCACTGCTCCTGTAACACCTTGAGCATTCTGATAAATGAAAAGCTATTCAAATTCTCTCTCTCTCTCTCTCTCAACCCTATCACTATAGAAAAAAATATATACGAAAAACAGATTCTGGTGGGAAAGACCATAGTAGATTTGTTCTTGATGGCTATAAATCGGGGCTTCTATAGTCACATGGCCCAGGTCCACATGTAGCCATTTTTATTTACTAACCATTCAAACATGTGAACTGTAGGCAGGCATGTCCCATCACTCTAAATTTCAATTTGTGATCCTATTATTTAATTCAATGGTTAGTGAATAAAAATAGCATGAAATTTAGCTCCATTTGGAACCAATGCAAAATTGATTTTGGCTATGTGAAATGCCCTGATTGTGAAAGGGTAAAGTTACTACATACAACTGAGAGCAGATTTGCATATTCATGTGAATCAGTCTATTATCAGCTGATATTTTATTAATCAATGACTTCTAGGGGAGAATGAGAAATCCCTCTATTGAAAAGTATCATATTTGAAGACATGTGAGGTAGTATAAAAGTATGGTCAGTGGTTTTTGTTTATGAGGGGTGGATACACATAACATTACTTCATGCTGCAAATTATCAAGAGACAAGCATGCATTTGTAAGTACATCCCGAATTAGAACAAAATAAAACAATATTTCTAATTTTCAGGCAGCCACTGTCCTCCCATTTGCATACTTTAATGCAAATCTGCATGCTGAAAATTTCAAAGTACTTAACAGAAACATTTACCTGGTGATAACAGCTGGATTAACACCTGCCAACTTCCTTCTGGCAAAATTTACTTTTTGGCGGGGGTACCAATTAACCTCATCTGTGTTTATTTCTTTAGTCCACGTGCCTCCTTTTTTCAACTGTTGAAGTTCAAAATTCTAATGGGAGAAAATGTCATATACATGCCCATGAAATATAACCTTGCACTCTCCATAATATACATCCCAGTACATGTTTCTCACTTAACTTCAGTTATCAACCAAATTAAGCACAGTACATAGTACAGGATTTAAATGTCATACTTAAACTAATCTTTAATTTTACTTTTGAAATTTGGTGTATTCATATACTAGCTTTATTATAAAATCATTAAAAAACAAAAGAAAACTATTATACATAAACTTTACTATTGCTTAGATATTCAATAATGAAAGTGCATATTTTTCTATTAATTCACCAAAGTAATAATAAAAAATATAGGTGGTGTTCACATGCCACAGTGGCAATACCTGGATTATTTAATCCAGGAACTGCCAGGGACAAACAGAGTGCAAGAGCCATTTCTCCTTCTAGTTTCATGACATGCAGACCTGGAAACTCTGGATTGTTTATGCGTTAACCCAGAGTTTCCAGGTTTGCATGTCACAAAACAACCCAGGAATGGGGTGTTCCTGGGTTGCTGACTACAAGTGGTACTGGCTTGTGCACATCTCAGAAATTGCTGCCGTGACATGCAAATCAGGTTATGTACCATTTATGTCAAGGCCTCACTGCAACAAGCGCAATACAACTTAAGATTGGGAAACTGCAAGTATATTCACTAATTATTTAATAAGAACTTCACAGGTCATCTAGCCATTCTCTCTTCCTTATAGGATTATATGAAACCATTTATCTTGATTTGTTCAGATAAACCAGAATTAACAAAAGGAGAACCTACTTTCCAATCCAAGGAAGGCTCCTTCACAAATACATCCATAGTATTAATGAGAAAGTCTTGATCTGCACGGTAGGCTCTTAAGGAATGCACCATCACTTTATAAATAAGACCCGATTCCTTCATGGGCAACATCAAATTAATGAACTGGCGAGTCAAACGGAAAGGCATCAACTCCGGCACGTGCAGAAACTACATACAAGGAAAATTAAAAATAAATGCTTCTGACAAATCTACAACGCCAACAAGAACTGTTAATTTATCTCTTTTTTGTTATACAGCAGAAGAGTTTGTGATTTATGAATAATCAGAAATCAAGACAATATAGTAAAGAAATATGGATACTAGTGAAACGAATGTCAAGTACCAACATATTATGTTTTTATCCTGCCTTTCCTCCAAGGAGCTCAGGGCAGCTATTCAGTTCCTAGGCTGCCCTATCTAGGAGCCACTGCAACATACACCCGGCTTCCTTTCCCACTTTTTATCCAGTTATTTCTGCCAAAGATGATCCATTCTGTTGTTGCCACTGATTACATGACTCACCATCCTATCTTACCCTAACCTCCCTAGGTTTTATTAGTATTCTTTTATTAGTTTTTAAATTAGTATTTGTTTTATTAGTGATGTAGTCTTTATTATTGTTTTGTATGATCAATCCAAGTTTGGAACATTAATGGGAAATAAAAGATAAAAAACACATTTGAATTAGGCACATTTTCCCTAATTTTCAGCTATCCCAATAAGCTCGCTAACAACTGGAATAAATCATCTAGGATGACTAGAACTTTTAACTTTTGTTGGAAATGGAAAATATTCAATAAGTTGTATGCAAGGTCCAAAAGGGGTAAGGGAGTAATAATTAGTGTGCTGCTTCACTTGAACAATGCTGCTGACTAGCCAAAAAAACAAAAAACCCTTCCCATAAGGGAACCTAGAGGAATTCGGAATATTATATTTATTAAAAAATCACTCCATAACATTTAATATAGCTAAACCTAAGTAACTGGGCAAAGTACAGAGGGAGAATACCTGTGTAGCTGAACCAAATGCATGTCCAAAGTCTATTCCCACCATGCCACCTGTCTCCATCCTGATCATAAAATTTGACAAGTGTCTGTCTCCAATACCAACAATCCAGTGGCTGATGCACATCAATGCATGGGAGCTGGCAAAATGGGATCTCACACATAGAAAGGCCTCTGGAGTTGTACTCATCTTGACAAAGGCTCTCCTAAGAAAGGAAATATATATATATTTGCATTGTTAACTTAGGAATTATACTCCTAGATTTCAGAGGTGCAGTTTCTAGGATATATCAAAACATTAGACATTCAGAACAAAGAATCCCCCCTTGTTTCCACCTTTCCATGCTAAAAAGCCTAAAAGTAGGGGTTGCGAACCTATGGCCCCCCAGATCCTGTTGAACTCCAACTCCCATCAGCCCAATCCAGCACAAGCAATGATTAGGGACTGCGGGAACTGTAGTCAACCAATAACCAACCCCTGGCCTAAGAGAAGGCAACAGAAAAATATTGCAATAGCATAAAGCGATCAGTGAAGGCCTCTGAGGGAGGGTGTTTTGTTTTTTTTAGAAATTGTGGGCCAGCAGACTGTCCATGAACTGGGAGTGAGAGAAAGCAGAGGGGACATGGGAAAATGAGGGAGCTGTAGCTCTTGGCCATATGAGAATTTCTGTAAGCAACCATTAGGCATCCTTAAGCTAATCACGACTGCTATTTCAAAGCCTATAGCATAAGAGAACACACCTTAGCAGGTCTTCAGGAACAGAGTTCTGTCGTCGCTGAAAAGACGTCACTGTTTCTGTACGATTAGCTTTCCTGAAAGTGAGCAAAACACTAATCACTAGAACCATATAATTAGAGAATGAAACACTGGTACTTACTGATAAAAGTTCCTTCCATATTGGAGTGTGGAACACATCCCACAATGGTTAACTTCCGCTACTGCCCAGGGAAAAGCAAGGACCATGTGACAGATTTTCAAGTACTCTATTGTTCCCAGGCTCCTCCTTGCCAGTTCTGTCTATGGCTATACCTCTCCCAGGTGGAGTCATAAGAAGGACCACAAGGCCATGCAGATTAATGTTAATTCAGACAGTTATCCTAGATAACGATTTCAGATTATCTGAAAGAATAATCAACTAGAGCCCCACAGAAGAAGGACCAGCTTGAGTGCGTAGAGGTCAGTTGCTGTAGAATTCTGTATAGAGTCGGTGAAAAATAAGGGTGTGGTTGGGATGCCTTCTGTACATCAACCCAGAAGAACATTTCTCAGTAAGTATCAATGTTCCATTCTCCAGGTTGGTGTGAGGAAATCATCCCATGATGGGATACGCTAAAGCTTATACCAATTTGGTTAGGAAGAAGATTTACGAATAACTTGAGTCTATTGTGATGCTACCACCTGCTGGAGTACCCTCCTAACAAAGGAGGCATCTGCAGAGGCGTATGTGTTGATTTAATAATGTCTAATGAAAGAATTTGGATTTTTCCAATTGCTGCTTTGCATAGCTCAGCCAAGGATGCACAGGTGCTTAAAGTGGCTGAGGAGGATGTTGATCTAGTTCAGTGTGCTGTAATGTGGAGAGGTTTGGGGAGGTGTGATGCCTCATATGCCAGAAATATGCACGCTTTTGATTTCATTTATTATATTTCTATACTGCCCATAGCCGAAGCTCTCTGGGCGGTTCACTTTTTTTTTTTTTTAACATGGATCTGGACACTTTTTTGCTCATAGCTGTCAGGTGAAAGGATACAAATAAAGAATTGGATTGTCTAAAAGACTGGGTACATTTAAGATAGATTTGTTCTGCTCTTCATACATCCAATTTGTGCCAGTCTCTCTCCTGAAGGTGAGAGGAATTAGGACAGGAGGAGGGTAGGACCAGCTCCTGAGACTTGTGAAACAAGGTGCGCAGTTTGTTTAAGCGAATATTACCGGAGCAGAGTCTGTACTTGCCCTCCTCAGGAAACATCTGCCCACCATGGAGAATATGACTAGCACTGCAAGAAGCAGAGCCCAGAACACAGGGATATATCCCCCACGCTGCTGGTGTTTCCTATCATCTCAAGTAGAGAAGACTTTATAATTGTCCTGAGGAATTCTTGTGTCTTTCAAGAACTGGCTTCTTGCCAATGCAGAGAAAAAAGGGTGGGGGAAAAGGGGCAATGGATATGTTCACACACATTCACCACAGAATTGCTGCCTCTGAAAAAGTAGGCAAAAGTCTGTTCCTGACTTCCAATTCGCATTAGATGGGATATCGTTTGCTGCGGTTGTGAGTCTGCAGATACTAGCACAACTAGAATCGCCCTGAGTAGTTTCCACCACTCAGGGAAGAAATGCTATTGATAACGATGATTTCCAAGACTTACTGGTACATGTACATGTAGTGCGAAACAGTCTCGTTATTCCTCCCCATCTTGGTCAGCCAACTGGTATAATCAGCACGAGGACCATTGTGGCTGGTGAAGGGGAAAACACATAAACACAGCCCCCAAGCAATTAACGTATACATCACCCGAAAAGCATATAATGCCATACCTTGTTTTCTGATTTTTTACCATCAGGGTGCAACGTGTAAGAACAATTAATGAATCAAACAATTTTTCACAAGGGGAGATACTGTTTATTGAGCATTATAGAAAAATAAGGTCCTACAAGAACGGATTCTACTGTTTTGTCCTGAAGTGCAGGAAGGAGTAATTATTTACAGAAAATTTCTATTCAAATAGAAAGAATGGTATACAAGGTCCTGACTTGCAAAATCCCTTTTGTTCTCACATTAAGCAAACTTTGTAGTTTTACTTCTGCCTTCTTCCAACTAACATATAGCTACTAGAGATCTGTGAACTGTTAATTTCAACATGAAAAAATCAGGGACAGTTAGCTTCCTTCACAGTGAGAAATACTCCATATCATGCCCCATATTGAAACCATTCATTTAACTGAGCTCATTCCACACCCATCTCTTAAAATGCTAATTGTTATACAATTAACAATAATTCATAATTTGTTTCACTGGGAAATACATTTTCTAAGAAATAATTCTCTTTACTTGTACATGATTGTTATATCTTTTAGCATTCTCTTTGACCATTTTCTTTCCCCTTTCATACAGTTCATTATTACCAATGCTGGGTTGAATCAAGACCATTCAAACTGTAAAAAAAAAAAGACCAGCAATTGCTTAAATACCCAGTGGGGAAAAGAATCTGTTACATAGTGGGCAATGTTTACTGTTTTGTTATTTCTTATTCAACATCTTTCAGAGCAAATTAGAAGACAGAAGGTAGGTAATGCTGATATATTTTTTTAAAAACTGAATTGGCTTTTTAGAACAGTATAGAACTGAAGTGCTGGTACTACTTTATAAATTAAAATCCAATATTAACAGAGCTGTCTAATTAAGCCCCAGGTAACATATGGAGAATAACCTAATGAGGCCTGATACACAAGAACAGGCACTGAGAAGTGGAAAAAACCACTTCCTAGAACTGAATATTCACAAAAGAACTCCAGTTGTACAATGTCTGACAACACACTTAGGGGCTACTTTCAACATTACAATTTTTGTTCATTAGATTACAAGTTACTTCCATGACGAAAAGTGGCTTAAATCTGGCTTCCGTAGAGCGACATGATAAAATATGAGTGATAGCTCCTCAGAGACTCTCTGTGTCTCTTGCCACAGGGATGACAGCCCACTTCCATCAGTGCTGAGCATGCATTTACATTGCTCTCCATTCTGACTGAAGTTCAGTTCCTGCTTATTCAAGCTAAAATAAAAAAAAATCCTTTGCTTGTAAAAAGCAATTTGTTGATAAGAAAATGGTGATGATGAAGAATCCAGGAGGGATAGCAAGCTCTTTCGTTTAAGTAAGTAGGCAGAGAATGTGGGTTAGAGGCAAAATGACACCCATTAAACAAACAACTGACAATTATTAATCTAGGGCAGGAAATACTTCTGACTTCTTAAGTTTAATGTCAACTGTTCCAACTGACATTATGACAGTAAGTAATGTTAATGAATTGTCACGCTTCTTTGCATATCTCCAAAGATATGTATATAACCCAGAACAGAGTTATACATGGTAATTACCTGTTATAATAATTCTTTTCCTGTTCAGACATGCTCTTCAAAAGGAACTCTCTTAAAGTACAAGTATTCTCAAGCCATTCAATCAGTCCTAGTCTGTAAGAAAATATATCCAAGGTATATATAAATAACATGGCAAAAAATAAACACAGAGCACTATAAGAGCTATGCTGGATCAGACCAAGGATCCATTTAGTCCATTCTGCTCACCCTGTCCAACCAGATGCCTATAGGAAATCCACAAATAGGACATGAGTACAATAGCGACCTCCTCCTCATGTTCCCCAGCAACTGGTATACAGAGGCATACTATCTCTGACATTGCAGGTAACATATAGCCATTATGACAAGTAGCCACGGATCATCTTACCCTCCAAGAATTTGTCTAATACTTTTAAAGCCATCCAAATTGGTGGCCATCACTACATCTTGCGGTAGTGAATTCCGTCGTTTAATTATGTGCTGTGTGAACAAGTACTTCCTTTTATCTGTCCTGGACCAATCTGATTCATAGGTTGACCTTGGATTCTAGCATTATGAGAGTGGGAGAAAAATGTCTATCCATTTTCTACATACCATGCATAACTTTGCACACCTCAGTCATATCTCACTTTACTCACCCTTTTTCCAAGCTAAACAGTCCCAGACGGTGTAACTTTTCCTCATCAGGGAGTTGCTCTAGCCTCTTCATCATTTTGGTTGCCCTTTTCTGCACCTTTTTCAACTCTACAGTATCCTTTTTTATTAGGTGCAGTGACCAGAACTACACACAGTATTCCAAGTGTGGTTGCACAATAGACCTTAGGCAGTATTTATAATGACAGCATGATATTAGCAGTTTTATTTTCAATTCCTTTCCTAATTATGCCCAACATGGAATTTGCCTTTTTCAAAATAGCTGCATACTGGGTCAGCATTTTCACTGAGCTGCCTACCACAACCCCAACGTCTCTTTTCTTGGTCAGTCACCATTAGCTCAAATCTCATCAGCACATATGTGAAGTTGGGATTTTTGGACCCAATATGTGTCACTTTACACTTGCTTACATTGGGCAGTATCCAATGGGGCACTTGTGCCCCCAATTCTGTTGCATAAGCAGTGGGTCCCGGTGATTCTGTTGTGCAAGCGGGAACTACTGCCTGCACAGCAGAGATTTAACACTTCCTAGATGAAGCCTCAAAACAAGTGGGAACACACATTTCTGGATAGAGGCAGATCAGCAGAGCTCCCTCATTTGAGCTCCACTGACCTGCCCTGTTCCAGAAATGAGTGTTTTTGCCTGTTTCTGGTTCCCCCAGAAGTTCTAAATCTCCATTCCGGAAGCAGTGGAGAAGGGAATCGGCAGGGTGCAACAGAATCAGTGGAGGCATAAGCACCCCATTGGATACTGCCCATTGAACTGCATTTGCCATTTTAATCCTCATTCTATCTATTTGGACATATCCTTTTGGAGCTCTTTACAATCCCTTTCTGTTTTAATCATTCTAAATAACTTGGTGTCATCAGCAAACCTATCCACCTCACTATTCCTTCCTAATTCCAGAGCATTTATAAACAAGTTAAAAAGCATTGGTCCCAATGCAGATCCTTGAGGGACCCCACCATTTACATCCTTTCATTTTAAGAATTAAAATGAAATTAAAGAGTTTTCATACTCTTTGCTTCTGTTCTTTAATCAGTTGCCCATCCATATTATTCCTGCATATTTTACAAAGATGGGTAAAATATGCAGAGGAAACAAACTGGTGGTAAGGTTACAAGACACCTTTGCCTCATTGGCATTAAAATGTCACATACACAAGAGAAAGTAAAAGGTATGCAAGCGTTAAGGTTTGAAACAACCTCTCTCCTTTACTCAAGCAAATGATAATTTTAGACTTATACATAAATGCACATTTATTAAGCACTAGCTAACCACTGCGATAGACACCCAATAATCTTCCTTAATATCTGTGAGGCACATATTTACTTATTTTTACCTCACATCTGAGGAGGTTGGTGGTCTGACTGTAGGCCTAATCAAGCCACGTGTGGAACATAGGGAGGATTAAGAGACAGTTCAAGGACGCAACCGCCTGCTCTTTCTTCAGAAGTCTGCCTCAAATCTTTAAAACTATAACTTCAAGGGAAGATACAGTAACTTTGCAAGAAGCAATTATAGAGCACAGGAAGGTTTTGCCTAAAATTTATCAGTTTGGTTTATGGCAATGAAAACGTCTTTGTCCAATAGGAATATGATATGCTAAAACAGCATTTGATTTAATATTTTAAGTAGCTCCGCAATAATCTTTTTATTACATATAATGGGAAATTGAGAGTGCCTTGAGTGCCTTGCAAAGAGGAAAAAAGGCAGGATATAAATGCAATAATAATAAATAAATAATTATTGGTGTTTAGTAACATTCTAAAAGATGCTTCAAACCTTTGTTTATATTGTGGGTATGCTACAGAGATCTGTGATATTTCGCCTACTAATTTATGCAATAAAGATTGGCACACATATGTTACATAACAGACTGGCTATTGCCTACCTGGAGGTCATTGGAATAACTTGATAAGTTTTTAACTGCATGTTTTTTTGACTGCAGGCAGCATCTCGTAAAAGGACAATATTCATAACATCAAAGAGCTGCTCAATGCGCTGGTCTTGCCGGAGATCTTCCCCTGCTTTAACAAGGAAGGGATATTCACGCTCATCACTGCCTCTGATAATTATACGCTTTGGTTTCCGGATGGATTGCATCATTTTTATCTTGGATAAAATGGGATAAAGACAAAAAATAGTTACTGCAGTATAGGAATAAGAAATGCTCTTATGTTTCTGTAAAATGTAAGAATTCATAAAAAATCTAGATCTGTGTAATTTCACCAGATGGTCACATATAAGCACTGTATATAGTTACAATCGATGTTATAATAAGCAGAAATAGATCAGATTGATCAGGGTGGGGATGCTGGATTATTTTCTTACATACAATAGCTTTCTACCATAACATTAACAGTGTACATTAATATATTAACATACCCGCTCATCAAATCCGGAAATTTTTGCATGGTATTCTGGCAACGGCTTTCCTTTACCATCATATTGACCTGAATAAGTAGAAAGTAATCTTTCAAAATGCTCATTTGATTAAGCGAATAAGGTAGTAACATCTTAAATGCACTACACTGGTAGAAAATCCCAGGGACCCAGAGCCTATTTTTATTTATTTATTTATTAAATGTATTAATCGCCCATCTGGCTGGTCACCCAGCCACTCCGGGCAATGTACAACAATAAAAACAGTTCAAAACAATAAAATTCAACATTAAAAACATCACATTTCTAAAATTACCCTAACCCACCCCAAATGCCTGCCTGAACAACCATGTTTTTAATGCGTGGCGGAAGCTCATTAAAGAGGGAGCATGGCAGAGCTCCCTAGGGACAGAGCTCCACAGAGTGGGGGCTACCACAGAGAAGGCCCTCTCCCTCATCCTCACCAGCCTAGCTGTCCTGGCTGATGGGACAGAGAGAAGGCCATCCGAGGCTGATCTTGTTGAGTGGCCTATCTGGTGTTGCTGGAGGCACTCCTTGAGATAGGCTGGGCCAGAACCGTATAGGGTTTTAAAGGTCAAAACCAACACCTTGAATTTGGCCTGGAAAACAACTGGTAACCAGTGCAGCTCCTTTAGCATTGGAGTGATGTGACCTTGCCAGCGGCTGCCTTTAATCAGGCGAGTGGCTGAGTTCTGTACCAGCTGCAGCTTCCGAACCGTCTTCAAGGGTAACCCCATGTACAGCGCATCACAGTAGACGAGAGGAGACCAGGGCATGTACTACCGATGGAAGCAGATGGTTGGGAAGGTAGGGGCGCAGCCACCATATCAGAGTTGGTACAGTGCTGTCCAGCTCACAGCTGACACCTGAGCCTCCATGGACAGCTGGGAGTCTAAGATGACCTCCAAGCTGCGGACCTGGTCTTTCAAGGGTAGCCGTACCCCATTCAACACCAGGTCAACATCCCCCAACCTCCTCTTGTCTCCCACCAAAAGTACCTCGGTCTTGTCAGGGTTCAGCTTCAGCTTATTCCTCCCCATCCAGCCACTCACTGTCTCCAGACATTTGGACAGGGATTCTACGGCCAACCTTGGTGAAGATTTGAACGGGAGGTAGAGCTGCGTGTCATCCACATACTGATGACACCACACCCCAAACCTTCTGATGATAGCCCCAAGCGGCCTCACATAGATGTTAAATAGCATCAGGGAGAGGATGGAAACCTGTGGCACCCCACAAGTGAGTGGTCACGGGTCCGAAACCTCCTCTCCCAGTGCTACCCTCTGGTACCTGCTGGAGAGGAAGGGCCAGAACCACCGTAATACGGTGTCTCCAATGCCCAATCCCTCCAGGCGGTCCAGGAGGATACCATGGTCAACGGTATCAAAAGCCACTGAGAGGTCAAGGAGAACAAGGAAGGAGCATTCGCCCCTATCCAGAGCCCTCCTCATAGCATCCACCAAGGCCATTTCTGTCCCATGCCCAGGCCTGAAGCCCGACTGAAATGGATCTAGATAATCGGCTTCCAAGTGTGCCTTCAACTGCATTGCCACCACCCGCTCAATCACCTTGCCCAAAAATGGCAGATTCGAGTCTGGGCAAAAGTTGTTCAAAACTTGGGGATCCAAGGAGGGCTTCTTTAAAAGCGGTCTTATCACTGCCTCCTTGAGGGCTGATGGCATCACTCCCTCCTTTTATGGCTTTAATCAAACGGGAAACTGTTTGTATTTAGAATGTCCCCACATGGTTCTGACAATCCAAACCATGACAGCAAATCTCTTCTTTGTGGGACAGATCTAAGTAATCTTCAATCTGTCCCCCAAAGAAGAGATTTGCTGACATGCTTAAGATCCCTGATCAATTTGCCCTGCTAGGTATGTCAGTCCCAGATATTTGTGTCTATTTGCATAGGAGGCAAATGCAAGACTGGCTCTGGGAAGGAATTGGAAGGGCTTTTTAACCCAATCCCCAGCCATCTTTTCTTCTAGGGACCTCCTCTAACAAGCCAAAAATATCCCTGATGTTCTGTAACACTGGATGGTGACAAGTAGAGAGAAAGAGTGTCTCATGCAGCAACCATTATATTTTGTGTTCCTGGCAGTAATCATGTCACAAGTAAGACATACGAACAGGCCCTTAGTAATTCTTATTCTGGAACACACCTTGATTGCTTTTTAAACCATATTTCAACTACAATGCTTTTTTAATGTGCCTTTTTTTACTTCAGTTATTAGATTTTGACATTCAATAGGTTTGGAGGGAACAGACTCCTCCAAAATAAAAGATAAATCTTGATCAGATTTGAAAAAAATCAATACTTCTGAAATTAGTTCAATTTGGGAACAAAGTGTAAAGAGGAAATCATAATGGTCTGACACAGAAAATATCTCTCAGATAATAGAGTTCATTGTTCATCCGTTGTTAAGCACAGATAATTAGGGCCCATAAAGTCACTATATAAAACATGAAACTTGAGGATATGACTTAATCCTTCCATTTAGCAATATCTTTTTCATTTATCAATTATTCCTTTTATGAACTGAAGGCTTAGCTTACCAGGAATTTCCAGCTCGATCTTCAAGAATTCTGGTTTGAACTCGCTCATCCAAGATGAGCAATCCTTCAGATTCCCAGGTTCTTTCTGATACTCTCCCATTTTTGAGAAGAGTGAGTCTGCAATAGTGTTGAAGACACTGGCTTTCATATCTAGCAGTTTGGAACCTCCTTTTCCAAAATGATTGTCAAATTCCTTCCCAAATTTCTGAAGTAGAAATTTTTTAACAAACGCATTAGCTTTATAACAGGCAAAGTATTTAGACTACTTAATTCCTTGATACAGCTAAATGAGCACAAACGCATCCTTGGCAAGTTGCCAGAGCTTCTTAACTTTCAGTTCTGCTCTTTGGCATGCAGATTATGTATGATGTTTGAAATTAATGTGATACAATTATGTACACTGCCTTACAAAAAAGCGGGGGACAGCTAGTATAGCTCAACTTGAGCGAACCATTATTACAAGCTCTGGTCAGCACAGGCTTGCATATGCCTCAACAGCTCCTACAGAACTCAAAAGACCTACAGAAGCGGGGGGAGGGAGAGAGAGAGAACTTCCTAACGGATGTGTAATGATGCCAATGGCTATATTTAGGCTAGAAATGGGAATCCTATCAATTTCAGGGTCTTCTGAGTAATCTTCAAAAGCCATGACTGAGTTCCTTTAGAATTGATTCAAATCCTGCAAATGCTATTAAAGCCAAGATTTGTGCAACGTATTGCACTGAAGAATGGTAACATTTCTAGGACAGCCACCTATAGCTAACATCAATTTCTGAGGCCTATTCAGTTACAAGAAAGACAGAATTGTAATACATTTAACCATTCAGTTCAGGATTTCCATTATATTTTCACTCTGATTCTATACATCAATAAAATTCAACTGGTATATCAATACACACCTGAATAAATTGCTTTCTGAACAACCCAAGACCTGGAGCCTGCAAATCTCCCAACTTCTGGTACATTCCATTATACAACTGCTGAATGTTATTTTTATTTATCTTAGTTTTCTTCAGCTCATTTTTTATATCCTCAGTCCAATCCTGTGAATTCAGAATAAAAACGCTTTTCTCTTGCATGCAAATGGAAGGCAAAAGTTTAAACATAGTGTCTATAAAAAGAAATTACGCAGAAAACAACTGCACTAATTATTCTGATTACTGGATGTGTCCTGAATACTTAAAAAGCACTATATAAATACTAAATACAATAACTTCTAGATCATCTCATAGTATGAAGGATTTGGCTATTGTACCTTGAAGAGAATTGCAGGATTGGAAAGCTGCTCCAAGGCATGGACAAAATCTTGCACCACTCCTCCTCTATCTAATTTGCTTTTCATCCTATGAAAGAACAGATCACCGCAAGAAAAACAAAAAACTGTCACAGAAACATTCTTCTCCGCTTTGTGAACAAATAATATAGCTCAACTCTTCCATTAGGCACAAAAGAAGTTTTGCTAAACAGAATTGAAGAATTGCAAGACCAAAACTTAGGGTCATACACACAATGACCAGATTTGTACAACACAACAGCCCACAGTGGCTTACTTTAACCACAAGGCACCCTACTCCTCCCGAGGTTTATTTTAAAAAATATGTTAGTATTTTCTTACTAGTAGCTAGATTGCTTCAAAGTGAACTGGGAGCCTCTAGCTGCTGCCATCTGAATTTCCTATGAATGCCCAGTCCATGACATTTTCTCAATTTCACAGATGTGCCCACAGGCCCCAAAGGTTGCCTTCCTCTGGAACTGCCAATACTGAACTAGATGGACTAACTACCTATGTTAGTCCAAGTAAGTGTCATGGTGGGACTTATGCATAAGATTTCAGCCTTGATCTTGTACATACTTACCTAAAAATAACACTTTGCTGAATTTAATGGTATTTTTGACATGATAAAGCTATACAAAAACAAGCATGATGTGGAAAAAGAGCGGTATCTCTCCTCTCGTACCCAGGATCATCCAATGAAGGTGAATGGTGGAAGATTCGTTACATATAGAAGGAAGTACTTTTTCACACAGCTCATAATTAAAATATGGACTTTGCTAACACAAGATGTGCTGATGGCCACCAATTTCAGATGGTTTGAAAAGGGGATTAGACAAATTCATGGAGGAAAAGGCTTTCAGTAGCTACTAATGATGCCTATATAGGATCAGAAGCACAGTGCTTCTAAATACCAGTCTATTTAGCATGGTGTAGTGGTGAGAGTGTTCGACTGTTTAGTGTGGTGTAGTGGTGAGAGTGTTGGACTGGGAGATCCAGGCTCTAGTCCCTACTCGGCCATGGAAGCTCACTGGGTGACTTTGGGCCAGTCACAGACTCTCAGCCCATCCATCATGGGGTTGTTGTTGTTAGGATAAAATGGAGAGGAGGAGGATAATGTCATAGAATAGTAGAACAGTAGGGTTGGAAGGGGCCTACAAGGCCATCGAGTCCAAATCCCTGCTCAATGCAGGAATCCAAGTCAGAGCATCCCTGACAGATGGCTGTCCTGACTCGTCTTGAATGCCTCCAGTGTGGGAGAGCCCACCACCTCCCTAGGTAATTGGTTCCATTCTCCTATTGCTCTAACAGCCAGGAAGTTTTTCCTGATGGTCAGCCGGAATCTGGCTTCCTGTCACTTGAGCCCATTATTCCGTGTCCTGCACTCTGGGATGATCGAGAAGAGATCCTGGCCTTCCTCTCTGTGACAACCTTTCAAGTACTTGAAGAGCACTATCATATCTCCCGCTCAGTCTTCTCTTATCAAGGCTAAACATGCCCAGTTCTTTCACTCTCTCTTCATAGGGCTTTGTTTCCAGTCCCCTGATCATCTCTGTTGCCCTCCTCTGAACCCTCTCCAGTTTGTCTGCATCCTTCCTAAAGTGTGGTGTCCAGAACTGGACACAGTACTCCAGATGAGGCCTAACCAGTGCTGAGTAGAGGGGAACTAGTACTTCCCGGGATTTGGAAGCTATGCTACTATGAATGTAGCCCAAAATAGCATTTGCCTTTTTTGCAGCCATATCACATTGTTGGCTCATATTCAACTTGTGATCGACAACAATTCCAAGATCCTTCTCGCTTGTAGTGTTGTTGAGCCACGTATCCCCCATCTTTAACTGCACATTTGGATTCTTTTTCCTAGGTGCAGAACATGGCATTTATCCCTATTAAATGTCATTCTGTTGTTTTCTGCCCAGCGCTCCAGTCTATCCAGATCACTTTGAATTTTGTTTCTGTCTTCCAAAGTATTAGCTATCCCATCCAATTTTGTGTCATCTGCAATTTGATCAACATTCCCTGCACCTCCTCCTCCAAGTCATTCATAAAAATGTTGAAGAGCACTGGGCCCAGGACTGAGCCCTGCGGTACCCCACTCGTTACCTCCCCCCAGTTTGAAAAGGTCCCATTGATAAGCATTCTTTGAGTCCGATTCTGTAGCCAACTGTGGATCCACTGGATCGCTGTTTCATCTAGCCCACTTTGAGCTAGTTTGGTCATCAGGATATCACGCGGCACATTGTCGAAAGCTTTGCTGAAGTCGAGGTATATGATGTCTACAGCATTCCCATGGTCCACAAGGGAGGTTAATTGATCAAAAAATGAGATCAGATTCGTCTGGCAGGACTTGTTTTTGAAAAATCCATGTTGGCTTCAAGCAATCACTGCATTGTTTTCAAGGTGCTTACAGATGGATTGCTTTATAATCTGCTCCAGAATTTTCCCAAGGATTGATGTCAGACTGACTGGTCTGTAGTTCCCAGGTTCCTCCTTTTTACCCTTTTTTGAAGATAGGGACAACACATTCGCCCTCCTCCAGTCATCTGGCACTTCACCTGTCCTCCATGATTTCTCAGAGAGAATAGACAGCGGTTCTGAGAGTTCTTCTGCCAGTTCCTTTATTACTCTAGGATGCAATTCATCTGGCCCTGGAGATTTGAACTCATTCAAAGTAATTAGGTGTTCCTTGACCATATGCCTATCGATCTCAAGCTGCAATCCTGCCCCTTCAGCCTGTACTTCGCCTTTGCCAGGGGGGTCATAGACCCTCTTTTAGGAGAAGACTGAGCCAAAGTAGGAATTGAGCACCTCTGCCTTTTCTTTGTCATCTGTTATCGTTTTGCCATCCTTATTTAATAGCTGAACCACCATTTCTTTCCTCTGCCTTTTACTATGCACGTAGCTGAAGAAAGCCTTTTTGTTGCTTTGAGCATCCCTCGCTAACCTCAGCTCGTTCTCAGCTTTAGCCTTCCTGATGCCATCCCTGCAATTCTGTGCTAACAGCTTGTACTATTGCTTTGTTGCTTGGCCTTCTTTCCACTTCCTGTATGTATCCTTTTTTGTGTTCAGGTCATCCCTAAGCTTTTTATGAAGCCACATTGGCTTCTTCTGTTGTCTTCCACCTTTTCTTCTTGTTGGAATTGTTTGTAATTGTGCCTTGAGAATTTCCTTTTTTTTAAAGTTCCCACCCATCTTGGACTCCTTTTCTCGTTAGCGTCGCTTGCCATGAACCCTTACTGATCATTGTTCTGAGCTTATTAAAATCAGCTTTCCTAAAATCCAGGGTACGCATTTGACTACACTCGGCTTTTGCTTCCCTTAGAACCAAGAACTCAAGTATAACATGGTTGCTTTCCCCCAGAGTTCCTGTAACTGCTACTTTATCCACTAAGTCATCTCTGTTGGTTAGGATCAAGTCAAGGATAGCCGATCCTCTAGTTCCTTCTTCTACTTTCTGTAGGAGGAAGTTATCCACCACACAAGTCAGGAATTTCCTGGAGGAGCCATGTTTTGCAGAATTTGTCTCCCAACAAATATCGGGGAAATTGAAGTCCCCCATTACTACTACATCATGCTTCCTTGAAACATTGGCTATTTGCTTTTCAAAAGTTTCATCCTCGTCTTCTCCTTGGTTGGGTGGCCGGTAGTAGACTCCGACCACCAGGTTCCTTTTATTCTCTGCGCCATTTATTTTGATCCAGATGCTCTCGATGGGGCTACCAAGCTCATCCTCCTATATTTCTGGGCAGAGATATGTATTTTTCACATACAATGCAACCCCACCTCTCTTTCTGTTCCTCCTGTTCTTTTTGAACAAGTTATATCCTTCGATTGCTGTATTCCAGTCATAACAGCCATCCCACCAAGTCTCAGTTATACCTATCAAGTCATAATTTCCCTCCTGTATGAAGAGTTCAAGTTCGTTCTGTTTGTTTCCCATACTCTGGGTATTAGTATATAGACATCGAAGACCATGTGCTTCATAGTCTGGCTTTCTTCCTACATGTGTCTGAAGACTATTATTGGGCGCTATCAGAGCTGTTCTCTCTGTTGCAGTGCATGCCCCTACGTCCATTGTTACCCCCAACATTACATCTCCCTTCCCCATAGGATTCAGTTTAAAGCCCTCCTGATGAAGTTCTTCATACTGTGGCCAAATACATTCTTCCCATCCTTTGTGAGGTGCAACCCGTCCCTTGCCAACAGCCCATCTTCCAGGAAGTATAGGCCGTGGTCCCAGAATCCAAATCTCTCTCGTCGGCACCACCTTCGTAGCCAGTCATTCACCCAAAGTATTTTTCGTTCCCTTTCTAGCCCTCTTCTAACTACTGGAAGGATGGGTGAGAAAACTATCTGGGCCCCAAAGATAGTTCTTGAGTTTCCTTCCCAAAGCTTCGAAGTCTGACATGATTTCTTTGTAGCTCCGCTTGGCGGTATCATTTGTTCCCACATGGATGAGAAGAAAGGGATACCTGTCAGTGGGCTTTATGAGTGCAGGCAACCTTTCAGTCACGTCTCTAATTTGTCCTCCCGGGAGGCAACATACCTGGCGAGTCCACGGGTCTTTGTGACATGTAAGCCGCCTTGGGTTCCTTGCAAAAAGAGGCAGGATATAAATGCAATAAATAATAAATAAATACCAGTCACTGGGTAACAAGAACAGGAGAGGGCAATTTCCTCATGTCCTGCTTGCGGGCCCTTATAGACACCTGATTGGGGAATAGGATGCCAAATTAGGCCTTTGGTCTGATCCAGCAGGGCTCTTCTTATGGATCCACTGATTTTCAGCAAGCCAAACACCTTTATTTTATACTGCTTGGGCACGTGTAGTGGAGATTAGCAACTACAAATAGCAAGCAACTGAACATGAATAGCTTATCACACGGATCAGACTGTTGCATTTAAGTTTGCCATCACACTGTTTGTTGTATGCTCTACAATAAACCAATAGAGAACAGGTTCACAGTTCCCCTTCAGCGCATCTTTATCCAGCAATCCTTTGTAGTGACTGTCTCTGTAAGCCACCTAAAATAGCAGGAGAGACTAGACAAATATTTTAAAGGAATTATATATAGAGAGAGGATATATATATCCTCTTTCAGATACTCACATTCTCCTGCATGGATTGAGCAGGTATTATAAACTTGCCCAGAGGGTACCATCAAACCAAGCATTCCTGTTCTCCATTCACCACTGTTTTCCAGCAATGAGAACATTAAGTGAAGCTGCTCAACAATACTACAAGCAAGAAGGATCTTGGAATTGTTGTAGATCACAAGCTGAATATGAGCCAACAATGTGATATGGCTGCAAAAAAGGCAAATGCTATTTTGGGCTGCATTCATAGAAGTATAGCTTCCATATCCTGTGAAGTACTAGTTCCCCTCTACTCAGCACTGGTTAGGCCTCATCTGGAGTTCTGTGCCCTGTTCTGGGCACCACACTTTAAGAAGGATGCAGACAAACTGCAGAGGGTTCAGAGGAGAGCAATGAAGATGATCAGGGGACTGGAAACAAAGCCCTATGAGGAGAGACTAAAAGAACTGGGCATGTTTAGCCTTGAGAAGAGAAGACCGAGGGGAGATATGATAGTGCTCTTGAAGTACTTGAAAGGTTGTCAGAGAGAGGAAGGTCAGGATCTCTTCTCGACCATCTCAGAGTGCAGGACACGGAATAATGGGCTCAAGTTACAAGAAGCCGGATTCCAGTGGAACATCAGGAAAAAATTCCTCACTGTTAGAACAATATGATAATGGAACCAATTACCTAGGGAGGTGGTGGGCTTTCCCACACTGGAGGCATTTAAGATGAAGCTGGACAGCCACCTGTCAGGGATGCTTTGACTTAGATTCCTGCACTGAGCAGGGGGTTGGACTTGATGGTCTTATAGGCCCCTTCAAACCCTACTATTCTATGATTCTATACTGACAAAAGGTACAAGTAACCCATATGGTTTCTTGCTGAGGAGAGCTGAGCTAGTGCCACAGGTACCTATTGGATGGTGCCTATGGCATCACTGCCAGATGTCAATAGCCTCTTCACTGTCTACCTGTGCATTTTTGAACCTCCCTACTCAAATCTACATGTTCAAAAATCTTCTCCTCTCAGGGATGGTGGGAGTTGTAGCCCAAAACATCTGGAGAGCACCAGGTTGGCAGTGCAATTCCATACATGTCTACTCAGGAGTAAGTCTCATGGGACGTATGCCCAAGTAAATGGGTATAACATTGCAATCTAAGCTACTTATACCTAGACTGCAATCCTATACACACTTGCCCGGAAAGAAATCTCATCGAATTCAGTTGAGCTTACCTCTGGGTAGACATGCATAGGAATGCACTGTTAAATTACCACTGCCATCAATGGGACTAAAATTACTCATAACTGACTTTTCACATTTTAATGGGGCCTAAGCACAACTAATTTAGTCTAGATCCAACCTACTGTGAATATACCAATGTAACTGGGTGCTAAACTCCTCTTTAATTGTCAAAGTTTAAACATAATGAAAAGATAGGAAAGGAAAACAGTTTTTACTTTTGTTTTTGCTGACAATGGGATGGATCCAGATATTTGCCTGTGGAAGAAAGTGGACAGAAACTGGCTTTCCTTCCCCCGCCTTTCTCTGCCAGCCCCCAGAGTCCCCCAAAAGTCAAGGGACTTTGCTGGGGGGGGGGAGGGGACTGTGGCACAGGAGACTGAAAGGGGGAAAACTGAGCAGAGCTACCTTCTGCCCCACTCACAGGTGTCTCTGCCTAATTTTTTTATGAACCCCCCTATCCCCCTCAACCCTGTGCACCATAACCCACCTCACTCAGCAGGGCCCCCTGACTCATGTAGAGCATTTTCAAGGGACTGTGGGAGCTGGCAGGGAGATGAAAGTGTATGAAGTCAGCTTCTACTAGCCTCTTTCTGCAGGCTGGCATCTGGATCCAACCTATAAGTTTCCAAAAAGAATGAGGAGCAGAAGAGCTAAGGGAAGTGCAAAGAATGGCAACACCTATACTTCTTACCATACAAATGCATGGCTTGGGAAACAAAAAAAATATATATGTAAAATTATTTACAAACAACACATTTGTTCTCATTAGAAAATATTACTACTTTTACTAACAATAAAATAATTTACTTCAATATCACCTTGCTACAAACTCCTTGTTCTTATTGCCCATGATAGTTTCCTGGAAAGAAAAGCTTTCACTGCTAATCATGAAGGGATACACTATTGCCTGTGGATAACTGTTGGCAATTTCTTCCACTGTATACTGCACTGCCAGAGCTTCCTCCTTATCAAGCATCGCCATCAGCTGGCTGATCCAGCCAATGAACTGCCAGCAAGGAACGGAGGAAATCTGTAAAACATATAATATCTGTGAATGTGAGCGAGAGCAAATCATGCCTATGTCTATTACAACTCAGCTGAACCAGTCAGAAGATAACAACTTTTTCTATTGTAATTTTCCATCTGGAAATGTGTATAGATTGTATCAATCAGCATAAAATGTTGACTCAGCCAAAGCACATCACAATAAGTTTCTAAGATCTATTAAAGCTGAGATAAACAAGACTTCTAATTACAACTGTTAACAGAAAAGAATCGTGGGGTCACTACATACAACAAGAGGTACAAAAGCAGGAGAGCATCCGAAGTAGACCCACAAATGGGGGGTGTTCAGACAGCACAGTACTACACACATTTTGCTCTTCAATGGTAGAATTCTATGCTATTTTAGTAATGGGTTGCCTTGTCTTATTTTGCAGCCCCTTGCAGAAGGCCTTAAATAACAATAGGCCAAAACGCGTTGGGCTTTCTAACAAAATCTCAGTTTCAGAATCTTGAGGCATTTCTCTTCCATTCGTGGGTCAGTACATACAACAGCATTTATTCAGCATTGAAACAAGCATTTTAAAACAGTAACAACTTGGAGTTTGGCTCTTCAAATATTGAAAACAGATGAAAAGGCAACATGTGCTTTCATTATTCAACTCCAAAAATCATGTGGCTCATCACAGGGGGGAAACAGGCAGTAAATAGACCTTCCAGGTAAACTACATAACCCTAAGAACAAAAAGAGCCTTGCTGGATCAGACCAATGGTCTGTGTTGTCCAGCAACTTCCCACAGTGGCCAACTAGAGTCCTCTGGGAAGCCCACAAGCAGGACATGAGGGCAATGGCCCTCTCCTGCTGATGCTGGTATTCAATGGCATACTGCCTCTGAAACTGGAGGATGACTATAGCCAGTATAATTAATAGCCATTTATTCTACACATTCTCCATGACTTTTGTTTAACTCCATCTAAGCTAAAGGCCAGTACCACATCTTGTGGCAGTGAATTCCACAAATTATTACACACTGAGTATATCACCTTCTTTTTGTTGGTCCTGAATTCCCTGCCAATCAGTTTAACTGGATGACCGCAACTTCTAGTATTTGAGAGGTGGGAGAAAAGCTCCTCCCTATCCACTGTAATTTCATAAACTTCTACCTGGTTCTCCACCTTTTTCTAAGCTAAAAGGTCCCAAACACTGTAACAGTTCTATATAGGGGAGTTGCTCCAACCCTTGATATTTTGGGTTGCCCTTTTCTACACCTTTTCCAGCTCTGCAATACATTTTTTGAAATGTTGCAACCTAAACTGAACACAGTGTTCCAAGTGTGGTTGCACCATATATTTGCACTGTTATTTACAGTTTTATTTATGACCCCTTTCCTCCCAACATGTAATCTGCCTTTGTCACAGCTGCTGCATACCCAGTCAAGGTTTTCATTGAGCTATCTACCATGAAACCAAGATCTCTCTTTTCTTGCCAGGCACTGTCAGCTAAGACCCCATCTGTATATATGTGGTTAGAATTTTTTATTCCAATATGCATCACATTATACTTACTTACATTGAACTGCATTTGCCATTTTATTGCCTGTTCACTCCGTTTGGAAAGATTCTTTTGGAGCTTTTTGCAATTCCTTTTTGTTTTAACCACCTTAGATAATTTGATGTCATTTCAAAACCCACCCTCTTTTTATTTGTTTGCCCACCAAGATGGGAATACTCACCTTTTGTTCCATGAGGCTCAAAGTCTCCCTGGGATACCTCTCCACAATTTGCAATAGCCTTGGAAATTTTAACCTAGCTTCTTCTGAATTCAGTTTTAAAGCTTTTATTACTTTATCCACTACAATGGCTGGGAACGCCTGCAAATCCACAGCATTTATATCTGGCAAGACACAAAAAGACCAACAGAAACAATGGTTTGTACTGCCAATATAAGTTACCTTTATCTATGGCAATAAAGTGCTTTATCAAACTTATATAAAATAAAACCTTTTTTGCCTTTGTTGGGCACTTTCTTAACTGTGACCATGTGGTTCCACTGCCTTGAGCATCTTGCCACATGTAGATATTATCACTCTCTCTCCCCACCTTATGTCTCCTAAGTAATGACGGATGGCTAGGCTGAAGTTTTAAAAACATAATACTGATGACTTTGGTACATCCAAAATTCATAGATGCAAGTATGCAAAGTCATTATTGTTTAAAACAATTTCTTTAAACATAGGCTACTGTTTTTGTAATAATCTTAACCTGACTAACATGTTATTTTTTGAGGATGTAAAACTATCATGAGTTGCTTTTGCTATGTCAGTTTCACATGGGGAAAATGTTTATACCATTAGCAAGAGCTCATATTTACTATGCCAGAACATGAACACTAAAGTTCAAAATGATGCTGTATACACTAGCTCTCAACATAAAACTTTCACAATACAAAACTGACATGTTAGAAACCAATTTATGGTGACTTAGATATATCACAGAAGAATGTATCAATTTGGTTTAAATCCTCTCTGATCTACCTTCTTCACAGTTGCACAACTGGAATGAACAAGTCATCTTTTAACTCACCTGCTGAGCTTTCTTCTTCTTTACGGAGATGACCATCACAGAAATTAGCTAATGTCATATATGCATTTATGACACCTTTTGTATCTATGTGGTCAGATGAGATGGACTGTACCTCTTCTTCAACTTTCCTTATAGCCCTGCTGAAGCACTGGAAAGCTTTCTTGTTCAAGCCTGCTATAACCTGAAATCACAATAAACCAAGAGCCATATGACCAAGCATTATAGATTTATAGAGCAAAATACAGAATAAAAACGAATTTCAAAAGAATGTTAAGGAAACACGGATTATATATGATTTTTACAAAAAAAAATTCCAGATACAAAGATGAACAAATAAAATATATTTAAGTTTAAACCTAGTTATTGATAGAGGACAGTACATTTAACACATTTTCCCTCTTAACTTTACAGAGAAAAATATAGGTGAAATCCCTTGGCTACCTGGAGGTTATCTTTACAGTTCTTCATAGTAACAAATCATAGTTAGGGCGCAATCCTATCGAGATAGATCTCTGAATTTGGAGGCTGATGCCTATCCAATGCAGGTCAGGCGGAGCACGGAAGGGATCCTCTCCTCCATGCTCTGCCTGCCCTGCATTCTTGGCTAACCGCATGATTTTTTGTGTCTAGACGGGGCTGCGGAGAGGGAACAGACCTGGAGTCCCTATAGGAAGTAACGTAAAGAGGCTTCCGTGATCTCCTCCCCACCCCGGGGAATGCATCCTTCTCATCCTCTCCGTGCTCTGTTTTACGAGCACAGAGGAGCAGCTTCTGTGGTTCTCCCCATGCAGGGTATAACGGGGAGGGGAGCATGGTTTCCTGGCTCCAAGCTTGGAGCACTGTCTACAAGCTCAGAGTGAGTAAACTGAAAAATCCTATGGTCCTCTAGACAGTGTCTAGTGGCCGCAGGATTGCTCTCCCCATCTCTTTCCCATAATCTGAGGAAATGCTTTGACAAATATCACTGTGTATGTCCCTGACTTGGGTATAAAATAAAATCATGCCCTATTTTATAAAAAAATCAGATATTGTGATTTTGCCTTTAGCTCATTTCAGTTGGTACATCAATTTTTTCTGCCTTGGCTATTTGCCACAGCTCCATGTACCAAGATTTCAGTGTCAGAACATCTGCAGTTTTCTAACATTTAGCTATTATCCTGTGGGCTGCCATCAACACGAACACAACTGATTCCTTAGATGTCACTTTTCCATTTTATTCTTCCTATATTGTTAATAGAGCCAGTGCTGATATAACATATACAGATTGATGTATACTGTTTTCAGTTTCTGAGAATATAGTGTTCCAAAACTGTAATACAACAGGACATGACCCCACATACAAATATATAAACCTTGCTGATTACAATTTCTCCAACATTTTGTATTGGCTATACTCACTATCCTTGTCAGATAAACTGGCGTAATACACCATCAGTCTAACCGTGCTAATGAATTCTTGCTAAGGATTGTTGATACAGTTTTCTTTGAGTCACTCATAATTTATCCCATACATTTTGCTCTACTGTCATCCCAATATCATATTCCCATATTATAGTCAGTCCATCTGACGTATCTGTGCCTATCTCAATAAGATGTAAATACATTTTAGAGATGAATCCTTTTGTATTAACCATATGTTCCTATAAAATACCTTCAAATTTAGTCATACTTCGTCTTACTAGAGCAGGGGAAGGCAACATGGATCCCGCAGGCACCAATATGCCCCCAAGACACCTTCCTTGGCACCCACTGAGACACCCTTTCTTGCCATTTTTATTTAAACAATATTTTTCATATTTCTTATGGGCTGAGATTGCTACAAAGCCAAGTGGGAGCATATAGCTGTTGGCATCTTAATTTCCCATGAATATTTCTGGGCAGGTCACTTGTTCTTTGTGACTAGCAATGCACACCCATAGCAGCTATTTTATGGCTGTGCCCATGGCAGTTTCTCAAATTTCCAGATGTGCCCAAAAGGTTGACTACCCCGTACTAGAGGATTCATAATAAGCTAATATATTTGATGAAGGAGAATCCAATTCATTTGGGTTCCCTAAAGGTTTTCTTTTAATTTTTCTACAGTGAGAGGTGTTTCATTTTCATAGAAATAGCTCATTCTATATGTGATTTCTTAAACAAACATTGTTACATACGATTTCTTAAACAAGGTTACAAAAGTGCTTTTGATGCAGACACTAAGGCATGGTGGCAGAAGTTGTGGGAAGGTGGGAAAAGAGGCAGGATTCATAGGTGGAAAGTAACAGGAGCAATAGAAGCCATTTATTCCCCAATCTTGGGGGAAGTGTACCCTCTTTCTGCAGCCATTATCTGCTGCTGGCCACCCCCTCACTGATTTTATGATGGCAGACCCTCCCTCTCTTTCCCCCGACCTTAAAATAAAGGCCTCTCTATAAAATGGGGGAAAAGACTGACACAATCTATCAAACAACAAAATCCTAACCACACTGATGTGAAAAGGAAAATTTATTTGTGAATTCCCGTTCTCCCTAGATCTAGGGAAGTAGTAAGTTCCACTGGAATCCCTGCAGCCTTTTACTTCCATATAACACATTTTGGATTAGGACAAAAATCCAGTTGCACTTCTGTTCACCTCATCAGCAGTTCACATTTAAGGGAGAAAAACTTTACCGTTTCAATATTATCAGGCTTTTCTCCTGAAAGCAATAAGACTTGTCTAGTTTTTTCTTCCTCAATTTGGTCAAGAGATCTTGGATCCTTGCAAAGGGCACTGGCCATGATGTGGAAAGAGGTACCCAGAAGAAGGTTTTGGTTGCGGAAAGTTAGTGCATTGATGCTCAAATTGCCAGACATGGTCCCATCTGTTGGATCAAATGTTGGAAAACTAATATTCTAATACAAATATACCCAGAAAGCATAACAAAAGAGCCTTGCTTAACACATCGTGAAGTACATAAAAGGGCAACCAAAATGATTAAGAGGCTGGAGCAACTGCCTTATATGGAAAGGTTACACTGTTTGGCTCTTTTTAGCTTTGAAAAGAGGTGAGTAAAGAGGGCCATGATAGAGGTGTATACAATTATGTATTGTGTGGAGAACGTGGATAGGGAAAAACATTTCTCCCTCTCATATACTACTAGAACCTGGGATCATCCCATAAAGCTGAACAGTGGGAGATTCAGGACAGATAAAAGGAAGTACTTCTTCACACAATGCATAGTTAAACTATGAAATTAGTGAGCACAAGATGTGCTGATGGCCACCAATTTAAGATACCTTTAGAAAGAGATTAAACAAATTCATGGAGGATAAGGCTATCAATGGCTACTAGTCATCATGGTGACACACTACCTACAGCATCAGAGGCAGTTGCTGGGAACATGAGCGGGCGGATGCTATTGTACTCATGTCCTGCTTGTGGCCTTCCCATTGGTATCTGGTTGGCCACTGTGGGAACAGAATGCTTGTCTAGATGTGCCTTTGGTCTGATCTGGCATAGCTCTTATTATTTTCATATTACATTATGCATTAGTGAAACACTTACCTAATAGGGAGATTGTTTTGAGTACTGTAAGTATTTGTTCAGGACTACTCTGGCTCTGGCTGCGACTGTGGCTAAATCGGCAATAGCTGTGGTTCCACCTCACCAGCCAATCTTCTCTAGTCTTAGAATCTCTGTGCAAGTCCTTCAGAAGTTTTAAGGCTACTGAGAAGCTGTTCTGTATTAAGAAATCAAAAGAGAAAAAACTCAATATAACTTTATGGAGAAAAGGCAGAACTCTTGAATACAAGACAAGAAAAGCAAATTAGTAATAATAAACTTTACAGAAATCTCAGTCTGCCAACAAAGATTTTTAAAAGCATGAATCAAAACATTGTTGAAAATTATTGATCTTGTATATTTTTTCCCATTGTAGGAAGGCACATTGACTAAAAGATTTGAGAAATGATTTTACAATATGCTTCTTCACAAGTCTTCAGAGTTTTCCATCTAGTCAAGCTTTGAAAAATAAATATGTTTCACTCAATGCAAGTAGTGCGTACCCCATATACCTGATACAGGCCATGATAGAACATCTGAACTTCTACTAAAGTTCAGAAAGTGTTTTAAGTCTAACTCTGCTTTTCAAAGATGTTAAACAAGTGCTAAATGTCACTGAAATCACCAGTTTAATAGGAGAACAAGGACAGGCAATGTTCATAGAAACATAGGGCCAGAAGAAACTTTTATTTAACCCAACTTTCTTGTATTAAATCAGCCAATCCCACCTACCCCTATATATTAACTTGCATCATTCTAATTTATACTGTGTCATAAGCAGAAGCAAGCAAATTGCCCAATGGCAGAGGTGTCTGTGTAATTCAAACAGTAGTTTTAAAGAATCCCATACAATCTGGAATGTGAATAAGAATGTCGCACAGCACAGGTAAAGTACATATTAATAACATCACTAAATCTTCCTCTGTCCTTTAAATGTGTCTATCTAGTGTTCTAAAGGACAGCCTTTAAAGGCAATTATGATCAGTTCTTTCAAACTACTTAAAACATGCTTTGAGGAAATTTCTAGCCCTACTATTATTCTGCCATGTATCCACAGTGTACTTTCTATGTTTTTTTGTGGTGGATTGTGGACTATTAAACATGACATAGACACCTGTTTCCTGGCACTCTCTATCATCTTCATTTTCATGGTAAATTTGCAGCTTCTAATCAATGAGTGTGTGTCTTCCTTCTCACTATCCACATCCATTTTGGAACTAGCATCTCCTCCTCCATCCACTTCCATACTGTCTTCTAGATGGATGTTAGGAAGTCTCTCCTTAATTTTGTCAAGAAAGAAACACCTACAAAGATAAGAACACAACATCGACAGAAATAAAGCTGGAGTTGCAGAAGTTGTTTGTCCTTATTTATTTTATTAATTAATTAAATTTCTTAATCGCCCATCTGGCCAGTCACCCGGCCACTCTGGGCGATGTACAAAGGTACAATTTAAAGCAGTAAAATTATACATTAAAACATTATTTAAAAATACCCTAACCCACCCCAAATGCCTGCCTGAATAACCAAGTTTTCAGATATTATTGTGTTACATTAGCTGTTAATCCAAGCTCTTCAGTGTGGATTTAATAATTTAGCCAGTCACACTTTCCTAACCACCCTTACTCAAACCTAAGTGTAACTAATGATTATATAAGTGCAACAAACAGCTATTGTCGAACTGCTAATAGCACTGAAGAACAGCAAGCAATTACAATCCTTATTAACTGCTCTGATAGTCATATCATAATTTTATATTTATACATAATATCAACATCAAAAACATACTGTTGCCACTCCCACATGCAACTTTTGCTCCTGAGATTTGCAACAGAACTATTTACAAGTGGAAGCTGCAACAAAACACTGTAGTGTTTCCCATCCATGACAAGGATGGGCAATGTATGGCCCTCCAGATGCTGTTGGATTGTAACTCCCATCATCCCTCACCCACTGGATATGCTGGCTACAGCTGACAGGAGTTGCGGTCCAGCAATATCTGGAAGGCCACAAGTTGCTCAGCTTTGCCCTGTGAGGAGTGCTTCTCTTCTGGACACCAGTCAGTCTAGGGCTACAGCCTTGTAGTCCTGTTCAGGCCTGGAAGATGGGAGAAGTGTTTCAGGAGGGAGAAGGGGAAAAAGGATACCTTTTTTCTTCTTCTCCCACAAGCCTATCCCTGTAGTGCTATAGTGCTTTAGGACTCAGGTTGGGCTGGGCTGCCACCCCAAAACCTGAGCATTTTGTTGATATATAGCCCAGGGGCAGGAAGTGGTTCTAGAGAGTGAGAAAGGTGCATTTTTCCTTTTCTCCCATCTGAACCATCCCTGTAAAGTACAAGGAGGGCAGTTTTTTAACCTCACGACACATTCCCATTTATTATAACCTGTTACGAGCCTTCAGCAGATCAATTCCATCTCCTCTCCATTTTTCTTTCCTTATTTTTGTTTTCAACTGACACACTAATAGCTTGTATCTCAACTGATATCAGTTACAGACTTAATTGGTAGACAGACAAGATCTGTTTATATGTGCCTTTCATCCACCTATAAACACATGGAGGTAGAAGTGAGATTGCACCTGCTGGCCCCACACACAACTTTGCCATGCTCATTGGCTCCATCCCTCAACCTCTGTGTGTTCGGCAGAAGTCTGAGCAGGGGGCATACTTATACGTGCATAGGCTCCACATTCAGACCTCCACTGAATGAGCAGAGGTCAGAGAGACAGAGCTGGTGGGTACAGCTCCATTCCATTTTCCATGCATTCACTAAGCTGTGCAGGGTACCTGTGAACACACCTAGAGTCAGTTCAACTTTTGGTTCCTTTAGATCCTTCTTCTTGCTATACTGGGCAGAAGCAAGAGCTGCCCACAGAAAACAATGGAGAAGTACAGCACTTCGGCATAGCTGATTGGTCAGCGGCACATTTTTATTATTTATTTATTTATTTATTATTAAATTTATTAATCGCCCATCTGGCTGGTCACCCAGCCACTCTGGGCGATGTACAACATACAATAAAACAGTTTAAAACAATAAAATTCTACCATAAAAACATTTTCTAAAATACCCTAACCCACCCCAAATGCCTGCCTGAACACCCACGTTTTTAATGCACGACGGAAGCTCATTAAAGAGGGGGCATGACGGAGTTCCCTAGGGAGGGAGTTCCACAGAGTGGGGGCCACCACAGAAAAGGCCCTCTCCCTCGTCCCCACCAGTCTAGCTGTCCTGGCTGATGGGACAGAGAGAAGGCCATCCGAGGCTGATCTTGTTGAGTGGCCTGTCTGGTGCTGCTGGAGGCGCTCCTTAAGATAGGCTGGGCCGGAACTATATAGGGTTTTAAAGGTCAAAACCAACACCTTGAATTTGGCCCGGAAAACAACTGGTAACCAGTGCAACTCCTTCAGCACTGGAGTGATGTGATCTCGCCGGCGGCTGCCTTTAATCAGGCGAGCTGCCGGTTCTGTACCAGCTGCAGTTTCCAAACCATCTTCAAGGGTAACCCCACGTACAGCGCATTACAGTAGTCTAAACGAGAGGAGACCAGGGCATGTACTACCGATGGGAGCAGATGGTCGGGAAGGAAGGGGCGCAGCCGCCGTATCAGATGGAGTTGATACAGCGCTGTCCGGCTCACAGCTGACACCTGAGCCTCCATGGACAGCTGGGAGTCCAAAATGACCCCCAGGCTGCGGACCTGGTCTTTCAAGGGTAGCCATACCCCATTCAACACCAGGTCAACATCCCCTAGCCTCCTCTTGTCTCCCACCAAAATTACCTCGGTCTTGTCAGGGTTCAGCTTCAGCTTATTCCTCCCCATCCAGCCACTCACCGTCTCCAGACATTTGGGCAGGGATTCTACGGCCAACCTTGGTGAAGATTTGAATGAGAGGTAGAGCTGGCTAGATGAGAGGTGGGAACATTTGGTTCCCACCACCACACACATGCTCACAAACAAGATGTACTATGAAGCAGGAGTTCCTGTCTTTGGTGCTTAACATAAATCTGGAAGTTCCATATCCAAATGGGGAGAGTTGTCCTATGGCATTTCTTCTCTCTATATGCTCAACTGCCATCAATGTTCTATAAGTCCTGGAAACTCATAGTAGGTTTGGCTTTGTTTTTAAATAAATGTAATTTACAAATTTAGATACTTCTATGTACCTAGGGAGTTCCCTGGGTAGGTAGAAATCACTATCGTATCACTCAATGGGCCCATTTTGCTCCCAGACTGATAGGCACTCAACCATTTGAGTTCGCTATTGAAGGCAGTGATTTAACTGGAACAGATAATATTCATGGATGTGCAACAGATACATGCAATCACAGATAAGCAAGTTCAGACTTTATTTACCGATTTGTAATGATATCATCCCAGATGTTCATAGGATCCATTTTGTTATCTGGATATCTGCTTGTCCAAACACTGAGAAGTCTCTTAAGGGAAGCCTGAGAAGCTATATTACCTAAGAACCCGGGGGTGGGGGGGGGGAGAGAGAGAGAGAGGGGATGACAGACAAAACATTCAAAAATTACATCCGCAGCCAGACAATGCAGGGCAAGAACCACATGATTAAATCCTAAAAAATCAGTATGATCAATAACTAATACTGAACGGTGCATGCGTAAATTTGTTTTATAAACTTCAGCTGCATTGCTCACTGGAAGCTGTTTCTGTCAGCTCTCTGAATATCAAAAACATTGCCTGATGCAGCATTAGAGAGCAGTGTGTAAAACAGAAACTTCAATGCATTCCAATCTTGCCTTGCACATCTCTGTATCAGAACTGGATTAAAAACAAACAAAAAACAAGCAGCAGCCACTACCATGAAAACGTGATTATCCAGGAATATTTTAGCTGTTATGCATATTTTGGGATGTATAAAGTAAGAGACACATTCATCTTTGGGAAAAGTAAACATTACTACCACTGACCTGAACTTACATTTTTCCACGGTTACAAGTCTACTGCAACAATTTAGCTATTAAATATATGTCATAGCATTGCATCAAGGAAAAGAAAAACTTACTTGGTCTGCTTATAAAGTTGACAAAATCCTGTATTTCTGTTAAAGCCTGAACTGACTGCAGCTTGGTAAGTCTACTCTGGTGCAATAGTGAATCAATATTGGAATAGTTCTGTGGGAGAAACAAGATTTTCCTTTGAAATTCTATCCAACTATCAGTGGATTCTCTTGTGTGCTGTTTTCCCCTATGCAGTCATCTAGCCCTGACAATCTCAGGGAATCAGAGTTTTACATGAACCCCATTTGTCCCCTTTTAATTTCCAAGGAGAAAGGAGCATAAATATATGCAACTTTTGAGTGACATAATCCCCAGGATGCGTAATGCAGTAACAATGAACTATCATCAACTTAAACTTCCTTATTGACTTTTAAGGTAGACAGGAGATGTGTGTGACCATTACCTCCATGAACATTTGCATAGCATTGTTGACGTAGTATTTGGCTCTGTCAAAATCATCCTGCAAAATATAGAGAAGACTCAACTCTTGACTGTAGTACATTTCTATAAGAGATTTCTTCTGTTCTGTCTTCATAGCCTCATCAATAAATGTCAATAAAGACTGGTCATTTCCACCATGAAGGAGAAGCTTCAGCTTGCTGCGAATTATGTATGGTAGATAGGTTTCCTTAAAAAAAGGGGGAGGGGGAGCAAAATGATTTCGTTAATATTGTAGAAAAACCAAAAGGTCAGTCATATGGGATATGCTACCATGACCTATAAGCTTAAAATACTAATATATTTGTCAATTAAATTAAATTGTAAAAAATGTTTTAAAGTTATAAACTGGATTTTCCCACACAAGGTTAATGTTAGCTTGAGAGTACTCCTCATCATGTAAAAGAGCCAAACTGCAGGATATCTGTGACTGATTTCCCAACTTTTTTTTTTAACACTGAAATTTGTCTGGAGCAGCAGCAGGGAATAGGGTGTTTCTCCCGCACCCCTCCACATACACACATTGACTGGGTTCTCACAACACGCTAACCCACACTCAGTGACTGGGTTCTCATGAGACACCAGCCAATGACCGTTTGTTTTCCAGAACAAACCACTGTTGGTTAGCGTGTCATCTGAACCTGGACATTCTTCTCAGGTTGGGTTGTTTTTCCCAAACAACCCACTCTGAGAATGCACGATCTGCAGTAGGGGTTGTTTTACCCATGATGGGTTGGCATGCCATCCAAACCCAGACATGCCAACCAATCATGGGTAAAGGTCATCAGGCAGCGAGCCACTTGGCAAGAATGGCAGAAACTCCTGCCACTCTTGCCCAGAGGCGCCACAATTGCGGCCAAGCCACTGCCCATGCCCTTTTCCCCTTGCCAGTGACAGTCCCTTCAATGGTGCCCAAATGGCACTCTGGAGGAGCTGTCACCCACCCCCCTCGCCCCTGCTGATCCCCACTTCATGGCTCCAAGTGTGTTTTTTTGCGCAAAAATGGGACCAGGAAAATGTTTTTGTACTTCTCCGTGACCGGGGAATGAGCACAAATGGGGCTTTTCATTTTATTTCTTCTTCATTTTAGCGGTGTTGCCCCAACAGTTCTTTGGCAGGGGGTTGGATTTCACCCCACCCCCGATTCTGGGCACAGGGCACTTTTGAAATGCAGTGCAAGCCTATGGGTGCCTTTTTTTTTCTCTTCATGCCAACCTTGCCCAAGACCAGCATGAAGAAATTACACACACACAAAAAAAATGGTCCCCCACTTGGCGCTCCATTCCCCCCATCCTTCCCATAAAAAAAACGGGTTTGTCCCCAGTTTGGAGGAAAGATCTTTCTTGTGGCTTGATTTTTATCAATCTGCGAAAAAGACTGCTGGGGTTAAACAGGGACAAACCTATTTTTTTTTATGGGAGGGAGGGCAGCCAATTGGTGGACCCTCTTAGGTTGCTCCACCCCAGCACGAATGGGAAACCCACAGGTAAGTGGATACTTTTAACCCCCTTTTCCCCATCCTGCAGAAATGTCCTGGGTTCTGACAATGCCCTAACCCACAGTTCAACAAATGGTTCAACAACAACCACACTCAACCACTGAGTGTGGGTTAGCATGTTGTGTGAATAGCCCCAATATTTGCATGATCTAAATCCACACACCCTAGCAGGTGCTGTTGGACCTATAGGGGAAAAATGCAGATATCTAGAGATAAATCATGTCTCTCCCACATAACTTGTAGTTTTGCCTTAAAAATGGAGTCTAAGGCTCAAGCCCCAGCACCCTGGTCCAATGAACAAATTCAGTATAGTTGTTGAGGCAAGTATTTTATTTTTGAAAACCTGATAAAATGGATCACTCCATGTTTTATTTAGGTTTGGGGGCTTTCCATTGTCAATGTTAACAGTTGAACTGTATTCCAGAGACTTCCATTCTGTCAGATGGTTGTAGCATTCAAGGGATGCAAGTTCCCAAAAATCCTTTTCTGCTTCTGTTGGTTCTTCATCAGGCCAGTCTCGTGTTGAGAGCGCCTACAGGTGCAAATACAGATACATCTTAGTGATTATCAGGTATTTATCTAGCATTTATTTGAACACGTTGACAGAATTCACAGTATTTTCTACAGCAGACTTGATTTCTCTGCAAAAAGCATGCTGACTAGTACCAACTCTGCAGATTTGGACAAGAGTGCTTCCCAGCCCTACCTGGAGATGCCAGTGATTGAACCTGGGATTTTTTTTTGCATACAAAGCATGTGCTCTACCACTGAGCTACAGAACCTGCCCATAAATGCAGGAGAACGGAACACTGGTACTTACTAAGAAAGTTCCTTCTGGGTTGGTGTGTGGAAGGCATTCCTACAGTGGGTTAACTCCCTCTATCACCCAGGAAAAGCATGGACCACGTGACAAAGTTTTGTGTAATCTTTCAGTTTCTGCCTCCTCCATGCCAGTTCCATCTGTAGCTGTACCTCAGAAGCAGAGTTCTGAATCTCCCAAGTTAGGCGTGAGGAAAGAAGCCACAGAGGAAGGGAGAAAATCCACAGGGAGGAGATATATGTATAGGAGGAGCAGACCCTTAGGAGAAGGCCTTACTCAGGGGTCACAGAGGCAGGTAATCTGAGTAATAGATGGAATAAACTCAGGCATGCAAAAAGGGTGGGCTTCCACACACCAATCCAGAAGGAACCTTCTTGGTAAGTACCAATGTTCTGTTCTTCAGGTTAGTGTGAGGAAGGTACCCCTACGCTGGGATATGCCAAAGGTGACTGCCAATTAGGGTGGGATATTTCTGAATACTGAGTCTACTGAGAGCTAACTACCTCCTAGAGAACCCTTCTACCGAAGAAGGTATCTGAGGTGGCATAAGTGTCTTACAGTGTTTGATGAAGAAATTTGGATTCAGCCAAGACCTGGCCTTGCATATTTCTGCTACGGAGGCATTGGTGGAAAAGGTGGCTGAAGTGGCTGCTGATCTAGTGGAATGTGGTGTGATTTTTACAGGTTTAGGAAAGTGTGAAGCCTTGTAGACTGGAAAATGCATGCCATGAGCCATCTGGCTAGCATGGTTCTAGCCCCATGGTTCTTCCTCATTGCTGTGGGGTGAAATGAAAAGGGAGTCAGATTTTCTGAAGGAAAAATCTGTTTGAGGTAAACCTTTATTGTTCTCCATATGTCTAGCTTATGCCAGCCCTTTTCCAGGGGGTGAGAATGGTGAGGGCAGAAGGAAGGTAGAATAAGCTCTTGCAATCTATGGAACAAAGTATTGACTTTGGGGATAAAGGTAGGGTCCAGTCTTAGTAGGACTAAGGTTATCAGGCCTTCCCATGTAGAAAGGGCTGAGGGTTCTGATATTCACTGTGCTGAAGTAATTACCACTAAGAACACTGTCTTTTGAGATAGGAGGCTAAGTGGAATGAGCTTGAGGGGTTCAAAGGGTATTTTGGTGCATGCAGACAGGACTAGTTGGAGGCTCCAGGATGGGAATTTGTGAATGATGGGTAGGCATAACAGCGTGCTCCCCCTGCGGAAGCTCTTGCGATGAGGGTGGGAGCTGAGAGGTAGATGACCCAATTTAGAAAGGACTGATTGGATGACTGAAGTCTGCCTGTATAGCATGGCCAGTTTGAGACCCATATCAAGGCCTGGTTGGAGGAACAACAGGAGCTCCTTGATACCTGCAGCATGAAAGTTGAGTTTTTACATCTGAAACATCTGGTGAACACCTTCCAGGAGGTTTCGTATATGCAGATAGTACATTATGCTAGCAGGATGTTGATTATAGTGTCCAGGTATCCTAGGGTCATGTAGACAGACCTTTCAATGTCCAAGGGGCTAGACAAAACCATCCTAGGTCTGGGTGGAGCATCGGTCCCTGCAAGAGGAGATCTGGCTACTGGGAAAGGAACCAGGGGTCTTCTTGTGCAAGGTGTAGGACTTCTGAAAACCACAGTCTTCTGGGTCAGAAGGGTGCTCCCACTATGACTTTTGTTTGCTCTGTCCAGATCTTTTGCAGCACCCTGGCAATAAGTGGAGTTGGTGGGAAGGTGCAGAGTCTCTCTCTGGGCCATGTGGGGTTTAGAATATCTGTGTTCTTGGCTCTGTAGAAATGGACTCTTGAAAGGGACTGTGGTAGCTTGTGGCTGTGGTATGAGGCAAATAGGCCTATTACCAATGGACCAAAGTGTTTCTGGATCTCTTGGAAGACTGAGGGATGCAAGCTCTACTCTCCCAGGTTGAGTGGCTACTGACTGATGTAGTCTGCTGTGCAGTTTAGCTTGCCCTAGATGCGCTGGGCTGATATGGAGATTAGGTTCTGTTCTGCCCAGAGGAGCACTGATTGGGCATATGTGTGGAGAGA
Organism: Heloderma suspectum; assembly: GCF_057233095.1. Taxonomy (NCBI): domain Eukaryota; kingdom Metazoa; phylum Chordata; class Lepidosauria; order Squamata; family Helodermatidae; genus Heloderma; species Heloderma suspectum. Next base: position 70,804,794 of record NC_139461.1, on the reverse strand, counting down.
GGGAGATTGTGTGCCTCCTTGGTGATATACACGGGCCTTTGTAGTTGCATTGTCCATCCTTATAAGTAGTGTGGCTACTGAGACATCTACTAGGTGTGTTTTAAGCTCTTCCATGATATCCTGTCACAGTATATAAAAAAGTCTCACAGAGTTTGCATCTTTGAAGTGGGTGGGGTGGGGGATGTCCATTCTTCTTTCAGTAGTTTCTTAAAGGAACTGGAGAAAGGTACCTCTCTGATGTCAGGTTTGGGTTCTGGAAACATCGCTGCTCCCCTTGACAGGAACTGCAGCTTTTCTGGCTCTGTTGGAGTAATAGCTGGAGAAGCAATCGTTTTAGAAAGTAGTCAAAAATGTGTCTTTATTGAAGAACCTGACTGTAGAGGCCTCTATTGTGTCCATATCTGACCATCCCCCCTCCTCCTTGTCCAAATTGCTGTTCCCCTGAGAGGGCAATGAGGCGTCACTATTGTGAGGACATTTGGGATTGGGGTGGGGGATCCTTTTGGTGCTGCCTATGGCTGTAGAATGGGGGTCAGGTGATCCTTCCCTGGAGTCTGCAGAAGACTGCTGAGTGACAGCAAGAGTGGGCTGTTTGCTAAGCTGCTGAGATTTAGGCTGCTTGCTTTTGTCTTCTGGTCTGGAGGCGGGAGGGGGAGGAGTCAGAAGGGTGCGGATAGTGATTACACTTAGCAGCACAACTTGTTCTTGTACCCTGTTTATCTACCTGTTTATCTTGGTCAGTTAGACTCTTCAGGCTCAGTTTGTCTAGGCAACACAGGACAGGGAGGAGTAGCTTCATCCTCTTGGGTGGAAAGAATTGGAATCCAAAATGACCACCAACTGCATTTGGTGGGAATCTACCCTGGGGGAAGGAGAATCAGTTATGGTCCCCACCATTGCCATGGGTATGACGCAGCTTCTCTGACTGAGCCTGTGGTTTCTGGATCCTTTCCTCCTCTAACTCCAAATCCAGGTAAGTGGAGGGCTCCAAATCATTTCGGGAGAGGATGTGGTGGTCCGAAGACACATGTCTCCTTACTCCCATAGTTGTAAGCGCTTCTTGCAAGGTTGGGCAGTTGCTGGTTGTTTCATTGTCCGCAAGATTGAATGGGCAGCCAGAGCCAGCAAGCTATTCCGTGCTGGGAATTTTTCCCGTGTACGACCAGCAGAATTGAGCTCCAGTCTGGAGCCAAGGCCATGGGGCCACTTGACTTTTGGCAGGCTTCTGACAAACCTGATATGACTAACCTGCTTCATTTTATTTGCAGATTTGGCAACTGCTTTCTTACCCACAGGAGCCATGAAGAGGAAAGCAGGAAGAAAGAATGACAGAGGAAAAGCAGTAGAAAAAGCAGGGCTTTTAAAAAAAAAAAAATAGGAGAGGAACAAGTGGTGAAGGTAAGGAGGAGTAGAGACTGATTAAGTAGTAAGTAATAGTGAAGCCAAAGATTGAGAGATGAGAGAGCTCTATCCTAGGTGAAAAGTAGGCACAAACTGACAGGCAGCAGGCTGGGACCGAGGTATTACACAAAATGTTGTACACAGTCCCTGCTTTTCCTGGGCAACAGAGGTAACTCTTTGTAGGGAAGCCTTCCTCACACCAACCAGGAGAACAAGAGTTCCTATCATAAAAATATTCCAAGGATCTTCCAAAATAAAGAGAAGTATTCCTTTAATAAAGGCAAATTTAGATACCTCAACACCTCTTGTATGAAACATATGCAAAACTATATGCTACCTGCTCCTCCTCCTAAGCCATTAATTAAAAATGTAAAATACCAGACTCTTAAGGAACTCTACTTGACACCTTATTAGAGCTTGAAATCAGTCTATTAATAAGTACCCTGAGTCAAACTCACCTTACAGGTCATGCCGACAACTTCCCCACCTTGTAAGCATACTATCAACTATACAAATGGCAAACTATACAAATCATAAACTCTACAAATTCCTGAAGTCTAAATAGGTTTATATACAATTCGAGCCCCTCATTTTCCCCTCAGTCACTAACAGTGAAATTATGTACATGACTACTCTGAAGTAAGTCCCTTTGAGTTCAGTGGGGCTCACTCCCAGGTAGCTGACTACAGGATTTCAGTCTAGGGCATCTATCCTGATCAAAGAGGAAATCATGATTTGGAGAGCTTTTAAATTATCAATATTTACAGCCTGAACAATAGTGTTTTTCTTCAGACACTTGAAAATAAGATACTTCATAAAATATAGCTGTACCTCATCATATTGCTTAGCTGCTTCAGCATAATCACTTTTTGCTTCAGCTAATAAGGCCTTTTGAGTAATTTCCTTAGTGCCAATCTTTCCACTAAAAATACCCCACAGAACATCATAATCTCCAACAGATCGATAAAGCCTAGAAAGACAAAAAATTTCAAGCACACATTCTTATCCTAACTTCTAATTTTCAAAATGATTTACATGTCCCTCAGTTAAATCAGGCTGTGCTAGATTTGAAAAGAACCAGATTCATTTAAGGACAAAGGTAGTCTATTTATTATATTTTATCTTCCTCTTCCTCCAAGTTGCTCAGGGCGGTGTTCAAGATCTCTGTACCCCCATTTTGTCTTCACAACCACAGTGTAAAGGACGTTAGACTAACAGATTACTCTAGGGTCATCCAGCAGGCTTCATGGCTGATGTTACAGAGAAGCTCATCCATGATGGCTTTCTGTACATGTGTAATGTGTGTTATACTCTATTCGCATCACAATGAAAAAAGGTAATTATAGCATCTTTCACTATTTCATTCTCTTTCTCCTTTGATTCCTCTGACCTCCCGTAGCCTACTATTCTAACCTCCTGTAGCCCACTATTTTTCACCAGCACTTGAGCACTCCGGCATATACTTTCCCAAACCGTGTCTTGCCATTTCCATAGTGTCCTCCCATTCCTTATTTTGCAAATGTTAATTCTCCATCCCTGTCTTTATCTCTATGTTAGGACCATTAGAAACAGTATAAGAGAGAGTTGATATACTAAGCATTTTACTCTTGTAAATATTTGTTATAAAATAAAGCTTGTAATATTTACTCTGAACCATTGTTCTTGAAGTAACCGTATTCCCACTTGAAGTAACCGTATTCCCACTTGAAGTAGCAATTTCCTCACTTTGTTGGGCCACAGCGCATAGTATGCTGTGTGCAGAGCACACCTCTGAAAAAGGTCCCTTTGTTCCCACATTCGTCATGACACTTGTATGCATATGCAAGTTTCCATAAGCGTGTGACCGAGGATGCATGCTAACAGTGAGTAGGGTGTTTGAACATGGGTCTCTTCTCAGTGTTAGTCCAACAGTCCACTATACCACATTGGCTCTAATTCAACATCACTACTGATAAAATATTAGGTAACTCACTGGGCCAGCTTGCAGGACAGCCCACTGTGGCATATTTATACAATCCTCACATAACCCTAGAACAGACCATGGATTATTCAAGGGTTGTTTCACCCTAGCACAACCCACACTTGCTGGGTTTGCATGACAGGGCAACTCCCAAGCAGGGAAGGTTAGACATGCAAAGTGGCACCCATGGGTGCTTTTAAATAACCCACGATGAGCTGTGCTGTGTCATGCAAACCAGGTCAATAAGTGCTCCATAAATGCCTGGCCATAGAAATATTATTTACAGTTTTCTTTATACAACTAATCAATATCGCAACATACAGAAATGTAACTCTAGAGGAGAAACACAAAGCAAGTCATTGAGAATGTGCAGATATTCTCAGACCGCCTTCCATGAAGTTTGATTAAGAACAAATCACCACAGTCAATTTGACAAGTACTATCTTGAATGCAATTCTGTATTAATTTTTATGCACTTCTAAAACTCTTCTCTACGTTAGGGTAAAAAACACACACAAAATTTCTCAAGAAAAACTTACTTGGCAAGTTCAATCCATCTGGTCACATCAGGTGAAAGTTCTGTCTTTCCACGCATCCGTTTGGAGGGTGGCTCCTTTTCAGGGGAAAGGTGAACTAAAGCCTGTTCAAGCAGTAGGATACCCACTGGTTGCTGTAAACTTGCTAAGCAGCTAGTACTCACACTAGAAGAGTTGATGTCCAGAAGCTCTTTGTGCTGGTAGCTCATTTCCTATTACACCAAGCCCATAATTAGCTATTGAAGAAAAGAATAACAAACAACCACAGGTTTAATCCCGCCCAGCCCCCAACTCACCCCCAGTCCAACTTTGTAATGGTTACATCTAGAACAACTTACTTGTGTTCTGTGTGTTTCCCTAGCCTCACATCACATTACTGGCTGGCAATGATGGGGGGCAGGGAAATGTACAACACTGATATTAGGAAATAAGTTGTTAAAGATATTACACAGGGAGAGAGGGAAATTAAATGTGTGGTTGCCATTTTTGGCAGTGGACATATGTTTAATATAATACATAAGTGTAACTAAACTCTCATTAAGGTATTTCTAATCTCATATACTTTCCCTTAAATATATAAAGCTACTATGATATAGGTCACTGCAACACTAAACAAAACTTCCAACTCCCTGACAATGCAAATTATTTATTTTAACCCCCACCACTATCAGTCCAACTTTCAGACACACAAGTATTCCTACATTAAGGATGACACAGGATTAGTAGTAAAAAGTAGCAAATGAATAAGAACGCAATTCAGTTACAGATGCACACACATTTCTGTTATAGTGCAACGTTTAGTGCTTGGTCAGAGAAATTTACTGACCAAAGATCTGGCCCAATTTTCATTTCCCATTTAGGTCTTATGGCTAAAACTATTTCAAGCATTCTACACACCCAGCTTCTCTAACTGCATTATTTATTATCCACTAAGAGATATTGTGGGTGTTGTGGAACATTTCTGCCAGTACCAGGCTACCGTGAATATCTTATTCCACTTACACATACAACTGAGTTTATAAAAGGCAAGTAAACTAAGTAATGGCAACTGAGAGCTCCTTGATCCAGTTGGTTACCACAGATACTATCATTAACAGAAAAGAATGTTAGGAAACTCCTGGTGCTGGCCAAAAGTAACAGATTTTAGTCCACTGTTTCTTTTTGTATTTTTTTAATAACAGACATCAATCTACTTAACACTCTTACATCTCAAACATCAGGCAAAGGATACAGGCACCAAAGCCACTGTGGTGAGATGCAAAGAATCTAAAGTACAATGGTTCAGCGCCCATTTTGTTCTGTCTTAAGATAAATTTTAGTACACACCATAAGACTTGGCCTGATACCCTGAGCAAAAGTAAACCTCCTGATCCTGTTCCAAAAGCAAATTCACAACTATCCCTATTTTGAGAACTCAAGGTGAGATTATCAAGTGATACTTCTATAGGCAGGCAAAACTAACTGCATCTATCTATGAGCAAGAATTGCACCCTGTGGGAGAAGCAGAGGTAAAGCTACCCCAATACTAATCATGATTTAGGATGTCATCCTAGGTATGTTTACTCAGAAGTAAGTCCTTCCAAATTCAGTGGGACTTAGTCTCTAGTATGTGTGTTTAGGATTGTTGCCCTAATGACTGGGAATGGACTGTGAGATTGTACTTTATTAATACCTCCCCCTGGCTCCTCACTCTTGGACTCAAATTCCCCCATCTCTTTTAGGGTGCAATCTTATTGTGATGATTGTAGACCTCTGAACTCGGAGACTTATGGCCATTCTATGCAGAGCGGGTGCAGCAGCAGAGCGGGTGCAGCGGTTCTTCTTTGCCTCCCCGTCCTCCCACCCTGCATGTTTTGCTAGACATGCTTTCTTGCCGCCATTGCTTTGTCTAGCAATGACGTTTTGGAGGAGGAGGGAAGGAGGCTACCAGAAGCTCGATAGCTCATATCCTGGCCCCTCCAGTCTCCTGCCCTCCCCGCCCACTGAAATACCCCCATTCCTCATCCTCCAAGGCTGAGTTCCTGACCTTGGAGAGAAGCTGACATGATTCTTTCTGCACTGGCGGGGGGGGGGGGGGGTCAGAGCTCCGGTTCCCTCCTCCAAGGTCAGAGCTGGGAATCTGAAGTATCCTCAGTTCAGAAACCAGGTTTTAAAGCACAATCATGCTGCATTTGCTAAACCATGGTTATCAATTTAGGAGCATAATGCCTGCTCCTTCTTCAAGTTCCTGCCTTCCAACACCATGAGATGAGACTGTGTCTATAGTCAATATTATACTGTAAAGAGTAAGAATTAAGTTAATTTCACAGAGTATTATTAGCAGAAGGAACTAGCAATATCATTGGGTAACAGTTAACAAACATAAACAGAATGGTGCCATCTATAATCATTTGTAGCTTGTCTTGATTTATATCATTTATAAGCATAACAAAGCAAAACAGGATTACAAATTCTCAAATACACAGTAAGTACTACCTGGATACAAGCTATGAATGGTGGGAAATACAATACAGTTGTGGTCAGAAAGTGATTGAAGTTCTGCACCAACTGCTTGATAGCATTGTTCTTCTCTGACTGAGAATTAGATTTTTTCATTTCTTCCAGAATTCCACTAAACAAACTGCTGAAGAGCTGTTTAGCCAGTGTAGGATCTCTCTGTAATTAAGAATGTAAGCAATTAATCATTGGTATGAATAAGCATAACACTATTGCACAGGTACTTCCACAGGGTAGAAAAACATTTGCCATTTCTACATTTGAAGTATATTATAAGCAGGGTGACCCAAACGTAAAGCATGCATTTTACAAATTTTAGAGGAAAAGCCAAATGTTCTACAATGAATTATTAAGTTTTATGGTGCCATAATAATGATTTTTGGAAGTTCTTGTTGAACTCGTTTTTTAAAAAGTTCATAAATGCTGAAACAAACATTGTGCTGTGTAACATCAGTTATTTATATTAATCCTGTTAAATGCAGATCCACAAGATGGTATTATAATTTATGTAGAACATATTATGCCTTATAATCCCTAAACAATTTGGGATTGCATTTGCCTTTGCCACCCTAACAGTGAAATCCTGGAAGTACAACCCCACTGAACTCAGTAGAACTTACTTCCTAGTGAACACACACAGCCTTGGGCTGTTAGACATTGATATCATGAGTAACTGCAGATATCAAGCAATCTCCTTGAGGCACAAATGGGACTCTAAAATTATCTGCAAACTGTAGGTGAAGGTGAAAAAAAAAGTGTGCAAAGAAATAGCAAAGTTGGAAAAAAAATCCTTACGTGTAATTAAAAAAAAATCGATTCCATTTTCACAAAGGGTCTGAGCTTTAGTCAACTCATTCTCACATCCTCAGAATAACTGCTCCCCTAGCTTTACTATGGCAGTATTGTGGTTAAGTCTCTCAGCCCTTTTCACTATTGCCTGAGAGACAGAGGGCCTACCAGAAACTAGCCTGGAAGCCACGACCCTTTTTGAGACTAGTTCTGGTGCTCGTCTCTGTGGGGCATATGGCACATACAGCACATATGCAGCAGAAGCTCTCCTTGTCAGGGATGGAGCTGTGAAAGATGCTCTGATGCCTTGAAGCAGGCAGGACTGGAATTAGAGAAGGTTCCCCTGCACTGAAAGAGTCCAAGCATGAAGTCATTTGGGTAGTCATGCCTCTGAAGCTACTGTTTAAGGAGAATGGAAGAGATAATTAGGTGTGTTGTTTTTTCAGAGAAACTATCTCCCATACTTCATTCCCTTCAATGATATACCGTATGGCTGCTCCTACCTCATCCTCAGTAATAGCAGATCACCATTAACAGCCATGGTTGTTGATTCTATGGGATCTAGGGAAAGAAGCTCTTACTAGAATCCATGGATGATCTGGACATCACTCAGTCATGATGTCCTCCTTTCTACTCAATAGCTACAATGGGAACGGTAAGGGACAGACCTAATAATGCACTATCACAAAGATTTAAACCATCTTTGGTTTCTCCAGGCTGAAATGATGCAAAGTCTGAAAACAAATTCTGAAGGTCAAATGCCAAGCTAAGACACACACAAAAAATATTAATTTAAACAAAACAAATAATGTATCACACTGCAGTTTTGAGGTTACTGAACAGAACCAGATTACAGGAAGCGCTCTATCCAAGCATCTTAAGGATACTGAATTTAATGTCTAAATGTACCCAAAATTACACATGAGTTTTTTATATGTTTGCCAAAATTACATCCCCCCAAAAGTTAATTAAGAAACCCTGATAAGAGAGTATACCTGTGCCACTCCCTGCAAAGGAGTAATTAGACTGCGATATTCAATCTGGATGTCAGGGAGGTCGCCTTGCCTGTATTTTCTGTACAGAGTGACCTGAGCATCATGCTTCATCTTCAGCTGAGTTTTTATTTCCTGCAGAAATTGGCAGTTTATGAGACACTTTTGTCATGAACAGAACATGAATGGAACAAACCAGCATCTAACACAGTGACTAAATGATTTGCATATGCAACAGTTAAAATGCTCTGCAGAAACCATAACAGAGTTCAATGCAAACTGCAGAAGATTTTCTGGAACCATAACTCTCTATCATGTCTTTTCTCCCTAAATATTACCTTCTCTTTTTTTATCCAAGCAGAAAAAGTGATGACCCTGAAAAGTTAGAAGTAAAGCAGCTAATAGTACCGGGTTGTTGTTTTTTTACTGGTTACACTGATTTTTTTCCACAGTGAGAACTTATTAAGAACAGCATATGTGTTTATATAAGAAAGGAATTTTTAACTGTGAATTACCATTCTCAACGCTTTTTAGAGGGCAAATACTACTACTGGGATAGCATCTCCTCATGATGAAAAACAGAGTGAACTTCTGTCTTCACTAGGAGAAAGGGCATTCCCCCATTCTCTAAGAGCAAGTTTTATCAGTTCAGAGCAGGAACTTCCCAATCCCTGGTACAAAATAGCAGAATTGTTACTCATGCCTAACAACATGGCAACTGTTGTAACACACACAGAATACAATAGGGCAGTAGACATCCTAGTGAGGCTCTGTCTCCGTGATAGACCAACTGGGGTGGGCTTTCTCAAATGAAATTAAAAAATGCACAGAGCAGACCAAACAAAACAGGAAATGTATCCCAACTCTGAACTGAATTTTCTCAAATGGGTTAAAAAAAAATCCACAGAGGCTCTCTCTCCCTCATAAGAGCCTTTGAATGCAGCCTAAGCTAAAACATTTGACTAGGTGAGTGGACTGCCCCATGGCTACCTTTGGGAGCAGTGATTTATTTAAAAAAGTCAAACATTCTTTCCCCACTCTAGGTAACCAGAAGGCAGTCCTTATTTCCAGGATGTATCTATATCATTCCCTAATGTGGGTCTACCAGCCAATGACTGCATCTCAGGGTATCAACACCCTTTGGAGTATCTGCCTCCCAAATGCTGGATTTACAAATGAAAGAAGGTTCACCTTGTAATTTATTGTGAAATATGTGTACAGATCATCCATGTAGCTGTTCTACAGATCGCCTCCAGAAGATCAACCCCCAAAGGCTGAAATCACTGCCTGCTCCTCACTATACATGTGAAGATATTCCCACCCTCCAAAGCAGAACCTCACCCTGGTACCTGATAAGCACTTAATATGCCACTTCTGAACCATCTGGGTAACTTGGCCTCAAAAACCATTTTCCCCAGACAGGAACATTAAGTTAGGGATGTATGAGTATTTCGCTTTTGTTCATAAAACATGCGAGCATGCCCTGTTTGATGCTCTGAAGGTGAGTGTGAGTGTAAGCACACGTCTGCAAAAAATATTTGCAAATTGTTGAACACGTGGTCACATTTGTCTCATTCCCAATTCCCAGTTCAATTTATGCAAATGTCCAAATTTGTGCAAATTTCCTCAGTAGACTGAATCAGCCCCACTTTAGTCTGTGGGGGAAATTTGCACCAATTTGGGGAGCTTGATTGGAGCCCGATCTGTGCAAGTTTCCCATTCTTGCAGAGGGAGCAGCAACTGCAAACGTGAACAGGAATCGAGCACAAGACAAGCAGCGAGACAATGATCAGAGACTCCTGGCAATCTCAGACATCACTAGTGTCAAGGCTATAGGCCTCCTTCTAAGCAATCAACAAAACAGAGACTTAAACTTCAAGCTGATACTGCTTTATTATGCTAATGACAAGCTTTTCCACAATACAGACTCAGCATAGCTCAAAGACTGCTCTACGGCCTAAATAGCTAATCCTGAGCTCTCTAATAGGAAAGGCTAGCAGGGTAGAGGAGTTGCCACCATACTGACAACGGCCATCTACAGCAAGACCTGAAAGGCTGCTTAGGCCCCTCCCTCAGGGTGGCCCCCTTCTGCATTGGCTCTAGTGGGTAGCCAATCTGGCAGAACATGTCAAACCACTCATACGATGGTACGCTCTTGCGTTGACCAAGTTGTGCCCCTCCTCCTCCTCTCCTGAGGGGACTTGGTTTCCCACAGGAGGAGGAGGAGGCGGTGTCTGAGCCTGGTCCAACTGTTTGTCAAGGCCTTGGGAAGATTCTTCCCTGACTTCTGGAGACTTACAAGGAATTTCCTCCCATGCTCTCTGGCCTAACTGTTTTCCTAGCCCTGTTTTTTTAAGCAGAATCAGAATCTTCAGACTCAACAAGGAGCCTGGGCCCAATCCTGACAGCTCGTTTGCCCAGCCCTAATGAGCATAAGTGAATATAATCCCCTGTGTTCTGTCTAGGTGAAGTCTGAGACCATCCAGGCATCCAGTTTGTACTAATCCTTCTCTCTAGGATGGTAGAAGCTCAAGGATGGTAGAAGCTCAACATGCAAATATAACTATTAACAATATGACTGGGATGGGCAGGGAAAGGATGTACGCTCCGTAAAAGGCAACTTTGCTAGAGGCTCAAAGGGGGAACCCCAGCTCATTCCTGCTTACTATGGGATTGAAGACAGGTTTGGGATTACCAAAAGACTGTGGGTGTTTAGTCTACCAAACCTTCTCCTTTGTGGCATGGAGGGTGGGTAGAAAGGAGGAAGTTAAAAGGGCAACTTCTTGTGGAGCTTAAAGAAAAATGGGTCCCGCAAAAGGATAGCCTTCAAGGATGGCCACTGAAGAAAATGATCCAGGATCATTCCCCAAATTTAAGCCAAAGGTTCCAGCTTCCCAGTATGTTGGCTTCTAGGGCTCATGCTTCCAGCTGCACTACATCAAGGGATGAGTGGGTGAGCAGAGCTGTGGATTGCAACGAATTCACAGGAACAGGAAGGATCAGAAGCTGGGTGGAGACTCTATCCACTCAGGGGATATATAAGGCTAATTTGAATAGCCCTGCCTTAAGGGAGTGACTGGGAGGAGTAACCCATATGAGCAGGGGTGTTGCTAGCCCTGGGCTCATTTGGCCCTGAATCAACTGACCAGGCCCAGTTCTTTTCCTGAGAGTTCTGAGTGTCCACTGATGTTAATGGAAGTTTTTTTCCTCAGCTTAATTGCCGGGGGGGGGGGATTTTCAAGGGGAATTGCAGCTGGTGAGGGAAGGGTTACCCTTCTCCTCTTAACATGCTGCAACCCCACCCACCCTGCATGGCAATTAAAGTTAAGAAAAAACCTTCCATTGATGCCAATGGAAGCTTCTTTTTCTAAGTTTAACTTCATGTGGGCACATGTGAAAGAGCTCATGAAAAAAATTACCAACCACTCTTTTTTGTACACTTTTTCACACCTGTTCAGAGCTATTGAAAATTAGTAGTAACTGAAAAGGAACTACTGATTTAGGATGACCCGAGGGTGGGGTGCAAATTAATTAAGGGTGCAATCCTATGCATGTTTAGACAGAAAAGTGTCCTACATCTCCCAGCATTCTTCAGCCAGTATGGCTGGCTGGGGCACTGCTGGGAGATGTAGGGCTCTTTTCTGTTTAAACATGCATAGGATTGCACCCTAAAGAATGTTTTTATTTGGTGTGATTTGGAAGGGAAATTAATTGGCTGGCTTTGTCTTCTGTGAAATGTAAGCAAATTCTAGTAATTCTTTCTAAATGTGCATATATAGATATAAATTAGCATTGAATCATTGAGCTGGAAGGGGCCTCAGAGAACATCTAGTCCACTCCCCTTCTCAATGCAGGCTGTGCACTGCAGGGTGCAGCTACAGCATCCCTGACAGATGGCCATCCAACTTCTGCTTGAATACTTCCAGTGAAGGAGAACCTACCACCTCCTGAGGCAATCTGTTCCACTGCTGGACACCTCTCACTGTTAGTTTCTCCTAATGTTTAGCTGAAATCTGCATCCCTGAAATTTCCACCCATTGCTTCCAGTTCTGCCCTCGGGAGCAACAAAGAACAAATCTGCTCCATCTTCTGCATGACAGCCTTTCAGATATGTGAAGACTACAAACATGTTTCCCTTTAATAATCTCTTCTCCAGACTAAATATATCCAGCTCTTTCAACCAGGGCCAGCATAAGATTTCTCACCACCTGAAGTGGGAGGACACGCCGCTGCCATGGGAGAAGGGGGAGGACCGTGACCTACTGAGGCACACGGAGGGGGAAGGCGCACAAGCCACCACTGCCTGTGGGAGAAGCAAAGGAGTGTGAGCCACTGCCACATGGTGAAGAAATAAGAGGAGCACGAGCCACTGCCACCCTCCACCCTGCCAGATACCTCCACCTGCCTTCCCTTCAATACCTCGCTCTGAGGTGTCCTTCGTGAGGATGAGGCATTAGGGAGGTGGCCCAAGAGACTGCCTGTGACATGGCAACAGGAGATTGGTCAGTGGGGCTCTCCTGAGTAGCTGTCTGCCCTCTGCCTCACTTTGAGAGGCATAGGGCAACGTTGGAATCAGGACCCAGAGCCATCCTGGCAGCAGGGCACATGGGATCCACTGCCCTTCAAGATCCACCAGCTGAAGCAAGAGATTCACCCTGCCTCATGGGAAAGCCAGCCCGGCTTTCAACCTTCCTTCACAGGGCTTGGGTTTCCAGATCCCCTCACCATCCTGGTTCTCTGAATGTGCTCCAGTTTGTCAATGCCCTTCTTAAAATGAGCACCCAGAATTGTATATAGTACTTCAAATGTAGCCTGACTAATGCAGAATAGAACGGACATTCCCATGATCTAGACACTATTCTTCTGTTAATTCAGTCCCCGATTGCATTAGCTTTCTGAGCTGCCGCATCACACTGCTGGCTCATATACAGCTTGTGATCCACTAAGACACCTAGGTTCTTTTCACATTTACTGATGCCAAGCCAGGTCTCCCCCACCCTATACTTGTGTTTATTTTTTTGTACCTAAATGCAAGACTTTACATTTATCTCCATTGAATCTCATCTTGTTAAGATTTGTCTCAGTATTCTAGCCTGTCTAGATTCTTTTGAATCTTAATCCTGTCTTCAATGGTGTTGGCTATCCATCCTAGCTTCATGTCATCTTCAGCCTTAATAAGCAACCCCACTACACTCTCATCCAAGTAGTTTATAAAAATGTTAAACAGCACAGGGCCTAGGACAGAGCTCTGCAGCACTCCACTTGAGACCCACCTCTGGGAGGATGTTGAGCCATTAATTACCACTCGTTGAGTATGGTTGCTCAATAGCTGTGGAGCCACCTAATTGTAGTATTGTCCAATCCATATTTTACCATATTGTGAACAGGGGTACCATGGGAAACCTTAGCCCAATTCAGGTGTTCTGATCCTGAATAGAGCAAATGCATGCAGAGGATGAGTGCTCCAGCTGCACTTCTCTGCCACATCTGTCACCCTTAACTTGTGGAGGGTGACTGTCTGAAGAAGATAGCCTCCTCTAGCCATGGAAGCTCTCCACACAAGCAAGAACACTGATTTTCCTGCTACGCAACTTCCTCAACTAAATAAGCAAGCATGCACTTTATTCCAAAAGAGGTACTTCAGTAGAACTATTCCAAAAGTAGTTTCTCAAGCCTGTGTTTATAATTAATTTCAACAGAAAACATACCTTTTCTTGTTTCTGTTCAGCAACACCTTTCCTTGCATAAATCAAACTAAGCTTGTCTTGGTCCTTTAAGAAGCGTCTTCTGAGTCTCAGAATTTCCGCCCGTTCATCTATACCTAATACATATAAAAGAAAAATTCTTATGCATAAAAAACTATTTAATAAAAACTGAATTTAATTTGCATACAAAACATTGCTAACTAAAACTGGGACTGGAACTGTCACTCATATCACTTAGGCTCTATTAATGGGATTCTGACAAAATCAGAATCCTTCCATTTAAATGGTTTCCCAATATAAAGCTTTAAGTTCTTGAAACAAATTTCTTCCGGTTGTTCCTTTGAGCAAAAATAATGGGTGTGATATTAAGTCACTTGCTCAGACCAGTGTTCCCCAATGTGATGCCCACATTGCCATGCCACAGCACCTGTGAGGCTCACGGCTCCCCCACCTGCTGCTGACAGTCATCTCTTCCCGATGTCCTCATTCGAGCAGGTAAGCAGCACTTCTGGTTAGAAGCAGCTCAGCTCCCATCTGATCCCTCAACTTCATTTCCTGACACTTTGGAGGATCTAAGATGACTCCCACCTGCTGTGAATGGGAGGTGAGCAATTTCCTATAAAGAACCACAAGCCACCATCCACCCCAGTCAGGATGTTGGCGGTGAGGGGGAAGAGGAGGGAAAGCACAGTGGCCAGGGGAGGAGGAGAAAAAAGCAGAGTGATGCAGGGGACTGCAATAAATATGTGTTAAGCCAACCCACTGGTAAGGAATGTAGTATGAAAATCTTTAGGAGTTAACACTTTGGGGCTGAAAATTCTTAACTGCAACCTCATAACAGCATTTTTAATGACTTTGCATCACTTTACTTGGTCATTTATTGACTTTAGAAACCCCATTACCTTCCACCACAGAAATCTCCTTCTGCAAATGTGTGTGTTTTCTGTTCAGTTTCAGATTAGGCAGAGAAGAACTTGAATAAGAAGTGGAAGCAGGGCACAACTTCCCACCATTTGTTGGATAAGTCAAGAAAGTATATACACACAGCACCTCCTATACATACTCTGCTTTTCCATTTGGGTCTGGGTAAAAGTCAGCCCCAACTTTAACCTAGAATGAAAACTGATCCTCTTGAATTTGCATGATTTTTACACAGCATCCCTCACAAAATCCTCCATCAAATTTAAGCTTACATTGGTGTCCACAGACTGCACAATAAAAATCATAAATCTCTCACCAGTACCACCATGGCACAAAAACATGATTCCAAGGCACAGATCTGTATGGATCTCCATTTTATTTTATTTTTAACAAGGGATACCCGCCCACCCCACCAAATCCAAGGTTGCCTCTGTGGTTTTGACATTCCATGTAAAACCCATGAGGACCCGTGCCTTTTGGATCTGTGCCTTGGCACAGGCAAGCACTAGATCTGTGATTTTTACTGTGCAGTTTACAGACTCCTATGTAAAGTTTGCGGGGCTGTGGTGGGTGGATTTAAAAAACTTGCAAATTCAAGAGGATCTCTTTTTTATTTATTTCTTAGGTCTGACTTTTACCTTCTTGTCATTTTGTAACTGGTCACTGCTCCACTGCAACCATTTGTAACGGGTACTGTCCCGGCAGCCATGTCGTGACAGCATCCACAGCACTTTCCCAAAACTCCAAATGTTCCCACAGCCCAAAGACTGTGAACCCTTGGGTTAGACAATAAAAGAAGCTTTCGTTTAACAAAACAACACAGGTGGTGGGGAGATAATGCATTAGCAGCAGTACCTTTAGCTTTACTGTCCACCTCATCTCCTGGTAAGCCCACCCTTTTCTTCCCAAAATTAGGACCTAAGGGTTTGAAGGTAGCTCCATGTGATCTGTCAGCCCGCTTGTTAATGAGCAACATGGATGAAGATAGAGATTCAGCAGATGAAGAAATTGTGTACTCTGCAAAGGTGTCAACACTGTTTCCTATTAGCCAGTTAAAAGAGCTTCTCCCACCTGAAATAAGGAGAAAGCATCATTACACAAGTCAAAATTAATATAAAATGGGCTGCCCTCCCCACCCCAAATAATGTTCCTTTGTTCAGTCCAGTTACAACAAAATATATAAATGAAGAAAGAACATCAGGGGGAGATTCAGATAAAAAATTGAGATTTTTAACAATTCGCTTTTCTTGTATATGAGTCCAAAAGTATATGCAAGTATGAACTTGTGTATTACACAAGCAAGCATGTGATCCACATTTTTTTTAACAATTCCCAAAGGGTTGGCCACATTCGCAAAACAACCAAGAGTCTTACTGCAACTTTTAAAGACTAACAAATTTGTTAGTGTTTCAGAAGCATGAGATTGAGCAGCCTTCCCCAACTTGTCACCTTCCAGATGTTTTGGACCCCAACTCCCATCATTGGCCACGACTGCTGGGGAGGATGGAAGCTGTGGTACAAAACATCTGGAGAGCATTAGGTTGGGGAACCCTGATGTACAGATACTTACTGATATTTTGGGTGGGGGTAAATTCATATTGTTGTTGTGTAGCCCTTAGTTGGCCACCCATGGATCCTTCCTGTGAGTGATACCTGTTGGCACGCTGGGAAGCTTGGGTCTCTGCAAACATAGGGGTAAGAACGGTACTTCGGTACCGCCAATTTGAGTCAATAGTAAAATCCTAGAGAAGAAAAACAATATGAGCTGAAACCACCTTTGCTCATTACTGTCATGGTTACAATAATATTAATCCTAGGTAAACTTACCTGGGAGAAAATCCCACTGAAATAAATGAGACTACTGAATAAATGCAATATGTAGTCCTTTCTATGTATAACATTAGCCCAAAGATGACTGCCTTTCAACATTATGAGGATTTTGCCCCATTTGGCATTTATTTTTAAACTCAACCTTGAAAACAAAGTATTTATTTTTATTTGTTCTAAAACTTATACTCAGCTTTCTGACTGAAGGCTCCAAACCAGCTCATACATTCATAAAAATAGCAAACCAATAAAATAATTAGGAAAAATAAAACAATGAAACAATAATCACTGGAAGAAAGGTGAAGGGCGCAATCTTTGCTGATTCCCCCCTCCCCGTTGCCTCTCATCAGTACAAAATGGAAAAATACAGCTATTTAGTATATACAGCTAGTTAATTTGGAAAAAAATGTATATATATTAAATATGTAATTCTATTAAAATATCACATTTTCCCAAATATAGTATCGAAATTACTGTCTCAGATTACATCTGATAAAGCTTCGAATTAATCAACTGAAATTATAATTAACACAATTTAAAGAGCTGTTCAGTGATCTGGCTCTGGTCTAAAGGGTTATGGATCCTAAAGACTATCCAATGATACTGTATTACAATACCATAATATATAAATTCACCTGAAATTTGCATTCTGAAAGTGGATACTCAAACATTTTTCTGGAGTAATCTGGGCTCTTGCTGGTCATCTCAAGTAGAAAATTTGTAGCTAAACTCAAATACTGAGTTTCGATTTTGACTGAGTAGAAAGAACTTAACAAAATCAACATACGATCAAGAGTATTTGCTGGTAACCTAGTTTCATCACTCCAAAAA
This sequence comes from Heloderma suspectum, assembly GCF_057233095.1. Taxonomy (NCBI): domain Eukaryota; kingdom Metazoa; phylum Chordata; class Lepidosauria; order Squamata; family Helodermatidae; genus Heloderma; species Heloderma suspectum. Next base: position 70,787,336 of record NC_139461.1, on the reverse strand, counting down.
TTCCTAACAATCAATCTGTAAAAACAAACAAACAGACATGCAAATACTTTTATGAAAAATAGGCTATAATACAAAAATGCCAAGCTATAGGAATCCTATGGTTTTCTAAATATCTGAATGAACACATAATGAATGGCATATTAAAAGTCCCCCAGCTAAATCATCCCCACCACATCACCAGTTAACAACCCTTGCAAGACCAGAATCCTTATTACTTACTTTTATCAAGGCAGAAACATGAAACAGGGAATTGAATTTACTGGTAGAATTCCTTTCTTATCTGTTAGATATAGAGAGATTGGACTAGTGGATGTAATTGCTCCCTTGGAATTGTATGTGAGGAAGAACTGCCCCATCAAGGAAGAAAATCTCTGTGTTACACCAATTTTTTAAAGTTCAAAAGTATTTTAAGCTGCAATCCTATACCCCCTCTCCTGGGAGCAAGCCCCACTGAACTCAATGGAACATACTTCAGAATAGGCATGCATAGGATTGTGCTGTCAGTCTCCTGCTGCATGTAATTCAATATTAGAAAAAATACCTCATGCTCCAGAAACAAATACGTGAAACTCTTCAGTGATGTGCCACTATTCAGTGGACAATCTAACTTAGGTAGCAAGAAAATTCTGATTTCTGTATTGAAATGGTCATTAGGGCTTTACAGTTTTAGTCGGAAAAATCCAAATATACATTACTTACTGCAGTCCAGAATTCTCATCAATCAGTCCTTGAAGCAGAGTTTCTTTTGCCAGTTTATACACATCAGAAGATGCCTCATCAGCTTGGCTTTCAGAATCCCTGAGGAAAAAGAGAAAAAAATAATTAACTCCACTCCCCACCCACTCACTCACACCACAGATCAGTGAAGACCTGTGCAGTATATTCAGTGAAGCCAATGAGATAACAGAATCATACAGTTGGAAGGGGCCATTTAGGACACCGAGTCCAACCCCCTGCTCAGTGCAAGAATCCGGTTTAAAGCATCCCTGACATATGGCTGTCCAGTCTCTGCTTAAATACCTATAGCAATGGAGAGCCACCCTAGGCAGTTGGTTCCATTGTCTGACTGCTCTGACTGTTAGGACATTTTTTCTGATGTTCAACAGAAATCTACCTTCTTGTAACTTAAGCCCCTTATTTCAACTTGTAACTTAAGCCCCTTATGTCCTAGTCTTGGATGATAGAGAACAGGTTACAGCCCTCTTCTGTGTGACAACCCTTTGGGTACTTGAAAAGTGCTATTATAGCCCCCTCAGTCTTATTACTTATTAAGGGAGCAATCCTATGGCCGCTAGTCAGTGGCTAGATGGCCATAGGATACGTTGGTTTCCAGGAACTGACCACGAAGCCTGTGCTCCAAGGTCGGTTCCCCAAGAACCTCCCCCCACCCCACAGTGCCGCCGTATGGAAATGGCCTGGCACTCTGCACTCGTAAGAGCAGCGCGGAGTGGTGTAAAAGGGACTTTCCAGGGGGCGGGGCAGGCAGAAATGCCAGTACAACAAAGTCTATGTGTCTTCCGGCCGCTGCCAGCCCCGCTCTGACTTCCTGCGGCTAAACAGCTGAAATTGGCTGTCTAGCCACAAATGCAGGGCAGGAGAAGCACGGAGGAGATGATGCCCCCTGTGTTTCTCCTGCCCTGCATTGGATAGGCGGTTGCCTTCGAGTTCAGAGGCGGCCGCCTATCCCCATAGGATTGCGTCCTAAGTTACTTACTTATTAATCTCATTATTAAACCATAAGCAATGAAATGCATCTATTTTTATATGACACCATTGGCACTTTACAAAGTGGGTTTGACAGGTCCCTACCACAAGGGGCTTAGAATCTAAAATATACATAGGGAAACAACAAAGGAAGAGGTGAATGGAGGCAGGGGTAAAGAGGGGAAGAATATGTGATAATTTTAATTAGACATATTTTGGCTAAGTTGGAAAAGAATATTGGGACTAAGGGGATGTTCCAAAGTCTTCCTAGAAAAGGAGTTTTGAGAAGGAACTGAAGGGAGTTGGTCCCATAGAGGCATTCAAGAGATCCAGACTGTTCATTCTATATCTATATGAAGTCAGTCTCCTGTTAGCCCTGCAAACTTTCCTCCCCAACCCTCATGTATACCTCTTTTCCCACATTTCCAAACTTCTCCATCCCTTTCCCTCAGGCTTCTGCATCTTTCACTCATTTCTCATCAGGTTCCATCTTGTCACCTGGTTCCCACTCCTTCTATTCCTAATTTGTTTCTGAGCCCTCAGCCTCCTTAAAACTCCTCCCTCTGTCTCCCCTTCCTGCCCTTAGCACACAATCTGTACCTGCTCCTAGACACTGTTTGAAGTTCTCACTAGCCCTGGTTTCAACATGTCAGAGCCCCAGCTATAAATTTCATGCACTGCCTGTGAAAACAAAAATTGGTCTTAGCATGAATTTCTGTCCTGTTGCTTCTTCAGGGAGAGGAGCCACCAGCTCTGCCTAGCGAGCCACGGTGTGTTGTTTCTCATGTTGCATTTTTTACTGTTTAATTCTGCTGTTATGCCCTTGTCTTCTTTATAATAATACCACCTGTGTTTGAATCCTTACCTGTAGTTATCATATATCCACATGAGAATATCATACATTCGTCCACGACATAATGGTGAAGGGTGAGAAATGAAGCCTGTTATTGTTGGAAGAAGCTCTCGAACTTCAGTTGGTTTCAGCTTAGGTAACATCTTGTATACTATATCCAAACATACTGTTTGCCTTTCATCATCTCTAGGAGAGAATCAACATTGCTTTCATTATTCTCTGAACTTCTAGATGTAGAAAATTTATTTAGCATATTTAGGAATTTGGGTTTAATTTCAGAAGAAGCTTTTACACTTAATAGGTTTTATTCACTGTTTTAAAGTACAATTCAATTGAATTTAAACATAACTACACTGCATTAACAATAAGCATGATTTTAGGTATAGAAAAAGTGAATATGGAAATTCCTTCTTTGAAGAACCTTAACTGTCCCTGTCAAAACAGAAAGGGTACGGTAATGTTAGCCTCCTCCTGCTGCTCTAAGGGCCAAAATGAAAAATATTTACATATCACAACAACCCAAGAACAAACCATGGGTTCTAACTCTGGGTTGTCTCTCCCCCAACAACCCACAACTCCAAGTTCAGACATCACAATAAACAATTCAGGAATGGAGCATCCCTGGGTTGTTTAGTTCCATCTGGCTGCAGTGGGAGTTATCAGGGAGCAAGAACTAGCTTGCTCACTCCTGCTTCATTCACAACAACCCACAGTTTAACAAACTGTAGCTGCAGTGGGAGTTAAACCCTGGGTGAACAAGCGAGTAAGCATGCTGGCTCCTGCCTGCCTGCTCCTGCCAAGCTAAACAACCAGAGGACACTGGCTCTAAACCCTGGGTAGCCGTGACATGTGAACCAGGTCATTATTTTGAGCAACTCCTATTTGTTTAACTGGGGCATGCTCAAAAACATTTCCAAACCAGCTGTGTGATACGGGTGAGAGCCTGAAAAGAAATATAGACTAGTTATGTCCTACTTACCTGTGACTCATGACCTGTGTGAATTCCTTACTTTTCAACTGTAGGTACAAATCAGCTATTTCTTCAGCACGGCACATTATTACTTCCAGGCAATGAGTTTTCATCACCCCATGAAGCTTTGGTATCAGGAAGAAGATCGTATTCATAAATCTTTACATGACCGAGAATTAGAAAGTGTGAGACATTATAATAGAGCTACATAACCAAACCTCTCTACGGTATAAGACAATTAATAATTATTATATACCTATCAGCAAGAGGAGGAAAGTTCTTTGTCACTTTATTCAGGCAAACAATAAATTTGTCCTCTTTGGTGTTTTGATGCTGTTTTAGTTGCTTTACGACTAAATCATAAATTGGACCGTCAAATATCTGAAAAATTGAACACATCATTATATAGCTGTAAATGGCAAAAGCTCAACATGTTGACCAAATATTTTAGTAATAATTATTACTACTACTGTTACTAGTAAGAGACCTCCCCAGTCGTTCTTATAGAATTTGATAATTTCATGAAAGCTATCTCTTTCAGGGTCTTCTACCATGCTAACACCCTGGTTCATTCATGGAATTTTTGGGAGGAAAATGTTGTCCAGATGAAAACATCTTTCCATTCAGTAGCCTTGCTACGTTTTCCCACCACTTCTTCCATCTTTTTTCTTACGTCAGAACATCAGTTAAGTATGACACAATAGCTGCACAATACATTCTGATTCTTAGTGCTAGGTCATCCAGAAGCGCCCTCAGTGCTTACTAACCATAATAAGAATGGCACCTTCATTTCAGAGGCAGGACACCTCTGCTTACTAAACTTAGGGGACAAAATGAGGATGGCTATATCCAACATAGTTTTTCAGTGGCATCTGGCTGGCCAGTAACGGAGGCAAGAGTGATGGACTGGGTAGAGTTTTGGTGAGTTCTAGCATGGGAATTCCTACAGTTTTAATACAAAAGTATATTTATTCAATTCCCTGCTCCCCACAAATGTTATACTACTGAAATCCAATGGATTAGCAAAAGTAAATACATATACATGCTGCTTTAAAAGCATTCCATAATACTTATTCTAGGTGTCAGCTTAACAAATACAATGGCATATAATATACTTAGAAAGCAAACTTCTTCATTAATTTAGAAATGATAAAACATAAAGCATATTGCACTCACATTTTCCTTCTGAGCAAAATACTGAAGAATGAGTCCCAGTACTTCGGCAGCTGCTGCATATACTTCCTTGTATCTTATTAAGGCCATGTTGTTAGCCAAAGCCTGGAAGTATCTAGCATAAATAAGAAATATGCTTTGATACTCATAGAATGGCATTTTAATATTTATTACATGAGACAGACAGAGACCTGGTTTGCACAATCCAAACAAGCCACCATGGCTTAAACATGGTGGCTTATTGTGAGCCACGATGGATGCTGGGCATGATTTGCATAATTACTACCCGGGCATGACTTACCATGTCATCTGAACCCAGGCAGCATGGCTTGTTGAAGGATTATCTGAGGGTTGTTTAACCCTTCAACAAGCTATGCTGCCTGGGTTTGGAAGACATGATAAGCCAGAGCTGGACGGTGATTATGCAAATTGCGACCAGCACATACCACAACTCACAACTAGCCATGGTGGCTTGTTTTGTTCATATGAACCGGCCCAAGACATCAAGGAAAGTCATTGTGACACCTATTTTATCTGCAAGCTAAGCAGCATGGATTATAAAGTGTCTAATGCATGTACTTTGCATATGCAGTTTTCAGAGTTTCTTTAAATTTTCAAGTCCAAGTTGTTCAGTGGATTGTTAAATTTATCCATTCTGCTCCCCATGTATATTAAAGCCAATTTTAATGTAGCATTGTATGTCTAAATGTTTCCCTTTTTGGATGGTCAATATGCATTCATATAGTTTAACCTGGGGAAAACCTCTGTATGATCTCCCTATCACAGGTACATCATGTGATCACTGCAGTTGTGGAATGCCTCTTTGTGATCTTGGCACTACAAAGACAGAATATTTGAGATATACAGATTCAAATTAGAGTCAAAGCTTTCTGATGCAATCCTACGGAAGTGAAACATTGTAGGGACCCATTAAATAGTTTGATCCGACGATCTATCATGGCCTTCCCCAACCTGATGCCCTCCATATGTTTTGAACTACAACTCACAGCATTCCTGACCACTGGACATGTTGGCTGGGGCTGATGGGAATTGAAATCCCAAACATCGACAGTGCTGGGTTGGGGAAATCTGCACTAAAATAACTCACATCTGAAAAGCACACCTTCTGTGGAGAGAGCACTATAAAGAATTATGGCAGAAAAATTCCCACTAGTGGTCCCTAAAAGCAGGCAATGGACCTGTCCTTTCTGCGAATAAGGCTGGCTGAAGAAGGTTGTGTACACTTCAGGACCCAAGGCGTAGGTGTTTCCAATTTCCTTTCCTACTCGCCAAATTCTTTATGTTCAATACACTTTTAACAGACATGTCAAACTCAGTTTCAAAAAGTTGTTTTTCTTACCTCACACTATCTATTTCACACTTTGGATCATAGGGAGGGAAATTATTAGCAAGAATAATTCCTAATAACTGAATTCCCACGGAGTTATCTTTTGTATTGGGATCTCCACCAGAAAACCGTTCAAATATTATCCTATAGTAAACAAAAACATGGAGGGCATCAAAAATAGAAGCACATACATTGGCAAATCTAGAGAAAAACTGAAAGTAGTTAAGTACATGCTTACTATTCAAAGAGTATGAACTGGAGTATTTTAGAAACCCTATATAGAACTCTCACTAATTCACACCCCATCATCCAACTGGTTTATCTGATGTCTTAGGTTAACATGCAAACTATTAGACATGACAACAACAGGATTTGGTATAAATGCAACAGTTCACCTATCAGCAAATACTACAACTATCTTTGAAAAAGCAAGCCATCAAACTACTTGGATGCTTTTGTGATCACAAACTATAGACCTTGGCATAGCTCAACACTGATCCTATCTGTATACTGCAACTGTATCTTTATTAATATTATTTACCTGTAAGGTATGCTGAGACAGTCTTTCCAGCACTCTACTACTGTCTTGATAATTTCTAGGTTATGTCTGAACACTGCTCTTTTCTGGTGGAATGCATTTTTCATCAAGAACTCAAGCAATCTGTTAGCTAGGACTTGATCCTTGATATCTCCCTAGTATGAAGGAATCACAAAGCAACTTATTACACACAAGAAGTTGTTGATTGATTACAGATACACATGACACTTTCCCTCCACTATTTAGCACTCAAAGTGTAACTTGCAACATTCAATTAATTAATATGACTAACAGTCTCTTGTGGAAAATGCAAACAAAATTGTTGTGTACACTGAATAGCATACTCATACCAAACACATGTTAAATAATAGTAGTGGTGGTACAGTTCCCATTTCCGTTGACAAAACGTGCATGAATTATCTTAATTCAAATGTATTATAAAAAGAAAAGGTTCAACCTAGCCATTTTTTTTCCATTTAGGACTAACATATATTTTTAAAGTCATCAACTTCACATTCCAACAATGCAGTATCTTCTTAACCATGCTCGCATCATGAGAAACCAGCTATCATACTGCAAAATGAATATTACAAAGGTCTGGTTCTCCAACTGCATCATAAATCAAGAGAAAAAATATTCTAGGACAAGCATGAAAACAAACACACTGCTTGGCAAACCTAATGCTTGCCCCATGACCTAGAACAAGAAAATCAGAGAAAAAGGGAAGGGTCAACCTAACCTGTGTTTTAGATTTGCCAAGACAGGTCTACAAGGAAACAAAAAAATACATCTTTAAGAAAAAACGGCAACAGTGTTATGAGAACATAAGAAGAACTATGCTGGATCAGACCGATGGTCAAACTAGTCCAGCATTCTATTCAGACACTGGCCAATCAGCTGCCTATGGGAAGCCCAAAAATAGAACATGAATGCAATAGCACCCTCCTGCTCATGTTCCCCAGCAACTGCTATACAGAGGCATTCTGCCTCTGACACTGGAGGTAATATATAGCCATCATGACAAGTAGCCATTGATAGCCTTCTCTTCCATGAATTTGTTGAATCCCCCTTTAAACCTGTCCAAATTGGTGGCCCTGAATCTCCTACCACTCTGATTCATAGGTTGAACCTGGATTCTAGTATTATGAGAGGGGGAGAAAAAATGTCAGTCCATTTTCTCCACACCATGCATAATTTTGTACATGCCCATCATATCTCCCCTTACTCACCGTTTATCCACACTAAAGCCCCAGGTGTAATAACTTTTCCTCATAGGGGAGTTGCTCTGGCCCCTTGAACGTTTTGGCTGCCCTTTTCTGCACCTTTTTCATCTCTACAATATCCTTTTTTAGATGGGGTGACCAGAACTGAACACAATATTCCAATATGAGAGCAGTATGACATTGGCAGTTTTATTTTCAATTCCTTTTATAATTATGCCCAACATGAAATTTACCTTTTTCACAGCAGCCACACACTGGGCTGACAATGACATTTTCACTGAGCTATCCACCACAGCCCCAAGATCTCTTTTCTTGATCAGTCACCGCCAGCTCAGACCCCATCAGCATATAGGTGAAATTGGGATTCTTTACCCCAATGTGGATCACCTTACATTCATTACAGTGAACTGCATTTGCTATTTTATTGCCTGTTCTCACAGTTTGAGAGAGCCTTTTGGAGCTCTTTGCAATCAGTTATTGTTTTAACCACCCTAAATAATTTGGCATCATCAGCAAACTTGGCCACCTTACTGCTCCTTATTCCAGATTATTTATGAAAAAGTTAAAAAGCACTACAGATCCCTGTGATACCCTGCTGTTTGTATCCCTCCACTGGGAGAATTTACCATTTATTCCTATTCTCTGCTTTCTGTTCTTTAACCAGTTACTGATCCATAAGAGGGCCTCTCCTTTTATTCCATTGCTGCAGTCCTCTTATGGATCTCAATACACTCTGTGACTATAAGGTTCAAGTTATACTAACAAGCTGGTGTGTAGTCCTGTGCACAGTAACCAACTGAATTCATACAGCCTGTGTAGAAAATTACAGCCTTGGTAGGTAACATCCATTTAAGTAGACTTGGATGGACATATTGCTTTGTAGCGTGCGTGTGTGTGTGTGTGTGTGTGTAGGGATGTACGGATTGTGTAAAATCCGCTCTATGTCTCGTGGATTGTCAGGCGCCTTTTGTTCCATCAGCCACCCAGAGACAGATGCGAATATTTTTTTCGTTGTGCAGAAAAATTCACCAATAATTACATAAATATTTAAGTATTTACATAATTCACTTCAGTATGTAACATCTGGTATATTGTTCCCCATTCCATTCAACATTTCCTCAGCAGAAACATGTGTATTTTCCTACAAATATTTATGTGTAAATTTCAGGAAAGTAAAAAAATCATCCAAAAGTCCACAGACTCTGCACGGCCTGAGGGAGATGCGCCACAGTGGATTCTGCAGGTCGGATTCTTAGAAATCTGAGCTCATTTTAGTCTGTCTAGAATTTCTCCAGCATCCGTGTGTGTGTGTGTGTGTGTGTGTGTGTGAGAGAGAGAGAGAGAGAGAGAGAAGGGGGGGAGCACAGGTATGTATACATGCACATCAACATTCCTACTTTAGAGCAGACTGTTCCAAGTTAAAAAAGAAAAAGAAAAAAGAACTGAGTTAGCTATATGTTAATCTTTGGTAGGAAATACCAGCCAATTTGAACTGAACAGTATGGTTTCAAAATTAATCTCCAACTAGTAAAATAATGGCTATTTTTGTTTTGTCATATTTACTCTGCCTTCTGAGGCTTTACTAAAACTAGAGCTAAAGAAAAGCTTCCTTTCCTTAGTTAACATTTTCACCTGCTGCACAGTTTTCACTCAGTACACTGTTTCTGAGCGGCTTAAAAGAAACTTGAGCCCCAAGCATGTAAGGACATTAACATAAAATAAGAGATGAGATCAGATTAACAGCAGCAAATGCAGCTAGTCTAAATCCAGCCTAAACAGAGGACATGATCTAGTGCAATTCTGTTTTTTCTCCAAATACCTATGTCTAATGAACAATGTGCACGTTTGAAAGTTGACAACATTGTAAACCATTAGTTGAGCCATGAAGAGGTATTATGCCACCTATTCTATATTGATTAATTCTTCAGGAGCCAGAAAGCATCAACATTTCAGCAGTGTCAGACTGCACAGGATAACACAAAGTTTAAATGTATAAACACATTCTCAAAAGACACTTGACATATTATTACTAACATGTATTTGGTGCCAATAATATCCACAAGCATTCAACTAGTGTCTCTTCAAGATACTGCTAAGAAAGCTTTTACAACCTATTGGTGCTCCAGAAGTTATTATACATGAATTACCAGCGGTGCTTCTTATTAAGAACTGATAAATTTCACTCTTCCTAAAATTATTTGACTCAGTTAATGGCCATTACAAATATGTCTGAATCAGAATATTATGACTAAATAAATAACTTGTTTCCTTACTTTGGGCGTAGCAACACTTGTCCAGGAAAGTAGGGTGACCACTATCTCCACCACCATGTAATGAATCCCTTCTCCTCCATTATCACCACAAACAACCAGCTGTAGTAAGGGGCCTAACCACCGCTTTGCATAAGGTTGGAAAACCTAGAGAAGAAAAACTGCAAGTCATATGTACAAGGCTGCCATTCTAGAAACTGCTACACAAATTAATAAAATAGATTAAATGGAGAAATGCATTCCTACAAATGTTTGATGAGAAAATGTTAGATGCCTTGTTGATAAATCATGTTCTATCTAGGTAGGAACATTAAATAACATTAATGTTTGAACAGCTTGTTTATATTTACATGCTGAATGTATAAGATATGTCACTCAGATATTTTCTCAATCAAACCCCCTTCTCAATTAGCACACTCCAATTAAGGGCCATAGATAATAGCATGTCTCTTGCATGAGAAGCTAACCATGCTTGTACCCAAGATGTGTTGATGGAATTTTATTCATCTACCAGTTTCAAAACTACAAGTTATATAAGTCATCATACAGCACAACTGTTTATGTCACCCACAAAGCTATTTTCCCCCTCTGCAAGTGAATTGAGGGATTCTTCCATTCATCTTAATGGAGGGGAAGTCCTGCCTGCTGAAAAACAACTGGGGGGCAGGCAAAGTCCCCCCCCCAGAACTCTTGGGGCAACAGGCTTCTTGGTGGGTGTTGATCCCCCCCCTTCCCGGTTTTTGGCAGAGGGGCTTTTCCTTTCTTTATGCAAGCCAATAGACCGATCTATCCATTAGCTTAAATGTGTAAGGATTTTCTTTGGCCTTGCCATATACATTTGGGTACAATATGGGGTAAGGGGAGTTTAAGGGGTAAGAGATGGTGCTTATAAGGGGGTTAACACTAATGGGTAATGGGGCTAGGGGAGCAAAGTCTACTGCATTTGAAGCTTGCTAGATGCCATATATAAACTGACAAGAGATGTCAGTTGGAAGGTTATCAACTGTCTCTTTCTTATATGGAAACTATGTAAAAGGTACGGGGTCATAGAAAAGAACATGTTGTGGTTTGCAATTCCCGTCTGGAAATAAAGGGAAGAAAAAAGGAGGTGTTGACCACATAAAAGGAGACCTAAAGCTCAGGAAGACATAAATACCTTATGTCAAGGAGAGAGGTCATTTGGGGGATAAAAGGTCGGACTTTCTGGGAATAGGATGTCCTATAATGTGACGTGAACCAATAGATGTAAAGATTTCAGAATATGAATTAGAAAGGTGGTTACCAATTGAGGAGGGGCGTTTAAGTTGGAAGAGACCTGGGTCTGTCTTTCTTTTTCCACCCCCGAACTTGAGACATTACTCTGACCCTATCACTTAGGCCTCTGTGAGTCCCTGGTCATGCTTGGAGAAGGAGAGAATCCCTTTATCCTTGCTGGTAGACTACTGGTGTGAGTGGTAAGCATACAGCTGCAGGATGTGTGAATAGGTCTTTGCTTGGCTTGGCTGAAGGTTTGTGTGTTTGTTAAACTTCCTTTATCTTTAATAAATGCATTTAGTTTATGACTTTGTTTCAGTCCTTACTTGTAGAATTTAAGTAAATCTGAATCTGAACACTCTATCTCAGTCCCCTGTCAGGGTGGAAACTGAGCCCATAGAGCCCCAGAGCAGTTCTGATTCTGAGGAAGAACAGCAATCCGTGGGAGAGGAGCTCGCTCATCTCTCACAAGCACAACAGCTGGCAGAGATTCCTCCTGCCAGCATTCCTGAGAGAGACAGTGACCCTGGCAGTGAGAGAGCACTGGAGGGGGGCTTGCTGGACACTCGGCGCAGATGCAGGGAGCGGCAACAGATGGAGGGCGCCAAAAGGAGGCACTCCGCTCATTTGGTGCTAAAACAACGGTCGCGTCCCGAGGACCCAAGGGTAAGAGGGAGGATCTCTCCATAGCCCATAAGCTCAGAGTCTTTCCACGGTTCTCCTTCAAACAAGGACCAACTGCCTTACCTGGAGCTTAGGCTACTCTTCTATCTATCCCCAGTGCAGTTCCTTGCTTAGTCGCTAGTGATTAGTATCTGTAAGAGTCATAAAGTAATAAAGGAATAAAGCTTTGGAAAGAATCCTCATCATCTGTGTCCCGAGTTGGCTATTGGAGGGGACTGTAAGAAGCAGCTAGGGCGCTCCTGACATCCCCAAAGGAACCTCACCTGCAACATCAGGACCAAGCTGAGGCCGCTTAATGTAAGTATGCCTAGGTATCCAATACCAGGGCCCCTGAAGTTTTAGCCTCCAGTTTTTCCCTTACATAGGGAAGTGGAAAAAGTCCTCCCTGCCAAAAATGGCTGAAGGGGGGCAAAGGCCACCCTCAACCAAGGACCCTTGAAACAACAGGGACCTTGGTGTGTGGGGGGGGTGACCTTCACCCCCCCAGCCAATTTTCAGAAGGGCAGCTGTTTCTCACCCCATGCAAATGAATGGAGAAATTGCTCCATTCACTTGCATGGGGATGGGGATACAGGGAGAGAGAGGAAGCAGAGAGAGAGAGAAGGAAAGAAAGCAGAACCAGAGAGGAGCCAGAGAGATGGAAAGGACGAAAGAAAGACAAGCCAAAGAGAGAAGAAAAGAGAGAAGAGCCAGAGAGAGAAGCTAGAGTGAGTACCACACACACAATGTTCACAATCATGCACACATGCACACTCATACACACACACACACACACACACACACACAGATAAGAGGGTCGCTCCCATCCTTTTTCTGACTGGATACTGTACGGGGCTGGGGAGCCAATTTGTGGTGGTGCTCAGGGCTCAGGGCACTTTTCAAATTGCCAAATGGGTCTGAAAAGGTTAAAGACCCTGGTTTATGTACTTACGTTAGGACTAGATACAGGGGCCAGGGATTAGCAGGTCATCACAGCCACTATAATCTAGGTGAGGCTATGTCATATTTTCCAGGTCATCCATTATGCCCCTATGAATGATCTTGTATTATTATTTTTCACCCAACTACCTGAGGTATGCAATGTATTTAGTTGTGACATTATTATTATTTATGATTCTACCAATTGAACTGTATGGACATTCATGGAGAAATAATATTTTGCCAAGTAACTACCATCCCTTGCTTCTGGGAAGTTCTGGAGACTTGTTACAGCTTGACTTCATGCACGTTGACTAAGAAGCAAGTTCCACTTTGTTCAGTGGGACGTCTTTCCAAACACGCACACACAGAATTGGAGCCTTAGCCTTCCAAGTAAGTAATGTCGCTTAGAATCCTTGTTGGCTTATAGCCATGGCATATATGCATGCAAAACATAGTACAAAAAGCTGTACAGCTAGAGGTTTTGAATTGTGTCTTTAGGTTACATAAAAGTTTTCCCTAGTTGTAAACTATTATGTTCTAATTGTTTAAACACCCAGTTTGGATGCATGCTTGCTCAGGAAATATAGGCATTTCAAAATGGGAAAGTTGGTTTAAACCAGTTATTTAAAAGGGAAGCTTGATTTAAATTGGCCTTATTTTCTTAGGGCGCCATCCTATGGAGATAGGGGGCTGTCTCGAACTTGGAGGCGACCGACTATCCAATGCAGGGCACGAGAAGCATGGAGGGGACTGTTCCCTCCATGCTTCTCCTGCCCTGCATTCGCGGCTGGACAGCCGATTTCGGCTGTCTAGCCATGGGAAGGCGGAGTGGGTGAGGAGGCTGCTGGTATGACACATAGGATGTGTTGTATCAGCAGTTCCACCTTCCCCATCCTGGAACACCCCCCAGAACGCCCCATTTTGGCCACTCTGCGCTCCTTTTCCAAGCACGGGGCTGTTCAGCGCTGCCACCGAGGCACTGCGGAAGCAGGGGGAAGGTCGGTTCCCAGAAAACCACATATCCTATGGTCATCTAGCCGCTGACTAGTGGCCATAGGATTGCTCGTCCATGATTTAAATGTATGATTTAAATCAATCCATCCTGAAATATACTAAGGGCGCAATTCTGTGCATGTTTGGACATAAAAACTCCTACAACTCCCAGCATTCCACAGCCAGAATGGATGGCTAGGGAATACTGGGAGTTGTAGGACTTTTTTATGTCTAAACAAGGAAAGGATTGTGCCCTAAACTGCCCCCCCCCAAGCAAACAGGTTATCACAGAATCATAGAATAGTAAGGTTGGAAGGGGCCTATAAGACCACCGAGTCCAACCCCCTGACAGATGGCTGTCCAGCTTCATCTTGAATTCCTCCAGTTTGGGAGAGCCCACTACCTCCCTAGGTAATTGGTTCCGTTGTCATATTACTCTAACAGTCTGGAGGTTTTTCCTGATGTTCAGCCAGAATCTGGCTTCCTGTAACTTGAGCCCATGATTCTGTGTCCTGCACTCTGGGATGATGGAGAAGAGATCCTGGCCTTCCTCTCTGTGACAGCCTTTCAAGTACTTGAAGAGCACTATCATATCTCCCCTCAGTCTTCTCTTCTCAAAGCTACACATGCCCAGTTCTTTCAGTCTCTCCTCATAGGGCTTTGTTTCCAGCCCCCAATCATCTTTGTTGCCCTCCTCTGAACCCTCTCCACAGTTTGTCTGCATCCTTGTTAAAGTGTGGCACCCAGAATAGGACACAGTACTTAAGATGAGGCCTAACCAGTGCTGAGTAGAGGGGATACTCAGTAGATCATACATACAGAATAGACGCTCTATTGTTATACCTACATATAATTGTATTCTGTTCAGCCTAGAGGTGCACACATCTCACTACTTTCTTTTCACCACTTCTTGTAATATTTTAAGAACACAATCCTCACATATGTTCATAAACAATGTGTTCAACTGCCTTTATTAATAAATATGTAATGGAGAAAAGTTATGCTAGCACTGATACTCCTGTACACCAAGGCTATACAACTGCAGCATCCATTTATAACAGCATTTTTACAGTATCATTAAAAAAATGACTCACTTCTTCTGTATTCACAATGAGTTTTGCTATAAACAGGCGAATATTGAGTGATACAGACGGATTCCCCAGTTTGCTGTGCAGAAACTTCATCCATGGAGGAAGATCTGGTGAATCTGCATCCTAAATACCCAAAATATTATTTTTATATAATATACACACATAGACACTGCAAGTGTTAACCAAAAAACAAAAACTTTACTTGGCAGCTGCAGTTTCAGAAAACTATATAGAAACACTTTTCTAGTATTTTATTTTATCAGGTTTCAGCCAAGATCAATTTGACCCCAAATATAGCCATGCCATGTGAGAGCTTCTAGAGACTTTGATCATGAAGTTCTAAGCAGCAAATCATCCACCTGAAATACTGCTAGACTTACAGATTACATGTATTTAGTGAGAAATGTGTGTCATGCTTCTTAAGTTTGGAAAACGTTTGGTTTAGAAGTGCTGGTAGCAGTCCCTCAAATATGACAACAAAAGAAGGCTAACTCATATATAGATCAGCAATCAAGGAAGTGAAGCCATAATCCTTCCTCAATTATTGGTAGTGGAGCCTCCCAACAATTAATCCACAGGTGAAAATGTCCAGGGAAATGGGAGCTTTTCACAAAGTAAAGGATGTGAGATTGTTTCTAGACATAGTCAGATGATACAGAAATCTGTACGAACACAAGTACATGGCTTAATACAAAATCAAACTTTCCTGTATGACAGCAAACAATTAAAAATCAACAGAACCTTTTAGATTGAGCACTTTTACACATCACACCCCTTTACATTCTTGGTTGCATTCAAGTGATTTGAGTTCTTTCCTAGAGCAACTGGGTGTAAATCACAAGTAGAATACAAATTACAGAAATGAAGAGTATTGCAAATGAAAAGGTAACAGACAATTTTGAAGTTTTCACAAGACAGAAATGTTTCACCTAATAGGTCTGCTGAATTTTCAACACATTTACTTGAGAAGCACTGATAATCCATCTTGAAAAATCTAGGAAAGTGTGTAAGTTAACAAGGCGATACTCACTTTTGCTACTGTGGGTGTGATGTTATTTCTGTGCATATGTTTGACCAGGGTTGTCATAGAGGCCATACATTCATGCTGGTTGAGCTCATCCATTTCCAATTCCATAACATCATCTCGAACCATAGATTCTGAGGGCTCCTTTATAAACAACAATTGAAAATTAGTTCCGAGGGTACCACATTTAATTTTACCAGATTCAGGGCCCACATTCTGGCTCCAACCAACCACTGCAGAGCAAATTATTTTTCTTCCATCTGTGGACAGAAGACAAATACCATAAGCGTCACATCTCTGTTGACTTCCACCCTGTAAGCAAGAGCTGCAGGGCATAGAAAGGAACTGAGTGCTCTGTTCTTGGAGCATTCCATAAAGAGCATAGGATTGTTCTCTTAAGGTTGCTAAATGGATGGTGTTTTCTTTCCAAATCTGAAGTTCACAGAAACAAGGAAATTTAACACAATCCAGACTATACACACGTGCAGTTTTCATACATAACATACAAGCCAAGTTACCTTTATCCTGAGACGAGAACCAGAGGTGGTAGGATCTTGAGAGTTATATGAAAAACTCTGTATTCCAGTTGAGAAATCAAATTGGCTCATTTCCTCACTCAGACTGCTGTCTACCATATATGATGCTGACGCTAAATAGTGTGGTTCACCTAAAAGAGAAATGCCCAGTCTGGTTATACTGAGAGAGAAACAGAGGACTGAAAAGCTGGTTACCTAATAAAATGATAGAATCGTTGCACAGATCTCTTGGGTGTGTCCAATAGACAACATTAAGTAAAACATGAACAGGATTTCTGCCATTCAGTATGTGTGCATGTTATTATTTTATTTATTTCTTTATCGTGTGGCACATTCACATCGCATTACAATAAAAACACAGAGCATAACAAATATGAAATATAGACAGGAAGATCACAAACATATGTCTAGGTTACAGATATAGTTTTTTGCTTCAGTTGTCACAGCCAGGAAATCAGCAAAGTCTCCATTGTAGGCTCGGTTTTGACACTCTTGTGTGCATGTGTGTCTGTGTAAATGAAGGAAGACTAGATGTCTCTATAACTTAAACGTTATGAAAGTTCCGTTCAGCCTCATGTTATTCATGTTGAATGCAATGGAGGGCTTCTGCCATTAAAGGCAGCCTAGAATTATTTTAAATAAATAAAGGACAATTTTAAAAGGTTTTTTTTTCTTTCAAATCAAAATATACATTCAGACTTAACCAGAAACATCTAAACATTAAGCCCCTGATCCAACCATATTTAGTTACACATGAGACCCCTTCAGCTCAGCAAAACATAAATTAGGTATGAATAATAATTGCCCCATTGGTTTTCAATGGGAATTAAGCACAGCAAATGTAGTTAGATTAGGGCCTTAAGGGTGCATTAAAGCATTTACAATGTAGAATTTTTTTTTCAATTTTAGTAATATTCTAATAATTAAAATAAATACTTTCAGTCAAAATGTTTTACTTTTTTGCAAGGCATGTTTTCCACTCTACTTGCATTTGTATTTAATGTTTTAATCCAATTATAAATGAAATTATCCACCCCCTATGTCCGGAACTCCCACCCAGAACACCTTTGCAGTGCCGGTTCTCTTGCTTCCTTCAAATTCCTCCTTGCAATCCACTTTAGCCATAATTAAATGGTATTTAAAACTGTCTAAAACTGAACCAATGTATTAAGTACATGTAACTGCATTTGGACTCGATGGTCTTGCAGGCCCCTTCCAACCCTACTATTCTATGATTCTATGACCCTCTCCTCCCTTTTCTTAATGTTAAAATATAAATTATAAGCTTCTTGGAAAAGTTACCTAGAGTACTTTACCTAGATCTTACTCCATAAAACGCCATGTACACTGATGACTCTATATAAAATAAATCATCATCATCGGTTTTTAGATAATGGGAAATAATTATACCTGAATCCACACTCATTGCTTCCCTGGCTTCCTTCCTAATAGCAATGTACTGTTTCTTTTTTTCAAGAGGAACCTAGGACATACAAAATATTTTCAAAGGAAACCCAATCCATTTGCAATTCCATTACATATTTAATATAATTCCATATAGTTCTTCCAAATCTAGAGGGATCTAGAATTAAACATATAAAATACTGAACAGAAGTGGGCAACTTTGCTGCAAAGGAAAAAAGAGCTCACTGGCAATCCACAACCCTTTGATTATCAAAAAGAACTCCCTGAAGTATGGCCATTGTCCTCTTCCCAGTCAGTCAGATGGAAACATTACAGTTACAGTTATCTTGAATAACTCCCTTTCCTTTTTTCACATACGTCAGCTGTTGCCAAGTGCTGTTATTACTTTCCTTTCTATATGTAATGCAAATACTACTGCCCCATATTTTGGTCATTTTTCATTTTGACTTAAGCAATCCTTACTTCATGTCACTTCTCTTCTCTGTCAAATTGAACTGAATTGAGCCTAGACGTGGATCAAGAGCCAGTGCAGTTGACAAAGAATCGATGTGATGCCCAGCCTCAGTTAGCAGCTGTATTCTGAACTGCAATTCCTGAACAGTCTTCTAAAGCCAGTTCCATGTAGAATCATAGAGTTGGAAGGGGCCATTCAGGCCATCAAGCCCAACCCCCTGCTCAGTGCAGGGACATATAACACATTACAGCAGTCTAATCTGGAGGTTACCAAACCATGGCCAGGCTATTTAGGATGCTGCAGCAGCTGTACGATTGCAGCTGATGTAGCAGCCTAAATTGGTCAAAGGTACTCTGTGCCATGGAGGCAACCTTTGTCTCCAGTGACAAGATCCTAGAGGCAGGAATGGCTGCGTGCTATTGCCAGGAAGGAAGAAAGCAGGCAGGCAGGCAGCCAAGAGGGAAATTGTATCTATAATAGAGTTTAGATCCCGATAAGGAGTTCTGCTAGTTGAGGCTTCTACTGTCACTGCAGCATTCCAACCTGACAACCCTAGGGGACAACATGGACCAAAACGCAGTGGGTACAGGTAGTGTAGAATTTCACATACTGATTTAAACTAGCCAAGAAATGCTTTTCCTGCAAGCCTTTATTCCATTTATGAAGCCCCATCTTACTCACATTTGATGAGGTTGGATACACATGGCCTTTGTGGCCAATATGGAGTGATTAATATGAACTTCATACTGGTCACTCTGATCATTAAGGGGGGATACTGGGGAAGTAGGGTATAACCTACAAACTGATTAGGCATCCCTGTACCTTTGAAGAACCTGATAGATTTCCCAAATCTTGTGTTCTCTGACCATGTGACCCATTTTGCTTGCCATATCCTGGATCAACTCTCAGCGAAAGAACCATCATCCCCCATAGTCCAGCAGCTGCTGGCTCAGCCAATCCCCTTAGCTATTGGACACACCTTGAATATGATGGTAGGCCTCAGTCTGCTCATGAATGTAAGAGCAACATCCCTCTGGAAACTTGTGTCTATCAGCTAACATCATGTATCAACATCATATATTCAGCACTATCAGTGACAAGAATTTTCCCCAAATTTAAGCCATTAAATTGTGTTATAGTTCCAGCTTCTCTCCATGACCACAGCACCACAGTGGGCTCATGGATTCCTATAGAGGATCCCCCCAACATAGGCATACTGTTTGAGTCAACCACAATAAAGACTGGGTGACATGTTCGGTGAGAGCAATCTTGGGGTTTGCCATCATCACTATCAGGCTTGGTTAGCAGAGTAGGAGCCATTGCAGAGATCCGGATTAAAATCTAGTAAAATCTTAATATTTGTCTTCTGTGACTTGGCCACCCATCTTAGCTTGGTCTAGAATTCTTGTGGCAGAAAAAAAAATATTTTCTGAATAGGGAGCAGTTAAGCTTATTAGTTACACTGTAGTGCTGTTTTTGTTGTTGCTTTCATTACATTCAGTTTATTATTATGCAAGATAAAAATTACTGAAATTTTCATTGAAATTGGAAAGTAATGTCTTCCTACCTCAATCTCGATGGGAAATGAGTAATGGTGTTGCAAATCCAACAAGTTTTCAAAAACAAGTAAATTCTGTGTAATTAAAGGGTACATGCAAATTTGAATATGATCACTATACTATACATTTTTATCTAAAGTTACTATAAAAATTGTTAATTATCTGTTCCAACAATGATTTATGAAGACTTGCCTGCATGAAAAGGTCAATAAAAATCTTATAAATATTACTAGTGGCTGTTATTAATATCTATATTCTACAGCATTCAATAGAGAAAGCAGGCATCTCTCAGTGATATAAGCTCACAGGTGATACCTCAAGTCCAGGAGGTGGAATATGTCAACCTTCCAATTAGCAGAATGCAGAAAACTACATAGCTTAGACAGGAGAAACTCCTCCACCTATGACAGGGGTGGGAAACTTTCTGGGGTTATGTGAGGACACTGGCCCTCATATAACATTTTTGGGGGCTGCACAAATGGGCAGGATTGGTGGGTGGGACCATAACACATACAAACTGCACAGACATACAGACCATTCACCAACACACACAGGATTGCTAATGGTGAGGAAGGAGCCTATCGGCAGCAGAGAAACTGTGATCTTGCTGAAGATCACCAGGGAACAAGGTGAGAGGCTCTATCCTTGTGCTGAGTGCCACCTCCCAGAGATCCTGATGAAGACTGTGCTGGAGAGGAGGGCACAGAGAGATGACTCTCTTCACACACCCTCTTTCCCACCACAAATGTGCTGTCAACAACCCACAAAACAGCTTTTGCAGGGGAAGAGCACATGTGAGGAGTCATCCCCACCTATCCTCTTCCTTATCACAATCACAGCAGCCTGGGGATGAGCAATTCAAGAGGGTGATGGCAGCAACATAGGTGCCCACAACAAGCCATATGGGAGGACTCTGAAGACCACATACAGCCCAGAGCCTGTCTATATGTGACCTATGGTAAAAGAATGCACCTGCCACTTCCACAACCTCCAGATGATATTCACTAATACATAATTTTAGAATTCTTATATAGACAAAGCCTAATAAATACACATTTGAATTGGTGCTGAGTGCCATTACCCAATTTCATACTTCACCTTGTTATCCATTTATGCCGACTACTTTGAATGATTAGATAATATGTTTAGGATTCAGATATTTGCTATTCTAAATCGTAAAATCTTTCAGAAAGAATAAGGAGATCAGTGTGTCTTATCCCAGGACATGGTCTGAGGGCTGCAGCCATCTTGCTGAAGCTAAGCAGGTTTGGGTCTGGACGGTGCCTGGATAGAAGACTTCCTGGGAACCCCATGTATGCTACCTTGAGTTCCATGATGGAAGAAAGGTGGGATATAAATGTACTCTGTAAAATGCTGATACCAATATAACTGAGATTCAGAGAATTATACCCCTCCTCTTTAAATCCACTGTCCCAGGGCTACTCAGAAGGATCTTGCTTTGCTGAATGAAGAAACCTAACGAACCTACAGTGGCATCCAATAGTTGTCAGTGAGCCTGGGGTTCTTATCTGGTTGTTGGACCAGCCAAGATCCTTTCTAAACCCAAATTTGGTATCAGGGCCAGTCATCGTTAACCCACAGCCTGGATGAAATTTCATTAAATACACACCTTTTCTGGTTTTTCTGTGAAAAGAAAGCCTTGGTAGAATTTACTTTCATTGAACACACAGCTAACAACAGCAATGGCACAATTATATGCAGCACAATGATACTGTCTCCTCTTTTCCAATAGCTGGGTTTCACCTGACATGTTTTCTGAAAAGGCATCATAGCAGGACCTTGAAACAAAACAGATAAAAAAGCAGACAGCAATTTTAAAGGAAGTCATACATAGACTAATATATGCCAGCAAGTGCAGAGCTACAGTTGTAATAATAGTCTTTAGTTCATACTTACAACTTGCTATTCAAAGGTAAACTGGAATATTTTAATATAATGCTTTGCAGTAACAGCATTAAACCTCAATAAGCTGGCTGGTATTTTCGAAGTGGTCCTGGTAGCTCTAACCCTAGTAGCAACATCAGTTGCAACATACTCAACCTTAGTGGAAAGATTTCACATACAGGTTTCTACAGGATATTTGGTGGGACAGAACAAATAGTAAAATAACTTTCTTACTTAGGCTGGATGTTCAAGAAAAAATAAGGGAGAAAGCAATAGATACCACTCATATTAAGGGCATGAGGATAAGCCCTTGAGACTAAGACTACAATCTTAAACACTTACTAGGGAGCAAGCGTAATTAAACACAGTAGGACTTACTTCTAAGTAAATATGCATAGGATTGCACAGTGAAACAATCTACACACAACACCTTAACATCATGCCCTGAAACATCTATTACATCCTTTTAAAAACATGTCTTGAACATCCACGCCTGAGGAAATCTGTGATAACTGAAAAGCTTGCATTCTGCATCATGAACATTGATCTTCAAGTATTATTTTACTGACTACATAAATCAAGTTAAACAAAGGCACACTAAGGAGAAGTGAGAAATTCTTACTTTATTAGTGCCTTTGTAAGTTCATTGCCTTCTACACAGGTGGAGCCCTGAAAAGCTTGGTTAATTGTAGAGTCCTTAGAATACACATCTTGTTTGGAAAGACGTGAATACATCACTTTCAAACTCTTGTAGTAGCTCATTTTCTTGGTGAGTTGCATTTCAAAAGCAGTTTCATTTGACTGGATAAATATATAAACAGAACTGAGTTCTAAGTGCTGGTATGGCAAGAAGCTTCAGATATAAATGCACAATTTCTTTAAAGGAAACATAAACATAATTGTTCATTTATTTAAAATATCAATTTCAGAAGATATGGGTCAACCTTTACCTTTGTAAATCTGGACTTTAGTGTATCCATAGCCTCCACAATAATCTTACTTAAAAATTCTTTCAGTGCATCCAAGCTGCAGTGAAGCAACAGCACAAGAAGAGAGCGATCGACATAGGCTTGACAGGTTGCATATGAGAGAAGGGTGTCACACTGGAACATTTTGTGCACAGTGTCCAGCAATGCCACTTGTTTGTCACAGCTACCCCTAAACACAGTGAGAAATTTAAAGAAAACCTTCAACCACATTCCAACAACACCAATCCCCAATTCTCTTTCAGAGACAGCTTCTTAAGTAGTGATTTCTTTACAACACAGTGATACTATTCTTAAATAGGCAGAATCAGCATTTGTCAGGATATATCCAAGGAAAACTTAAGGAAGCTGTTTGACTGTGTTTCTACATACTATTTTGTCCTGTGTTTTTATACACTGTTCAGCCACACAGGAGCCTATAGGGAAACCCTATGCCAACCCACCACCCCACAAGACTGCTTGAATAGGTCCAGCTAAAGCACACCAAAGGAATATGGAGTTAAAAGAGTTCCCCAAACAACAATCTGCATCACCACCATGTGGCAAGAGGCATCAGGAGTCATCCTGATTTCCCCAGAATGTATTTCTTTTGATAGCAAGGGAAATGGGAAAAAAAAGACTGAACACATACCCTGTATTCTCAAGTTACCCAATGTAGCATATGCCTATTATTGTGATGTGCTTATATTGTTTTATGTAACCCAGGTAAGCAAGGGTTAATAGTGTTAGAGAGGGAGTGAAAAGTGGGAGGGGCCTGTGTGTGAGAGAGGATTCTGAGGTTAAGAAAGGAATGAATTGACACTTAGAAGTTAGACAGGGATTTAGGGATTGTGGAAGCAACATCCAGTAATGGGATTTGTGTATAGGATTTTAGAAGGGGTAGAATAGGTAGGGAAGTTAGAACCAAGTATTAATGAATAATAATAACATACAACTCTTCTTGTTACAAATAAATCTTTGGTTTTTTAAATACAGACTCCCATGTTTTGGCTGAATTGTTACACTACCATTATTAAATCTGTTTCCTTGTTACTTCTCCTGTAGTGAGTTGAGAACACCAATTGAGCCTATTGAGTTTCTCTGGAACCCAGAGAGAGTAAAAGGGCTGAACTTTGGGTATGAATGGGAACAACTGATCCAGGTGAAAGCAGGCATTTCCTGAGAGGTTTGGTTCTCAGTTTCAGAGGTGGAGGCTGGGGAAAAGGTGGAACCTAGGCAGGAACATCACACCCAACTCTTGACACTTAAATTGTAGAACAATTTAAACATTTAAATAGTAAAAACTGGAGGGACATCTGTTTCACTGTTACTTTAAAGAGCAAGTGATCAGGATTACCTTTTGGCAATCCTTTTGAAGGTGATTTCAAATAATTCCTCCATTATGTGTCTCTGGTCTCTGCAAAGAATTTCTGTCATCAACAGTAACAACATAGGACTCTGGGATAGTTCTAGTGCATCTAAAAACTAGGAGAGAGAAAAAATGTATTTTTAGAGGATATGTAACAGACAGATGGTGAGACTGCAGCTGTCTGCATCCTGGACTTTTTTTGAAATAGCTAGTGAGCTATAGCTAGGTGATGAACAGTGATTTTTCCAGTGTGGTGTAGTGGTTAAGAGTGCTGGACTGGAAGTGGGGAGATCCAGGTTCTAGTGCCCACCTGGGCCATGAATCTCACTGGGAGACTTTGGGAAAGTCACTAACTCTCAGCCTACCCTACCTTCCAGGATCGTTGTGAGGATAAGACGGAGAGGAGGAGAACATGTATGCTGCTTTGGGGTCCTTGAAGGAGAGGCAAAATATAAATGTAACAAATGAATAAATAATAAATAAAAATCTGAGCATTCATATTAAATTATCACTGCATCTATTCTATTTGGTGTCCATCACCCTATTACCTACATTCACCAGTTCAGCAGGTTGTTTAAATCTACGCCTTATTTCTCAGTAACCACAGCCACAATCAAACAGGAACCCTTCCACATATGGACACCAAATTGAATACAAATTCATTCCAGTAAACATACTTAACAACAAACCATGAGTTCTCTTCAAGGGTTGTTCATGGTTCACTGGGTCAATTGACAGTTGTCATTCCCAAAAATATTCCTCAGCGTGAGGCACATTTACAGGACTAAAAACATGTAAGAGTTGCACATGAAATCTAGGCAAATTAACACAGGATTTACAAAATCTTACTATAAATAAAGATGCATATTGAAGCTAAAACAAGATCTGATGTGTATTCAGAAATCCTTGCATTACAAGGAATAGAAAAATACAGATGTATCATTTCTACATATATTTTTTTTCTAAGTTTTATTTGTTTGGGTTTCTCTTAAGTACGTGGCTTTGGGCTCAAAGCAGGTAACATGTATTTTAAAATATACATAAAATATACAACTAAGTCGTGAGTACACTACACATTTTTTCACTTACTTTTTTAATGCAGTCCACATAGTTATTGTATCTTAAGGTTCCTTTGGGAAACTCATCAGATCTCAATGGGAAATTAAATGCTACAAGTTGGTCAAGTGCATTTTTAAGGTCACCAAGTCTTTCTCCAACAAGGTTAGTGAAGAATGGAAGGATAATAACTGCTTGACTCTGAAATATAGATGTAATTTAGAACATTATATTATATGGTAACATATAAAACCTTCACTCTCTCAAGAAAGTTTTGATGGAAAAAATAATCTGCTGAGGACCAATTAGGCACAGTGGATATATCAAGGCTAATACTAACCAAGTTTCAATATTAACAAGGGATTCGGAACCACTTTCAAACTCTTAATTATAACTGGTGCTGGTGGAAGAGAATAAAAAGGAGCTTTACTAGTTACTTTAAGAACAATGGCCACATTATGGCATCACACTAAACAAACCCTCTTCAGAAATCACAGTTTGAAGTTGGCCTGTTTTAAACTAATCATAGTTAATGTTAGTCACAGCACATCAGCTTGGATGCCACAAATTGCACTGAACTAAAAGCAAAAACAAAAGCTTCTGAACTTCTCTCAGCAATACAGGAGGAGTGCATGAGACTGGAAGGAGGCTAGCCTTAGTCACGTCTTGCTAAACTATAGTTTAGCATGACATCTGAACATGGCCCCTGTGTGCAACCAGTACTTCGCTAATACCACCACAGGTAAATACAAGTACACATACAATTCAATTACCTTGAGGTTTAGACTCAACTTCTGGTCAGTAAGTAGACTTGTGTATGTATTAAAAACAACAGAAAATGCCTCATGATGTGTATTAAATGACACAGAAGAGTCAATCTGGCAAAAGTAAGGAAAATAATGTTGAACTTTCATATAGAATATATTTGTTAATTCAACTACATTAAAATATTTAATCTGATAATCAGTCACAAAAATTTCTAAAATATATTTCAGCTGACACTATGTGCATGTAGGGAGGTTTACGTTGAATATTTATTCATGAAAGGTGTATATCCTACAGACTGCAGAACGTAGCCTCATCCATCAGCCAGAGAACGAAGGGCCACTGGGAGGTTGCACCCCCTGCCTCCCAAGAGGAACATCACACCAAGAGGGAGACCAACCTGGCCCCATACATCAGCTAGAGAAGGAACAGCTGCAGGGAACTTGTTTCCTCCTTCCCTGCCAGAAAGTATACCTATAAGAATGTTGAAACTAAGAACTGGTGTTTGGGTTTTGCTTTTTTGCTCCTCCCTCCCAATCTCTTTTCCTTTCGTGTTGTGTCTTTCAGACTGCGAGCCTGAGGACAGGGACTGTCTTATTATTAATCTTTGTAAGCCACTTTGGGAGACTTTCTGACTAAAGAATGGGATAAAAATACTGCAGATAAATAAATAATCTTATGTCAAATAAAATCCTTAGGGTGGCTCATATCCAATAACAATAAAATAACACAAATTAAAAGAACAGCAGCAATCAACACCAGCATAACTCCTCAAACCAGAAGGCCTCTTCACAGAAAGAATGTATTTTAGTATAATTTAAGTTCCTATTAATCCCAAAATGAAATTTGTGCAGACCAATAAAAAACAATGAGGCCCAACCATACAGGAAGGTTACTATTACTAGCTATGTTTTCAAATTAGTGCAGGGCCTGATCCAACAATTTTTATGCAGGGAGAAGGAAATGCAGGTTGTTAGCTGTGCAACATCCACCACAGAAGTACAGCTAATATGGGAAGGGATGCTGCAATAGTTACCAAGGTGTAATTACCAGAACTCATCCCACAGGCTTTGACGAAACTGGAAGGGAATCAGATAGACCAGTACACTGCTGCCATCTTGATACAGCAGCCAGCACACCACTGCATGATCCAGAACACCCCAAATGCAGCTAAACTTACTGAACCCCCTCCAGCTTCCTCAAAGCACCCAGCATTCCCCCAATGTGCTCAGAGCATCAGTCAGGGATGGTTTTGAACCCCGCATGTACCCCATGCATGAGTAACCTACATATTTTGAATGCCCTTAACCCAGCCCACTAGATTACCCACTGCCAAACTCCTGGGTGCCTTGCTAGAAGATGCAGAGGGAGCCTCCAATTCCTGTACCATGGTCAGCACCACAGCAGGTGAAGAGTATTTGGGCATTTTTTAGGGACTGGATTTCCTAGGGGCTGGATTTAGATACTGGCTGCGCCCCATAACTAGACCTCGGAATCATATCTGTACATGGAGAAAATTATACCCTACCCTATACACCAATCTCAGGAAGAAATTAAGCTAACATATTTCAAAATTTTAAGAATACCATCTAGATTTTTCTTAAGCATTTCATCCTGGGGTCTGTTTGGACATTATTGGCTCTGGAAAATTATTTACAGGGAGCCTCATGTTCCCTCACAAGCACTAAACTAACTTACTCAGCTAATATAGTTACCAACCTGCCTGGCCACTGAGGTCATCAGAGGGCATGTCCCCAGTGGTTCCACTGGGAGCCATGGCCCATCTGGAGTCCACCAGGAAAAGAGCCTTCAGTGTGGTGGCCCCCTCCTGTGGAACTTCCTGCCTTTGGAGGTCAGACAGGTACCAACGTTGTGTAGTTTTCAGTGCCTCCTGAAGACATTGTTATTTCGAGAGGCCTTCCTTGAGTGACCAGCCGTGATTTATTAAGTTCAGAATCTGTTTCTTTTAAAATGTTTTAATAGGGCATTTTATTCTTTTATCTTGTTGTTCACTGCTCCAAAATCTTTGATGTAGAGCGGTATATAAATACTGTAAATAAATAAATAAAATATAGTTGTAGCTTTACCTGCAGAACTTTAGCCAATAGGGTCAGGACAGCCATTTTGCTCTCAGGAGCAGAATCGTTGGTCCACCAATGGTCAAGCTCTCCCCAGTTTTTTAATATAGAAGTCACTAGTTCCACTCCTTGTTGCTTTCGAACAGCACGATCTCTAAAGCTTTGATCCAGCATGCCATTCAAAATAGTACCAACCTGAAATGTAGAGTATTACTACCATGAAATATTAATAGAATTTTATGGAATTCAACCTTAATACTGTGGGACTAAAATATAATGCCTGCAAGATTACCAAATTAATCATTACAGTAGTATGTACATTCTCAATATAGCCACGTCTGTCATAGATACAGCTTCCACAAAGAAAGGTTGGAACTGTACAGTTAAGAAAATGGGAATGTAGTATTAGAAAAACCTTAGCCTCCTGATATAATGCCAATTCCCAGGATGCATTAAAAAGTTCCCCAACGTTCAGGCTCTGCCCAATCCTGGGGTAAGGGCATATAAGTAAAATGGCCTGGAAACATGTCAGTGGTAGGGTGGAAAATCGTTATAGAACACAGACCATTTACAATATAGAAGTAGCAAAGATCTAATAGTAGATCTTCTCTATTGTGTCATTAGGATCATCCTCTGATAATGCTTGGGCACTAGTATAAATGTACAAAAAAGCTATTATTAGTATAATAATAATTATATTATTATACTAATAATATAATATTATAATTATTAAATTATACATTAAATAATGTATAATAATTATTATACACTAGTATAAATGTACAAAAAAGCTAAATGTACAAAACAAACTAAAACGGTTACTCCTGTTTATTTTTTAAATTACACTTGTTTGGGGAGTAAAATTTGAAAGACAATAAATCTGCCACCTCAATATTTTAAAGCAGAGTCCATTACCATTTTGGGGCTGTCTACAGCTGATTTCATAAGGTGAAGTACTGCTATATCCAGGTTTTTCAACAACTCTCTGTTAATGGTTTCCAAGAATAAGCTGTAGAAATACTCTCCGTGAGAAAAGCTGATAAGGTTTCTTTGGGATGTTCCAGATAATGGCACAGATAACATCAGTGTGTTCAACAAGAGACTCACCAGCTCTGTGCACTACAGGAAATGAATACAAAAGAGTTAAAGTCATGTTTTTCAATATTATAAACATGCTTTTCAATAAAAAATGTAATAGTCAAGTATATCTTTTCCCATTATTAAAGTACTAGAAAAGCTGACACAACTGTGATCAAGTATTCAAAATAAAAATGAACATTGATATTTACTGTGAATAATGTTCATTCTTCTCAGTGGACAGGGATATCCTTGGATGGGTTAGCTCCTCCCTTCTACACATATGGAGGCAGAGCTATGCAAAATAGGAATCCCCCCTGGATGGAGGAGCCCCACCCAGTTCAGGAGACAGCTATTTAAAAAACTCAAACATTAAAACAAAAAACTTGTAAACACTGAGAATATCTGAGACCAAACGAGAAAAAAGGGGCGGGGGAGAACAAAGATGTTGAACCATCACCAAATAACTCAAGAGTCAAGATTATGCTGTCTTCCACTACTGAAGTAGTTATAGGCAGGCATTAACTATCTTAAAAAAAAAAAAACCCTTGATAGATCAGGATGTCCTCCATCTAGTGAGAAAAATTATTAATAGTACTAGTGTTTCCTTCTCTCAACAGAACAAAGTTTTCTTGGATGAGATATGAAACAGCAGCACTCTGTTGCTCTACAGCACATCTTGTAGTACCCACCTGAAAAAGCCACTTCTGTAGATGCATAGGCTTCGATCTTGCAGTGGCAAATAAAGGTGGAGGCAGATGCCCATGTGGCAAATTTACAAACATTCTCTCTAGGAAGTGCTGCTTTCTCTCTTCGGGATGTTTAGGATATGGGAGAATCAAGGTTATCCAGAGTTCTTGCACCCAATATAACAGGATATTGGGTGTAGGAACAATATAGAGTGTCTATGTATAGGGTGATCCTGTCCTCATGAAAAATACAGAGCTCCTTCCTAAGTGAGAAGGCTCCTCCCACCTCCCACATCATTCTCACAGAGGAAACACCAACCAGGAATACAACCTCCAGTGTGTGGAATTTCAAAGACATGGGTCTGATGGGCTCAAAAGAAGGCTACATTAGGGACAGGGGAAAGGAGAGTTCCAGGTACAATACCTATTTACAGTGGGAGGTCTAAGGTAAGTGGCTCCCCTTAAGCATCATTTTACATGGAATGCCCTCTTTTTTAGATCTAAAACGAAAGTCCTACCATCCTCCTCACCTTCTAAGTGAGACTTGTCACTGAACAAGGATGAGAGAAGGGAATGGAAGAAGGAAAGATCTCTTGAGCATTACACCTCAAATGCAGAGCTGTCCAGTGAGCTCTGCTCTTTCAGTGGAGCAGAATGGAAAGTGTGTGGGGCTTCTATGTGTAGGATTCCTGCCTCCAAGTGTGAAAGTAAGGAGCATACCCATCAAAGAATGTCTTCCATTGAGAAAGAATGCTCATCACTAAATTCAACTGGAATAACATAATCCCGTGTAGAAATACATATATCAAAGACAAGATTAAACTTCCACAGTTATTCCTGATTGAAGAAGTGATTTAACTTCTTTTTCGGTGATATCAAAAACAATGTGGGTAGGCCAACGTAAGTCATGGGTAACAGCTATCAGAAGATTTGTTAAATACAAATAATAGGGACATAAAACATCAGAAAACAGATACATGCCATCAACAAGGTCAGCCCCCTACCTGGACTCCAAAAGCAAAAGCCAGATGCAGAAGTCTCTCAGCTAATCGTTTGCTGCTGAGGTCCAATGAGGGAAGGGACTTTCTTTCATCTGCTGGTGCAATACCTTTGTATACAACTAAAATTAGCTTAGAGCCGGTCTCACAACGTAGATCTGAACCCTTAAGAGAGAGAAAAATAACAAAAGATGCACTTGAAAAAAACGTGAGGGGAAACAGATTTAAATTGAAATTACAAGACGCCCTTTTCTTTTCCTGCTATTTGCAATA
The DNA here is from genome assembly GCF_057233095.1 of Heloderma suspectum. Taxonomy (NCBI): domain Eukaryota; kingdom Metazoa; phylum Chordata; class Lepidosauria; order Squamata; family Helodermatidae; genus Heloderma; species Heloderma suspectum. The sequence goes on along the minus strand of NC_139461.1, from coordinate 70,756,141 downwards.
CCCCTTAGAGACTTTTCTTGAATTGAAATATCGTCAAGAATACAAAAGAAAGGTTGTGCCTTTCCCCCTGCATCCACCTCGCCCCCAATGTAAGTAAGAACTGAAACTCCACAATTTAAATGCCATCACAACAGCAATGCTTCATGATAGTTGTGATTACAGATTTGTTGTTGTTGTTCAGTCGTTCAGTCGTGTCCGACTCTTCGTGACCCCATGGACCATAGCACGCCAGGCCTTCCTGTCCTGCGCTCTCTCCCGGAGCGTGCTCAAGTTCATATTCATTGCATCTGTGATGCTATCTAGCCATCTCATCCTCTGCCGTCCCCTTCTCCTTTTGCCTTCAGTCTTTCCCAGCATCAGGGTCTTTTCCAGGGAGTTTTCTCTTCGCATTAGGTGGCCAAAATATTGGAGCTTCAGCTTCAGGATCTGTCCTTCCAATGAGCACTCAGGGTTGATTTCCTTTAGGATGGACTGATTTGACCTCCTTGCAGTCCAGGGCACTCGTAAGAGTCTCCTCCAGCACCACAGTTCGAAAGCATCAATTCTTCGGCGCTCAGCTTTCCTTATAGTCCAGCTCTCACAGCCATACATTACTACTGGGAAAACCATAGCTTTGATTAGACGGACCTTTGTCGGCAAGGTGATGTCTCTGCTTCTTACTATGCTGTCTAGGTTGGCCATAGCTTTCCTTCCAAGGAGCAAGCGTCTTTTAATTTCATGGCTACAGTCACCGTCTGCGGTGATCTTGGAGCCCAAGAAAGTAAAATCAGTCACTGCTTCCATTTCTTCCCCTTCTATATGCCAGGAAGTGATGGGGCCAGATGCCATGATCTTAGTTTTTTTAATGTTGAGTTTCAAACCAGCTTTTGCACTCTCCTCTTTCACCCTCAACAAGTGGCTCTTTAGATCCTCTTCACTTTCTGCCATTAGGGTGGTATCGTCTGCATATCGGAGGTTGTGGATAATTCTCCCAGCAATCTTAATTCCGACCTCTGATTCATCCAACCCGGCATTTCTCATGATGTACTCTGCATATAAGTTAAATAAGCAGGGTGACAATATGCAGCCTTGTCGTACTCCTTTCCCAATTTGGAACCAATCGGTTGTTCTATGTCTGGTTCTTACTGTTGCTTCTTGACCCTCGTACAGGTTTCTCAGGAGACAGGTAAGGTGGTCTGGTACTCCCATCACTTTAAGAATTTGCCACAGTTTGTTGTGATCCACACAATCAAAGGCTTTAGCGTAGTCAATGAAGCAGAAATAGACGTTTTTCTGGAATTCTCTTGCTTTCTCCATGATGCAGAGAATGTTGGCGATTTGATCTCTAGTGATTACAGATACTTAAACATAAACAAAATCTGGATTAGATTAACCCAACAGTGCACAGGTTCAAACTTGCAGCAGGAGGGCAGATGAGGAGAAATGATTGTTCCATTTCCCCCCCCCCCAGAGGAAATACTCTACTTTATTTATCAAGAAATATAGTTGCTGACAGATGATGAATGCATAATCTTATATCTTTTCCATATTGATATGATATCAGTATTTTAGTTATTGCAAAACTACTCCAGTAAGTCTGCCACATTTTACATCTTCTTCCTCTGCCGAAGTACCGAAGCCAATACATTTGACAAGTTATATTTTTACCTGAGATTGCAAAGTACTGTCAAGCAAACCAGCTTTGTGAAGCTGCTTGCATGCAGATAGAATGGAACCAAGTCTGACATGATCCAACCGGGCTTCTGGATTATATAGCTCAACACGGCAAAGCTCCTCAATGCTGACAAAACAAAAGAGAATAAATACTGAGAATACATTAAATGCCATATCAAAACCATTATTTGCATTGTTCTTATGCACTTACATTAGAACGCTATATTCAGAAGCATCCTACCTTTTTGATGTTATTATTTTCTTTATGCTGATCTCTAAAGGTTCTTTATAAGGAGATTTCATCAAAGCTTTTATAAGCCTCACACAAACATTGGGGAGATTTTCCATAACTTGTACATCAGCTATGTTAAAGCCTATGCTTTTGGGGTCACAGACGGTTCTCACAATGAGCTCTATCAGATTATTATTAAGCAACTCTCTCTCAAGCAGCTAGGAATAAGATAAAAATGAGACAAGTTGTTTTAATTTTGAAATCCAACAATTTTCATTTATTTTAAGATTTACATTTGTGTGCACCTCCCTGACAGCAAAATAGTCCCTTCAGTCCTCCCACCCTTCTTTGTGAAATTATGTCAAATTTTAAAATACAACTTATGGTGCAATCGTATTGGGATAGGCAGGTGGAGCGTGGAAGGGATCTTCTCTCCGATTTCGGCTGTCTAGCTGTGGGACCTTGGAGCACGGGGCGAGGGGGAAGCCAGACAATGAATAGGAAGCGTCGTACCAGCATTTCCGCACTCCTGCCCCTGGAAATACTCCTTTTTGCCCTGCTCCGCACTGCTCTTATGACCCCGGAGACTGGGGACTTTCCATTCTGCCTACAAGGCGGAGGGGGAAGAGGCAGGGAGGTCGTTCTCCAGGAACTGACCAATCCTATGGCTGTCTAGTCACTGTCTAGTGGCCATGGGATTGCACCCTAATAAACTCTAGAGCTTATTATGTGAATGGCAGACCTGTTTTTTATATATGTATATGAATGAACAGTAACTGATCTAATTTTCAAGAGCATCCGTGAAATTTGCTTAGGCAGTCTGGTAGGGGCACATCCGTTATATTTCAGTAAAAAAAAAAATAACTGCAGTGTGTCACAGCTTACTCTCAAGAAAGTATTCATAAGGTTGCCGTCTTTAGGGCAAAAGCTAATTTGTTCTTCTTAGCTAGTAATTAAAGCCATGGAACAGGATAGGCAACTCATTCACCAGTACAGTGTCAGTGATTGCTGAGGGCACATTTTATGATGCACAAACACAATCTGGACTCAAGGAGCTTAAGGCTCATGCAAAGGGTATGGCATCTGTAATTATTGTGTTGTTGTTTTTTCAAATTCCCCCATGTCATATCACAAACAGCAACAGTTTCAGAAGTGTTTTGCCATAAGGCATGGGAAGCTGCGGCTGTTCGAAAAACGTTAAGTCCTTAGTCTCCTTGAGTCCAGGGAACTATCAGCAGGTTTCTTTGGATCCTGACCAATACAGCCAAACCTACCTTCCAGAAATCCTGCTGGTGGGTCTCTAAAATCATGCTGACAAAAACCATAATTCGAACTACAATTGTACATTTGCTGTAATTGTATTCTTCTCTTTCTTGTGGACTAAACATGTTGCCTTTGGATCCAATGCCAAAACACTGTTCTGCACCAGACACATCATGCAAGGCAAGTTTTCCAAGGAAGAACTCCAGTGATGTCAGGAATGAAGATCCTACATTTGTAGCTGGAAAGAGTTGTGGAAGAGTGAATCACTTACCTCAGAATACAAAATACAATCTTATATTGTTAGACATAAAAACTATGTAAAAAGAATAAATAGTACAGCCACCACATTGTTTGTCTCCAGCATTCTAGACTTAGTCCTCACTCAATTTCCCTTCTAAAACAATATTTCCTAAGACCAAGAGGGAACGTTTTATCATTTACGGTGGACTTGTAAAAAAGCTAAAATATTTTGGAAACGAATACAGTCTCTGGCTCAAAGAATAGTAAAGACTACTATAGAACTAAAGCCAGAAACTTTTTTACTGGAACTAAAAGATAAACATGTAAAAGAGAAGGGGGGAACCCTCTTTCTCTACATGACAATGGCTGCAAGGTTATCGTATGCACAAAAGTGGAAGAATGAAACCATACCAACTGTGAGAGAGCGGATTATGAAAATGATGGAACTGGCAGAGATGGCAAAACTTACTATTATAATTAAAGAAGGGTCAACAACTAAATTTATGTTAGATTGGAAACCTTTTATAGAATTTGTACAAGAAATAGAGAAAAAGTGATAACTATGTATGTGGATTTTGAACTTTGAGATGGTTGAGTCTCTTTTTTCTGTTGTTAAAATTAGGAGAAAGGAGATAATGTCTGTGAACTCAATGTATGATATACAACTAAGATGAGAACTAGAGAATAATAATAATAATAATAAGCATTCATTGTGTAAGGGGAGCCAAAGGTAGATATCTTACAATCTTAAGAGATATTTTAGTGTATGTGTATTGTGTTGTGTTTCTGTTGTTGTTGTGTTTTGCTTTTCTTTAAAAAAAATACAAGGTACAGCAAAAAAAAACCCACAATATTTCCTTTACACCAGTATTACACTTCGGATGCAAAATTATTTATTTTAATAATAGGTAACTACCTTATTTGGAAAAACCACCCATCATTTAAATGTTCTTTCACATAATCTCTCTTGCATGTGGCCACAGTGGCCAAAACCACAGATGCTGTTTGACACAAAAAGCTTGTACAGGGGGACATAACAGAAGACAACTCCAGGTGACAAAAAACTATCTGTGGGACGGTAGTGCAAGCATTATTAAACTCTTCTAGAAGGTTGTGGAGGAGAACTATGATATCGAAATAAAGCAAGGGAACATATAAGCAGAAAAGCATGATGTGGTAGAACAGGAGGTACTGTGATGATTCAGGAAGAGGACATGACAGAAAAAAGGATGACAACACCTCCCAGCCTTTAGTTATAACAGTCTTCAGTTCAATTTATATCAGTTGCTGGGGCTTGAAAGAAATCATGTTCATTTTTCCTATGGATAGAGTAATATAGTGTTATAGTCCCCTTGGAGATGGGGCAGAGAAAATGAGTACGGGCAACAGCAACACAGCATTTTTTGTACATGGGTCACCACTTTTATCTTAAAATAAAGAAAACCAAAAGAATTTCTCTGAAACAGAAAGAAAGTCAAATCCAAATGCAGAAAGGTTTTCTGATATTTCTAGTTATGCACTTCACTCTAATTGATGTGAGAGATGAATCATCAAGCAAACTGCTTCTGTAATGTACCTACCTAGTATCTCATTTGGTCTAATCACGCCCTGCTTGATAAAAGTATTGTAACAGTCCAAAGCAGCCAGAAGCATATCCATCCACTGCACGGTAGCTCGCAAACTAAAGGTCTCTTGCAGGTCATAAAGAGTTGGATGGGACAAGATTCCAGACACGTTTTCACCTTCATAGCCACCTCCTTCAAATTTCTTTATGAGAAAACAGATTCCTTGTTTCTGAAGAACATCACCCAACCAGGAAGATGGAGAATTGTTTCCTGATGGAGAAACGTAAGTAGTTAAAAGATTTCTGGATAAATGTGCTGCAGGCAATCAACTCTTGTGCCTATAGTCTAGAAAGCACCACCAAACCTGGAGTCAATCTATTAAAAAACATCCTATTTTATTTCCACAGACTTACGGTTTATTTTTTTAAGGAACTTTCTGACCAATGGAGAAGATGGCTTAAAGAAGCTCTTCCCCCCACCCCCAGACTTTATACTTTGAGAATATGAACTCATCACCACCCAAAACAAGACTTTGGTAATCAGAGTAGGATAGAACAAATTTACAGAATCGTGGAAGGACGTTTGTATGATAATTTCACAGTACTTTTACCTTGCAAAGAGCCAGCAGACTCTTAGGCTACAATCCTGCACATAGTTGAGCTGCTTAAATCCCACTGAGTTAAGTAAGATTTATGCAACCTAATGGTGTGCAGAATATTTAACAATGAATCCACTTATCTTTTTTTCAGATCTCACTGGAATCGTGTAAGGCAGCGGTCCCCAATCTTTTTGGGACCAGGGACCGGTCTGTGGAAGACAATTTTTCCATGGACCGGGGGGGGGATGGGACCGGGCCGCAGTAGGGGGGCAAGAACCCCCCTTACCTTGGGTCCGCGGCGGGGTGATCCGTCCCTCCCCCCCCCCCGGAATCTTTGTTGGCCCTGGACTCGCCGCGGAGCTGCTGGCTGGCTCCGGCCGGGGGAGGACTTCTGGCTGCTGGGATGCAAATGGCGTCCACATAGTGGACGCCATTTACGTCCCTGTTCTTTGCAGTAATAGGCTATTACTACAAAGAACAGGGCAGACTCAGCCAGGGCCAGTGAGGATTCCGGGGCGTGGGGGAGGGATGGATCACCTCCCCCCCCCCGGGACCCAAGGTAGGGGGGGTTCCCACACCCCTACTGCAGCCCGGTCCCTAACAGGCCACAGACTGGTACCGGTCCGCGGCCCGGGGACCCCTGATATAAGGGACTCAGGCTGAAAGAATAGCAGCTTGCCTAAAACCATTTGGTGAGCTCATGGCAGAGGTAACGTTTGAACTCAGGACTTCCTGATTCAGAACACAGCCTCTTAGCCAGTATGCTACATCAGCAACAGACTATCTACATATGCTGCAATTTACAAACCTGGCAACAAGGGAACAAATTCGAAGAAAAGCTCTATGACTTTATGTCGGCACTCGGTTTGAGGTCGTCCACACTGCATTAAAAGCCACATGACAACATCCACCAAACATATTGATGTAGGTGGAAATCCCCTACATAAGGGTAACAAAAATTGTCTAATATTATTAAATGAATCCAGCATAGCAGTCAGTTGCTTAAATACTACTCTGCTTATACATTTAAACATAAAAATAAACATTTCAAATGCCCCAGCAATAAAGGAGTTAATTAATTCACACACATAAGAACATGACAATCAAACTTTATGCCATGCCTGGAACACTAATCTCCCGAAATGCAGGAAATACCAAATTTATCCTCTTCCTGAGTACAACACAAAATTATAGCTTAACATTTGATTCATATCTTTGCTCGTTCCCAATAACACCCCAGATCAAAGCAGCATTTTCCTGTCTTTCGTATCTCTCTTACACATTGAACACATCAAGTTTTTGCCTAACAAAGGCTTGATAGAAAGATTTGTCCAGGGAAGAATAAGCTATTTTGTTTATCTCCCCAGCTCCAGAAAAGGGAGAAAAAATAGAGCAGTCTGTCTTAGCAACAAACACTGTCGAGGAACAAATAAGGGGATCCTAGTTTGCAACCTCCGGTTTACCAGCAAATTGACTGTCTTACTAAATACTGAAATATCTTCAGTCTGGTTATATGTTCGATTACTCAGAAGAAAATCCCACTGGAGTTCACTGATGCGGATTCCCAAATAAGTGTGTCTAGCAGGGGTGGGCAACCTTTTTGCCAATGAGGGTTGCATGCAGTGATGGCTAGCGGGGTCAGGGACTGCAGACACACACGAACATACATGCACAGGTGAACACACACACCTACATTGTCCCTTCTCTCAAGTATACACACACAGCATCTCTGCTGCATCAGAACCACTTTAGTGGGGGAGTTAAATTCCCTGCCCCCCCCCAATCCTTATCAAGATCACTATTAGGAGTTGGCAAACAGCAATCTTAGCTGCATCAGGATCAGAACCACTTTAGTGGGGGAGTTAAATTCCCTGCCCCCCCACACACACAAGTGATTCCCCCACAAGTGATCCCAATGAAGATCCCCGTCCTGTTGCTGCAAACAGCTGTGCCAGAACAGCATCTTTCCTCAGCCACACAGCTGATGGTGTCAGCTGGGAAACGTATGGGATTGCAAGCTTTCTTAGGTGATTTCAAAATATGAGGAAACGGGCATACATTAAAAGAGCTATGTGGTTCCCACCACCACCACCACCAAAAATGTGCCCCTCAGAACTTCAAAAAGATTACTAACCAAGGTAACCTCCTATCGCTTTCTTTGTTCAGGACAGATGCTTTATGTTTAATTATACGCTTCAGGTGATCAACAGCATCACAACATTGTTGAGTTGTACCTGCTTTCAAATGGAAAAGATTTATACTGTAACAGACACCAAATAACATTTCTAAAAGATCAGGGCTGTTTCTGGTCTAGAATGCTTAAAATGTACTTTAGAAATGTACATTTGTAATGTACTTTACAAATGTGCATTTGTACTTAAAACAAGTACAAAATAATGAATTAATCGTAAAAAGTGCAACATCCCCAAAAATCCCACCAGAAACCTACTTTGTAGATGTCTTAAAGGAAATGTCCCTCTAAATATCCCTGTCAGCATATTCTATAGTGCAATTTGGTTTTTTATTATTACAACGCAAACATTTTAACAGTTTCCAAAGTGAAAATGTTTTAATAGAGCAAACATTTTAGGTCTGCATTTCTTTAAGATTTTGAAGCACCAAATGTAAGCTTCATTCAACAAAACTTTGAAAGAAGCTTTAAACTAGCACCTAAAGTTTTCTCATCTCCATGGGTCAAGGCCAGACTTTCCAAGTACACAACCAATGCTTCAAAGACAAACTGGTCCACCAGAGCACTCTCTTCCCTGCAAAACAAGGGGCAAAATAGGTAAGGATTGGACTATGAATGGAAGCTAGAATTTAAAACTAATATTCAAAGCATAAGACAAGAAGCATGCTTTTTATGTTGTCTGAAATCCCACACCATTTTAAAAATAGAGTGCCAAAAAGTAATAATCTTTGGATCTCTACAGAAAAAGGTATCAGCTGTTACAACTAGGCAAACCACTGGATTTGAAGAGACACTATCATCATCTAGCTCAATTCCCTGCCCCAAGGCCATTCCAAATCCACTGTATTGAGATTCACTGTATTGAGATTCACAATCCAGATTACAGACGCAACTAGCAGGAGTAAACAGTGCCCTAGTTTGGATGAAACACTCAACTATGGTTTGCATTATATGGATGAGCTTTCTGTTCCCCTCTCATTCTCTGGCATGACCACAAGGAGATCAGATGCTTTGACTTTCGTTTTCAATTAACTGCAGTTTAGCATTAATTACATCAGAACACTGAACTGTGGTTAAAATTTATCTGTGGTTTAGGGAAACATGCCAACTTCATAAGCCAAACCAGCTGGCATATATCCCAAGTTAAAACTACTCACAGCTTGTCTGAGTTCAGATATGATAATGCTAAACTGTGGTTAGTTAAAAATGCAAGTGATCGTTTCTGATCTTCTTCTCATGGCCGTGCAAGAAGAGAGAGGAGCTGGCAAGCGCAAGTCTCATTCATGTAGAACTAAACCAGTTTAGTATTATGTCCAAGCAAGGTCACAGACAAAAATTAATCAAACCAGAGATAGCCACAAACAAGGAATAATTCAGGGAAATTATCCAAATATATTTATTTTAAACGTTTTTAATACCGCCCTTTATCTAAAGTGACTCAAGGGCAATTTACAAATTTAAAAGATGCAAATACAAGAAATACTATTTAATATATAAAATTAATAGGTTTTTGCCTGGGACATAAAACAAAGCAACATAGATGCCAAACAAACCTCCTCGAAGAGTACATTCCTTAGTAAAGACACAACTGAAAAGCCCTCTCCCTTGTTACCAGCCATGATTCAGGCAAGTGAGTCAAGCCATGTACAGGGAATGCAAAAAACCTAAATCTCAGAAGCTGATAGTCCTTTGACAGAGCTTCCAAAACAAAAAAGTTTTGTCCCTCTAGCACAAATTCCACCCAATCTCGTGTTGAGTTGCGGCAATTTCTTGGCCTTAGAGGAAGAACCTCAGAAGTCTGAAGCTATAGTAACCCAAAGAAAAGAGCTGTGAATAGGTCTGTCTGTAGAGTATCTTTTAAAGATTAATTAGTAACAGCATGTTTTGGTAGATACTGAACTCTCTGGCTCAACATACTTACATCCTCATATGATTTTTATCCAACTTAGCAGAAGTGCAAATTGTGTTGCTCACCTAAATTCTCTGTAGATGTTATTAAAAGCAAGTGCAGCTCCTAACCGCTTGAAAGCATTGGGATGGAGAGCAAGGCTGTACAGTCTCTTGAAGAGGGACTTGGTATTCACTGGACTTTTCTCCTGCTGCTGTGGTGTAGTCTGCTTAATGGACCATTTCAAAAATTCGCGGACACATTGGCCACAGAAATCTCTCAAAGTGCTGTCCACAGGATCCACTATCCCATCCTGAAACAGACAACGAAGTTGGTCCATTATAAGGAACTTTTGCAATAGTGTTCGTTTGCTCAACATCTGATGCCAAGAACTGTGAGCTACTGTGGTCGTTGTTAGATAAGACACAGTGAAGAATTATTTGTTTATGGCATTTTCTACTGCCCAATTAACCAAGACCCCTGGGCTGCTCACAAAGCTTTTAAATCAAAGTATAATCAAATAATTAAAAACAACTAAAAATGATCCATATAACATTTAAAAACACAGAAATCACCATAGAACCAACACAGAAGAGAGCAATATAAAATCAATATAAAAACTGCACTAAAACCCACTGAAGTAGTAATTAGTTCCAAGATTAAAATGCACTGAAATATTATTTTAAAGGCCTGGAAAAATAAAAATGTCATTGCCTAATGCCATAAAGATCCTAACACTGGCACTAGGCAAGCCTCTCTGGAGAGGGCATTCCATAATCAGGGCACCACCAGAAAAGGTCCTCTCCTTCATAGCCACCCTCTTCACCTTAGGTGGGGGCACCTGGAGAAGAGCCTCTGATGAAGATCTTCATGTCTGTCGAGGTATATACAAAAGGAGGCAATCCTTCAGGTAACCTGGCCCCAAAAAGTTTGGGGCGTTTAAGGTTAAAACCAGTACTTTTAATAGGAGCTCAAAATTTACTAGAAACAAGTGTAAATCACAAAGCACTCCCATAATTCCTGTTAACAATGCTGGAACCAAAAGTATCTCCAAATTACAAACCTGATCCTTTAGGTAAAGTTCAATCCCTCTGACTCAGCTAGGCAAGGAGAAATAAGTGAAAGCTTTTCACTTGCGTCCTACAGTTAATCATCTCCATGTCTGTGTATCCAATGGCTCCAGTAATTGCCCTAGATTTTATTTACAATCTGCTTTCAAACAGATAAAAATAGAGTCCTGTATATTTGGGCTGGGCAGGATGGTGGGGGGAGTAATATTTTGTGGAGTAGAGATCTTGTTAAAAACTAGCAAGAATTCTGCTGGCTCTTATAAAATGTGATATTCCAGAAATAGACAAAAGGGAAACAGGGTTTGTGTCAATTGTCCACGTCCATATATTAAAGTGAAAATGAATGAATGGTGTATGCTGAGGCAAATAAAATCCTTCTCACCAAAAAGGCTTCAGATTTCATTTCATTTCTTATGTTTCTGTACTACCCAGTAGCTAAAGCTCTCTGGGCAGTTTACAAAGATTAAAATACTAAAACTACAACGTAATAACATAATATAATTAGAGGAGAAAACTGAGTGTTTATAAATTCAACAATATTTAGAATTTCTCTTAGATACCAGTTACCTACCAATATTGCTTCTAGTAATATCACTGTATCCTGACTTTCAAACTTTTTGTTATTTGTGAACCAATGAATTAGCTCCATAACTAGAGTCCTGTAGAGTTGCCTTGTAATCTAAAAAGAAAAAAAATTAAGTAGTATTGAATTATATTTACATTATATTTTAGTTTAATTATTGCATTAAATGGCTCCCAACACTTACTGAGCTTCTCCCAGAAATACATCCTCAGCAGGCTGAGTTCTGAGGGTTAGACCTTGAAAATGTAAAGTGTAGGCTCTTCTTGCCATATTTAAACCAACACCAAGAATGGCATAACTGAATGTTCTTAATATAAGTGAAAAGTTCCTTCTTTAAAAAGATATCCTGAGCTGTTTTTCTAAAGGTCCATTTTGCTGAATCACTGGGCCTACTTTGCGAATGCCCATAGCCTTTAGTTAATGCTGCATCACAATGAACATACAAAAACTGTATCAATCAGGCATCGCATACCCAAGTCGTTGTAATATGGATCTCTCAGATAGGAAATGCCTTATTATGAACACTATTCTCCTACTGAGGATGCAAGCTTAGCAGTTTAAGCAGGAGGACACCCATGGGGCCATATCGCTTTTGGACACATGCTCCTAAAGCAAACTTGCAAAGCCAGTCAAGTAATAGCTCTCTGCAAGGTTATAAATATGGATAATTTGGAAATACATTTTACATCTAAATTTGTGGAGAATTACACTCTGTCAGTAAATCCTAGATCTTCTGGATCATGGACCTATGTTTGCAGGCTCTTTTTCCTCCTCTCTCTTTGTATGTCTGTATCCATGATGATTGAAACCTATGCAGCTTGGGTTGGGAACCTCTTCCCTTAAGCAAGTCCAACTACCAACACTCCTGCAGAGTGCAACAGATGGCAACAGGCCTCAACACCTGTTGAAATTGCCCACATAACTGTCTTCACAGAACTCTCACCACAAAGCATAGGCTCTCTCATGATGGAAAGAAAATACTTCTGTGAACTCTGGGATTCAAAGCATAGCCAAGAAAATGAAAGAAAAAAGTAAGAACCTTTTAACCTTGGGCATAGAGCACACGAACATTCAGCACACGCAGCAAGAAGATAGATTTTCCCTGCTAGTAGCTTCTTACAATGCAGCTGCTATGTACATTTCCATTTGTGTAATTTGGGGCAACAGTTTGTTGGTAAAAATCAGTATCTAGCTTTGAAGTTGCTTCTCTGTTTCTTAAGTTTACCATTTGTTTTCTACTAGGGGTGTGCCGGGTTCCAATTCAAAGATCCGAAGCATGGCGGCCATTTTGTGATAATCCACCATCTTGTGTGACCCCCCCAACACGCCAAAACGCTCTACTGGTGAAAGTCAGTACTGCAAGTGACTTTACTCCACAGAACTACTTAATGCTACACCCTCTCAGACACCTCCCACTTTATGCAAATGACCCCCAGTCTATGTCCCTTTTACGTGGTTAATGCTGTCACAACAATATCAAAACAAACAAACAAAACAAAATATCAAAACAAACACAAAAGACAACTCCTTCCCCCTCCCTCCTTTCCCTAGTTCCATCCTGATAGATGACAGGCATAGGGCAGGGGAGAGAGAGTCAGCCCTAACCCTCCACCCACTCTTTCCCTGCCACCTCTCATCTATCAGGGTGGGGCTACGGAGGGGGAGAGGGGGGAAGGAGTCGTCTTTTGTGTTTGTTTTGACATTGTCACGACAGCAGTGACAGCATAAACCACAAAAGGGGTGTAGACGGGGTCATTTTCATACAGTGGGAGGTGTCTGAGGGGGTGTAGCATTAAATAGTTCCGTGGAGTAAAGTCACTTGCAATACTGACTTCCACCAGTAGAGGGTGTTGGTGTGTTTTGGGGGGAGGAGGTCACACAAGATGACAGATTGTCACAAAATGACCTTGTGGTTTTGGATCTCCGAATCCTGCACACCCTTATTTTCTACTACTACTTCTTCATAAAGGTTCTTGTTAAACTTCTATGATTATTATGATAAAACGTGAACATCGAAGTTAAGCTATATATTAGTTGGACTAGGATGACTACGCCCAAGGTTTGTAATATATTTTCCCCCTTTCCAGTTTCCATTGCTCCTAAAACATATAACACAAAAGGTATGTTTTTCTTTGGGAGGAGAAATGAGAAAAATTATGAGATCCAAAATCACTGCAAAAGCTTTTATAAAACTTTTAAAAAATATATTTTAAGAGTTAACCATCTAAAATTGATTTCAAGTAACAGAACTAGATTTTGAAACAACAAAAAATGGGTTTACTTGCCTGGTCCACATCACAGGCAAGTTGAAGCAGTATAGGAAATGTGTGTTTATATAGCTGAGACATTGGTGGGGAACTCTGTTGTCCTTCAGGCATCTGAGAACCTTTCCCCAGCATGTACACAACTATGCTATGCAAGAGCTCACAAGCTGCAACCTAGAAAAAAAGAAGTTGATCAGCCATTTCAGTTAAATACATACTCCTACAAAGAGGTATGGATGGGAAGAGGAGGCTACCTGGGAGAATATCTAGCCCTTTATTCGTGTATACATAAATATATCTAAGCAGATCTTCCATTCATACTTTGTTGCATGGAAAAAGCACTTTACTAATGCAAGATTAGGTTAGATTCCCAATTAAATTAAAGTTATTAAATATTAATAAGGCATATCTGATAAAAGATTGATTTAATGTAAACAAAAATTATACTTAAAATGTTAACATGACCCCACCTGTGTGTATATATACATACACTTGGAACTCAGGATAAGATTTCATGCATCTGATGAAATGAGCTGTAATCCATGAAAAGTTTATGCCAGTGTGGTGTAGTGGTTAGAGCACTGGACAGGGACTGTGGAGATGAGGGTTCTAGTCCCCACTGCCATGAAGCTCATTAGGTGACTTTATGCCAGTCACTGAGTCTTAGCCTAACCTACCTCATAGGGGAGTTGTAAGGATAAAATGGAAAGGAGGACCATGTAAGCTGCCTTGGGTTCCTTGCGAGAGGGAAAAAGGCGGACTATAAAAGTAATAATGAATAAATAAATATTTTTTTTAGTCTTTACTGTGCCTCAAGACTCTTGGTTGTTTTCTCTTAACTGCTGCATCGAAGTAAAACTATTGCAGAAATCGTTCACAATTTCTGGGGATTATCAGAACCCCAATATCTCAAAAATGCAATTTTTTCATTTAGCGCATCTGAGATCTAACTGATCTCGAATACCCCTCTAATGTAAGTTCCATTTAGGACACACAAAAATGCAAAGGCCGGGATTGGAATTTCACTGAATAACTGATACCTTTACTGATACACCCTTAATGCATAAGTATAAAGTATCACAGGTCATGAAAAAGACATATTGCTTACTTTCAACTGTAGTTCTTCGAGTGGTCCTCTGCACATTCACACAAACGGGCTCCAAGTCTGCAGGGAGCCCCATTCAGGAAAAGTCTATAGCTGAGGAATTCTTGGCGCCCCAGTGTGCTTGTCCCTAGCGGATTTCCACCTATTCCTTCAGTTTCTAGAGGCTCCCCACTACAGCCTCAGAACCGAGAGGAGCCTCAGTACCAATACTGATATCAACATTGACATCGAAGCAGGGATGGTAGGTGGATCATATGAATGCACAGGTGACCACTCAAAGGACTACAGTTACAGATAAGCAGCCTGTCTTCCTTCTTTGTGGTCTCTGTGCATCACACATATGGGCAAGTAGCAAGTTGACATACTAGTGGCAGATCAGTGCCCTAATGTAACACAGTGGACAGAACTGTGCGGCCAAAGGAACACTCCACTCTGACTTGTACATCAAGTCTGTAATGGCTGATAAAGGTTGTTTCAACCAGTGTCCACTCTGCAGAGCTCAGGGTGAGAGACTCCTTTTCCCAAAAGCCACGGGAGTAGCCATAGCACAAGTCAAGTGAGCTTGGATTGGACAAGAAAGATTAAGGCCAGCCAGTTCATACGCCAACTTAATAGCATGGACCACCCAGGACAACTGGTAGTCCTTGCCTCTTGCCACCATAGCACACAAGTAAGCAAGGGGATTGATGAAAGGCTCAGTCCTCAATTTATAGAAAGCCAACACCCTTCAAACATCCAGGGTAAGAAGAGTAGGTTCAAGCAGAGTGGAAAGAGACTGAAAGAAAACTACAGTACAATGTCCTGATTCAAGTGGAACTCAGATACCACCTTGGTCAGGAGCGTGATGGCAGGACAGAGCACCACCTTATCGTGACTTAAAGCCATATAAGGTGGGCCTATACACAACGCGCATAGTTCGTTGGACCAGCAGGCTGATAGAAAACTACCTTTCTGCTGGCTATTACAAGACAAGAGATGGCATTTGTTGTCACAAGCTGTTTGAATGGCTTGGCAGTCAAGGACCACAAAACAACCAACAAGCTCCAAGTCAGTACCGGGAGCAAAACTGGAGGAGTGAGATTCCGTACACCACCAAGAAACTGCTTAGTAAGCAGGTGTGAAAAAACAGAAACCGTTCACTGAAGCATGAGAGGCGGAAACTGACAGATATGCTAGTAGGGAAGGAAGTTTTAAACCCCTATCGTAAAGAGACAAGATAAAAGGCAAAATTTGGCGCAACTGGCACCAAACAGGGTCACAATCATGAGTGGTAGAAAAGGAGCAAAAGGATATCCATTTTCAGGCATAGGAACATCTTGTAGATGGCTCGCGAGCAGCATGCAGAATTAGTTTTACCGCATCAGGGACTGAAGGGTTGGAAACGATCAATGGACCCTCCACGCATCAGTCATAGCATGTCAAGATGCCTTGATCCCATATGATCAGGTTTGGTATTGATGGAAGCTGGCGATACTCCCCATGGGAGAGTTGAAAGAGAGGGGTGAACCAAGGTTGCCTCAGCCACCATGCTATGATCAGGATGCAGTCCATCCCATCTGTCTTTATCTTTGCTATCACTGAGAAGGGCATGAAAAGATAAAATAGTGTTCCTGTCCCCTGGAAAATGAAGGTGTCCCCCATGGGTATCTCGCGTTATTCCCCCTCTGCTGCAGAATTTTGGGCAAATGGTGCTGGCTGCCCCAGCAAACAAGCCTACCCCTGCAGTGCCCCAAAGGCGAAAGAGGTCTGCAAGGACTGCTCTGTCCAGTTCCCTCTCTTGGGGAGTGGAGTAGGTTTGACCCAGCCAGTCAGCTATGATGTTGTCCACCCTGCCGATGTATACTGCAACCAGGCCAATCCAATGAGAGATGCACCAACTGATATGGAGGGTTAGGTGGACCAGAAGGAGAGATTTCATACCCCGTTGTTTGTTCAGATAGTAAACTGTGGGGGTAAACAGTTGTCTGAAATTACTTGAACCAAGCAGCCTCTGAGATCGGTATCAAAAGCTCTCAGATCCTTCTCAATTGCCAGCAACTCCAAAAATGATGTGACATGCAGAGTCCACCATGATCCACACCCCTTGCACCTCAAGGGGCCCACAGTGAGCCCCCTATCTCGACAGAGACACATCTGTGTAAAGATCCAAGATGGGGAAGGCTGGAGAAATGGGATGCCCACACCCAGGTTGGAAGCATCCATCCACCATGCCAATGTGTTCGCTACATGAAGATGGGTGCAATGGGTGCCCACCAAGGGTTGAACACCCAATGAATCAATTATGGAGCACCTTCATCCTCAAGCATGCAAAAGGCACTACCGCGATAGTAGCTGTCATCAGTCCCAATAGCTGTTGAATGCACACCATGTGGGTAACCTTCTGAGTGGATAACTCTCCTGCACAGCATGCACAGTCTGGAGGGAAGAATGCTGAGCCCACCAGAGAATCCAAAACTGCCCCGATGAATTGGATTCTTTGCATTGTTTTCAAGTGGGATTTCTCTACATTCAGGTAGAGATGGAGATCCTGCAGAAGGTGATACATCAGGGAAATAGCCTGCATGATCCCTTCCTTATGGATGCCACCAGCAGCCAGCTGTCGATGTAGGGGTACATCGCCACCCCTTGAACATGAAAGTGAGTTCCCACCACAGCCATGCACTTGGTGAAGCCCCTCAGTGTGGTGGCAAGGCAGAAGGGCAACACACAGAACTGGTAGGCATCGGGCTCGATTACGAACCAAAGGAGGCACTGATATTTCCACTAATTGATGGCAATATGGAAATACGCATCTTTCTGATCTATGGACGCGAACCAGTCTCCTTCCCGTAGAAGTGGTAGAATCAATGTCAGCATGACCATCTGGAACCGCTTGGTGATAAAGGTGTTCATGTCCCTGCGATCAAGAATCAGTTGAAACCCTCCATCCTTCTTGGGAACAGTGAATTATAGCAAGAATAGAAAAGACTACTGCTCACTTACCCGTAAAAGGGATCTCTTTATGTATGTAAAACAGTACATTAGCTGGGTATTATGTGCCACCTCGTGGCCAAAGGCAAAATCGCTGCTCTAATTAAGTTTAACTGTCTTTCCTGCCTTTGAAGCTTTGTTTCCAATGACAAGCTCAGAAAGCACTAGGATCAGTGAGAATAGCGAAATACAAACAAGAAAAATAGGACATCTCACAGTCTCTGCAGACAGGGCTTGGAAAGAAACCAAGAGTGACAAAATAAGAAAATTAATCCCCACCAATAGAAACAGCCATAACAGAATCTGAATCTAGGGTGTGGCCCTGATGTACTGTTTTACATGTACAAAGAAATCCCTTTTACTTGTAAGTGATCAACCGTCTTTTCTCTTGTGCATGTAAACAGTAAATCAGGTAGGACATACCAAAGCTTGACCCATGCAGGGTGGGATTCAACAAAGTAGTAGCTGCTACAAGACATGTTACAAGACTCACCTTCCAAAGGCCGCCTCAGCAGAGGCATGTAAGTCAATCTTGTAATGTTTAACAAATGTGCTAGGCATTGAGGAAAAAAGCTGCCAATATTGCGTCTGCTCTTGTAGATTGGGCAAAAATGTTGGTAGGTGGAGACAACTTCAGGCAGGAATGGGCTAGGGAAATACACACCTTTAGCCACCTACTCAGAATGGCATTAGAAACCTTCTGTCCCAAGGAAGCAGGATGGAATGAAACAAATAGGGAATCTGACTACTGAAAGGTTTTGGTTCTGCTGATATAGGTCTTCAGGGCCTTCCTGACAACAAGAGAATACCATTTCTTTTCTGAGGGGTGCACAGGGGAAGGACAAAAAGTGGGAAGAATTAGCTCTTGTTGACAATGTAAAGGGGACAGAACTTTAGGATGGAAAAAGGGGTTAGTACAGAGCAACACTCTATTTTTATGGAATACACATAGGTGTTTATCCACAGAGAGGGCATTACGTTTGGAGATTCTTCTGGCTGATGTTATGGCCACCAAGAATAAAACCTTGAAAGAGAGCAGTCAGACAGATACTGATTTCAGGGGCTCAAAGAGTGGCATCTGAAGTGCTGAAAGGAGTTTATGGAGATCCCAGGAAGGGAAATTATACTGAACTGGAGGTGACCTAGAAAAAGCTCTGCACAGGAACTTTTTAAGAAAAGGATGGGAGCCCATGGACCTATCTGAGTTTTTTGACAAAAGAGTAGATAGTGTGAAAGCCTGATGCTTAAGCATATTAGGCTTGAGATTCATAGCCAAACTGTCTTGCAGAAATTCTAAAAGGTCTGAGATTCTGGCTCTTTATGCCCCAAATCCTTTTCCTAGTAAACCAAGTGGAGAAAATCTTCCACATACTCTGGTAAATTCTGCAGGTAGATGGTCTCCTACAGGCCAATATAATCTCCATTACCACGGGGGAGAGGTCTGCTTTGACAAAACATTTCTGTTTGATTTCCAGACATGTAACTGAAGCCATGTATGGTTTGGGTGAAGGAGATGGTCTTGCGATAACAAGTCGTCCCACAGAGGGAGGGGCCAAGGAGGAGCTGCTGCCAGATTGATTAGGTCGGGAAACCAGGGTCTCCATGGCCAAAAAAGGAAGCCACTAGAATGAGTCTCGCTTTTTCTTCCTTCACCTCCACAGAACCCTGGAGAGAAAAGTGAGCGGCGGAAAAGCATATAGAAGCCCAGTCAGCCATAGAGAAGACAGGGCGTCCATCATCTCCAGTGCTGGAGATGCATAACGGGAGAAGATGCTGCCAACCTGGTGATTGGCTTCTGATGTAAACAGGAACACCTGGACTCTCCTGAAACAGGAGACTATCTCTTCAAAGACTTCTGACGGAAGCATCCATTCTTCTTGGTTTAGCCATTTCCTGCTTAGCCAGTCAGCCTGAGTATTCTGCCCCCACTTAGGTATTCTGCAGAGATGGATCCTAGGTGATAATCTGCCTAAAAAAGGAGGGAGTCTGCCTCCGCCTAGAGGTCTGGAGACTTGATTCCTCCCTGATGGTTGATGTGTTCCTTTGGCTGTGACACTGTCCGCCTGGATGAAGACCAATCTGAGAGGAAGTACTGGCGTGAAGTGTTGAACTGTTAGCTTGGCCACCTGGCATTCTAGTAGGTTGATAGGAAGCTGCGACTCCCCTGAGGACCAGGTTCCATGAACCTTCTTTCCCTTGCACAGAGCTCCCCAACCAGAAAAGCTGACGTCTGATGTAGTCACTGTTTTGGGGGGGGGGATCCTGGAGGGGGACCCCTCTCTTCAGAACAAGACAGAGGAGCCACTAGCAGGCTCAAGCAGTCCTGGACAGATGAATGTTCAAGTGACATCATAAAGCTATGTTGTCTGGGAAAGGAATCAGGGCCCATTGTAAGGGATGAGAAAGAAGTCTTGCCCAAGGAGTAACCTGGAATGTTGACACCATGAGGCCCCAAACCTTCATTAGAAGAATGAAGTCAGCTGACTTCTTGATGCAACCCAATTTGATGGCAGCTTGAATTTTGGAGAACCTCTCTGGAGAGACAGACATGATCCCTACTTGTGTGTCTGTTAAGGCTCCCAGGTGGAGTATTAAGTAAGAGGGGAGCAGATGACTCTTTGATTGCTGACCAAAATACAGAAGTCCTTGAGACATGCCAGGGTGACTTGGAGATCATCCATTGCCTGAGAGGCTGAATGGATGACAGATCGAGGTACGGTATATTGAGATCCCTTGCACATGAAGATGTGCCAGCAAAGTGATCACGATCTTTGTAAATATCCTGTGACCCAAAGCTAGGCAAAAAGGTATGGCTCTATATGGAAACTGGGACATTTCAAAGGCAAAATGGAGGTAACGCCGATGGTTGAGGAAGACAGAGACATGGCGATAAGCTTCTCTGAGGTCCACTGAGGTCATGAAGTCTCCTAGGTAAAGAGCTCCTTTGATGGACAGAAGTCTCTCCATCCGGAACCAGAGGTAACAGATGAAATGGTTGAGAAACTTGAGATTCAAGACAGCTCTGAGGGATCCATCTCCCTTTGAGATTGTAAGGATGCGAGGATAGAGCCCTAATCCCTTTACTTCTAGAGGCGATGGTTCCACCAATGGCCCATGAGATCTGGGCATGTGCGTTCCTCCTCCATGGGGGAAGAGTGAACTCTTTGTAACAACCTCTGAGACACCTCCACTACGATAGACTTAGGAGATGGGAAATAGAAAGCCAATATCTTTCTCTTGCACCCTATACATATTCTACAGTCTTTTCAATATTGGAGCCATAGAGGAGGGAGCTTTCCAGGATTGTTGGATGGTCTGTAGCAAGGTTGGTAGAAGTAGGATCACAACAGGACATGATGCTTCATTGTGAACTGTGTTGAACACAGGGTTTTTCAGCCTCATGACCAGTTGCTGCACTGCCTAGCCAAGGGAGTAAACCATATGGAGCACCAGCCCTGATAACGGACCCACGTGGGAACCCAGTGGGGAAGCCAGGTGCCAACTGCCCAATGCCACATCTGGCGATGAAGCGGACATTATCAAGGAAGAATAGGAAGTCAGGTCTGATTGATAATCATTCGTCCCCAACTGTGGAGACACCCCTGGAAGCAGCGTGGGACATACATCAGCAGGTTGTGTCGACACCTTTTGACCCCCTCATTAGTTAAGGTGCCTGAGTGATGGCCAGGCACAAGCTCTGGAACAGCATGGCAAGCGGTTGGATGGACGATACCAGTCTGTATCTGTGGTGGCAGCAGTGCAGACAATGGTGGGACAGATGCTATTGCCCATGGAAGCAATGTTGGCATAGACTGTGTTGGCAGTGCTGTGGTGTATACTGACCACAGCAGTGGCACAGGAGGAAAAGCCAGGAATGATCCCTGGTCTGGTGGAGGTTGAGAAACCATCGCCGATGGTACACACTGGTACCAATTAGGGGAGACAGGTCTTAGATAATGAGGACAATCTTGGTACTATTCATCTGCTGTCAGCCCTCCATACCCAGAGTGCAGCTCATTCCAATAGTAGTTGCGTTGAGGTAGTAGGTCCCAGCTCAAACACTTATCCCAATCTGAAAGAAGTGACCGGGATCTGTATCTGGGACACTCGTATAACCTAGAGGTATGATCTCTCCAACTCGAGGAGCAGTAGCCCGAGAACATGGAATCTGGAGATCTTCTCCAATTGGGAGATCGGTGATCTTGGCAATAGGGAATTCGCCCAGGTGATCAGTCAGCCTCTGAGTTGGTGCCAGGACTGGCTATAGCTCTCTAATCTCACCTCCTGATGTAGACGCAATCAGTACAGGATCCTGGACTGGGTTGGCCGTTAGAGCCACTTCTGTTAATTAGGGCTCAAAGTGGTATCAGTGAATCGAGCATTGGCAGAAGAGCCAGTGAAGGCAGAGAATGAACTGGAAGGGAGAAGCCAAGGACACCAGTACTAGGCTAAAGGTTCCTGGTCACGTGATCTGTGCCTAGTCCTGGGTAATGGTGGGGACTTAACCCATTATAGATGCCTCCTCACACCAAACAGAGAACATTAGATTTCAATATGAAACCATAGCCACCAAGGTCTATTCAAGTGGCCCAAAGGATATGCAAAGAAAAAACAGAATGTTAAGAACATCGTGGTCTTTGTATATTAAGCATTCCTCAAAGGTTTTTTCACAGGGTCCATCATAATAGCATCAGCTTGATGCCTACTGAGTACAAAAAGAAGAAAAACAGGAATCCTAATACCTTTGTCTGCCTGTCACTAGCAGAAAGAGCCAATTCAGTAACACGAGGCAAGAATAAATCCAAGTAGATTACAGGCTTCATATCAGCAAATGGAACTGCAAAGCTCAGGTGCTTCTCTGTGTCCCAAGATACAAATTTCTTCATCTTTTCCTCTGAAGAAGCAGCTAGTATATTTGGAAAAGAGCAAAAAAGAAAAAAAGTGTTACATTATGCAACTGACCGGACCTTTCAACTATTTATTTAGTGATATTCATATACCACTAAAGATGATAAAATCCCTCAGCAGTTCACATATAAATATTAAAATACAATATTAAAAGTACAACAAGCCGAGTTACCACTAAGGCATAAAGAATTCAGATTTATCCAATGTAATCTTTAAGCAAGGTTGTATCCTAAAAGATTAGGTACCTATTTAAGTGGTTGGATAGTTCTCCAGAATAGCAAAGGCTATCTGGCATTTACAAAGCAGAATATATTAAGTACACATTTTTATTTAATCACTTGAGTGATTCATCACTTAAAAGAAGTGATGTTGAACATTAGCTTTCTGACATGCTACTGAAACAAACAGCAGGTAAGATACAGTTTCTAATACTGTTTCTGATCCTGGCTCAGAAATATCAGCAGTACACCATATGGTCAAACAAGTATATTTGCAGGTTCAGTCCTAAATTTTTCTATAGCAGAAAAAAATGAAAAACATCTATATTCTTTCAGCCGACTTACATTGTAAATTCAGAAGTACTCTGTATTTTCTCATATTAATTTCTTTCCTGAAGTGCTTGCAAAGCTTGAAAATAGAAATCAAGCAGAATGGAAAACCACTTTTGAACTCAAATAGATCAGCAAAGTCAAAAAAACGAAAGCAGTAGATGGACTAGCACAAGATTTATGAGCGTGTTGCCAAATCACTGCCACATTGTTGACAGCATCTTGTACAATCAGGACATAGTATGCCCATATAGTTTGGTTTTAGTAATAAGTTAGATTTATGTGGCCATTAATTTTTAGTAGCACTGTAATATAGTATTTTGTTCTTTTATGACCAAAAAATACAGAACAAAATGTATTTATTATTTTACTTTCAATTGCTTGTTAAGACAACTCAGTGGATGTTGCCAGGGAAAGAAGTACTGGAATTGCCATGAAGGTTTCTGCTCATATGAAGGTAAGAATCCTGAAATAAGATGGCTGTTTACTCCTATTAATTTTAGTAATACATTTAGAAGCTTTTTCTCTGGAAAGAGTCCTCTCCAGAAATGTACAATAGCTAAGAGAAAAACTATTTACACTCTATGAAAGTGTGGCAGAACCACCCCATGATTAAGGTTTATAGTTTCCCTACACATTGTAAGTTGCCTGGTGGGTGGGTGAGAATGTATGGAGCAGTGTGAGTGCCTGAGTGCCTGGGACCATGTGATTCTGGATTCATGATAGACCCATTTCCCAAGAATGTTTTTGAACAAGCTTAAGTCCAACATTACTTTCTTGCTCAGTGGAGCTGCACATGAAATAACAGTCCCCTATATGGGAGGTGGGTACTTAGCTCCACTTTCTAATTCATACAATTCATATAGGGCAGGTATGCACATCCTGCAGTTCCCCAAAGGCTCCCCAGTGCTGATCAAGGTCATTGTTTCCATGCTGCTAGAATCTTTTATTCAAGAGAGACCCCCGAAGAAGCAAAAATATCAATGGGGTAATAATAGATGAAAGGAGATGAAATAGCCCAAATAATAACTTGGGCCCATATCAAATAGAAGATCATTGGTACTGAAGGGCTTGAAAAATGTAGCTTCACTGGCAAAGCAGACTATAATCCTGGTGGGAGGCCACATACTCTGCTATTCTTTCAAGGCCAAGAGCATCCTTAAGCCACCTGCTTGATGTAGATCTGGAGATCTTGTTGAGATCTCAGGTCTACAGATACAGTTTTAGGGTCCTTCTCTTAACAGATGTTGTGAAGAATTGTGGTTACAAGACTGGAAGACAGGAAGGCATATAGGATGCTAGGCAGCCAGGGAACAAAGAGGGCACTGAAAATTTCCATTTGAGGACTTTGAAAACAGGACAAGAACCAGTGAGTCTTGTGATTATCCTGCAATGCAAATGAAGACACAGTCTGGACTTTTGATTTTTTCACAATTTGGGACAATATGCTGGGGTGCAGGTTCCACTCCCCTTGCAGTTGTGACAGGTCAGTCAAGCCATCTGCAGCCTGCAGATTTAGGGATATGCTCAATGGGTAGAGACAACAGATAGTGTTTCATCCAATGAAGTAGGACGGTTACTTCCTTTTGGAGTTTGCAGGATCTCATCCTGCCCTTTTAGCTGATGTGGGCTTCTCTCTTACCTCTTCTCCAGACAGAGCTGAAAGAAGAGTGCTTGTCAGGCCTCATCCCAGTCCAGGGGGACCTATAGGCTGTGACACTGATTCTGAGTCAGAGGGGGATGCTGTGGAACCAAGCTCAGTAATGGGAAGCCAGATGACTGAGAGTTCAGTTCTACCAGGCATCCCACCTGGTTATAATCTGGGGGGGGGGGGGCGGGGGTGAGACTCAGGACACTGATACAGCCTGTTTTCCACAGCTGGGAGACCTGCCCTTGACGGAGACCCCTGCTTCTCAAGTGGAGACATATTCCATGGGAACAGGGCAGCAAGGAGAGGACTCTGCAGGGGAGGGGGTTTCTGGGATGTGTCCTATGATGTGACATCAACTTAAGAGAAGGGAACAAAGGTGTCTGGTAAGACATAGCATGCATTTCCAAACTAGGTTTCCTGCCAGGATCCAATGTTTGACAGTGATCTTTAGCGGCCACTCCCCTGTATTTAAACAAGAGCAACAGGCAATAAAGTTTGCTGGATGCAATGTCTTTCTAACCTGAAAGGTTTCTTAAGTCTTGTTTCTTGGTTGGAATTTTAAACTCTGTTGGTCTTATTCTGTATTCTGAACCCAAGTCTGTCTGGATCTTTTACTGGGAAAACCAGAAACTGAAGCTTGTTACAGAAATGTGTTATAACCTGCTTCCTGCTGATTTGTGTTGAGACTTCAAAGTCTTAAAGTAAATTACTGTAGGTGCTGCCATAAAAGCAACCTGAGCTGCCAAAAAGCTGAAACCTGAGCCTCTGGCCTGGCTCACACATAACGAGAAGCCACCGTGGGTGAATTTCTCCATGGGGCTTGTCGTCATGGCGGTGGCTACCATTTTGAATATTTGGGGCATGATGGGCACACTGTAGCTTCTCGCTACCTGCGAACCTGGAAAAGGTGGGTTGCTGGGGTGGCTGACAATCCACCCACAACCCTAAAACAGCCCATGGGTTCTGGATGGCTTGTCACCCACCTCAGCAACCCACCCTCGCTGGGTGTCAGGGTGGAAACTGAGCCAATAGAGCCCCAGAGCAGTTCTGATTCTGAGGAGGAACAGCAATCCGTGGGAGAGGAGCTCGCTAATCTCTCACAAGCACAGCAGCTGGCAGAGATTCCTCCTGCCAGCATTCCTGGGATAGATAGTGACCCTGGCAGTGAGAGAGCGCTGGAGGGGGGCTTGCTGGACGCTCGGTGCAGATGCAGGGAGTGACGACAGATGGAGGGCGTAGAAAGGAGGCGTAGTGCTTGCTTGGCACGCAAACAACGGTCGCATCCCAAGGACCCAAGGAAAAGAGGGAGGATCTCTCCCTAGCCCGTAAGTTCAGGGTCTTCCCGTGGTTCTCCTTCAAACAGGGACCAACTGCCTTACCTGGAGCTTAGGCTACTCTGCTATCTATCCCCAGTGCTGTTCCTTGCTTTGTTGCTAGTGATTAGTATCTGAAAGTCATAAAGGAATAAAGGAATAAAGTCTCAGAAAGAATTCCTTGTCGTCTGTATCCTGAGTTGGCTATTGGTGGGGACTGCAAGAGGCAGCTAGGGCGCTCCTGACACTGGGTTTGCACATAATGACAACCTATGGCATGCCTCAGCCACAGCTCAAATACTCAAAATGACAGACGCCGCCACAATGAAAACCCCACGGGGAAATTCACCCATGGTGGCTTCTAGTTACATGCGAACCAGGTCACAGTGTCAGTAAGTCAGGATACAACAGGGCTAAAGAATGGCTTTAAGTTCAGGTAGATTGATGGTGCACTGTAACTTGCATTTGGGCCATTTTTCCAGGAGACTAGCTCTTTCTACTGGGCTCCACAGCATTTATGGTAATTTGGACATTCCGGCTGATCTATAATAGGTCCCCCAAGAGAGATGACTGGGAGTGGTCCACCATCCAACAGAAATGAGTACTTATAGAAGGACAGTGATAATGCAATCATCTTATCTGCCATTTCTCTTTAGAATGGTAGAAGTAGCCACAGAAAGAACCTGGCATGAAATCTGGATCGCAGATCTGAGTCTATGCAGGTGATTATGTTCCCTTGAAGTGGATGGGAGGTGGTTATCCATCCCATCTCACAATGTCCATCTTCACTGAGGAAAAATTAAGCAAAAGCTTAAGAGGGATGGTTTTCCAGTTCAACCAGTGGGTGCTCAGAAGGGAAGGTGAGTTTTTTTCCGGTCAACTTAGTAAAATTTTGGGATTGCTTTAATTTGTTTATCTTAGAGCAGTGTCCTTACTTCAGGTTCAACCTCCAAGGGAAAATGCTTAAATTCTCTCCCAATTATTTTCATTTTGCAATGATCACACTGATTTAGTTTTATCTTCTGTCTTGCCTTTAGCAAAAATAAAGATTTTAGACATGACTGGGTCATACCAGTCATAAGCTCTAGAAGAGGAAGAAAGCAAATAGTTGGGACAAATCTCTGAGTTATGCCCACTGAAAGGCCAAACACACAACCAGAAGATTAAGTCCCAGAATCTAGGCCAGACTCAGAAAGATTAAAACAAATGGCAAGCACAACAGAAAACATAAGCTATGTTCTTATGAAGTCCTGGCCAAACAATTTAAATTTAAAAACTTAGATTATTCCAAACTGTGCAAAATTAAACCAACAGTACTCTTGCCAATGCATAAATAAGGTCACACCTTATTAGTCTCAAATCCTAAGTACATTAAACTGAGAAGTCCACCAAGGCCAGAGAGCACAATGTGCATCAAACCTACAAGAAGAACCTTTCAAACTATGCTCACTCAAAATTTCTGTTATTTCTACAGAATCTATTTCCAAGTAAATACACATAAGATCGCAGCCTTTGTGTTGCTCTTAAATAAACATCAGAAAAGTAGAAATAGAGCAGATCACATCTATTTTGAAAGAATATTTACAATCTTGAGGCTCAAGGAGAGCCAATTCCAACTTCACATTTGGCATCAATGAATGGTTTGGAAAGATTCCTATGCTATGGATGGACACACATGAAAACGTTTCCAGGAACACATGATCCATGCAGCTTGTTCAAAACATTCTTTGGAAATGGGTCTGTCAAGAAACCAGAATCTGTTGGGTCTGTCAAGTATCTGCTGATGGGCTTGTCTTTGACCAAAGTGCACAGACAGTATATATTAACAAATACTTTTATAGATGTAACTCCATAGGAATAATTTCCAAAGTCACCCCATAATACAAATAGAACTACCATCAACTACACAATTGTAGTTATTATGTAACTACCATGATCAAGTTCACCCATATATTCTACTAGGTTGCAAATACAAAGCTAGTCAAGATAATCAAGCCGTAGTCCTGACCATATTCCTCTTGGGCACCATGGAGCATAGAAAGGGATGTCTCAGAACACACTGGTCTGGTTGACAAATCAGATCATGATGAACTATTTTATTTCAAGACAAGATTTTTGAACACTCACCTGTAAGTAAATTCCGATTGATTTGTCCTCCCAGAGATCCAAGAAGGCGTACAACTCTAGTTCTTACTTTATCCAATGAAAGATCTTCCTCCTAGATAAAATTATTGCAAGAGAGTAACTACTGAAATGTATACGAGAAAGAATATCTATAAAAAGTTGTCTTTGGCCTTAAGGGTGGGCAACTTGTAGCCCTCCAACAGGGTTGGATCAAATCATGGGGATGGGGGGGGGGTGCCACCACACCCCTGCGACCCTGCCACCATGCCTGCGTTAGCGAAAAACAAAAAACTGCTGCACCACTGCCATCTTTCTATTGTGGTGGCCAGCTACTGCCACTGTGCTGCTACACTGGTACCCATAACTCCTGGTCCAGTGCAACTGCGTTATTTGAAGGACTGCACGTGCATGCATGCTGAGGCACACGCGCATGGGGAAAGGCTTTTTAGACCTACCTTGCAGTGTGGAGGGGTACTCCCCTACCTCAGGGCAATTTTTTTAAAAAAAAAAATATGAAACTGGCTAACTCAGGCTCTTAGCCTGAGCTAGCCAATCAGAGAGGTCTTTTGAGCAACAGAGTGGTTGCCCATGAGGGCACTGTTGGCTGGCTTACTGGCTGAGCCAAGCCAGCCAATCTAATTTGGAAAAAAGGTGGAAAACAAGGCGAGACTGAGTGTGTGTGTGCTTGACTGCTTGCTATTTCTCTGTTTGTTTTGAGGAGCCAGGCCAGCACAGTTCCAGAATGTAAACTTCTTTAAATTGGGGAAAGAGATATAATTCATGTGTGAGTCTAGCTTAGTATTCTTTTGTGAGACTGGAAAAATCATAAACTAGCTTTTTAGAGTTTTGTGAGACTGGAGAAATCCTGGACTGGCTTATAATGCTTTTATCAGCTTGGACAAATAATAAACTAGCTTATAATGCATTTGTAAGTATGGAAACATAATTAACTTATAATGTATTTGCACAATGTTATGTCATTTAAACCCCCTGTGCTGGATGGTCAACTTCTATATCTTTAAAAGCTCCTCTGCATAATGGTGGCCCAGCCTCCAATGATGTTGGCTCTGCCTCTGCTGACCTGCTTTCTACCCCACCAGTCAGATTGGTCATGAGCCACCACTGTCCTCGAGATGTTTTGGCCTACAACTCCCATCAGCTCTAGCCAGTACAGCCAATGGTAAGGGATGACGGGAGCTATAGACCAACATATGTGGAGGACCACAAGCTCCCCACTCCTGCCTTAAGGTATTCTGTGTGCAAGGCTTCTTTAAAAAAGAAAAGGTAAGAAATCAGGAATTCCTTCTTCAGAATTCTACCACACTCCAGTACTGCACAATATAACTATCAACAAGGATATAGCTCCCTCCCATTTTTGACAGTTCTTGCTTTGAAATATTAAAGTCTTCTAGAAGGCTGCTACCTTCTGAAGCAGCTATTTGATTTTTGATAGTATAGAGTACCTATCTGTTCTTAATATTGCAAGAACAATCTAGCAGAAACCAAGGTCACCTCTGTTCCTATACACATTTACCCACTGAACTCAATGGGATTTACTGAGTAGACATGCATAGGATTGCTCTGTAAACATACTTCTTAGTAAGTCCCACTGAACTAAGTGGGAAGCATATTTTGGATCATGTTATTAACATGTACATTACATTAGCAAGTTATTTTAAAAAATATTCATAAAATATATAATTAACACTCTTAAACATAGTCTACTTTTTATTTTTAATCTGATATTAGATACAATAAATTACCTAGTACCTTGAACACTGTAAATATCACACTTTGTAAAGAAGAAGTGTATTTAAAAAGCTGTTTTTGGTTTTTAAGTGTTTTGAGTTTATATTTTATGTTTATATGATGAAGCCACCTTGTGAGGGCTGGCCCTATAAAGCAGCATAAAATATTTTGAATAAATAAATAAAAGTGACCATGGATAAGTCCAACAAGAGGTAATTCAGAGCAGATTGTGGGATGTGTGTCCATTACTTTGAGTGTTTGACTGCAGACAGGTAGTTATGCCACCCAACAGCAAGTACCACGCAAGGCTTATTATTCATGTCTAAATAAGAAAATGTATGCTCTGGTCTTTCAATTGAAAAGGTGATATTTTGGAAGGATAGGAGGAAACTTTACCAATGCAAGACTCTTTGCTCTCTTCAGCCGCTGTATCACTACTTTGTTCAATCCCTTCTGGATTGCCTGGGAGAGTTTCTTCACTTCCAAATCATCCTGACATTCATCTAATTTGCAAGGAACAACTTATTAACACCCATTGATCATTCACTGCAAGATACTCATGTTGCTTCTGCCCAATTCAAAGCTCAGTGTGACATAAAATGCCTCCTCCCCCTCATCCTCCGGTGCATGCAGAACTGGTGGCTAACACAAAACACGACTGGCTATTTAGCAAGTCAACATCTGTAAATTCCTGCCAACATAAAACTAATGTTTATCAGTAATTGTTATTAATTTGTTTTCTATTTACTGCACCAACTAAAACCACTCACTTGTAAGAGGATAAAAAGAGACAGAGTAGATAAACATGTGATAAAAAATGCAACTATTTTTCAGCATAGCCAGTCCAACACCTGTATGCTTAGTAAATAATACCTGAATGTCATTAAAAATATTATTTGCATTTTCCTATATTCATTTTAATGCGTACCTGTTGATGTAGAAGTTTTCAAATAGCCATCAAGGCAAGGCAAAATGTCCTTGTAATAAGGCTGTATTATGTATCTGGGAATATGGGCTGACCAGTCCTCTAGTGCATCCAGTGCAAGATCAGCCATTGGAGTGTAGCTAAGTCCCAGTTTAAAAGCATTCTGTACAACAGGCATGAAGAAAACTGTTAGATGTTTGGGGACTTTAAATATCTATGAACTCCTTAAATGACTTTTTTGTCTCTGCAGAGAATTATCATTGTCAATACTGCAGAATATCAACTACATTACAGTTTTAGTAGACCTGCTCCTGGAATGAGATATATGTTAAGTAAGGTGGTAGACCGAAATATTCACAATAAAACTGCAAATTTAACACATGGCAGTCATTCAGATTTGTCATTCAAACTTTGGGTTTCCCCACCAATTCCTCCCTTGGTGTGATAATGAAGATATTACGGCTGCAATCTTGTACACATTTACCTTGAAACAAGTCTTGCTGAATTCAGTGGGACTTAGTTCTGGATACACACGTACAGGATTCCACTACAAATCCCACTAAAATCGACATGCATCTTGTGCAAGTGAAATATAGGTAAGATTTCATTAAAAGTTACATAAAGAAAAAATGGCTACGTTGTTCATTCACCATACTGACCCACCTGCAAAGCAGGAATGTACGGTTTAATATCGAGCATGATGATGGCATGTGGCAACGAGAGCACAAAAGTCAGACAAGATGCCAATAGCTCATCTTTGTATTGCTTCATTTTTGCTGTTACCTAAAGTAAGAGATAAGAAGTCTTAATACAAATGGTATAGGAGCTACCTGCAGCCCAAAGCATCTGGGAAAAAGTTTAATGTTGGATAAGTACATAACGTACAGGAATTTTAAGATGAATTAGAATAAGACTGCAATCCTAAACACACTTCCATGGAAATAAGTTCCAATAAAATCAACTAGACAAGTTTTTTAAGTAAGAAAAGCTTGAAAAATTGTATTCCAATTCTGACAATACTAAAATAATCTGATTGGTGACTAGAGAGTGAGGGTTTAGGTTTTCAGTTAGAACTGCTCAAAGCATATGGATCATGCTTATCAACAAAGTGTGAGAGCCAAGAAGTTACCATTTACCTCTTCTGCATATCTCAAACACATGTAATACATACTTCAAGGGAAGATCACAGTAATCTGATCACCTCTTTTCCAAATTTGGCAAATAATGCAAAGCAGGAATACTTCTCTGGATCTTCAGGACATTTTTTTTTGCTCTCTGGACCAACACCCTAGCAAACAAAGGAATATACAGAATTATTCATATTTTGTGAGTCTTGTCTTAGTGCTCTAATTTTCAGTTAAAGAACCTACTGGATAGCGGACTACTCTTACGTGACAACATACACCTATTAAAGAACGTGTATAAGATTACTGAAATGCCCTTTACATGAGACTGCCTTTTAAGACTGTTTGGAAAGTGGAATTGGTTCAGAACACAGCTGACTGGTACTAGAAATATGGAACACATCTTGACAATTCTTAAAAGAATTCCACTGGCTTCCACTTGGTTTCTGGGCATAAGTCCAAGAGCCGATGCAGTCCTATAAAGCCCTAAACAGCTTGCAACCTGGGTGCTGAAGAACCATCTACTCACAAATGCACTGGACTGATTATTAAGAACTTCATCAGAGATTCTGCTCGCAATGCCCCACCTTTGGAAGTGAGGTGGGTGCCAATCAAAGACAGATCCTTCTTTCCGGCACCTCGACCACAAGACACCCTTCCTGTCCACCATTCACTTAGTGCCTTCTTCAGTGGCCTTTATGCACCCATTAAAAATACTGCTATTTATTCAAGTTTTGAATTGAGCTGAGGCTCTTTTAGGTATGTTCTTACTGACTCTGATATGTAAGAGTTTGATATACGCTGTTGATGTTTTGCTCTGTTTTTATGGTATTTTGCTACTGCTTTTGCTGGTCTTTATTGATTTTAGTACTGTGCTTTAGTTTCATTGGTTTTACTTC
Source organism: Heloderma suspectum (assembly GCF_057233095.1). NCBI lineage: Eukaryota > Metazoa > Chordata > Lepidosauria > Squamata > Helodermatidae > Heloderma > Heloderma suspectum. The sequence continues at coordinate 70,723,278 of NC_139461.1, read as the reverse complement.
CTTGTATTGATTTTTAAATACTGTAAAGTGCCTCAGGAACTAAAGTTGAGAGGCAGGATATAAATACTTTAGATAAATAGACCTGTTAAAATTCTGTGAAATCCAATTGACATTTGTCATCTGATATACAAGTTTGTAAAAAACAGCTTAGATTGTGTATGGACCATAAGAAACACATATACCCTCACCCAGTCTTTGCCATGGCTAGTTGTTATGTCTGCGCTAATGTTAATCATGGTTCACTAGTAATCCAAAACTTATGACCATTTCAAATCCTGGTTAGACGTAAACCCCAATCAGCATTAACCATGGTCAATATTGGTGCAGGCATGATCATGAACCACAAGTAAGACCTGTTGGGGAGTGTAATGGGAACTGACATGAGAGGAGACGTCTGGAGGGAGAAAGAACACCATCCCATGGTCTGGTCCCTTATTCAATTTTAAGGAATGGCCAGTGCTACATTTGTGTAACCCCTTGAGTCTAGGAGATCTGAAAGATGGCGTCAAACCAAACTGCTGGAAAACAACAAGGAGAGCTTGCCATACTATCACCCCCAAACCAAAACAATCCTGTTAACCAATTACAAATTTCCTGTGCCATTTTTCTTACAGGCTACAGCTCTTACAGAACACCAAAAGCTCTCTTAATTTCAGTGTGGTTATAATCTTTGATTTATACACAAATCCAATCTTCACTTAACTACTACAATGGAATAATCATATTTATATTCATGCACAGGTCAACACAACATTAATACTACCTTGAATAAATTACAGAATCCTCATCTCTATAAGGGTGTCTCACCTCAAAGTATTTTGTTTTCTTAGCAATGTTCATGGCAATGGCCAGCAGCTTGTAAAATCCACTAATAAGAGGTGACCATGTTGACTGCTTGATTAGCTCATAACCAAATGAATAAATCCATGGTTCAAAGTATTCAACATGCTTATCTGGGAGGATTTCTCTGTGAAGATAAAAGGAACAGCAAGAAAGAGAACTTATATTGCACTGGAAGGTGGTGAGTGAATGATCTGTCCTAATCAGACCAATGATCAGTTGAAGTCATTTTCAATAAAACTACAAGCCCAGGGTGTCCTGTTCAAAGCCAGGAGGCCATTGTGACTATCCCAACCACTCACCAATTCTACTACCAAATGTTGTATGAGTCATGCAATCTCCAGACCAAAGGTTTGGCTGCATAAGTGATATTGGAGGGTATTGCACCAGCACAAGAAGCTGGATTGTGTATCGCGCCTATATTCTGTATTTCCTTAAAATACACAGAACATATAATACCTGCAAAATTCCACTAGGTTAATGAAGGCTGTAAAGTCTTTAGGCTTGGTTGGCTGAAGGTTTGCGGCTGGATCAGAAGTAGGAATGGTGAGATCAATGTCAGCTTCATTTCCATCCTGAGGAAAAAAATCAGAATCAGCAGCCAAACAGAAAATCTAAAATACCTCTTTCTTGCCTGGGATGTGCCATTCACACTGTGCAATTTGCAAGCTCTCACACTTGCTGTTTGTGCAAAATAATGTAATTTGAATTACTTGAATATGTTAATAGCACAATCCTATGGAATCCACCCTGGGTATTCATAAGTCTCTGAACTTGGAGGCTTATGAGTATCCAGTGCAGAGTGGGAGGCACCTTGCACCTCCCACTGTGCGTTTAAACTAGTTCGGCATTTTTGTCCATCTAGCAGAGGCTTCAGGGAGTGAAGGAGGCTGGGGCGGCCACAGAATGTGTCATAGGGCTGCCACTCCTGTCTTCTCCCCTCCCCGCCCCTAGGAATGCCCCACTTTCCCTCTCTCCATGCTCTGTTTTCCAAGCATGGAGGGATACCAGCGTGGTTCTCTCCGCGCTGGCTACAAGGCGGGGGTGGTGGGGAGTGTTGTGTCCTGGCTCCAAGGTCAAAGCCCTGTTTCCAACCTTGGAGCCAAGAAACTAAAATATCCTATGTTCTCTAGACACTGTCTAGGGGACATAGGATTGCTCCCTAAGAGATGCTGTATTCTCAGTACCTAGTCTTACTGACCAAGTCAGACTGGATAGCCTTTGCATGTATCAATCCTACTCATATATAATTTAAAATAAAAAAATAGTTTATGCTTCAAAAAAATAGATGTCCAAAATTGGGCAAAAATACCTATTTGATGAAGGCATGTTGAGAGAAATCCTTGGTGATTGTTCTATAACCGAAGACCGAGTATCTTCCAGAAAAGCAGCACTACAAAAGCATACTATTTGTTGTCTTTTATTAAGAGGTAGTTGTATTTATTTCTATTCTAAATATGACTTGCAGTTTTGTAGTTCATTTCAGACTTTAAATGTAACATTTTCACAGGCCTCTTGGATAGGAAAAGTAAAAATCCAAATAAATGACATTCATGGCGATTTCTACTTCTACAAGGTATATCTACTCATCTCACCTCTCCCACCTGGTAAGCCAGTCTGATCATGTATATTTCTCTCCTGACCTCTCCTTTAGTTTGGTTCTTGAATGCCTTTAGATTTAGATCTCTTTAGTCATAGAAAGAGCATGTATTTATATAAAGCTTCTGTTTCATTCTATTTTACAGTCCATCCTATCCTAAAGGCCATTAGAAAAGGGAGGACTATAAACTATGGCTATTTTTGGATGTGGGACTAAACCAGGGGTGAGCAGCTTGTGGCCTGCCTCAGGCTTGTACACTCCCTGCTCCCCTCTCCTCCTCTGGCACATCTTCCGATCCTGGTTTGTTTGGCAAAACTACAGTTAAAACTAATCACAGCTTGGCCTGATTAAGACAAAATGACAAACTGCAGTAGTATGAAAACAGAAGCAGATGCTTCCAATCTCCTCCTTGCAGCCAGAGAAGAGGGGAGGGCACACGAGTCTGAACATTGTTCAAATAGCACTAAACTATGGTTTAATACTACATTCAAGCACTGCTAAGAAATACACATACGGATAATACGAAAGGAATGGTGTTTTCAATACTGGGAAGTGCAACCTGAACATACTTCATAAGAACAGGTGCACCATTATTTTTGCTACAAAGAAGTATTTTTTAAAAGCCTTACCTTTTCTTCACAAATGTTCTGTTTCTGAACTGTGAGGTCCAACTTTTCAATTACTTTTAGAATAGACTTAATGAGTACATCATACAACAAACGATTTAGAGATTTTAGCGGTGAATTTGCAATTAGAAAGGTTTCATCTGCCAACAGACAGTCCTCAATTGAAGGAAAAAAAGAATATTTTAGATAGTTGGTATGGCTAGAATTCTTCCTAATTACACACTGGCCCTGTTCAGACATAACGCTAAGCCATGATGGTTAAGCATTTTGCACTTATGATGGCTTAGCATGTTGTCTGTGGGGCATTTTTCCTAACCACAGTGGCTACATAACCACAGTGTAACCACAGTAACCACATGTTGCAGTAGGGTTAGTGGCCCTTATCATGGCTTAGTGTGTTGTCTCTCAGGCCCCTGTGGTTAACCTGTGCTACCATAGAGCTCCACAGCAAGAGCAGCTGAAAATGGCCCTGCAGCGCCTGCCCGCGCATGAGATCTCCATGATCGAAATCTGCTTAGCAACACGTGATGCTGCTCACTCTCCATCCCCGCCTGCAGTATGAAATTGGAGAAGCACGTGGAGAACAAAGATGTTTTCGATCCCACACCGCTGTTACCCTACAGCGACCTTGAGCGCTACGCACTCCCAGGTACAAACATCTGCAGTTGCTGTGGAAAGCGAAAACATCCCCCCCCCCCCAGCCGATGGCTAAGCAGTGTCATCCCTGCCTGAAACTGTGCCCCACGAAAGCTGCAGGCCACCAAACCCCCACTGGCCAGTAAGGCCAAGCCATGGAGAGAGCATTTTGTAAATGGATATTTGGAAATGTTTCCATTGGTATATGATGTTGTTGCTGAAAACTATGTGTCACATATAAAAACTCTCATATTTGCACACTTAAAAGACGTGGAAATGGAATTTTCTAACCTGTTTAAAAATCTTCCAAACGAAAAGTTTCAGTGGGTTTTGAACCCATTTGTTAATAAAAATGCAACACCTTCTGATTAGTTTGCAAGAACAGCTTACTGACATCAAGGAAGATGCCAGGGTCTGCAGGGGAAGCCAACACCACCACCCAGGGAAGAGGGCATGCCTGCTGCTGCTGTGCCTACCGCCACCACCAACACCAGTCCTTCCCTGTGGACTTCTGCCCGGCAGACTGCCAGTCCCTGCAGGACCAGGCCCGCAGGTACTGAGCCAGCTGCGCTGACTGCTCCCACCTGCCCCTTCCTGGAGGGGCTGTATAAGCTGGCTGCCTGAGGTGGCCTGGGAGAGCCAGGGTCTGCAGGGGAAGCCACCACCCCACCTGGTGAAGAGGATGTGCCTGCTGCTGCTGCTGCTGCGCCGCCACCGCTGCCACCACCACCACCACCACCACCGTGGACTCCTGCCTGGCAATACTTTTAAAGGGGGGGTTTTAAAAAAATTGTTGGTGGGGGGGTGAGTTTTGGGGGGATTCTATTGTGTTTTTAGGGGTAGGTAGCCTGCCTGATAGGCGGAAGTGAGGGGGCATGTGTCCACCTGATGGAGGCAATGGGGGGAATGTTGGGGGCTGGAACATACCGAGGCTGGGCGGCAGGTGCTGGCGGAGCGCTAGGGGCAGGCCACACCATGTAAGGGGAATAAGGGAGAGATGTGTAATATCTGTCCCCTGTTCTGGGCCTGGCCAGAGCCAAAGGATGGCTGGGGGAGGCGTGACTCCATCCTCTGGCCTTCGGTTGCTGCTCTGCAAAGCCAGGTCTGTTACTCAGAAAACATCCCTCATCCATGACATGATCCTGGATGGGGATGCATATCTGGCATGTATTACGGAGACCTGGCTGGCTGAGGCCGTTGCTCCAACTCTGGTGGCCATGTGCCCACCCGGGTTTTTGTATGCATGGCAGCCGAGGGCTGGGAATCGGGGAGAGGGAGTGGCTGTTATCTACCCAGAGTCCTTGGTCTTCACCAGACCCCTTCTCTGGGAGACCAAGGTTGCTGAGTGCATGTACTGGAGGTTGGGCCCAAAGAGCAGTCTGGGGATTCTGCTCGTGTACCGTCCACCCCGCTGCACGACTGACTCCCTGGCCAAGGTGCTTGAGGTGGTCTCTGATGTGCATGTGCAGTCCCTTAACTTGTTGGTGTTGGGGGACTTCAATGTACATTCAAAGGCCATCCTCACGGGGGCACCTCGGGACTTCATGGAGACCATGGCTTCCTGGGAGCTACACCCTATTCTAACTGGGCCCACTCATGTAGCCGGTCATGCAGCAGACCTTGTGTTTGTTTCTGGAGAAGCGGGGAGTGATCTCGAAGTCGGGGGTATATCCACCACCCCCTTGTCATAGTCAGATCACTAACTGGTGATGTTGGACTTCTTGGTTCCACAACCTGCCCGCAGGGGTGGAGGACCCATTAAAACGGTCCGCCCCAGGCATCTTATGGATCCGAATAGATTCCTGAACACGCTTGAGGATTCTCTGGAGCAGGCCAACAACCGCTCGGGCAAGACCCTGGTGGGTGGCTGGAATGCCACAATCACTGGGGCATTAGATCAGGTGGCTCCGAAATGCCTTCTCTCCCTGAACAGGGCTCGGACTGCACCATGGTTCAATCTGCAGTTACAAGCTCTGAAACAGGAGGTGAGATGGCTAGAGCGCCGGTGGCGGAAGTCTCGCTCCAAAGACCATCAGACACAGGCTAAAGCTGTATCTTCAGCCTATCACGTTGCAGTGAAGGCAGCAAAAAAGGAATATTATGCTGCCTCTATCGTGTCCGCAGAGTGCTGTCCCAGGAGGCTGTTCCAAGTGGTCCGGAGCCTGGTCAGTCCAGTTGCTCCGGAACCGCTGGAGCATTCTAAGGCCTCCTGTGAGGCCTTGGCAAGGCACTTTGCTGATAAAATTGATCGGATTAGGAGTGTTATTCCATGCACCGTGGATACAGTTAGCGAGCGAGAGGCGGCCTGTGGCAAACTGGTTTTGTGGAATCGGTTCCAGCTTCCTCCTCCTGATGAAGTGGACAAGGTGCTTTCATCTGTAAGGCTGACCACCTGCTTACTTGATCCTTGCCCATCTTGGCTCATTATGGGTTGCAGAGAGAGATTGGGTGAGGGAATCAGGGTGGTGGTGAGCACCTCCCTTGAGGAGGAAGTAATGCCATCAGCCCTCAAGAAGGCAGTGATAAGACCACTCTTCAAGAAGCCCTCCTTGGATCCCCAAGTTCTGAACAATTTTCGCCCAGTCTCGAATCTGCCATTTTTGGGCAAGGTGATTGAGCGGGTGGTGGCAATGCAGTTGAAGGCACACTTGGAAGAAGCCGACTATCTAGAATCTAGATCCATTTCAGTCGGGTTTCAGGTCTGGGCATGGGACAGAAATGGCCTTGGTCACCTTGGTGGATGATAAGAGGAGGGCTCTGGATAGGGGAGAATGCTTCTTCCTTGTTCTCCTCGACCTCTCAGCGGCTTTTGATATTGTTGACCACGGTACCCTCCAGGACCGCCTGGAGGGGTTGGGCATTGGCGACACTGTATTGTGGTGGTTCCGGTCCTTCCTCTCTGGCAGGTACCAGAGGGTAGCACTAGGAGAGGAGGTTTCAGACCCGCGGCCGCTCACTTGTGGGGTGCCACAGGGTTCTATTCTCTTCCCAGTGCTATTTAACATCTTATGTGAGGCCAGTGGGCGCTATCATCAGGAGGTTTGGGGTGCGGTGTCATCAATATGCGGATGACATGCAGCTCTACCTCTCGTTTAAATCTTCACCAAGGTTGGCCGTAGAATCCCTGTCCAAATGTCTGGAGACAGTGAGTGGCTGGATGGGGATGAATAAGCTGAAGTTGAACCCTGACAAGACCAAGGTACTTTTGCTGGGAGACAAGAGGAGGTTGGGGGATGCTGACCTGGTGTTGAATGGGGTACGGCTACCCTTGAAAGAACAGGTCCACAGCCTGGGGGTCATTTTAGACTCCCAGCTGTCCATGGAGGCTCAGGTGTCAGCTGTGAGCCGGACAGCGCTGTACCAACTCCATCTGATACGGCGGCTGCAACCCTACCTTCCCAACCATCTGCTCCCATCGGTAGTACATGCCCTGGCCTCCTCTCGTTTAGACTACTGTAATGTGCTCTACATGGGGTTACCCTTGAAGACGGTTCGGAAGCTGCAGCTGGTACAGAATGCGGCGGCTCGCTTGATTAAAGGCAGCCGCTTGCGAGATTACATCACTCCAGTGCTGAAGGAGTTGCGCTGGTTACCAGTTGTTTTCTGGGCCAAATTCAAGGTGTTGGTTTTGACCTTTAAAACCCTATACGGTTCCGGCCAGCCTACCTCAAGGAGTGCCTCCAGCAACACCAGACAGGCCGCTCAACAAGATCAGCCTAAGATGGCCTTCTCTCTCTCCCATCAGCCAGGACAACTAGGCTGTTGAGGACGAGGGAGAAGGCCTTCTCTGTGGTGGCCCCCACTCTGTGGAACTCCCTCCCCAGGGAACTCCGCCATGCTCCCTCTTTAATGAGCTTCTGCCATGCACTGAAAACATGGTTGTTCAGGCAGGCATTTGGGGTGGGTTAGGGTATTTTTTAGAAATGTGATGTTTTTAATGTAGTCTTTTATTGTTTTAAATTGTTCTTGTTGTACATCGCCCAAAGTGGCTGGGTGACCAGCCAGATGGGCGATTAATAAATTAAATAAATAACTAAAATTTACTAGCTGAATTTTAACAAAAACCTTTGCATAATGGGTAGGATTGAAAAATGAGTATTATGATTTAGTAAGCACCGCCAAAGATGCACTTCTTCCATTTAGATCTATATATCTTTGTGAGGTGTCTTTTTTAGCTATGACAGCCATTAAAACAAAGTATCGAAATAAACTGAACTTAGAACCAGACTTTCGAATCGCTGTGTCATGAAGTGTTAAACCAAGATTTTTAAAAATAGTGAAGGATATTCAATCACATTGCTCTCACTAAAAAATGGTATTATTAATAATAATTTCTTTTATTGAGAGCAACAAGAGAGGTTGTACTGTTAATAAATAAAATAAAATTTTAAAATATTGTTTATTTCACATTTTTAATTTCTATTTCTATTTATTTTTTTATTTTTTTCATTTCTATACCGCCCAATAGCCGAAGCTCTCTGGGCGGTTCACAAAAATTTCTGGGTGGTTCACATTTCTGTGTGTTTTATAGTGTACATAATATATTAGTACAATAGTACAAGTATATGATTTATAAATAAATAAACATATATTGGAGGTGCGTGCTCAAATTTTTTTTACTGATAGGGGTGCGCGATCAAGAAACTCTGGAAACCACTGGCAGAGAGGAAGGGTGTGGGAAAAATGGACAGGAACAACCCAGGCAGGAATTGAAAAAACTATCTGCAGTTTGCTTGATCATCTGGAAACCAAATCATATGTTAACTCTGGGTAAGGCAACAACCTATGGGTTAATTAAGCCATGGTTGGCATTACATGTGAAGTAGGTCTAATAAAATAGTATTAGTAATACCCTTAATTAAATATTTGGCACAGTGGAATAGATTCAGAAAAAGATCCTAAAAAGCATAGAAGGCAAATTATATAAGTAAAGGATGAGATAATAGGGTACCGATAAACAAATACAGAGAGTACACGCCATATAAAAACACGTAATCAGGTTTGCAAAAACCTTCCCTGACAGTTCACAGAAAGTCTAAAATTCTAGCTACAGGCAATAACTAGCTTGTCTTTAATCCACTTCATTCAAATGATATATAAAAACCGGAAACATGCACATTTGAAGCAAAGACTCAACACTCCAAGGCAAGGAAAGAGCACAATGCTAACAACTAGAACCTGTTGGAAGGGTAGGGGATGGCAACAGAGTAGACGTTGAGGAGGAGATGAAAAGTATTTCTAATTTTCTTCCATAAGAAGAAAAGCTTAATCACTGAATCATAACACTTTATTCATTAAAGACCCCAGCATTAGAGTTTTTACCATCATTGTGTCACAGTTCAATAAACTTTGAAAAAGATCCAGGTAATCCTTATATGTAGGCACTTTCCATTTTCCAGTCCTAACTTCTCCCGAAGTAGGTTCTTCTGAACTAGAACCATCTTTCTCAGTGTATTCCTAGAAGGCACCAGAATACTGAAGTGAATATATATGACATTATACTGCTATCCACAATCAGTGCTAGATGGGTATGATAGCAGAAACTTAAACACAGCTTTCTAATTTCAGAAGAATGAGTAAGAGAGCACACAAGGACGATTCTGCCAAGACATATTATGAGTATTCTATGAAATGTCCTATTCTCAGGAACATATATTTGATACAGTACATGATTCTTTAAACTAGTTAAGAAGAACAGAAATGCAGGTTGCTTACCTGAAACTGTAGTTCTTCAAGAGGTCATCTGTGCATTCATACAACCCACCCACCATCCCTGCTTCGGTGTTGATTTCACTGTTATTGTTGATGCTGGAGTGAGAAATTATCCTCAGTAAAGAGGCCAGCTAGTCGGTCTCAAGGAACTGAAAAGACGGATGGGAACCTGCTAGGACATGCACAGTGGATGGAGGGGGAAGGTTCCTGCTGAAAGGTTTTCCTCAGCTATAGAAGTTTCCCGAAAGAGGCTCCGCACAGGCGCAGAATCCATATCGTGGTCTCTGTGCATCACACATATGGGTGAGCAGCACACGTATGGGTGAGCAGTGGTGGATCAGTGTCCTACTGTAACACAGAGGGCAGAACTGTGTGGCCAAAGGAACACTTCACTCTGACTCACACATCAAGTCTGTAATGGCTGATGAAGGTTGACTGTTTCGACCACGTGGCCACTCTGTAAAGCTCAGATAAGCTGACTTACTGGAGGTGGGTAGGTGAGTCCCAATGTCCTACTGGAGGATGGAAGACAGGACTGCCCGACCAAAGCTTCAATCCTCTCTTGCTTGAACGTCAAGCCTGTAATGAGAGATGAATGTTGATGATTTCAACCATATTGCAGCTCTTCATAGATTCAGTAGTGACACACCCCTCCCAAAGATAGTCGATGTGGACACACTTCTAGTTGAATGGGCTCTGACAGGACAATCCAGACGCAGTCTCGTGAGCTTGTAGGCTAGCTTGATGGTGTGTACAATCCAAACAGCAAGCCATTGTGATGAGACCTGCAAGCCCTTCTTAGGTCCTTCATGACAAACAAAGTCTTTATGATTTTCAGAATGGCTCAGTACTTTCTTTGCTTGACGCACATCCAGAGTATGAAGCATAGTCTCCAACTGGGTGGATGGGGGAAGGAAAGAAGGTAGGCAGGATGACGTCTTGATTTAGGTGAAAGTCTGACACAACTTTTAGTAAAAAAGCAGGGTCCAGGCAGAGAACCGCCTCATCCTTATGGAAGATAAGGTATGGAGAATCCTCAATGCAAAGTTCACTAGATCTCCGTGCTGTGGTAACAGCAATTAAAAACGCAACTTTCCAAGAAAGTAATCCCAAATCTACTTTGCTAAAGGTTCCAATGGCTTGGAAGCTTACATCTTTAACACAACTGACAAGCTCCACTGCGGAACAAAACTCCTCGTTAGGAGGTGCTAAATTCTTAAGACTCAAAAACTGATGAACAACAGAGTGAGTAAACATGGAGAAACCCTCAATAGGGGGATGAAAGGCTCTAACAGCTACCAAGTATACTCTAAGTGAAGCAAGTTTAAGTCCTTTATCAAAGAGCGTAAGGAGGAAGGTAAGTATGGTCTGTAAACGAGCAGAGTATGGCTCAACACCCTTTGAAGTTAAAAAAGCGGAGAAAACTTTCCATTTGTTACCATATGAGAGTCTTGTATTCAGCTTACAAGCCGCATGTAATACGGCCTGGACTTGCTTAGAAAAAGAAGCTATTGCGGACGAAGTCGCCAGGCCATAAGTTTGAGTGTGTTTAGATCTGGATGTACTTCTATACAACTATTTAGAGCAGCTGTGTCAAAAACAAAAAAAGCTGTAATGATAGCTAACCTCCGATAGGAGATGGCACCTTAAGAAGAAGAAGAAGACCTGAATGATGAATGCAGCCGTTGTCCATTGTCAACAAGGACGGCATCAACAGCATTCTCAAGTATTCCCCCTTCGCTCGTTTGATCAACGGAGTGAACCACAGTTGCCTGAGCCACCACAGCACTATCAGAATGCAATCTGTTTGCTTTCTCTGAACCTTTTGCAGGATTCTCGCTTTAGAGGGAATGGTGGGAATAGGTAAAAACGGCTCCCTGACCAACGAAGTTGAAAAGCAACTCCCAGCGATCTCTTGCCCAGTCCTCCTCTGGAACAATAGTTGGGACAAATTGCATTCTGAGCCATCGCGAACTCGTGAGATACTTGGGAGGTCCGGCTCAAAGTCCATCAAGATATTGTCCTTGCATGGGATGTGAAGAGCTGTTAGTGTAATGTCCCTTGCAAGCCCCCAGTCCAACAAGTCAACTGTCATTTCCACAAGTGTGGTGGAACGGGTACCCTCTTGCTTGTTCAGGTACTACAGCACTGCTATGTTTTCTGTGAGCACCTGTACATGTTTGTGATAAGTTGTATCTGAAAAGACTGAAGGGCCTTCTCAACAGCCAGCAATTCCAAGGCACTGATGCAGAGAGACTTTTCGCTGTGATGCCATATGCCTCAAGTCAGTAGGGAATCGCAGTGGGCTCCCCACCTGAGATGAGAAGCATCGGTCACCAAAACGTGTGAAGGCATCGGAGGCAAGAAAGGCATGCCCTGTACCAGATTGTGCAGTTGCATCCACCACACTAAATTGCCTGCAACTATTCCCGGAATTGTTAGTCGCAGGTGAGGGGCATTGACAGATAGATCTTAGAAACCAACCCTGAAGACACCTCATTCAGAGTCTCGCCCAAGCGACCACATGCACCGTCGATGCCATCAATCTGAGAAGTTATTGTATTGAACGCTGTTGTATGATTTTGAAAAAGTGTTGTCTTCAACACAAAAGGGCGTTCAACCTGTCGAAAGGGAGGTAAGCCCTTGCTGTCACAGAATCCAGGATTGCACCAATGAATGGTATTCTTTGAGTGGGTTCTAGTCAGGACTTTTCCTCGTTGATTATTAGACCCATCAAATTCAAAGTATTTCTGAACAACTGCACAGCCTGAAGAAAGAGGTGTTGGGATGACACCACGATTAGCCAGTTGTCTAGGTACAGATACACCTCGATTCCTTGAGTGTGCAGGTATACACAAACCAGAGCCACACATTTCGTAAAAACCCATGGAGCCATGGTCAATCTGAAAGGGAGCACCATGAATTGGAACATGTCTGTTCCTATAATAAAATGAAGGTACTTCTGTTAGTCATCCCTGATAGCAATGTAGAAGTACACATCTTTGAGACCCACTGCTGCAAACCAGACAACTTGATCAAGGAGAGGAATAATAGTGGCTAATGTGGTCATCCGAACCCTCCTTGTGCAAATGAACTAGTTGAGATTTCGGAGATCCAAGATGGGTCGAAGTCCCCCATCCCTCTTCGGTACCGTGAAGTAGTGGGGGGAAAAGCCATCTATTGTCCTGTACAGAAAGACTCTTCTAATGGCCCTTTCCGAGAAGTGTATTTGTCTCTTCTTGCAAAATCTTCAACAGCACGATCACTTTTACGGCACCTACGGGAGGAAGGACTTCAAATTCTGTCCAGTATCCAAACTGGACGATGCTGAGGACCCACACATCCAAAGTTCTAGCCATCCAAGTGGGTAGAAAGCTAGAAAGGAGGGAACCAAAAAGTGGAAAAACAAAATTGCGATGAAGTTGGTGTGGAACCAAGTCAGTCTCAGTTTGGAAGAATTGTCCCCTTTAGGGCGAAATTGGCTAAACCGACTTGGCTGGTTAAGACGCTGAATTGCAGACTGGAAGGTCGGCAGGTCAGCAGTTCGAGACCCGAGTGCCGCGTGACGGAGTGAGCTCCCGTCTTCAGTCCCAGCTTCTGCCAACCTAGCAGTTCGAAAGCAAGAAATTGCAAGTAGATAAATAGGTACCGCCTCGGCGGGAAAGGTAACAGCATTCCGTGCACCACGGTGTTCAGTCATGCCGGCCACATGACCACGGAAGCGTCTTCGGACAGCGCTGGCTCTTCGGCTTAGAAACGGGGATGAGCACCGCACCCTAGAGTCGGACACGACTGGTTGGGGACACCTTTACCTTTTTTACCTTTTTAAAGGTGAAACCTGGGCATTTGATCTAGATATTGAGGATGCCAACAGAATGGCTGCTGTCAGAACAATTTCCTCTGTCAATAAGGTGTGTGCTGATATTGATGCAACATCTCCATCTTATTTGCTGTGTTTTTTGCCTTTTGTATGGCATCCATCTCCGCATCAGTTCTTGTGTTGAAGAGGCCCTCTCCATCAAAGGGGAGACCCACAATATGGGATCTCGCTTCCGGGGTTAAACCCGCTGACCGAAGACAAGAATGTTGCCGAAGAGCAACTGCACTGACCATCACTTTTGCATCACAATCCGTTTGGTGACGCATGGTGTTTATTTGTTGAAGCGATAGTTTTAGGGCCTCAGACTGAATTTTTTTTGGCAACTCCAATCGGTGTTCCTGAAGGTAATCACAGAGTGACCCAATTTTCTCCCATGAGAAAAAAGACCCGGAGCAACAGAAGACTAGATTCTCTTGCCCAACAAATCCAAATGGTGTCCTTCCATATCAGCTGGTGTAGCATGGATCTTCTGAGACTTTCCCTGCGAAGATTCCACAATAATCGAGTTAGGGCGGAGAGGAGTGAACAAGAAACCTGCATCTTTCTCCTGCATCTTGTATAGGGATGCCAGTCTCTTTGATGTGGGAGCCATGAATGAGGGAGCCTTCCATGATTCCTTTACCATTTGGAGTAGAGTTGGCAAATGGAATAGAGACTGGTGCTGAGGATTCAGTGTATATTCAGCGTATGTAACATCAAAAACTGCAATTTTTCAGCAGGCTGTTGGGTTTCTATTCCCAAAGACTGGGCCATCCTCAAAATTTGATCAGCAAAATGAAAAAGATCCTCCAAAGGTGAAGCACCCTCCTATGTACCCATATCGTCCGCTAAGGAGATGGAAGGTGGAACAGAGGAGACTGAAGACAAGTTTGATTGAAAGTCCTCTACAGATTGCGGAGAAATCGCTTCTCCATGAGTTGTCGTCCCACTCTTCTCCTTTGGGAGAGATCTTGGAGAGGTTGGAGGAGAATGGACTATGCTAGTCAAAGCTGTAAACTTAGGAGTAACTCATGGCAATCTATCCCCTGAAGATGGTTGACTCTAATGAAGAGGATCAAGGAGGTATTGGAGGTGGAGGCAAAAAGGGATCCTCCACCAGTGGCTTCAACAGTGTTGCCTCTGGTGCCCGACAATACAGAGGAGAAGTGGCCCCAAGATAGCAGATATACTCAGGAAAAGATTCTCTAGAACCTTGCCAGTCCTCATGTTGATATTGCATTAGTGGAGGAGGAGGCCAATCATAAAATCTGCTCCAATCCCACACCGGCGAATGTGATCTGTAATATCTGTCCCTCTCGTAACACTCATGGTATGGCAACCCAGACCTCTCATAGCAAAGAATCTGGTGAAACATCACAAAACCCCCATTCTCTCGGTACCTACAATGAAGGAATCTGTGGTTGCTGTGGGAAAACACGAATTACATTTCGAGGTGACATATGTCTGATCTCCCCTTCCGATGTTGAAGCCGCATGCATCTGCTCCTGCAATGGTGTTGACGGAACTCTCGGTACTGACGGAGCTCTTGGTATAGGAGATTCCAATAATAGTGGAGGCAGCAGAATCTGAGCCAGTGGAACAGTAACAGGTGCAGGAACCTGCTTTTCATGTGATTTGGTCTTTTTCTTTTCCTTGACTTCAGCTGAAGCCTTAGGCACCCTAACCTTTTTTGAAAGTTTCTTCACCATAGAAATGGTGGGAGAACAGCCAGGAGTAGGTGGGTCTGGCCAGCCCATGGTTAGAGCCGGGGACTTAGAGCTTGGAGGCGATGTTTGTGATTTCTCCGACATTGCTCTAGGCTGTGTTTTGGCAATCTTTAAAGGAGTGGAATCCACAGCTTCTAGCACCTTTTTCCACAATAGAGCTTTTAAGCAGTCTGATCGGTGATGCTTAGTCTGCTTTGTGAAGTTCATACAATGACAGCAGGTTTCCACAACATGAGCTTCCCCCAGGCAAAGCAAACAAAGGGAATGTCCATCAGCGGGGGGGGGGGGGGGGTAGCGTGCTGCCACACTGAATACATTTACAAAAAGAGGACTTAAGGGCCATATGCACCTCTCAGCACACTGCGATCCGAGATTGCCAAGAAAAACAAGATCAACAACTAACAAATCTAATTTTTTTTAATGGGAAGAAACAACCTAACTACGTCAGCTCACTAACAACTTCTCTAAAGAGTCAAAGTTCCCAATGAAGCGTCCTCTCAGAAAGGTAGTCAAAAGAGAACTGAGGAGATGGGTGGGGACCCACGGGACAAGTGCAGTGGATAGTGAGGGAGGGTTCCCACCAAAATGTTTTCCTCAGCTATAGAAGTTTCCCGAACAAGGCAGGCACATATGGGCCCATATGTGTGATGCACAGAGACCATGATGAAGAACTTTTTAATACATGTGCTGGAATTCATATGTGTTTTTCTGATAACAGAAATCAAGTTATGTAACTGGCTAAGACAACACATATAAGCAAATGAGCAGCATGAAGTGGTAAAGATCAGGAGTAGGATGTGTAAACAGCTTTGAACCTGTTTTAATCATTGTGATGTCCCCAAACAAGCCTTTTGAACAGTAATCTCAGAAAATGTTAATGATCTCACGGAGTTACAATTAATTCCCCACATGCAAGATACAAGTTAAAGCAGTTCCAAATATTTTAAAAGCCTGTAGCATACATTTTCTCCCGGACAGAAAGTCTATGATACACAGACAGAGGCATCTTTAAATACATTAATGTATTTAATGTATCTAGCCATCTCATCTTTGGTCACACAACAGAAGGCAAAATAGTTCAAGATATTGGTCAAACTATGCAAAAGAAAATTTCACTTAAGTACTAAAATACGGTATGAGTTTAACTAGTGGGTTTTGCTTATGTGTTAGGTCCCTAAACTCAGTCTTGCTGAGCAGCTCACTGCCTGATACCCTTTACCCAGGGCCAGCACTACCATTACGTGAGGTCATGCACCCACATCAGATGGCTGAGTGGGGAGAGCACTGAATTGTGCCAATCTCCCCCCCCCCCACCTCCTGCCAGGAGGGCCCGCCACTGCCTCTCTGCTGCCTTGGCTGCGGCCACAGTCGCCACCATCTGTCCAGTCACTCGCTTGGCCTCCCTCACTTGCTCCTGCCTGCCCAGACACTCCTGCATTCTGCCCCAGCCAGGCTCCTGCGAGAAGTCACTCCCCACCAGCAACAAAAATGGAAGCAACACCATCCAGTCGCAGAAGGGCATCCCCGGCTCCAGACCAGCCCTGCTCAAACCTAGCATGCGAAAAGGCAGCTCACCAGTGCTTCTTGCACCAACTGGCAAGGCAAGCAAGCACAGGCAGGTCAAGGGGAACCCTGGGGGGGAGGCTGCAACAGCAGTGGAAGTGAGCAAGTGAGGAGGGTGTGGCTGATCAATTGACTGGCCAAGCAAGAGCGAGTGGGTGGCAGTGCCGCCTTGCTTGAGGCAACAGTAATCCTTGGGCTGGGCCTGCCTTTACCCACAATGGGTTGGCATGTCACAGGTTTTCTGGAAGGGGGCTCAGGCAAGTGAAAAAAAACACCTTGCAATTTATGAAGCTGTGGCCCATGGGTTAAAAAAATAAATAAATTAGGATAAATTAGGGTACAACACCTTGGTCAAACAAGAGGCAACAAAACAGTTCCAATTATATATAAATGCAAAACAAATTAAACAAAACTTACCCTTGAAAAGACAATTGGCTTAGAACAGACTCTGATTAAACCTTGATGCACTGAAAATGAAGATATTTCAACACTTTAAAAACATAGCAATCAAGTGGACTAAAAATAGTCTCTGAATATTCCAATATAGTAACAAAAGCAATTTTCCTGGCACAGAAAATAAAATCCATAATCAGCAACGGCTGTCATTACCAGACTTAATCTACTATATTAATTAGCAGGTTGCACTGAGGCTTAAATATGCACCCATTTTTAAAATGTAACTTACATGAATACAGGTGAAATAATACAGCTGAAATAATGAAATTATTGTTAAGCACTAACATTTGCATTGAGCAATGGAGAAAAAGTAATACAGGTGAATCCTATCCCTTGCCAAATTAAATTTCAAGCACAACCACATGCAGATTACATCGTAATAATGTTAGAGATTGTAGTTATTTTATAGACACTTTTAAATGAATAAGAAAAATAGAAATTAAAAGGAGAAAAAAGGAAAAAATGGTTTTTTGAAAGAGGAAGGGAAGAGGCATAACAAATATGAGATGGGGAAAGATTGAGAGAACACACAGGCAGTGGTAATCTCACAAGATTCGGGGGGAAAGGAGCCAGATCATTCAAAACCTAGCAGGTAAAACAGAGTTTAAACTGGATGCAATAAAAGACAAAATCAGTTGCAGCTAAGGATACAATCCTATACTCATAACACTGCTGGGTGGGAGGGGGGACTATAGAGTGTGGAAGAAACCCCACTATGCTGGGGGAACATGAGATATACCTCTCCCACTGGAGAGGTATACACTGCCAGTGTATCTGCGTTACTGGTGCAACTCCACTGGAACAAGGCCCCAAAAAGACCAGAGATGTGGGTAGGACAGAGAAGAGTAGACTGATGCTAAATCATATATTTATATTTATTTTATTGCATTTCTATACCGCCCCATAGCCAAAGCTCTCTGGGCGGTTTACAGAAGTTAAAACATTAAATACAATATAACAAGTTTAAAAGCCATTTACAAAAAAGCACATAAAAGCACACAGACAATATGCACAAACAACATATAACTAAAACAACACTGAACTATCAGTCATAACTAAAGACACATTCAAGACCAATTAAAACTCATCACGTGCTGCCTGGGAAAGAGACAGGTCTTAACCTGGCGCCGAAAAGATGATGATGTTAGTGCCAGGCGGCCCTCATCAAGGATCTTGTTCCACAGTTGGGGGGCAACCACTGAGAAGGCCCTCTCCCTTGTTGCTGCCTTCCAAGCTTCCTTGGAGGAGGCACGTGAAGGAGGGCCTTAGATGCTGAACGTAGTGTACGGGTAGGTTCATGTCAGGAGAGGCGTGCCATCAGGTATTGCGGTCCCAAGCCGTACAGGGCTTTATGGGTTAAACCAGCACCTTGAATTGAGCACAGAAGCATATAGGCAGCCAGTGCAAGCAGGCCAGAGTTGGTCTTATATGTTCAGACCTTCTGGTCCCTGTTAGCAATCTAGCCACTGCATTTTGCAGCTTCCAAACTGTCTTCAAAGGCAGCCCCATGTAGAGTGCATTGCAGTAATCTAACTTGGAGATTACCAGAGCATAGACAACTGAAGCCAGGTTATCCCTGTCCAGACAGGGGTGTAGCTGGGCCACCAACCAAAGTTGGTAGAAGGCACTCTGTGCTACACAGCCACCTGAGCCTCAAGGGGCAAAGATGGCCCAAGGAGAACCTCCAAGCTACGAACCTGCTCCTTCAGGGGGAGTGCAACCCCATCCAGAAGAGGTTGAGCACCCTCCATCCGGTCAGGAGAACCACCCACCAACAGCATCTCAGTCTTGTCTGGATTGATTTTCAGTTTATTAGCCCTCATCCAGTCCACTGTCACAGACAGGAAATTCAACACATCCACAGCCTCACCTGAAGAAGATGAAAAGGAGAAATAGACCTGCATGTCATCAGTGTACTGATGACAACGCACTCCAAAACTCCGGATGACCGCACCCCAATGGTTTCATGTAGATGTTGAACAGTGTGGGGGACAAAACTGACCCCCTGTGGAACCCCATACTGGAGAATCCATGGGGCCAAGCAGTGTTCCCACAAGCATTTATGCCTTCAGATCCCATTCTGCCCCTGACAATAGCCTATTGTACCAACTACTGGTACAGTTATGTACCAATAGTTGTACCAACTACTGTATAATTGGTACAATAGTTGGTACAAGTTTGTACTAACTACAGAGCAGGTGTATGGATGGGAGGAGGGGCAATGGGGACAGTGTGTTTTGGGGAGTTTTTCTTCTCCCAAAACACACTGTCCCATTGCTCCTCTTCCCATCCATGTTGCCACAATGAACTATAGGATTTGGTGTTAACCTTGCACCTAATCAAAACAAAGGATGGGACAAGCAGCATGGCGCTATATCACTTCAGCCTCACGTCATGCACATTTAGAGCACAAAATGGAGAACTTTGGTGATGGAAACCATGGAAAAGAACATTTGGCACAAACAGCCTGGCCTCACATAGAAAGAGTGCATTTCTGAGAAGACAAGTGTTAGCACCTTACAGATACTGTCGTAGAACTCTACATACTAATACTCAGAAGCAACCCCACCCACTCCTACAACTGGGGAAGAAAGGACAGAGCACCCCACACATGTAAGCAAGGGAAGGAGAAACCATATTACAAAGTATAACTGCTGCAAATATCACTCTCACCCCTGATACATGTGAAAACTGTGTCTAGGCTAACTGTATTGGTGAAACTGCTACCCACAGAACAGGTAGTAGCAGTATCTCCCATACAGGAGAGACAAGGGACAAGTGGCCATGCTAGCTGGGAATGGTGAAAGTTGTAGTCCAACACATCTGGAGAGTACCAGATTAGGGAAGGCTGCCTAAGAAAATAAACTGAATAATACGATCAGCACACCAACACTTCCCCAAGCCAAATACTATGAGATTATAATAACATTCCTAAGCCTTGCCCTTAATGAATACTTCTCAAGCTTCTAAAACTTGAAGTAGTACTACAATAGAGGGGGAAAATGTACTTCTAGATAAATAAAAACTCACCCACAGTGCTCATAAAACTCCACAGTACAGGACCTTTTCCTGCCAGGGCTAAAAAAACCTTTACAATGGATTTACAACATGCAGACTGCATTTTTACACTGTATCGTGGGAAGCTATCTATTTGCACTACAATCAGCCATTCAAGAACTGGAGTGTACACTTCAGGAATCTAAAAGAAGAAAAAGAAGAATGGCATATTAGGGATAGCAGCTGCATGCTCACTAAAAAAAAATCAAGCTATTTCAATTGGTGAAATCCCCATCAGTAATATTCATATCCCTCCTAAATTGCAAAATAATAGCTTCACAAATGAGGTTTAAACTGCTCACTTACGGTATCTAAATAGAATATAACGCTAGCAATAGATTGAAGGAAACTTGGTAGTTGATACACATGGTCATCTATTGTTTCTGCCTCAGTGAGATACATTTGCTTACAGCGCTGAAGGAGTTCAACATACATGAAGTCAACATCCTTTGAATTGATAGCTTTACATGGCTTTAAATGAGAGAGAGAAAATACAAATATTACAATTAAACTGGATTAAGGTAAATAATTGGATTATTACATAAAGGGCACATTCTAGGCCACCATGGGCAGACTCAGCAAAAAATGCATGCCTGATGATGTAGAAAGTATATGACAAATGAATGTGCTCCTGGTGCTAACATTCAACCCCTCTACTATACTATTATGTAATGAAGTAAAGTACATACCGCAGCAAAGAGCCCATATCCACGAATAGCAATGGACAATTCCTTGTTGCTGGCATCCATCTTTCTGATGATACCATAAAACTGTTCCATGAAGAATTGCAGTTTGTTCTTATGCATTTCTACATCCTTTGCTACCATTGTAGATATCTGCAAATTATATATGAAATTGGACATTTTATAATTTTACTACAGAATCAAATATTAAATATGTTCAAGTTAAATCACTTAAAGAAACCATTAAGCAGCTTCCCCAAACCAACCTGACATAAACAAAATAATGTCATCGGCATACAATAATGATGAAGCCTTTAGAGTTATGATGCAAGGAGCAAAAAAGTGTGACCCATTAGTTCTGACGCTATACTAACATAGAAGTTAAATAAGGCTGCAATCCTGTAGTCCCTGGGAGGATCAGATCTTCCCCTTTCAGGATGGAGACAGAGGTTTGCTTGCGGAGGGGGAGATCCAACTTCAGATTGTCCCTCCACCCAGCCCCCATGGAAACCTTCAAGGCCCTTGCTGCTCGGTTTTCAGCAGGGACAAAAAGGAGGTAAATCCAGAGGCACATCATGAGTGCATTGGAGGAGGCTTTCAGTCTACAGGATCCAAAGCCCTCCCAGTCCCCAGACATGCTCCTGATATGGGAGAACTGTGTGCCAGCTGGCGCACGTTATTTCCCTTCCAACAGTTCCAATGAAAGGGAATACATGAAGGAAAATAAAAAACTAAACAAAAAAGAAGAAACCCCCCACAAATGCTGCTCCTCCCTCCTTCCGACCTGTCAGCATGAACCTGCAAGCCTTTGTATAAGGCAGTTCTTTCGCCGTCAGATCTTCCTGTCCCCACCAGTAGGATTGCTCTGTAAGTAGTTAAATCAACAATACCTCACTATACAGCCATTAAGCATTTAATTCCCACATCAAAAAACTGCTTATATTATGCTTGTAGCAGTAACATCTTCCCTCAAACAGTGCTTCTATCAAGTAGGAGAATGTGGAGACAGCCAGGCAGAAGAGAAAGTCTAAAATAGGCAGGACAGAAAGTGCAGTGAAGATGTAGAAACAGAGACATGGGAGAGAAGATGGTGAGAGAAAGACATGGGAGAGAAAAAGATTCCACCATGGTTTACCGATTGGAGTAAGTGAGGGAAGGGGAAAAAAGAAGTAATGTGCAGACCCCTATTCTCTTTGCATTGTTCAATGTCTGGGAATTTAACCATTTATTAAGTCCTGGATTATAGGCCATATGTATTGTACCTGTTTAAGAAATGTATCCAAGGCTGAATGGGCAGCTTTCTTTAGTTCTGTATTCTGGTGGCCACACCATTTGGACATTACTTCAAATAGTAAGATATAGTTATCCAGAAGGTAAGTGCCAAATTGAACAGCATGCTTGCTAAAAAAATGTAGACCAGCTGCAAAGCAAAAGTTGTAATTAAAATTAAATTTGTTGCAGCTAGACAGCTCACTCAGAATGTTCTAAATACTTTTACACTGGAATTTTACATTTCTTGAATTATTATAGCAGCCATATATTTACAGAATTACTTAATCTAACAAAAATTTGAACTGAAATGACAAATTCTCCTCCCTTTATTTTGTTTTTTTATTATTTTTAAAACTATATTGTATCTCTTGTAGACAGAAATATATTGCATATGCCATGCTTTCCAATAGAGAAGAAATAAGTTGTCACAAAGGTATACTGCTGAATAGAGCTATTTGATATGAAATAAGACGTTCTTACCAAGGGGCACAGCATATCGCTTTAAGTCAACCTGCAATGTCAAAAGGTTCAATATAAAAAGACCTGCTTATCAGCTTTATTTATCATTATCTAAAGAACTGTTGTTTTGAAAGGGGTCCCGGGGGGGGGGGGGGGGGCACCCAGCATACCTGTGGACTTATTGCCTTTACTGCAAAATCAAAGATTTCTTTTGAAGCTTGGGGATCTGTAGAGAAAATACCCAAACATTTAATGATGGTGATGATGTGGTAATATGAATTAAAACTTTACAAAAGCTGATTCAAACATAGTGAATTTGGTGTAAATCCATGAGGATCTTTTACCTGATCAAACCAAACTCTTCTGTATGTCTACCTAGCAGATCATAAGCTATTAACAACATATTCCTATACATTATCTACTCAGAAGTAAGTCCCATTGAGTTCAATCCTATAACCACGTACCTAGGAGTAAGCGCCATTGAACTAAATGGAACTTACTTCTGAGCAGACATGTATAAGATTGCACTGTGTGACCACAAAAAAAAGGAGCAATGCAGCCACATCTTACTCTGACAAAGCTTTCCATCCACCCTTTACTACAGAATTAACATGGGGAAGGATGCAGCGGAAGTCTCATATGTGGGTGCACCACAAGATCCAGGAAGTTATCAGAACCAAGCATGATATAACTACAAAACTTATTTTTGGAATACTGCGTTCACTCGTGCACATTGCAGGTCTTAAAGAAGTTGTAAAAGGTTCAGAGAAGAACTACAAGGTAAAGCCTCTAGTGGCAAATCCCATTTAGACAGGTTGAAAGAACCAAATAATTAAGATTGGGAAGGAGAGGATTAATATGCGGACAGTTTTTAATTATCTAAAAGGATCTCAGACTGAAGGGGAAAACAACTGTGCATCCTGTCACTGAAAATACCACAAATAGCAACAGATGAAAAGTGCAAGGAGGCAGATTAAGGGTTAGGAAAAATTCCCTTCTGAAACAAACCATCCAGGCCAAGGAGGTTATAAAATCTCCTTCTTTGGTGATTTCCTAGGAAGACTGGACAAACATCTATAGGGCAAATTTATGTATAAACATATCCTCCCTCAGGAAAGGGGGCTAAACTAAATGATCCATTCCATTAGCCACGTTGCTGCTATTCAAATTGGTTGATGGGTTTCAATAAGACAATTCAGAGCAAAGTGGGGAAAGAATGTACAAACTGTTTCCAAAACTTACTGATGATAGACCTATAAACTGTCGTGCTCAGTATGACCCACATTTTGGGCAACAATTACCCTATGATTGCTAAACTGGAAGAACAAGATAATAATCCATGATCCGTGACTAAAGCTGGTGTTTTATACCAAAACGTTTCACATTTTAAAATCTGTGTTGTATTTAAAATTTCTAAAGCTATAACATTTTAAATTTTAAAAATTATTAAATCTATAAAATGTATAAACTGGATGTGCTACTGATGGTCGTTTGTTTGGTTTGGGGAGTGCTGTATTATGTGCATCACATCGCCTGCATATCAATTAATCCATGACAGCCGTAAATTCTATTATTTAGGCCAGAGGCGGACACTCAGCCTACAAGCTGCATGTGGTCATCCCATGGCCTCAAGTGCGGCCTCTGCTGCCCCATCCACTGCTGAATTTGCTGCTGTGGCAGAAGCAAAACTATCAGCAGTTGGCCACCATATTTTGGCAGTAAACCACATAGTAAACCACAATGGTGGCCTAAAATGGCCGCTGTTGAGGTTTGCTGCCAAAATTCGGCAGCAGCCCACCAACTGTTTTTATAATTATGCCAAGATTTGGGAGTACACAGCAGCTGCAGCAAGACTGTGGCCCCTAAAGGGTTCTGGGAGGGATCAAACTGGCCTCCAGAGTCTCCAAAGTTGCCCAGCCCTGATTTAGGCTAATGAAATGGCCCCAGGGCAGGGGTGTATGTAAAATCAGGGCGTATATACTCAACAAGGCTTCTGACTCTGGAGACAGGGATCCAAAGTCTAGCAATTTTAGAATGAGAGGGAATTTCATGAAGTTTGAGGAAAAAATGTGCTACACTTACAGTCATTAGGATGTTTTAATAAGAGAAATACTATACCTTCATCCACAGATTTAGTAAAGTTATACATGAGTGCAGTCAGTCCTTTCAGACACCCAGCTACTAATGGAAACTTAGGCTCTCTTGTTGAAGAGGTCATCTAAAAACAAGAAAACATTATGCTCAAATAAAATATTAAAGCAGACTGTATCCTGAGATATCAACATGCATTTCGAGACACAATCTTTGCAATGAATCAGGCAGGGCAATCCTATCCTTGATCTTGGAGAACTCTGATGTGATATCCAATGCCCTGCCAGGCTCATGCTGGCAGGGCAGAAGTGAGGGGAAAGCAGTGTATTTGCAGCTTTCCTCCCTCCCAGACCGGGGGTTTCCCTTCCTTTTACTGATTCCCTCCCACTGAAACCAATGGCATAGTTGAATCAAGCTATGCCAGCTCAAAGGCTGGCACAGATTTCCATCTGGTTTATGAACATGTCTGGGGGACTGGAGAGCTGTGGATCCTTCAGATCTACAGCGTCTCCCAGCAAGCCCACTGCCACACCCCCAGCACACATCTTTTCCCTGCTCTCCAACATCCAAGGTCAGATCTCCTTCTCCAACAGCAGACTTCTCTGTCCACCCTCAGAGCTGGAAATTCAGTCAATCCTATAATCCCTGGGACAGCTATATTTCCAGTGTATTATAGGATATATAGAATACCAGAGCATCATTTAATCATTTTACTGAGTTTCTTTAAAAAAAAAAATGGGCACAATCTAGCAAATGTTTGCCATGTATAAGTCCCGCTGAAATCAATCAAACTTTGTCAAAGCCATGATTATTTTCTATTTTATTGTCTTCAATGAAAGTCACGACTAACTTACGACAGATTGTGCCCATTATAAAATCACCCAGGACCAAAATTCCATTATGAATTTATGTGCAGTGTGTTGACAAAATATTCCCTAATTAGAATTAGGGAATCGCTATTTTATGTAGCAGAAACAGCAAAAAAAGGTAAAGGTAAAGGTGTCCCCAACCAGTCGTGTCCGACTCTAGGGTGCGGTGCTCATCCCCCTTTCTAAGCTGAAGAGCCAGCGCTGTCCGAAGACTCTAGGGTGCGGTGCTCATCCCCCTTTCTAAGCTGAAGAGCCAGCGCTGTCCGAAGACGCTTCCGTGGTCATGTGGCCGGCATGACTGAACACCGAGGTGCACAGAACGCTGTTACCTTTCCCGCCGAGGCGGTACCTATTTATCTACTTGCAATTTCTTGCTTTCGAACTGCTAGGTTGGCAGAAGCTGGGACTGAAGACGGGGGCTCACTCCGTCACGCAGCACTCGGGTCTTGAACTGCTGACCTGCCGACCTTCCAGTCTGCAGTTCAGCGTCTTAACCACTAAGCCACTGCGGCCCTAGCAGAAACAGAGAAGCTCACTATTCTGATAGTCTGCAGAAACAGATGAGCTGGGGTTTTTTTAAAGGTAAGAAATGTGTAGAATACCAAAAGTTTTGATTATGTGATAACATATGTAAGAATCTTAATGCTCATGGAGAAGCAGTTAATAAATGCAGTAAACAAGTAAATATAATGAAAATACTAAATATTCTGCTTGGCAGTGGAATTTTTAAAATTCACTTCTGCAATGTACACGGTCTCTGTTTTTCATCCTCAATAATTCAGCCAGCACTAACATTCCCACTTCTGCCGGCCCCCCTAATTATTTACACACTGTAATTTTGGAAAACATACATACAATTCCAACAGTAAAATATTATGATTATTACATCATTAAGGAAATGGTCCTATGGCCCCTGAGTGTGTGAGGGGCCATAGGATAAGTCAGATTCCCAGGTCCGAAGTGGGAGACAGTGCTCCAACCTTGGAGCTGGTAATCGGAACTCCACCCCCCTCCCCCTCAGCCTGGAAAAAACCATACCAGCTGCCTCTCAGAGTTCAGGGATGTGATCTTGGGGGGGGAGGGGCGTTTCAGAGGACAGGGAGGGGAAGAGACTGGAGAGGCCAAGATACGAGCTATTCTGAGGTCTCTCCAGCCTCCTTCCCCCGACCCCTCCGAGATGCTTTTGCTAGATGGGCAAAAAAGCCCATCTAGTGAAAATGCAGTGCAGGAGGACGGGGAGGCTAAGATCACCTCCACCACTCCTCCCACCCCGCATAGGATGACTATAACCCTCTAGGTTCGGAGGTTTACAATCATTGCAATAGGACTGCACCTTAAATAAACTTCCCGAGGGGTAGTAATGTTAGTCTGTTTTGCAGCAGAAACAAGGAGGATTGTAGACTAATATGTTTTATATATTTTAATATGTTTAATATGTTTAATATGTTTTATAATATGTTAATAGGAGCTTTTCCGAGTGGTTCGCGGCCTGTTACATTCTGGGCCAGGGAGTGAGATGGTGGAACCCTCGGTAGCACGCTGTGACAAGTTTGCACGGCACTTTGAGGATAAAGTCACTCAGATTCGTCATGAATTGGACACCACCATTACTGCAGTTCCATTGGTAGAGGCGTTCAGAGCATCGTCTGGTCCAGTTTTATTGGATGAGTTTCAGTTACTGAGGCCTGAGGATGCAGACAAGGTGCTTGGCCAAGTCCGATCGACCACTTGTGTGCTTGACCCTTGCCCTTCATGGCTTATTAAATCAAACAAGGAGGGGTTGTCCGGCTGGGTCCAGGAGGTTGTAAATTCCTCCTTGAGAGAGGGAGTGGTGCCTGCTGCTTTAAAAGAGGCAGTAATTAGACCACTCCTGAAAAAGCCTAACCTGGACCCAGAGGATGTTAACAATTATAGGCCAGTGGCCAACATCCCCTTCCTGGGCAAGGTGCTTGAGCGGGTGGTTGTAGGACAGCTCCAGGCACTCTTGAATGAAACGGATTATCTAGATCCATTTCAATCAGGCTTCAGGCCTGGTTTTGGAACGGAAACTGCCTTGGTCGCCCTGTGGGATGACCTCTGCCGGGAGAGGGACAGGGGGAGTGCGACCCTGTTGATTCTCCTGGACCTCTCAGCGGCTTTCGATACCATCGACCATGGTATCCTTCTGGATAGGTTGTCTGGGTTGGGAGTTGGAGGCACTGCACTACAGTGGTTCCGCTCCTACTTGGATGGCCGATTCCAGAAGGTGGTGCTGGGGGATTATTGCTCTGTGCCATGGCAATTGTGCCATGGGGTTCCACAGGGCTCTATTTTATCCCCCATGCTGTTTAACATCTACATGAAACCGCTGGTTATCCGGAGGTGTGGGCTGAGGTGCCATCAATATGCGGATGACACCCAGCTCTACCTCTCTTTTTCATCAAAACCAGGTGAGACAGTGGCTGTTCTGAACCAGTGCCTGGGAACAGTAATGGACTGGATGAGGGCTAATAAACTGAATCTCAATCCAGACAAGATGGAGGTACTGTTAGTGGGTGGTTCGTCTGCCCGGCTAGGTGATATTCAACCTGTTCTGGAGAGGGTTGCACTCTCCCTAAAGGATCAGGTTCGTAGTTTGGGGGTGCTCTTGGATCCAGAACTGTCCCTTGAGGCACAGGTGAACTCAGTGGCACAGAGCACTTTTTATCAGCTTAGGCTGGTATACCAACTACGCCCTTATCTGGACAGAGATAGCCTAGCTACAGTTATCCATGCTCTGATAACTTCTCGTCTGGATTACTGCAATGCGTTATATGTGGGGCTGCCTTTGAAAACGGTCCGGAAACTTCAGCTGGTCCAAAATAGGGCAGCATGATTGTTAACAGGGACTGGCCTGCGAGCTCATATTACGCCAGTACTTTTCCAGCTGCGCTGGCTGCCAGTCCATTTCCGGGCCCGATTCAAAGTGCTGGTGTTAACATTCAAAGCCCTTAATGGCTTGGGGCCAGATTACCTGAAGGATCGCCTCCTCCCATATGTGCCTGCCCAGACCTTAAGGTCATCATCAGAGGCCCTTCTCCGTGAGCCCCTGCCAAAGGAAGTGAGGCGGGTGGCTACTAGGAGGAGGGCTTTTTCTGTTGTGGCACCCCGGCTCTGGAATGAGCTCCCTAGTGAGGTTCGCCTGGCGCCTACATTGTACTCCTTTCGGCGCCAGGTGAAGACCTTTTTATTTTCCCAGGCATTTTAGCTTTCTAAATTTTTATCTTTGCTGTTTTAAATCTGTATTTTAAACTCCTGTACTGCTGCTAGGTTTTATTGTGGTTGTATTGTTATACTGTGGTTTTAATGTTCTATGTATTTTAAATTGTTTTATTGTGTGTTGTTTGGTTTTAGTTTTTGTGAACCGCCCAGAGAGCTTCAGCTATTGGGCGGTATAGAAATGAAATAAATAAATAAATAAATAAATAAATAAAATGATAATTCATTCGATGGAAGTGAGGTGATAGAAGTGGACTAGTCCATAAAACTTTATGCTATAAGTAGATGTTTTAAACTTTATGACACCTTGTTTTATGAAATAAAATCACCAACTATCTTTGCCTTCCAAACCAAGACACGTAGAAACAAAATTTGGCTGGTCCCAAAAAAAGCCCTTTCTTTACCTGTGTTTTGAGTTCTCCCAGATAAGCTCGGAATAGTTTTTCAGAGTTGTCAAGCATATCACTAGGTTGGACTTCTCCCAAGACTCCCAGGAGCTCATAAATCCTTTCCAACACTTCAAAAAATAATTAGCATCCCAATCAAATGATTACATTTTATTTGATACCAGTTACACCACTTTGTTTTGCCCCTGAACAGGGAAATATTTAACTAATAACACAAGCAATATTACAGATCCCCAAGTTCTTATTAAGGCTCACCAACATGGTTCTAACCTTTAGTCTTTGTCACTGCCATCTGTGTTGCTACTCTTACTCACTTAGCCACAAGAAGACTATCAATGAAGCTGTCACCCAACCTAAGACCTTTGTGATCAGGAGAAGAGACTTAAAAGGCACATTCACATTTATTTCTTCTTGTCACTTACCCTAATTACAGATATGCTGGGCTCAAAAGGAAGGAACTGACACAATGTGACAGTAGTTCTAAGAGAAAGTACCTCACTCCTACCCTAGTTTCAGCAGTAAATTCCCAGATTTCCTACTAATGGAGCAAATCAAAAGAAAATTAAGTAAACCCTGCCCCTCAAGACAGGAGTATGTGTTTAGTGAGACTTACTCCCTAGTAAGTGTACATAAGACTGTATCCCTAGTAACAACTAACTGTACTTCTTAATAATTTGGAGTACAGCCCCATCATCTTATCTTACTTGCTAAGGTAAATAAAAATGCTGACAGAAAAATTAAACCTTACCTGTATCAGGCACTTTACTTTTCACAGCAAGTTCACCATAAAATCTATTAAAGATTTCTCCAACTTTCAGGTCTTCTATCACATAAGAAGACCTTAAGTTCTGAAGAAGCTAGAAGGATGTTCAAGATAACCAAATATCAGACACTATCTAGACAGCCATAGGATTTTTCGGTTCCTGGGAACCGAGGTTGTCTGACCTCAGTTTCCAGAAAATGTGCTCCCTGCCCTCTCGCAGCCACCATGGTTCTTTCTGCAGTGCTGCCATCTCTGCAGTGATAAACAAGCACGGACAGGGCAAAAGGGGGGCAGTCCCAGGGGCAGGAGATCACGGAAGTCGCTTTTGACAGCTTCCCTCCCCCTCCCCAAAAACATGTATCTAGCCACAAAGGCAGGGTGGCTGGAGCACAGAGGAGAGGATCCTCTCCATGCTCTGTCTGCCCTGCATTGGATAGGTGTCAGCCTCTGAGTTCGGGGGCTGAAGTCTATCTCAATAGGATTGTGCCCTATAGAACACAGTAAGATCATTAAACGAAACACTTTATTTCTTTGCTAGTTAAATAAATATCAACTTTATAACGAAGTCCTACAGACTTCTGGATGAAGTTAAAGATGTTAATTTTATGTATTCTTCTCCTACAATTTAGGGGTGACAAAGTAAATGACATTCATAGTCATTTACTTTAAGACACTTTAAAAATTAAATATGCCATCAAAATATTTCCATTGTGCCAAGCTGTAGATATCACTACATATAAAAAGGCATAACTAAATCCTCTCAGAAGTCAGAAACAATAGGGAATTATATATAAATATAATTTTTACCTTAATCAGTAGCTCTAGGGCTGGGATTCTGCATTTTGCCGCTTTGTCTTTTGTATAAACACTAAAACACATCCGCTAAATTTTTAAAAGACAAAATATAACACTGGTGATGCACTGCATTCGAAGTGAAATATCTTGCATTATCTTTGCATTTTTCTCACTATTTTACAGCACTTTAAAAAACTAGACAAATTGCCCAAGTAAAGCAAAGCCAGGTGTTTTTTTTCCCTGCATAACAATCCGCCACATTAGAACACTCTGCTTCCCTCAATTATTCTTATCAAAGGCCAGACTCATGAAAACTTCCCTAAACACCCTGGATCTGCCTTCCGTGAAAGGGAGACCTGTGAGAGGAAGGGCTCTGCTCACAGAAGGTCCCCCTGCCTGATTCTGGGGGATCCCCTTGCCACACACCACAGCTCACCCCATTCAGCAGGGTGTCCTCTCTGTGTAGCATTTTCAGGGTGTGGAGGAGCTAATATGGGAAGGAAGGGGCAGGAAAGCCCACTTCCACCAGTGCAGTTGATTCAACATAAATTTGGATCCAACCCCTTACATACAATCTGGATGAACTAACAATGGCCTTCAGTAGCAAGACAGAAAAAGATTTCTGATCTGAAACAATGGAGACCTGCTGTCAGTCAAGGTTGATAGTTCAGGGCCAGTCTGTCCCAGGTTCTTATATCCATTAACTTTGAGCAGTTTGATTGTGAAAATTACAGAGTGAACAAGAAGCACAAGTACTTCATCCTTCCTGTTCTTCCACAACCCTGTCCGAAATACAAAATGCCTGGAAGATGTGACACTCCTCTTTCGGAGACAATTTATGAATCCCAAGGAGTGATAGGAAAAGCTGTACTTTGGACATTATGGCATTGCAGATGAACAGATAACACACGAAGGTCCTTATGTTAGGATTTAACTGGACAAAGATTACTACTTTTTAATTACTGCTATTATATTATAATACTATTTTATCTGACTAAAATGTCTAGTTTTGTGTAAAATATAGATTAATTTTCCTTGACCCACCTTTACATCTTGTACATAAGGGTGAACCTTTTGGCCAATCTTTTCCAGAAAAGCCAGAAGAAATTTTAAAGCTTCTTCTCTGCATTCTCGAAACTGTGAACAAGAAAGCATTTTCACCAAGTATGCTACAAAGCCAGACAAAAACAAATATACAGTTAATAAGCCTTCAAACCAGACTTGTAAGGTGAATACACAAAAGTTATTTGACCAGATAATGTTTTACTAATCTATCTATAGTTATGCTAGTCATTTGTGGCACACAGGCAGCCTGAAAGAAAAGAAGTCCAACTCATTTCCAACTGAAAAACCAACACAAAACATGCAGGGGCATCATCAGTGAGGGGCCCACCTGGGCACAGGCCCTGGGTCTTTTTGAACTCTGCCCGGGATCCTTTGAGCTGTCCTAATTGCCATTTTTTTTTTTACATTTTCCCATTGACTTGCATTGGAAAGCCAAAATGGCCGTAACTTTTTTAGTTTATATAAATATATGAAATTTGGAGGCTTGGTAGGCCCCATGGAGCTGACTAAATATACCAAATTTCAGGCACTTGGGTCCAGTGGCTTTTGTGCTAGACATAGGTAAAATGTGCTATTTTCAATAAAATCTGTCAAAGCAAAGAGCTATAATTTTTTTGCGCTTCCACATACGTGAATGAAATTTGGGGGCCTGGCAGCCCCCACAGAGCTGACTGAATCTGCCAAATTTCAGACAATTAGGTCCAGTGACTTTTGCACTAGCCATGTGTAATGTTTCCTTTTCTCAAAGTCTAAAACAAAAAGTAAGAACTGTCAAGTCACTCAGGGGATTAGAGATCCTAATCAGAAGGTGTTTAAGGTGACCATTAGGAGGTCACTATCCCTAATCTCCCCCTTCATGGATCACTGCTTTGTTCTGGCAAAGGGGCTTGTGTAACTCAGTGAAGCCATAAGCTATGCCGTGCAGGGCCACCCAAGACAGACAGGTCATGGTGGAGAGCTCTTACAAAATGTGGTCCACCGGAGAAGGAAATGGCAACCCACGCCAGTATTCTTGCCAAGAAAACCCCATGGAACGTATCACAAGGCTAAAAGAGATGATGCCGGGAGACCCTCAGGTCGGAAGGTGTCCAATATACTACTGGGGAAGAACAGAGGGCATTTCCAAGTAGCGCCAGAAAGAGTGAAGCGGCTGGGCCAAAGCCGAAAGGACATTCAGCTGTGGATGTGTCTGGTGGTGAAAAGAAAATCCAATGCTGTAAAGAACAATATTGTTTAGGAACCTGGAATGTCAGATCAATGAATCAAGGTAAGCTGGAGGTGGTCAAACATGAGATGGCAAGATTGAACATCGACATCCTGGGAATCAGCGAACTAAAATGGACAAGCATGGGCGAATTTAATTCAGGTGACCATCATATCTACTACTGTGGGCAAGGATCCCTTAGAAGAAATGGAGTAGCACTCATAGTCAACAAAAGGGTGGGAAAAGCAGTAATGGGGTACAATCTCAAAAACGATAGAATGATCTCAGTACGAATCCAAGGCAAACCATTCAACATCACAGTAATTCAAGTCTATGCCCCAACCACTGAGGCCGAAGAAGCTGAGGTCGATCGTTTCGATGAAGACCTAAAACACCTTCTAGAACTAACACCAAAAAAAGAGGTCCTCTTCATCATAGGGGATTGGAATGCTAAAGTAGGAAGTCAAGAAATCACTGGGATAACAGGAAAGCATGGCCTTGGTGTACAAAATGAAGCAGGACAAAGGCTAATGGAGTTTTGCCAAGAGAACACGCTGATCATAGCAAACACTCTTTTCCAACAGCACAAGAGGCGACTCTACACATAGACATCACCAGATGGTCAATATCAAAATCAGATTGATTATGTCCTTTGCAGCCAAAGATGGAGAAGCTCTATACAGTCAGTCAAAACAAGACCTGGAGCTGACTGTGGCTCAGATCATGAGCTCCTTCTTGCAAAATTTCGGCTTAAATTGAAGAATGTAGGGAAAACCACTAAACCATTCAGGTATGACCTAAATCATATCCCTTATGAATATACAGTGGAGGTGAGGAATAGATTTCAGGGATTAGACCTGACAGACAGAGTGCCTGAGGAACTATGGACGGAGGTCCATAACACTGTTCAGGAGGCAGCAACTCAATCCATCGCAAAGAAAAAGAAATGCAAGAAAGCAAAGTGGCTGCCTGATGAAGCTTTACAAGTAGCTGAGGAAAGAAGGGAAGCGAAAAGCAAGGGAGAAAGGGGAAGATATATCCATCTGAATGCAGAGTTCCAGAGAATAGCAAGGAGAGACAAGAAGCCCTTTTTAAATGAACAATGCAAAGAAATCGAAGAAAACAACAGAATGGGAAAGACTAGAGATCTCTTCAAGAAAATCGGAGATCTCAAGGGAACGTTTTGTGCAAAGACGGGCATGATAAAGGACAAAGAAGGCAGGGACCTAACAGAAGCAGATGAGATTAAGAAGAGGTGGAAAGAATACACAGAAGAACTATACAGGAAAGATCTGAATGTCCCTGATAGCCAGGATAGCGCGGTCACTGAACTTGAGCCGGACATCCTAGAAAGTGAAGTCAAGTGGGCCTTAGGAAGCATTACTAACGACAAAGCTAGCAGAGACTACAGTATTCCAGCTGAGCTATTTAAAATCCTAAAAGATGATGCTGTTAAAGTGCTGCACTCAATATGCCAACAAATTTGGAACACTCAACAATGGCCACAAGACTGGAAAAGGTCAGTTTACATTCCAATTCCAAAGAAGGGCAACGCCAAAGAGTGTTCAAACTACCGTACAATTGCACTCATTTCGCATGCAGGCAAGGTTATGCTCAAAATCCTGCAAGCTAGGCTTCAGCAGTATGTGAACGGAGAACTACCAGAAGTACAAGCTGGGTTTCAAAGATGCAGAGGAACTAGAGATCAAATCGCCAACTTTCGCTGGATCATGGAGAAAGCAAGAGAATTCCAGAAAAACTTCTCTTTCTGCTTCATTGACTACGTTAAAGCCTTTGATTGTGTGAATCACAACAAACTCTGGCAAATTCTGAAACAGATGGTGGTACCAGACCACCTTACCTGTCTCCTGAGAAACCTGTACGAGGGTCAAGAAGCAACAGTGAGAACCGGACATGGAACAACCAATTGTTCAAAACTGGGAAAGGAGTACGACAAGGCTGCATATTGTCGCCCTGCTTATTTAACTTATATGCAGAGTACATCATGAGAAACGCCGGGTTGGATGAATCACAGGTCGGAATTAAGATTGCCTGGAGAATTATCAACAACCTCAGATACGCAGACAATACCACCCTAATGGCAGAAAGCGAAGAGGATCTAAAGAGCCTCTTGTTGAGGGTGGAAGTGGAGAGTGCAAAAGCTGGTTTGAAACTCAACATTACAAAAACTAAAATCATGGCTTCTGGCCCCATCACTTCCTGGCATATGGAAGGGGAAGAAATGGAAGCAGTGACAGATTTTATTTTCTTGGGCTCCAAGATCACCACAGACGGTGACTGTAGCCATGAAATTGAAAGACGCTTGATTCTTGGGAGGAAAGCTATGGCAAACCTAGAGAGCATAGTAAGAAGCAGACACATCACCTTGCCGACAAAGATTCGTATAATCAAAGCTATGGTTTTCCCAGTAGCAATGTATGGCTGTGAGAGCTGGACTATAAGGAAGGCTGAGCACTGAAGAATTGATGCCTTCGAACTGTGGTGTTGGAGAAGACTCTTACGAGTCCCCTGGACTGCAAGGAGGTCAAATCAGTCCATCCTAAAGGAAATCAACCCTGAGTGCTCATTGGAAGGGCAGATACTGAAGATGAAGCTCAAATATTTTGGCCACCTAATGCGAAGAGAAAACTCCATGGAAAAGACCCTGATGCTGGGAAAGATTGAAGGCAAAAGGAGAAGGGAACAGCAGAGGATGAGATGACTAGATAGCATCACCAATGCAATGAATATGAACTTGAGCACACTCCAGGAGAGAGCGGAGGACAGGAAGGCCTGGCGTGCTATGGTCCATAGGGTCACGAAGAGTCGGACACAACTGAATAACAACAATCCTTGCAAACCCTGCACAGCCTCCTAAATTCCTCTGAAGTACTACCTCTCTGAAAGGAGCCACTTGGCTTAGGGAATTTTCTCACCCCCCACCTCTGCATTTCTAATCACCATCCTTGTCTTCTTCCCTCCCCTCCCCTGTTCTTTCTTTCTTTCTTTATTCCATCCAGAGCATCTCTTGGGGGATTCTTAAAGAGAATTATTTTCAGTGGGCAACAGAAGTTCTGAACTGTATTTGACTTAATAGAAACAGACAAGAGGGTTGGTTTTTCTCCTTCTCCTCACTCAAGTGTTTGAGAAGAGTGGGTTCACATGGTTGCAGAGAAACAAAACTGGAGTTTTCTTTGTCAGTTGCCATTATCCAGCAATAGGAAGGGTTGTAGCTCAGTGGTAGAGCACATGCTTAGCATGCAGAAGGTTCCAGGTTCAATCCCCAGTATCTCCAGGTAGGGCTACGAAAGAATCCTGCCTGAAACTTTGGAGAGCTGCTGCTGCCAGTCAGTGTCAACAATTCTGGGATAGATGGACCCAGGATCTGACTCATTACAAGGCAGCTTCCTATGTTCCTATGAACAGAAAGCTTAATTAAAAAATAGTTTTTGGTTTGTTTTTTAAGTGGAGAGGAGATAAATATTGCTAATTTATGCAATCCTATGTTTGCCTACTCAGAAGTCCCATTATGTTTAATGAGACTTTCCCTCAGAAAAGTGTGCATAGGATTCCAGCACAATTTACTTTTGCAGGGGGGTTTGCACCTTGATATTCTGCATGTTTACTCAGAAATGAGTCCTGAGTTGTGAGCATGGTACTGCAAGCTTAATACAGTGCCTACCCAATTCCAGCCAATGAATTGACTACCCTTTCTGCTCAGTCCTATGCATGTTTTGTCATTTGTGGATCAGGGATGATTTTGGGGTTTTTTGCATGATCTCTAGCTTCAGTGGTGAGGGAAAGGCACTTAGTACATGTTCAGGGTTTCTCCATAACTTAGCCCTAGTTTTGAAAACAGACTCATTGGCTGAATCCTGGTGAAGTCTTGGCACAAATGAAGTTATGGGGAGGAAGATACAGTGAGAGCTTGTGCACAACAAGGAGGAGGTAGAGAGAAGTTGCACAAAACAAGACATCTGTTTTGATGAAGAGTTGCTGGAGGATGGTAGGATGAGGAGGGATGGTTGCATGGAGGGGAATAGAATTGGTAGGGGGAGAATGTAAGTGGCCGGTGGCGAAAGAAAAACATTCTGCACATGCTCAGAGGCACTCTATATTTAAGAACATAAGAAGAGCCGTGCTGCATCAGACCAAGGTCCATCTAGTCCAGCATTCTGTTCATACAGTAGCCAACCAGATGCCCACTGGAAACCCACAAGCAGGACATGAGTGCAATAGCACCTTCCCACCCATGTTCCCCTGCTACTAACTTTGGTGAAATGTAAATAAATTCTAGTAATTCTAAATTAGAATGCATATATATCCTTCAGAAACTTTGCAGGTTTCTTACCTGGGAGACACCTCTAATGACCTATGTATTTTCATACAAATTTACCCAAAAACCATTGGGGAAGGGGTGAATGGAAGGGAAAGCAAATCACTCCCTCCCCCAAATTGGAGAACTCCCATTCCACATGAACTGCTGCACCTATCCTTCTGAAACTTTGCTGGTTTCTTACTTCGGGACAACTCTAGGCATTCTGTAACTTTCAGAACAATGGTCCACAAGGAACATAGGGAGATCAGTATGTCCTCTTTTGGAGACCTCAAAATGTCAAGGCCACCCTTGCACAAAAACCCTTGTGGCTAGCATTCTGAAATTTGGCAGGCATGATCTCCCCTACTGGGAAAAGGAATCCTGAAATTTTTATCCAATTCTTCCAAGGAATTAAAATGTTATTGGCAGTTCCCTTTAAAAGAAAATCAAAATATAAACCCTGCACCTATTTTTCTGACATTGGGCAGGTGCAATCCCCTTCTAGGGGGCTACGATGCCTGACATTATCATCCAGTTCTGACCAAGATAAAAACGTTACTTTTTTTTCTAATTTCCCATGGTAGTCAACAGGAAGCAGAAAGACTCATTTTTCCAAACCTTGACTCAGGTCTGGTGCTGAGCTGAAGTGGTCCGACTACAAATTGACCAGAGCAGAAGCGGGATGTTTTCCAAAATGCTGAATCAGAGTCTGAGTTGAAGTGGGGTGGGCAGTAAGTGCACACTTCTTATGTATGTATGCAATCTATCCACACATGCAAGCACACTGCACGCACATACCCCACACACACACACACATATATATATATCAGACGTGCACTTAAACTTGTGTGTGTGTGATTGTGTGTGTGTGTGTACACACACACACACACACAGAGAGAGAGGGGGATGCAAATTTGTGTTATGGGCTTGTGCCCCGGATCTTTTAAGAACCTAGCAACACCCCTGAAAACATGTTCCGCTGGAAGACAATAAGGCTGTTTGCAAACATGCCTCAACCTAAGACTATCAACTTACTTCTTCAGTGTTCAGTGATTTATGGATAAATGCAAGTAGTCCATCTTCTTTAGAAAACACCAGAGAAGTCTGTAAGGCTGAGGGAAGACCAAGTAAGGGTTCAAACTGTGCACACAAAATAAAATTTCTTTCTAAACACCTGGTTCTAGAATACATTAAGATTAGCCCTGTTCACAGGGAATGCATGTAGAATTGGGTGTCCTGGTCCTGCCCTCCATGCAGTCAGTGGGAGCTCTGAATGGAGTCTACACCAGGGATGGGGAACCACTGGCCCATGGGCTGAATTCAACCCATGAGGCCTCCCCTTTTGCCCACAAAACCCTCTAGTTAGGCCCCAACCACTCCCTGAAGCCCCTGTCCTCCCAGTTCACTGGTTCAAGATGCTCCCAGCACGGTGAAGCAACATTTCCCAGGCTTTCACTCAGCCCTCTTCCTGGCAAGGGACAAGCCAACTCAACAGGGAGCCACGGCTTCAAGGCAATTCCAGCACCTTAAAATGGTGTCTTTCAAAAGGTAAGCGGTGAGTGAAGCAGGCTGAGAGACAGAATGTGTAGGAATATCGGGGGAGGGGGTGCATGCCAGCAGAGTTCCCACCCACTTTGTTCTGTGACCCTGTCCACTGCTGGTGTGCGGTCTCTGAAATCCTTGCCTAGTGCCAATTCAGTCCTTGGGCCCAAAGATACATTGGTCTAGATAAATAAGCTCCATTCAGACCTACTGTTAACTGTGTAGAAATCAAGACCACTGGACATGATCTTGTCTCCCCGCATCCCCATTACTTGAAAACACCACGTGGTGTAAACGGGGCTATTATACAAATAAAAGTAGTACTCAAGCTGTCAGCATAGATTAGCAACCGAACTGCCATTTACTTAAAGTACAAATTAGCTTACAGTCTTCACTCACATCAATATGTCACAGAACTGAGAAAAACAACAGAATCCCATATAAATAGACCACCTAGAGAAATATGAAATTTGACCACAAAAAGTCTATAGCATTTATTTATTTAATTAATTAAATTTATCAATCGCCCATCTGGCTGGTCACCCAGCCACTCTGGCCGATGTACAACAAAAAAAACGGTTCATACAATAAAATTCAACATTAAATTTACAGTGATCCTCACCGCTCCTTAAGGTTTCTCACTAAAAAAAATTAGACAGTCATTTCTCTTTCCTTGCAGAAAAGCAATGCTTTATCAAATAGCTTTAAAGAAAATATCTTCTCCAAGCCTTATTCACACATTGCCATTAGCAATGTAGCAAAGAAATGTCAGCATCCTCATCTTCAGAGATATCCTAGGATATTATTTGTTTGTGTATTTCTGGAGAGGGGACACTGCTAATACCCTTATATAAGCCAGCAAATTTCTTACTGCAAGTAGATGAAATATAGTACCCAACTATTCTTTCAATAGGTGTCTTTATCTTACAGTGAGTAAACACTGCAAGGATATCTGTTGTCAAGGAAATGACAATACATTTATTGTTGGCTTTTTATTTATTTTTGCATAAATTGTAGTAACTATTATCTTCAGGGAGACTTCACGGCTTTGCTATAATGCTCACAGGTTGCCATTTATTATAGGTTATGGGCAAGTTTATGGTTCGTATCCCTTCCACAGTTTATTTAAAATTTTCTAAACCACATTCCTGCATAATAAGCTCCCATGGTAATTTACATAACAAAGCACATTTAAAGACTGTTTAAAACTGTGAAGAAACACTGGGGCTGTCTGCATGACATGCTGTGGCTTGTTGTGGTGCAACACTCGTGGATGATATCCTGAATGTTTAACCCCCGACCCTGGGTTGTTATGTCATGTGAACACAGCCAGGTAACGTGGCGGGGGGGGGGGGTGTCATATTCAGGATGGTGCCTGCAGGCACCGCAGCTCATCGTGGCTTAAACACAGCATATTGTGCAAACCTAGTCACTATATTTTTATCTGTTTATGTTTTGTAGTGTTTGTATTCTGTGAGTGACAACTGCATGGTTATAATGTAGTCAAATAGGCTAAACACCTGGTTTTGCTACTGTGTATTGGGCATAAGACAGTAGCTTATGTAGTGGCTGCCTTGGTTATAATTACTGACAATTTGAAAATGACTAGGGGGAAAAGCTGCCTTCAATTATAGATGTACCATGTGGATAAAAAGGTAAAGGTGTCCCCAACCAGTCGTGTCCGACTCTAGGGTGCGGTGCTCATCCCCCTTTCTAAGCTGAAGAGCCAGCGCTGTCCGAAGACGCTTCCGTGGTCATGTGGCCGGCATGACTGAACACCGAGGTGCACGGATCGCTGTTACCTTTCCCGCCGAGGCAGTACCTATTTATCTACTTGCAATTTCTTGCTTTCGAACTGCTAGGTTGGCAGAAGCTGGGACTGAAGACGGGAGCTCACTCCGTCACACAGACTAGGGTCTTGAACTGCTGACCTGCCGACCTTCCAGTCTGCAGTTCAGCATCTTAACCACTAAGCCACCGCGGCCACTACCGCACTACCATGTGGATAGCAAAGTACAATTTGGAATGGACAAAGGGTCAACAAGCTGGTTTGTTAGTTAGAAGGTTCATAAAGAATGTGATTGGTCAGAGGTTTTGGTCAGGACATTTAAAAAATGGTCAGTTGGAGACTGACAGCTGGAAGAGAGCAGATGGTGGAAGAGAGCAGAGCAAGGAGAAAACTTGAAAACTGAACCTGGTTGCTGAGAGAAGCAGAAAGTTGGGCTCTGAGGTTATGGCAAAGCTTCAAGCAGGCAGCAGAGCCCAGCAGCAGGCAGTTCAAGAAAGGTCTGACCAGAGGGAACTTCAGCAAGCAGTCCTTGAAACTGAATCATCCTCAAAGG
The DNA here is from genome assembly GCF_057233095.1 of Heloderma suspectum. Taxonomy (NCBI): domain Eukaryota; kingdom Metazoa; phylum Chordata; class Lepidosauria; order Squamata; family Helodermatidae; genus Heloderma; species Heloderma suspectum. Next base: position 70,682,155 of record NC_139461.1, on the reverse strand, counting down.
CAGCAGGAAGTGCTGGAGGCAAAGGAAGACTGCTGTACAGCACCTGCTTTTGAGGGATCGGAAAGTTGGACTTACCATGAAGTGCCCTTCCAGTCAGCGAAGTGTGGACTTGAAAGGAATGGGTTAACTCCTCTCCTCCATGAGAAGGACAAACAGGCTATCTGAGCATCTGATCTCCTTAGTACATCTAAGTCCTTTACATCCAATGCAAGGGAACTCTGGTTAGTTTAATTTATGGTTTATTCAATCAAGATCAGATCATGGTTTATGATCCCAGCTTGTTCAATAACCAGTTTAAACTAACTAGAGTTCCCTGGCTTCAGACATAATGGGGTACTCTCTTTAGTTTAATAGTGGATATTTCCAAAGTCCTCCTTGCAGTTGTGCCAGAGGAAGAAAGGAGAACAAGGAGCACATGAGCCTGAGAGTTGTGCACATTACATCTAAACTGGGACAGTGTTCTGGAGTGGTTATTAGGTATAGCTGATTTTTCAGTTTGTGGGAGAAGCAGAACTGCAATTACTAACTATGAATTAAAGAGTAATTTGAGAGCGTATCTAATGCAATCTCAAACATATTTTTCCTACCTGGCTATATACAAATGTTGAAAATAAGAGTGTACAGCTTCACACACAAGATCACTTTTGCAGTATGTCCACTTGTTAGTGGCTTCCCAATTTCATGTACGTGCAGTAAAGTAGCAGCTAGATGATCTTCATTTGACTCATGAGCTGATACAGCATAATGGCTAAAAGAGTATGAGTTGGGAAGTCCCCATGTTCAAACTTCACATCTACCACAGCTAAGCACCTAGCACAGGGATGGGGAACCTCCACGCAGCAGAGGTTCAACACCCAGTTGATGGGAGGCTCCGCCCTAGCCCCCCCCCACAACCACCCCCCCAGGTTAGTGGGAAGAGGAATCCCTGCTCTTATCTCTGATCAGGGATTCCCCCTGCATGTCACAATTGGGAGAACAAGTGACACATTATGGAGAATCTCTGCTGTTATCTCAGACCACTGATAAGAGATAATAGCAGAGATTCCCCTTAAGGGAGGCACCAGTTGGAGGAGTGCCTTGGCTGAAGAGCCAGAATGCAGAAAAACCAGGTCCCCAACTGAAACACCAGTGCTTCAGCTGGGAACCAGATATATCAAGGGGTCTGGCCCCACCCCAGACATCATGCAGCCCCCCAGCCAATTAAGGTTTCCCAAATCTGACCTAACAGCATGACCAGCATGTCTTTCTCATGAAATAAAACAGCATGACCAGCATGTCTTCTCATGAAACAAGTCCCACTGTGAGCTATTTAGGGGCCAGTTATTTTACAGATGACTTGAAATTAACCTTCCCTGCCATGAACTCTAACCAGTTCAAAGTACAAAATTTGTCACAAATATACTGAGCACGCTATTATAACCATCTACCTTAAAAAAAGAAGATGACAAAATAAGATTTTGTTCAGATTTACAGACTAGTTTAAGGCAAGATTGCTAGGAAGTAAATCTTCACCTGTATAATAAAGTCCATACACTAAGACCTGCTGCAGGGGGCCCTTCTCAAGTGCCTGCCATTAGGATTGGTGAGGTTAGTGTGCATAAGAGCCCCTTCATTACAAGTGTTTAGGTGGGCCACTAAGATCTCCCTCTTCACTGCTGCCTTTAACGGAGATGATAAATTGCTTGTGTATCAGAAAAACTTCGACAGAAGTAATCTCTACATTTGTCTCACATGGTTATATCTTTGTATTGTGTCTTACTCCTTTCTGTACATCACTTCGTAGGGGTATGGTCCTAAAAAGCAGCTTAAAGTTTTTTTTAAATAAAGCCATTTATTTTATTTGAAGGACAGGATAACACTCGGGGCTTGGTCTCAAGTAAGTGTGCTCAGGACTGCAGTCTCACCACACAATCCCATGTTTGTTTACTCAGAGCTCTGTTGCACTGGCGCCAAAAAGACTTACTTAGTAAGTGTGCTTAGGATTACTTAGGCTGTAGTCTTAAACACACTTACTAGGAAGTAAGCCTCACTGAACACTGCGGGCCTTACTTCCGAGTAAGCACGCATCGGCTAGGGCTGAACGTCTGCAATCCTATGAACAATTTACCTGGGAGTCAATCCTACTGAACTCAATGGAACTTATTTTAGAGTAAATAAGTGTCCGATTGGACACCACGGTTAAAACCCTACGAAACCATACTAGAAAGTAAGCCTCGCGGAAGCTTCAGGTGGCAGGGAGTTCCACAGGTCAAGGGCCATAACCCATTTGAGGGAATAAAACGGGTTTATGTCATTTATAGCCCGCCTTTTTTCCTCCTTAAGGAGCTCAAGGCGGCGTACATAGTCCGCCTCCTTTCCATTTCATCCTAACAACCCCCCTGTGAGGTAGGTTGGGTGGAGAGTCTGCGACTGGCCCAAAGCCACCCAGCGAGCTTCCACGGCCGAGTTCCACAACGTCGGGTCTCATTCACCACGCTGCAGCCCGAAGCACGAGCCTACGGGATCCACACCGAACCGCCTGAGATCGCGACACCCCCGAGCCCTCAGGCAGGCACTCTCCCCGTCGAGCTGTTACGCACCCAGGACGCCGTCCCCGCCGCTAGTCACGCACGTCTCCGCTACGGAACGGATCAAGCTGTGGCCGTGAAGGGCTCCGCTGCCAGGGTCCGGGCTCCGCAGGGTGCCGTGCAGCTGGAGCAGGCAGTCCCGCAGTCCCCCGCCGCCGGGCACCGCGAGCGGGGTCGCCATGTCGCCCGGCTTTGCCGCCTCAGAGACGCGCGGGCGAGCGGCCTGGGCCAAGGCCACCGGCGGATCCGGGGAGGGAAAGGGCAACGTTCGCGGGGAGGGTGGAGAAGCTACGCGACGGGTTTCAGGAGAGCAGAGGAAGGAGGGGGCTGAGGTCGGACGAAACCATTGTAGCCTGCAGGGTGGGCCATGTTTCCTGGCCGCAAACGGAACGCTCCGAAGGGGCACTTTTGGATGGCGCCGCCTCGCTTCCTCCAAACAGCGCTCAGGGGAAGCCGATTCTAGAAGCTCCTCCCGCTGGAGCGGCGCGTGTCGTCAACCTCTCCCCCCCCCCCCCCCCGGTCCTGGTAACGTTGTAAACTCTTCCTCTTCCTAGCGACGGCGAAATCCTGTTAAATGTGAGACATTTTAGGATTGGGGGGGGGGGACGGGGACTCGACGCTGAAGAAAAGTGTTCGAAAGCACGCCGCCCTCAGGTTTGGAACGGCGTCACTCGGTCAACCTGCATCACTCAAAATCGTCGACCACAAATGTGAGAAGAATGGCGCTGGCCACCCCCCCCCTTTCGGAGTTGGTCTCCCCCACTTCACGATTGGTGGGAAAGCCCGCGAAAGCGGGGGGTCACATGACCGTTTTGGCGCGGAATCTTTCTCGTCCTTCGCCTACCGGCCCCCTTCCTGGGGGAAGTGATCAGAAAGGAGCGGCTGGTGCTGTGAAAAGAGGATTCGTCCGGTCTACTTGAAGGGCGCGCGGGCTTGGGTGACGGCCCTCCGCCGCCTTCGTTCCTTCTCGCGCGGCTGCTCCCTGAGGTCGTCGTTTTCGTGTTCCTTCTCGCCCTCCTCCGCCCCAGGGTTTCTCGAGCGATGTCCTCGCCAGCGTCTACCCCGAGTCGCCGCGGCAGTAAACGCCACAGACGCGGAGCCAGCCCGGGCGGCGGCACGAACCCCGCCACGCGTAAGTTGCTATCACTGTTCCGCCGGCGCTTCTGCAGTTACAGGCTCCCTTTCGTGATGTTCGTTCCTTGATTTACAGTCAGAGTCGTAGAGCTGGGAGGACTCTTAGAGGTCATCTAGTCCAACCCCTTGGTCAGCGCAAGATCTGCAATGTAGGATGCAACTACAGTACCCTCTGACATGCAGCCTCAATCTCTTTAGGCAGCAAAAGGGAGCACACCACCTCCTGAGGCAGTCGGTGCAACCATCTATCGGTTCCTACAGTTAGGAAGTTTCATCTAATGCTTACCTGAAATCTGCTTCTCTGCAATTTCCACTCATTAGTTCTAAGCCTGCCCTCTGTAGTCAGAGAGAAACGTCTGCTTCATCTTCTCCATGGCAAACCTTCTGATATTTGAAGACTGCTATCATGTCTCCCCTTAGCTTTCTGTTCTTCAGACTAAACATACCCAGCTTTTTCAACCATTTCCCATAGGACTTGGTTTCCAGATGCCCCACCATGGTGGTTACTCTTTTCTGGTTGTGCTCCAGTTGGTCAGTTTCCTTCTTGAAATGTGGCACCCAGCGCTGGACTCAGTACTCAGAATGCAGCCTGGCCAGCCACAGCAAAGCTATTACTTCCTGTGATCTGGACATTATGCTTCTCTTAATGCAATATGACCTTGCTCTAGCTGCATATTTATGCTCAGGAAAACAAGATGCAAAGATATCCAGGGAAGCTGCAAGGCTACTTGTGTCCTTATATTCACCTGCCAGATGCATGGTTTGAGCGGTAACATGCTGAACAGTTTTCACTGTGTAGCGGTATTTATCTAAGCTTGAATGAGGGGTGAAGTGGTGAATAGTTTTCATAACCATATTTCCTTCACATACTAAGGAGAAGGAGTTGCAGTGACACTGAAGAGGAGTTGCAGTGACACTTCATTTATCTCTTTGTCAATAGACTGTTCCAGTTCTTCATTTGGGTTAAATTTCTTTCCCTAAATGAACCCCCAGTTGGATAAAGCGCAATAACTTATTTGGCAGGTATCAAGGGGAGTTAATTGCTTAAGATAACCTTAAGCTTCCTTGTGCAAGTAGTTTTCACCTGGATGAAGTAGGGAACCTGTGTTATAACTATCTATGCTACCCAGTACAACTACTTGTCTTGGATGCCATTTTCCTTTTCTCTCATTTACAAGCCCAGATAGTAATTCTGTAGTATCAGTAACTTGGGTTATGCTTATTGGCTTACCAGCTTTTAATCAAAAAGTGAAAAATCAGTATTAAATAAAATGAACTGTCTTTTTTATTTTTTATACCACCTGTTTTAGAAAAATAAAGGTCTGCTACTTATAGATATGAAAGGTGAAATAAACATACAACAGTGTAGGTAAACTTGTTCCTTAAGTCTTATCTTGTTGCAGCTCTTTCTGAAGATGTGCAATCCCCTCCATCACAACGACATCGCCCAGATGACTCCACCTCCACTGGAGGGTTGCAACCAATGCCAACTTCTCCACCAATTGACACACAAAGCCCAAATGTTCAAGATGCTTTATTTTCCAGTCCGCCGCAGTTCCAACATTCAGGTACTTTTGGCTTTGGACTGAGGAAGTTAGTAGCAGCATCAAATAGCTCATTTTTTAATTGTCAGATGTTGAGATGTTTAAAATAGGATTTTGTGATGCCATTCACTTGGTGACCTTAAAAATAATAACATTTTTCGGTGTTGCTCTTACTTGGGTGCTGGGGAATAGAGGGGATGCCCAGGGAGAAGAGAGTATCTAGGCTCAGTCCAGATACTTCTGCTTTCCAGCTCCAAAAGCTCAATGGATATGCTCAGCCTTCTGTGGTATGTGCAATTCTCTGGATTATGACCACTGTGAAATCCAACTGATGCAAGGGGGGAAAAGGAGGGGGGAAATGCAAACGAATGCAGGCCCTTTAATTGTCCATAGATGTTCATTGATTAAAAAAAAGAATTAATACAAATACAGAATAAAACACACCAGGAATGATCTATCTAAACTTATGGGCTTTAAATTCCCATTAATTTCATTAGGAGATATCTAATCACATGCTTAACTCCCTCTGCAATAATTGAAACAAAGGTCTGGTTTTCATATTAGGAACAGTCCATGGTTAACAAACCATAGGTTGTGGGAAATACAGTGGGATTGAGTGTGTGTGCTAGTTCCTGGGCGCCTGCCTGCCTGCTTCCATTGCAATAAACAACACAGGGACACCCCGTTCATCCCCTAGTAAGAGTTCTGGGTTCAAACATCACGTAAACAACCTCGGGACTGACTTGTTTATCACAGGAGAAGCAGGCGAGAACCAGTTCACACACTCGCTCCTGCTGCATTTTCAACAACCCGCAGTTTATTGACTGTGTGTTGTTGCTGATGGGTCAAAGTGTTAAACCTCGGGTGTGTTGCATCCATAAGAGCTTATTGTATTGGAATATTATCATATTCATCTATGTAAAATGTACTCACAGTGTCAACTGGTCACAAGTAAATAGATTTGATCAACTAGTGTGTTCAATCTTTGTGCATTCTCAGACTTGAGGTAGGCTCAGATGGCTGTGTTTAGTGAAGCCATTGTAGGATGGTCATCTGTGCATGATAACTGGTCATTTGATAGCTCTGATGCATCACAGATGTGACAATATTGCAGTTATCAACCCACTCCAAACATTCGCCTGTGAGATGTTCACTGTTAGTACTTCAGGTGGTCTCTGTTAACACCGTAGGTGAACAATGTACAAGCTGCCTAAGCAGTATTTACAAACTTAAAGCTCAGTCTAGTTGTTTTGAATGGAGCTAATCCAGTTTTGGTACAAGTGTGTCTGTTAATGCAGTTTATTGATTTTTTTAAAAGGAGGTTTGCATAGTTCTGTAAAGTTGCATGCTGATTGTTGCCTGTCCTTTCTTGAGGGAAGCAAATCAGCAAGCCTGGGTAAAAGAAATAAATAGTAACATTAGTATTTTAAAATCATATTTTATTTGCAACAGTTCCACTGGACTTGGATATTAGTTCACCACTGACCTATGGCACGCCCAGCTCTAGAGTAGAAGGAACCCCAAGGAGTGGTGTGCGAGGGACTCCAGTTCGACAGAGGGCTGATCTTGGCTCTGTCCATAAAGCCAGGCAGGTGGATCTGCATTCTGATATGGTAAGTATTCCACATTTTACAGGTGACATTGGTTAAGATACAGACCAATCTTATGCATATTGATTGAAAAGACACCTCACCCACTGAATGCAATGGAACTTACTCTGATACTTGAGTGTTGGATTGCAGCCTTAAATTTAATATTGATAGTTTATTCTTGTACTTAGACTGCAGCGGAGGATGCAGTGGCAAGTGAACAGTCTTTTGGACAAAAGCTTGTGATTTGGGGAACAGATGTCAATGTGGCCTCATGCAAAGAAAAGTTCCAGGTGAGTGGATAATGGTTATGACACTTGTAAAAATGTGTTTATATTCTTATATATTGGCAGTATTTCTTTAGTTTCTTTTTAAAAGATAACATTTCGGTGTGAAATAACACCGTCAATGTGGGGAATAAATATGTAGTGATGTCTGTGGAAAGCTTTTCTTCCCAAGATAAATTTGTCTAAAATTTAAACAAATTAGTGGTGGTCAATCACAGTATTCACATCAGATTACATGAAATCCATATCTCATGAAGAAATCACTGGGGCATGAATGTTACAGCGTTTTTACCCTGCCCTGCTTCTGTTGGATGAACCCAGACACCAAAACTGTGTTCTGTTCTTGTTCTCAAATATTCAGAGATTTCTTCAGCGTTTCATTGATCCAACGGCTAAAGAAGATGAGAACATTGGCTTGGACCTTAATGAGCCTCTGTATATGCAGAGACTAGAGGAGGTATGATATAGCAGTATTGTTTCATCATGGCGTAAGTTTTAAGATTTAAATGCTAATTGTTAATGAATGACTAAATGTTTTACAGATAAATTTGGTTGGGGAACCATTTTTGAACGTAAACTGTGACCATCTAAAATCATTTGATGAAAATCTTTACAAACAGCTGGTGTGCTATCCCCAGGTAAGACAAACAGTTTCAGTAGGCTCTTCAATGCAAGAACTATAATAGCAACCAGAACTAAAACGTTAGTGAGCGTAATCTGGATCTATTGCTTTAGTTACTTCAGATACGCATTGATGGCACGATAGGTTCATGCCACAATAATGGTATAGAAAAAATGAAGTGCTGCTATCGTATGGAATTGCTTATTCACTAATTCTAGTATGTAATAATTCCTGTTATGGTGCAATCCTATACATGTTATTCAAAAGAAGTCTCACCCACAGACATAAACCCTATTGAGTTCAATGAAGCTTACACCCAGATACATGTGTATAGGATTGCAGCCTTAGTTTTAAAAGAGATTTGGCATGAAGCATTGGGAGCTACTGTTTGACAAGTTTGAAGCCTTTGGGGCCGTTAGAATTAATCTCTTGGTTCTTTGGATCCAGGTATGTACATAAAAACAAAACAACTAGGCACCATGCAAGAGACAAAAGGCAATGTCTTTGGATGCCAGTGTACATTCTTTTATTTATTTATTTATAAAATGTTACAATTAGTGAAGCCAGTGCTGGTCACATCTAATAGTCAATAGGCTTATAAAGTAAGTTTTCATATGTGCTGTGCTTGCACGGAAGCAAGTATTAACGTACACTTGTGGTTTATATCCAATTTGTACAGGAAGTTATTCCAACATTTGATATGGCTGCTAATGAAATTTTCTTTGATCGTTACCCTGACTCAATACTGGAACATCAAATTCAAGTTAGACCATACAATGCATTAAAGACCAGAAATATGCGGAGCCTGAACCCAGAAGGTAAGATGCTTTGGGTATCTTTAATAAATAGTAGTTTCTTTAATAATATAGACTGCTCAGTCTTAGGAAAACAGTTGCCAGATGAGTAGCCTTATTTGTTTGCAGCAAACTGAATTTGAGTTCCACTTTATCAATAATGTAACTTTATGCTGACAGGTATGTCAGCTTCAAAGGAAGATCAAAAACTAGTGATCATATCTACAACTTCCATATGGGGGATATCACGTCCTAATTTGATAGCAAGCAACTGATGCAGAAGAACTTATTCTACATAAAGATGTAATTCCACAGTGGATATTACACAATTTGTGCTTATTCATCCTTATGGTCTTACTTGATGTATGTTTAGAGATGCCAGATGGCTGTTTTATGCTAATGGCTTTTAATTATGTTAATCACATAATGATTAACTACATTGAACCATAATGTGATGGATCTTTTTTCTTTTTTTAATATCATAGACATTGACCAGCTTATCACTATAAACGGCATGGTAATCAGAACCTCCCAGTTAATTCCAGAAATGCAAGAAGCTTTCTTCAAGTGCCAGGTCTGTGCTTTCACAGCAAGAGTAGAAATTGATCGTGGCAGGATTGCTGAGCCATCAGCATGCAAGAACTGTAACACCACACATAGTATGGCTTTGATCCACAATCGTTCTTTGTTCTCAGATAAACAGATGGTATGTTACTCTTTCCTTCAATTGAAAAGTTCGTATATGCTTAATTTTCAACAGTCTATTGCTACTTGTACATTTTGCAAAACTATTGATATGCTTCCCATACCTTCCAATACTACACAACTAATGATTTACAAATCCCACCCCTGCCACATACTAATCAAGGCACACCTTGATACCTAACCAGTATCCCTAACCAGTTAATTTTATAGTGTGGATTACAGATTACACCTTTTTAAAATTGTCCTGTTTGGAGGGTATCAATTCCTGGATTCATTTGTCAAGGCTAAGTCAGAGGTAGCAATATGCTTCTTTCTCCGATAGATTTGGCGTGTGTGTGTGTGTGTGTGTGTTTGTTTATATATATATATATATATACACACACACACATACATACACACACACACACGTGCACTCTGCATTAAAATATATCGGGGGAGCAGGGGAAGGAAGGAACTTACAGAAAAGATTCTATGATTCAAAGAGTGAGCATTTTAAAATGTACACTACATGTGGACACTCCTGATCTGTATTCCAAAAATCCATTAGATTCACCCCAAGACGTTGGAGATGGACATATTTGTAACGTAGTTTCCATAGCCTGGGAATATTGTGGGGTATTCACATCCTGCCGTCTCTTCCCACATCTCTCCCCAACTACCCAAAGATGAGATACATAGAGGGAGAAATTGCTGCCAGAGAAGCCCTGCTATATTTCCCTAAGCAAGGAAAGACCGAGATGCTCTGGCTCTTGCCAATAGTTATTTGTCTAGCAGAAATACAACTGGGCAGACTTCTCTGGCTACCATTCAGCTGAGTGCCTTGGGACAGTTGCTACGTACTCTGACCAAGGTAGCACAATTGCAGACCTGAACTTTGCCTTCTGCACTGGTGCTTTTTCCAATCTAAAGAGCAATGCAGCCTAGTGAAGCAACATTGTTTACTCTTTGCACTCAATAACTATGTCTGAAAAAGAATGTGTAGTTTCAAAACCTTGCATCCAATATTTCTAACAATTAGTTAGTCTGATCAAATGTAATAATATTTCTTTTAAGTAAGCAGTGGTTTCATGTCAGATCAAACTGCAGGAGTCTCCAGATGATATGCCAGCTGGCCAGACACCATACACAATTTTTCTCTTTGCTCACGATGATCTAGTGGACAAGGTTCAGCCAGGTGACAGAGTTAACATTACAGGTAAGAGAAATATTTGATTGCCACCATAATCAATTTATTTAATTCTTTTTTAAAAAAAAATACGAAATACAGTGTGGAATAGTATCTTGTTTTATTTTCAGATAGTTTAGAATTAGTATGCTAAAAGAGTAGGAGAGATTATTAATATGGATTATTAGGAGTACCTGCTTAATTTTTTTGCATTCACATGTTTTTGTCAGCTGTAAATGCAGGTGTAGTTGGTATGTGCCGTTTCATCCACTTGTTTAAAAACTAAGGGCACAATCCTATCCAGATAGGTGGCAGCCTCCAAACTCGGAGGTGACCACCTATCCAATGCTGGGCAGGAGGAACGCAGAGGGGATTGTTCCCTCAGCGCTTCTCCTGCCTTGCATTTTTGACTAGACAGCCAGCTGTGGCTGGCCAGCTGCAGCTGCGCCCCCAGACACACCCCTTTTCGGCCGCTCTTTACTCCTCTTGCGAGCCCAGAGGATGGGGCTGTTCCATGCTGCCTCCAAGGCAGTGCTGAAGTGGGGGAAGGTCAGTTCTCTGGGAACCGACCTCAGCGTGCGGGCTCTGAGGTCAGTTCCCGGAAAACAAGCTATCCTATGGCCATTTAGCCACTGTCTAGCGGCCATAGGATTGCTCCCAGAAGTATTAACATACATATAGTTATTGTATTCAACTTATTTATTGTACAGATCCTAGAAATTATTTACCAGATGTTATGAGTTATTGGGCTTATATGTTTCTACTGATAAAAACAAAACAAACACTGATGCATGTTGATTGCTTGAGCCATGTACTCTGGTGCCAAAAAACAGTTTTGTGATACTTCATAACATTACAGAACCTAGAATATACACACATTCCTACATGGAAAAATTAACCAAGGAAGTCACTGTATCTGTTTAGCTTGCTTGTCACTGTATTGTGACTATCCATATTTTGGGACTAAATTATATGATATCGTCTTTGGGAATTACTGATCTATTAAGTGACTGCATAGCCTACTCCAAATCTAAAGCTGTTGGGTTAATGTCTTACATGGACAGGAAATGTGCAATGTCTTTTTTATTTGATAGGTATAATAATATTTTATGTTTAATCAGGCATCTACAGAGCAGTCCCAGTTCGTGTCATTCCAAGAATGAGCAGTGTAAGATCTGTCTATAAGACTCACATTGATGTTATTCATTACTGCAAAACTGATTCAAAACGTTTGCATGGCATTGAAGATGGAGCAGAACAGAAAATGTTTACGGAGGAGCGTGAGAAAATGCTTCAAGAGCTTTCCAGAAAGCCAGATATTTATGATAGGCTTTCTTCAGCTCTTGCTCCGAGTATTTATGAGCATGAAGATATTAAAAAGGTAAGCAAAGCTACAAAATATACCTGACTATTGGAGCCAGATTACTACATCTGTCATATTGATGAAATACATCAAATTCTGTGCATGCCTATCATGACGTATAAACTAAGACATAATCGTTTATATGTGAAAACATAACTTAGTGACTTCAGAAACTGCTTAAAGCTGGTATAGAATATGGTGTGGGCTTAGGAGCTCAAGGACTGTGAAGTTAAGATGGAAGTATGTATTTTAATTATATAAGCATCACCTTTCTCTACTAAGATAATTTCTAAAGAAATTTAGATATGAAAAAACATACATCTTTATTCTTTGTGCTACCGATTAAGAACTTCCCACTATAGGTGAAGTATTTTTCACCACCAGTGATACGAAAGGAAAATGAATGGAAGCAGTTCATATTGGGAGTACATAAAGCAGGGATGGCCAACATGCGGCTCACAGAAAATCTGTTTCCACAAAGCACTGGAGGCATCCAGTTCATCTCTAAATCAGAGGACATTAAATTATGCATGTAGATATATTCATAAATAATTGATCTCCCATTTAGGAAAATAAGCTTGTCATTGAAATACTCCATTTTCCAGGGCATTCTTCTTCAGCTATTTGGAGGATCAAGGAAAGATTTCAGCCACACTGGCAGAGGTAATTTTCGTGCTGAGATCAACATTCTGCTCTGTGGAGATCCTGGTACCAGCAAGTCACAGTTACTTCAGTATATCTATAATCTAGTTCCAAGAGGCCAGTATACATCTGGGAAAGGCTCTAGTGCTGTTGGCCTTACAGCATATGTGATGAAGGATCCTGAAACGAGACAGTTAGTACTACAGACAGGAGCCTTGGTCCTCAGTGATAATGGGATTTGCTGTATTGACGAGTTTGATAAAATGAATGAAAGTACAAGATCAGTGCTTCATGAAGTCATGGAACAACAAACACTGTCTATTGCTAAGGTAAAAACTTGCTGAAAATATCTCTGCGATAACTAAGCAACTTTTCTTCAGTCGAGGAGAGAGTGTGATCTGGTATTTGTATCACTGTCTTATTCAGATGTTTAGACATGAGTGCCAATATTTATGTAGCCAAAATGGAACGTAGGAAGCTGCCTTGTGCTGAGTCAGACCACTGCCCCAGCATTGTCGACATTGACTGGCAGCAGCTCTCCAAGGTTTCAGGCAGAGGTTTTTCCAGCCCTACCTGGAGATGCCAGGAATTGAACCTTGGACCTTCTGCATGCAAAGCAGGTCTTCTGTCACTGAGCCATGGCCCCTTCTCATGGCACCACACATGCATCAGAGGGGGAGGTATTAGCAGTCATGGCAGGGCCCCAGGGTTTACAGAAGTATAAAAATATCTGATTAAAAAAAAACCTAAGGGAGGAAAAAGCTAGAAACAGTCTAATGAGGACTAAGCATCCTTAGTGGCCACAGAATGCCGACTGTTGACAGGAGGGGAAAGAAAACCAGGTGAGGGAGGGAATGGAATGGAGTATTCTGGAGGAAGACATGGATGACTGACTGGAATAGAAAACAGGCGAATTGATAATTAGTTCACTTAAACACAGGTGATTGAATCTCATAACTGTTTGACATAGTGGCCTTTTTTGGCTGTGGCCTGCATGTAAAATGATAATCTAACTTTGATTCTACTAGAGCTGTAGATGAATTTCAGATCTTTCCTTCCTCACAGGCTGGAATTATTTGCCAGTTGAATGCTCGTACCTCCATCCTGGCAGCTGCTAATCCAATAGAATCCCAGTGGAATCCGAAGAAAACTACAATTGAAAATATTCAACTTCCCCATACGTTGTTATCTAGGTATACCCTGAGACATACTTTATTGCTGCCTGCATGGGAAAAAAATCCTCCTCCAATGATTTCTATCTTATATTTCCAGTCGCAGCTTTTTGGAGCCCAGATGGTGGGAACATTTTCATTGTCCTCTCAATGTATGCAGCTCTTTGCATACTGCAGTGGGAGGCATTTTTAATGGATGTTGAGACTTATTGGCAACTCTTTGGATCTATACACATGGGAACCTGTGTAGGCTGCCAAAGTCAGCTGACAATTTGAAGTTTTTCCTTTGGTCCAGAGAATTGCCAAGCTCCAGACTACAAAATTTACCGATTATGGGGCAGAGATACCACATGAAAAGAAAAAACGTATTATGTATTCTCTTACTATATAGAGAAGTTTGCTTTCCAGATAAAATGCGCATCATCTTAGAGCTTGAGTATAATGCCATGTATTTGACCTGGCAGCAGTGTTACATTTCTGACAGCTTGATCAGAGCCATAAGGCAACAATTACACCAATGGAAAAATGGTTGATAGGGTGGTGGTATTCTTCCTTATAGGTTTGACCTCATTTTCCTCATGCTGGACCCACGAGATGAGGCATATGATAGACGCTTGGCTCACCATTTGGTTGCATTATACTATCAAACTGAAGAGCAGGTGGAAGAGGAATACATGGATATGGCAGTATTAAGGGATTATATTGCTTATGCTCGGAGTTATGTCAGTCCAAGACTAAGTGAAGAAGCAAGTCAAGCTCTCATTGAGGTAAGAGTAGGCTAAAGCATTTTAAACTCTCTTGGATCATTTTTTCATTTACACTATCGATCTGCAGTTGGAGTCTAATGCAACCCTTTAAAGACCTAGCTGGAAGTAAACGTAATGATTTCAAAGCGTTTCCAGAAAAATAGGTTTTATTGGTTTCATATGCCAAGGACGTAATCATGAAAGCTATTTAGGTACATGGGACCCTGCAGTGGGTTGAATCCAGAGCAGCATGGAGCAGAATTCCATGAACTGGTGACTGCTCAGGGCAGGATGGGTGAAGGGCTTTGCCAATTGTCTCCTCTCCTATGCAGCCCTCTATGCCCCTGAAAATCTGCCCCAGGGGTTAGGATTCATCTGGGAAAAATACAGTTTGGTGTGGGCAAAATTGTAATAAAAGCATTTAAAAGTGGTTTCCACTCAGAAATAATACCTGATTAGCATATCCAGAATCTGTCACAATTGAAAATTGTTCAGGTTTGTCATCTTTGAAGATATCTGTCCACTTTAGTGCTTATATTTTCAAGGATTGCTAAACGTGTAACAAAAACTACACACACACCTATTTTCCATTTTTTCTCCACTCTAGGCATATGTGGCTATGAGGAAGATTGGAAGTGGTAGAGGAATGGTTTCTGCATATCCTCGACAGTTGGAGTCTTTGATTCGTCTGGCAGAAGCTCATGCTAAAGTGCGCTTTTCTCACAAGGTGGAAACAATAGATGTAGAAGAAGCAAAACGTCTTCATCGTGAGGCTCTAAAACAGTCTGCTACCGATCCAAGGACTGGAATTGTGGACATATCTATCCTCACTACAGGTCCATATCTAAAAACAAATTGATCTTGGTATTTGCCATGCATGAGCTGCTTAAATACAGTTGATACAGTAATCATGAAAAGTATTCTAATTTGGAGCACTGGAAGTTCTATAGAGGTTGCTTAAATGACTGTTGTATTGGGGAAAGCATTGTGACTTTTTTCTTTTTTCAAGGAATGAGTGCCACTGCCCGTAAACGCAAAGAAGAACTAGCTCAAGCTTTGAAGAAACTTATTCAATCTAAGGGTAAAACACCAGCTCTAAGATATCAACAGCTCTTTGATGATCTTCGTGCACAATCTGAAACAGTAAGTCTGTTGTGCACCCATGCTATGTCTGTGCTATTCACTTTCACAAGATTCGAAGTGTCCAAGAATAGCCTCCTCCCCACCCTGAATTCAGCTTATGGGTTGTTTGAAGCTATACCATGAGTTGCTCGTTGCCTTGTAACTTGGATTGTTGTGATAAGGCTCACGAATGTAACAGGAACACAGTGTAATTATTAGCCTTTTTTCCCTTCTGAATAGTTATGTGCTACCCAAACCAGTGTTTGTATTTCAAGTTTTTTCTAATTATAGTTCTTCTCCTTAATTTCTATTTATTGTTACTGTTGTAGATATTGACAGATCTTAATTACTGATTTATTTTTAAAAACCCACTTCATCTTGCTGTTAGAACCCATGCACATCTGCCATGGAACCCCAGCATATTCCCGGAGATTATGGCCTCAGTCCATATGGGGCATTGAGCCTCATGGTTTTGTCCTGCATGAACTGAGCATGTGACTTAGAACACACTCACACTCAGTGTTCTTCTAGAGCTGCACACTGCAGGAGGAAATCAGTAGTGCCAGGGGATCTGTCCTTCCAGGACAGTTGTCACTAGTACTGGTCTTCTCATGGAGAACCTCAGGCTGCTCCAACACAATTTGAAAACCAGTGTTCAACAGTATGAAATTTGGCAATCAACTCTGGATTAGTAGCATCACAGTGGAAGTTCCCCTTCAACATTTTTGTTGAAGTGTGACTTCGAGATCTGCAAAACGGAGTTGATAAGATGGAGCAATGGCTGCAGGTCAGATTTGTTGTGCATAGCATTTGTGTGTCCATTTAAGCGTGTGTGTGTTTTTTCTTTAAGGCTGTTACTAAAGAAATGTTTGAAGAAGCACTTCATGCACTGGCTGATGATGACTTCCTGACTGTGACTGGGAAGACTGTCAGGCTGCTCTGAATGAACCCCTAGCTTTACTTTACAGTAATTGAATTACAAAAATTGTTTCTTGTTACAACTTCTTGCTTTTGTACAAGATGTTTATGTAATTTTAAAGATACCATTTGCTATTGGACTGGGATTGAGACGGGAAGCCATAAATATCACCACTGAAAATTACTGTCAAATGTTTAGCTTTTAAAGACAACTCTTTAGGCAATCTGGATTATAATTTTATTCATACTTTTTCTCTCAGCATTTATAGAAAATAAGTTCTGTACTTTTAAAACCTTAACATGGATAGCAATTTGATAGGAATGCAAATTTTAGGGTTGTATGTTTGGCTATAGCGCTGCTTCCACATATTAGATAATGTCTGTGAAGGTTTTGTTTGTAATAAAGAACAATCAGTAATCTGCATTTTATTGTGCATTTCCAAAATTGAACATATATGTATTGGTTTGATGGAACAATGTCAGTTTATATTTTGCATTTATTAGTCTTTAGAAAAGGAACTCCGTCCAGACATACAGCAGGTAAACCATATTTTACAGCTGCTTGTCCATTTTCATATTTCATCTGCTCAGCATCCAGTTTCAAAAGCTGATTCCCTTCTGCATGATGTAGTAGCTCTTGAGGTAGAGCAACCTAACTGTGGTTGATATCCTAGCCCCACATAAACCACAGTTTAAACATAATGGTCTACAGTTAGACTTCATTCAGACATATTGACCAGGTTTGCATAATTGGGGAAGGAAAATAAACCACTGTAGCTTATTTTCCCGCCTGCCATGTGTTGGTCATGGGCCATGTCATTACCATAATGACCATTGCTGGTGCCATTTGTTGTGTCGTCCAAACCTGGTGAGGGTGCACAGCGGGGGTGGGTTACAAACCGCTTCACAACCCTAGAACAAGCCATGAGTGGTGGGGTGATTTGTAAACCCACCTGCTGTGCACGCTCACCAGGTTCAGACAACATAACCAAAACTTGAAGGCTGAGTGTGGTTGTCATTGAAACTTGGTTTGTCGTGTTGTCTGAACCCAGCCATTGCTAACAAACCACGAACAACCCATGAAGAGAACTTATGGTTGTTGGGTTCTGATCTGTGGCTTATTCATGGTTAACAAACCATGGTTTGTCAGCACAACTGGGTTCAGACAACATGATAACCCAAGTTTCAACAACCCATTCTCAACCCCTGAGTGTGGGTTATTGTGTTGTCTGAACCCAGCCATTGACTGGGTTTGTGTAACATGACAAACAACCATGGGCAGCTAGCCATGGTAGGTTGTCATGTTGGCCAAAGCCAGGAGAGCGATTTTATGTGGGTTGCCGGGATTGGCTACAGAGCTGCTTGGCAAGAGTGGCACAAAAGCCTGGGCCGCTCTTCACAGTCTTGTCAGTGCTGCCTCCAGCCTCCCTCACGAGTGACTGTCCCGCGGCCAATGCCCAAACAGCACTTTATAGGGACCATCACTTATTAGACACTTGGTTTATTTTTCAGGGCTTCACAAGTACAAAAGAGTGCAGAGTTGCCTGTCTGATATGTGTGGCCTTGTCCGTTTCCTTGTATGTTTCAGCTGTCAGAGGGAGCTCTGAAGTAAAAGAAGCAGGTGCACCAAAATGTGGTATAGGGGGAACAATATCTCCCACTTTACAATGAAATCTTCCACTATTATATGTTGAACTGACACTTGTCAGTGTCTTCCTGCCATTCTTTACTTCTCAGGTCCTTGCCAACTGTGCATAAATTAGCCTATCTGCAATCTTGCCCTGTCAATTTCCTTATATGTGTAGCCTTGCCCTGTCAATTTCCCTCTCTTCTGTGCTTCCTCAGAGAGCTGAAACATACATGGAAATGGACAAGGCAAGGCTACACATATCGGACAGGTGAAAGTGCGTTCTTGTGCAATTGCAAAGGAACAGGAAATAAATAATTAAAAACAACTCCATTTGCATACTCCCGAAACCCCAAAAAGGAAAAAGTGTTGAACAAAAATGGGTAGCAATCAGAGCAGGGAGGGGACCAGGACAAGGAGGCAAGACAACTTCTGCCACAAAGGCACCTGGATATGTGCCAGAGCGAGCTAGAGGACTGATGGGGAGAACAAGCTAGGGCAAGCCCAGTCGTCTGTCAGGCATACCATGGGTTATTCCCAGGTTGGCTTACTGTGTTGTGTGAACCAAACTAGTGACAGTTCGCACAACACAATAAGCCATGGAGGGTTGAGAGCCTTATATCAGTATGGCTTACCATGACATGCGAACCCAGCATGGACAATTCAGTGTGGGTTGTTAACTATAACAAGCTATGATAATCCATAGCTTGTTGCTGGGGATGGCTTGTCATGATGTGCGGACCTGGCAGTATGACTTGTCCCAAGCAGCTGGCAAGAGCAGCAAAAAGCCTATGCTACTTCTCTGAATCTCTCCAGTGCTAGCTCCAGCCTCACTCCTCCCTCCTCCGGCATGTGCACCCCTCCACCAACATGGCACTTTGGAATGGCTGCTACCCATTGGCAACTTTTTTTCCCCTTTATCACTGCTTCTTAATTGCACAAACGGGGCTTCTACCCGTTCCAATCACTCCATCCCATTCAGTCACTGCTTTCAGAGTACAGGGTCCAGGGAAGTTCTGAAAGCAGGGAGGAAACTGAGTGTCAGTTCAAGATGTAATAACCTACATACACACACATACTACTCTCTTTTGGAGCGATTACTTCATAACATTTTTTGTGATGCTTCTGAATTGTGCACATCAGTTTGTATCTTCTTGGCCCTCTGCAAGTGGGGGCAGATTAACCTGTCTGCAGGGTGAGGTGCTGGGAAACTTTGCCCCTGTAGGGGCAAGATAGAAGAGGAGTTGTGCTGCAAAGGACATGGGGATAGGTGTAGGGAGTGGGCGGGAGGACTAAGGGGGAAGCAAGCCCAATCATCTGTCGGGAGTATCATGGGTTAGTGAGTAAACAACCCACAGTGGCTCATTCTCAGTGTGGCTTATCATGATTTATCGTGAACAGGGGCAGTGATCTGGTTTGCACGACGCACAGTGGGTTATCACACTAGTTTATTTCAGAGTGGCCTGTCATGATATCTGAACCTGATATCATGGTTTCCTCAGTGTTGTTTATCAACCATGCACAGGTCACTGTGAGTACCCATGGCATGTTGGGTTATTCAGGTGGCTTGTCAAGTTGTTTTTAATTTTTTAAAACCTTGAAAATTATTACAGTGCCAGGTTCTCCCTCCTGTTCCTGAACCTGCCGCTGATCAGCTGTTCAGCAGGCAGAGAAGGAAAGAGTTGCTTCTTGGTACCATCCAATCTTCCATCCACACAGACCTTCTCTGTATCCACTCCCAGCCTCTAGCGTTGCCATTTCTCTCTACCCAACCCCTTTGCTTGCTATTTCTCTCCCCCATCCCTAGCCTTTTTCTTTCTCTCCCTTCCTAGCCTTGCTCCTTTCCCACTCTCGCTATTTCCCCCCAGCCTCTAGCCCTGCTCTTTTTCTCCTCTCTACCCCTTTGCCAGTTCTTCCACCCAGCCTCTAGTTTCCCTCTCTCCCCACCCCACCTCTTTTGACTAGTCAGGTCCCCACAGCACCCAGTATGTGACTAGGCACATCCTTCATGGGACCCATTTTGTGGTGGTGCTCACAGCGGTTTCTCAAATGTGCCCACAGGTCCAAAAACACTGGGGACCCCTGGTGCAATATATCTGCACTGCATCTTTCCATCCAGTAATAATTGTTTATATACAGTCAGGACCATAAATATTGGAACAAGGATAACTGTTTTGGCAGTTGGCCTCTGTACACCACCACATTGAAGTTGAAAGGAAACACACCCAGATGGGAGCGAAGTCAGGACTTTCAGCTGTAATTCAAGGGGTTTGACAAAAGTGGGGCACTAACCATTGAGGAAGGACAGCCAGTGGAATACACACACACCCATCGTTGGTGGCTCATAAGTAATGGAACAAACCAACATCATTTCAAACTTAAGGATCGCCTTTAATACCTGGATGAAAATCCTTTGCAGTCAATGACTGCCTGAAGTCTGGAACCCATGGACATGACCAAATGCTGAGTTTCTTCCTTCGAGATGCTTTGCCAGGCCTTCACTGCAGCTGCCTTCAGCTGCTGCTTGTTTGTGGGTCTTTCTGCCTTCAGTCTTGTCTTCAGTAAGTGAAAAGCATGCTCTATTGAGTTGAGATCAGGTGACTGACTTGGCCATTGAAGAACATCCCACTTCTTTGCCTTGAGAAACTCTTGGGTAACTTTTGCTGTATGTTTTGGGTCATTATCCATCAGCAACATGAAGCGGCATCCGATCAGTTTGGCAGCATTCGGCTGAAGCTGAGCAAAAAGTACAGCCCTATACACTTCAGAATTCATCCTGCTGCTTTTCTCAGCAGTCAGGTCATCAATAAACACCAGTGACCTGGTTCCATTGGCAGCCATACATGCCCATGCCATAACACTGCCTCCACCATGTTTGACAGATGATGTGGTATGCTTTGGATCATGAGCTGTTCCTTTCCTTCTCCATACTTTTCCCATCATTCTAGTACAAGTTAATCTTGGTTTCATCAGTCCAAAGAATCTTATTCCAGAACTGGGCAGGCTTTTTTAGGTGTTTGCTGGCAAAGGCTAATCTGGCCTTTCTGTTCTTGAGCATTACCAGTGGTTTCCACCTTGTTGTGAAGCCTCTGTATTTACATTCATAAAGCCGTCTCTTGACTGTACATGTTGACAATGACATGCCTACCTCCTCAAGAGCGTTCTTGACCTGGCTAGATGTTGTGAAAGGGTTTCTCTTCACCACAAGCAGAATTCTGCGGTCATCCACTTTAGTTGTCTCCTGTGGTCTTCCAGGCCTTTTGCTGTTGCTGAGCTTGCCAGTTAATTCCTTCTTTTTCAGGATATTCCAAACTGTTGTGTTGGCCGCTCCCAATGTTTTTGCTATCTCTCTGATGGGTTTATGTTGTTTCCTCAGCCTAATGATGGCCTGCTTCACTTGCATGGACACCTCTTTGGACCGCATGTTGGTAGTGAACAGCTACCAAATGCAAATGTAACACTCAGAACCACCTCCAGGCCTTTTCTCTGCTTGATTGGTCATGAGGCACCCAGGAAACAGGCCACATCTGGCCATGCAACTGCTTGTCAGCCATTCATTCCATTACTTATGAGCCACCAACGCTGGGTGTGTGTGTATGCCACTGGCTGTACTTCCTGAATGGTTAGTGCCCCACTTTTGTCAAACCCCTTGAATTACAGCTGAAAGTCCTGACTTTGCTCCCATCTAGGTGTGTTTCCTTTCAACTTCAGTGTGGTGGTGTACAGAGGCCAACTGCCAAAATAGTTATCCTTGTTCCAATATTTCTGGCCCTGACTGTATCACTCTCCTAAGGTACGCCAGATAAGAATAAAAACAGATCAATATTATAAACAACATAACCTGCAGTAATGAATTGGATCCACATGACTAACAATCAAAAGTCATATAAAACAAATTTTAAATATCAATATTTAAATGTATTTCCTACAACGTATACATCTAAACTGCAAAAAACCAAGAACTTATTCCCTAAAGGCTTTGCAGAATAAAGAGATCTTACTTAGGGAACAATCCTATGCGGATAGTCAGCCACTTCCAAACTCGCAAGCAACCGCCTTCCAATGTAAGGCGGGCAGAATGAAGAAGGGATCTTCTCCTTCGCACTCCAGCCACCCTGCATCACTGGGTAGAGGGCCGATTTTGGTTATCTAGACAGAGTGGTTGGGGGGGGGGGGACAGTGCATAGGAAGCATTTTAACGACGCTTCTGCCATCTCCTCTCCGCCCCCAGGAATGCCCTCTTTCCCCTGCTCCGCACTGCTCTTCCGAGCGCAGAGCTGGGAATGATCCGTTCCATCTATGATGCAGCAGGGGCAAGGACAGGGAGGCGGTTCTCCAGCAGCCAATCTGGGAACGCTGGCTCCATGGTGGGTTTCCAGAAACCGAACCATGCTATGGCCATCTAGCCACTGTCTAGTGACCATAGGAATGTGCTCTTATTTTTGGAAGAAAAAAACAGGAACTAGTGACACAAACCTTGAAAGGGAGAGTTTCACAAGCTGACATTAGGTCAGCTATTGAAGAATCCTCACACAAGGCCCCAGAAGATCTCAGTACCTGATAAAGTTTAAAATGGAAGAAGTGTTCTCAAGGTTCCTTCCTCCAAAGACCTGTAGGACCTTAAAAGTCAACAAATCCCCCTCCTAATATTAAATACAAGCAAAACTACCCATACATGTTAGTTCTCTTCAAGTTAGGGCTCCTCTGCACACCTACAATATATTGGGGGGCAGCAGGCCATAGGCTGCTGCCATATGCACATCAGAACACGTCAGCAACATAATATGCATAATGGCAGGGCTCCACATAAGCAGGGCCCCTAATTTTTTAGGATTCCAATTACATAGAGACCTGCCATCATAGTATGCAAGGCCACACACTGGAGGCATTGATTTCAACAGACAGTAGGGGGCATGGAACTTGCCACTGCTTGGATATTCCTTGTACATATGGAGAAAACCCCTACATACGAAAGAGTCTATGATGGGTATTGGAGGAGGGCAGGTATACTGCGAGGGTTCTGAGGTACATGGTGTCTGCATACAGTTTCAAAGACACACCACACCCCTTGTAGGATTCCTGGCAGAGGGCAAGTTCGCCCTCACCCTAAGAGCAGCACAGCATTTAAATGGCAACCATTCACTTATATAGGAGAAAGGTTAGGGGTGCACTTGGAGACATCACCGGGTTGGGTATTAAATTGATTCCTCTCCCAGTAATGACGAATCGGCCCTATGCAGATCCAGAATCTGCATAGGGCCTTAGATTCTGCTTCTTGGTCAAGTTGGAGTGTGACATCAGTGTTGTGAAACAGGCTGGAATTTATGATAGACGCTCAAACTCCTGTGAGGCCTTGGCAAGGCACTTTGCGGATAAAATTGATCAGATCAGGAGTGTTATTCCGTGCGCCGTGGATACAGTTAGCAAGCAAGAGGCGGCCTGTGGCAAACCGGTTTTGTGGGATCGGTTCCAGCTTCTTCCTTCTGATGAAGTGGACAAAGTGCTTTCATCTGTAAAGCCAACCACCTGCTTACTTGATCCTGCCCATCTTGGCTCATTATGAGCTGCAGAGAGAGATTGGGTGAGGGGATCAGGGCGGTGGTGAATGCCTCCCTTGAGGAGGGAGTGATGCCATCAGCCCTCAAGGAGGCAGTGATAAGTCCACTCTTAAAGAAGCCCTCCTTGGATCTCCGAGTTTTGAACAACTTTCGCCCAGTCTCGAATCTGCCATTTTGGGGCAAGATCATTGAGCGGTGGTGACGATACAGTTGAAGGCACACTTGGAAGCCGATTATCTAGATCCATCTCAATTGGGCTTCAGGCCTGGGCATGGGACAGAAATGGCCTTGGTCGCCTTGGTGGATGATATGAGGAAGGCTCTGGATAGGGGAGAATGCTCCTTCCTTGTTCTCCTCGATCTCTCAGCGGCTTTTGATACCATTGACCACAGTATCCTCCTGGACCGCCTGGAGGGGTTGGGCATTGGCGACACTGTAGTATGGTGGTTCTGGTCCTTCCTCTCTGGCAGGCACCAGAAGGTAGCACTGGGAGAGATGCCAGATCCGTGGCCGCTCATGTGTGGGGTGCCACAGGGTTCCATCCTCTCCCCGATGCTGTTTAACATCTATGTGAAGCCGCTGGGGGCTATCATCAGGAGGTTTGGGGTGCAGTGTCATCAATATGCGGATGACACACAGCTCTTCCTCTCGTTCAAATCTTCACCAGGGTTGGCTGTAGAATCCCTGCCTAAATGTCTGGAGACGGTGAGTGGCTGGATGGGGAGGAATAAGCTGAAGCTGAACCCTGACAAGACCAAGGTACTTTTGGTGGGAGACAAGAGGAGGTTGGGGGATGCTGACCTGGTGTTGAATAGGGTACGGCTACCCTTGAAAGACCAGGTCCGCAGCCTGGAGGTCATTTTAGACTCCCAGATGTCCATGGAGGCTCAGATGTCAGCCATGAGCTGGACAGCGTTGTATCAACTCCATCTGATATGGTGGCTGCGCCCCTACCTTCCCGACCATCTGCTCCCATCGGTAGTACATGCCCTGGTCTCCTCTCGTCTAGACTACTGTAATACAGTCTACGTGGGGTTACCCTTGAAGACTGTTCAGAAGCTGCAACTGGTGCAGAACGCGGCAGCTCGCCTGATTAAAGGCAGCTGCCAGCGTGATCACATCACTCCGGTACTGAAGGAGTTGCACTGGCTACTAGTTGTTTTCCGGGCCAAATTCAAGGTGTTGGTTTTGACCTATACAGTTCTGGCCTAGCGTATCTCAAGGAGCGCCTCCAGAACACCAGACAGGTCGCTCAACAAAATCAGCCTCGGATGGCTTTATATCTCTCCCATCAGCCAGGACAGCTAGGCTGGTGAGAACAAGGGAGAGGGCCTTCTCTGTGGTGGCTCCCACTCTGTGGAACTCCCTCCCTAGGGAACTCCACCATGCCCACTCTTTAATGAGCTTCTGCCACGCACTGAAAACTTGGTTATTCAGGCAGGCATTTGGGGTGGGTTAGGGTATTTTTAAATAATGTTTAATGTGTAATTGTACTGTTTTAAATTGTACTGCTGTACATCACCCAGAGTGGCTGGGTGACTGGCCATATGGGCGATTAAGAAATTTAATCAATCAATCAATCCAGGACATAATACAAACCTTACATTCAGTTTCAGTTGTGCAGCAACTAGCCTAGTCCTTAGCCTTCCCCTGGCATGAACAAAAGTTTATGCCACAATAAATGTATTAATCATTGAGGTTCTACATTATTTCTGTGTCTTTTTCTTCAACAGACTAACAGGGCTACCCTTCTGAAAAGTAAAATGGGCATTGTGCCTGTAGTGCCAGGGAAGGTAATGCTTTTGTTTGTTATAATAATTATCACCACAAGGAGGAGATGGAAGCAAGCTTACCACTTGAGTGAACTAACTATAACCAGTGGGACTATCCAGCTACTGGGTTTTTCAAGGAAGCAAATATAGCAGTAGTGGTCGATTATAACAGTTTGCTTGTTTTTAAGGAAGCTACGCTAGGAAAACAGCCAGTAAAAGGGACAATAGAGAACCATTAATTGTGTTAGTAAAATATTTATATGACTAGCAAGTTTGCATGTTTACTTGAGTTCTTTATGGAAAATATCCAAAGGATGCAACATAAGCTGAGCGCTCCTCAGTTGTAAAGAATTTATTTTGTTGAGATAGCTAAGTTGATGTTTTTGTTGAAATAGATGGTCAATTAACACCTGAAAAAGCATTTTCTTTTAAAAACATTTCTTTTAAAACATTTTAAAAAATTCCCTAGATGAGAGGTTTAAATAATGATGTCCAGAAAGAAAAGAGAAAGAGAAAAAAGAAAGAAAGAAAGAAAGAAAGAAAGAAAGAAAGAAAGAAAGAAAGAAAGCAAGCAAGCAAGCAAGCAAAGCGTTTTGGGTTTTTAAAAAAAAAAATCATAATCTTGCTAACGAATAAAACCAACTCCTCTAGGCATCTGATCCTTTTTATGCCAGATGCTGGAATAAAGGCATGCAGAAGGGCAAGTGACTCTAACCATATGTCAGATGGTGACCACGTACAGGGTACAATGTGTGGTGTAGTTAATCTCTATCCCCATATGTTTTTGTACTGTTGATCTTTGTGGTCTCTGTGCATCACAGATATGGGTACTGCTGTGACATGTCCTGGTTCAGAGGTTCTTTCAAGTTATGTTACCTGTATATAGGCAATCTTGAGCTACCTGTTCAACCAAACATAATAAAATTCCTCCCAAAGACAGATGCCATCTTAGATGAATTGCCTTTAAAGTGTAACTTCTATGGGTACCTACACGGAATCCCACATGTATTAAAGCAGACACTGCAACTTAATCCTGAACAAACTTCAGTGCAAGTGTTGGCATCCATGTTTGCTTGAGCTTTTGCAAAATATAAGGAATTGGTCTATTTGATTTCTAAGAGGTATAAAATAGGCATGCCTCATATTTTTAAGTTGCAGTGGGGCAATATGCAGTCTGAGAGTTCTGAATTTTACTCTAAAACAAAACTTTCCTGTTTGCTCAGGTATTTTAAACAGTAATAATTTGTTAACTGAGTTTGTTTGTTTGTTTGTTTGCTGGTTGAATAGTATGCAGGTGTACATACAGGTAATGATTCCAGAATGTATTAGACACTAAGGAGATACTCTGTCTTGTGAGCCAGTTCTCTTTCTCATGCATCCTTAAGTGTGGGATTGGGAGATCACTGTGGCTTGGATCCAACCATGCTGTTCTGCCAGCAGATGTTAAACCACTGGCATTTCCACCCCCCTCCTACAGCCCCCCCACATCTGCTCAGGAGGGTTGGAAGACCCACTGGAGCAGATTTGGGGAAGGTACAGGGGCTGCAGGGGTATGAGAAGACAAAGAAGGCCACATAATGTTGGTCTGAGCCGCAAAGCACTGGATCACAGAATTGGGGACGGGGGCAGAATCAAAACATCAACACAGCAACAACTTGAATACAAGCAGTTTCAAGAAAATATATAATTAATGTTTATTAATAACATTTATTCTTAGTACAATTAGAGAACGGCTAGCAAATATATTGTCAGCCCAGCAAAACCAATGCTCAACCTGCCTTACTTTTACTTACTGAAGTAAATTGACAAGGCAATGTTGTACGGAATTTTTGCCCCTTTCTTTTTCTTTGGACATTGCATCCCATGAAGGGAAATGCAAACACACCAGTTAATTAACAGCAGTTCTTCCTGGCTCGTTCATTTAATTGCCATGATCACTTCTTTACCCAAGTCTAATTCAGTGATACAGTATTGTTACATACTGAAGCAAATTAAGTAGGTAGAATATGTTTATAACTGTACAAGTAATACCTTTATAAATAATGTATAAAAACTGTTTAGGATTAATTGCTTTGCAACAGTTTCCATCTTGAGATAAAATTAAGGTTAGTAATTTTATTGGAGAGTAAGCACCTTTTCAGGACTTACACTTGAGTAATCACGTGTAGGACGTAGCTGCATGTGAGACCTTGAGATTTTGCTCCTGAAAATCCATAAAATAAAAGCTGTAGGATGAAGAATAAACACATCAGTTCCTTTCCTCCTTTCATTCTGCAAAGTAGGCTGTAATTTTTTAAAAAGCCTTTTCTAAAACAACATGCACCACAAACATTTCAAAAGCATCATGTCCTAAAAGTTCTCTCTATTAAAATGCACAAAAAAAAAACCATGGAGAATGCGGGCATCGATCCCGCTACCTCTCGCATGCTAAGCGAGCGCTCTACCATTTGAGCTAATTCCCCTCCTGCCCAGTTTGCAGAGAAGGTTGTGAATAGAAAGCCTTTTCTCAAAGCCTCATGCATCTATGTTAGTAGTCTAGGCTGACTCACCCGAATGCTTCAGTAACAACATGGATACAGGATCACTTTCTTTCCATGACCACCGAAGCAGCAACAAAACAATAAACAGCAGACGTTAGTCCCATTGCTTCTGGCAGGCAAAGCAAGCACTCTGTACTCTTCCCATACGGTCTGCAACAGTGGTTGGGAAAAGGAAACTTGATAATTAAAGAAGGGCAAACGCTAAACCATAGTCGGGGTGGGGGGGTTGTGATGCCCCTTGCTGTATGCATAGTCAAACAGTCGACATTCTTAAGATTCTTGCCACCATAAAACACACATGCAGTCACATAAAGAAATCAATGACTACCTCTGACATGCTACAGAAAGACTCTGCCTTTTAAATGGTAGGATCATAAACAGCTTGATCATTAAGAACGTGGAACCTAATGAAACACCTCTAGA
Source organism: Heloderma suspectum (assembly GCF_057233095.1). Taxonomy (NCBI): domain Eukaryota; kingdom Metazoa; phylum Chordata; class Lepidosauria; order Squamata; family Helodermatidae; genus Heloderma; species Heloderma suspectum. Next base: position 70,653,865 of record NC_139461.1, on the reverse strand, counting down.
GAATGCAGACATCGAGCACGAGCGCTCTACCATTTGAGCTAATCCCCCTCCTGCCCACTCTTCATTTTAGCCTACGACTAGAAAGCCTTTTCATTTAAAGAAAAAAGACACACTGCAGAATTTCAATAAATCACCCTATTAAATATTTTCTTTATTAAAATAACAAAAGCACGAACTGGAGAATGCGGGCATCGATCCCGCTACCTCTCGCATGCTAAGCGAGCGCTCTACCATTTGAGCTAATTCCCCTTCCTCACACAGTCACTGCTTGGCCTTTGGTGACTCATCATAGGAAACGGGCTTTCCAGAAACCACTACTGTGTGTTCTCTGCTTTTGAAAGCACTAGGAAATTCCAGGGTTTGCATCCTTTGGGAGGGACTTAAGGGAGGGCAATCAGATCAAACACAATCCTCCAAGGCAAAAGATCCCCCCAACCCTTGCAATTTGGGTGGTCTGCCCCTTCAGGTGTTCAATTCCAGCAAGAAACTCTCATGGATCACACCCGCTCTCTCTTCCTCTCTCTCCCCTAAACTAGCACTGGCTGTTTCTTACATATACACTCGAACCTGTCCCTCTCTTTAGTTGGAGGGGGTGTAACCTCCTCCAAGTCCCATTTGGGCATCTCATTCAAAAATAAGAGTGGTCCACAAATATCAGGAGATGCATCTCCAAATTAGTAGTTCTTACTCGTGAAATATCAAGGGACCTTCCTTATTAACCAGCAATCTGCCTAACAAACGAATGGTTGGCCAGCAGGTTTAAAGGGGAAAAAAGGGTGATGTAACAAGAACACCACTCTGGAGAATGCGGGCATCAATCCCGCTACCTCTCGCATGCTAAGCGAGCGCTCTACCATTTGAGCTAATTCCCCTTCTCCTTCATGCTGCAATGCCTAGCATTCAGCGAATCATCATTAAAAGTGTGTATAGAAAACATTTCCACAGTTCTCTGGCTGGCAGCTTATTCAAAGAGAAGTGAAAGAGTGGTATTAAGGGCTTTACATCTACAACTTGAATCTGCTCCTGCTATTTTGAATTTCTGGACCTGGATAGAAGGTGGATTGTAATAATAATGTTCAAAACAGATTGTGTTTGGCTAATAAAGTACAAGCACATGTCATTACCATTACAGGTACATATAACATCTCTAGAAGGTCACATGCAACATAAATGATCAATAAATTAAGTAATGTGGAAAGAAAAACCAGAAAAAGATGAAAAGGTGACAGTGGGTTTCTTCACATGGAGCTTTTATCCTGCTATTGAGATTGCTCACTCATGGAAGTTTGCGGGCCCTTTAAATGATGTCATGAACTTCAAGGGAACCTCCTGCACTTAATGACCTTTACTTCATTTTTAAAGACTAGAGATAATGCGCTATCAAATTACCCTGCTTGTGTTCTGCTTGAGTTCACTCCATGAAAAAGGAAAAGCCACAACGGGAACCTCAGATAAGGGGGAAGGGGGAGGAGGGAAGGAAAGCACATGTAAAACGAGTCCATTGTGATCCTGCATTTAAAACCGAAGCAGAAAGCCCTGTTTTAAATGCAGGATTTGAGCACATTCCGGGAGACACCGGAGGACAGGAAGGCCTGGCATGCTACGGTCCAGGGGGTCACGAAGAGCTGAACATGACTTAACGACTGAACAACAACAACAAGAGATGCTCAGTATGTGTTGAAAAAACAAAACTGGAGATCAGTATTTTACAGAGCTGAGAGGACATCACAAATATGGCTTGGGACTCAAACATCTAAATAGGGGTGAGGAACCTGTGTCTTTCCAGATCAGGGGGCCGCAATGCAGTGCCCACGAGACCTCCACCAGTACCCACAAAGCTCTCCCCTCCCTGCCACCTTCAAAAAAATTGAAGAGAACCTTTGGAAACGTTACAGCAGTCTTCTTTCTCTCCCTTTCTACCCTTGCTCTTTCCATTATTATTATTATTTACATTTCTATACCACCCAATAGCCAAAGCTCTCTGGGCAGTTTACAAAGATTAAAAACACAGTATACAGAAGTTAAAAACTATTTACATAAATAAAACATGAACAGACAATATACACAAAAGAAACATATCTAAAACAACTTCAAACAATCTCAGAAACAAACAACCATAACGATAAGACATTCCAGGATCAATTAAAACTTTTCATATACTGCCAAATGCCTGGGAGAAGAGAAAGGTCTTAACCTGGCACCAAAAAGATAACAATGTTGGCACCAGGAAGCCTTTTGCCTTGCTATTTCCCCCGCCTTCTCTAGCCTCGCTATCCCCATCCCTCTTTAGCTCAGTTTCTCTCCCCGTAGCTTCTAGTCTTGCTCTTTCTCTACCCCTCTGCCTTGCTGCTTCCCCCTCCCTCCCTCCCAGCTTCTATCCTCACTATTTCTCTCTCCTGTTCCCCCTTAGCTCACTTTTGACTGGTCAGGCCCACATGGCTTTATGTGATTAGGCACATCCTTCATGGAAGCAATTTTGTGGTAGTAGCCACAGCAGTTTATCACGTTTCCATATGTGCCCACGGGTCTAAAAAGGTTGGGGACCCCTGCTCCAGATGATGTTGGACTCCAACTCCCATCATCTCTCACTACTGGTCATATGAGCTGGGGCTGATGAGAGTTGGAGTTCCCTACCCAAATCTAAGGATGTTCCCTACCCGTGATCTAAGGACAGCCTGCTCCTGTACAAAGCTGTCCCTTTGTTGATATCATTTGGAGATGACCTGCTGTGTGCCCCTGCCCTCAGAGGTCTGGCAGGTAGTGAATGCATAAAAGACTCTATCTTCATTTGGGTTGTAATGGAAATTAGATTCCAAAGGTGAAAAGGGACATTCCTGACACTGCCTCCTCCGTGTTTCAATTAATACATTGTCAGAATCGCTTGTAGTAATGCTCAATTTCAAATAGTGAGCTTCTGCACTTATGCATGCGTAAACATTTTATTCAGTTAAAGCATTTTTACCCTGCTCTTCAGCCAAAAGGGGTCCCAGAGCAGCTTGCATAAGTCAATAAAAACAAGGCAGTTCCTGTCTGCAGGCGTACAGTCTAGAAGATATGACACAGAAGGAAAAAGGGGACAGGATGGGAAGAAGAAAAACACAAACTCAGGCTCCACTCCCTAAAATTAAATACCTGTTCTTATAATGACCACAGGAATGGAAACATTTCAAGGAGAGGAGGAGCCTGATGGAGGTGGTCTTTCAGCAGAGCTGATGGAATGGCCATGTTTCTCATCTACTCTGCTGCAGCTTGATGAATGACTGATGCCAGGTGATGACTGAGGGAGGATTAGTAAACTCAAGTGTACCATTTAGAAACATAACACCCCTCTATCCCTTTTTAAACTGTTTAAAGCAGGGGTGCAGAACCTCTGGCCCCTGGAGGTTCTGCATCCATTCCACGTGGCCTCCTGGAATTCCTTGGCCTCCAAGCTCTACCCCCTGGAGGAATCCCTGCTCCAAGGAGACAACAGTGGGCATGTAGTTGGTGGCGGGACTTGGCCAGTACTGGAAAGAGCAACCATTCTTCCCAGTGCCAGCCAAGTAGCTTCGCACAGTGCACATCACCCCCATGGGGACAACGTGCACCACAAAAAGCCAGGAACTTGGCTGGTGCTGCCTGAGTCTCTTCATGCTGAGGGGCACGGAAGGACTCAGCAGAGAGAAAGGCAAAATGGGCAGGGGTGTGTGTGTGTGTGTGTTGGTAGTGTCAGTGGGTGTGTCCACAGCCAGTCCCATCCATAGGCATGGCCACACCTATTGATGTCATCTGGGCTGCAGAGGGTTGGGGGAGCAATTCAGCCCCCCACCCCATTCTGGCTCTGCACCCCTGGTTTAAATATACTTTTGGAACAGAGACACAACCCTGGCACAGGAAGAAATACAAAAGGACTGGTACAGAAATGTCTTTAGGCTCCACTGGAGGCTGTTTTCCCATGCTATATAAGTCAGGTCACATATATCAGTATTGTTTGTTCTTAGTAGAGGCACAAGAAAACAAAGGTTACACTTCTCTAGAACACCAGTTTCCATGCATTATGATCTGCAAATGAGACACACCCCAGTCTAAGGTGGTGTGTTCTAGCAGTACTGCCACAATCAATTTGGGGAAGAAGGATGACCAGATGCAAAGCAGGACAGAGTTCCTTTACCATTAATGGTTGCATAGAGAATATATTTTGGTGGGTGTGGCTTTTTCATCCTAGCATGACAAACCGCACTGCCAAAATGCCCTTTTCTGTGTAACTGTTAAAAATATAGGAACCCTGTCCTCCTTTATATCTGGTCACCCTAAAAGGAAAGGATCAACACACACACATATGGTTACAACATATATAAAACCAGAACCATATTCCTTGTTGTAGTTTAGGATTAAAGGTGGGTCTGAGTCTGAAAACGTTGGGATACTACTGTTCTAAAATACTTCGGCGGCAATCCTATACATGTACATAGGAGTTAAGTTCCATTAAACTCAATGGGACTTACTTCTGAGTACATATGCATAGAATTACACTAGTAAGTCTAAACTGCAGCACTGGCTTGCAGACTGAAACAAAGTTAACTCAAATTTCAATGAATTCCTATGAATGAGGTCTGCCAGTGAAGAGGGAGATGACTCACCAAAGGCTAAACACAATATCCTATAAGGGGAATTAGCTCAAATGGTAGAGCGCTCGCTTAGCATGTGAGAGGTAGCGGGATCGATGCCCGCATTCTCCAGTTCATGCTTTTGTTATTTTAATAAAGAAAATATTTAATAGTATGATTTAATAGTATGGTCAACAAATTCTGTTGATGCATTTTTTAAAAAATAGACAGGCTTTCTGATCACAGGCTACCATACAAAATGAATGGGATTTAGCACAAATGGGGAACTGAGGCTGCAATCTATACACTTACAATGGAACTCAATAAGTAAGACATGTATAGGATTGAACTGTAAAGGAACTAAAACTCAATTCATTCAATTGTGTCTTTGTTATGTGTATTTAAATTATTAAGTTTATTTTAAACATTCATCAGCATTCTAGTAAAACACACTATTAACACAAATTTGATAATATAAGAGCATAAGAGCCATGCTGGATCAGTCCAAGAGTCTATCTAGTCCAGCATTATGCTCCCACTGTGGCTAACCAGCTGCTTGTGGGAAACCCCCAAGTAGAACATGAGTGGTATAGCGCCCTCTTGCTCATGTTCCCCCGCAACTGGTATACAGAGGCATACTACCTCTGATATTGGAGGTAATATATAGTCATCATGACTAGTAGCCATTGAAAACTAGTACACCATAAATCCATGGATATTACTGAGGTCTGAATTAAGAATCAACCCCCACCCCCACCCCAATCTCTAGATACAGATTCACTAAGCCAGTTTAGGGGCATCTCTACACCAGCCTAAAACCCTGCATTTAAAATGGGGCTTTCTGTTTCTGTTTTAAATACAGGATCACAAAGACTCCCTTTTTCATGTGCTCCCTTTCCCACCTCCCCTTTCCCCATATCTGAGTCTTCCATTATCTTTCATTGATCTCACTCATCTTCTTGCCACTTTTCCTCTTTTCATGGAGGAAACTCAAGCAGAACATAACAGGGTAATTTGCTGTGATCTATTTAAAAACAGAACAAAGGGCTTTTAGTGCAGGAGACCCTGGAGGGACAGGCTTCATGTAAAAAGCCCACAAACTTTGTTAAGGAGCAATCTCAATCGCAGGATAAAAGCTCAGTGTGAAGAAAGCCTAGGCTGCAATCCTACCCACTTCTTGGGAGTAAGTCCCATTGAACTCCATGAGGTTTGCTTCTGAGTAGACATCCACAGGATTGCACCACTGGTGTTCCAAGTCTGAACCCTGAGTGATAAGGACTTCAAAAATCAGTTCATTCCAAGAAGTACTAGAGCTGATCCCCCCAAAATGCTCAACAATCCTGCTCAAGAATGGAATGTTAGATACAGGTCAAAAGTTAGTAACTTGTATCAACAGGGTTAGTTTTTCAGTAAGGAGCGTTTCATAACTTCCTCCAGCTGAAAGGAACATACACTTCACCACTGATGCCAGGTTAAGAATATATTGGGGCTTCACAGCTGGATTTCTCTAGCTGAGATGGGCATAAGTCGGGGATACTCATAGGCTAGATTACTCCCTTATCAACACTCCCAGGTGAAATTACCTGATATTTATCCCAGCAAGCCATCAAAGCAAACACATCTGGGGCTTCTGAGCTGGAGCAGGCACAGGTGATTTTATATGCAAAGGGCATATGAGAGAGGCTGTTCAATCTTCTTCACTTTTCAAGGAAGTGCAACCCTCAACACTGGACTGTAATGCTGGATTGTACTGTACAATGCAAAACTGGCAAAGAAGAAAAATGTCTTCACCTTACAGCATAGGTTTTCAAATGCACTCTGTAATGTAGTGTTTCAAATATTCAGCCTGATTTTTCACCATTTGCACTCCAGCCATTTCCCCTGAAGCTTTAATGTGCACTACTCCTCAGAAAGCCAAAGAGAGGCACAGCACCAAAGATCAGGGTAGGCAAACACAATGCTTCCCAGATATTTTGGACTACAGCTCCCACAATCCCTGACCACTGGCCATGCTAGCTGGGGCTGATGGCAGTTGTAGTCCAAAACACTTGGAGGGCATCAGGTTGCCTATTTCTGCCTAGGAGTAATTGTATCAATCATCTACATCAATATGTTGTTCTCCAAGGCAAGCATGACAGCAGTTTTAATGAACAGAAGAGATAGATAATTAGGTGCCTTGGGAACATAAAAATTATTTTGAAGATTCAAAACATAAATTATGTAAATAAATGATTTCTTAAAGGTCTCCAGCACATGTTATTTTATGAAAAAGCTTTCTCCTCACATACTGCCATGCAGGCAGGTGGGGCTTCAGGTTAATGTATGTCTTTCTTTTTATACATCCTTTGATGATGAGGCTGTTCTGGTAGATTTAAGACATTTACATCCTGTCGTTTGGACTTAAAAGCCCTGAAGGCAGTTCTACAAGGCTCCACATTAAATTTGGGGTTTATTGTTGTGATATTGTAATGTAATGATGGCACATACCCAACATTATTCTACGTTACTTTGATGTATAATGTGTTCCATATTGACCTGTTTGCCATACAATCTCTGTGCATTGTATCACAGCAGTGGACATACTCCTGACTTATGGGATCTACTTTATTTTTGCACCAGGATCCCAAGATCCACCACCTAGAGCCTGGAGAATTTAAAATTAAATAACTCTGAACTCAGGAATTTATTCTGAGTACTAGAACGTAACGGAACTCAGTCCTTCCACACAAAATCCACTCCTGGTTACCCCAAGTTTCTTCACTTCAGCAGTATAATTTAGGGTGGGGGCAGTCATGTTGTTTCTGCTATTGTTAAACAATCAGGAGTTAGAAATCCTTGATGATCTACTACAAATCATCCAGAGATATACCTCCCGCCCACCCCTATGGCAGAAGATTCTAAGGCATGGCCTAGGTCTTAGTTGTATGATCCATTGAAGAAGTGCTGGCTAGGCCTCCTGATCATTGCTCTGCAAGAACCATCCATTGAAGAAGTGCTGGCCAGGCCTCCTGATCATTGCTCTGCACACCACAGAACACACACAGGTCTTCTATAGCTCCACAATACAGGGAAAGGTTGGTTATGGAAGGCAGGCAGTCCTTCAGAAAGCATGTCCAACACTGCTGAGAAACCCCAAGGAATCCCTGCGCTCACTGGGAACACAGTCTGTAACCAATGACAGACAGTGAGTTCTATTTGGACACCAATGGCATGAGCCAGTTGAAGCCCATTGTTTTGAATGTGAGAGTTTTGCCCATACGTAAATTTATTCCAACAAAATAGAAGTGCTTCATTTGGACTGGACTGTGTCCCAAGTTACCTCCAGTAAGGTGATGTTTCTAAATGACAGAGACCCAGCGTTTTATGTTCGGGGTTTATGGGCTTGCTAACAAATGGTGTGCTGCCAGAGACAGGCATATTTAGAAATGGGATTTTACCTCTTCCACCCACTGCCTTGAATAGCACTGTTTCTCCTTCCCTCCTCCCCAGTCCAGATTCATATATTCCCTCCCACCAACACTTATACTGCAATCTTATATACACTTTCCTGGGAGTAAGCCCCATTGAATTCCATGGGACTTACTTCCAGGTAGACCATTATAGGATTGAGCTGTTCCTTACTTGCCTTTCCTCCTCAACTAACGTGCTTCCAGATGGGGGGGCTCCTAGCACTACCACTCAGAAAAAAATATGCAGCAATTCTTTTCTTCTTCTTCTTTTTCCTTAACGGCTTTTCCGCAGTAAGGAAAACGATGGAAGAAGTGGAGAGAAAATGGGAGAATTACAATAGGGTGACGATGACGTCTGGATCACCCATACAATTCTGTGAAAGAGGCGGGGCGATTGCACAATAAAAGCCTGGTCTGGAAGCGGCCCTAGCAAGCAACTTTTCGCTATCGCTCTCCTACGACTATCGATGCTACCGAGAGGCATGCAATAAAGTCAGGGAAGAAGAAGAAGAGCCGCGCAGCTCTTAAACCCGACGCGGGGCCTTTGCGCTGTCAGCGAGAAATAAGTCCTGTCGCATTGACTGGGACTAGTTACACCCGAGCCAGCGTGCCCAGTGGGACTAGGTCGCCCGAACTTCTTAATTAACCCATTCTTCGCCTCATCATTCCGACGGCAGAACTAGACACTCCGGGGACCGCCCAACGCTCCCACCCGTTTCCTTGCCCCGCCCTTTCTGCCTGAAGGGACGTCGCGTTTCCCCCCATCTTTAAGGTCGCCGCTCTCGCCAAGTCTCTACGCGCAGAAGGCCGAAGCTCCGGCCCAGGGGCGGGTGCAGGTTTCCAGGAAGTGACGTTGCACGCAAGGCAGAAGTCACATGCTCGGCGCCCGTGTGCTTCCTGGCTGGTGGGGGAGGGGTTTGGGCAAGATGGCCGGATCCACAGGTCTGTATGGCGGTGGGGGTGGGGGGTGTTTTGAATGGCTGAGGGGGCTCGTGGCGGGGCGGAGGGAGGATTCTCCTCCTTAGAGTTGTGGGTGGGGAGCCCGAGGCTGGCGGGCTCTGTCGAGGGCGGCCAGTGTCAGCGCTGCCGGGCTAAGGTTCCGGCCCCGGGGGTCAGGGTGGGGAGGCCGCGGGGTTGGCCCTGGGGCTGAGAGTCCCCCTGGCTGTGTGGGAAGAGATGTGGGGAGGAAGGGGCTCATATTGGGGCGGTCGTTCTTGGATTTATTTGGGGCAGGTAGGTGCTATTCAGGGACTTTGGGCCCTTCTCTGTGGGGGAAATTGCAGGGTTTGGGCCACATGAGCTGAGGAATTCCTTCGTCGAGTCCCCTCCCTTTCCAGATATAACACTGATAAATCACACACCCCTCCCGAAGGCAGAGCCGATCCCTGTAGAGTTTAGATGGGTTTTAACCTCACTTCGAAAGTACAGGTATTACTGACTGTCGAGTCTGCCGTAGATGTGTTTAACGAACAGATATGATGTGTAATTAAGTCCTGTATATTTTGTCCTAGTATTTTGCTGATTGCTTCTGTTGTCGTCTGCAGGTCAATGACTGGGTGAAAAAAGCTCTTAAATCTATTTATAGATAATCTCATAAACTTTCCTCCCTTCCCAGCTGTGATCTTGTTAACTGACTTCTTGCAAAACTGAAGAAGGAAATTTGGTTCTGCTCATGAGCAGTTTATGATGAAGCTTGAGGTTTTGCATCTCATTTCTTTTCTGTGTTTTCTTGGATCTTCGCTGCTGAGGCTGTAAGCTAAGGGAACCCAAAACTTGTAATACTTGTATCTCTTTCATGACTTCCCTGCTTTCTCTACATGCTTCCCCTTTTAATCCCAGTCCCGTTCCTTGCCTTGTTTTCTTTGTGCCTCCAGCCTGCCAGCAGTCCTATTCTCCTGACATTCCTTCTCTTCCTACTCCCCTCCTCATTATTGCCCAATCGTATCATAACTCTTTAATACCTTGTTCCTGTCCCCCACTTTTCATAGAATGGTAAAAGGGTAAACCTTTCTTAGTCTCTCAAGTCTAGTGTGCCTGTGAACCAGGGAGTGGCAGTTATTTACAATGAATGTGAAATAAATTATGTGATTATGTTTTTAGTGGTGATTTCCCTTTTTCACATACTGTCCTTTTCCTTTCTGGTCTTTATTTTGTATTAATCCAGAAAAAGTAAAAGGACATGGTCAATTTTTGCCTTGGGAGCACAGTATATTATCAATGCACACTAGTTGTGTATTTATACAAATATTGTAGTGCTTTGGATTTTGTTATTATATGATACATTTGATTCTCAAAGCCAACAATTATTATGGGCACCATCTCCTTGGAATCAGTGGTTGATCATAGATGGTGGCAGAAATCAGTGGATCACAGTTACTTCTCCTCGATAACTTGCAATTACTTGATTTGATTTTAAACATTGTTTCTAGTAAGAGGATATCTTTTGCACCTAGATCTTCCACAGCACTGATGGATACTGAACTTGTTAAATTATTAGCTCTAGTGTATTACTGTTGCTAGAGTATTCCATATCTCATATTACCAAACTCTTGTGTTTATAGTCATATCGAAATTAGTCAAATAAAACTACTGCATCAAAAAACTATTGATATATTTAACACACATCAGCAGTGACTCTTGCCAGCCCAAATAATGTCATACAGTGCTTCTAAAAGAAGGTCAGGCTTGGTGGGGTGATAAGAGTTCTGAGCTAAGATAGTGCACTCTGTCAAAGATCTTATGTTGGGATGTTCCAGACAAACAATTAAGTAAGCAGGTCCCAAATTGTTCAGTGGCTTTAAAGATCAAAATTAATTCTGTTGGGAAGTATTTTTTAAACTGTTAAGTTTAACAGTAGTTTCTACTTCTCAGCAAAGGATTCCTCCTAACTATATAGCCAAACCTTTCTTAATTCATCATGGTTATTGAATAGTATATGAATTCTTCAGTATGCAGTGAGAAAACAAGGGTGTGATAGCTGACTGTGTGGAGCAAGTATGCCAGTTATGTATGAATTTAATATTAGAACTCACCTTGCCATTGTGCTGGAGAAATTCGAGATGGACTAAAATGAGTTCGGATTTCTAAGAATCTGACCTGCTGAATATAGTCCTTGGACTTTTGGATCTTTTTTTTTACTTTCCTGAAACTTTTCCTACAAATATATTTGCATAATACTCAAGTTTCTGCTGAAACATACGCCATCAAAATAGTTGAATGGAAAGCGGGGCAATATGCTAAATGTTACATACTAACATAAATTATGTAAATTGTTGCAGTTCCTCTTAGGGAATTATTTGCGTATTATTCTGCATAACGGGGGGGGGGGGGATTCGAATCTGCCTGAACGGACACTGGAACAAACGACACTGTGCAATCCACAAAACATACACAGGATGGATTTCACAAAACCTGGGCATCCCTAGCTTCCACAACACCGATTTTTAAAATACTGTTGGTGTGACCTCAATTTTGAAAATGTTGTTTTGCATTAGAAATGTTAAGTGAACATAGGACTTGTATTGGACCCCAGTGTTTTGAACCTGCATGATCATCATCAGTTATGTGCCAAGAGTAAAAATGTATATAACATATGCCCAGACAAATGACTGCCTAGCTGGTTTTATTGGTCTCATAATGGTGGTGAGTACAGGCTATATTTATTGGTAACTGAATAGACAAGAAAGCCACAGTATTTTAAATGGCAGCTATCTCCATAAGAACTCTTGATAATTCCAAAGGGGGAAAGCCTTTTTAGAAAACAAAAATAAAACCTGGGTGCTAGAAAGCATCTAAAAACTGACTTAAAGTCCCATCTCTGACATGGCCCATTGTGTGGCCTTCAGTAAGCCATTCATCCCTGAATGGCTTTCCCTGTCTGTAAACTAGGATAATAGCAACCTACATCTCTGGTTTCTTGATGTTTTGAGGGCAAATATACAACAGGAGTGGAAAAATGATCAGGGTGCTCATCTTCCTTTATGCACGCGCGCGCGCTCTGTGTGTGTGTGTGTGTGTGTGTGTGTGTCAGAGAGAGAGAAAGACAAAGTCTGATCTCTATACTTGAGTTACATGTATAATTTGCTATTTATCTTATTTAATGTATTTTTAGCCTTGTTTATTCCAAGCTCAAATAGGGTGGTTACAGGCATCCTTTTCTACAGGTATGCTTTCTTGCTGATGTCTTGGGAACAGATGAACATTTCTGCAGTGCAGTTACACTAAAATTTTCAGTTTTAAAGATCGTTTGATAAGTAACCTTACCAATAGAAATGACAGAGGGAGTTTGGGGTGGGTGAACTTAGGTGGGGGACACTGGTAGTTGCTATATTAGCCTTCTTACTCTTCACTCCTGATTAAGTGTTCTGTGAAGGGGCTGCCATACTGAAACTACCAGTTTTAAATTTCTCCCTCAGTTAGGGGTACTGGCCTGGGCATGTAGACTATTGAGTTCTTGATCTGAGAAGAAAACAGATTTTCTTGGCCCATTATGCTACCTGTATAGCCTGTTGTAATTCTTACTCAGGCTGCCATATTTTCTTGTAATGAAAGGATTGTACTTAATATGGTACAAAGGCAGTATTGCCTTTTTACTGTGCTTTTATTTACTTTTAGTAAAAAGAAATGAGTAGAAACTGTAAGACAGAGGTTAGCCCACCCCTAATTTAGCAATAGTGCCTTGCCAAAGCTGCCCAGTGACTTTTCAGAGGAAGACACATTTCATCTTCAGTCTGAGGTTGCAGTCCTATATTCACTTGGGAGTTAGTTTCAGAGAATTCAATGGGGTATCTGAGTAGGCATGTATAGCAGAAGTGGGGAATCATATTCAGTCTGCGGGCCAGATTGCCTGCCCTGCCACAGGGCAGGTGACATCAGGGGCGGGCCCTGCATCCTGATATCACTGGGGGCCTGGCTAGAGTGCCGGCTGGAGTTCTTTCAGTCAGTGCTTCTGCCGGGGACCTGGCTTGTATCCTGCTTCTCCTTCCTCACACAGGAGCAAAGCACATTTGACCAGCACTTGCAGGAACATCTGCAGGTTCAGGCCTCTTGTGCAGCTGGCTTCACTTCACCTTCTCTTTTGTTGCTTGTTGGGGACGACATGGGCCAGATGAAGCATGTATTGTGGTTCTCCTCACCCTCAGTAAGAGAAATCCTTGCTGTAATCTCTGATCACACTTTGGAAATCACAACAGGGATTCCTTTGCCACATCCCCTGGTAGCTAGGGGATGGGGCCTCACCTGAAATTCCTCATTCTTGCTGTACAGGATTGCATTGTAAGTCCAGTTCTTATTCATTGACCTGCAGTGACCTCCTCCCTTTGAGTACAAAATATAAGATAAGTAGTAAATGGTGAGTAGGAATTTTGGACCATACGAACAGTATTTTATTGTTTATTCTAGGCATTTCTATCCTTCTTCAATCAAAACACTCCCAGAGGGGCTTACAAGAATCAACAGTCAGACAGTCCCTGCGTTCAGGCTCACAATCTGAAAAGACTGGAGACACAAGGGAAAGGATTGGGATGGGGAGCGGGGCGAGCATGATGGTGATGCTTGATTCAGTTGCCCAGATGAATGGGAATATAGCAGTTGAACTCAGGTTTGCACTGCATCTATTGTCTTTCTGTGCTGGCCTGTTCTTTGCTGGCCTGTTGTTCTTCTCTTCTGCAGTTTCTCTTGAGTTCAAACCTAATCTTCCATCTGCTCAGGGCAGGTTGTTTCCTCAGACTCCTTTCTGATGTCATGGGGGGGCGGGTTTCTGCTGGGAGATAGATGCTCACCAAGTTGCATCTGCTTCTTCTCCCATCCTCTTGGGGCAAGATGAAATAGTAGTGCTGCATTGGATCCATACTTAGTATATGTCTGTTTTACTGTGTAAAACTTCTCGCAAGAATTGTGGTAAACCTGCAAGCATTTAAAGTCTCACAAGGTCTCAGAAGCATTTAAGGTTTATATTAACATTAAAAAGGTTTTTAATGGACACCAGTGAAATTTACATAATATCAGTTTAGCTGGTCAGTCCAGCTAATATTTTTTTTAATTACTAAAGGTAATAGGAATTGAAAATGTTAAATATAACGTATTTCAGATACAAGAGGGAGGGTAATTTAATGCCTTACTGCTCTCTTGTATATCATTTACTACACTTCTATACTGCCCAATAACTGAACTTCTGGACAGTTTACAGTTAAAACTAGAAAAAAAACCACAGCATTTAAAACAGAACCTGCCAGTTTTCATATTTAGCATCTTGCCTCCCAATTCAAATGTGAATTTACAAAGTACTTTTAAAAAAAGTACACAACTCTCCTAATCTTGCAAAACAAATTATGCCCCCCCCCCCCCAGCAACCACCAACTGTTCTGGGTTTATTCAGTTAAAAAAGAACAACCCAGAAGTTTATTTTTCCTTTGATTGCAATGGCAAAGGAATATTTAGAAAAATCATGACCACAGTTTTATAGGATCCTTTCATTGCTGGTTTCTCTTGACAGATTGTAACTGACAGAATAAAAACAAAAACAGTCTTTTGCAGGAAGTGATACCTGTTTGTAACAAAACCATGTAGGGCTTTGCAAGTGTTACTACATTTCGTGCCAGAAAATGTTTTTATGGCCAGGACTTGGTGCAAGAACATGTGGATGTTCTAGATGGTCTCAGGGCATTAGTGTCTTTTTTTTTTTTTTACTTATCCAGTAATCATGAGTACCCTTACATAGCTATCAGACTTCATACAAAACTAGTTTCCAGGCTGTTTTTTTCTAAGGGAACTGTAGCTTCTGCAGCAAATGCAAAAAGCTAATGAGAGTTTGCTTCACACTCTCATTATGTCTCTGCCTCAGGGCAAGGAAAAAGGCAACAGTCACAGAGCACAGAAAGTACATTAACTCAGGGTTGTAATCTTCAGTTGGGGCAAACTTGCTCTTAATACCTGCAGTATTCATCATTGATGAGAACTACCATTAACACATAGGTTATCATTTGATAACTTGTGTGCATTGTCTAAAAGCTTGAAGATATTGTTGCTGCCAAGTGTGAATTACTCTTGTTAATAATGCTTTATTTATGCAGTTCTGAATTCATTTTGTGTCCAGTTTTCATGATGTTTAAAACACATGGATCTAATACCAATGCTAGTATTTGGGGAGGAAGCCATTGGTCCTCAAAAAAATGGTGTGTGTTTTTTAGTCAAAACTGTGTGTAGTCATGTGGGCCCTGAGGGGGTAGGAGAATCTGGCTTCTATTAGATATTGAATGTAGTTGGCTTTCTATGCTTAAAAATGTTTGTTGTGGTTCTTTTCACAGTGACACTTCAGAAAGTGAGTCTGAGCTACTCGGAAATACTATAAATGTCAAATGTTCACCATTTTAGTAATGATGAAGTAGTTCTGTTGAAAGATAGCAAGCAGCTACAGCAGTTCTTTCAAACAGTTACAATCCTTTTCAAGCTTTTTTTAATCTGTAATACGTGGCTATATTGTGAGGGGTTCTAATTCAAAACCTGTTTCCCGTGGTAACCACTGGGCACTATCAATCTTAGTTGGAAACAATAACAGAGCAATTTTAACAAGGCTTCTTGAAAGCATATCTTTGTCAAACAGAGAAACTGCTTACTTGACTAGTGTAAAGTGTGCTGTTGGTTGTGTGTACACTAACACTGCTTCTAGCCATGCTCCCTAGGAAGAGTAGGTAGGGAATATTGCAGCCTGATTATAATGGTGCAAATGCTGGTTTATTTTACTTTTTCTTCAAAAGCTGTGTACACTTGGGAAGTCCTGCTTGAAGCAGAACATTGTGGGGAAACTATAGCAACATTCCCACATTGAAGCAGTAGAGAAACAGCTTATGTCCTTCCATCCATGTTCTGCTAAAATAAGGAGTTGTGAGATTGCACTACTCAAGTACATTGCACCTTTACACCTCAATTTTTATTAGAAAGAAAACAGTTGCCTGTGGTAACCTTTGTATGATAGTGCTGAATGTTAAGCTATTATTCTAAAAAAAGTGACTACATTATTTAGAATCTTGTTTTCCTTTATCACTTGTTTGGTTTCACAGTATGGTATAGGTCAAATCATTACCCCTGTTGGTGTATTTCAGCATAATGGCTGCAAATTTAAATTAAGATATCCAGTATATTCTACTCTTGCTTTATCCATAGAAGTTTACAGTTCTATCTTCAGCTTACTGCGGATATCATCTGTTAAATTCCCTTGGCACTTTCCTCAATCCTTTCTCCAAAATTAGCCATGTGAGCATGCTTGTGGTCAAACCAACTTAGAGCTGGCATTGCATGCTTGCATAATTGTTGACCTACACAAGGAACCAAATGTATACATATCTGGATTAGTAATTTGACACAAGCATCAGCTTCACCTGCCAGTGCTATCGGTGGATTTGGAGCACTTCTTAAAATGCTTCCTTTTATTTGTAGGACAGCGATATATTATCAACTTCTTTCTCTGCAGATCTTTCCCGAAACATAGTCCTTGGTGAATGTGTGCTTTCTTGTATACACTCCTGTATAATATTTTTTATGGAATGAAAAATAACTCCACCTCAGATGTCGGAGTACTGTCCACTGAAGGCTCTCCATCCAAGCTTTGACCAATAATCCAACAAGTCTTCTGTTATTGCAAACCTACTGTGTTAGCCTTATTTTTCAATTTATGCCTTCTAATCTGAATTATTGCTGGCTTAATCATAGAATTGCAGAGAGTAATATAGTTCCCCTTAAATGTCTTCTAGTTGTATATTCAAAAGCAGAGTGGATGTAATTTAAATTTGCAAAGTGTACTGTGAATAATAAAAGTTTCATGGGCCCAGTTTGGATGGTCATACCTTGGCATAATAAGCAAAGATATGGACAAGCCTTTATCATGTGCAGGCAGTGTTCAGATGATCATATCTTGGTTTAATAAGCCTCTTTTCTGCTCAGGCAACTCCTTTGCTCTTCTCTTCACAGTGTGAGCAACCAGACCAGGAAGCCTCTAATAAACAATTGTTTCCCATGTGCAAACTGGGAAACTATGATTACTAGTTTTTAACAAGCCAGTATATTAAACCAGATTGAAGTTGGTTTAATATCCTGGCTTAATCCAAAACTGGTAACCATAATTTCCTAATCTGGACAAAACTATTCCCCAGTGACTTGCAGCCACATGTGAACTCCAAGAGACGCAGAGAAGAATCGAGTAGTGCTTACTGATCATCCAAATTCAGCCTAAGCAGTGCTTTCTGTTGTAATGTTTAGGAGGCATTCCCAGTTTTTTATATTAGAACTTTTTTTTCTGATGCAAAAAATTGATGAATTAATCATTAAAATAATGTTGGTCTTATCTGACTTCCAGTTATGAAATATGAGATTAATTTTTTATTCCATCATTTAAAATAAGACCCATGAGATAAGGCTAAATCCAAATTGGACTAAACCTATATCCAAATAATTTGATACATTCGCTGAGGAATGTAAAGTTCAGGTTCTTGTATGTATAATGACACTTCATAAGCGGGGATATGTTTTTGTAACAATTCAAATCTAATATGTTAACCTGCAAAACATTGTATATGCAGCAATTCTGAGAGATGGATTGGTAATGCCTGGGCTGGATGAGCCAACATGCTAATGGGTGAAGCGAGACCAGCTCAGATTTTGAACATTGCTATTTACATTGCTTTACTTCTTTCAAATAGTTAAGGTCCCTCGTAATTTTCGCTTGTTGGAAGAACTTGAAGAAGGTCAGAAAGGAGTAGGAGATGGTACAGTAAGCTGGGGCCTCGAAGATGATGAAGACATGACGCTTACAAGGTGGACGGGCATGATTATTGGGCCACCAAGGGTCAGTGCTAAAAGTTAAATCTTCTCTTTTAAAAAACACAAAAATACTATGTCATGTTCTAGCAGAAAGTGTGTGTTAACACTTGCAATACATGGCAATAACTCACAGTTATGCCATATTCCTGCTTTTAAGTTTTAATTAATTGTGAGTGAAGTCCTGTAAGGTTAAATTCTAATATTAATTGTCTGGTGGCTTGTAGCCAACAGTGGAAGTTACCCATAGTTAGTTTTGCTTCCTCATAATAGGTAGTATCAGTAAACCAGCATGGAAAGATTTCTGCAGGCCAAGAGGTGAGCAATATATTCATAATAATTAGGTAATGGCCTCTTTATTGGACTTACACTTGTCTCAGTACAGATTTGATAGTACAACAGTGCCTTCTGGTGGCTCTGCACACGCGTTTGGAATACTTGTGTGCAGCTGTGGCCTAGCTGCATATTCCTATTGAGTGCATTCATACTCTGGTGGTATTAAATATTTCTGATTAAACTGTAGTTTCAGCTCAGTGAAGAAACAGGACTTTTGCTTTCAGAAACATGGTTTGGTTTTTTATTGTATATTTATAATCTACCACTTTAATGTGCATCTTGATCACACTGATTCTTCTGGAAGAGAATACTCTCCTTTCCTTTGGTTTTACATGCACGTGTTCTCCCTAGCAGTCAAGAATGACAAGTAACCTGCTTGAAATAGGGATAGGAAGGGAGGCAGTTGGTTTGTCTTTCTAATGTGTACAAAGATCTGTTGCCTTCCCCTTCTTCACCTTGCAGGCCTACACATTCGCAACAGTCTGGTAGTGTTTGAGGTAAGGTGAATTAGAGAAGAGGTTGGGCTTCCTTTTTGGCATGTAGAATAAGAGCCAGTGCTAGGAGCTATCGTGTCGATAAGCCATCCATCTGCCTATGCTTTCCCTTCTAACTTTAGCCTCCCAGGTGTGAGATTGGAGGGGTAAGCAGCAACGTCTAGAGCATCTCTGGATACCATGCTCTCCTCTTATAGTCATGCACCAAAAGGGCAACCACTTTTCCTGCTTGATCCCAGATCCTGTTGCTCTTTGAAATACTATTTATCAGCCATTCATGTGACAGGCGCATTGCTAGTATCAGTATAAATAAGAATAATCAATACATCCTGGAACTAGCCAGAGCTTAATGGCTTCCTGTTTATTGGCAAAGTTGAAGACATTTGGTATAAATGGAAGCCTTAAAAATGGGGCTGTGTTTGCAGTAGCTTCTTTCACTAGTTTCTGTAGTTGAAGCATAAAATAGATAGCACCTTGTTACAGAGTTTGTGGGAAGGCAAGGAATAAGGTTAAATGTGAAGAACTTTTAACAACAAATTCTGCCAGCAGGCCAAACTTGCCGAGTTGGAAAACCAGAAGCATTCAAATGCTCAATATAAAATTTAATTATTTGCCACACTTTCAGATATGGCTTGTTTTTATTAATTATTCCATTGATATCCCACCTTTTCCCCTCTTGTAAGGAACCCAGGGTGGCTTACGTGGTCATCCTTCTCTCCATTTTATCCTCACAGCAACCCTGTGAGGTACGTTAGGCTGAGACTCAGTGACTGGCCCAAAGTCATGCAGTAAGCTTCATGGCCCAAGTGGGGACTAGAACCCAGATATCCCAAGTCCCAGTCTAATAACTCTAACCAGTACACCACACTTGCTGTCCAGTTTTAAGCTTCCGCTTGTATGTACTGCCTGCATTATGCTTTGGCCCAGTGCAAATAATATTAGTTTTAGCAAATTCAAACAAAGGGCACGCCCAGCATCAGGTAACAGCACCACTGGACAGTTGCCAGTGACCCAGACCCTTAGGAGGACCCACTGCCAACCAAAATATTGGCTACAGCCACTGGGGCCTGGCACTGCTCTCAGTGCTAGAGCCCAGATGACTGTCTGGCACCCACCATTTTAATTCCCCAGAGCTACACTACTTTGCAGCTCCAGAGGCATTGTGGGGGTATTAAAATGGTAGGTGATAGCAGCAATGCATACCAGCTAGACAGCTTTTTTGCTGCTGCTTTTTTGCTGCTACTTCACCCACCTGCCACCGTCAAGTTGAGGGCACTGCCGTCAAGGGGCTCACCAGATGTGGCAAAGCTATGATAAAGGGCTTGTTCATATGTCATTTCTACTTAAGAAATTCTTATACTCTGGCACTTCCACTTGTTTTCCTTCTACTTATTTTTGTTGGGCAGAAATCGCATGACCTCAGGAAACTGAATCCCAGAAAAACTGAACTCTTCTCCCCTGACCCCCAGTGTAATGATCAGAATTTTCACCACATGAGAGTCATCCTGAGGTAAACTAGTGGGGGAAACATATCCATCTTTGAGAGGGACAGGGGAGTTAAATACAACAAATCATGGGACCAACAGTGTGAAGTGGCTTATAGTCAACTGTAAAACTTGGACAGCTGGTATAGACTAAGATAAACCTCTGACTAAAGACAGAGAGGAGTTGGTACTAATTTTAGGAATGGTTCCCTTTTTTTTCCGTTTTTAAGGCAAAGCGTCCATTTAGTAGCAGAGCTGGGAGCCGTCTTACTGACCTTTCTACTTGCAGTTAGTAGTGTCAGCAGCACACATGCTAAGTGATTTAATTGTTATATTTGTGTTTATCCCATTATTTTCTTAAGGTCCTTCAATTCTATAAGTAGTGACTGAGATAGGCTAGGGCAAGAGAAGCCTAGTTGTTTTTTAAAAACCATCTGCCAATCTGCTACTTAAATATTTTTCACACAGTAGTTAAAGCTGAGGCAAGGTTGTCCTGCTCTGCAGAATGGGGATGAAGGGTGTTCAGTTCAGTGCTGTAGAAGGAATAATAAATATTCTTGGAACATAGCAGGAGGCTAAACCCAGCTGACTGGGAGGAAGCAGTCTGGATCAGTGATAGGAAATGATACATTAAAATGCTGTTGGCAGCTTCTGACTGCTTTGAAGGGAAAGGATACTGTATGTGCAGAATAGGTAAAAAAAAATTATTTGTTTATTTGGATAACTGAGCACAGAAAGGAAGGCGGTCAGAAGGATTAAGAATATTTTGCAAGGAATGCTAAAATCTATATAGCTTTTTTCCAAACTCAGGTTTTTGTGTGTTTTAACTCATTTAAAATGTTATATCCTGCTTTTCTCCTGTCAAGCCCCCAGTGGGACTTATACAACTTCCAAAACAACTATAATAAAATGCACAATCAAATTACCATTTAAAATTTCAAGCTAAAATAACTAATGTATAAATTAAAAACAGGAAAGCACAAAAATTGCATGTTTAAAACCTGAGAAAGTAAAACAGTTTTAGCTTTGGATTTAAAAGATAATGTTAATGATGAGCAAATGTTTCTGGGGTTGGTATTTTATTACCAGGAGACCATCACAGGAAAAAATGCTATACCTGGTCACCACCTTCCTTTTCTCTGAAGCTGGGGATCCAGCCATAGCTGTCCCCTTTGAAAATGTATGTTGTTCTATGTAAGAGAAGTGTGCTCCATTCCTTTTGATCTGCAATACTTAGTATTGCTTTTCCTAGATGGTCAAAGCTCTTCACATACATTCTCTCAGCAATCCCTATAGTAAACCATTATTATACCCATAGTATAGATGTGAGTCCAAGACAGAGACATTTTAAATGGCTGAACTGAGAATTGAACCAGGAACCTTCAGTTCATGCTCTGAATCACTGTGCTTGTAGATGGCTGATACGTTTTTAAATGTGAGGACAGCCATATTTATGTTTTCCCTCTTTATTATTTATTATAAAAAATTATGTACTGCCTTTTCAAATTCATGCCCAAGGCAACTAATAAGAATACAAAATTAAAATAAAATAAAATAGCAATTTACAAACTACAGAAAGAGATGAAAAAAATAGCAGCCGGCCAAAACAATAATAAAGCAATCAACCCAGCAAGTCAAAATCCTGCCTCAACAGGGAGGTCTACAACATATGACAGAAGGCTAATAAGGTGTGGATGAGGCTATGTGGGCTTTCCTGGGCAGGGAATTCCAGAGCCTTGGCATAGCCTTTAAGAATGTTCAGAGGAGGTAGCCATGTTAGTCTGTTGCAGCAAAACCAAAAAAAAAGTGTATGCCATAATACATTTATTATCAGTTAAGAAAACCTCCTCTCATGTTCCCACTAACCATGTCAGATGTTGGCAGACACAAAGGAGAGCCTCTCTCATACCTTAACACAAAAGCTGATTCATATTGAAGAAGACAGTCCTTCTGGTGACCTGGATCCAAGCTGTTTAGAGCTTTAAAGGTTGTAACCAGCAGTTTGAATTGGACTTGGAAATAAACTGGAAGCCAGTCATGTGTAATTTTGGGGGCAGAGGACTTCTGCTTAGTGGCAGCAGATTTTTAGGTGACCATTACGAATAAGGAAGCTTAATATTTACTATGTTGAAAAATAGCATAAAGCTTACCTTTGTTTGAGGGGAAATATAGGAGTTTTAAGATGGGCTAAAGGCTTAAATTCAGGTAAGTTCTGAAAGCAAGTGTGATTATCCTCCACTGTGTCAGCATCTACATTCAATCAGCATATTATTAGACACACAGAGAAGTTTCTCCTAAGCTCTATTAATCCTTTTCTATATTCTGTTGAGGTGTTTTGCTGTCAGTTGCTATCTTTCCTCTGTTTTACATACATATTTTTCTCTGTTTAAAATTGATCCTTTGAATAATAGTGGCATTAAGGAGAGGGGTTGTGTGTCCGTTGTGGGGAGAGGTACATTTGGGTTTTTCGTAGACTTCATTTTCTAAAAATCTTAGGGCAAATCCTTTCATGTAATAGAGCCTTCTCCAACCTGGTGCTTTCTAGATGTTTTGGACTACAACTCTCATCAGCTCCAGCCAGTATAGCCAGTTGTCAGGGATGGTGGGAGTTGTAGCCTGGAAAGCACCAGTTCTGGGAAGGATAATATAATATCTAAATGCTTTTCAAGAATGCCTGACATAATCTGTGGTATGTAGAGATGTAAAATTTCCAGAAATTTTGAAGCCATGGGGAGAAAACGGAAAATAAGCAATACTTTTTTGTTGTGCTTTTTACAGATCTAAAGTCACTTTGTTGCCTTAGGACAGCTTTCTCCAGCCTGGTACCCTCCACATATTTTGGACTTCAGTTCTCATCAGACTCAGGCAGCATAGCTAATGGTCAGGAATCCTGGGCATTGTAGTGCAAAACATCTGGAGGGCATCAGGTTGGGGAAGGCTGCTTTAGGAACATAAAGCAGCCTTTAAGGGCGCAATCCTATGTAGATAGGTGGCCACCTCCAAACTGGGAGGCGACCACCTATCCAAAGCAAGGCGGGAGAAGCATGGGGGCGGGGCGGGGGCTGTCATTCCCTCTGCACCTCTCCTGCCCTGCTTTTTCTGCTAGACAGCCAATTTCGGCTGTCTAGCCGCAGGGGAGTGGGAGAGGAGGCTGCTGTATGACACATAGGATACGCTCTCCCTGCCCCAGAACACCCCCAGCCCTGCCCCTTTTCAGCCACTCTGTGCTCCTCTTCTGAGCGTTGAGGATGGGGCTCCTCCACACTGCCTCCGAGGCAGCGCGGATGTGGGGGGAGGTCAGTTTTCCAGGAACCGACCTCGGAGTGCGGGCTCCAAGAAAACAACATATCCTATGGCCGTCTAGCCACTGTCTAGTTGCCATAGGATTGCTCCCTGAGTTCTTAACGTTATATATATAACTTAGTTTGCTCATAAAACTATCATTATATTTAAAAGCTTTTAAAAGTAAACTCAGTAAATTTGTAATTGTCTGAACGAACTATACTTAACATTTAAGATACCAAATGTGATAATTTTATGAGCAAACCAAGTTATACTTAACATATTTTAGGTTTCTGTTTTATGTCTGACAAGAGGGAACTTCAGCAAGTAGTCTGTGAAACATCTGACTCTAGAAGCCAGAAGTAGCAGGAAAAACTGGAGGCAGAGGAAGACTGGTATACAGCATCTGTTCCTGTTTATAAGGAAGTTCAGAGAAATTCCTAAGCCTGTTCCTGTTTGTGGGGTGGAGGTTAGGGAAATCTGATCTGAAGGAAAAGCTACTGAGATTTTATTTATCTGGAAAAGTCTGCATTTAGGAATGGTAAGCAACCATCTCTAAGAACCTTTCGGCAATCTCAACCTATTATTTGATGAGTGATGTTTTATTCACTTTATAAATCATTTTTGTGAATGCCCAGAGAGCTTCGGTTATTGGGCGGTATAGAAATGTAATAAATAAATAAATTCTTTTAACATCTTATTTTTTTTGTTAATTTTGAAAGGTTGTCTCTAGTTGTAGTGTCTATCCCATGCCTGTGCTGTAGGAATCAGGCTACTGAGTTACTTTTAGGTAAAGAGTATTCTATTGGCAGCACTTGGAAGGTTTTATACCTGAGGCAGCGTTACCTAGTGGTGAGTTTTATAGACCCAAGCCTCAACATTAATTTTTAAAAAGGAACATTGGTGGGCTAAACCTCATGCTGTTCCATCGCATCTGGTGACAGTGGCAGGATAATCTACAGTATTTGGGGGTTTTTTACATGTGGGATTTAGGTTAGAACTACATTAATTTACTGTTACAGCATCTATCCAGAACAAGCCCAGAAACACTGGACTCCGTAGAAGGAAAGCCAAACTGTCAGGAATACACATTTTCCTCCATATTATAATATGGGGATTCCACTCAAATGCTGGGAAACTGAGCATGACTTGGCACATCCCTAAATGTCTATCAGTAAAAGCTACATTTGATTAATAATTGTAATAAGGAATGGAAGAAATAACCATGCTGGGAATCTTAAAATACACATTTCCCCCCGGCTTCATTTTTTCCAGACATTTTACATCTCTAGTCTTTCTATATATTTTCTACTACATAGTTTTTAGAAATCATTTGTGGGGAGTAAAGGCTGGGTAACAATGTTTAAACACATTGTCTTAAATTCTAAAAGGAAATATTTCATAATCCAAAGCTGTTCAATTTTTTTAATTGGCGGGGGGAGTTTGTGGAAGGAGTTGGAATTTTTCCAGGTTTGCGGGGGTGGGGGCTTCATATTTCTAGTGGTATGTGTAGTACAAGAAAAGAAAATGCTATGAAATGGTGGTGCCAATTACTTCTTGCATCTTTTAGGCATGTTTCTTGTTGTTTTAGCATTATAAGACCTTTACTTGTTGCAATCCTGCTAAGGATGCTATGCATGTGTATCCCTAAATGGATGGGGAACCAGGTGTGCAAACGAGTCCTGTGTGTGCAGTTCTCCCCAATTCAACAGCTAGGCTGCATGCATGGAGCCCTCTTGAAAATATTAAAATTATAACAATCAGCTGTTCAGTAGGGAGAAGGAGATTTAATTCAGTGTCATCCCCCTAGCAGCCCCATTTCTGCCAAAACAGTTGATCAGCAGAATCTCACTAGTTTCGAAAGAGCTCTGCATGTGATCTCTTGGACTGGGATGACTAGTTTTATTTCAGTATTGTTTATTTTGAATGCATATTAGCTTTCAATAGGATTAATTCTTTTTTCTGCTCTCTGTTTACTAGACAAATTACGAAAACAGAATATACAGCTTGAAAGTAGAGTGTGGGCCTAAATATCCAGAAGCACCTCCAACAGTTAGATTCGTAACTAAAATGAATATGAATGGAATAAATAATACCAATGGAATGGTAAGTTGGCATGCAAGATGAGCAAGCTAGTTTATTTCTGTGTAAAAGCTGTTAAGGTTTCTAATGGGCAGAAAAAGTTCAAAGTGCATCTGCTATTATATGCCATGAACTAGTATATGGCCCTGTTGTTTGTTGTAGTTTGCCTTTGCTGACAGACAATACAGTTAAACTATGAAAACTACATATAGTGTGGCATTGCTACATGTGATCTTTCCTCAGCTGAGGAAAGCCTATGTGCGGCAAAGCTGGGTCTCTGACCAAACCAGCGGCTGGAAGAGAGTTTCAGACTGTGCTTCTGCCAGGGATTGGTGCTTCTGCTCACGGAGGGTTTTTTGGTGGTGGTGGTGGATCATCTCCCCCACCCCCCATGCAAGGTTCTCCATCCTGTTATAGGATGTCCAATAATTATAAAGACTCAACTTGGATTACTGTATGATATTTTCTCTTTATATCTATTGTGTATCCCAGACTGGTAAAACACAGAGGGGTGGCTCCAGATAAATGCCAGAGGCTCCCTGAAAAGGCTCAGATGAGGGTCAGAGGACCCTATTGAATGGCGTGGGGTGTGGCATAGGGGACTTCGGGGAAGGGAGGAATCTCCTAAAATCGGGCGGAGGCAACATCTATGAGCATTAGCCCTGGGGGGAGAGGTAGAGCCTTTTGATGGGATGGGGAACACCCAGGGTACGAAGAGTTTCTACTTCTGCCGCCCTCTGAATATGCACATTTATCTGGATCCTACCCAGATTATTTTCTGGCATTGTTTTCTCATGGCCTTTAAGGGTGCCTTATTCTTTAGTAACAAAATTGTATCAGCAAAGTATTGAAGAATATATCACAGGAGTTTCTGTTTTAAATACCAACAGCTACAAGCATCTGTCTGTCCTTTTTAAATAGCTTGAGTTTTGTCCAATAATGAAATTATTTGTGAGGAGCTGAGGAGCTGATCTCTTCTTAAAGATGAAGGAATGCCAAACTTCTACGAATTACCCAAGAAAAATGAATTAATTCATTTCGAGATTTACAGGTTTTTGAATATGCTCCTACAACAAAAATGGTCAGTTTTCTAGCATATCCTTGAACAATACTTTTTGTTTTCACTTGCCTTCCTCCCCTTGAATTGGTTAGTAGGAGCTGTTCCTGTGCTTTGAAAACTTTCTCTCTTCAGCTATAACAACTAAAAACCCGATTTTATTCAATGGAAACCAAGGGTGCTTATCCTAGACATTTGTACCCATGATTTATGACAAATTGTAACAATCAATATGCCCCGTTCTTAGCACTTCTGTACTAGCGCACCCAGTTTTAGCACTGCACCATAAGTTGGTGCTGTTCAGATTCTCTGTAACTTCAACTGAAAGCATGCCGCCACAATTATGGAATTGGTTATTCCATATTCCGTACTTAATGTTTGTTTTTGTTCTTTACAGGTGGATGCACGAAGCATACCAGTGTTAGCAAAATGGCAAAATTCTTATAGCATTAAAGTTATACTTCAAGAGCTAAGGCGTCTAATGATGTCCAAAGAAAATATGAAGCTTCCACAACCTCCAGAAGGACAAACTTACAACAATTAATTTTAGCTGAATCCCAAACTTGTCTTAAACAACTTCTACTTATGTTAATGTCTTGATTCAATCTCACAATGCAAACTACCCACACATTAAGTTTCTGCTGGTGTACATGATCTGGACATTTGAAAGAATATATATATATATATATATGTATATGTATGCCCCATATGTTTTCAGGCACAATCAGAGAAAAAAGGCAGCACAATTTTCCCTCTTTACCAAGGCACTCATTTTAAGCATAAGTCTGAAGTAGCCTAAAATTGGAGCACCAGTGTTTCAAGACGAAAGCATGACAGGAAGTGTCAGGTTGCTGTGGAATAATGTTTCAGAAAACTTTTTCTCAAGAAGAAAATAAAAAAACAAATGGCATGCTTTATCCATCTTGCTTTAGTAAAAGAGCTGCAGATAAAATTGTTTAAGTAGCAGGTACTGCAAATACCATTGCTCAACTTGTTTAATTTTCGCAACGGTGTGGGTGCTGACTGCTAGTAGTGACACAGAAATACGGTCAGGATTGTTTTGATACTTGTATTTATAAAATGGGGGAATGATTTTCTTTTAAGCGGCTCCTGTGTGTTACATGTAATGGACATTGCAAATATTTGTTTACAGTCTTTGTTCTAATAAACCATGCATTTAAGTTTTAGTGAAACAAAACAAAAAAGGAAATAGGTGTATGGATATGTGATTGAGAATAAAGTTAGTCTTCAAATGTAAATAAAACGTGGAAAGTATCCTCTAAGGCTGTGCTATTTCTATATTTAGGTTATGCTGGTAGTAACTTGTGAGAGCAAGAAGTCCAATGCTGCTCCTAATCTGTGTCTGACTTCCACTCTTGTTTGCTTGATAACTTAGGCTGCTGGAGCAATTTCAGTGGACCCATTTGCTTAAGAGACTGGCCACAGGTTAGGCTTTGCATGTATAATCCTTTGTCATTTTTTTAAATCTTGAAAACAGAATGGTCCTCTAGTTGAAACTCTTGCTGCTTTCTTGACTACTCACTCAGTATCTTGTATTCTTGTCATACTTTTTTGACTCTTATAGCAGATGTGCTATTTAAAACTATGATAAGGTTGTGGTGGGAAAATACATCTGCTTGCAAGCATTTCAGTGCTGTATTTTTGGGTGGCTTTGAGTGCTGTGGTGGTGCTGCTAGACGATTCAAAAGGCCTAGAGGGACAGTATAAGTTGTAACAGCCTGTGGCCTTAGAATAATCTCATTTTTAAAAATAAAAAATCCAGGAGTTGTGTAGACAGATGCATACACAATGACTCCCTAGCAAATGGAACACTGTTCATCCTCCAGCACCTGGCTTTCAAAGGTATACTGTTTCTAAACAGAAAAGATGTGTCTAGCTATTGTGGGTAATAATAATCTCCTAGTTCAGCAAAATCTTGTGTCAAACTGTTTTTTCTCTATTCAATTAAATGGGGAAGGGTGGGAGCCAAGATGAATTGGAACTGATGAATACTTAACAGATGACTGAGCTAGGAGATCCTTCTTCATTTGCCCACTCTCCCCCGCCCCCTCCCAAAATCTGACCAATTCATATATGAGGAGAGTGGAAGACCTTATGTGGAGCAGAGAGAAGTTCCCTTTCTCTTTCTCCTGATCTACGCCCACCCACACACACACCCCCACCGGTACCCCCACACACACACCCCACACACACATCTAAGCAGTTCTATAGCACGATGAACTTTAGAAGTGAAAAGGAATAGGGGTTAGTTTAAAGTATGCTAGGAGCAAAATGGAAGTACCATGTCCCATGATGTGCGCATATATGTATAAATTGCATATTTCCCCTTCAAAAAACATGGCAACTAGGAAAGGCTTAGCCCCCTGCATATTAATATTTTAAAGGGAGGAGTTATTTATACATGAATGTGGCTTTCATAACTGATAAAATGTATGCTTTATACTTCAATCTCTTTACCTTACAAAGTGTTTCATGAGAAGTGGTCCAAAATATACCTGTCAATAATCCTGAAGGCTGTACTCCTAAACATGTTTACCAGAAGATAAGTCTGCTGAATGCAATGGAACTTAACTTTTGAGTATACATGTTTGGTCAGGTTAGGGCTGTAAGTCAACCATTCAGCATCCCCCCCCCCCTTTGGAAAAATCAGTTGTTTGTCTGCTCATGAAAAGACTTATTTGCCCTCTTTGAAAAATAATCCATTAACAGGTACATGTGTGTTGGCAGAAAATAATGGTTTGTGCCCACCCTGAAAAAGACAGGAGGGTACAGAGCTCCTGAAGTGCAGCACATGGCTAACAACCAAAAGCTTGCAAACTGGATGAGAATATTGGGAGTTGCAGTCCGCCATATATGGAGGGCACCAGGTTGAGGAAGCCTGGGGTAGAGTGTATACACAAAAGGCCTGTCCATCTGTCTGCACTATAGCTTTACTTACTGCTTGCTTTCTTCTTCTGTTTCACTACTAGATATCGGCATGATATCTAGTAGCGAAAGTGAACATCCCAGTATAATGAATGAATGATGCTTCTGACCAGTGATTCTGAAGCAGTTCATTTTGGAAAGCATGTGAGTGTTCCATATTAGTCTTCCATGTATCAGTGTTGTAACTGTATTGACTTTTAACTGTTTCTGACCCTACAAAAAGATCTTAACTTTTAATCAAAAGAGCCATTTGGAGTTGCGATTGGCTGGCATGATGCCTGTGGCTTGCACCCATGCATCACTCTTTTGATCCTGTGTTGGGGAGTCCACTTACTCCTCCTGTGCCTTCTTAAGGCCATGTGGCTTGCTGTTACCATCAGTACTAAGCTCTAAAAGGAGAATAGCCTCAGATCTCCAAGGTGCTATCATAGTCCCCCCTTCACAAATGTGAATGAGTTGGCCCCTAAGGCTTAAAAAATTGGCGGCCCCTGATTTAGGAATATATTTTCTAAGTTCTCTCACAAGAAAGTTCCTTTTTGAAAAAAGGATGTATCCCTTGGAGACGACAGTTTTAAATAATTCAGAAGGTAAGACTATTGGGAATGACCAAGCTTTCATTCAAGCATCATTTTGAGGAATTGGAAATGGCCAAACACAAGACCGAACTTAGAATCATAGGGTTGGAAGGGGCCTACAAGACCATCGAGTCTAACCCGCTGCTCAATGCAGGAAGCCTGATTCCCAGGCAGTCTCCCATCCAAGTACTAACCAAGGGCTGACACTGCTTAGGTTCTGAGATCAAATGAGATCGGGAACATCCAGCCCTTTGCTCATCACTTGCCTTTTAGATATTGCAAAGAACTTTAACATCTTTCATATCCATCTTGCTTTGGTTATGATAGAAGAATGGGTATGGAGGAAAGCTATACACTAGATTCCATTTTGATGACAGAATGTGTAACATCAAGAGACAATGCTACTTGTCATTTAAAAATGTGCCTAACAGTGATTTCACTTTGGCCTCTATTAATTGTAGCTGCCAGTTAACACTGTGTGGTCAAGTATAAGAAAAATTTTGATAGACAACTTTTCATATGTACTGTAGATAGTTGTAGCTATTCTGATGTTGCTAAACAGTTACATTACTAATATGTGCAATATATGCTATTGCTGGAGATGTTCAACTTTAATTTAGGCACAAATGTAAGCTTTCAAAGATCTTTTCTTCCCGCTCCCACCCTTAATGTTATATCTTCTTGTTGTTTGTTGTTCAGTCGTTAAGTCGTGTCTGACTCTTCGTGACCCCATGGACCATAGCACGCCAGGCCTTCCTGTCCTCCACTATCTCCCGGAGTGTGCTCAAGTTCATATTCATTGCATTGGTGATGCTATCTAGCCATCTCATCCACTGCCGTCCCCTTCTCCTTTTGCCTTCAATCTTTCCCAGCAGCAGGGTCTTTTCCAGGGAGTTTTCTCTTCGCATTAGGTGGCCAAAATATTTGAGCTTCATCTTCAGTATCTGTCCTTCCAATGAGCAGTCAGGGTTGATTTCCTTTAGGATTAACTGATTTGACCTCCTTGCAGTCCAGGACACTTGTAAGAGTCTTCTCCAGCACCACAGTTTGAAGGCATCAATTCTTCGGCGCTCAGCCTTCCTTATAGTCCAGCTCTCACAGCCATACATTACTACTGGGAAAACCATAGCTTTGATTAGACGGACCTTTGTCGGCAAGGTGATGTCTCTGCTTCTTACCATGCTGTCTAGGTTTGCCATAGCTTTCCTCCCAAGGAGCAAGCGTCTTTTAATTTCATGGCTACAGTCACCGTCTGCGGTGATCTTGGACCCCAAGAAAATAAAATCTGTCACTGCTTCCATTTCTTCCCCTTCTATATGCCAGGAAGTGATGGGGCCAGATGCCATGATCTTCGTTTTGTTAATGTTGAGTTTCAAACCAGCTTTTGCACTCTCCACTTCCGCCCACAACAAGAGGCTCTTTAGATCCTCTTCGCTTTCTGCCATTAGGGTGGTATCGTCTGCATATCTGAGATTGTTGACAATTCTCCCAGCAATCTTAATTCTGACCTGTGATTCATCCAACCCAGCGTTTCTCATGATGTACTCTGCATATAAATTAAATAAGCAGGGCAACAATATACAGCCTTGTCGTACTCCTTTCCCAATTTGGAACCAATCGGTTGTTCCACGTCCAGTTCTCACTTTTGCTTCTTGACCCTCATACAGGTTTCTCAGGAGACAGGTAAGGTGGTCTGGTACTCCTATCTCTTTAAGAATTTGCCAGAGTTTGTTGTGATCCACACAATCAAAGGCTTTAGCGTAGTCAATGAAGCAGAAATAGACGTTTTTCTGGAATTCTCTTGCTTTCTCCATGATCCAGCGAGTGTTGGCGATTTGATCTCTAGATCCTCTGCCTCTTCGAAACCCTGCTTGTACTTCCAGTAGTTCTCGGTTCACATGCTGCTGAAGCCTAGCTTGTAGGATTTTGAGCATAACCTTGCTGGCATGTGAAATGAGCGCAATTGTGTGGTAGTTTGAACACTCTTTGGCATTGCCCTTCTTTGGAATTGGAATGTAAACTGACCTTTTCCAGTCTTGTGGCCACTGTTGAGTGTTCCAAATTTGTTGGCATATTGAGTGCAGCACTTTAACAGCATCATCTTTTAGGATTTTAAATAGCTCAGCTGGAATACTGTCATCTTGGCTAGCTTTGTTGTTAGCAATGTTTCCTAAGGCCTGCTTGACTTCTCTCTAGGATGTCCGGCTCAAGTTCAGTGGCCACACTATCATGGCTATCAGGGACATTCAGATCTTTCCTGTATAGTTCTTCTGTGTATTCTTGCCACCTCTTCTTAATCTCATCTGCTTCTGTGAGGTCCCTGCCTTCTTTGTCCTTTATCATGTCCGTCTTTGCACAAAACATTCCCTTGAGATCTCTGATTTTCTTGAAAAGATCTCTAGTCTTTCCCATTCTATTGTTTTCCTCGATTTCTTTGCATTGTTCATTTAAGAAGGCCTTCTTGTCTCTCCTTGCAATTCTCTGGAACTCTGCATTCAGTTGGATATATCTTCCCCTTTCTCCCTTGCTTTTCGCTTCCCTGCTTTCCTCAACTACTTGTAAAGCCTCATAAGACAGCCACTTTGCTTTCTTGCATTTCTTTTTTTTGGGGATGGATTTAGCTGCTGTCTCCTGAACAATGTTATGGACCTCCATCCATAGTTCCTCAGGCACTCTGTCTATCAGGTCTAATCCCTTAAATCTATTCCTCACCTCCACTGTATATTCATAAGGGATATGATTTAGGTCATACCTGAATGGTTTAGTGGTTTTCCCTACGTTCTTCAATTTCAGCCGAAATTTTGCAAGAAGCAGCTCATGATCTGAGCCACAGTCAGCTCCGGGTCTTGTTTTGACTGACTGCAAAGGACATAATCAATCTGATTTCGATATTGACCATCTGGTGATGTCCATGTGTAGAGTCGCCTCTTGTGCTGTTGGAAAAGAGTGTTTGCTATGATCAGCATGTTCTCTTGGCAAAACTCTATTAGCCTTTGTCCTGCTTCATTTTGTACACCAAGGCCATGCTTTCCTGTTATCCCAGTGATTTCTTGACTTCCTACTTTAGCATTCCAATCCCCTATGATGAAGAGGACCTCCTTTTTTTGGTGTTCTAGAAGGTGTTGTAGGTCTTCATCGAACCGATCAGCCTCAGCTTCTTCGGCCTCAGTGGTTGGGGCATAGACTTGAATTACTGTGATGTTGAATGGTTTGCCTTGGATTCGTACTGAGATCATTCTATCGTTTTTGAGATTGTACCCCAGTACTGCTTTTCCCACCCTTTTGTTGACTATGAGCGCTACTCCATTTCTTCTAAGGGATTCTTGCCCACAGTAGTAGATATGATGGTCACCTGAATTAAATTCACCCATGCCGGTCCATTTTAGTTCACTGATTCCCAAGATGTCGATGTTCAATCTTGCCATCGCATGTTTGACCACCTCCAGCTTACCTTGATTCATTGATCTTACATTCCAGGTTCCAAAACAATATTGTTCTTTACAGCATCGGACTTTCTTTTCACCACCAGACACGTCCACAGCTGAGTGTCCTTTCGGCTTTGGCCCAGCCACTTCACTCTTTCTGGTGCTACTTGGAAATGCCCTCTGTTCTTCCCCAGTAGTATATTGGACACCTTCCGACCTGAGGGTCTCATCTTCCGGCGTCATCTCTTTTAGCCTTGTGATACGTTCTGTGGGGTTTTCTTGGCAAGAATACTGGAGTGGGTTGCCATTTCCTTGTCCAGTGGACCACATTTTGTCAGAACTCTCTGCCATGACCTGTCTGTCTTGGGTGGCCCTCACGGCATAGCTTATGGCTTCACTGAGTCACGCAAGCCCCTTCGCCACAACAAGGCAGTGATCCATGAAGGGGAATTTTATATCTAGCCAGGACTAACTCATTTGGTCTTTATATGTATGCGTGGCCATCCCTACCATTAAGCAGAACAAGGCAGTTTCCTCAGGCAATGGATGAGAGGGACAGAGAGTGGCATTGAAGTGTTGGAGGACAGAGCTGTGTGTGCCACATAGCCTGCACTGCACTCTCTAAGCTAGTCTGCTTCCCTCAGATGTGGTGGAGGATGCTGTCCCATCACCATTTCTGAAGTAAGATGCAACTGCCAGTCTGGCCAGCTTCTGTACATAGAATAGGGAGGCACCATCTTGTCCTTCAGCTCAGGCAGTAAAATGCCTTGGCCCAGCCCCCTCTGAATATCTTCAGGTTTTTTGAGAGACTGAATCATTCTCTACTTCAGCCTTCCCCAATCTGGTACCCAGCCAGAGAATGATAGGACCTGCGGTCCAACACATCTGGAGGACACCAGGTTGTGGAGGCTGCTCTACTGAGAATACAGCATTCTGTTTTACGAGATGTGCTGACTGCATTAGCTTCCCAGTGTCTGTTCTACCAACTGTTGTCTGATTACAGATCTCCATGGAAATCTACTTGCCTATAATAAATGTTTAGAATAGGCTTCTCTTTGAAAGTTTAAAGACACTCATGCCTACGCCAATGAAATAAAATCTGAATGGGGCAACTTCCTTTTCTCTATATGTATTGAAACCAGAATTACACGGTATACGATTAAACTAGTTCTAAGTTCCTGCTTAATAATAAAGGTTCCGGAACATGACCACTGAACATACATCAGGTTTCAGACCATGGAGAAGTATCCATTTAAAATTACTGAGATGTGACCATTTACGTTTCCTGCTTGTAAGAGTATAAGAAGAGAGCCCTCCTGGCTTGGATGCAAAGATCCATCTCGTCTAGTAACCTGTGTCTCATAGTGGCCAATCAAAATGCTTCTGGGAAATCAATTGCTTTCCCCTGCAGTAACAATATGGAGAGTCCTTTTGGTTATCATGACTAATAACCATTGAGAAGACCTATCCATCACCTAGAAGCTGTCATTCCATCTTGCAGCAGTGAATTCCATATGTTTACATTTTGAGTGAAGAATGAAGAACGTTATTTTGTCTGTCCTTAAACTACCACCAATCAGTTTCATTGGCTGACCCTGAGTTATAGTATGGTGGGACAAGGAAAAACAGCTCTGTCTTGCATATGACAGACTAAAGTAAAAGTTATGTTTGTAACAAAGCATGACAGTGATCTGGGACACTTCCTTTAGTATCAACACTGGCAGCTTCCATGTTTTTGCAACCCATACATTGTGAAGTAATCCTTACATTTCAGTCCAACAAGTTGTTTATTGAATGTTTTTAATATTAAGCTCTAGAACACTTATTAGTGTAATAGTCATGACAGAAGATTCTGTGTGTGAGTATCTGTTTATAAGCAATGGTGTAGAGCAGTTTTCTCCAATCTGGTGCCCTCCAGCTATTTCAGACTACAACTCCTAGCATTCCTTACTGTTGGGCATTATTGGCTGGGGCTGATGGGAATTAAAGTCCAACATAGCTGGAGGGCACCAAATTAGGGAAGGTTAGTGAAGTGGTACATTTTCACCTGCAGTGTGTGTATGTAAAATGCCTGTGCCTATGTGCATGTGGCCCCCAGACCACACACACACACACACACACACACACACACACACACACACACACAGAGCTGCAGTACATAGCATAATACCCAGTCTATTAGGAATAGCATGGCTGCAATCCTGTGTTTAGTTACTTCAGAGTAAGTGCCATTAAACTCAGAGATGCTGACTTCTGACTGCATAGGTTCAAGCAATAAAACACATCTGAGTTCTAACAAAAGAACTTCTCCATATAAAATTTGTCTCCTTTCTTGAGAAGAAACTGAGACTGGGCTGCTTTCTCTTTTCTCTTGCTTCCCCTCCCTCTCTCCGAGCATGGCCCAGAGAACCATATTCCCAATGCAGCATACTCAAAGGAAAACCATTTAATCACTACATTGTACAGATGATCTGATGGTTTTAGATAATTTGAATCTTCAAATGATCTACAGTCCTGTAGTCTAGGAAAGGTCAAAGGGATGGGTGCTCACTTAAAGGTCACCCCCTCCCATTCTCCTCATAATTCAAGTCCTGTTTGAAAGTTAATGGCAGGTATTAGAGCCCTGTTCCACATCTGTTCTTTGTGAAACGCAGACAGACCTGGCTGCAGGGTTTGAGGGTCCTTGGGCAAGGCCCCCTCAGTGGGCTCCCTTTCTTAGAGAGTCCACCTTCTCACTGCCGTTGTCAGCAGCTGCTGTTGCTCCTCCTCTTCCTCAGCATTGCTACCACTCACCACCAATGTTGTCTGGGCCGGAGCAAGAGGCAGGTGAACAAACAGAACGCAATGGTGAAGAGGAGGGGCAAGGCCAGGGGGCTTTTGTCAGTGGGCCCTGCTGGGACGTGGCTACCCTTGATGCCAGACCTGGTACAGGACACACCGAGAGAGACAGCCACAATGAACACTGAGAGAGACAGCCACAATGTTTTTCTTTCACTCCTACCTGTTGGAAAGCAAAAATAACTCAGCCTGAAGCGTCACAGTATTCTTCCATTGTTGTCCTGCTGTATAAATAGCTAGGTTGCTAGAAAGTAGTAGAACGTGTCTTGCATGAAGTTACTGACTGTCAGGCTGTCTTATGTAAACATGCAGTATTGTTCCTGTTTTTTAGTTTATAGTAAACAGATCTGTGATACAGTGCAGGGAATAGTTAATCTTTCTGCTCCCAGATAATGTGTTTCTTAAACAAACATGGTGGCAGTATCTGTTGTGCAGATTCAGGTAGTTTAGTCTTCTCCCTCCCTGTGTACCAATATTTTTTTGGTAGACCACCTTTGGGCCATAAGGCCTTCAAGGCCATTTACAGAACAAATATTAAAACCATTCTAAACAATGAGTTAAGAATAGAACATTAAATCCCTCCAAAATAATAAAAACCATCTAGCAAGCATTAAAAACCAAGATGCTAAGCAGAACTGAAATGTCTTGGCAGACCTCCAGAAGTTAAGTAAGGAAGGGGCTTATCTAACGTTCCTTTGGAGAGAGTTCATAATTGGAGGGCTGCCACAGAAAAGGCCATGTCCCGTGTTCCCACCAATCTGCTCCAAATACTCAATAAGTGCTAAGAAATGGTGGCTCCAAGTTTTGGGGGGCTCATGGGTGAAATGCTCTATGGGCCCCTCTACCTCAGTGAGTTTGCTTGCTTCTCCTGGGACCAATCCACACCACCTCCCAGAGAGAGGGGACAAGGTGTATTGAGGTTACTGCACTTTCTCCTTGCTCCACTTGCTTATTTTTTTATGTTTTTATTTATTACTAATATTTATATACCACCTTACTTGCTAAAAAGCCATCAAGGCAATGTGCAACACTTTAAAAGAACAGAACCGTAAAACAACTGTTTAAAATATGAAAAACATTAAAGCATTGAAACAACTACATACATAATTTAAGAGGACAGAATCTAGCCTTGCTGGCTGCAGAATGCTGGAGTTTTAGGACTTTTTTTCTGTCTAAACAAGCATAGGATTGTTCCGTAAATTTAAAATCTTAATCTTTACCCACTTTCTAAAAGTGGGGGCCGATAGTTGTTCTGGAGGGAGCACATTCCACAGTTTGGGAGCAACACAGGACAAAGCCCTTTCATGTGTGCCTGATAAATGGGTTGCTCTGGGTAATGGGGTACTGCAGAGTGCCTCTCCAGGCAGATAGTAATAACCAGATGAGTTCATAATGAGATAGGTGGTTCTTTAGTTGGCCAAGTCCTAAGCCAGTCATCACCAAACTGGTGCCCTCCAGATGTTCTGGACTTCAACTCCCATCAGTTTCAATCAGCATGGCCAATGGCCAGGAATCCTGTGTCATGGTTCCTCTGAAGGAATCATCCTCAGATGACGATCTGGAGACTTCTAAGCTAAATGTCCCTGGGGAACAAGATGCTTCAGGGGGTCCTGGAGCTGATTAAGAAAGTGATGGGCCTTCAGGAGAGAGGACTTAAGACCATCCCCCTCAAAAGGAAGAAAGTTTTTCTTCTGAGGCGGTGGGGAATGCTGAGTCACCGCCCAGCCCCTGAGAACACCAGCTTCTGAAGGTACAGGCTTGGACCATGGCCTGGTGAAGGAGTGCCTGCTTGCAAAAATGGACTCCTTAGGAGAAAGCAACTCCTCATGAGCAGCAGTCTGGCCATAGAGCCCTAATGTACAGCAGCTGAGCCTGGGTGGGGCTCAGCAAGCTCTGGCGATAAAAGCCTTCAGTGTCTGCCTTGCTGGTACTGGAAGCAATGTTTTACCAGCTCCTGTTTTCTTGGCATTACATTATGATTGAACCTTCTTTCTAGTGACCTTGGACTCCTGCTTGACTCTCCTTCTGGACTGTGTAACATATCTGATTGCCTAACTATGCTTTGACCTCTGCCTGCTGTCTTGACCACTTCTGCCTTAGCCTGACCCCATGTATCTTGATTGCCTGTGCTTTGAACTTCGCCTATTTCATCACCTTGCTTTGCAGTTAGCCCCGTCACTGAGTCTGCTGCAGCCAATGCAGGACTTCCTGTGAGCTGTGGTCCAAAACATCTGAAGGGCACAGGTTGGGGAAGGGTCTCCCTAATTTGTTTAGGGCTTTAAAGGTTGAAACTGACACATCACATTGGGCCCGGACAGCAGCTGACAACCAGTGCAGGTCTTTCAAACCTGGTGTAATATGGTCCCAGTACTGTGCACCGGTTAGCAGCCTAGCTGCTGCCACATTTTGCATCAACTGAAGCTTCTGGACAGTCTTCAGGGGTAGCCTCATGTATAGTGTATCGCAGTAGTCTAAATGTGATGTAACCAAGGCATGGATAACTGTTGCCAGGTCAGACTGATTTAGGAAGTGCTGCAGCTGGCGCACCAAGCATAATTGCGCAAATGCATTCCTTGCTGCTGCTGCCCCCTGAAGATCCCTGAGGCAGCGTAAGATCAAGGAGCACTCCCAGACTAGGGACCTGATCCCTCAAGGGGAGTGCAACCCCTACCAGAACAGGTTGGTTCTCAAACCCCAGGTCATGCTTTCTACTGATGATCAACACCTCTGTTTTGTCCAGGTTTATTAGTTATTACATTTATATCCTGCTTTTTTTCCTCTTGCAAGGAACCCAAGGCAATTTACATAGTCCTCTTCCTCCTCCACATTATCCTCACAACAATCCTGTGAGTTAGGCTAGGCTGAGAGTAAGAGACTGGCCCAAACTCACCATGTGAGCTTCATGAGAGAGAGATTTGGATTCTGGGACCACGGGCTATACTTCCTGGAAGATGGGCTGTTGGCTAGGGATGGGTTGCACCTCACAAAGGCTGGGAAGAATGTGTTTGGCCACAGCATGAAGAACTTCATCAGGAGGGCTTTAAACTGAATCCTACGGGGAAGGGAGATGTAATGTTGGGGGTAACAATGGACGTAGGTGCATGCACTGCAATGGAGAGAACAGCGCTGATAGCGCCCAATAATAGTCTTCAGACACATGTAGGAAGAAAGCCAGACTATGAAGCACATGGTCTTCGATGTCTATATACTAATGCCCAGAGTATGGGAAACAAACAGAACGAACTTGAACTCTTAATACAGGAGGGAAATTATGACTTGATAGGTATAACTGAGACTTGGTGGGATGACTCTCATGACTGGAATACAGCAGTTGAAGGATATAACTTGTTCAAAAAGAACAGGAGGAACAGAAAGGGAGGCGGGGTTGCACTGTATGTGAAAAATACATATCTCTGCACAGAAATACAGGAGGAGGAGCTTGGTAGCCCCATCGAGAGCATCTGGGTTGAAATAAATGGAGCAAAGAATAAAAGGAACCTGGTGGTCGGAGTCTACTACCGGCCACCCAATCAAGGAGAAGCCAAGGATGAAACTTTTGAAAAGCAAATAGCCAATGTTTTAAGGAAGCATGATGTAGTAGTAATGGGGGACTTCAATTTCCCCGATATTTGTTGGGAGACAAATTCTGCAAAACATGGCCCCTCCAGGAAATTCCTGACTTGTGTGGCGGATAACTTCCTCCTACAGAAAGTAGAGGAAGGAACTAGAGGATCGGCTATCCTTGACTTGATCCTAACCAACAGAGATGACTTAGTGGATAAAGTAGCAGTTACAGGAAGTCTGGGGGAAAGTGACCATGTTGTACTTGAGTTCTTGGTTCTAAGGGAAGCAAAAGCCGAGTGTACTCAAACGCGTACCCTGGATTTTAGGAAAGCTGATTTTCATAAACTCAGAACAATGATCAGTAAGGTCCCATGGCAAGCAATGCTAGCGAGAAAAGGAGTCCAAGATGGGTGGGAACTTTTAAAAAAGGAAATTCTCAAGGCACAATCACAAACAATTCCAACAAGAAGAAAAGGTGGAAGACAACAGAAGAAGCCAATGTGGCTTCACAAAAAGCTTAGGGATGACCTGAAAACAAAAAAGGACACATATAGGAAGTGGAAAGAAGGCCAAGTAACAAAGGAAGAGTACAGGCAGGTAGCACAGAATTGCAGGGATGGCGTCAGGAAGGCTAAAGCGGAGAACGAGGTGAGGTTAGCGAGGGATGCTAAAAACAACAAAAAGGCTTTCTTCAGCTACGTGCATAGTAAAAGGCAGAGGAAAGAAATGGTTGTTCAGCTATTAAATAAGGATGGCAAAATGATAACAGATGACAAAGAAAAGGCAGAGGTGCTCAATTCCTACTTTGGCTCAGTCTTCTCCCAAAAGAGGGTCTATGACCCCCCTGGCAAAGGCGAAGTACAGGCTGAAGGGGCAGGATTGCAGCTTGAG
Organism: Heloderma suspectum; assembly: GCF_057233095.1. Taxonomy (NCBI): domain Eukaryota; kingdom Metazoa; phylum Chordata; class Lepidosauria; order Squamata; family Helodermatidae; genus Heloderma; species Heloderma suspectum. The sequence continues at coordinate 70,613,046 of NC_139461.1, read as the reverse complement.
ATCAACAGGCATATGGTCAAGGAACACCTCATTACTTTGAATGAGTTCAAATCTCCAGGGCCAGATGAACTGCATCCTAGAGTCATAAAGGAACTGGCAGAAGAGCTCTCAGAACCGCTGTCTATTCTCTTTGAGAAATCATGGAGGACCGGGGAAGTGCCAGATGACTGGAGGAGGGCTAACGTTGTCCCTATCTTCAAAAAGGGTAAAAAGGAGGAACCTGGGAACTACAGACCAGTCAGTCTGACATCAATCCCTGGGAAAATTCTGGAGCAGATCATAAAGCAATCCATCTGGAAGCACCTTGACAACAATGCAGTGATTACTCGAAGCCAACATGGATTTGTCAAAAACAAGTCCTGCCAGACAAATCTGATCTCATTTTTTGATCAAGTCACCTCCCTTGTAGACCGTGGGAATGCTGTAGACATCATATACCTCGACTTCAGCAAAGCTTTCGACAAAGTGCCCCATGATATCCTGATGAGCAAACTAGCTCGAAGTGGGCTAGATGAAACAACGATCATGTGGATCCACAGTTGGCTACAGAATCGGACTCAAAGAGTGCTTATCAATGGGACCTTCTCAAGCTGGGGAGAGGTAACGAGTGGGGTACCGCAGGGCTCAGTCCTGGGCCCAGTGCTCTTCAATATTTTTATTAATGACTTGGAGGAGGAGGTGCAGGGAATGCTGATCAAATTTGCAGATGACACAAAATTGGGAGGGATAGCTAATACTTTGGAAGACAGAAACAAAATTCAAAGTGATCTGGATAGACTGGAGTGCTGGGCAGAAAACAACAGAATGGCATTTAATAGGGACAAATGCCAAGTTCTGCACCTAGGAAAAAGAAACCAAATGCACAGTTACAAGATGGGGGATACGTGGCTCAACCACACTACGAGCGAGAAGGATCTTGGAATTGTCGTCGATCACAAGCTGAATATGAGCCAACAATGTGATGTGGCTGCAAAAAAGGCAAATGCTATTTTGGGCTGCATTCATAGAAGCATCGCTTCCAAATCCCGGGAAGTACTAGTTCCCCTCTACTCAGCACTGGTTAGGCCTCATCTGGAGTACTGTGTCCAGTTCTGGGCACCACACTTTAAGAAGGATGCAGACAAGCTGGAGAGGGTTCAAAGGAGGGCAACAAAGATGATCAGGGGACTGGAAACAAAGCCCTATGAAGAGAGACTGAAAGAACTGGGCATGTTTAGCCTTGAGAAGAGAAGACTGAGGGGAGATATGATAGCGCTCTTCAAGTACTTGAAAGGTTGTCACAGAGAAGAAGGCCAGGATCTCTTCTTGATTATCCCAGAGTGCAGGACACGGAATAATGGGCTCAAGTTACAGGAAGCCAGATTCCGACTGAACATCAGGAAAAACTTCCTGAGTGTCAGAGCAATACGGCAATGGAACCAATTACCTGGGGAGGTGGTGGGCTCTCCCACACTGGAGGCCTTCAAGACGAGGCTGGACAGCCATTTGTCAGGGATGCTCTGACTTGGATTCCTGCATTGAGCAGGGGGTTGGACTCGATGGCCTTGTAGGCCCCTTCCAACCCTACTATTCTATGATTCTATGATTCTATGACTGAGTGTGGACTAGAACCCAGATCTCCTGAGTCCCAATCTAACACTCTACGACACCACACTGGCTCTCAGTCTCACCTTGCTCTTTTTAAGGTCAGCTTGTTCACCTTCATCCAGTCCATTATCAAAATCAGGTAATGTTCAAAGGTTTGGATTGCTTTCTTCAAGTTAGGTGACAAAGAGCAGTAGAACTGGGTGTTATCAGCATATTGGCAGTACCTTACACCAAAGCTCTGAATGACCTGTCCCAGTGATTTCATATAAGTGTTAAATATAGGGGACAAGAAAAAAAAACCATGTGGGACACCATAGGCCAATATCCACAGTGTTGAATGGAACTGATTGATTGATCGATCGATCTATTGCGTTTCTGGAACCAACCAAGATGGTTTAAAAAAATCCCCCCCCAAAATCCCCCAGCACCACCTTCTGGTCATGGCCCCAAAGAAAAGACTGGAACCACTGCAAACCTACACCCCCGAGGCCCAGCCCTGCCAGGTGGTCCATAAGGATACCATAGTCAACGGTATCAAAAGCTGCTGAAAAGTCTAGTAGACCTAATAGGGTCATGCTCCTGCCCTTTCCAATTCCTGGCATAGGTCACCCATCAAGCTGACCAAAGCAGTCTTAGGGGAATGGCTGAGATTTGTAGGGCTCTTTTATGTCTAAACATGCATCAGATTGCACCCTTAGGGTGCAATCTTATGGTGCTAGTTGGCTGCCTCCATACTCAGAGGTGACTGACTATCCAATGCAGGGCAGGTGGAGTGTGGAGGGGATTTTCTCTGCTCTCCAGCTACCCTGCATTTGCAGCTAGAGGGCCGTTTTCAGCTGTCTAGCCAGGGCACCTTGGAGCAGGGGGGGAGGCCAGATGGAGCATAGGAAGCATTGTAACAGTGCTTCCGCTGTCCCCTCGCCACCCTCGGGAAAGCCCCCTTTTCCCCTGCTCCACACTGCTCTTACGAATGCAGAGCCGGGGACGAACTGCACCACCTACGAACGTGGCAAGGGAGGGGGCAGGGAGGCGTTTTTCTGGGAACCAACTTCGGAGGGCTGGCTCCGAGCTTGGTTCCCAGAAAATGAAAAACCCTATGGCCATCTAGCTGCTGTCTAGCGGCCATAGGATTGTACCTTTAGTCCCATATCTCAGCCAAAAGTCCAATTGAAATGGGTCCAGATAATCAGAATAATCCAGAAGCATCTAGAGTTGTACGCCACCACCTTCTCGATCACCTTGGTCAAGAATGGTACATTCGAGACTGGCCTATAGTCTGACAAACTTCCTGGGTCAAGGGAAGGTTTCTTTAATAAAGGTCTTATTAGTGCCTCTTTTAAGCAAGAGGGAACAATCCCCTCCCTCAAAGAGGCACTGAAGGGCAGGTACACAGGCAGCACTAGCAACAAAGAGCAGCAGTAGAGCCAGTGGACCATAGACAATGGCAGTAGGTCTTGGACGTTATTATGAAGGCTGCCTTTGAGTTTGGGTTTGTTTCTGAAAATGAAATGAATAGATTTTTATATTAAGTGACTGGAATTTTGAGTAGGACCAAACCTTCTGTAATTGCTGCTTGATTTTAAACCTAAGAGTTCCTGGGTTCAGGGAATTAGTAGTCTCCAATCTATTGTGTGCCAAACCCATCTAGGGGGAAAGTCACCTATAAAACACGATCTAGATTTGACAGGCTATGGGTGAGACAAACTTGTTGGATCTGTGTGCTGCTGTGCTGCTGCAGTGACTCAACCCAACACGTAAATCAGTGAGCCTTTGTTGCATAGACAGAATCCCCCCCCCCCCCGTTGTATTTGTCAGGCATCTCACTTTGCAGACTGAGGTCTCTTTTGTTGTCTCCTGTGGTTCTGCAAAATGCCCACCCTCCTTTCTTGCAAGAGGAGCACAGATGATGGTGAAGAGCAAATGTTGCTGGCAGAAGATCGGCCAGATTTGATTGAGACTCTCAATCCCAGATGCAACAGCAACGCTAGCAACAACAGCTGCTCAGGAAGACGTGCTTATCTCCGAGAGAAGGAAAGGGAGCAACTGTCGGTCCATGAGAGTCTGGATTACTTGCCTTCGCACAGTGACGTTTACAAGAAATGGCTGCAGGGGCAAACCTACAGGTAACAATGGCCTGCATACTGCATTTTAGTACTGAATTAGCACTATCACGTTGGGGGCCATGAGGAATTGCACATGGAGGAGGGATAAATTATCAGGGAATTCTTCCCCAACCATAACTCTCAGGTTTGAGTCTGGGGCAGCTATCCCTCATTCCTCTAGATCAGCCCTCCCCACTGGTGCCCACTAGATGTTTTGGACTTCATCTCTCATCAGCCACAGCAAGCATGGCCAATGGCCAGGGATGGTGAGAGTTGTCGTCCAAAGCATCTGGAAGGCACCTGGTTCGGGAAAGCTGCTCCAGACCAATACAGAACAAAGGTAGGGGTTAACCCCGATCCCCACACTGTATAGGAGCTGAGTGTATCTTTTCCTAACCCCAGGATAGGGGGTCTGCCCCTTTGAAATGGAAATGAACAATTAGGGGTTAATTTGGATCAGAAGAAACTATTTTCTGTCCAAGTCCAATTAACCAGCTCCAATGAATCCATTAAAGCTTCTCCAACCTGGTTCCCTCCAGATGTTTTGGACTGCTCCTCCCATCAGCCCCAGCCAGCAGGACTAATGGTCAGCAATGCTGGGAGTTGTGGTCCAAAACATCTGGAAGGCAACAGGTTGAAGAAGGCCTGCTTTAAGATGTGAAAGGGGCAGATCTGTAACATAGGATCCTAGAGGGGGTGGGGAAATTGGGGTCCAGGGATGCGTACCATCAGCTGTGTATCACCTTAGCCCTGTTTCTTTCCCTGCATTAGGGCCTAGACAGAAGAGAAGCAAGAGGAAGGCCTGATAACAGCCCAGTATACTAAGGGCTTGTGCCTTGCCTTCATAAAACCAGGGTTTCATGGCAGGCGGAAGGCATTGTATGTATGCAGGCCCCAAACTTCTTCTTTTTAAAAAATCTAATGTTGCGTTTTAAGACCTCCGGGGAGGCTCTTCTCTTGGCCATTAGAGGCACATTTCGGAATGAAAGAGGGCCTTCTCGGTGGCTGCTCCAAGGCTTTGGAACTCCCTGCCAAGGGAGGCTAAGTTGGCTCTGTCTCTGTTGTTCTTCTGCCAACAGGCAAATACTTTTTAAAAAAATTGAAGCAGAGCTATGGCATGTAAGCCAGTCTGTTGGGTTGGGTGCTGTTTTTATTCTTTTACTGTTGTGTATTTAATATATTTGTTTTATCATCATTTACAGTATTTATTTATTTATTTACAATATTTATATACCACTCCACATCAAAGATTTTGGAGCGGTGAACAGCAAGATAAAATATTACAATCCCATAATTAAAACAATTAAAACATTTTAAAAGAACGGAATGGAAATTATGTTTTTACCTGACATTTTGACTTTTATTATTAGCTGTCTTGACTGGTAGGAAGGTGGGGTATAAAATGAATGAATGAATGAATGTTGATGTTTTTCTGTATACTGTGGGTGTCTCCTGGGCATGCATGAATTATCTCCTTCTGTCTGGGTTTTGCTGCCATACTAATCAATATAGGGCCACTCACTTTGCTACTAGACTCTAGTAATTAGATGGAAGAAGTGTGGAATGCTGTTCCTGCCCACCTGGGGGGTGTCTCCATGAGTGATTTACTCTGAGCTGGCTGCGTTTGGAGGTGGTTAGGGATACATGAGGTCGTGGCCATCCAGCAGTCACCCCGGAGCTTATCAGGGAAAAAACAGATTTCCTGAGACTGCTTAAAGTCCGATTCTTTTCTTTAAGTCGAGTTCTCCCTGGTATAGCTGCTGTGTGCCCCAAACCCCACATTTACCTTGGGCATGCTAGCCCTGCCCAGGGGTGTGCCTTTTACTGTTACCCCGGTCAAGGGGTATTTCCTTTGTGTATCTTGTCCCTGTGCAAATCAATTAGTGTATACTCAGAAGAAACTCCCATTGTGGTCAATGAGGCTTCTCCCCTGAATGTCCACATCAGAACTTACAGAAATCCCCCTGAGTTTGAAAAGGCACAGTTTAAAGCCCAAATTCCCTAAGTGCTGTAAAGCGTGATCTCGAGGCTCTGATTCTCTGTTGTTTGGATTACTGCCTTGGGAAGTAACTACTGTGACCCTTTGTTATAGAGATCCTAGGCAGTTTTGGGTTAGAAAGGGGGCTGGTTTCCCATACCTGTGTTCTCCCCCCCCTTTCCCAGCACAAGCATATGTGTGTCTACTCAGAAGTAACTCCCATTGTGCTCAATGAAGCTTGCCCCCTGAATGCCCACATCAGAATTTACTAGGGATGTACGAAAGTTCCACCACGGATCTCGGGAAGGCCGAATGCCAGCGCATTCGGCCCCCCGAAATCGGTGGTGGAACAGCCCCCCGCCCCCCCCGGGACGGGACTTACCGTAGGCGGATCTTCCTGGCGGCAGCGGCTGCGGCGGCTGCGGTGGCCGGTCTTCCGACTGGCTGCCGCCGCCGCCATTTCCAGGTAAAAAAAACAAAAAAAAAAACTGTGATAGGCTACGTAAAGATTTATGTAGCCTATCACGGCTAGATTTAAAAAAAAAACCGTGATAGGCTACGTAAATGTTTACGTAGCCTATCACGGCTGATTAAAAAAAACAAATGCGCGTACGCAAATGGCGGCGCCCATGGGCGCCGCCATTTGTGTTTCTTATTTTGGCACGTCTTAGTCTACGTAAACATTTACGTAGACTGAGACGGCGAAAATAAGGGGAATGCAAATAGCATAGCGTCTACGCTATTTGCGTTCCCCTTAGTTTCGCCGTCTTAGTCTACATAAATGTTTATGTAGACTAAGACATGCCAAAATAAGGAACGCAAATGGCGGCGCCCATGGGCGCCGCCATTTGCATACGCGCGTGTGTTTTTTTATCAGCCATGATAGGCTACGTAAACATTTACGTAGCCTATCACGACTGACTGCAGGGACGCAAACGGCGGCGGCTACGGCTGCCGCCATTTGCATCCCTGCTAGCCAGCGTCCGGATGTCCGGCTGCTGGCGGAGCCGGCTGGTGGCTCCGCAGAATCCCTGCGGAGCGGAGCCGGCCGGCCAGGATTCCGGGGGGAGGGATGGAACGCCTCCCCCCCAGCATCAGCATAATCCGCAGAAAGGTAAGTACCTTTCGTACATCCCTAGAATTTACAGAGATCCCCCTCAATTGAAATGGCACAGTTTAAAGCCCAATTCTCTAAGTGCTGTTAAGCTTGATCTCGGGGCTCCAATTTTCTGTTGGTTGGTTTATTGCCTTAGGATGTGAATATTTCGACCCTTTGTTATAGAGATCTTGCACAGCATTGGGTTACAATGGTGGCTGGTTTCCCATCTTTGTGTTTACTGCTCTCTTTCCCACAACAAACCCATTAGTGTCTTCTCAGAAGTAACTCCCATTGTGCTGAATGAGGATTGCCCTCTGAATGCCCACATCAGAATTTACAGAGATCCCCCTGAATTGAATACAGAGTTTAAAGCACTGATTCCCTGAAGCCTGTAAAGCACTTTACTGAACCTGCAATTCTCTGTTGTTTGGTTTATTGCCTTAGGAAGTAACTACTTCACACCTTTGTTATAGAGATCCTGCTGTCAGAAAGGGGGCTGGTTTCCCATCCCTGTGTCCCCCCCCCTTTCCCAGCCAAGCATATGTATGTCTTCTTGGAAGTAACTCCCATTGTGCTCAATGAGGCTTGCTCCTGAAATGCAGGTGCATCTGGAGTTTCAGGGGAAAGGAGGAAAGCCTCTCATATTGTTTGAGCAGCCTCTGCCAGTCAGATGACATTCACTCCAAACTCCACCCCACCTGGAAGTACGTTCTGTGAAATGATTTCTACTGGTGCTGAGCGCTTGCTCATGGAGCCCTGCATGGACCAAAGCACAGCAAAGCTGATTCCTTTTTAAAAGTCTGATACTCCTCCATTCACTTCTCCTTCCATTGTTATGGAGACACAGTCTCATTGTCCCCCAGCCCTCCACGCACACACCCCGAGATGGCTACCTATCATGCTCAGTCTTCATTGGGTGGTGTCAGGGGTTTTCCTGCCCCATTTCCCCCATTATCATTATCACTGTATACCTGCACACCTTGGGGCTTTACCAGGCTTGCTGATACCCCCCTCTTGTACATGGATCATGCTGTTTTGGCTGTCTAAATACTGGCACTCAGAGAATGGAGATCCTTGTTAGTATATATGATTACATAGTTAATGCTGAATTTTCCATAAGGATTTGCTGACAAAACAAATAATCATAGAATCATAGAATAGTAGGGTTGGAAGGGGCCTACAAGGCCATTGAGTCCAACCCCCTGCTCAATGCAGGAATCCGAGTCAGAGCATCCCTGACAGATAGCTGTCCAGCCTTGTCGTGAAGGCCTCCAGTGTGGGAGAGCCCACCACCTCTCTAGGTAATTGGTTCCATTGTCATATTGCTCTAACAGTCAGGAGGTTTTTCCTGATGTTCAGCCGGAATCTGGCTTCCTGTCACTTGAGCCTATTATTCCGTGTCCTGCACTCTGGGATGATCAAGAAGAGATCCTGGCCTTCCTCTCTATGACAACCTTTCAAGTACTTGAAGAGCGCTATCATATCTCCCCTCAGTCTTCTCTTCTCAAGGCTAAAAATGCCAAGTTCTTTCAGCCACTCCTCATAGGGCTTTGTTTCCAGTCCCCTGATCATCTTTGTTGCCCTCCTCTGAACCCTCTCCAGTTTGTCTGCATCCTTCTTAAAGTGTGGTGTCCAGAACTGGACACAGTACTCCAGATGAGGCCTAACCAGTGCTGAATAGAGGGGAACTAGTACTTCCCGGGATTTGGAAGGTATGCTTCTATTAATTCAGCCCAAAATAGCATTTGCCTTTTTTGCAGCCACATCACATTGTTGGCTCATATTCAACTTGTGATCAACAACAATTCCAAGATCCTTCTCGCTTGTAGTGTTTTTGAGCCATGTATCCCCCATCTTGTAACTGTGCATTGATACAATTGATACAAGGACATGTTTATTTTGGCTTGATATAAATTGCTTTGTGAGATACAGTGATAAAAATATCAGTAAGGAGCCTTGTGTTATCAATATTTTTGGAATAAATCTGTTAAATTAGATTTGAATTTGATATAACAAATGTTGTAGTTGCCAGCTTTAGGGAGCAATCCCATGGCCACTAGATAGCAGCTAGATAGCCATAGGAGATCATGCTATCCAGGAACCAAACTTGGAGCCCGCACTCTGAGGTTGGTTCCTGGAGAACCGACCTCCCTGCACTTCCGCGCTGCCTTGGAGGTGGCGTGGAACAGCCCCATCCTCTGCGCTCTCAAGAGGAGCATGGAGTGGCCAAAAAGGGGTGTTTCAGGGGGCATTCCAGGGCAGGGAGGGTGGAAATGCCTGTACAACACATCCAATGTGTCGTACAGCAGCATCCTCCCCTGCTCCATCCTCCCGTGGCTAGACAGCTGTCTAGCTGAAAATGCAGCGCAGCAGAAGCACAGAGGGAACGAACCCCTCTGTGCTTCTCCTGCCCTGCTTTGGATAGGTGGTCGCCTCTGAGTTTGGAGGTGGCCACCTATCCCCATAGGACTGCACACCCTTAGTTTCTTAAGCTTCTCTTTTTCTTTCAGAACAATTATCCAACATAGGGCCGATCTACATTGTGCCCGCCATCGCAATGAATTCAGTGTCCTGTTGGGTTAAACACTCTCGCATTAAAACGTGATTATCCACACTCACCCATTTTCCCCATTGCGGTGCTTCATCGAATGCATGAGCTTGGTTCACACTCGAGTGCTGTGCTGTTTTCCTGCTCTTAAAGACGGAGACTCTCACTGGAGGATCAGAAACTCTTCCTGTTTCTGCTGATTCCACGCCCACCATGCTCACAGCTCTCGATGGCCCCATGTTTGATCTCAGAAGCTAAGCAGGGTCGGCCCCGGTCACTAGTTGGATGGGCCTGGGAATCAGGCTTCCTCCATTAAGCAGGAGGTTGTTCTATCCCTTCAAGTGAGATTAAGTTTTACCCCTTCTATCCCCCGCTTCGGGAGGTTATTTTTTAATTAAGGCGTTATCTTCGAAGAATCGTGCCTTCACCGCGATGTTTTGTTTTTTTTCTGATTCAGGCATGATCTTCGAAGATTCAAAAATTCAAAGATATGAAGCTTCAACTCTTCGAATTTTCAAATCTTCGATGATCATGCCAGAATCAGAAGAAAAAAAACATAGCGGAGAAGCCATGATTCTTCGAAGATAACGCCTACATTTTTAAAAAAACAGCCGAAGCGGGGGATAGAAGGGGGTAAAACTGAATCTCATTTGAAGGGATAGAACAACCCCCTGCTTAGTGCAGGAAGCCTGATTCCCAGGCGGTCGCCCTTCCAACTACTGACCGGAGCCGACCCTGCTTAGCTTCCGAGATCAGACAAGCGTGCGCACATCCAGCCTTTTGCTTGTTGCTGAGGAAACAGTGAGTGCTGAGGAAGCTATGAGAACAGTAGCCGGAAGACGACATGGGGCCGTCAAGAGCTGTGATTGGACAGGAGGGAAATACAAACACTGCCATATATGGACAGACAGGGGAGGGGAGTACAACCAGATATGGTAGCGAAGGCGGAAAATCAGAGCACATTAAGGGGAAATACCGGGATATCAGGGTATTGAAAGCGGGAGCACGGAAGAAGGAAATTCCGGTTCCAATTCAAGGTGGCTACTGCGTAGTGTAAAAGATGGGCAGTGAAACCTCATTGGAAATGAAAAAACACGTAAGTTAGGGATGTCAGAGAATTCCACCATGGATCTCGGTGAGGCCGAATGCCAGTGCATTCGGGGCCCCGAAATCCGTGGTGGAATGGCCTGCCACCCCCCACCCCTCCGTGGATCCCCCCCGGGACGAGACTTACCTGGGGCAGATGTTCCAGGCAGCTGCGGTGGCGGTAGCTTCGGTGGCTGGTCTTCTGACCAGCTGCTGCTGCCACCATTTCCAGTCTGGTTGTTGTTGTTTTTTTTACAGAGACATGATAGGCTACGTAAAGACTTATGTAGACTATTACGGCGAAAATAAAGAGGAACGCAAATAGCATAGTGGGCGCTGTTTGCGTCCCTTTTTGATTCGCCGTCTTAGACTACATAAATATTTACGTAGGCTAAAACGGCAAATCAAAAAGGGACGCAAATAGCCCCCACTACGCTATTTGCGTTCCCCTTTATTTTCGTCTTAATAGTCTACATAAATATTTACATAGACTAAGACGGCGAAAAATAAGGAACGCAAATGGCGGCGGCCGTAGCCCCCGCCATTTGCGTTTGCCGTTTTTTTGTGTTTTTTTTACCCAGCAGCCACCGCGGCTGGAAATCCAGCTGCGGATGGCCCTGGCCTGGCCGGCTGCTCCGCGGAGCCACCACGGAGCAGAGCCGGCTGTCAAGGATTCCAGGGGGGAGGACCAGATCACCTCCCCCCCCATCGAGGATTCCAGGGGGAAGGATGGAGCTTCTCCCCCCTCCAGCGGACGCTGCCACTGGAACAAGGTAAGGGAGTCGTACATCCCTACCGTAACTGTAGATTGGCCCATAGTCAAAGTGGAGTTTGTAGGTCTGATTTAAAGACTGGTTCATAGGTACTGCCAGCTTTAAGTGTTTTACCACATTCACTGTAAGTTCCATTACATCTAACTGTGGATTTAAACAAAAGTCCTCTCATGCCATCTATTGGCGACAGTGAAGAGTGCATACAGGTTGGACAAATGGAAAACTTCCACATGTACTTCTGAAGGGAAACAAAAAGTTGGTCCACTAGAAAAATTTTCACATCTACAAGTTGGCAATCCCTTTATTAGGAGGACCAACCAAAATGCCACAAAACTTAGAAAGGAGAAAAAGGTACTAGAAACATAGGCCCCTTCCAACTCTACTATTCTATGATTCTAAGCCTTTTAGGACACAATCCTATGCATATTTAGATAGAAAAAAAAGTCCTACAACTCCCAGCATTCTCTAGCCAGTCATGCTGGCTGAGGAAAACTGGGAGGTGTAGGGGTTTTTTCTGTCTAAACATGCACAGGATTGTGTCCTTTGGAACATTTTTTAAAGGAGATGAAGACATAAAGCTTGTGTAATAATACCCAGCTGTATTGCAAAAGTGGCACCTATACAGCTAAAATAATTGTAAGGGAGACATTGTGACCAGGGAAAGTGGTGGGCTACTTTGGACTGATTGATTAAAGAAAGTTTGGACTGGGTTTGATGGGATTCTTGGAAGTATTAACTAGAATCAGTTTCCATGGGGAAGTGGATTGTAGGATCTAGTGTTTCATTTTTGCATCTCAGCAGTCAGGAATAAGAGGCATTGCACCTGGGTATTTTAGCTGCTAACACAGCTGTGGTGGTTAATCAAAAGAGCTAAATAGAGCACATTAGTTACCAGTAAATCATATCTTGAAAGTTTATGCTTGCATCTCTCAAATGTTGTGACTGAAATAAATTATGAAAGTTAAGTCAATTTATTCTCATTGCAATTTTGCAAGCGGAACCTGAGATTTTGATCAGGGATTAATTGCAGGGGTGAGTTATTCAAAGCAGGGGATGTAGGCAATGTGCATAAAGTGGGAAATGTAGGCTTATGGGGAGAGAGATCTAGGGCAATAGGTAAAATTATTGTTGTTGTTGTTATTAATTAATTAAATTACATTTCTATACCACCCAATAGCCAAAGCTCTCTGGGCAGTTTACAAAGGTTAAAAATATTAAAAACACAGTAAAATCATAGAATAGTAGGGTCAGAAGGGGCCTATAAGACCACTGAGTCCAACCCCTGCTCAATGCAGGAATCCAAGTCAAAGCATCTCTGATAGATGGCTGTTCAGCTTCATCTTGAATGCTTCCAGTGTAGGAGAGCTCACTACCTCCATAGGTAACTGGTTCCATTGGTCTTATATATTTGGACCTTCTGGTCCCTGTTATCAATCTGGCCATCACATTTTGCATGAGCTGCAGTTTCTGAACCATCTTCAAAGGCAGCCCCATGTAGAGTGCATTGCAGTAATCTAACCTGGCGATTACCAGAGCATAGACAACTGAAGCCAGGTTATCGTCGTCCAGATAGGGGTATAGCTGGTACACCAACCAAAGTTGGTAGAAGGCACTCTGTGCTACAGAGCCACCTGAGCCTCAAGTAGAACCCCTAAGCTACGAAGCTGCTCCTTCAGGGGGAGTGCAACCCCATCTAGAACAGGTTGAGCACCCTCCATCTGGTCAGGAGAACCACCCACCAACAGCATCTCAGTCTTGTCTGGATTGAGTTTCAGTTTATTAGCCCTCATCCAGTTCATTGTCACAGCCAGGCACCAATTTAGCACATCCACAGCCTCACCTGAAGAAGATGAATAGGAGAAATGGAGCTGACAACACACTCCAAAACTCCGGATGACCACACTCAACGGTTTCATGTAGATGTTAAATAGCATGGGGGACAAAACCACCCCCTGGGGTACCCAATACTGGAGAATCCACGAGGCTGAGCACTATTCCCCGTGCACCATCTTCTGGAGCTGACCGTCCAAGTAGGAGCAAAACCACTGCAATGCAGTGCCTCCTACTCCCAGTTCAGACAATCGTCCCAGAAGGATACCATGGACAATGGTATCGAAAGCCACCAAGAAATCAAGGAGAATCAACAAGGTCACACTCCCCCTGTCTCTTTCCTGACATAGGTCATCATATAGGGCAACCAAGGCTGTTTCCATTCCAAAACCTGGCCTGAGCCCCAACTGAAATGGATCTAGATAATTGGTTTCATCCACTGATTACTGATGGATAATCCACCCACCCACTCAAAGGACCATGCCCAGGAAAGGAACATTTGCTACTGGCCTAAAATTATTAAGATTTCCTGGGTCCAGGGAGGGTTTCTTCAGGAGTGGTCTCACCACTACCTCTTTGAGGTGGCCCGGGCCACTCCCTCTCATAAGGAGGCATTAATCACCTCCCTGGCCCAGCCAGCTGTTCCTTCCCTGCCAGTTTTTATAAGCCAAGAGGGGCAAGGATCCAGTACAGAAGTGGTTACATGAGACTCTCCAAGCACTTTGTCAATGCCATTGAACTGTACCAACTGAAACTCATCCAGGAGAACAGGACAAGGATGTGCTCTGGATACCTCACCAGATTCACCTGCTATAACACTGGAGTCTAAGTCCTGGCAGATGCAAGACATTTTATCCTGGAAGTGCCAAGCAAATGCATTACAGCAGGCCTCAGAGGGGTGTACAGTGTCCTTAGGGCTGGCATATAATAGCCCCCAGATAACTCTGAACAGCTCCACTGGGTGGCAGATAGAAGATTCAATAGAGGCAGCAAGATGATTATTTTTGTCACCCTCATTGCCCCTGAATATACTTTATTGCATCCACTAGGGTTTCTTCTCCATCTGTACTCAAGCCATCTCCTATTTTGTTTCATCACTTGCAGCTCTGGGGTATACCATGGAGCAGTATGATCTCTCAAATATGTATGTATTTATTAAATTTATTAATAACCAAGCAGTCTCGGTCTTAGGTCAGTAAAGTTTTTGCTCCAAGCCGTCCAAGCTAAACAAAATATTGTGTAGAAAACCATGATCTTGTTTCAATTGGAAGCTGAGATTCTCAACAAAAGTCACCAAATTTTGCTCTAAAAACCTAGATTCCGTGATCTATGTCCATTAACCATTTAGCTAATTATACCCCTTAACAAAAGGCTAATTATTAACATCCTGAGATGATTGCCACTGATATGCAATTCTTCTGGTTTTTTATTTTTTAGAATGGATTGGGATCGATGGTTGGTGATGGGCATCATTGGAATAGTAGTAGGAACACTGGGTTTCCTGATCCATCAAATAATTGATTATCTCATCAAGCTGAAATGGGAACTGGTGGAGAACTATATTCAGGTAATATGTCAGAAAATAACAAATCAACCTCTCCTTTCATATAACTTTGGTCAAAAAATTCAATTAAGATTTTGCTACCTGATGTCAGGATTATGCCATCTCTGTTCCTGACCATATATTGCTCTACAAACACTGAGTGAAAATACTATTGGACCATGTCAACTGTGGGGGCATGCCCAGGGGCTATAGGTTCTGTGTGTGTTGTATAATTTCTTTTAATGAGCGAACATAGGTAATTAAGAACCACTTTGCCTGGAATTAGCCTCTGTAAGAAGGCAGCTGGCTCACTTTCCCAATGGTCAATACTAGGCATACTCTTGGGCCCAAATTGTGGTCCAAGGATGAGTGCTGATGTTACATTGTTAAAGCTAGCTGTGCTTAGCTTGGTCAAAGTCTGTGATCCCTACATAAGCCACATCGAGCTGTGTCTCTGAATGCCAGTTGCTAGGGAATAACAATGGAAGAAGGTGATTGGCCTCATGTCCTCTTGTGGGGCTTCTCAGAGGCATCTGACTGGCCACTGTTGGAAACAGGATGGTGAACTAGATGGGCCTTTGGTCTGATCCAGCAAGGCTCTTCTTATAAGTCCTTACAGGGGCATAATTATAACAATTAAATAAAACAATGTGAAATCAAGGCTTGAGCAAAGTCCAGAATCTGTCCAGAAGGAACTGAAACCTCAACATAAGAGCAAATGGTATGGTATATAAATAATAATAATCTATTGTTAGATCAGGCCAAGGACCATTTTGTTGGGTAGGTTTGAGTTTTTATTTATTGTAAAAAAGGGGGAAATCAAGAAACAGTACATATATTTTGATATATATTAAGCAGTATCCAGTTTGATACTACTGCTAATGTAGATTATGTTGCAATAGTAGAAATGACATCTAGTGCAAGCAAACACTATTGGTGTTGTGCTAAAAGTTGCTTCCACTAGCACAATGTTAGCAGTAGTGTTTAATTGCACACTGACCGTTGGCTACACTTCTGTGGGTTCGATGGTTGTTCCAAAGGCCATGACTCAGTTTTGTAAAGACTGCAGCCATTTTGCTTAGACAAGTAATGAGACAAGGATGGCTGAACTAGATGTGACATTTATTGCATAGTTAGCCCTAGTGTGCAGCTTAAAAGAAAGGAGGAAAGAAAGAAAGAAAGAAAGAAAGAAAGAAAGAAAGAGATGGCATGAGGCCTGATCTGGATTGGGACTCTGCTGTGATGGGGGGGGGGGCTTTAACCCTTTGCCCCGTTTAACCTCCTCATACCTGCTATTTGCATGGGGGGAGAGCTCCAGTGGGAGCCTTTCCCCATTCAGATAGCAGGTGCAGGGGGCAAAAGGTTAAAGCATCCCTTCCCACTACACCATGGTACATTAGGGCTCACTACATACAAAAATGACGTGACTAGTTTGGCCTTGAGATAGCAGAAATTGTCAGTGGATTTAAGAATGGTGTCCTCAGTGTTCATAATTGGTGTGACAGGTTCAGTGCTAAGCCAGTGGTGTGGCATAGTTTCTGTTTTTCTTTAGACTGAGGGCCAGACCAAATTGAAACGGTCTGCAAGGAATCTGCCTATTGCTGAGTGTGTTGACAAGAGCACAGTTGTCAGTGAATGGGACATCAGGGGTAGTAGTTCAGTGCATCTGGTCTTTATTTTGACCTGGCAGAGGTTAAAAAAATATCACCATCAAAGTGAAAACAAATGTAGACTCTAACCAATATCCTTGAAGGCGGCAGCTAACATTGCATAGAAGAGAGTAAGGAGTCTTCTTTGTGTCCTTGTGTCTTACCATAATCAAAAACATGGTGGAGATTATTTAAGTTGCAGCTGGGGTGGGCAGGAGGAGGAAGGTCAGCCTTCACAACCCTGCCCAAAGCTGCTTCTTTTCAGCTCTTTTTTTTAGTTTTCTTGGTGGGCCTTGGAGATGAAAGTAAGGCCTTCCATGAGATCATTTTTGGAGTGGGGAGGACTGGGGTTTTTTTTTTTGGGGGGGGGAAGCCAGAAGGAAGGCTTCAGTACCTTTTCCTGCTCAACAAAGCTGTACTTTGAATTGCCACACCCCCACTTTCACTTCATGAGAATATTGTACAACCACATTTCTACCCCTCGTGTATGCTGCTATAACATTTAGTTTGCCTCCAAAGAAGGAACATCCAGAGGGTGTTTCTCCATACACCACCAAATGATTTGGTATGGGTTGCAAAGAAGAAACCCTGACTTTGTTGCTCACCCCTATCTGTCTATACATAATAGCCAATTCCCAACAGTGTAATTCTTTGTCATGCCATGCTTAGAGCAATGTAACAACAGAAGGCTAGTTGGAGATGAAAGAGGAGAGACAATCCAGTTCTGGTGTGCCATTCATCCCCAAGGCCGGGATCTGGCTTTGGAAAGGGGGTGGGGGTGGGGGGGGGAGAATCATGTCAGTCTTTTCCTCTCCAACAAGAGCTCCAGGTTTGCATGGGGGATAGCATTTCCTTCTAATGCTTCAATTCCCATACCTAGCCTCTTGGGTAGGGAAGCTGAAGTGACCACTCATCTGCATTTCTGACAAGCTGCAATCATCACTTTGGGAAGTTTGGGGTAGTGCTGGATTTGCAAAAGCAGGCCCAGGCCTGGCCATGCCCCTTGCTCCAGCTGTGACAACAGCCTCACTAATGGTTGGGAGGTGGGAGAAAAAAAAATCTCCTCAGCCCCTCCATCCAGCATTGGAATCACTGATGTATACAAAAGCCACATGTTGGGGACAGACCTCATTCTCCAGCCTGCCCCTGCCCTGATATAGAGAAACTCTGAGGGTGAGTGGCTAGAGACAGAAGTTGCAGAGTGGGAGGAAGAGTGAGAAGTTGAAGTGGGGGTTTCTTTGGGATCAGGTCCCAGGATATATTGATTTGCAGGCAACATTAATCTGTTGACATGCAGGTTTGCTAGAGATCACACGGTGATAAATAATGTACCAATAAAGAGTTCACATGTTTTTATAAGTACTAATCTCTTCTTCTCCTTCTTCTGCATATTTTAAAGCAGGGATGGGGAACCTGTTTTGGACTATAACTTCCATCACCACTGACCATTGGTCATGCTGGTGGGAACTGATGGGAGTTGGAGTTTAACAATATCTGTTTTAAAGCATCCATAGAGGAAGAAAGGTGCCCTAGACTAAAGGGACATGAATAACTGTCAATGCTAGGAGACTACAAAAACATTTTCTGTAATACCAGTGGCTAGAGAACAGGCCTACCCACTTTTCTTGTTATTATTGTGCTATATTTGATCAGGAGCTGTCAAAATTATGGCACTACCAGTCAGGAAATCAGGGGAAAGATTCCAATGGCTTCATCACACAAGGCTAAAAATCCTGCAATTTACCAGGGCTTCTGCTTCCAGAACCTTTGTGGAATCAGATTGGGTCCTTTCCACGTGGCTTTAAAAAAACCCAAAACTTCACAATGAGATCTATGTGTTTCATTACAAAGCCACTAGGTGGCTCTGTTGTTTTAGTTGTAATAAAAGCGACTTTAAACTGTACACCCTCATTTTTGTCAACTCCACTGCGGGAGAAGGGAAAATGCCAGACTTTCCTCATCATGGAAAACAACGCAATAGAGCTCACAAATAGCGGGAGATTCCCTGGATGAGGGCTGCATCATGTACACAAACTTCTGTGAGTAAGCAATCTCCATAGCAGGAGATTGCCTCCAAAAGCCCTGTGTGAAGGAGCCCCAAGACTGAGGTATCTTCCTCTTTCATTTGCAAAGTATTCAACCCAAGTTACATGTATCTGCTCTTCTTAAATTGCTGCAGCATCCCACATGTTTGCAATTTGCAGTCAAAGAGCTGACCTGAGGCTAAGGCAGGAAATCTGTAGTAATTTGCTGAACCATTTAAGACTAGAAAACAAAAGAGACATCTTTGACTTTCAGACACACGTGAATCTAACCTCAGCACCATTACTTTATTGAAAATGTGTGGGAGTCAATTTACTTGTGATGAGCACTGGAGACAACACGACTCTGGCTAATCCAAACACAAACAAACAAAAACCAAAAGGGGAAAAGGTGGAACCATATCTTTACAAAAGATGTAGACTGGAAAATATATTTTATAACACACTAGAATAACAATTTTTATAAGCTAACTCACCAAGCAAACTTTATAGCCAATGGATCCAGATTTATACTTACAACTGACTCAATGAAATCATTACTACGTTCCGTCCCACTGATTTCACTGGGTCTGTTCTAAGTCTGGATCTAAACCATTATCAATTGTACTGTTCTAAATGGGTTTTCACAGCAAAACCCTTTACACGTCTGTTCAAAAGTAAATTCCACTGAGTTCAACAATACTTACTCCCAAGTAAGTACAAATACGATTACAACCTCAGTTAGGCATGCAGTTCATTGGGTCTTTATATTGCAGGGATTTCTTGAAAAATAAGTAACTCTGGGGAGTTTTGTCAAGTGATGCTAAAAGTGTCTTTTTGTCTTTATTCACATCTATTTTAAAATGCTTAATCAGAATGTAACAAATCTATGTGATCCAGCTATTTTCAACTTAAATGATACTCCCTGTTTAAGGTCTGTTTCATTCAAATGAATGATTTAAAAACAGTAAAATAAAAAGCTTAAATTCATATGATGGTTTCCTGCTTTTGTGAACACATGTGTTCCTAAAGATGTGGATTGGTTGCAGAATGCCATTTTGACCACAGAACTGTGGTGGCTGGTGAGGTGGTTTGCTAGGTGAAACTGCTGACATCCACTATGTCAGGGGTCAGCAACTTGTGGCCCACCAGATGTTTTGCCCTCCAATTCCCATCAGCCCTAGCTAGCATAGCCAGTGGTGAGGGTTAATGGGAGTTATCAGTCAAAACATCTGGAGGGCCACAAGCTGCCCACCCCTGCACTATGTGGTGATTTGAGTTGGGCAGGGGAATTCCTGTCTGTCCCTTTTAAAGCAATGGGAGATGGCAGCATAGTCAGGGCATGCTGCAGCCAGAACCATGCAAACACATGGTCACTAACTGGATAGTTGCCCCGGCATGGATTCAGGCTGTTGACATCAGCAGGGGTGATTATCCATTTTGGTCTCATCTAGCAAACATTCTCACTGGTTGCTGTTGCCAAAGAGAGAGAAATACAACAGGCTCTTCTCTACAGGTGGTTTGGGGATGTTATGGCCCCAGATACTTTTTTTGGTATGTTGGAAATGGCATGGTGAAAACCACTCTCTTCACATGGTGTGCTGTTGCTTGCCACATAGGGTAGCCTTCCCCTAGCATATTTTCACATGGCCATGGTGCTATTATTTCCTTGTCTGAACATGGTGATGGCGTTTCTGAGGTCTGGGTTACTCCTTACTTCTAATCACGTGGAAGTAATTGGAAATGGCCTCTGGGTGATGGCTTTTCCATCCTGCCACCATAATGTGTCAGTGTGGCCGTTCACATTGTTCTTCCATCTAGCATGGAGCTTCCACTCCAGTGGTACCCATCCCCAGTTGATTCCAGGCAGAAGAGCCATGAGACCAGCCACATTGCACATTGTGGCATTGGTGTGGAGAAGGCATCATGTGGCATCTTTCACATGGTAGAGGTAATATGCGGATTAGACCTAAAACTTAGGCTGCCTCACAATAAAGCAATGGAACTTTCAAGGCAAGTGAATACCCCAGGAGGGTTTTATGCAATTTCTCTACCAATAACAATGTATTTGTAAAACTAACAGAAAGGCAGCTTTCACATGACTTGGATCTGCATACTTGGAATTGGACTGGTTATGATCATTTTATCATCAGGACTGGTTGTGGTAAGTGCTAAAGTACCAATTCTTGCTCAGCTATTTTAAATACCAAGTTCTAAGAGAAAGAGGACACTACCTTATAGTTAAAGTGAATGAGACTCAGTGCTTGCACACAGTGCAGATTTATCACATAGCCCACTGTACTTTAGGCAGCACACTTTGAATGTTGATATTAGAAAAGGCTTTGGTCAATACAAATACAACCCCCACATAATTATTAAATCAAATTTTGATGGTAGTTGAATAGATTCGCTTTAGTGAATCAGATGAAGGTTGGATCGGTAAAGAAACACTTGCAGCACAATGTTTTGAATGTCTTTAGGTGGGAAAAGATGACATGGGGTATTGCTCCCCTTTTCTGCCACTTGAATGGCTTCTAAAGCTCATATGAACCTACCAGAAGAAATTGGCTTAGTAAAATTGCTTTTCTTGGGTTGCTAATCTGAAGTGCAACCAACTCAGTAACATCAAAATGGATGGGAAGGATAAAAGAAAATTGTATCTACTTCCCAAAAACAGCCTGGTCCAGTGGCTGAAGTATAAGAAAGGAACTTTATGGTAGAATAAAAGTATGTCTAGATTAAAAACAGGTGGAATGTTCTCCAGTGGGAAGGGCGTAAGTGCTTTCCCCTCATCTGTCTTTGTAAGAGGGTGAAGATCCTTTTATTCCATTAGGCATCTGGGGATTAGTGGAGACTTTTTACTCTTGCTTTTATGTAGTTTGATTTTGTTTGCATCAATTTCACTCATTGTTTTGTATTTTTAAGTTGTTGCAATCTGCCATGTGAACAGACTTCCCCTGAAAGACATTCTGTCTGGGGAGGGGCTGCGGTTTAGTGATACAGCTTTGCACGCAGAAGGTCCACGTTTGATCTCCAGCATCTCTAGGTTAGGCTGGGGAAACTCCTGCCTAAAGCCTAAGAGAGCAACTTCCAGTCAGTGTCCCCATTACTGGGCTAGATGGACCAATGATCTGACTCAGTAAAACGTTGCTTCCTGTGTAGTCTGTAGTCTGTGTAGCCAGTGTGGCGTAGTGGCGAGAGTGTTGGACTGGGAGTCGGGAGATCTGGGTTCTAGTCCCCACTCGGCCATGGAAGCTCACTGGGTGACTTTGGGCCAGTCACAGACTCTCAGCCCAACCCACCTCACAGGGCTGTTGTTGTGAGGATAAAAGGGAGAGGAGGAGGATTATGTACACTGCATTGGGTTCCTTAAGGAGGAAAAAGGGCAGGATATAAATGTAATAAATAAATAGTCTGTAAATATCATAAATATTGTTAATATAAATAAATGGATTTAACTGAGATTATAGAAAGTGCAGTTCTGTGAGGAGGCTAGGGACTTCTGACAGAAAATTCTTAAGAGGACACACTTCCCAAGATCCTTTAGGACAAACCATAACAATTAAACCATTTCATGTGATAATCTTGATTGGAAATAGGAAAACGTTTGATTAGGCTCTGGAGTTATGTGAGCTTAGGTGTCAGTGTGGATATGTGAGTACTACAGTTACATTGCCTTTTTCTTTTCACAGTTCTTTTGTCCAACAGGTGCACCAAGTGGATTACCAGAAGTCATTGGCTTTCTGAATGGAGCTTCTACTCAGCAAATTTTTAATATCAGGACTTTTGTGGGAACATTTGGCTCATGTGTTTTAGCTGTGGCATCTGGACTCTTCTGTGGACCAGAAGGTCCCATGATTCACTTGGGGTAAGGAGTTGATATTTTAAAAGTTTCAGGTTTAAAAGAAAAATGAAGCAGTTCTCTGTACACATATATGTCTACAACCATTTCCTACTCAATGTGCATAAAAGGATCTAGTCCTGTGATTTTAATCATATACCTTTTAATGTACACAAAAGTATATGATTAGTAAAGCACCTTAGTTTATTGCTAGGCCCTTGGAATAAGACAAGACAATTCCAAAAATTTAGTTTCTGCACTTTACAAAGAGAGATGAGTATGTGCTAGGGTTTACTAGTCAATAACTAATTTTAAGGTGATTTCTAGAGTCTTCTTGACAAAGAGGAACATAAACTGTGCTCAGTAACCACAGAACACTATGTGCCTATTTTATTTTGGCAGGGGGGGAGGAAAAGTGGGGAAGGGAGAAGGAAATGGAGTATTCTGGAAAAGGGAATGGCTGGCTGGAACCCTGAACAGGAGCATGCTGCACTGCAACATATTGTTGCAGGTCCCATTTGTATTATATATATATACACACACACCCCTATGGTACATAACCCATAATCTGGAGAATGAATCTAAATTTCTATGCAGCTCTATAGCATCTGATCATTTGCTTTTTATGATTTTAAATGTTGTAAATATGTAAATTAAATATAACATTAATGCTTAGAAATATGTTTCCAGTGCAATAATAGGATATGGATTGAGCCAGTTCAAGCTAAAGTTTCTTGGAATTCATCTCCCCTCCTTCACCAGATTTTGGAATACAGCTGACAAGTAAGGGAATTTATCAAATAAGTTTCTCAGACTAGTTTCTGAAAGATGGGTTAAAAAGAGGTGGCTTAATCTGCGTAACATAAAAGAAACATCATTGGAAATTATTTTATTTTACCTGTCATCATAATGGGGGTCCCTGTGACACGATGGGCTAGAAAATATCCAGACATCTTTTCTCCCAAGTTACACCTCCACTGTAGGGAATATACAATTTCAAGCAGCACTTTACAGTGCAAACCTATGCATATTAAGTCCAACTGTGTTCAATAGGGTTTACTCCCTAGTAAGTGTGTTTAATGGAGACTGGATTGTGCTTAAGGGGACAATGCATTGTTACTTTTATGTGACTGACCTGATGAAAAGTTCTGGAGAACTCGAAAACTTGCACAATTCTGTGGCATTTTGGTTGTTTCTAATAAAGGTATTTCCCCAAACTGTAGGCCTACCAAGTTACTTTTTTTGTTTTTGTCTTTCAAATAAATTTTGATTAGGAAAACAAGCTTATGCTGCATTTTTGAACACTATCATTTTGAAGTATATAGTCAAGTACAATTGCTATGCCAAACACTTAGAAGGCAATCCTATTTAAGATTCCTGATCTGATTCTTCATTGCCTTCTGGCATATGTTGAAACAGTGGCTGGCTTATCCTACTACAGAGCATGCACAAAACAGAATTTTCTCTTCACAATGGTCATTGGATTTTAAATGGACATTGTTCACATGAAATGATTTCATACAATGTGACGTGAAGAATGCTATTTTTGTATAAAATAACATTTTTAAGATACTTGGATATGATAAATCAGCAGATCTTGCAGTACAGACATTACAAACACTTAATCTTTTATTTGTGAAATGATGGCATTTGAAAATCCATGGGATACCCTGTAAGGTCTTATTTTAAGCTGGATCTATTATACCACTGTTATTGTTCATGTCAAGCTTGTATTTGGAAAAGTTTGAAGGATCAAGTTCTATAGCTTTAAAACACTGGATTATGAAAATATGTAAATAAATCCCAAATCTTTGACTATACTGTTTGTTGTATCTCCAAACAAAAAGCTATTGCAAGCTATCTGTGGCCTAAGGATAGTCAGACAGCCTAAATAAACATGATACGTTTTGCCTTTTAACTTGCCTCAGCAATTAGTGAAATAAATTCGGGATATATTTCTTAAGCTGGTACTTAAGGAAGAAATTTACCCCATGACCAACAGCACATATTTCAGAAATATCTTTGCAGTTTCTGCACCCCACTCTATTGATTACTTGCTGGTACAGCAGATAATCAATCTAGGCTGTTGGAAAATAATGATGTGTATTTTTGCACATAGGAAGTACATAGAAACATACAATTTAAAATCTGAGGATGAATTCAGATGTTAGTTTTCTCTACCCATGTCTTTTAAGTCACAAAATGGAAGCAATGTCAAAACAGGAGATGAGATGTGCATTTGCACTGTCAAAAGAGTTACATGAATCTGACACAAAGGCCACGTTCACACACAGTGATAATTCCGGAAAATCATTTATTTATTTATTTAAACATTTATATACTGCTCCACATCTAAAGATTCCAGAATGGTGAACAATAAAAGATAACAAGAATAAAACACCATATTAAAATATATAAAGAATAAAGCAACATATTAAACTTAATCCCCTTCATGGATCACTGCCTTGTTGTGGCGAAGGGGCTTGCGTAACTCAGTGAAGCCATAAGCTATGCCGTGCAGGGCCACCCAAGACGGACAGGTCATGGCAGAGAGTTCTGACAAAATGTGGTCCACTGGAGAAGGAAATGGCAACCCACTCCAGTATTCTTGCCAAGAAAACCCCATGGAACGTATCACAAGGCTAAAAGATATGACGCTGGAAGATGAGCCCCTCAGGTCGGAAGGTGTCCAATATGCTACTGGGGAAGAGCAGAGGGTATTTCCAAGTAGCGCCAGAAAGAGTGAAGCGGCTGGGCCAAAGCCGAAAGGACACTCAGCTGTGGATGTGTCTGGCGGTGAAAAGAAAATCCGATGCTGTAAAGAACAATATTGTTTAGGAACCTGGAATGTCAGATCAATGAATCAAGGTAAGCTGGAGGTGGTCAAACATGAGATGGCAAGATTGAACATCGACATCTTGGGAATCAGCGAACTAAAATGGACAGGAATGGGCGAATTTAATCCAGGTGACCATCATATCTACTATTGTGGGCAAGAATCCCTTAGAAGAAATGGAGTAGCACTCATAGTCAACAAAAGGGTAGGAAAAGCAGTACTGGGGTACAATCTTAAAAATGATAGAATGATCTCAGTACGAATCCAAGGCAAACCATTCAACATCACAGTAATTCAAGTCTATGCCCCAACCACTGAGGCCGAAGAAGCTGAGGTTGATCGGTTCTATGAAGACCTACAACACCTTCTAGAACTAACACCAAAAAAAGATGTCCTCTTCATCATAGGGGATTGGAATGCTAAAGTAGGAAGTCAAGAAATCACCGGGATAACAGGCAGGCATGGCCTTGGTGTACAAAATGAAGCAGGACAAAAGCTAATAGAGTTTTGCCAAGAGAACATGCTGATCATAGCAAACACTCTTTTCCAGCAGCACAAGAGGCGACTCTACACATGGACGTCACCAGATGGTCAATATCGAAATCAGATTGATTATGTCCTTTGCAGCCAAAGATGGAGAAGCTCCATACAGTCAGTAAAAACAAGACCTGGAGCTGACTGTGGCTCAGATCATGAGCTGCTTCTTGCAAAATTTTGGCTTAAATTGAAGAACGTCGGGAAAACCACTAAACCGTTCAGGTATGACCTAAATCATATCCCTGATGAATATACAGTGGAGGTGAGGAATAGATTTCAGGGATTAGACCTGATAGACAGAGTGCCTGAGGAACTATGGACGGAGGTCTGTAACATTGTTCAGGAGGCAGCAACGAAATCCGTCCCAAAGAAAAAGAAATGCAAGAAAGCCAAGTGGCTGTCTGATGAGGCTTTACAAGTAGCTCACGATGAAGGGAAGCAAAAAGCAAGGGAGAAAGGGGAAGATATACCCAACTGAATGCAGAGTTCCAGAGAATAGCAAGGAGAGACAAGAAGGCCTTCTTAAATGAACAATGCAAAGAAATCGAGGAAAACAACAGAATGGGAAAGACTAGAGATCTCTTCAAGAAAATTGGAGATCTCAAGGGAACGTTTTGTGCAAAGACGGGCATGATCAAGGACAAAGAAGGCAGGGACCTAACAGAAGCAGATGAGATTAAGAAGAGGTGGCAAGAATACACAGAAGAACTATACAGGAAAGATCTGAATGTCCCTGATAGCCATGATAGTGCGGTCACTGAACTTGAGCCGGACATCCTCGAGAGTGAAGTCAAGTGGGCCTTAGGAAGCATTAGTAACAACAAAGCTAGTGGAGATGACAGTATTCCAGCCGAGCTATTTAAAATCCTAAAAGATGATGCTGTTAAAGTGCTGCATTCAATATGCCAACAAATCTGGAACACTCAACAGTGGCCACAAGACTGGAAAAGGTCAGTTTACATTCCAATTCCAAAGAAGGGCAACGCCAAAGAGTGTTCAAACTACCGCACCATTGCGCTCATTTCACATGCCAGCAAGGTGATGCTCAAAATCCTACAAGCTAGGTTTCAGCAGTATGCGAACCGAGAACTACCGGAAGTACAAGCTGGGTTTAGAAGAGGCAGAGGAACTAGAGATCAAATCGCCAACATTCGCTGCATCATGGAGAAAGCAAGAGAATTCCAGGAAAACGTCTATTTCTGCTTCATTGACTACGCTAAAGCCTTTGATTGTGTGGATCACTACAAACTGTGGCAAATTCTTAAAGTGATGGGAGTACCAGACCACCTTACCTGTCTCCTGAGAAACCTGTACGAGGGTCAAGAAGCAACAGTAAGAACCAGAGATGGAACAACTGATTGGTTCAAAATTGGGAAAGGAGTACGACAAGGCTGCATATTGTCACCCTGCTTATTTAACTTATATGCAGAGTACATCATGAGAAATGCCGGGTTGGATGAATCAGAGGTCGGAATTAAGATTGCCGGGAGAATTATCAACAACCTCCGATATGCAGACGATACCACCCTAATGGCAGAAAGTGAAGAGGATCTCAAGAGCCTCTTGTTGAGGGTGAAAGAGGAGAGTGCAAAAGCTGGTTTGAAACTCAACATTAAAAAAACTAAGATCATGTCATCTGGCCCTATCACTTCCTGGCATATAGAAGGGGAAGAAATGGAAGCAGTGACAGATTTTACTTTCTTGGGCTCCAAGATCACCGCAGATGGTGACTGTAGCCATGAAATTAAAAGACGCTTGCTCCTTGGGAGGAAAGCTATGGCCAACCTAGACAGCATAGTAAGAAGCAGAGACATCACCTTGCCGACAAAGGTCCGTCTAATCAAAGCTATGGTTTTCCCAGTAGTAATGTATGGCTGTGAGAGCTGGACTATAAGGAAGGCTGAGCGCCAAAGAATTGATGCTTTCGAACTGTGGTGCTGGAGAAGACTGTTACGAGTCCCCTGGACTGCAAGGAGGTCAAATCAGTCCATCCTAAAGGAAATCAACCCTGAGTGCTCATTGGAAGGACAGATAATGAAGCTGAAGCTCCAATATTTTGGCCACCTAATGCGAAGAGAAAACTCCCTGGAAAAGTCCCTGATGCTGGGAAAGACTGAAGGCAAAAGGAGAAGGGGACGGCAGAGGATGAGATGGCTAGATAGCATCACGGATGCAATGAGTATGAACTTGAGCACGCTCCGGGAAAGAGCGCAGGACAGGAAGGCCTGGCGTGCTATGGTCCATGGGGTCACGAAGAGTCGGACACGACTGAACGACTGAACAACAACAACAACAACATTAAACTTAAAAAAACAAAACAAAATACAAACAAACAAACAAACCTGTGGCTGGTCAATCAAGGAAGGCTTCTTGAAATAAAGATGTCTTCAGCAGGTGCTGAAAACAACACAATGTTGGTGCCTGTCTGATTTCCAGAAGCAGGGAGTTCCTCACAATGAAGGCTCAACTCCAGGGGGACTCCAGTGTGGCCATAGATCCATGCAGAACCGACAGAAGCATGTCTTCTGATGACCTCAGGTTGATAAGGGAAAACGTGCTCTCTCAAGTATCCTGGTCCCAAGTTGTTTAGGGCTTTATATACTAGTAGCGAAACCTTCAGTCTGGCCTTGTAGCGAATAGGCAGCCAGTGCAGTTCCCTCAGCAAAGGAGTTACACGCTACAGAGGAGCAGCTCCAGATAGCAGCCAAGTTGCTGCATTCTGCAGTAGCTGCAGCTTCTGGGTCAGCCGTAAGGGCAGCCTCATATAGAGCACTTTACAGTAATCCAGTCTTGAGGTTACTGGCACCTACACTGTGACCAAGCTGTCCCTGTCCAGGAGAGGCTATTGCAGGCAAACCAGCAGAAGGTGGTAAAAGGCACTCTGAGCATCCACGGCCACTTGAGCCTCCATCAACAGTGATGGATTACCTCCAGGCTGTGAACCTGATCTTTCAAAGGGAATGCAACCCCATCTGGAACAGGCAATGAGTCTATCTCCTGGAATCGGGAACCGTTTATGCCAGGGCTTCCATCTTGCCAGGATTCAATCTCTAGCGCTAGACACCTTACATCCCTAGGTCCTGAAGGAGCTTGCAGATGTTACTGCAGAGTTGCTGTATGTAATGTCTGAGAATTCCTGGAGAACATGTGAGGTGTCAGAGGATTGGAGATGGGCAAATATTGTCTCCATCTCCAAAAAGGGGTGGTGGGGGGGGGAGGAAGTAGCGCCAGAAACTTCAGACTAGTCAGCCTGATGTCAATACTGGGCAAAATTCTAGAAGAGATTATTAAGTGGTCTGTGATCATCTGGAAAATAATGCATTGATTACTGGGAGTAATCATTGGTTTGTCAGTAATACGTCATGCCAGACCAATCTAATCTCCTTTATTGATAGAATTACTAGTTTTGTACATCACGGGAATGCCATGGACAGAGTATATCTCGATTTCAGCAAAGTAAGCCCCATTGATTTCACCATTCAACTCAGTGGGGTTTACTCCTAGGTAAAGGGTTATAGGATTGCAGTCACAAGCTGAATATGAGCTAGTGCTGTGATGCAGCTGCCAGAAAAGCTAATGCAGTCTTAGGCTGCATTAACAGAAGCATAATATCCAGAACATGGGAAGTAATAGTTCTGCTCTATTGTGCCTTAGTCAGGCCACATTTGGAGTACCGTGTCCAGTTCTGTGCACCAGATTTTAAGAAGGGCATTGACAAACTGGAGCACATCCAGAGGAGAGTGACCAGGATGATGAAGGATGTGGAAACTGAGTCCTATGAGGAAGGGTTGAAAAAGCCAGGTATTTTTAACCTGAAGAAGAGAAGATTAAGAAGAGACATGATAGTGGTCTTGAAATATCTGAAAGGGTGCCATGAAAAAGATTGAGCAGACCTGTTCTTGGTTGCTCCAGAGGGGCAGGACTAGAACCAATGGGTGGAAATTGTAGGGAAACAAGTTTCAGGTAAACATTAGGTGAAATGTTTTCATGATGACAGCAGTTTGGAATTGGAAGAGGCTGCTTTGGGAGGTGGTGGGTTCTCCTTCTCTGGAGGTATTTAAGCAGAGGGTTGACAGCTGTCTGTCAGGAATGCTGCATCATGCAGCACAGGACCTGGACGGAACAGGGACTGGATTAGATCAGCCTTCCTCAACCTGATGGTGGCTGTGCTAGCTGGGAATGATGGGAGTT
This sequence comes from Heloderma suspectum, assembly GCF_057233095.1. Classification (NCBI taxonomy): domain Eukaryota; kingdom Metazoa; phylum Chordata; class Lepidosauria; order Squamata; family Helodermatidae; genus Heloderma; species Heloderma suspectum. The sequence continues at coordinate 70,583,425 of NC_139461.1, read as the reverse complement.
GCAGTCCAACACATCTGGAGGACACCAGGTTGGGCTAGATGATCTCTATTGGCTGTTCCAACTTTATGATTAAAGCAAGACTGGATAAAAGGTAGACCAGGATCTACTGGTATATCACTGGGTGATTTGCAGTAAATCATCAAGGGTTTCTGATTCGCATCCCAATAGTTTAACAAATTGCATGTTAAAATATGATTTGCTACAACTAGTCTTGTGTGAATTACTTGTTTCTCAGTCTCTGTGTTCCTCACCTGTAAAATAGTGCACTATCCAGGTCTTTGCGCAGCTCTGCTGGCCGGTTTAAGTGTTTTATGTTAGAATCCCTGATCTGTAGCAATTCGGATGTAGATCTTGGGGTGCAATGGGTAATTGGGTCTGTTCCTTGAGCCACTGTTTTGCACCAGGTTTTGGCCAGTAAACCATGGAATTGTATTAAAAAACCAAAGTCGATCCCGCAAGCCTGAAGTCTGCTCATCCGTGCCTTAAAGGGTGAATTTGAGCATTACTTTCCTTGGCCCAAATGTGCTATTCCTAGCAGGGCCAGGCTTACTATGAAGCAACATGAAGGTGCTGCTTCAGGTAGCAGGTTTCAGAGGGGCTGCCTCTTTCATTTCTTCAGTCTCCATCTCTGCGTGCCCTTTTAAAAGAAGTAGGTATCCTTTTTATTTTACCAAAAATGTCATGTCTAAGGCGAGTGCTTGTTCCAAGCTCACCGCTAAGCAATTATTTACGTTTGCTATTTTATGATCTAAAGATGAACAGCACACCTTTCTTAACAAAAGCCCAATAGACATAATACCTTTCTGAAAATAGCTGTGCTGTGCAGTTGTGGTTGTGGTTATCTTTTCTTAAGTATTTCCCCCCTTCTTGTTAACAGGAGGAATTTTGTTACAGCTGGTGCAGGGGCAGGGATCGCTTCTGTATTCCATGCTCCAGTGGGTGGACTTCTGTTTACACTTGAGGAGGTGGCCTCTTTCTGGGATATCAAGCTGGCCTGGCAAACATTCTTCTGCTGCTTGATGGCTGCCTTTACTACAGATTTACTCTCTTCTTCTCTCTGTGGGTTTGTCTACAGGGGTCAATTTGGATTTTTCAAAGCAGAGAAGAGGATTTTATTTTGGGTATGTATTAAGTTGATACTATTACAAGCAATGACAGCACCCATATCTCTTTGGGCCTATTTATTTATGTATTTATTTACAATATCTTCTACTACACCTCATCGCATGTTCAAGGTCACTTATGACCATAATTTGTTTATTTTTAATGACTAAGCATCCATTAGTAAAACACTGAAAGCAGCCCAACTCAATTGGTTCAACTCTTAAACACCTTTCTCAGTAGAAACATCTTCCAGACCCTTCTGAAAGCGATTGGGGGTGTCCTTTGATGAGCCTTCTCTGGGAGGCCATTCCATGGCCCAGGAACCATTGCCAAAAAAGCACTGTGTCTTGCTGGAAATAGCTTGACCTCATGTAATGGTGGAATGAGAACAGTGCACCTGATGCTGAACTTAATTGTTGGTGGCAGTGGGAATGACATATAGGGAGAGGTTCTGTTATGTGTGCAGATCTAAGGCCATGAAGAACTTTACAGATTAATGCCAGTACCTTGAGTTATGCCAGGTAGCTGTCTGCTAGCCAGTGCAGCCGCCGTAGAATTGGCTGCAGATGGCTCCTGCCTCCTTACATCTTTCTGGAGAATAACGGAGGTTCTTAAGTGACACTCACCCTCAGGGCTGTCCCTAAACATTTTGCTGTCTGAGGCAGAGCACCAAATGGCACCCTACCCACCTAAGTCAAGATGTGCAGTATCCAAAGCTAGCTAAGTTATTTTAGAATGTGAGGCAGAAAATCCCATAAGTACACCTCCCCATTCCTGGCAGTACAAACAGAATAATAACAAAGTAAATCATGAACAATTTGCTGCCCTTCTCTGACACCCAAAATCTGTTGCCTGAGGCCACCAACTCACACAGCCTAACAGTAGGGCCAGACCCGCTCATTCTATTTGTAATGAATAATCTATTCAAGAGCAAACATGTGTTTGAAACCCAGCAGAAAGAAAAACACCTATTTCTAATGGAGAAGCAGTGGGCGGAGAAAAGTTAAGAACCCCCTCCCCATGCTGTTGCTTGGTTTGAACCCTGCCCGCCCCCCGTGTTTTGAAGCTGCTTTTTTTGAAAATAAGAAAGATGATTAAAAAAATTTCTGAGCCCCTCTTAACTTGTTTGTACTACATGTGTATGTTAATGTGGGACAAACCACAGGCTTTGTATTTGCATTATAGATTGATTTAAGCCCATATCGATTTATACTTCCTCTGTGAATATGCCATAAAATGTAGGCTCCTATTTTATAAACAGGAGTGTATATACACAAAGAAAGATGCTAAGAATAATTGGAGATAAGTAACACCTTGTAATATTGGTGTTCTTGGCAAGGTCAGAGGCTTACTGGGAGAAATGAATGAGAGAAAGTTTTTGCAAAACAATCTTGTTTTATAGCAGGACTTTAAGCAATGCTAAAAACTGCTGCACCGTCTAGAAGTATCTGATACATTTTCCCATTTCGTATTTGAATTTCTTGCAAGCTCTTCTTTAGTATTCCTTTGTGGAGTTATGCTCTTTCTCATTTGGTGTCCAGTCAGATGTATAATCATGGAATTTAGTAAATATAATTGAATATAGGATGTAATGAAAAGGAGGGGGTGAGTGGGCAAAAAAGAAAAAGAAAAAGCTAAGACATAAAACAGTCTCATGGAAACATATTTACCTGTAATGAAGTCCAAGGTGGTCTTGAGCTCTTTAGGGACCATTTTTCCTTTGTGAAATAGGTATTTTAGATGAGCTCATCATTACGTTTAAAAGGCTGGTTCCAGACAATATTGGAGACGTATTTTTTCTTTTTTTCCAAGTGGCATGCCTCAACAGCATGTAGAACAGAGAACGATGTCATCAGATTTCAAGGATCATGTATATTTATACCTCATAGCCTAAGAACTGCAATAGTCAATATTTCATTATAAGTACAGTATTATTAAGAGCGCAGTCCTATGCATGTTTAGACAGAAAAAAGTCCTACAACATGCTGGCTGGGGAATGCTGGGATTTCTGTCTAAACATGTATAGGATTGCGCCTTGAGGCTTTTACTCTTTAGCCAAGTGCACTAGTAGGTAGTTTAATAAAAGGATGTGGGTGAGCATAGATTTGGTAGTTTATCATATATGTTAGCTTAATATTAGTAGCAAAGAGTGACCATGGATTCGTCAGATAGAAACATATGTATTTTCACGCTGGGTGGGTCAGACTAATGGCCTATTGAACTCAAACTTCTGCCCATTGAGAGTGACCAGCTAGATGCTTAGGAAAAATTCACAAGCAAGCTATGTTGTTAACATCTGTCTGCTCCCCTATGAACCTGCTTGCCAGTAAAGATTAGAGTCTGAAGGCCTTCTCTGCATGCCCCCATCTGTCATCAGAGTTCAGGCATGTGGTGACTAGGGAGAAGGGCCTTCTCTGTGATGGCACCATGACTCTAGAATGCTCTTCCCAGGGCAGCTGACCTGGTGCCTACTCTGGTGAGTTTTAGGGACCATGCCAAGTTTATTTATTAAAGGTTAATTGTGGGTTTTTAAAAAATGCTGCTGAAGTTTTATTAATTGCTTTTTTGTTTTTGGTTCTAAATGCTGCACTCTCTTTTTTGTTTTGTTTTGTTCTGATAGGGTTATATTTTATACTTCTTATTTTTGTAAGTCACCTTGAGAATGTTTAATTATAAACTGGGAAATACACGTCTTAAAGTAAAATAAACACCCATCTTTGGTTTACTGTATAATGGTCAGAGGTGTCATTGAAAGTGAAGGTTATATTTTCGTTATCAGAGCTATTACCCACTGAAAGACCTGTTACAGAACAAGAACTGATCTGGCAGAATATTTTTTTCCTCTATTCCTCGCGGATTCAGACCTTGAGGTGGTAGTGGTGGTCATGTGTTACTATAGAAGGGTAAAAAATAAATGGCCAAGATAAGGGGAAAATATTTAAAAGTGCTGTAGCAAGAAGTCTGGTTTTATTTTTAGAAAGTGCCCTGACACATTTGATGCTTTGCAGCAACCTTCCCAAACCTGGTGCCTTCCAGATGTTTTGACTACAGCTCTCATCATTCTTAGCCAGCAAGCTCAAGCTGCTGGGTTTGAACTTTAGAGCCCTGTATTGCTTCAGCCTGGGATACCTTACTGTCTCTTTCTATATGTATTCTACCCTGTTTCCCAATGAGTTGGGATCAATGTGATAGATGTTGTTCCAGCTGCCTCCGCCATCGGAAGTAAGGCTATTTGTGATCAGAAATGGGTCTTTTTTTGGTGAGGGTGCATGATATGGTTTACGGAACTTCCTTCCTAGAATATGTTTTTGCTGAACATGCAAAAGAGCCACTTCTCTGTAATTATCATACAGAACGATACAATGGATTATAAAGACTTCTGCTTTGAATAACAGTTTATAGTTTTTTACAAGTTGATTCAGCATATTTCACAAATGTGCAATTGATTTTGACTCCTATTTCCCTAGAGGAACAGCTGCCAACGTGGTTTCTACCAAGGCTCCACTGTGTTTTGCTTGCCAGCTAGGCTAGATAATCAGAAATGTTTTTACTTCAGTAAGCAATGGGCTCTAGGGAAATTTGGCTTCTTTCATGTTTTATAGCAGAAATCAAACTCTGAACGGAAAGCTTGTGGCTTATGTTTTTCAAGAAAAATATTTTTATTTTCTTCAGTTTCACTGTGCTCACCATAGCATTGTAAAGGAGGCTTATTACAGTACATCTCTTTGATTTTTTCCAAGTGTGGGATTTTATGGAAGTCTGAATTTGTTTATAAAAGCTGGAATTCTATGTATATTTACTTGGGAGTAAGTGCCACTGAATTTTTGGGACTTCTTCTGAGTAAACATGCATAAGATCAGGCTGTACAATTTACTATTGCTCAGAACAAGGCATAACTCACTTTGCTTGGAGATAGAATTAAATTTTTAAGAAGCAGGTAAAATATGGAATGTACTCAAGTAGAAACTATGAATCAATACAAACCTCATGTTGCAAACGTAAAGCACACTTCTTCAGCCTTGAGCTTTCTGATAATATTAACTTATGGTTCAGCTTCATAGATGTTAAATTTAAGAAGGAAAACTTACCCTCCTGTGCAGATTTGTTTTGAGAAAACCCTTGAGGAACAAAAGGATTTTCTGAAAGGTCCTCTCAAGAAGAAAATTGGTAGTGGTCTTTTGCCTTTGCAGAATGCACATGATTTATATGAAATACACACAGGGCACAATCCAGCAGAGTTAAATTTGCTTAAGTCAATGGATCGTGGCCCTAGACTCTTATTGCTGCTTTTCTGAACAAATGACATTGTGAATAAAACTTTTAAAACTACATCTTGAATAATTTCTTAGGGCTACTGGAAGCCAGATAAAGTTGCTTCAGGGATATGTATGACTTGACCCAAAACTTGCCTGCTTATTAATGCATCAAACACAGGCAGGCCTATCCAGTAGCTTATTTCAGGCTAATTCTGGTCATGTGTAAAACCATGCACACAGCCCCATTATAAAGGCTTTGCACGGCTTCATCTTGAACCTAAAGGAAGAAGGCAGCACTGGATACATTGAGAGATCTGGCAAAAAGGCCTTGGCGATGACGCATAAGCGATTATAAATGCAATCTGCTTTTTATACAGCTAATTTTGCTTATTGTTGAGTTGTTATAACTTGTTTCTTCTAGCATGGTGGCTGCTATATATCAACTAACTGGCAAAATTCACAGAACATACTGTTTCTTTTCCTTTCAATTCAGGTTAAGAACTTACTGGATATGAGTGTGTTGGCTTTCGTTCCAGCCATTTTCCTTGGAATACTTGGGGGTCTTCTAGGAGCTCTCTTTGTTTTCCTGAATATAAAGATTAATAAACTACGTATGTGGTTCTTCAGCACAATTCCAAAAACATCCCTCAGAAAAGCAACCAAGCTCTTAGAATCAGTGCTGGTCCTTGTAAGTATTTAATGGTATCTTGTTGAGTATTCTAAATACACATTTGCAGTGGATTCAGTAAGAAAGGAGGCATGCGCCTGAAAAAGTAAAATTAATAGAACAGCAGAGGATGCGAAGTCATGGCACAGAACTAGTATAACAGCAGGTATTTAAAGGTGGGTTTTTTCCAGTTGCTGGTTTATCTTCTACCAGCATGTGGAAGCCTAGTCATTGCTATACAGATTAGGTCTGGAACGTACAACTATCAAACATTTATTGCGTACAAAGGTTACATTTCTTGGGTTAATTGAATATACACCTGTGCATGTGTTCCTTAAGGGGGTGAACTTGCTGATTTTACTCTCTCTCTCTCCCCGAGTATATCTATATATCTATATCTATCTACTTTATGTACAGGTTTTGACCATTACTGCTACTGTCTACTTGCCATACTTCTTTCACTGTACTCCAGTCAAGAACCTGCCAACATCTGTTCCAGCTAGTAAGTCACAAAAGTAAGTAGTGAAAGAGACATAAGCATATTAATACTTTATAGGTGTCCTTGGCTTCTTCAATTTGAGAACTGGTCCCATTGTTTGTGAAGCTTCGGTGGAGCTCAATATGGCTTAAGAGTATGTTTGTGTGGGATATTGCTGGGCCCTATCCATAAACTTGCTTGGTCATGGGAATACAGGAAATGAAATGTATGTGTACTTCAGGTGTATATTTCATAGTTGGAAAACCAGCTCTGATGTTCTATGGCAAAAGCCTTTCGGAGTGATGTCACAGATTTATGGAACCATGTAGTTTTAAGGCTGGCAGGGAATCACAGAAATGATCTAGGTTGGTAATGCCAAATGATACACTTTCAGTGTGCCACAGGGCGTTTCGTGACTAGATTGCTATCTCTTAGAGACATTACAACACAAGGCCTAAAAAAGGAGGGTGTCTTCCATGTCAAGAACTGAGGACTAACTGCTGCATATGCAGAAAATAAATTCCACCATTTACACATACCATAATACTAACTTCCCCTCCTAAACAAAGGTTAGCTCCAAATTTAAAATTAAGACAGTTTATTATGTCACAGTGTGTTTTAAATAAGAAAACCAATCCTAGAGTGAATCAATGGATAAGAACTATTTTGAACAGGTGTTAGTGGGGTTAGATTATCCCCTAAGCACTGAAAGAACATAAGTGTATGTGTGTGTGGGGGACACAAGGCCATGTAAGCTAGCCTCCCCACACTGGCTGGCATGTGAAGGGGATTTATGCCCATACAGCAACTCCACACAGGGGTGTATCCTGAGTGAGCCAGGATCCCCCTCACATGGAGAAGCTCTACAATTGTACATTGATGTGTGTGTAGAGGCTCTCCTGATGTGCTCCAAATGCATGGCTGGTGGAAGCCATGGTTGTTGCCTGCAGTGGCAGTGTGAGACGGGGCGAGCCCATGCAGCTCCCCTCACATGTTCTTTCAATGAGTGGGAGGGATTGTACATACCCTCATAGCATATATTCCCCTCATGAATTTAACATTGTTCCTTTTCTCTTTTTTATTTTCAAGCTTAAGCCATGCTGGCTGGCAAATTTCAGAATACAATTGTCCACCGGCAACATTACAGATCAGGCCAGATGTAGTGAAATACTCTAACCAAACCTTTAATGAAGGTAAGGAGACAGACATATGATTAAGAATGGGAATGAAAAGAGTTTATGTAAGTGTGCAGTTTGGGAGGCAGAAAACGTGGAATGTTTCAAACACCTTCTAAAAACATGCTTGTTCACCCAGGCTTTCTCTGGCTTGTAATTAATTGCAATTAATCATATGCTGCTCCTTGTATTGCTTTGTATTGTTATTGTTATTGTAATTGCAATTGTTTTTAATACTGTATTAGAGATTTTATTATATTAAGCAGTATGTATGTATTACAAATAAATAATTAAAAATAAAACAAATATGTTTCTCCAGGTAACAATATGTTTTTCAACGTGAGTATGAGCAAAGTCTCCAGTTTCAAAAAGTGTCACTTGGGGATGTTTATGAACATAAATATGTCTCCTACCTGTGCCACACAATTTTTCCATTTTTTAGGGTGCAGTTCTAAGAGATCCACCCTGAGTACTTGTAAGCCTCCAAACTCGGAGGTTTACAAGTATCCTATTCATTGCACCTCCCACTCTGCATTTAAGCTAGATGGGTGTTTTCACCCATCTAGTGGAGGCTTCAGGGCGGGGGAGGGAAGGAGGCTGGGGCAGCCATGGGATTTTATCATAGGGCTGCCACCCCGACCTCCTCCCCTCCCCACCCCCGGGAACGCCCCCTTTCCCCATCTCTGTGCGTGGAGAGGTAGCCGGCGTGTTCTCTCCACACTGGCTATGAGGGGGCAGGGGGGGGCAGCTTCCTAGCTCCAAGGTCAGACCCTTGTTTCTGACCTCAGAGCCAGGAAACCGAACCATCCTATGCCCCCCAGGCACTGTCTGGTGGGTATAGGATTGCTCTCTTAGAGACTCTGTTAGCTACCCCTACTTAGGACTTTGTCCAGATAACATGGCAGGTTAGGTGAATAGCAAGCAGGCGAGAAGGACATGTCTTGTCTGTCTATGAAGAAAACCTGCACTTGAATATGGGGCATAATAACAACAATAGCAGCAACAACAAGTTTGTTTCCTATTTATACAGCACTATCAGTTTCCATGGGGCCTTGTAGCAGGGATGGGGAATGTGTGGCTCTCCAGATGTTATTAGACTGCAACTTCCATCAGCCTTCACCATTGGCTATGTTGGCTAGGTCTGATGGGAGTTGTAGTCCAACAACATTTGGAGGGCTACATGTTCCCCACTCTTGCATTACAGAGTTTGATAAGAAAAAATAAAATAGTCAGATGCTGATATCAAGCAGCTCACATTCTAAAATAGGCAGGGTGGGAGGAATAAAAAGCAGAGGGAGGGAGAGGAAATAAGGAGTGGATGGCAGGTTAGATGAATAGGCAGCAGAGCCATCCTGCCCCCCTCTCATTTAAAGCTGCTGCAACTGACTTACCCTTAAATGAGGGCTTTTCTACATGAGGCTTTTAACCCGCACCTTTATTGAGGCGTCTGTTTCCGGATTCTTTGTGGGATTAAGATCGGCTCTGTTACATGGGTTTTTTTTCTGGTTTTTCCCCTCTCTGCTTTTCTGTATGTTCCATTACACAAGCACTTGGTGGCACTCTGGTATAGCAGAATTGCGCAATTGCACAGGAGTTCTACATTACCATTGAGAAAAAATGCCACACTTTCCTCATGAGGGGAAAAAACGTGATAATGGTTGCAAAGCATGGGAGAGGCCTTGAAGGATGACAATGTTGTGTAAAGGACCAGCAAACTACCATGAGTGAGCATTCACAAGTGCACAATAAAAGCTTCATGTAGAAAGGCTCTGAGGCTTACAGGTGCAAATGAAGACTGATAGTATAGTTAAGCAAGTGGTCTTGTGGAAAAGGTAGGGTTTTTTAGGTAAGGCTTGTGAGCATATCCCTGCTGCACACACAGTTACAAATCTACATAGAAGCTTATGAATGTGTGTGTGTTTGAAAGATGTTGACATTATGAACTCTTCTGCTTTGTTCTCCCTTTCTCTCTCTTCCCCCCCCCCACCTCCCCATCTCCACTCTCATGTAAAGCTGCTGCCCTCTTGGCTGACAGTGGTATGAGAGGAATCATGTACCTTTTCAGACGTGGGACTCATGAGGAATTTGGATATGCCTCTCTTTTTACAGCGCTGCTCTTCTACTTCTTGTTGTCTTGCTTGACTGCAGGCTCTGCTGTTGCGAGTGGTTTAGTTATACCAATGCTGTAAGTATTGCATTCATTTTGCTGCAAGATGTAATTCTCTCTGTTATAAACCAAAGTTTAGTGACAACAATGAAGTACACTGCATTGCATCATACTTAACATGTGCAGCTGCCTATACAAACCAAAAATGTTTATTATCTATTACACATGGTGATGGAAGAATGGCTGCTTATACAATCCACTTCTTATACTGGACAAAATGGATTCACATTTATATCTCTCATAAGAAAAGCATGTCCACTTCCTTCAGTGAGATCTTTAGCAGGTAGCTCAAAAGAATGGGCAAACCTAATGAAGGATTTGTCTGAGCCTTTTAATCTTTGAATCTCATACCTCAGGTTGGTGCAAAGAGGGTTCGCAGGTAGTACAAAAGTATTATTCTGAGTGCAAGGTGGATATGTTTGACAACTTCACATCTGCTCTGGGGAGTCCCTATCCCCCCCCCCAGCAGATTTTGAAGGGGTGGGGCTGCAGAAGCGAGGGGGAATCTGTCCCACTGATGGGTGCTGTTCCATTGGCAGACAGACATCATTGAATATAGCCTCTTTTTTTTCCAGCATACACTTTTCTTTCTATGTGTTCATTAAAAATATATCTATATCTATGATCTCTCTATATGTGCAGTTTTCACTTGTATATTATGCAAAACCTGCAGCTTGTTCCTCAAGAAATTGCTTCTTTTGTGGGAGTATCACATTTTCCTAGTACATCTTCTGATTCAGGAAATGTAGCTATTAATGTGTCCAATTTTAGATGCTGGGTGGATTGTAGTTGTGTGAATATCACAGGTATCAAGTGGCTAATGCCATCACTCGAGATTAGTAATACAGCTCCTTCCATGCTATTATGTGAACTTTTGATAAGGGAACTTTTGAATTTAATTTTTTTTTAAATGCCTACTTCCCTCTCCAGTGCTAATATGTGCATCCCTCTGATATCATTTAATGTATGTGGCACCCAGGTAAAGCTATCCCACACAGCAGAGTTGTTCCCCACTTGCAACACGACTGCCCTGCCATCCGTTATGTTCAGACAGGAGCTGTTTTCAGAACTTCATCCCCCACGTGATTAGAATTGTGCGTGGGTGAGAGAATGAATGAGCCCGTTGGCCCTGCTCAATCCCTTGCATCCTCATTATCCATTCTCCATGCACTGGAGGAGTAAAGTCTGCAGTGGGGAGGCTTCCCTACTGATTTTCCAGGGTTCTAAATCATGTGGGGAATCTACATATGAAGAGTGGGCATGGAAGGCTGTGGAGACAAGTGAAAAGGGTGGGATAGAAGGGGCAGGGCCAATGATCTCTCTCTCTCTCTCTTTTTCTCTCTGTGTGTGTGTGTCTCTCTCATGATTCTAAGCGCGTGTGTGTGTGTGTTGCTGGATGTCACTTGTCAGACTATGAGCACTGGATCTATGCTAGCACAATTACATCACTAAGAGCATTTCTACACCAGGCTAAAATTCCACAACTTTACCAGGGCTTTCTGCTTCCGTTTTAAATGCAGGATCATGGCGGGCTCCCTTTACACATGCTTCCCCACCTCCACCGTTCCCCCCTTATCTGCATTGTTCTAGCTGTTTCATTATACAGCCACTAGATGGCACTGGGGTCTAGCTCCTCTTATTTCAGTATTTCCTCTTTTCACAAGGGAACTCAAGCCCTTGTGATTTGATAGCTCATTATCTCTGATCTTTTAAAAAATGGGATAAAGGTCATTTAGTGTGGGGGATGCCCTGGAGGTTGATGATGTAATGTAAAGGACCCAGAAACTTCAGTGAGTAACCATTCTCCATATCAGGATAAAGCCCCGTGTGGAGAAGCCCTAGGAGAAAAGGAAAACAGGCTGTTTGCCCAGAGCAGTGTCCTCACTCACTTCTTTTCCTCTGCAGGTATATAGGAGCATTATACGGCAGGATCGTTGGTTTGATATTGGTTTCCATTTCTGGAGTTCAGACTGATGAACGTGGTGCATGGGTTGATCCAGGACTGTTTGCTGCAGTTGGAGCTGCTTCTTTCTTCAGTGGTGTTTCAAGGCTAACAATCTCCCTGACAGTTATAATGGTACACATAAGCTAACTTCTAAGGAGAGCTGTTTAGTAATATCATGGGTAGTTCATCATCAAATGGATCAAAAGAGCATTTGATGTTGTGGTTCCCAAGTGCTAGAATAACAGTGCAGAGGTGCGTGGTTGAAGTCTCCAGCAGTTTGCCTTGAGTCTATAAGCTCTCATAAGTGGGGATGCTGGAGCTCTGTCAGAATTATGGAAACAGATATGGAGAGGCTCAGTTCTTTTCAGGTGACCCCCTCCCCCACATGATAATTGCATGAGGGAGAGAGCAGGGCTGTGCCCTCTGGCACACGTGGGGTAGCACTTCTGCAGCAGGGAGCCTGTCTTATGCTTGTAGGCTCTGCCCATGATGTGGAAACCACCCTGACTGCACAGGATTCCACATAATGAGGGGAGCATATATGTTAGAGCAGGTTCTCCTCTACAGATGTGTCCCCACCAATGCATGGATGGTGAGGCCTGTCAGGCATGAGCAGAGGGAGGGGGATGCCCGACTAGGGCTACTTTGTTGTGCCAACAGCTGCTGGTTCTAAAATGGAGGTTTAAATATCATCAACCTACAACCTTTTCCTGTCTGGCCTAATCGTGGTTGAAACAGGCCTAAATTCTAACCAAACTCTAGGATTTGCAGGGCACATCAGCTTTCTTAAAGAAGCAGATCCTGAGTCACCAAATGAGCACTGTGAAGCATCTCTGACAAGGTCTGTTGGGCGGTAATGTTCTAGAGTAGAGGTAAACAACCTGGTGTCTTCCATTTGGACAACAACTCCCATCAGCCCCAGAAAGCATGGCTATGGTTGGGGGCTGTGTGAGTTGTAGTCCAAAATATCTGGAGGGCAGCAGATTGCTTACCCCTGTTCTAGGGAGCTGGGGAGGACAACACTAGGGGAATGTTGCCTAGTGGGTAGCTATCAGAGGTACCCCATCTGCTGCAGAACTGAGATCTGGTTCTTGAACATCATTGTAAATCTCCTGGACTTATGAGTGGTTCTTTGGAGACCAGGTCTTGACAGTATCCTGGAGCTTGAGAGCCAGTAGCTGCATCTCTTTCTTCAAGGAGGACTTATCAGCCCCCTGAATGGACCCAGACTTGGGCCCACTTTGGATACCTCAACCTAAGGGTCCTTCTAGATGGAGGGGCTCTTATTGCTACCAATCAGAAGGCATTGTGCAGCTATTGTGTCCTTTCTTTCTTAATGGATTTCTGTGGTAAGAGAAAAGATGGAAGAAGCAGTAGCAAAACACGGGAGGGTTACGAGTTAACGACAACAACGTGTGGACCCCTCCATAATATTCCATGAATGAGGCAGGAATGGCATGAGAAAAGCCTTGTCTGGAAGTACCAATTTCAAATAAATAAGTGAAAAACAACCCTTTTCATCTGCAATCAGTGTAATATATGAAATAATTTATTTCCCTGTTTGTGAGAGCCAATAGTAAAGAGACATCTTTCAAAATAATAAATTGCCTTTCCACATAACAATCAACTTTGCAATATTCTCTTGAAACAAAATGCAAGCAGTTCTTACACTGGATTTTTAAAACACACACAGTTAAATTAGAAATGGGACCTCTTTGGGTTTTGAGACAATGTACGGCCTCGTGTCAGTCTCTCTTTTTGTGGGAGTACAATGTGATCTCTGGAAAAAACATACCCCCAAATAAAAATTAAAATAGTTATCTGAACATTTTCCAGTCTGTACATCGAAAGCTGTGTTCAGCACAATTCACTTGTAATAAAAAGATTTAAAAAAATACAAATTGCTCTGAGTACATAGAAAATGAGGGAAGCATAGAAAACCGCTAAAGAGGCTGGAACAATTATAGCTGTCATGCAATGCACTCCTGATTCCCCTAGGTGGCAGGCTATAATCCTTGTGTTCTTTTTTTGTATTGGGGAAACTGAGCTTCAGTTTATATCCATCCAAACTAAATAGTGGCATAATTTGAGGAAATATTAGTTTTTGAGGAGAGAAAAAGGCTTGGATGTGACAATGCAAAAACATAGTTAAAAGGTTGTGGCCCTGAACCATAAAATGCACACGTTTTTCCGATATTGTCTGATAGGTTCCAAAATAATAAAGGAATGTTTGCTTTGGCTTTTTGCACAGTCTTCCATTTCGAAAGAGTTCTGCAGTAGTAGTGAACAGGTTAGTAAAATGCTTTTTTAAGAAATAGCAGACCCCACAGGCTTTTGCCCACCTCTTCATTCTTGGCTGCTTACCTCTTCCATGCTGACACTTGACTCTCAGCCTTTGCTCTTTGCTGAAAATACTAGATCTGGTGACATTTCCTTTGGTTTGCAAAGAACTATTCCACACCCTCCTAATCCCAACACAGAATGAAGTGCACTTCGGCCCAGTGAAATCACTGGGTTAAGCACACTCCACTCTATGTTAGGCTGAAGTCTGTGAGCGTCAAAAGGATATTTATTGTGTTAAGGGGGAAACTTCAGTCAAGTACATTTTATCTTATTCTCTGTTTTGCTGTTCTATTGGGATCACATTCCTTTAGATAGTACACACAAATATTAAACAGGGAATTTATGGGACAGATTAATTAGAGTTTAAAATAAATCTAGTAAAAAGCCAAAGAACGAAGCTGAATGAAGTTTGTCTTTCAAAATATCATCAATATTTTTAAATAAATATCTTTACAATAGTGCTTGGCTTAATTAACCACTGAATGTTGGAGACAGGTGTAAAATCGTCTCAGTTCATAATTCATTCTGGGCTATTGCTGTAATAGTGGAGTGCAAAAGTAGTATGAGGTGGGAGCTCATGTGGGCAGGATGGAGCCTCAGGACTTATGATATCAATCCCTGGCACAGGCTTCTGGGTTTAAAGGGCAAGGATGCGTTAAATTCTGAAGTGTAGTGTAGCCCCCTTTGGGATGGTTGGAATACAGCTCAGCTCAGAGGTTTGGCGCTGTGATAGGACAAGGGTGGACAGAAGGTAGATATGGATCTACTGGTAGATCTCTGGGTGATTTGCGGTAGATCAGCAAGTATTTCTGACTCTGATTTATTTAACGACCAGCTATCAGACCAGGATTTGCTTGTGTCGGAATAGCCTTTTGTTTGATATAGTGAAGCCTTCAAGCAAATGTACACAGCAGTTACAGTTGGACACATTGTGCCTGCCCCATCTGAATGAACCCCTGACTGCTGGCAGCCCTAGGCATGAGCCCTGCCATGGTGCACCCCTATAGCCCCCTGAGGGAGGGGTCTGTCCACTCCCTTCCCATGAGGGAGGCTGCCCCACGACAGGGGGCAGGCGTACTAAGCTCCCCTAGCTTCAAACTGTGTGGACTGCAAACCTATATGCTGGTTAGGGAAGTCTGCTCCTAGTGGCTGAAGATGTTACTGCAGGCCTCAACCATAGGGACACGTTTAAGTGTATTTAAATTAATTAATACATTTTAAAAACAAGATAACCCTGAAGTGCACACCCCTAGGGTCCCCTAAATAAATATGCCAAGTATCAGGTGTCTAGGTTTCATGGTCTTGGAGCTATGGTGCTGATGGACAGGCACACATACATACACACACACCTCTTTTATTATAGAAGATAGCAGCAACAAAATGATTCTCCTCTCCCCCTCCCCCTGCTCACCCCAAATGATACTGCTGAAATGAAGAAAATTTAGGGTAAGCAGGAGTGGATTTTTGTGTTGAAGGACTGTGAGCTTCGCTCAGTTTTTGTACCCAAGACAAATTCCTTGGCTCAGAATTCTTTAATTCTGAGGGCCAAAGCAGACATTACTTTAAATCTGTCTAGCAGCGTTGTCTCCCCCCCATTTTTACTCTATAGTAGGTGCAGGGGGCCCAATTCAGATCAGGACCCTAGTGTGTGTGTGTGTAGGGGTACAGATGCTTTTAAGATCCAGACTGCCTGCCTCTGCACCTACTCTAGAATAAAAAATGAACAAAAGACATAACTGCTAGACACAGATTTAAAGTAATGTCTGTTTTGGCCCCAAGTGTATGTTTTTCACACCAGGCTTCAGTTAGGGATGTCACGAGCGCAGTTTGGGGTTCGGGAATTCGTCAAGCAACCCCCGCCTGCAACCTCCAAACTGCACCTGCCGAGGCGCTGTCCTTGTTCGCCTCCCCCCTCGTATCCACTCGCGCTCCAAAGTACTCACCGCGAATCTGTTTGGTGAGCACCGCCATTTTTGCGCCTTTGCTTTCTAGGAAAAACAGGAAGTTAAAAAATGCACATATTTAAATATGCGCAGTTTGGAGCTGGGAAAGCTAAATAAGCGCAATATTAGAGGTATAATCCCTCTAATATTGCACTTATTTAGCTTTCCCAGCTCCAAAGTGCGCATATTTGAATATGCACATTTTTTTAACTTCCTGTTTTTCCTAGAAAGCAAAGGCGCAAAAATGGCGGTGCTCACTGAATGGGTTCGCAATGTGTGCTGGGGAATTCACCGAAATTGTGGGTGGCTCGAGCACAGGTTCGGGGGGAAGCGAGCAGGGACGGTGCTTCGGCAAGTGCACGGAGAACCGAACTAGGGTGAGTTCTTACATTCCTAGCTTCAGTTGGTGGATCTCAGGGTTCTAGTAAAAGCAACGTAGATTGCCATAGTTGACTGAAATGTTCTTTCTGAAGAGGTGGTGAGGGAGGTCTGAGGCGAGTTGGTTGAAGAGATTCAGAGAGGGAGATTTTAATATATGGTGACAGGAAAGAGAGACTGAGCAGACTGCAGAAGAAACAGGAGTAAAAAGAACCATCCAGAGAAGATTGTGGAGAATATTTGTTTATTTAAAACATTTGTAGGCTGCTTTTTAGGGTAAAACTCTCCAAAGGCAGCTTCCAACAATATAACCATAAACTTCAGAAACCATAAAACTAAAAATTATAATAAGTATTAATTATAATACATAAGTAGACACATAAGTAGACACAGATCTCAAAGTGCTGATATAGGTGATGGCGGTCCTTTAAACAGATTGCAGCAGCAGCAACCTTCTGCCTTCATGCAGACAGTGTACATCCACCAACAGCTCCACACAACCAGGGACTGGCAGAGACTGAGGCCTCCAACAGGCAATATCCTAGCCCAGGACAGTGTAGCCAGAGACAGGTCTGAGATATTCTAATTGCTCACCTGTGGATAGTTAGACTCCATCCCCACTGTGAAGAAACACTGTTTTCACCTGTTTGTTTATGTGTTGTTATGTTTATATACTTTGTGTGACCTCTTGTGATGTTATGAAGGGGCTATTCAGACGTTAATAGTGGTGTATGGCAGCAATTTGTGGATTAATTAGAAGCACCACACCAGCTACTTCCAATTTCCATTATCATGACGTCCGAACCCGGGCACTTTGGGTTGTCCATGGGTTAAACAATCCCAAGTCAACCCAAGAACAAGCTGTGGGTTAACTTGCAGTTGTTTAACCCACAAACAATCCCAGGGGCCTGGGTTTGGATATCATGGTAATAATCTATGAATGTGGAATTCATCATAGGTTGTTGCTGGAAACTGAAACAGCTTATGCATGGTGCACATCTACGCAATGTGTGGGTCAATTAAACCACAAATTGCTGCTGAATGCCACCGTTACATCTGAACAAGGTAAATGTAACTGAGTAGGCCACAGACCTAGCTTTGTTAATGTGTATTTGGCCTACAATACTTGTGGCTGCCTTGGTTATAGTTGCTTATGAAGGGAGGCTTCAGGCTGAGTTTAAAATTTCTAGGGAGAGAGGATACCTTTGTTTGGATTGGTAAAGTGGGACAACAAGGCAAGGGTGATTGGCAGGCAGGAGTTCCAAAAGGAACATAACTGGCCAGGATATGTGAAAAAGGTATCTAGGGTCAGTTAGAATTGGTTGTGACTGAGCTTTTGGAGCGAATGGTTGTTGGCTGAAGGGGAGTGCAACTCCCAGCATGCTGGGACTTTTTCTGTCTAAACATACATAGGATTGCACCTTAAGGGATTTATACTTGAGACAGCCATACACCCAAATCTTAACGTGTTAAAAAGGCAACTGCTGTGGAAAACCTACATGTTTTTTCCACATTTGGGGACAAAGGTGAAATAACCCACAACTTGTTCCTCCACATTTAATGTTAGCCATGGGATAACCTGGAGGGTGTTTCCTTTACACTCTCCTATTATTATTTCTTGGTTTTTCCTATTCTATTAAGTTGCCTAGTAGTTTTTCATCTGTTTCCTTTCAGGAATTATGGGGCCTGGTAGGCTGGGGGCCCTGTGTACTATTTTGAGGCCCTGGCATTCTCTCCCTTCAGCCATCCTACTTCAGTAAGAACCCAGGTTCCGTAGTTCCCCTGGGAAATACAACAAAGTATTGCTGGTGGAGAAAGTGGGATTACAAGTGGAAGCAAGCAATGTGTGAATGAGAGAGATGACCAGGCACACAATCAAATCCCTACAAAGCTACAGCTGATACAGCAAAGAGCTTGAAGGGAAGTGAGATTGCCTTGTCAAGTGTGTCTCAAGTTAAGGAAATGAATGTGCTGATCATTCATGAAAGACAAGTAGGAAAAACACTGACTTAAGAAAGAGGTAGTCAGGTGTACATGAATATTCCATGACCAGGGAGGGAGGTCATATGGACATAATGTTGGGTTGCTGTGAGTACTTGTAAGTTCAAGCATCAGCATCATGGTGGGTTTTCATCTGGATTTGCTAGTTAACCTTTTTGGGAGCAGAAAGCATTGCTATAACATTAATCATTGATTTTGTTGTTCAGTTGTTCAGTCATGTCCGACTCTTCGTGACCCCATGGACCATAGCACGCCAGGCCTTCCTGTCCTGCGCTCTCTCAAATTTAAGATGGCTGCTTCTATGACAGAATGTGTAGAGGTTCCTAAAATGCATTTACAGAGACAGATTTTTGCAGAGTAGTTTTTCACTGGGAAATACAGAACCTCCCTCTTTTATCACAAGGCATTATGATAAAATAAAGCAAAAATGTGAAAGAGACATTTACTGCATCATAAACTTTCTTTAAAGCTCAGTTTCTTTTTGAGGGAAGAGACTTTGGACCAAATGACATGCAACACAGTGACATGTAGTTTGTTCCCGGCTTTTTATATTTTACAAAATGAAGCTGCAGGGGCAGAAAACTAAAGCAGAAGAATTGGTGGGGTTTAATCCTTTCCCATTTTTTGTGCTCAACATTGCCCCCCCCACTACTCTTCTCCCTGTCCGGGGGTGTGGGGGGCTGAGGAATCAGGGTTAAAAAGAAGCGTGCCTACATTCAGGGCTTTTTCCAGAAGATCTTAGCAAGGATATTATTTATTTTCACTATTTGCTCTGAAGCCTGATAACCATTTCAGGAAAAAACTATGAGAAATTATTAAAAATGCAAAAGCCCAGTGCATGCACTTCTATAGCACTGCCCAGTCTCATCCACGGAATTTTACAAGGGAACCAGATGACTTTGTCTTCCACTTGTAACCCTCCGCCTTTCCCCCACCACTGTTTTATCCTTTTTTTCCTTTCCACAAGAAAACCCAGTAAGGAAGAAAAACACCAATTTGGAAGCACCCTTACAGTACTGTGTGTTCTGCCTTTCTAAAGTTTACAAAAAGGTAAAGACTGTTTCCTTTCAATTTAATCAGATACAGTCTTTGAATTTTTTTAAAACCATGGGATAATTTAAAAGACTAAACAGACCAGGGGACTGCAGAACACTCAATTTTGTAATCAATGTCAAGGACATTGTGAGGAAGTGGAGCACATGAGTGCAGCCTATACCTTGCACAACACATCTACCTGACAGAACCTGCACGGTGCATAATTCACTACTGCAACCTGCCCAGAGTGGCCTGACACTGTCGGCTAGATGACATTACATGGTGGACCTCATCCAGCCTGTGTCGAAACCCATGTCTTAAGATATATGTCAATTTCAGTTTAGAATGGATGGGTACAGTATATGCTGGCCTATTAATGTGATGCAGAAAAATAATAAGAAAGTGACTCATCCATTTGGTCTTAGGCATTAAAATGTTGCATCCAGGAGTCCACAGTTGAAAGGCTGACAGTTCACAAAGTTCTAGAATGGAGACATAAAGGCGATTTCAAAGCTTTATTTGGAAGCAGTAGTACCTTTGGCCACTTGCTTAAGTGTGGACATTTTTGGCTATACAACCATGAAAGATATGTTCATCTTTGAGTTTACGACAAATATAAAAATAAGAAAATAGAATACAGAGCAAAATAACCACAAACTACTAAGCAAAATAAAATGGGTATTTTGCTGGCCCCTTTGTTCACCACAAGGAGAGAACCGAGTAATTAAAAAATGATTAAGCTTGGATTGAAATATTAAATTTTGAAGGGATATGCTGAAGGAACTGGATGCACTCAGAGAGGAAGGCTTCAGCACTGAGATGGCATTTTTCCTGGATGCTGGGCAGGGCAGGGCACTGGGGGCGAGCAAAGCTGATGTGGCATTGGCATGTATTTCTTTGCATGTATTTCTATCACTTCTTCTGTTCCTTCCTGCCCTATATATTAAGTTATTCTGTGGCAATTCATTTTTCCATTGGAATGCATGAGCAGCACTGGCTTCTGTCATCCACCTATATCTTCCCTTCCTTTGAAAAACTTTGCCACACCCACTGATTGCTAGGCCCTATATGGAACATAGAGGAGACACTGTCCTTGTTCAGAAAGCTTACAGCATACATGAGACACAGGAGATATGAATGGAAGGGAAAGACTAGGGACTGACAAGCCAGCAGTGAAGATGAGGAGGAAAGAGTGGCAGCGCAGGGTGAAAAAGACTTAAGTCCTCTTCAGTCGATGTAAGTGTGTGTAGGTTCTATATGTGAGGATGGGGAGCAGGGATAAGCATGTTGGCTTTGCCCTCTCCATCGCTGTTCTTGTGGCCTGTCAGATGTAGAGGATGACTTACTTCAGGGAGAGCCTCCTTTGTCTGACCTTCCAGGGTTTGAAATTGGGTGGCAAGCCCCTGAAGATAATGGAGATTCTCTACTACAGACAGTCTCCATCTACATGTAGAAAGCAAAGAGAAAAAGGAAGGAGAGGGACAGAGCTAGTGTGCTCATTCCCACTACTGCTCTGTGCGTGTAGAGCCTACATATATTGATTACAACTGAAGAGGGCTTATGCTTTTTTTATGAAGTGGGTCTTGAGGAGAGGTTTGGAGGAGGAGGAGGAGGAGTGGCTTGGAGTATTATAGGTAGACCTTTCCAGGCATAGGGAGTGGCACGGGAGAAGGCATGGTGATTGAGAGGAAGAGGAGGAGTCTATTAACCTATGAGCTTGTGCAGAGTAGCAAGACCAAGAAAAGGACATAAGAGGAGAAAATGTAGTATGAGAAAGATGTGGTGGAGAACTTTTGAAAGAAGTAAACCCTGAAAATAATGTAGAGACAATGGTCAGTATCCAGTGGGGCACAACTGCTAACATAAGTTTCCAGGGAAATGGGCACACCAGCGAATGCTATTGGCATCGCACTAGCGTAGTTTACACTAGCACGAGCTAATTGACATTACCACTTGCAGTTAGTTGCCCAAGGAGTGACTTGCAGCAAGTTGCGACACTTATGGGAGGAGTAATGTGACCATAGTGAGAAGGGAGCTTTATGCCAATCATCAATAGGATGAGGCTTTTCCTAGTAGGAACATTCCAGCTTTAGCACCATTAAAATGGCACCATTTTCAGTGTGGTACCACCACCAGTCTACATAGACTTCCCAGGAGTTTATAATGTAGATTGTGCAGATCCGATGCCCATTGCATACGCCTCTTCGCCCATTATAGTGCCAGCTAGCAGCTTGGTGCAGTTCAGTGCCCATCCTGGGTTTTGCAGATATTTCAATAAACGTGGCCCAATTTCAATCCAAGCACTTGTGTCCGACTCTTTATTACCCCTGTCTGCTCGCAAATGAACATGTTCAGGCAAAAAGCTGAGATAAGGATAGATAAGAATATTAATAGCAAATCTGACTACAATGAGAAGTACAGCTGGTGTCGCAAAAATCTTCGGGCTACAGCAAGAGCAGATACAGCCATTACTAAGTCTCGTACTCCAGGGCAAACTGTTCCGGTTATTGTTCTTGTATAGCTCACAGCTTCAGTTTCTTGAATCATGGCTGGATCACGGTCTTGTTGGCATTTGCTCATTGCAAAGGAAAATATCTAAATGGGCTCCATTTGATACAAAAAACTGAAACATCTGTATGATTTCATGGGAAAGTGCATCACAGTACCAGTCTTTATCCTAGATATGGTAGGATTTAAGTAACATTTTTCCAGAATTAATATGCTTGCTAATTAATTCTACCCTCAGATATTAATACATTGATTAGAGTGAAACACAGATGTGAATTCTATGTCATCTCACATTCTAATACTTCCTTATAAACACAAACTACCCTGCTGGAAGAATTCCAGATAACCATTTATGTAGCTCTTTTGTACAACGTTGTGAGAACTTTGAAGGCTCATGAAAGGTAGGGTTAAGGTAGAAAGAATGCCTGCATTGCTGTCTGTCTTGCTTCTTCTCTCCCTACATTCAAAGGTGCATGGTTTTTCAGCCTGTTGCAGCCAACTAGGTACAGCCCACCTGTGTCTTGGGAATTTGGGGGCCAAACTACACATCCAAGTTTCACCCTAGTCTATATATGCTTAATATTGGAGCATAGACTATATGTGATGCTACATTACATGTGATAGTACTGTGTAAATCTTTTAAAAACGTTAAATAGTAGGGAAGGGCAATCAGGACTATGGTATATGGGAAGGGAGGATTAATCCTTTCTTCCCACACTGCAGTCCTAATTAAAATTCCCTCCCCTTCCTGGGAGGGAAGCTCTCATTGACACCAAAGGGACCTTCCCTCCCATTCGAAATAGCAGCTGTGTGTGTGTGTGTGTGTGTGTGTGTGTGCATTAGGACTGCAGTGACAGAAAACAGGGTTAACCTTCCTTCCATATGCACAATGGTCCTGATCCTAATAGAGCTCCCCAACACCTGTATTTAATATTTTTAAAAGATTCATACAACTGTGTCCCATGTAGTTTTGCATCACATGTAGTCCACCCTCATATAATAAGCATACGTAAGCATATGTAGGCAAACACCGGAACAGGGCTATAGACTGGAGTGAAACATACATGCATAGTTAGGGCTCCAGAGAGTCTCAGACACAGGTGGGCCATGGGTGGCTGCAGCAAGCCAAATATCCACAGCCAAATCCACCATGCATGTCTCAATCCAGGGAGAGAAGAAGCAATGTAGTTTGACCCACAGTGTGTGAATTGCTGGGCAAGTGAAAGCCTTGTGCGCTGTTGCCACTGGAGTCACTAAGCAGGAAATGGAGCAGGGATGGGGAAAGTGTGGCCCTCCAGACGTTGTTGGACTACAACTCCCCTCACCACCCGCCATTGGGCATCCTGGCAGGGGCTGATGGGAGTAGTAGGCCAACACATCTGGAGAGCACCAGGTTGGGGAAGACAGCTTTAGAATTACAGGTAGATCTCTGGGGTGGGAAAAAAGAAAAAAGGAAAAATATTGATGGGTTGATAGCTACAGGGATACCTGTGTCATTACAATAAAAGAAGAGTGCTATGGGGTGTAGAAAGAAAAAAGAGGGGCAGCTGAGAAATAAGGTTCCAGGAAGACCTATGCTTGGGAAAGAGAAGGGGGTAGTTAAGAGAATGCAGTACAGCGAGATCTGTAGGCTGGTTCTGAGGTTATTCTAGTTTGAGCTTCTCTACATGACGCTGTTAATCGCTGTACCTACTTTCGGTTTTGTCGCAAGAATTGAGATCTGACCTTTACTCAGACAGCTTTTCCTTTCCTGCTTTTCCACTACATAACCTTTAGGTAGAGCTGTGCTATGGTGGAATAGCGCAAATACACAAATAGAAATAGCCCTTTCAGAAATAATACCCAAATTTCCCCCTTTTTAAAAACAAACAAACAAACCGGGAAAGTGCTCTGAAAATACAAAAGCGGAACTAGAGGGTCATGCCATCACCTAAAGAACCCATAAAAAACTGTAAGTAAAGAATCACAAGCGCACAATAAATGCCTCATGTAGAAAAGCTCGTAATAAAAATATAAACATTTCAGAATGATTTGAACTGTAAACCCTGGTGTAAATTGTATTTCTAAAGTCAGTAAGACAATCCTGAATTGGACTATGCAGTATCGTTTTCAAGAAGAAAGAGGGAGCAACTGTTGTCTGCTAAATGAGGCAGGCAGGCAGCTGTTACATTTTAAGTTCACATATACCACAGTCACTTGCCTTTTTATGAATGTAAATATAAATGGTGCCCTTTTTGCCTTTGCCTTTATAGAGTAAAAATATGCTTTTTGCACCAGATGATTTCACTTTTAACTGCATTCCCCACCCCCCCAAATGCAAATAAAAGAGAATCCCCGGCAAAAGTCTGCTGCATCGGCAGGTTTGGCTCTAATGAGGTTCCATTTTGACTACATTTTTTGAAACCAAAAGCCAAACTATGAAACAGGTTAACTGCAGTGTGGTTGAGAATGAGGGCCAGAGCTTTTATCAGTAGTTTTATGTTAACGGCATCTTCTGAGTTTCCTGGGCAGCTGCCCTCCTCTCTTTGATGTGCCATGCCCTGTTGATGCTCTTAATGAAATGCATAAGTATGTGTTATGTAATAAAACTAAAATAATAGGAAGGGGGCCAATTGGTTATAATGATGTAGAAGCCAGAGAGATGTAGCACTTCCAGAAAAGTTCCATGAGTGAGTAAAATATAAGGTGTTTTTTTTAAAGCCTCTGAAGCATTTCATCAAGCATGCAATTATGTATGAGGTAAGCAAGGTGAAACTAATTCCCTGATTTATGAATTATAAATCTGTCTATTAACAGCATTTCTCCTCAGTCCACTAGGACTGGTGACTGTATGGCTGCAACAGTGCTAAAGGCAAGCAGCTTTTAGCATGCCCTGGGCTGTTACCCCTATAAGATCTAAATTTAATAAGATAGCAAAATCAAGCATAGCTAATAAATTCTTCTTTATGATTAGCCTCTATGTGTACATTACAATGAACATGATTAAAAGATGAAGTTTATTGGCTGTTAAGTTGTTTTCCCTTGCTTTTTTCTCTTTATTCCCTTCCATGATTTTAATACACCACTGTTTCCCCCCCTATATTTTATTTGTTTTCTTCTCATGTTGCTTATTTCCATGTAAACTACGTATCTATGAAGCATAGGGCTCGGTTGAGGTTCACAAACTTTGCTATAAGAAGCATTCCAAATCAAGAAGCAAGTGGAGTATGGCCCTTTTCAGATCACCGTTTTTCACAGGGCAACAGATGTGTGCTTTCTGTTCAGTGATTGCATGAGATCCAGTTCTGTTTTGGATATTGTGTATCCCAACTGTCAAACCATATTACAACATGACCCATAAACTTTGAGTCTTTCTTTGTCTATTGGGGTTGTTTGCGATTTAGATAATCATTCAGAATTGAATTTGTTGCATTATTATTTTTGTAGTGTCATCAATATGCATGGTACTTTACCGACTAACAACTAAACGATAGGTCCCTGCTTTTAGGTGATTACAATCTAAAACAGTTAGATTGTATTTACATGTAAATATGGTTATAAGGAATGCAGTTACATAAATGTAATTGGCCCAACTAGATGAGGAGGGAAATCCATAAATAGGATCTTCTGCTTTTTAAAAATGTAAACGCAGTTGAGCCTCTTCTGGAATTGGATCAGGATAGCAGCATTTCCCTCTGATTGAAATTGGGTTCCTGAAACTGTTATTTGACCCACAAGGGGAAACATGCAGATATCTCACTGGTACCTGTAGGTTTCTCCCCTTGAGGCAAATAGTAGCTTTGGAGAGGGTGTTTTTAATTGGGGAAACAGCACAGAGGGAAATGATTAACCCCTTTCCCTAGCACTGCTATCCTGATCAAAACCACGCCCTCCCAAGAATTGCTTTAAAAATATTGACACATGGGAGATGCTGTTCACAGTTTTCCCTTATCACATCTAGGTTGGCCCGTGAGCACATATATGATAGTGGCTGTGACATCTGTGATGATGGGTGGCACAATTCCCATCTAATTGCATCCTATGCTGTGACCCATGCTATATTGGACTTTTCTACACAAGGCATTTATCCTGTTCACATCGTTTCCTGCTCATGGCTGTTTACAGGTTCTTTAGAAGATGCCGTGACCCTCCAGTTTCATTTTTAAAGAGCATCTTTGGTCACGTTTTTTTAAAGCAGGGAAGATGCAGCATTTAATTGTGAATGTGAAAGAAAGTGCTATTTCCTCTTGTGTATTTGAGCTATTCTGCTATACCACAGTGCCACCTAGAGGTTATGTAGTGGAAAAGCAGGAAAGGAAACACTCCTTGTGTAGTGCTCCGATCTCAATTCTGTGATGAAATGGAAAGTAGATGCAGTCGAATAACAGCCTCATGTAGAAACATCCATTGTGTCTGCAAAGAGGGCAACCACACTGCAGAAACTGACTGGTCTTGTTGCAAAGTATGAAGAAACCTCTAGACAGTTTCACACATAGCATCCACTAGATAAAATAATTCAAGACTTTATCTTGAGTGGCTCCTGAGGTGAAAATGTCAAGTGGCTTCTTTGCACTTTAGCTTTAAAACAGCATTATCTCTTGTGTGAGTATCCCCTTTGCATGTTAAATGCTCTCTCCCTCTCTCTCTCCCTCTCAATCTCATATGTACTGCAGCATTGATCCTTTTTTTTTCTTTTAAGGGGAAGGGGCATCAAAGCTATCCCAACTGCAGTGAGGCAACAGCTCATCTATTGTTTATGGACCGAATATTGTAGAATTACCTTTGACCCAAGGGTTGCAAGACATTCCCACAAAAGTTAGATGTAGTAGGGAATTTATTGAACTGAGTTGTCTGGATAATTCCCTGAACATTCACAGGGAAAATTAATAAATAGACTGCTAATCAAGAAAGCCCAAATGGGTCAGTGGAAACAGGAGGTTGCAGGGCCACTTGAGACCCCAGGGCAGGGATTTCTGGAAAGTAAAAAAAGCTCCAACACCTGTCTGAGAAATACACAAAATTTCAGGTGGGTTTGATCAGGAAAAGCCTTTTTTGTTTCTTCTTGCAACCTTTGAATGAAAGGTTGCCTCACACTTTGAGAACCCACACTCTAGAGGTGCTGACAATCCTGGTTTACAGGTTATTTGGTTAAGGATGACTGAGATAATGTATGTGAAGTGCTTTGAACATTTTAGCAGAAGGGGCCGTAGCTCAATGGTAGAGCACGTGCTTTGGACACAGAAGGTCCCACGTTCAATCCTTGGCATTTCCAGTTAAAAGTATCAAGTAAAGGGTATTGGGAAAGATTTCTACCTTGAGGCCCTAGAGAGCTGCTGTCAGTCAGAGTTCTAGATGGGCAAAAGGCAGCAGTTTCCTATGTGCCATGCTTAACACTAGCCTAGATGGGCAAATAGGCAGCAGTTTCCTATGTGCCATGCTTAACACTCAGATAGTGCTGTTTAAATGGTATTTATGGTTGTTAATAATAAAAGCACATCATAGTTATAGCTTAGTTTTGAATGTAAAACTTAACGATATCATGAATAACACATTTATCTTCTAGTAATACATGGTTTCATTTCCCCCCTGCTTTAGGTAGAGATCACAAATGATGTACAGTCCTTGCTACTCATCATGCTGGCTGTCATGTTAGCCAAAATGGTTGGTGACTGGTTTAACCTGTCTCTGTACAGTTCTTTACTGAAGCTGAAATGTATTCCCTACTTAGATGCTGAGCCATTTGTTTGCCATAGGAAAAATTGGTGAGTGTTTCTTATTTTTGTGTTATGACTTTTCCAGGAGTCAGTGCAGTAATAGTAATAGCAATAATAATAATAATAATAATAATAATAATAATAATAATAATAATTTTAAAAAATCAGTAATAATAATGAAATGAGTGGATTGAGGGTGCTTCCAGATGAGGCTTTTATGCTGCAGTTGCCCTGCCTCATTCACATAATTTTACAGGGAGATACAGATGACATCTATGTGTAACCCTCCCATGTTTTCCCACCGCTTCTTCCATCTTTTTCTTACCAGAAAATGTTGAGGAGAAAAAGATGGAATAGATGCACAATGCCTTTTTGATTTATAGAGCCAGGAACCCTCTGCTTGGAAGGAATAGTGTAAATTGGGTGGATTTCCTTAGTTTTCTGTTTTTAAAGAATTACAGATCAATTCTGCCATCAAATGTGACTTCTCTTGACTTAGGAACTATCACAGAGCTGGAAAGGGCTTAGTTCAGGTCCTTGGAGAAGCATCCCTAAGCTACCTATTTGGCTTTCTTTGATGCTCAAGCTGGCATGAGCCTCTGGCGTGGCCACAAGGATGAAACTGGAACCTTTCACTTCTGCTTTTAAACTAACCAGACTTCCCTGTTACATCCAGACTTCAAGGAACTCCAGTTAGTTTAAAAACTATGGCTTGTTCAAAGAAGCCAGCGACAAACTATGGTTTATGATCATGGCTTGTTCACTAAACCTTAGTTTTAAAGCTAACTAGTGTTCCCCAAGTTAGGACATAATGGAACTCTAGATAGTTTAAAAGAAGAATATGCTTCCAATCCCCTACTTGCAGCCATGCCAGATGAGCGGCAGCGGCACGGGGCAGGGGGGGCAAGAGCCCAAACTTTGTGAAGGTAATGCTAAACCACCTTGCACATTATATCAGAAAAGGGGCATAAATTTACATATTGTGATTACTTCAAGTAGAGAGCAAGTGCACTGTGTAACAGCTTAGAAGGAAAGCATAGGGGTGCAGGTACAAAATTATACAATTCAAATGGTATGACGTTCTCCTTTAGCTTGGCTTTTTATTTGCAACCCTTTCTTCCTATGTTACACTATGTAACACTGGCTGCATTTGCACATAATTATAAGTCAGGATTCCTGGCTTATTCATGGGACCATCTACATGGCACCGCTTTCAACGTTCACTCTGTTGTAACTGTGCAGCATTGCATCTGCGAATTAGCTTCTGTTGCAGAACATGTACTGCGGACTTCTCCAGTGGAAAAATCTGCTGTGCCCTGACACATGGCTGTTAAAGTGAAGTAAACTGCAGCAGTCTCATTGCTCTTTTTTTACTGTTATATTTAAATACACAGCCGCATAGCCACGTGAAGATAGGGGTGTGACACTTTGGGATTTTAGTGGCTGTTTTGTATTTTAGGGGTTCTTTTATGTCTGTCTGTTCTTGGAAAGATGTGGGTAGTCTGCTCCTTCGTTACCATGCCAACTGTTTGTACATAATCACAGTGGCAGTCCTCCAGCCCCACACTCTCACGATGGTTTGCACATGCGAAGGGGTGTGCCCACGTGAGAGGTACATGCCTACCCATCATTCCAAAATGGATCCGTCTGGGTGTACCTCTCTGTTACTGAGCAGCTGCAAAAGAACAGGGAGGAATGAGGAGGAGTGGAAAGGCGTCACAGAGTGACGCAATCACTAAGCATGCCTACCCCACACCCACTGCAAACTGCAAAGTCAGTTCGAGGAAGGGACAGACAGCTCAGCAACCGTGGTAAACCCACAGCAAGCTAAAGAATCGCAGCAAAACGTTTCTGAGAAAATCCGCATTTTCCTTATGAAAACCATGGTTTGGCCGCAAAGTGGTGACTGCGTCGTATGTCCGGAAGGTCCTCGGATTGCAGCAGCTCCGGAGTAAAAGGTTCATGTAGATGGGGTTCAGGTTTACTGTGAATAAGCACCATGGCGGTTCACACTGCCTGTTCACTCCCACTTTGCTTCTCCCATTGTGCAAACAAGTTAAACTAATCAGAAATTGATAGCTCTCAAACAAGCCAAGATCTGTAAGCAAACAAGAAACCCTGGCTTGTTGCTGGCTTATGACCCTGGCTTGTTTGGAGAAATAAACCAGAATCCTGAGTTTGGATGTCACAATAACTATACATTTCTGGTTACCCACTCATTTTACCCATTTTATCCATTTTGCAAAGGGAGGAGTAAATGTGTTGCATGTACCAGCAGCTGCTTGTTCACAATAAACCAGGAACAGCCAGGATTCCTGACTTATTGTTATGTGCAAATGCAGCCACTGTGAAAAGAAGAAGTATGAGATTTAGCCTGCTGTACATCCTATTGCATTTTCAAGTAAATCTTAAGTGTGCAGTGTATTATGTTTTTAAGGAAACATTTGAGAAATCATTAGGATGAGTGGCCCCCATAACATGGGTTTATGTTAAGTTCCCCCAATGACAGGGACAGGAAAGGCTATACATGAAATTTCCCATTGGATCACTGGGGTCATCTTTCTGAGAGCAGTAAATACAAGCAGTCTTTGAAAATGTGGAATGATAGCTACATTGTTGTTGTTTATTCAGTCAGTCGCTTCCGACTCTTCGTGACTTCATGGACTAGCCCACGCCAGAGCTTCCTGTCGGCCGTCGCCACCCCCAGCTCCCCCAAGGTCAAGTCCATCACCTCCAGAATATCATCCATCCACCTTGCCCTTGGTCGGCACCTCTTCCTTTTGCCTTCCACTTTCCCTAGCATCAGCATCTTCTCCAGGGTATCCTGTCTTCTCATGATGTGGCCAAAGTACTTCAGTTTTGCCTTTAATATCATTCCCTCAAGTGAGCAGTCTGGCTTTCTTTCCTGGAGGATGGACTGGTTTGATCTTCTTGCAGTCCAAGGCACTCAGAATTTTCCTCCAGCACCACAGTTCAAAAGCATCTATCTTCCTTCACTCAGCCTTCCTTATGGTCCAGCTCTCGCAGCCATAGGTTACTACGGGGAATACCATTGCTTTCACTATGCGGACTTTTGTTGTCAGTGTGATGTCTCTGCTCTTTACTATTTTATCAAGATTTGTCATTGCTCTCCTCCCAAGAAGTAAACATCTTCTGATTTCCTGGCTGCAGTCAGCGTCTGCAGTAATCTTTGCGCCTAGAAAGACAAAGTCTGTCACTGCCTCCACGTTTTCTCCCTCTATTTGCCAGTGATCAATCCAGCTGGTTGCCATAATCTTGGTTTTTTTGAGGTTTAACTGCAACCCAGCTTTTGCACTTTCTTCTTTCACCTTCGTCATGAGGTTCCTCAGCTCCTCCTCGCTTTCAGCCATCAAAGTGGTATCATCTGCATATCGGAGATTGTTAATGTTTCTTCCAGCGATTTTAACTCCAGCCTTGGCTTCATCAAGCCCAGCACGTCGCATGATGTGTTCTGGGTACAGGTTGAATAGGTAGGGTGAGAGTATACAACCCTGCCATACTCCGTTCCCAATCTTAAACCAGTCCGTTGTTCCATGGTCTGTTCTTACCGTTGCTACTTGGTCGTTATACAGATTCCTCAGGAGGCAGACAAGATGACTTGGTATCCCCATACCACCAAGAACTTCCCACAATTTAATATTAATATTACTTAATTTTAAATTAAGTAATAGCTACATTACTTAATTTAAAATAGTTATACCCCATCTTTCCTGATAGTTCAAGGTGGCTCAGAAGAAACAAAATACACTAAAAACAATGCACAAACAGGATAACACAAATAACAAGACAGCAATAAAGCCATTTAAAAACAGCAGCAGTAAAATCATCATAAAACATAACCAACACCTCATAAAAACCAGAAGGGTGGCATATCAATTATGATAAAAGGAATAAATCCACTCTCTAAAAGCCTTCCTAAGCTGTGATGAAGAGTTAGATGGTCCTTAGTTTCTTAGTCCTCTTGATAAGACTTATAGCAATTTATAACTAGAAACTGCTTGGACTATAATGAGTGCTGGCTCTGTAGCTCTTTTGGGAAGTAAAGACGACATATGCATTTCTACCCTCTGTTCTCATTTCTGGAGGAAACACGCTTTGAGCATCTCTCCCTTTTCTGGTATACCAGTGATATGTCAGAGATGGAGAACAGGTAATGTATTCATTGTGATCTATTTTCAGCTGAGGTTGGGCATAATCCCCAGATTGGAAGTATGAAATGCTGAGTATACTTTCCATTAATAAACCCATGAACAATTCAAATTACGCACTTCCTTTGCTTTTTTCTTGCTGTACAACATAGATATTCAAGTTCACATGTAAGTACTTATTTCTGATCATACAATCTGCGATGGTTTGGATCCTGGCTGATCAAACTGTATCTAACACATGGCTGCGCTGTGACTTCTAGTTATGGTGCACTTCTAGCTATAAACAGCCCCCTTCCCTGTTATAAAAATGAGTGAACTGGAATGCTCAGAGCTGCTAGCTGTGAGGGAGTGCTTTTTAATGAGGGCAAAAGTACTTGAACACATCTACATCTTGGCAACTCTTCGTGCTTTTATAAGCCACTATACACTTCAAGAAAGAAAATATCTTACAGCCTACTTTTTAATGGGACAAGTTGAATTAAGAGCTGAGTGAATCTGGTGCTTGTTCTGTTCTAGCTTAACATTAGCCTTGTCAAAATTCCCTGGGTGTTTCTGCATGATGTGCCATATAAAGCTGATTTGGAGAGCCAAGAATTCAGAATATGTTATAGCCATTGTACATTGTTTCAAATAAAAGCATGCTGGCAAGTTGAATTACATTAAATTGCATACTTGAGCTTTTGATATTCCTTATTCCCTTCCAGAAGTAGGAGTTTACATATACATATATATATATATATATATATATATATATATATATATATATATACACACACACACACACACACATACATATATATATGAAATTAAGTTACTGAAAAAGTTATTAAAAGGCCTGAAAATATACATGTCAAAATCTGCCACCTTGAAATTATATGTAGATTCCAAATATATCTGGAATCTACATTTAATTTCAAAACACAATGCCTGAAATCCACTCTAAAAACTCAAACATATATCCTGAGTTTTTAGGTTGGATATATTTATTTATTACATTTCAGGCAGCAGTCTCTCTCTCTCTCTCTCTCTCTCTCTGTCTCTCTCTCTGTCTCTCTGTATGACAGAGAGTTGGGTGATCCGACCTGTGTTTCAGCAGAAGAATAGTGTTGGCAAATTGGCATGGCTGTTGGAACACAGGCACACACCTGCATGTGTGGTAGAACTGTGATGTTCTGGCAAGTTCCTGGTTGCAAAATTTTGCTTGTCAAATCATTAATCAAGAACATAAGCTTGTGTCATGTTCCAAGGCCCAGCATCACCCTGAGGAGAACTCGAATTCAGAAGGGTCACATGAACCTGTGGGCACATTTGGGAATTCGAGAAACTGCTGTAGTCGCCACCACAAAATGGCTCCCATGGAGGATATGGCTAGTCACATAATGGCTGCCGCAGGGGCCTGGCTAATTAAAAGAGGGGTGTGTGTGTGTGTGAGAGAGAGAGAGAGAGAGAGAGAGAGCGCGAGAGCGTGCGCGCAAGGTGAGAGACTGGGAGGGAGAGGGAAATAACAAGGTAAAAGGGTAGAGGGGAGAGAAAGAACAAGGCTAGGGAAGGAAAGAAAGAATGCTAGGGACAGGGTAGGGAGAGAAATAGCGAGGGAAGGGGTTGGGTGGAGAGAAATAGTAAAATTAGAGGCTGGGAGTGGAGAGAGAGAGAGAGAGAGAGAGAGAGCAAGGAGAAAAGTCTGTGGGGAAGGAACCAACTCTTTCCTTCTCTTCCTGCCTGCTAAACAGCTGATCAGTGGCAGGTTCAGGAACAGAAAGGAGAACCTGGCACCCTAATGTTTTTCAAGTTTTTAAATATTAAAAATAAAATTTTGAAGGGGGCAGGGAGTGGAGAGCTTTGTGGGTGCCATTGGAGGTCCCCATGGGTGCTATGACTGCTTTGGGGACCCCTGCTGTAGTATATTGGGGTTTTCTGTCACATGTTTTGATTAAATATGGATTTCCTCAAAGCTTTGTATCTTGATAAGTGTGATATGTATGGCCCCTCAGTGACAAGTGATCAATAACAGTGTCTTCTTCAATTAAGTTATGTACAGATACATGTCAAGGGTGTTTTTTATCCCCTTTTCTTTTAAAATTAGTTTTAGAGCTGCTTCCTATTAGAAATTTTGAAAATATTAAAGATATTATATTAGGTGAGATTGAATATAAGATGGTTTTGTATGCAGACAATACTCTGTGATTTACTGA
Source organism: Heloderma suspectum (assembly GCF_057233095.1). Taxonomy (NCBI): domain Eukaryota; kingdom Metazoa; phylum Chordata; class Lepidosauria; order Squamata; family Helodermatidae; genus Heloderma; species Heloderma suspectum. The sequence goes on along the minus strand of NC_139461.1, from coordinate 70,549,371 downwards.
TAACATAGAAGTTTCTATTCCTAACCTGATTTCTTTAATACAACAGTTTAGTGTTGTATCTGGCTATTCTAAAAATTGGGGTAAATCGGACAAGGCCATTGGGTTCTAACTGCACTGCTGACATGTTCAGGACTTTAGGTGGTATCCGGATGTTCTTGTTTGTCTTGGCATAACAGTTCCTAGGACAGGAAGCTTTCTCAGTTAGTTTCTCAGTTAATTAAATCTATCACCATATTTGGTATAAATGAAGTATGACTTAGACAGGTGGTCTAAACTTCCCTCGAGTATTTGGGTTAAGAGAGATGTGATCGAAGATGAATTCAACTCCAAGGTTGATGTCTCCCTGTATTTATACCTTCATGTTATTTTAAGAGTGCAATCCTATGCATGTTTAGACAGAAAAAATTACATGCATGGCTGGCTGAGGAGTGCTGTTGTAAGACGTTTTTCTGCAGCCTAAGTGAATTGTCAAGTGAATTAATCTTCCATATTTCCAAGCTTTTCACTGGGCATATATCTTAGCTTAGGCTGAAATGAAGAGTCTCAGAACTGAGTTCCCATTTGGGCTCAACTTGAGTGTTATTACTTGACTCAGTTGAAATCTTGGCAGGTACTAGTTCCTTATTTGTCCAGCCAAATGGTTTATTAGCAGCGTTTAACACCACAAGATATATACAGTCAGGGCAAGAAATATTGGAACAAGGATAACTGTTTTGGCAGTTGGCCTCTGTATACCACCACATTGAAGCTGAAAGAAAACACACCAAGATGGGAGCAAAGTCAGGACTTTCAGCTGTAATTCAAGGGCTTTGACAAAAGTGGGGCACTAACCATTCAGGAAGTACAGCCAGTGGCATACACACACACCCATCGTTGGTGACTCATAAGTAATGGAACAAATGGCTGACAAGCAGCTGCATGGCCAGGTGTGGCCTGTTTCCTGGGTACCCCATGACCAATCAAGCAGATAAAAGGCCTAGAGGTGGTTCTGAGTGTTACATTTGCATTTGGTAGCTGTTCACTGGAACTCCCAACATGAGGTCCAAAGAGGTGTCCATGCGAGTGAAGGAGGCCATCACTTAGGGATGTCAGAGAATTCTGCCACAGACTCCAGTGAGGCCAGATTCTAAAGAATCCGTGGCGGAATGGCCTCCACCCCCTGCCACCCCGCGGAATCCCCCCGGGACGGAGCTTACCTGGCGGCGGATGCAGTGGCGGATGCGGTGGCTCCGGCTGGTCTCCCAGCTGCTGCCGGGCTGCTGTGGCTACAAATGATGCGGCCGCTATGACGGCCATTTGCACCCCTGCTCTTTGCCGTAATAGGCTATGTAAGTATTTACATAGCCTATCACAGCAAAAGGCAGCCACACAAATGGTGTAGCGGCCGCCATTTGCGGCTGCAGCAGCCCAGCAGCAGCCAGAATTCTGGCTGCAGCCAACCCTGGCCGGCAGGTCCATGGAGTCACTGCAGAGTGGAGCCAGCTGGGGAGAATTCCGGAGGGAGGGACGAAGCGCCTCCCCCCCATCGCCAATGCCCCGGAACGGACGGGTGAGTGGGATTCATACATCCCTACCATCATTAGGCTGAGGAAACAAAATAAACCCATCAGAGAGATAGCAAAAACAGTGGGAGTGGCCAATACAACTGTTTGGAACATCCTGAAAAAGAAGGAATTAACTGGCAAGCTCAGAAACAGCAAAAGGCCTGGAAGACCATGGAAGACAACTAAAGTGGATGACCGCAGAATTCTGCTCATGGTGAAGAGGACCCCTTTCACAACATCTAGCCAGGTCAAGAACGCTCTTGAGGAGGTAGGCATGTCATTGTCAACATCTACAGTCAAGGGACAGCTTTATGAATGTAAATACAG